>NW_024429197.1:40426164-41726983 GCF_017639785.1 Mesocricetus auratus
TCCTCCGACCTCCATGAAAATGCTATAATATGTGTGGCTACACATGCGCCTCTCTCTCTCTCTCTCTCTCTCTCTCTCTCTCTCTCTCTCTCTCTCTCTCTCTCTCTCTCTCTCTCTCTCTCTCTCTCTCTCTCTCTCTCACACACACACACACACACACACACACACTAATTTAAAAGCTAGATATAGTGATACACACTTGTACTCTCAGCACTGGGGAGGTGGGGGTGGGATCCTTGGGGATTGCGAGCCAGCCCGCCTTCCTTACTTGAATTCCGGACCAATGAGAGACTAGCAAGGTGGATGGTGCCAGAGGAATGGCACCCAAGGCTGGCCTCGGGTGCCACACACATGTATGCGTGCACACAGAACCATCTGTAACCCTTGTGCTCTGGACAGTGTGTCCTTTTAGCAGTTTGTGAATTGGAAAAGGCTGTACTCAGCTGGTATAGAAGCAGCCGCAGGGGAAAGCAAATGAAGATGAAACCAGATGCATTGATTCAACGCTGGCATTTTCCACACCTCCTACCTTGCTGCAGGCGCCTCACTCAGTCCTTATTTGTACCTCTGGCGTGAACGATTCCCCTGGAAGTGAATGGGAGAAATGTGTCTGGGCAGCAAGACTGGCCGGCCCCAGACAGAGACTCGAGGAGACTATGGATATAAACGAGTCTGTGGAGGTAATGTCTGCTCATCACAGCGGAGGTTCAGGGTGGGCTTTTCCGGGTGCCAGCAGCACTACCAACCTTGAAGAACTAAAGCACAGACCTGTGTGATAGGATGTTTGTACACTGCGTGAAGGTATACTGTTGTGACTGGTGTAATAAAAAGCTGATTGGCCAATAGGACGTATAGGCGGGTTTTCCTGGTAGAGAAAGTAGGAGGATCAATCAAGGGAACAGACGTGGAGAGCGTTGGACATACAGAATGAAAGAAAGGCAGAAAGCCACATGGTAAAATGCAGATTAATAAAAGCAGGTTAATTTAAGTTATAAGAGCTAGTGGGACAAGCCTAAGCTAAGGGTGAACATTCATAATTAATAATAAGTCTCTGTATCCTTTGGGTGGTCCAAAGAAAAATCAGAATACAGACTCCATGCTGAATACCACTTTCATGTGTGTTTGGCCTCGTCTGAAGATGGCTGTAAAGAACAGTAAGGAACAGGTCGGGAACAGGTCCTATGAGACCCAAACCTACTATTGTTAGGTATGTGTTCAGAAACTCATGTAAATGATGAGAGTGTCTGTAGTCACATCTACTTTGTTTTTGATTTATTTTTAACTTTAAGGTCAAATTTGAAATGATCTTTTCAAGAAAATCAGGGCAAGAAAAAACAGTAGTTACACATTTTTAATTCATTGGGTTAGTCTGAATCTTTTTCTTTTTGAGCTTTAACCACATTTCCCTTGTCCTTGAGTTATTACAGCGTTCTAACACAGCAAGCATTCAAAAGCATACTGAAGCCAGGTCTGCTGGCTCATGTCTGCATTCCCACAAGTTCAAGGACACCCAAGAAACTTTGTAAGAACTGTCTTGAAATAAAAGGTTAAAGAAAGGGGGCAGTGCTTGGTAAGTAACTCTGCAAGTGCCCAGCTGCTTTGAGGCCTGGATTTAATACCCAGCGCTGCACAAAGAGCATAAGCTTAACAGTCAAGAGATCACACAGAATAGGGACAATAGTGGTATAGCATGTGTGCCACCTTATTAGTTTTAGAATTTGAAGTCAGAACTGTGCACTCCAATCCTTTTCTGGGAGCAGCTGTGTCTTAGTCCACTAACCTTGGCAATGGGCTAGCTTCTTTAGGTCCCCAAGGCCTTCTCTGGTTTTTCATATCCATCCTTCCAGGTGTGTATGAGAATTAAATCCAAAGAGTGATTTGAAGGTCCTATCTATCAGTATTCTCCCAAATGCTGCACAAGTCATTGTGACACTATATAATGGCACTTGGTAATCATTAGCAAATGTGGGAAAGTATTTTGACAAAATATAAAACATCTCCATATTCCTGTGTATTTACAAATAGCAAGGTGAGGCCAGAGAGACGATCCAGAGGTTGAGAGTGCTTGCTGCCTTGTAGACGACCTGGATCAGATCCTAGCACCCACATGGCAACCCACAACCACCTATAACTCCAGTTCCAGGGACCGAATGCCCTCTTCTGGCCTCTGTAGGCAACGGTCATACATACAGTGCATGCACATGCACTCAGGCAAACACCCATACACATAAAATAAAATACAAATAAATCTTTTTTAAAATATAGCATTGTCAAGCAATGTAACAGCAGCTAGCATGTTGAAATTACATTATATTCTAGCCAATGTACTAAATTTGTCATGCATCATATATTATAACATGTAGCCCTCTGAGGTGACACTGTCATTGCCCCCAATGAATAGATAAGGAAACTGGGGTTTACAGCAATTGCAGTGTCTTTCCAAAGAATTTCTAAGTGCCAGAGGCCACATCAAAATTCAGACATGCTTTATTCTTCATATATCTAGATAGGCCAAATTCTTGTCTTTCTCCCACAGACACCAGTATTTTTAATATTTCAACTTACAATGTGTCTAAGTCCCTATTTCTCCTTTATTTAACCGTAAACAGAACTTGAAATTCCATGATGGCACTACACAAAGCCATGGCTGCCTTATTTTTTTATTCTAAGTACCATATAACCAGACACACTATAGTCAGGAGAAGTAGGGACCAGCGCCCCCTTCAGGGCTAGGAAATGGAGGCAGGGTAGTAGAAGGCCTTGCTCAAGGCTAGAACTTGAACTTGTTAGTGATGTAACCAGGACCAGAGCCCAGGTCTCTCAACTTCCAAGTAGAGTATTTCCCACATTCCCTCTTGGAAAAGGTGTAAAGAGATGCTGTAAACCTAGACACATTAACTAAATCCTGTATATAAAGAAAATTCATATTTATTGAGCACAGAACATCTCTAAGGATTTTAGTGAATTTTCATATTTTAACTTATTTATTAAAGAGAAACCACCTTTGTCTGTTCTTTATACATACCTGGCAAGTGCCTGGTACTTAACAACTGCTCGGCATATTTGTGCAAGGAAGTAAACATTTGTAATTCTCAGGAAGATCTCTTGAGACAGAAAGAGGAAGGGGAGGAGATGGAAGGAAGAAGGGAAGAGAAAGACAGACAGACAGCCAGGGGCAGAGACAGAAAAACAAGAGCAGAAATGGACCCCCAGATTTAATAATCTAGACTGGTCCAACTTCACTAAAGTTGTTTCAGTCGAGGGAAGCGACCACCAGGCAAGACCACACAGCACGTTAACATCGGATGATGTGTCCTGGTAAAATGTCCCCTTCTTCCATTCCTTCAAGCATGGCTAATGGAACACAGCAGTTCCCCTGCTGATCCCACACAAGCCTCTCCAGAGTCCTAGAGTACCTCTCTCCAGGCAGCTCCCATTAACCCATCAGAACTGACACACATACTAAAATCTATTTGTCACTCCTGGTAGATTATAAGGCTTGTCTCTATGGCCCTAGTAGGCCCAGAACCCCTGCTATCTGTTTGCTTATTTCTTTGACTCTAAGAGTTCAAGAGGATGTGATCTCTAAAGCTATTCTTTGGGACCGACTGCTCTGACGGAAGCCTTTCCTGTGGGACCTGAATGGGTTACTTGGAAACTGTGAACGCCTTCAGATACCTTTATAAATAACCTTGGTACTATTGCTCAGAATTGGTTAAAACAGCTTTGTCCCTGGAAAGATTGAAACAAAATAATTCTAAAAATAATCTGAGTCCTCATAAGTGGATACCAGACATAAAGCAAAAGATACCTAGCCTACAATGCATAACCTCAGAGAGGCTAGAGCCCTCTTCCAGAAACAGATGGAAGCAGATACATAAATCTACAACTAACCAATGGGCCAAGTTCCTGGTGTAAAATCAAAGTGAGGGAGAAGCAATAATATGAACAAAGGAGTCAAGACCATGATGGGGAAACACATAGAATCAGCTGACCCCATCTAGTGAGAGATCACTGACTCAGATTTGACAAATGGGGAACCTGTATAAGACCAAACTAGACTCCCTTAATATAGGTGACAATATATGAGGCCACTAGCTGACTTAGTGGAGCCCATTCTATATGGAGAGATACCTTGCCCAGCCTAGACACGGGGGAGGGGGGGTGGGAGAGGTTGTTGGAGAGGTGCCTTGGTCCTGCCTCAAGGAGATGATGGGACAGACTGAGACTTCCTAGGGGAGACCTTAACCTCTTGGAGGAGCAGATGGGAGCTGGGGAGGTGTGGGGCATTGGAGGAAAGGAAGGAAGGGGAACAGGGATTGGAATGTAAAAAATAAATTAATAATAAAAAAGATGATCTGAACCCTGTTACTGGCATTTCTACCTACACAGGAATAAAATAACAAGATCTCTAAAACAAACATCTGTGCATTCAAAGGCTTGAAGAAACCTTGACTTCAAACTGATAGTTGAAGAAACTGGGAAACCTCTTTTGCTTACAACCAAAGCAGGCCACGTGAGCACACTTAAGCATTTTCTAAAATGGACATTTATAGCATGTCAGGATTTTGAAACGGAACTTTTTATAACTATAAATTATGCCATACTTGATGTGGCCACACATGTTAAACTTTTAGAAATCATAATACCATTGACTCCTTGAGCTGATCAAAATTAAACCAAAACCTTTTTATTAATGTATATGATAGAGTAAAACAGCTAAAATGACAGCAAAAAAGTCATCTGATGGTTAAATGTTGTCCTGTCTCCATACTGTTTAAATGTCATTATTCACAATTCTGGATTTCATCACAATGCCTGACTACGTGTCTCCTCAGCTTGGACTGGTAACACACGAACATAACATGAACAAAAGGAAAAAAGCATCTGGAAGTTCTCATCTAAAAGTGAGGCTGAAGAATTTAACCAATTCATGCACCAGAAAAATAGCAAAAAGTGCTTCCTGCCAAGCCTGAGGCCCTGAGTTCAATCCCTGGAACCCATATGGTGGAAGAACAGAATCGGTTCCCACAGATTGTCTTCTGACCAAGACACACACACACATGCATGCACACACAGGCATTCACACACACATATGCATGCACACACACAAACATATGCACACGCATGTACACACACACTATTTTTTTAATGTTTACAGAGTTTAGCCAATTGAATGAATGTGTGCGTTGGCGCTACTATTGATGCCGGCATACACAGCACAAGCACTGAAACCAAGGAGAATGATGTATTCCTAGCTGGAACTGAGCCCACTGGCAGGAAACTTCCACTGCAGGGAAAAAGAAAAACTGAAGGGAGATGACTGTTTTTGCTTTTGTTTGTTTGAGACAGATTCTTGCTGTGTAGCACAAGTTGGCCTTGAAGTCATTTTTCCCTGACCACCCTCATGAATGCTGGAATTACAAGCACACCACTCTATTTTTCTCTGTTCTTTTGCTTTTTTAAATACCATACATATTTAACAGAATTCTTAGAATCACAATAACTTCAATAAACCCTAAGGAAGAAAAATTCTACTTCAGACACAAATTGTATCAAAAATGTATGAGGCCAAATGTTTATCAGTCGTGTTGACCATTAGTGGGTGCTTAGGAGTTGGGCAATTTCCTAAGCACTTCACACAGTCCACCCCACACACACATAATAATCTTGTAAGGCCAACACTCAGGAGTAAAGAAATTGAGGCAATGCTTACCCAAGGTGCCCACTAGTCTCCAGAACCTTGCTCTACTGATATCACACATTTTTGTTTTGTTCTGTTTCAATTCTGAAAGAGAACCATGATCATTTCTTCTGCCTGTAAACTGGGACCATCCCAGTCAACCAAAGTCAGTCAAATAAATGAATAATTCTGCTTTAAATCAAAGACAGATCTAGGCCATCCTGACACTTGTCTTGGAAAGTTGTGTTACCAGGGTCTATAATCACTTAAATAGAAACAATCCCCCCACTTATTTTTCAAGACAGGGTTTCTCTGTGTAGCTTTGGAGTCTGTCCTGGCACTCACTCTACAAACCAGCAGGCTGCCTTCAAACTCACTGAGATCTGCCTGCCTCTGCCTCCCGATTGCTGGGATCAAAGGCATGTGCCACTACTGTCTGACATTCCCCCTTTTTGTTATTTTTTTTTAAACATAATCATCTTGAGGCTAACTTGTACAGTTCTAATTTGGGAAGAGACAAGAAACACAAATGATGCTAATGATATGGGAGATCAGGCACCGAGATCAGATGGCCATCCTTGCTTCATTCTGTGGAAAGTGTCTGATGGTTGTATTTCCCATGTCTCTTTATGTAGCACATCCCTGGATAAGTCACGCTGCTGTCTGGCTAAAAGCCTGTGTGTCATCAGACACCAACGCATTAACGTTCACTAACTACAGCACTGTGGAACTTCCGTAACAAAAGTTCACAGGCCTGTAGCACATAGCCACACCAGATGGGACTAGACTGCCACCCTGAGAGTGCCTGTGCGGTTGGCTTATGTATTATTTAGCCACCCATCTGATCTCTAACGATAGCCTTGCTGACACTGTCTGACCTAGGCTGACAATCTGGATAGAAATTGTAGGGTTGGCTGTTCAATGGCTGTGACTTTTACCAGCACTGCTTTTGGGCCTCAAATCAATTCTCTCTGTTTACAGACCATTTCACAGCCCTTTACCTGCAACATCACTGGTGTCAGCCTCATAAATACTTAGGTGTATATAATGCTTGAATTAGCATAATAGTCTAGGCTCGAAGCTCTTAGCCCAAAGAAGGACACGTCAACATGCTCTCTTCACTTAAGCAATTAAGAGCCATTATGCTGCTTCAGTGGAAATATCATCAAGGTTAAAGACAATCCCAAACAGCCCTCTCACCTTTTTATTCCAAGTCTAATAAATGAGCCATAGAAATTGAAATGTTAGTAAACACTCCTACTTGCAAGCTCTTTCTGGATCATGCTTAATCAGATCCTCAGTCAGCAGTCGTTTTCAATGGATTTAGAAACGTGAATATTTAAATAGTTCATTTAGTGCAAGAAAATTGAGTTTACCGGCTTAATTTCAAAGTCACAGTGGACACTGATGCATCTTTTGCCAGGTTTAAAATTTTCTCAGTACTAAGTTTCATAAAAATATTCCTGCACTACATCCCGGGCAACAGCAGCTCTATTTATGAGTATGATAATGATGCTATAACTTCTAAATGTTTATTATTTGTGTGTGCACGTGCACGTGCACACATACACGTGCGTACCCACGTAGCAGTCAAAGGACAGCCTTGAGGAGGCAGCTGTCACCTTTCATGCGAGTTCTGGTGATCAGGTTCACGCTGTCAGGCTTACTCAGCAAGCACCTTTGTTCACTGGGCCACCTCACTGTTCCTGTTTCAAGTTCTAAGCAAAGGAGCATTTCCCAAGTCTTTCCATATTATTTTCTTCTAACACTTTTTAAATGGAATTACAGAATTATAATTTATATCTACTATTCAATTTTAAGCACATAGTTTGATGAGTTTTGGCAAATGTGTACAGCTCAGGAGTTACCGTTCTAGTCAATAACCTATTCCATAATTGGGGAAAAAAATCTCTTCGTGACCCCTTCCCTACTCATGGTTCCAGCCTTTGACCACTATCTTTACCTCTCTAGGACTTCTAATAACTGGAATCATGCAGTACATGGCCTTGCATACTTGACTTTTGGGTTTCTTTATATGTTTATTTCTCTAGCCATTAGCGGTAGAAAGCAATGCTGTGGGGAGCATAAGTTGGATGGAACCTGCCATGGGGCTGGCTACTGAAATTCCCTGGGCTGCAGTTTCCTTTTCTGTAGAATGGAAGACTCCAAAGGGTTGAGAGGTCTGAATGAATCAATGACTATGTCCTGGGATATGGCATCTAGATAACGCTCTGTAGATGCTAGTTCCTTAGATTGGCCATCCTCTGCCCAGGTGTTGGACTCATTTGCCAGCTGTTCCTCACAGCGCTTGCTACTATGACTGATTCCAATGGCTGCCAAAGGCATGGGGAGCTCCTTCAGGCTTGGCAATATTCTGTAGCTTGATTGTAATGGTGATTACACAACTGTATACATTTGTCACAATTAATCAGCGACACACTAAAAACTGAATGAAATTTAATTACACAAAATTATAATAAAAGTGGGCTTTAGAAAATCAAAAACTAATCAGTGTGGATGTATTTGAGAATACCCCTGGAGCAGAGTGACAGTAGAATGACATGATGAGAAATAACCTTGGCCCTGAGCTTCATCTGTGGAACTTGCTGCCAGGGTCAAAGGAAGGGGTGGAGTCTTCCCTAAAAACAGCAGATCTCACTGTCAGCAAATGTGTGTAAGCAGGAAGTGTTGTCTTCACAAGTCACTGTCTTTGTGTTGACTTTTCAAAAGTAGGGTTTTTTAAACATTTATTTATTCTCTCTCTCTCTGTGTGTGTGTGTGTGTGTGTGTGTGTGTGTGTGTGTGTGTGTGTGTATGTGTGTGTGTGTGTAGGTCAGAGGATTCTCTGCTTCCACCATGTGAGCTTGGAGATCAAACTCAGTTGTGGCTGAAACATCTCACAGGCCTGTGTGTTGCCTAAGATTCAAAAACCAGCTGTCATGTTAGTAGAATAGTATGAGGATAACCTTGCATGTGTAAAAAAGAAAATGCAACAATGTACCCTGAATTCACCATTTTGAACCAGCAGCTTCAGCACATCCATTTATAGCAAGTAGAATACATACAAGAAAACCTAAGTCAAAATTAGTTACTTGAGTGCTGGCAGTGGTGGCACATACCTGTAAGTCAGCACTTAGGAGGCTGAGGCATTTGATCACAAATGCCAGGACAGCCAGGGTCACATATTAAATCAAGGCAGCCTTGGACTCCTAGTGAAAACCTGTCTCAAAAACGAACGAACAAACAAACAAGGTCTGGTGGTATAGCTCAGCAGCCCAGTACTTGCCTGACATGCACAAGTTATGGTTTGATCCCCAGTTCTCAAAAAAAAGCTTAGCTAATATTTAATCTAAATATTATTTTCCTTGGGACAGTATCCCCAGATGTCATTGACATTCTGTTCCCATTCTGAGCTAGGCACTGATTCTTTCTGGCACTACCTTTCCTGTACTTGTCTCTATCACAAACATTTTAGTTATTGGCTTGTGTGTCTGTCCTCTTCAGACTGCAATACTTGAAGAGAAATTCCTTTTGGCTCATTTGTACTCTTATGTTCTGGTGCGAGTTGAGTGAAGTCTTTCTTCACAGATACAATCTGATTCTCAACTCATCCCAATTGACATCCCCCATGGTGTGTGGGGGCTAGACATGTTACTTAGAACTCTAGGTTCCCCTAGCAAGCTGACTATAACAATGGTTCCCAGTTGTAGGATCATTTCAGGATTGCCTGAAATAGAGTCTAGCACTGTGGCTAGTGTGTGGGATTCCCCTCAATAGGCACTAGCCTTACTATTACTATATAAGACCTGCTTCTCATTCACTTCAGTCCTTCTGTTCCCCATACAAAGTATTATGCTTACTTCTCCAACACTACTATTTGTACTATAGCTATTGGATAGCAAGGGAGAGCAACAGTTTTGAGGCCAAGTGACCAGGGCTCTAATTTCTTTTTGTTTTGTTTTGTTTTGTTTTTCGAGACAGGGTTTCTCTGTATTGTTTTGGAGGCTGTCCTAGAACTCACTCTGTAGATCAGGATGGGCTCGAACTCAGAGATCCGCCTGCCTCTGCCTCCCGAGTGCTGGGATTAAAGGTGTGTGCCACCAATGCCAGGCTGGGCTCTAATTTCTTAATTGTATCCAAGGCACTTTGTCTCAGGATTTGTTCCTAATTATGATATGGAAAACTGTATGATCCATATCCTTATGTTGGTTTGAAGAGTACATGAGATCATGCATAGTATAAAGTACTCAATATACGACAGGTGTTCTACTGAGCACATTTTAGTTTCAAATCCATCCCTATTTCTCTACCCAATATGGCTCATTTGCCTTCTCCTCTCTACATATCTGGGCACGGTCTGTCTTCCACCATACATCTACAGCTCCCACCTCACTCCACAAGCATCTCTCACCAACTTGACACACTTGCCCTTACAGGGTACTGTATGTATACCGCTCTCCTAACTTTGCTGATGCTATAAATTGGTCGTTTCTCCCTTAGACCAATGAACTTCCCCTGAATTACAGACTGTTCTGTAATATGGTATCTCTTTGGCTCTCTCCTCAAATATATGCATATATACGAACAATTCAAGATCCTACTATCCCTGGAACCTAGAGCAATGGCTGTGGTGCTATCTCTTGTGCCGAAGCTTCAGGGGGCACAAGGAAGGCCAGCTGGTAAACCTCCTGCAGTCAGAATGTTCCAGAGAAGATGCGAGATGCCGACTGCATCGAGGGCAAGCAGCTGGACTTCTGTGGCATCTCAGTCCACAGTTCTTCCAAAGCACAGCATTTCAAATCTTCCTTCTGATTCCCGGAGGCCAGAAACAAATACTGGGACAGTAGGTATAGATGCAGAAGAGTGATTAGAGAAAAGCTCCATTCTTGCACTGTAGACACTGTTCAGTTTACCGAAGCCAAAAGAGCCGCTTGTCCTCATCCTGTCAGGCCCACACCCATAACTTTGCCCATGGCTTCACTGCCATGCCCTTCCCATTTGAGGGACTGGTTTCTTGGCTCAACTGTAATTGCCTTTGGAGTGGGGATGAAACAGTTAACTTTTGTCTCTGCTAATGTAAAATTCTTTGGTTTTAGTTTATCTGTAATGACCATTCTAACAAGAGAGGAAGTGTAAATAGGAAGCCATAATTCTAGCCTTGGCCTTTAGCAACCAATGTTGGGACAAGAGTAACACCATTTCTCCTCAGAATCCCAGCATCCTTCTTCACACAACTTGGTGGTCTCTCCCAGAGCTGACCCCAGATGATCGTGAGACTGCAATAAATCATAGCTGGAACTAAAAGATTTTCTGAAACATAACAGATGTACATGGAATGGCCTGGGAGACTTGTTTTAATGGTTCAATTATTACATTGAAGTTACTATGTCTACCACACAAAATTGCCTAAACTATCCTACAAAATATACTTAATAGGGGCCAGAGGGATGGCTCTGTGAGTAAACATGGTTGTCACCAAACCTAGTGACCTGGGTTCCATCCTCAAGGCTCACATGATAAAAGGGGACAATGTGCCATAGCACATAGTGTTTTCACTCACACATGCATGCATATGCAAACAAATACAAAATATTTTAAAACATAATTGTAGATAGTAGTGAATATACACTTTATTTCTTTTGCAATTCAAAACCCTGAACCTTCCACTCTTCAAAACTGCTTTTCAGGTGGTGGTACAGAAAAAAATAATGAGAGTTGTAGATCTAGTCCAAGTAAAATATATATCCTTTAGATGATCTATTGTGTTCCCTCCTGCAGCTGTATAGCAAGACTAATAAAATGAGCCAATGGCATAATAAAGGTCTTCCTTGCTACGATGAGTGTTCTGGCAGAAGATTATCATCAAAACATCTCTGATATTCTAGTAGCAAAATCAAGCCTACAACAAGAATGGGGTGCCTATGAGCAGCCAGTTTCTAATTTTATTCTGCCTGCTTGGACTATGCTAAGAGGAGAAAAATGACAAATAGCCACCGAGATTTTCTTGACATCGTGCTTAACTGAAATTTCAAAATAAATCAGTCAGGCTCATTTTTTAAAGACTTACAACTAAATTATCATTGGGTCGTTTTGTTTTGTTCCTGACTGGGTTTCTGAGGGACTAGTGGTGAGATACACCGAGATCTGAAAATGGGCCACAGTGCGCAAACATTGCGGTTTGGTTTGATTTAGTCTATCTCTTGTGTAATAACTTTCTTTGAAGTGTGGGTTGAGGAGCAGGTTAGGAGCCCGAGGCCACAAGCTCATCTTGTTCTTGTTACAACTCGGATGCCCTGCAGTCCCCGCACTATATATCAGAGGCTTGGCACTGGAGTCCCTGGGCTCATCAAGAGTGAAGCTCTCATTCCCTGCACAGCAGAGCTGTTAAGA
This sequence comes from Mesocricetus auratus, assembly GCF_017639785.1. NCBI lineage: Eukaryota > Metazoa > Chordata > Mammalia > Rodentia > Cricetidae > Mesocricetus > Mesocricetus auratus. Next base: position 40,438,238 of record NW_024429197.1, read on the forward strand.
GACAAACAACAACATGGTTGTGTTTGCTTGGGAAATCCTGCTCCTTAAAGGGAACGGGTGGGCCAGAGGAAGATAAGGAGAAGTGGTTATAAGTAATCCACCTTATGGACAGACCAGCGGTTTCCCCGATCTCGGGAGAGGTGTGACCTGTTTTCTGAGCATTACCTGGCTTCTCTCCTTCCCAAGCACTGCTCTCCTTCCCAAGCTTGGGAATGGTGGCTTCCAAGCAGCTCCTCAGACACGAGGGGTTCTCAAGTGAAGAGGAAGTGTGAGCCCTGACCCATTCTGGTCTCACACCTTCATTGGCAAAGTGCATGGTTGTGCTGAGTGATCTCTCAGGCCTCATCCTACTATCGAATTTTCTAATCTGACCTGGGACAACCTTGAATCCACCTTTGAATTGATGAGTGTAAGGTTAGCAGTGAAAATTCTGTGTGAAGAGGCAACAGTCCAAAGAGAAACCACTGAAGGTAGATCCTTCTAGGGTAAAGACACCCAGCCAAGGATAGGAATAGGGGTTATTCTTCAACTCCTAGCACATGAAAGACTAAAACAAAGGCAGAGATTGAAGTCACCTTAAGTAGTAAAAGGTTGCCAGTTCAAGTCAGGAGTACTGTTAGAAGGCAATACTCTGGGTGTTGAATACTGGCTGTATGTCTGCTTCCTAACAGGGCTGGGACATTACTTATATCTCACAGTGTCTTTTGGCTGAAGGCTTCAACAATAGGGCCTATAACATGAGTATAACGCACACACACACACACACACACACACACACGCACGCACACACACACACACATGTGCACGCACACATGTGGATAGGCTTTGTTTTGTCGCATATGGTAAATGAACTGCATTTTGGGGGATGGATGTGTCCTCATCTGAATACAGCATCTATTGGTAGAAGGGAAATCATATGCTTAGTGTAAAATGAATGGTGGCATTACCAACAACATGAGAATGAGGTGACAAACCTAAAAAATATCCAAGTCAGCCACGGCAGTCACAGCAGGATACTCGAAGTAATGGCGGAGGCTGAAGGGCAATAGATTGTATGGCCATGTCAGCAGCCGCAGCAGAGCGCACCATCAAAGTGCCTGAACTACTCTCCGATCAGGAGAAGGTTAACACAAGGAAGGAGCACAAACAGATACAGTTAGAGTCTATCGAATTTCCAGATGATACAAAGGGGTTGACGTGATCATCTTGAGTCTTGGGTCAGTAAACTTGCTTACCAGACCAATTCTAGCTCTGCAATCTCAAGGCGGTGAATTTAGTAGCACCACATATAAAAATGTATACACTGAGCCAGGCAGGACTGAAGGATTAAAAAATGATGTTGTCTGGGGTTTGGTGGCCACAGACTCTGTCCCATTTGACAGCTAAAACTCAAAGCACCTCAGGATACACTGCTGGAAGGCCTCTGGAGACCTACTGTGGCCAGGTCTCATCTGCCGGATTGTGTTGGACTGCTGGGGAGGATCTTAAGAAGGACACTTGTACATCAAACATGTTCAAGGAGCATGACCAAGCTGGTAAGGAGTCCAGAAACAATTTCCTATAGGAGACAACTTAGCTGGGCAAACCTGGAGAGTCACAAGGAGCATCTTTAGTTCCTGAACAAGGCTTGCACAGTTTTGTAAGACAGAAGGCCCAGGGTAAAGCAGAACTTACCCATCAATAATATAAGGGTGAAAGCAAGCCAGGTGTCAAGTTCTCTGTAACTGAAGGTGGATTTAACAGGTGGACCTGATCATCCATCTAAGAACCTCCAGAAATGCTTTCTGACACCAGCGGGAGCTTGGACTAAATGACTCCAAGATACTCTTAAGCTGGGCTCTTTGCCCTGAAAAACCATTCGGATCTGGAGAAAAAGCCCTGGCCCACACTGGTCTGTGAGCTGGAGAGTCCTGTTGTAGTTTCTGCTCTTAAAATGAATGCCCTTCCCAGCAAACGATGAAGCCCCAAATTATTTAGACTCTAAGGACAGGAACTGAACTTTTAATAATTAATCAGATTAGTTTTGCCAAAGTCTCGAGAATTTCCCAGAAGCCCTTTCTTCATTTCCATCTCTGTATCCTTGCCTTAATTCAGGCTGTCATCAACTCACCCACAGACTCTTCTCTGACTTTCCCAACAGCCCTGTTGACTCCAGGCTACAGGGTAGACACAGTCATTTCAGAAAGTACAGTTATTATGGAGCCATGCTCCTTCTTCCATAGATTCCCCAACTGATCGCATGAAACAGAGCCAGCTCTTGATGTATGGAAACCCTGGAGCCTCATGTTCTATGACTTCTCACATGTGCCCCCACCCCACTAACACACACACACACACACACACACACACACACACACACACACACACACACTTTGTGCTTCTACAATGACAAATTATGAGTAATTTTCTACACATGGTATGCTGGGACACATCTTCCTTCCCTCCCTCCTCTTTCTTCCTTCCTTTCTTTCTTCCTTCCTTCCTTTCTTTCTCCCTCACTATGTAGCTATGGCTGTCCTTGACATGAAGACCAGCCTGGCCTTGAACTCACAGACGCTTCTGCCTCCTGAGTTCTGGGACTAAAAGTATGCACCACCACACCCAGCTACATCTTTCCTTTCAAATATTCTTCTCACTGTTTAAAATGCCTTTGCCTTCTCCAGTCTCGACCTTACAAAGTGGAGTGTGACAGGGAGATTCCCATTTGTATATTTTTAGGTAACAGTTTTGTCTGGCCATAACTTTTTTCAAAGTTTAAAGACAACAATAAAAATTCCTCCATAACTGACACCATCATCCAGAGTTCATTTTTCCTTCCTATTTGGCACCTCTATGACTTTCTACATGGCTCTATTACAGCATTTATAGTCTTCTGAAATGCAGTTAGCCATCTCAGAAGTCTTCACTGTTCTTGAGTTCCAGATGCTGTCTGATTTGCAACTGTGGGGCTCCTGCAGCTGGTGGAGCTGGGGTACATCCAAACTGGAGTTCTTCCCTTGGGAGTGGTTGCTGTAAAAATGATCTTCACAGCTAGGAGCCTGGAGGAAACCATCACAGAGGATAACACAGAAGAGACAAAACAAAACAAAAATCTACCAACAACAAAAAGCCCACTAAGCACAAAACCGGAAGCATCTCACATTTACAGAGTGGTGGAGAAAATGAAGATGAAGAGGGAAGCCAGGAACCAGGGCAGTGTAGAAGGGAGAGGGATGGAGCAATGCAGCCCTAGTGGGCCAGTGAAAACAAAACAAACAACAAAAAAAACAAATAAAAAAAAGAACCAACAGGAGAAGTAGGCTGACACTAAGAGTAGGGTCTGGTTTAGGATTCCCAACAAATCTTCATGACCAATACAGACTGTTTCCTAGCAATAAAGAGAGAGGTACAGAAGGACAAATCACTTGCACGGATCACACAGCAAGGGCCTGCCTGGCAGGGCTGTGCATTCCAAAGTGCATTCTACCTGGGGAAATAAGGAAAACTGGAAGAAACTTTTACAGCAAGTCAGCTGGATGGGAGGGAGCAGCCTGGGATTTCGTAACCTGTAACACCAGAGCTCTAGCTGTCCCCGTCCTCAGCACGATCTGCTGTACAGCTTGATACAGGACACACTTTCAGATTCTTACAGGACTTTACGCTTGCAGTGAATGCTGTGCCTGACCGATTCAGTTGTGTGGACTGTAATGGCTGACATAGGAGATGTAAGTGCGTTCCTTTACACGAGCCAGTCAGATTTAAAGTGCGGCTCCGTCTTGTGAACAGGTGCCAAATGGTTTGCCCTGAACAAATATCTAATGTGCAGGTTCAATGTGGTCATGTATCTCTGGTGTGTGTGTGGGGGGGGGTTCTGTATTCTATTACCAAGGGGTTAGGTTCTCCCTCCTGTTCAATAATGTTAAGTTGGGAATGATGGTATGCACTGTAATGGCAGCATTAGGAAGCTGAGGAAAGAAGATTCTGAGTTCATGTCTGTCGTAAGCAATACAACAAGTATAGTGAGGCCATCTTCCACCCAAGAAAAAGATATCGGTTCCTCCCTCAGTGTTGAAGGGTAGTACAGTTCACTGTATCCACATCCTAAGAAAACAACATCCTCAACAGCTCTGGGTTTAAACAAATACTTTGACTTGGCAGAGTAGAGAGCTGTTCTTAAAAAAAAAAAACTTAAACAAAACATCAGCAAAGATCAGAACCTGCTACCCAGATGGAGCTGGGACTAATTCTGGGAAAAGAAACTGAGAGTAATTTTTGAAATCAACTCTATCCTTTGTGGGAACATTTCCTAGTTTGTAACATTCAGTCTACTAGGCTTGGGTAGCTGATTCTAGTTGCCAAAGATTTCCAAATGAGCTGGCCATGGTGGTGCACCCTTCAATCCCAACACTCAGGAAGTAGAAGCAGGTAGATCTCCATGAATTCAAGACCAACCTGCTCTACAAAGTGAGTTCCAGGCCAGCCAAGGTGGCGTAGTGAGACTCTGTCTCAAAAACTAAAGCACACCTCAAAGCTTGCAGGAATTAGTGACTCAACTTCCGAGACCTTGCTCACAACAGTCTTTCTTCAGTGAGCCATGCCTGGAATCTTCCTCTCTATGAAATCTAGCAGTCAAACTTAGCTCTGTTCCAGTAGATTTACGACCAGGAATGAGACTTTATGATCTTAGTGCTTGATATAATGTGGGTACCTGCTTTAACTTTCATTCTATATCCAAATTCACTAACTTAGAGCATTTATGAGCAAAGTTGGCAATCTTTGTTAAATGGAGTTGCAGCAGAGATTATGTTCTGAGTAATCTTGGTTTTCCTATAAAACTCTATTCCTCAAGTATTCTATAATCCCCAAGGATAAAATAACTGTAAAAACAGAAGGATCCCTTGCAACTTCTGGGTCACAACACTATTGTCCTATTCAATTCTCCTTTTGTTCCAGGTCATACCCAAGGCTCACCTCAACATCACTGTTTATGATAAATGATGGCTAACGGCAAATAAAGGTGTGGGTTCAGACATTAACAATGTGCCATGTGGTCACGGGAAAAGAAAAAGTGTTGGTGGGGACTTCTTTTGGGGTCCGCCTATCTTACACCACTATTCCCTCCAATATTCAGAAATAGAGCTTAATGTCTACCTGGGGCTCATCTCAAGTTCAGGCCAAGTCACATACTCCCTGCACATAGATGCACCACAAGTGACGTTTGCTGGGTTAGTTGTCCTCACTGATCCACTGTGTCACAGGATTTGCTCGTTAGATGCAAACCAACCCATCTATCACTGCATGTATGCATATTCAGCATCTCCTTGTTCCTTTCTAGCCAGGATAGGGGTGGGAGGGGGACAAAAACAAAACAAAAGCATAATCCTAATGATGTAATAATGTGATTCTTCAGGCAGCCTTTTAGCCAGCTCTTTAAAACCTGGAAAGAAATTCTCATCAACAAAAGAGAGACTCTCGATCAGAAGGCTGTGAGCACACATAAGGCTGTGTCCCACTGGGTGATACAAAGGCTTGGGATAGTTTATGGGACATTCCAAAGCTGCATCCTGTAAGCACTTCCCATCTTTTTTGATCAACCTCTGAATACAACAAGTGCACAGACTGGATGGTTCATTGTCTGCCCACCGGGAGCAGGTGATGCCACATCCACTATGAAAAGGCTAGTTTCCCCAACACCTCCCCAGCAGTACATGGAAGGAAATATGGATCTTTGTGGGTGTGTGTGCAGCACAGAGCTTACACATAATCATATTACTATCCCAGACACCTATTAAATATGATTGAAACAACGCCCATTGGAAGTCTTAAAACCTTAACCACCAGTTTTACTTCTAAAATAAAGTAAACTGCCAAAAGTTCTGATAAAAGTGACAATTGATATTTTTAAGTAGTGGAACTGAAATTTCCCTATAGCAGGAGACAAAGGAATTCTTACCTGGGTAAGTGGAAGAGCACCGATAAATTTAAGGAAGCTTACGCAAGTTAGCACTAATGAATGTCATCCTCTGTTTTGTCATGAGAAAAGAGCTTTCTGCTGCTAAAGGAGACTGATTTAGATTATGAATAGCTGTAGTGATTTGCAAAAATGGCTCCAGAGAGAAAGAATGAGACTCCATATACTCATGGCACTTGAGGTTTCTGCCCTTTTTGTTGAAAATTAATTTGTCCTGTGGGTTATTGGATTCTAGCTCAGCCAATGTATATTGCTCAGTCATCACAAATTTACTTAAAATTTAGTGTAGCTGAAGTTCATTCAACAAGACAAAAGTCTACAGCTGAAAGCTTCTAAAAATCTTCTTTAAAAACCAGCTAACACTGTAATTGAAAGTGCTGGTGTCTAAGTAGATTCACATAATGTTTTGCAGGTATCAATATACAGTATATTACAGTGCTCAATATACAGTATATTACAGTGCTCAAAAGGATTTTTCACTTGTTTTCCAAGAAAAAGAAGATAGGGAGCATTTATTATCCTTCAGTAAGGGGGCTTTTGGTTGAAGTGCCCACATTCTGAAAATACATAAATCCCTGAACTGGGATTAGATTCTGTAGTACGTGTCATGATATTTCATTTGCTCACGTATTTTTTAAACTTAAAAGCAAATGTTTTGAAAGCAAATTGACTGTATAACTTCTCCTGCTTCCAAACCCTAAAGACGTTACAGGTAAAAACACTGCAAATGCTGTCCTTCTGTGTCCCTGCTTGGTCAGTTCTCAGCAGACACCTCACCTCTGGCTTCTGATGCTGCAGGTGGATTCAGGACCAAGACACCAGGGTCACAGGAGCCATACTTCAGACAGCACTGTGTAAAAGGACAGTGCTCCCCTGCCCAACAAAGGAGTGCAAAAGAGGATATTGCTCAAAATAATCCATTGTGAGATGATGGTAAAGATGGCACGTAAAGAAGAAATCAGGAGAAACAGCTTTTAGTTAACTCTTCTTTTGAGGTGATTTTCCTTCATAGGTTTCGATTTCTCATTTTCACACATTTAGATATCCTTAGTACATAAAACACGCATAGATGTGTTTGATAGCCCCTTTCCCTCTTAAAAATTTAGATACATGTCAAAACTTATTCAATGGTTAAAATCACACCAGAGAAGCTCAAACGTAATGAAGGCCATGGGGGTTGCTCCTAATTAAATTAATGAGACACAGGCGGCAGCAAACATTGTTCATCTCATTTACAGATGAAAGATCACTAGGTAACAAGACTGTTTCCAACTAAATGTCGTGTTGTAGGGTAATTAAGAGCTAAACCCAAATGATAAAAACATTAGTCTGTGTCCTCTCATTAAGACAAGAAAGCAAATGCTACTCAGAGCAACCTAGACTGGAAGGAGGGGTAAAAGCTTTGTTTCATTCCTAAAACCTGGTCTGCAGCCAACTCCACAACTGACCGACTCTAAAGAGAGCAGCTCAGCAAGGTACAGCTGCACAAAAATGAGATCAATTGCCAGGCTAAGATAATCACAATACTGTGGACCGGAAGTGCTATATCATAGAGCCACTTCCGGACCTAAAGAACCTTTGCACTTTTAACTAGGAGTCCTCGTTCCTCTGAAGATTTATGGGCCTTGCAGCAGAAACGCATCTCATCTTTTACTTTCTGGATTAGAGGAGATTCTGATCATGCTTCTGATTGGCATAATCTGGAATTGCAGATGATCTCAATTTTTTCTGACGTGCTAAAAGCGAACTTGCAGATGAAATGAAAATGACTGTGCATGTCAAGTGCATGGGGGACCATCCACACACAGCCCAGCCACCTGATCGGTTGCTGATACGGATCCCTTCACCCGACCCTGTGTCAGCCAGGTGCAATCTGTACATCCTTAACCAGGAATTAAAACTCTCCGTGCTGCGGCTACTTTAATTGATTGATGCTAAAAGTTTGGAAAATCCAGCCTAGCCCTCGACCACCCAGTGCCTCTAACCAAGCTTTCTCTTCCAAAGCAGCACCCTCAATTGAAACTGGCAGAGCACATTTTTAGCTTTCGAGCAGCTCTGTCATTCTACAAGGAATGTGTCTGCCACTTCACAGGATAGCCTGAGCTGAAAGACATGTACTTGGAATCAGAGAATCAATAGAACACTTAATGGACAATTAGGAGAACAGCTGTAGGACTGTCAGAGCCCCATCTGTACACAGCTCAAACAGCAAGCCTGGACAGGGCGGGGAGGCAACGTCCACTGCTCCGGGGCACTGGCCCTGGGACAAAGCTTCCCTCTCAGCTCTCATTATTGTGAATATAGTGTTCTTTTCATTACAAATTTTAACACGTGTAGAAAATTATGGAAATTGCTTAAGCCATTTGTCAACTTATATCATGTGAATTGATCAATAAATTTCACTACTCCGTTGTTAATGTAGATAAATTTTGGCATTTAATTAAGCACTAGTGAAAATGTGGCCACTTTTCATTTCAGCAGATGCATTTGCAATACAGAACTACAGGGGTAAATACAACCCAATCATGGATTGTCGCTAAATATTTATAGACAATGTAGCAATTCCAAAAAGAGACACAAAAGATTTCTACAATGAAACAATTACTGTGTGCAGAGTTGAACAGAGAGCTCATAGTCTATACAAGCTGTGAACAGAATCTTAACACTGTAACTCCACAGAAGAATTGTGTGTGTGTGTGTGTGTGTGTGTGAGTGTGTGTGTGTGTGTTTCCTTCATAACGCTGCAGAAATAATTTCAAATTCTCGTCGCAGAATGAATCTAAATATTAAAGACAGTTCTCTGTGTTTGTAGACATAGATTAAAATTCTCATGTTAAAATAACCCAATCCTTTTATATTTCCATTAGCAAATTTATTTGGATATGAACTGGAGATTTATTAAAAAGAATGGAAGTCTCAGGATGCTAATTTCTTGACTACGAACATGATTTCGGTTACAAGGCTGGTCAAGAGGACACTGGGGTGGCAAATGGAGACAAGATGCCAGACAATGGAAACAGCAGAATGAACTTTTTAGGCTTCCTCCATTTGGCCTGAGGGGCCCCAAGATGAAAACCTACTCTAACAGCCAGAAGCCCCATAGCCTTAACCCTCCATGGAGGCGTCTGACATGATGAACTGCTGTATCTCATTTGGAGGGGGCAGGCGCCTCTTGGTGATTCTGCTGCTGCCTTCGGGGAAGGGGGATTCAGAATCACACCGCTGTCCTTACAGTGCAATCCACCCCATCATGCCGTTCCCACCATTGTCTGCCGGCTTTCGGCAGGAGGTTTGGCTGGCTACTGTGCCGTCTGCATTTTCAGAGAAAAGCCTGCGTGGTGCCGGTGTATAAATCCTTTGTAAGTATTTACAAAAAAAAAGTTTAGGGAATTCAAAGCCGATCCCTCACTCCTGTTTTTACAATGCCTCCATGTCAAATTGGCCATCATGGTTCGGGCAGCTTGACACTTTCTGTTGTTTTGGCAGAGGAAGACCTGATCGGAGATGACTCTAAATCCAGACTCTAATAGAGAAATGAGAACTAAGCAGCCAAGAAGAAAATGGATAGGGTCTTTTTGCAGAATGAAATTACCCATCTCAGTTCCCAGCCAATATTCTTTTCTGGGACAATCATGTGCTCATGTTTCTTTTTATTCTGAAATTTAAATTTTCTAGGACTGGAGACTCGTTTTTGAAACACCTGTCACTACACACCTGACAGGAAAAGAGGTGGGGCATTCCCCCTCAGCGCTAACATGGGCAATTAGGAAACCTTGGTAATATCTGACTTCAGGACTTCATGAAGTCATCATACAAGTGGGTTTTTGTTGTTTGTTTGGCTGGTTGGTTTTGGTTTTCTGAGTCATGTGTACCTGAGACTCTGAGGGAAACTGAGGGAAATGCTCTTGCTTCTGCTAAAGACATATTGGCACTTGTTGAGCTTTTTATGTGCACACTGAAGAGGTAAGAAAGTTGAAATGTGCCAGGCAATGATGTCGAACGCCTTTAATCCCAGCACTTGGGAGGCAGAGGCAGGTGGATCTCTGTGAGTTCGAAGTCAGCCTGGTCGAGAAAGTGAGTTCCAGGACAGCCAAGGCTACAGAGAGAGACCATTTCTTGAAAAGCAAAAACAATAACAACAACAATAAAAAAGAAAGTGAAACATTGGTTATAAAACAAAAATTAAGGTCCCTTAAAATTGAGATTGTGGTAGATTAATGATGGCTACTTCTGCCATCAGGGAATGCCATCTCTTCCTCTATACCAGAGTCTGGGCTGACCTTTAGAACTGTTTTCCCAAACTGTTTTATAGCAAATTAGACCTTAAGTCTAGCCTTGCCCAAACCTTTAAAAGGCCAGGATGCTACTGTTTTGGCATTTTCTCACGGCCAACTGCCATGCTGTAGAAACATTCAGGCTAGACTGCCAACTGAGTCAAGGTCACTGGAGAAGAGTCCTGAACCATAAAAGTGCAATTTCAAGCACCCACACTCCCCAAGGAGGACAGGGACTGAGTGACCACAGCGTCACCACACACAGCAGAGGAGCCTCATGACTGAGTTCAACCAGCCCACAGAGTCACGAAGAGTAGTAAATTCTTCTAAGGTTGATATGGTATGTTTATAAGAATGCAAAGAGCTGGATACTCACAAATTTTTACACTCCTCGAATAATGCCTAACATATTTACAAGGAGTACTGTGTTTGGAAATTATGCAATATGATATACTTTAGTTATTTCAAAAATCAGATGTCCTACCACTGTCATGGATGTTTAAAAAAAATCAGTAAGTTTGGGGGAGATTTGTTTCATAGCAATCCATAAATGAAACTTCCATTCTTTCTCAAATTCACAGTCCTTTTGAAAGTGTGCTAACTGGAAATCAACCCCCACATCAACTCCTCTTACAATAGGAACCAAGAAAAAACAGGAAGTTAAGATGGTCATTGGAAGGGAGCAGGCAGGAATCGTTAAGTTAAGATGGTCATTGGAAGGGAGCAGGCAGGAATCTTTTTGAAAAGATGCATAGGTTGATTCTGCCTTCTGGTGGGTCACCCTTTCCTCTCCACGCAGCATCACTCAACACTCCAACTCTACATCCATGTCCCAACTGAATACCAAAGCACAGCACTTTCTGAGACAAGAATCCCATCCACTTTCAGGAATGTAGGCTTGAAAACTAACTCACGACCCTATCTACTTAAAAAGAATAGGCTTCTTCTAAGATGCCAGCAGATGGGAGGTTGCGTGCTACTGATATTAACATTGTCAAACAAAAACTAAATCCTTTTTTATAGATTTATTTTTTTGTATATTGATGTTTTTCCTACATGTATATATGTGCACCAATGGAATGCCTGGCGCCCACAGAGACTAGGAGACAGTATTAGATTCCCCGGAAGTGGAGTTACAGATGGTTGTCAGCCACCATGTGGGTGCTGGGAACCAAACCTGGGGCCTCTGAGAGCACAGCAAGTGCTCTTAACTGCTGAGCTATCTCTCCAGCCTCAGGAACTAAACTTATTAAAATAAAAATCCTGTGAGCTAAATGAATAAATTAGACCACAACAGCAGCACAACAGTCAGATATAGGTGTGCAACTTCAGCAAGTAATTTTATTTGTTAGGCCTCACTGGATTGAGTGAGTTTCAAAGCCCTTTAAAACACTGCCACCTTTCAAAGACACGCCACTGTTTTTCAGGTGGCCCTAATTAATCCCTTATTGCGATCACCTTAGTGCTAACCCCAAATTCCTTCTCTATTGCCCAAAGGCAGAAATGAGTATATCCCTAATCTAATATTTTAGCTCTAATAATCTAATATTCGAAAACTGAGGTGACTGTGTAAGATGCTTCCTCTGAGAAAGCATGATCATGCGCCTTTTCACTCCACTGTGCCCCAAGAACATCGAGCACTGTGACCATTTGTCTTCACCGAGAGGTCTCGAAAAGTTCATGGCAAGTTAGTCCGCGTTTAGCCCTGTGGGAAAGACCTGAGAGGAACTGAAAAGGGTGATGGCTTCATAACTCACTCATTCCCGTGTTACGTGTGACACTGAAAATGCTGACACTGGCAGTGACTTTGAATTTCAGGGGTGTCTTTGTAAAACATTGAAAATATCCACCTATATCTAGGAGAGGAACAATGCCGTTCATTAATTCCAACTCCCACTCCCCCCTCACTCCCAAACTTGGTATTTTCAAGCACTATGGAGTTACCAGATGTGGCACTGAACGTGTTACTCACCAGCCAGGGATTCTTGGGCACTCTTCTTAACCTATGCCTCCACGGTCTTCCCCAGGAAGTATAGATTTCTGTGTACACCATGACATGACACAGTGTGTGCATGTGCCTAGACAGTAAGCACACGATACGGCAGCCGGAACAGCAAGCACTAAACAAATTATGCAACTATGCCATTAGCCATACAATTAAACAACTGGAGTGGAGTGCCACCAGAGCAGGAGCCCTGCGGGTTTGATTCCCTTTTCTTCCTCAAGCACACAGACATAATGTCTAAACAAAGCTTCTTACTCTGGCCAATGTGTGCACACTCTTGCCCCAACCCTGTTACACTGTTAATCTCACAGAAATCACTTGCTTTGCGTTTTATATCCTTTTACCTCTGCTCATTACTAACAGGCAATAAGCCACCTTCAAAAAGTAAAAGTGCAACTGCTACTCCACACGGGTACTGACAGCAAATTAAAGCTCAGGAGCTCGAATTAAAGATATCCACAGCATACATGGAACAGAAGACTTGGAAAGACGGTAGCTTCAGAAGCTGGGATTGTCAAAGCTACTGCCTTGGCAACTGGCTTTGTGGAAGTTTTCTTACAGAACCAAAGATCTTGGGCTTTAAGGGAGCCCGGGGAGTTATTAGCTCGCTTTGCTAAGAAGAGCAACTGAGACAGGGTCTAGACAACTTGCTCCAGGTCAGTCAGTGACTAAATAAAACTCAGAATTCACATGACCCAAAGTCCCTCATCCGCTATTTCTTTGTCACTGGACTTAAGGTTAAGGAAAGTATGGTCAGTGAAAGAGAAAGTGAGATCAGCATGATGCAATATCAGAAAACAAGGTATATGACACACAATCGCAAGCTTTCTTCAGGGGATTTGTCGATTTTGCAACACAAGACCAATGATCAAAGCCCCATGACCATCGGCAGCAACGCACTGCTTCGGATAATGAAGACTCGACTCTGGTTATCTTCCATGTGATCACACCTATAGTACTGTGGACATCGATTAAGGGTCCTCCTGTCCCAGCACTAAACTCATCCCCAGCCAAACGAGCCAGTTCATTCAGTCTCTCTCAATACAGCAAGACAAAACAAAACAAACACATGCATGGTTCAAAACAAGACTACTGTGGATCAGATATTACATACTTTTAATTGTTATCATTGTAATTAACATGACTATTGGCAAAGTTTAAAGGCAATGAAGACACAGATAATACCAGGCTTATAGGGGGAAAAAAACTTTTCAGAGAGGAGGCTAAACCACACACAAAACTGGCATGAACTGTATTTTCTAGGTAGCTAAGAACATGTATATGACATGAATTCATACAGAGCTGTACTGACTGTGTCATCTTTTCCCACTCCGATTTCTGCAAGCAGCAAGATAGGAAATGGGGAAGGGGCCATTTAGGGCCATTTATTAGCCTAATCCAGGCTAAAACTTGAGTGTCTTGCTCTTGTCCTGAGGCTGCAGACACTGAGTGATCTAAGATCTCCCAGATAATTCAGAATCCCTCACCTTTGGTGTGCTTGATGAATTTTTGAGATTCTAAAAGATGCTCCTTTTGAGGCAAACAATTATAGCAGTTGCTGTGTTTCTTTTGGGATACAAAGAGTGTATCCTTTCTTTTGTGGTAGGCAGGGTCACCAGAACCATCAAGGTCTGTCAGCAGCTTGGAAAGAAACTGATTTGAATAAGAGATGTGAGTTTAGTTCCATTTCCAGAGCATATCAAATAATTTTAATAGATCACAGAGAGCCAAAATCTAGCTCTTCAGAACTTGATATGTATACAGGCATTAAAATGTGTATTAGAAGTATATTAATACAACTCTATTTCAACACATTTAATTCTTAAATGCTACATATACTTGTCTAATCTCCCATTTTAAAAGTAGAAAAGGTTAGATTATAACATCAGGTTAGCTCTCTTTGAAGCAGGTAATAATTAAGTTGATTCACTGTTGCAATTACTGTCAAATCCCCCTTAATTACCAGAGACTTTATGGCGGCTTCATTACATGTCTGCTATAATGCATCGTGGCCCTAAGGAGAGGTGTCGCAGGAAATTCTGCATAGCATGGATAATTCTAACCCGAGGTTACAGCTTCCAGCAAAAGCTCCCACACTGAATTTATCTTTTTTTGACATTTCTTCCTGTTACTCCAGCAGTTAAACTGAGGCAATGTCACTAAAACACCCACCAAACTTTGAAAGTTAGAATTGATTTCTCCACAGCCATTTAAAACAAAACAGAGAGACAGAGAGGGGAGGGAGAGAGAAAGAGAGAGAGAGAGAGAGAGAGAGAGAGAGAGATATGAAGAAAGAGGGGGGAGGGAAGGAGGGAGGGAGGGAAGGAGATAGAAGTAGAGGGAGAAAGGGGGGGAGAAAAGCTAAATTAGCCATTAATTATTGCCCAAAAAACATTCTATTATTTTAATGATGAATTCAGATCATAGCATTCAAATAGACGTCAACTCTACATACCCAAATCAGATCTGTGCCTCGAGTACCTTCTTGTGGATATTTTAAAAAGATGAAGGCAAAAATTACAATTGAATCTCTAATAGATAATCTTGAAAAGAGTTTTTATTTATTAATGATTTTACCAACCGATTTCTGGGGGAAATAACCATTAAAATACAAACATCATTTCAAAGTTTTCCTAGTGCTGCTTGTCTTCTCTGGGAAAATCTTTACAAATCTTTGCCTGTGAACTGAACAAGTTCAAAACAGATCACTGAATGCCTTTCTTTAAGCACGGAATTCACTCCACAGAATATATTAGATTCAGAAGAGGCCACAGTGTTGATGACACTGTTGGCATCTGTGTTAACAGTTAAGGGCCTGGCTTTGTGCAGCAATACAGTTATTAAATTTCTCCAGAGACCATGACTCATTAATCAAATATTCATACATCTCTGTAAATACAAGCTGAAACAGAGAATACCCTCAGAGCCGGGCATCCCAACACAAGTGCTCTTTCATGTAACACTGACAAAATCCTGAGAACATGTGGTCATGTTTTGCATTTCTAATGTACTATGTACTCTTCAATACTTCATTTCCTAAAAACAGAACACAAATGCTCTTACTCATTGCAAGTGTTAGATGGCCACAATTAAAATGACTCCACTATTGCTTCATAACATCTTTTTTTAAACAAGGACAGTGAATTGGTTCTTCTGTTCTTTGTTTACCATCAAACAAGTAATTTTTTCCCAGGCGGATGAAGAAACCCAGGGCCATGCTCCTATTAATACAAGAATTTGTATTAGCATGAAAACAACAAATTGCTACTTAAACTAGGAAGGCCAAATAACTTAACATATTAGCAGACATGAACTTGCTATATTTTGCAAAGCCCTGGGTCCGTTTTGTGCCACTGGGTGTTTCCCCCACTTTGTATAGTAACAAAAGGTCTTTGCAGTTCGCAGTGTCTGGAAAATTGGGGTCTGCTAGGCAGCCAAAGAAGAGAAAGCGCAAATGTTTCCCCATAAGGCTGCTAGGATCAGGCTCCTCACCTCAGAGTGGGCAAGATGAGCCATGGAAAAGGGGAGAAAGAAAGCGAAGCAATGTAAACTTCCCCCTTAGCACACAATTCACTTTCCCAGAACAGGGACCGGATTCTCAGCATTCCCTAAAGAGAAACAATTCTCTTTTTTTAAAACACTTTTTTATTATATGTTTAAATTAGAAACAACCTTGCTTCCCATGTCAGTCCCAGCTCCCTCTCCCTCCCCTCCATGCCTGCTCTCCCCACAAGTTCCCCCCAACCCCCACCTAATCCCCACTCCATTCCCCAAGGAGGGTAAGGCCCTCCATGGGGACTCTTTAGAGTCTGTCATTTCGTTCCAGGGAAAGCCCAGGCCCTCCCCCAAGTGCCCAGATTGAGATAGCAAGATGCCCCTCAACTGAAGAGTAGATAGAGAAAATGTGGTACATTTACACAATGGAGTACTACTCAGCAGAAAAAAAAATGGAATCTTGAAATTTGCAGGCAAATGGATGGCACTAGAACAAACCATCCTGAGTTAGGTAACCCAGACACAAAAAGAGAAGCATGGTATGTACTCACTCATATATGGATTTTAGACATGGAGCAGGGGAGTGCCAGCCTACAGTCCCAGGGCCAGAGAGTCAGGGAAACAGGGAGGACCCTAAGAGAGACATGCATCGTACCCGGAGAAGAGAAGCAATTCTATGAAGTGCACTCGTCCGCTCCATCCTTTCCAGGCTCATACTCACACTGCCTGAGCCTTTAGCCCACAATTCTTCCCCCACTACTATCCTCTTTGCCCTATCTGACCCAGCCCTCCTCCACAAGCCATGTGCGACTTTCTCTAGACTTCCCCTCTGCCCTTCAGATCATCTAACTTGGTATGGTGCGGGAACACCTAGAATCAACTGTGGAATCAGGAGTGGGTTACACCCCAGCTCTACAAATGACCAGGCATTTGACACTCAATTTTTTTTTAGCCTGTAGAAATGGGATATGTTGAAGACATCTGCTTCCCAGGGTTTTGTGAAGAATGAACTTGGGGTGTGTTTTGTAACGTGTGGTACCAGGTAGTCGCTGCCAAGCACACCACTGCTGCAGTCCTTCAAGCTACCTCTTCATGCTGACTCCAGCTTCCCTTTGTCTGAGGATGCTAACGCTCTCCCAAATGTACCCAGCAGACTCCTCCTAGTGTTTGCACTCCTCCGATGAGCACAGCTTTCCACATCTACTTCCAGATGCTGGCTCTCACATCACCCTGTGTCCTTCCTATGGAGCTCATGCCATCCATAACATCTACCACAACCCCCAGCTCTAGACTCCAGACTGAGTTCTGCTCTTCCTATCACTTTCAAAACTTCCTTGTAGTAAATCCTTTGCAAGTGTGGTAAAACACACGGAATGCCCCAGGAAACATTTAAATGCAAATGAGAATAAATTATGATTAAGAGGAACTTACTAGAATATTTTTGAAATGTGATATATAGTAATATATCTGTTTCTTTATCAACACATTAATAAATCCGAGCAGCAAGACCTACCATAATTTCATAGACATGTCATTATTTCAAGATATCTTCGTAAACTATTATATAAAAACATCTGGTTCCCATCTATGACAAGGTTAGAGCTATAGCTGATAACGCTGTACTTTGCTTCCTACATTCCTAATTTAAAAATTCACAAAATAAAAATAATAGAAGTTCTATGTTTAAATTACATGTTAGTATAAATATAGATGCAAGCTTCCCCATCAAACTTCACAGACCCCTGGGTTCTATTCAGAGGCTCACCAGGTTAAGAATGAAGTGAAGTGCACTAAGTGTTCTGTTCTTTCTGAAATTATGTATTTTCAGTAAGTACATCCACAGAAGCTGTGGATTTATACCTCAGCAAAACAGACTCCATAGGGAAGGGCTTGGGGAATCTTCCAGTTTTAAATCCGCACGGATTAAGGTGTAAACAACCTCCACTCTGATTTCTATCACATCCTTCCTTCGCAGTGTCCTCCCTTTTGTGTCTTCTTCCAGGATCCACCTAAGTACGTATTGCAGCCCAAGCCTCACAGCCCTCAACGCTCTTTAATCCCCTTACCCCCTCTCCTCCGCTACACATCATTGCTGCCTTTCAAGCATTGTCACTTCCTGCCCGCAATGGTTCCCCCAGCCAGTGTCAAAGCCAGCCACATGTACCTCAAGAATTCCTACAGGACGAGTCTTTTCCCAACCCCGCTTCCATTTAGAAAACATGCCTCTGGACTCTGACTCCGAGTATTCATACTACTTATAAAAAAGACTTTATTTTTATTTGTTTAGTTGTGTGTATATTTATGGGGGAAGGGTTTGTGTATGTGGGTACAGTGACCCTGGAGGCCAAAAGAGGGCATCCGATCTCAGAACCAGAGTTAAAAGCTGTTGTGAGCCACCCATCAATGTGGGTGCTGGGAGTCAAACTCTGGACCTATGCAAGAGTCCTGGGAAATCTTAACTGCAGAGCCACTTCTCCAGACCCTGTGCCAATGATTAACTCATGTCTGCACACATATAACCATATTAGGTTTCCAGATTCAGGTCAAATCCTGCCCCTCCCGTCTAATCCTATAACATATGTCAGGTCTATTTTGGGACAAAACGTCATCTTACCTTGTAGAATATCTGATGTGCCTTTTTGGAGGGGGGAGTCTACCATTTGTTACAGTTTTGTGTGTCTATTCTCCACCCTTATATAAATTTCTAATGCCTGTAGGCCAACACCAATTCAAACAAATCCCTTAAAGCCTTTTCAAACTTCAGACAGACATTAAGGGACATAGACAGCACATTTAGCACTTATTGATCAGTGAGGCCAGGCATTTTCCTCATTGAAACCCCACACACCCTTGCTGTAAGATACTCAGTTCTGTAGTTGGTATTATTCCAGTTTATAGACGTTAAACAACTTGCTCATGGCCATGTTTCTACTAAGTGATGAAGTAATGATTGAGGGAGCCAGTGTGACATCAGGCCACTCTGTCATCTCTACTGTGGAATGCTGAAAGCTTGCCAAAAAATCAAATGCCTTTTTTTACCTAAACATGAAGATTACTTTTTTAAAAAATCAAACCAATAGCACTAAGTAAAAGAATAAAGCAGCGTTTGTGATGTTGGTTCCGGTGGATGCCCTGGCAGTGCAATCCACCAGAATGCGGTGTCCTTGTGGGATACATTTTGCTTTCTAAGCATCTACCTTTAGTGCTTGTGATCAGTTTTCTGTTATGAAAAAGTTCAACGATACCATATGCTTTGAAAATGAATCCTGAAAAAAACTGAGGAAATTTTGGCCGACACTGACAAAACCCTAGACTATGAAGACGTAGGGATCTTCATAGGGGATGAAGAATTGTCAAGGCAGCTGGGTGTGGCCAGGAATGCCCACATTCACAGCACTCAACTGAAGCAGAGACAGCATATATTCCGCTAGTACGTTCTAGACCAACACCAGTTACATAGTAAGACAAGAGACAGAGGGGTAGAGAAGGAGAGAGAGCAGGCAGAGGGTGAGAGTAAAACAGCAAAGGAAGCAAGGAAGAACGGCAGTCTTGAGAAAAATGAAGCCGGAAGACTGACAGTAATGAACCCAGAGTGGACTTGAGAGCACAGGGCCAGAGGTGCAGATCAGTGATGCTGTGTGTGCTTAGCATAGCCAAGGTCCCAGGTTCAAAGCCTCCCCATCCCCACTCCACCTCTGACACTTAAATGAGGGTCTAGAACCAAATCCTTATATTCATGGTCAACTGATTATCAGTAACAATGCAAACTCCATTCAGCAGGAGAAGGAACAGTCTTTTCAATGGTGGTGCTCAGACAACTGGAAAGCCACAGGCACCAGACGAATCCAGATATCAGTTTCACAGCATATACAAAAGTCAGCTCGAAATGAATAAAAAATATAAGAACTAAAATTATAAAACTCCTAGGAAGAAGTATAGGAACCACTCTTTTTTATCATAGATTAAGCAATGGCTTGTTAAATAGGACACCCGGAGCACAAACAACCAGATGGGAAGGCAGACAACAGAGAAATTAGACTTGGATTTTGTGTTCTTCCCCACCATGCCCTCCCTCCATTTGATCCTTTGACACAGGACCCAAAGCAACAGGCCAACTGAGTATGACAGCAAGCTTCATCACAGAAATAAGACTATCCACAGATTGAGAGAAAATGTCCAGAAATCATATGGCCAACAAACAACTTAGATCAAGAACATGGGAAGAGTCCTTACAACTCAATAATATAAAGACAAATGACACAACTTAGAAATGAGCCATCAACTTCAATTTCTTCTGGGCGTGTCTTAGGTAGGGCCTCTATCACTGGGACAAAACACCATGACCAAAAGGCAAACTCAGGAGGAAAGGGTTTATTCAGCTTACACCTCTACTGCTGTTGATCACCAAAGAAGTCAGGACAGACATCCAAGCAGGGCTGGAACCTGGAGGCAGGAGCTGGTTCAGAGGCCGTGGAAGGGTGCTGCTTACTGTCTTACTCATCATGGCTTGCTCAGCCTGCTTTCTTATAGAACTCAGGACCACCAGCCCAGGGATGGCACCACCCACAACAGGCTGGGCCCTCCCTCATTGTTCACTAATTGAGACAATGCCTTACAGCTGGATCTCTATGGAGGCATTTCCTCAGCTGAGGCTCCTTCCTCTCCAATGACTCTAGCTTGTGTCAAGTTGACACACAAAACCAGCCAGTACAGAGAAGTATGGAGACTGAAAAGCATACAGCAAGATGCCCAAAGCTGGTCCTAACTGGGAAGATCAAGGTGAGGAAGGAAGAGGAAAAGCTGGAAGGACCCCTCTGTCGCATTGCTACAGAGCCATAAAAAGGTGGAGCCACCTTGGAAAACAGTTTGGTAGTTCTTCAAATAGTTAAACATAAAGTTTCCCACATAACTGGCGATTTCCACTCCTAAGCATATGCTCAGGAGAATCAAAAATAATACGCCCACATAAAATCATGGACGTGACTGGCCACAGCACCTTTTTCATAGACGCCAAAAAGTACAAATGATACAAATGTCTATCAATTCATGAATAGATGAAATGTGGTTTCTCAATCTACTGACATATTATTCAACCACAAAAAGAGTGAAGTACATGACCATGTAAAAAAGTCATGCTGGGCCAGGTGGTGGTGGCGCACATCTTTAATCCCAGCACTTGGGAGTCAGAGGCAGGTGGATCTTTGTGAGTTCAAGACCATCCTCCTCTGCAGAGAGTTCCAGGACAGGTAGAGCTACACAAAGAAACCCTGTCTTGAAAAAAAAAAAAACTCAATCAAACAAACAGACAAAAAAGCCTTTAAAAAAGATGTTGTGATAAATGGAGAAACCAGAAGCTATGTCCAGAAGAGGCAAATTCACATCAAGTAAATCAGTGGTTGCCAGGGCTGGACGTGAGGACAAAAGGAGCAGAGAACCGAGTAAGGTTAGCAGGCACAGAGCTCCTTTTCAGGGTAAGGAACACGTACTGGCATGTCACAGTGCTGTTCAAGACACAGTTCTATAACTATGTTAAAAAACCAAGGGGCTGACAGGATGACTCACCTGAGTTTGAACCCTAGAACTCACAAGATGGAAGGAAAGAACTAACTCCTTCAAGTTGTCCTCTGACTTCCACACATGTACAGATGTACTTAAGTGATCACACACATACAGGTAGGTACATAACACACACACAGATAAATGTAACAAAAACTTTAAACCCATAGAACTGTACACTTAGAAAAGGATAAGTGCCAATATACAAATTAAATCTCAACAATGCTGTAGTTTAAAGCTGCCATAGTCTCACGCCTTTAATCCCAGCACTTAGGAGACAGAGACAGGCAGATCTGTGAGTATTCCAGGCCAACCTGCTCCACACAGCCAGTTCCAAGTCAGTCAGGGCTACATGGTGAGATCCTGCCTTAAAAGAAAACCAACGGCGAGCCTTGAGCTGTTTCACATCACTATGATGACACTGTGACGACACTTGGGATGGGTAAGTGGCCCCAGCCACCACTGGGAGGTAGCAGAATCTTCAGGAGTGCAGTCTAGTGGAGAGGAATTACCCTTGAAGGAGACATTGCAACCGACCCTCCTCCTCTCTGCTCCCTCCATGCACTCCCGCCATGACATGCTTACCTTACCACAGGCCAAAAGCAATCAGGTCCACTGACTATGGACAGAAACCTCCCAAGCTATGAGCTAAAACAGACCTTTTTACTTTTTAAGTTGATTATCCAGGTATTTTGTTGCAGCAATAAATTGCTAACTCCAATAGACTTATCTGGGACTTAGATGCACAGTACATACATAATCCTATATCCCTCATCTACCTTAAATAACTGACTATACAACTTTTGGATTTTACTACCAGTTATTTTGTAACAATGTCATGAAGTCAGAAAAATAAAAGTGATAAAACTACTGGTAAGAAATACAGATCTCATAAATTTAATTAATATACAGACAGAAATAACCAGCCTCTCTGAAATGCTCAGGCAAATGTATATCTATTTTAAGGTAGACAAGTATATGTTCTACTGTACAAAGGAATAAGAAAATGAATTACAGCTATATCAAGATCATGTCAAGCCTATATGATTAAAAATAATTTGAGCTTTAAATATTTTTAAATATTTTAAATTCCCTTTTATAATATTTTAAATCTTCTTACACTATTATTTTAAAACATCTATTATTCAACCCCTTCAGATTCAACTGTCTCAAGTCTTTGTAGGAACAAATTATAAGCAAAAATAGGAGTGTCTCTTAATATAGACTTGGGCTACTAGCCATAAGGGTAATAGTTAGAAAGTAGTCACAGGTCACAGGAATGAACACCATGCAAGGCAGAGGCTAAAATAACACCACTTCGTAAATAAAAACATGAAATGCTGAATGTGTGGTAGCCCTCTTCACCAAGAATAAACAGATTAATCAAATAAAAATGCAAATTCAACCAAATGGACATGCTTCAAGGACTCTTAACACGACCTACAGAAAGGTGTATTTTTCTTGTGATACCTATTAAATACAGTAAATAACTTAAATGTACATGTATACCATATCCCCATTAAAACCTCTGTTCTAACTACTCTTGACAGCAGCTTTCCTAAGCAGACCTAATCTCCCTGCGTTCACTTGCTGTATTTTAAAGCAAGTGAGCTGATGTGAATATTACAAAGCCATATGTAAGCACACCGCACGCGTTGGTGAGTAGGGATCTCTATGCCTAGTGCCTCTGGAGCTGGTCAACATGGCTTTGGGGGGAAGAGATAACACTTTTACTTTCATGAAAAGTAAGAATTTCTTGCCTTATTTCCAAGAAACTGCTTTTTACTCACGTATTCTTTGTAGAGGGAGGGGGCCAGTGTGGGGGGTTCCTAATACCCACGCATACACATGCAAAGGCCAAAAGAGGACATTTGGTGTAGGCTGTGGTTCTCAGGCTCCTCCTCTTGAGACAGGGTCTCTCACTGAACCTGAAGCTTGCCATCTTGGCTAGTCAGCAAGTCCCAGCAATCCTCCTGCCTCCGCCTCCAGCAGGGCTAGGGTTACAGACGTACATAGCCACACCATGCTTTTCATGGGTTCTGGGGATGCAAACTCTGCTCCTCATGTCTGTCCAATAAGCTGTCTTGCCCACTGAGCCAGGTCCCTGCCCCTTCTATAATGATGTCTCTCCTACCCCAACAATACTTCTCACGTCTGTTTCAATAACAACACATTTAGTGATTTTTTTTCTTTATATGTTGCTTCTTTGTTATTTAGCTGCCCTTCCTCTTGTTTCCTGGTTTTGGAAAATCCTTTATAGTTGTTTTATTCCTTTAAAGCTTGTGCCTGAATATATAGTCAAAAACATATGTCAAATACAAGCTGTTAAAGGTGGTCTCTAACAAACCATGACACTGAACCTTCTCCGACGTAGAAGGGGAAAACTGGGCTACTGTGTTTTTACTGGAATACAGTGCTTTCTGACACAGAAGAATAGAGGCTAACTAGAAATCACTGAAGAGTAGATTTCTGACCCAAAACTGGATGGATTACACAGGTAAGTCGTTTTGTTGCTTTCTGTTTTAACATCAGCTTCTCTAGATTTAGAGTTGGCATGTAAAGTTGTATTTGCTGCAGAAATGTCTCAGAGTGATCTGAATTAGTAATCTTCTAATATTATCTTCTCACTAATACAGACTTCATGGGGTTGGTTTCATGTAATACCAGAAAAATGAATACCTCAGGGAATTTTTTTGGGAAATACTAACACAATAAAGGATCTTTTTATTTATTCATTCAATCATTCACTAAAGGATGACTTTTAAAATTGCCTGCTGGTGGTTAACACACTGGCAAAAAAAAAAGTTCACAGAATCAAGCCTTATAAAAACAAAGGAAACCCTTGTTTAAAAAAACTCAATCAAAACTTGTACAAAGTCATTTCTGAAATGTTCCTGGTAAGGATCAGTATCTTAATGGGAGACTCTTATCCATCAGGGCTCTAAAGAATATTCCTCTTAGAGTCTGCCTTGGAAGGGAGCACTCAGAAGTGTGCCTGATCGTGCTTCTGGGCAGGAAGGGAGCACTCAGAAGTGTGCCTGATCGTGCTTCTGGACTGGAAGGGAGCACTCAGAAGCATCCCTGATCATGCTTCTGGGCATGAAGGGAACACTCCAAAGCATACCTGACTTTGCTTCCAGGCTTGCAGAACTTCAAGTCTGTGTTCAAAGCAAAGTGCTTCTATCCTGGCCCTAATGGTAAAGTCCTGCTGCTGCTTCCCTAGTGAGAGAGTAGCCCGGCTTTGACTGGTCCTCAGATGAAGGTGGATCAGCAAATGACTAAGATAAACCCATCACTCCTAACTTGCATCCATACATTCATTTACCCCTACACATTACTGAATATGCTTTAGGTACATATCATTATGCTAAGAGTTTCTGATTCTAGACAGTTATTCCCAGTCTGGTAGATGATTGTGTTGTAAGATTTGCTTGTTTTGACTACACAATATTCTGAAAGAGCATTTAAAATGGAATTAAATGTAAAGAGTTGCTACTTCCTCTCTCCTTACCATTGTCCAGGTAGAATGTTGTCTTACTCCAATATTCTACTTTAATATTATCTCTTAAAGAACTAGGGAAGTGAAGGGGTTCTTCTGCAACCTCAAGTTTTTATAGAGTTCTTACATGGGAACACTCACCATCAGTACTGACCCACATGACAGTCTAAGTGCTTGCATGCAATGTGTCTGCTGGCCAGTCCTGCAGTGTCTGAGACCAGAGGAATGCAGCACATAAAATCTGGCATATTCTTGGCCTCTCATTCTTATACTGCCTTGACAGTCTAGGAAAATGAGTATTGAACTTAATTTGTCCAGATTTATCTAGGGCAAAGGGAAAACTTAGATTTTTAGACTACTTCAATTCAATAAACCATCCTCAATGGGAAATGTCAAACCTGTTTTTATTCTTCAGGCTTACTGAAGTCATCTCCCACCCTCTGTTTTGGCTTAACATGCAACTGTAAACAAAGGGATTCTCTGACAAAGGAGAGCAATGGCTGCATGACACAAACTTTTACATCTTTATAAGTCATCATTCCACACTGAAACACAGGAGCTTCATAAAATACATACTAAGCAACATTATTTCCATTCATCAGAAACAAACAGAATTCATTTTAGATAGTGATTTTTTTCAATAAGAGAATTAAAATAATTCCAACATCAAAGCCAAAACAAAAGCATTTTATGTTCTCGTGTTTTTATTAAAGTATTTGTTTTATAATCCTGGTATGTAATAACTCATATTTTTACATCACAAATTTGTCTTTAAGTAAACTCACAACACACTTAAGGCAGATTTAACCTGTAAATAGTCTAAACACCATTACATCACTTATACAAAGATCAAAATCAGATAGCATCCCTATCTTTCTTGGTATTCATCTTTAGACTTAAAAATTGAGTAACAAATTGAATTTCTATTAAATTTCACTTTTAAGATAGGAAAAAATGCTACAACTATTCTGTAATTTCCTTTACCTAATTAAAATAAATATAGATAGTACTAACAACTTAACTTTTAAATACATGGGGGAAATGGACACTTTTGGACAGCTCAGAGGTAGAATACCTGCCTAGCATGTACAAGGCCCTGGGTTCAATCCCCAAAAGAGAAGAAAGAAAAGAGAAAGGAAGGAAGGAAGGAAGGAAGGAAACACAATGCTTTATATTCATTCCTTACCACTCTGTAGCAGGCATAATGAGTATCTGCTATAAAATATTATTGAGTATTGCCTTAAAATCCTGCTTACTTGATTTTACGTGTCCATTTAGTTATCTAAATACATAAACCCAGTGCATCCTCTGGTCCCATTAACAGCAGGAAGCTAGGTCTAAAGATCCAGTCTCTGGTCTCTGTCATTAACACCAAGCAGGCTTTTAGAATTAATTTGGTGATCCCAATCTTTGAGGGAATCTATATCATAAAACCTCCAGGGGACCAATGGGCTCAGGTGGAAGAAGCTGGGGACCAGAAGGCTGATGGGTAAGGAAGTGTTTTGTTAGCACATCTTTGGGAAGCAGAATGCAGAATCGTTGTTACTTATCTGGAAAGCAAGAGCCATCAAGTCGTTTCTTTCAGAAAACATATCTTTACAGTCTGGGTATTTTCAAATGTGCAGTGTTAAAAGGACATGCACAGTTAGGATTTGACCACAAAGGTTCTCAGGCCACTTGTTACTCTCCATGGCTCTACCGTGGTCAAGTTCTTCTCAAACACAAATGTGTTCATCTTAAAGCAGGACAAACTCTTCTGTGCTAAATCGTTTGAATCGTTTCTTTTCCTCTTCTGAAAAAAGGTCTTCTTCACTGGCTGCAGTAGATGTAAAATCAAAGTCTCTGGAATGGCCATTTACAAAAGTAAACAATGGATATTTCTCCTTAGAGGAAATTTTCAATATCTGTAAGAGATAGCACAATGAATCACACATTGGATGCAACTGTGCACAGTAGGGCCACGTGACAAAACTAAGCATTTTAATCCTGGCCTTGTCCTGTACATTTCTCTCACACTCACCCAGTGCTATTATTTTTTTAATTCTTATCTTAATTTTTTTTATTTAAAAAATTTTATTTTTCATTTTACATACCAACCTCAGTTCCCCCTCCCTCTGCATCTCCCATCCCTCACCCCTCCCCTTCCCGCCTCCTATCCACTCCTCAGAGGGGGTAAGGCCTTCCTTGTAGAGTCAACAAAGTCTGACATACCAAGTTGAGGCAGGACAAGCCCCTCCCCTCTTTATCAAGGCTGAACAAGGTATCCCACCATAGGGAATGGGCTCCAAAAAGCCAGTTCATGCACCTGGTGACACTACCAGTCCCGTCCACGTGTGCCCACACACAACAGATTAAGCCATACAACTGTCACCCACATGCAGAGGGCCTAGTTAGGTCCCATGCAGGGTCCCCAGCTGTCAGCTCATAGTCCATGAGCTCCCACTAGCTCGGATCAGCTGTCTCTGTGATTTTCCTCATCATGATCTTGACCCTCGCCTTGTCTCACCACTGGACAGGTCTGCTAGACAGAAACTTAACAGTGCGATTGTTTCAACTGTCCTGCCCACAGGACTAAAGCTGATTAGCATCCCACAGTTTACTCATAAAAATACAAGCTAGATCACCAGTTCCTCCCACTCCAATGTCTCCCAGTCTTCTAGTCCTATTAATGTTGTAGTCATGCTGAAGAAGTGGCCTGTATTTATCTTCTTTTCCATAGTAACCAGAACATAACAAGATGATAGTGAAATATTGTAAGATAGTCTATTATAGTAACATACACAAAAGCAGTGTGACACTGAGACAAACAGTCCAGTCTAGTCTCAATCCTGTAACTACCTCATCAACTATGAGACAGCCTAAGTCACCCAATTTCGCTATGAAAGAATTGTTTTAGAAGACTGAAAGCAATAATAATAATAATATAAAGCTCTTTTTAAAATTCAGTTTGAGGGTCAATGAGATAGCTCAGTGGGTAAAGATGCTTGCC
The DNA here is from genome assembly GCF_017639785.1 of Mesocricetus auratus. Taxonomy (NCBI): domain Eukaryota; kingdom Metazoa; phylum Chordata; class Mammalia; order Rodentia; family Cricetidae; genus Mesocricetus; species Mesocricetus auratus. The sequence goes on from NW_024429197.1 coordinate 40,466,006, forward strand.
ACCAAGCCTGACAACCTGAATCCAATACCTGGCACCCACATGATGGAAGGAGAGAACTCCCACGAGTTGTCCTCTGACTTACATATGTAAAACATTGCATATGTATTTTTAAAATGTAATAAAAATAAAGAAATAGGCTTGGTCTTTTCAAGATTCTAACAATTTTGACTGAAATATTTCTGCTTTAATCCAGTCAACATGAAAGAGTGATCTCTTGTACGGCAACAACACATTGTCCTAATCAGCCCCTAAAATCTTGTGGGAGACCTGAAACTATTACATAATAAAAAATTAGAAATTGTATATTCACATTCACATGTACTTTGAACAATTTAACTTTTTCTGTTAAATATATTCTATTAAAATGTAAACAATGTTCATAAAAATGAATGGTAAACATTCTCTGAAGAACATTTGAACAAGGCTAGAGAGATGGCTCAGTGGTTAAGAGCACTGACTACTCTTTCAGAGGACCTGGGTTCAATTCCCAGCACCCACATGGCAGCTCACAACTGTCTGTAATTCCAGTTCCAGAGAACCTGACACCCATGGCAAAGCACCAATGCATATAAAATAAAAATTAATAATTTTTTTGTTATTTTGTCTTTTTTTTCCAGAGCTGAGGACTGAACCACTGAGCTAAATCCCCAACCCCAATTAATAATTTTTTTAAAGAAGAATGTTTGAACAGAAAATTTTCTTTCTCTGTTTTCACTTTTGAGACAAAATATCCTTAGGTCCCCAGACTAGCCTCAATCTCACAACGGCTCCAACTCTGCCTCCCAAATGCTGGGATTACAGGCTTGTACCAACAGGCCTAGCAGAAACCAAAACTTTGTTGCCAAGAAAGACCATTAAAACTCTGAAAAGTTCAAGTTACAAAGTCTGAGGGTACATCAACTGTACATACACATGTCACTAATCATCAGTTCAATATGGTTTGTTAACACCTGTAGATTTATCACACATACACACACACACACACACATATACACTAATAAATTCTCCTGAAACATGGCTTACATGGATAGCTCTGGCAAAAGAAACAATGTAAAAAACATTTCAATGAGACATTTTTTGTTGCATGGAAACAAACCACTTTAAAACAGCCAAATACTAAAAACATTAGAGGTGATGAAAGCAGATCTTATCATTCATATAAGGCTTCTAATTTATACTTTGCTCTAGTTTATTTGATTTGTATCCTACAAAAAGAAGAGAGAGAGAAGGGCAAAAATATGGAAGAGAAAGAACAAGAGGCGGAAAGAATTGGCATCTGAGGGATCATCTTCCGCCAGCCTACAGCTGGGAAACACGCCAGACCTGCCTGTCATTTTGCATCCATTTCATGTCACTTGTGAAGTCCAGCATCTGATGGGCAAGCGTCCATACCTTGCTTCCAGATCAACACAGCACGGCTAACATTAGAATCTTCATCTTGCCTTTCAAGATCAGAAAGAAGACTTTGGGGTTTGTTGGCTATGACCAAGATGCTCATTGATCATCAGATTTAAATCTGCATTCTAGGGAAAATGTCAGAAAGAAAACTTTTGCCCTTTATACAGCATGTTCACTCTCCTGCGGTCTGTGACCTCCAATACGGAATCTGTTGATCCCAGCTTTGAGAATATCCATGGCACAATCTTTCTGAGCTTACTTAAAATAATACTAAAGGGTCTCAAATGAGAAGTATATTAAAGGTTTATCCAAGGGGCAGGGAAATGGCTCAGGGTTAAGAACACTGTCTGCTTTTCCAGAGGACCAGGATTTAATTCCCAGCACCCACATGGCAGCTCACAACCGTCTCCAACTCCAGTTCCAGGAGATCTGATGCCCTTTTTTCAGCCCTCTATGGGCGCACATGCAGGAAAAACACCCAGACACATAAAATTAAAAACAAAGGTTTACCCAAATTAGTTAAAATGCAATGTCCACACAAAACCTGAAGCACAGGTTGGAGAGGTGACTCAACAGTGAAGAGCACTGGCTGTTCTTGTAGGGGACCCAAGTTTAGGTCCCAGCACCCACATGGCATCTCCAACAGCCTGTAACACAAGTGTCACAGGATCCAACACCCTTTCGCCTCCATAGGCACCAGGAACACACGCGATGCACATACATTCATGCAGGCAAACACTCCTATACATAAAATAAAAATAAGTACACTTATTTAAAAACCCTGCATATATAATGTTTACAGCAGTGTTTTTTTCAGTGTCAAAACTTGGAGGTAACAAATAACCTGTGGTAATCCAATAAGTGGAATGTTAGTCTGTGCTGGAAAGGAGTAAGCTATCAGAGCACATGTAAAAACTCCAGTACATGTCTCCGTTTGGAAAAACTGGATCTGAGGAGACAACATACTGCATGGACTTAGCTACATGACATTCTGGAAAAGGCAGAAGGATGAGCACAGCAAAAAGATCAGTGTCTAAGAGGACAGAGACTCAACAGGGACAGCAGAGGGTTTTCTGACAGTTAAACTATTGCTTATGATATTATAATGACGTGTGTCTCAATGTGTCTGTCAAAAGCCACAGAATATACAGCACAGAGTGTAAATCTTAAAACTCTGGATTTGGGACAATAGCAACGTGTCAATTTGAGTGCCTTGGTTGTAACAAATACACTACCCTGTGGTAGGCTGACCCTGGGAAGGAAGGCCGTGGGAACTTTCCCATTTGATTTTGTGGTGAACCTAATCTAAACATTGACCATTATTCAACCTATTAAAAATGCACTATAGGATGTTGGGGTGGGGAGGTGGCAGGAGGGACAGGGAGGAGAGGAAGGAAGGAAATTTTACAGTTGGGATATAGAATGAATAAATTTCATTAATAAAAAGAACACTATGCACTACACCAAGACAGTTGACTAGAAGAGGAAACCACGTGAAAAGCACCAATCAGTATGATATGGAAAGCAAGACATCACTTCAAGACAAATGAGAACTGGAATGCCGAAGGAGGCTTTTTAAATTGTCTAGCTCATTCTCATTTCTAAATAGACAAATTCAGAACCAAAGGACTCAAATGATTACACAGCCACAGAAGATGACTACTAACTACATCAACAATTCATTATTGATACACGCAACCTCAACATCCTGTCAACCTACTTTCCAAATACGTCCCATAGCTAGGGGTAGCACAGCAAGACATCGTTAAAATACAAAGTGCTGAAAAATTGGGGACTGGGAACATGGCCCAGTGGTTAAGAGCATTTGCTGCTCTTCCAGAGGACCCAAGTTTGGTTCCCAGCACCCACACCAGACGGCTAACAACCACCTATAATTCCAACTCCAGGGGATCCAACATCCTCTTCTGGCCTCAGTGAGCACCCACACACACAAACAGATACACAAAAATAAAAATACATTTTAAAACTTGACCCTGAAATTGGTTTCTGTTTGTTTGTTTGTTTGTTTTAAGTCTGGTGCTCTCTTGTAATAGGAACACTGGTAATGTTGTCAAAATCTTGGGGTTTTCCGAAGTAGATAATACAAAATTCCAAATTAGGTTATCTTTGTGAGACAAAATATCATTAATTTAGCACTATTCAAAGTTAAATACAATGTCAATTATTTAATGATTTAGGGAAATGTTTATTGCATATCATTTTTAGATTTATTTTGTTTGTGTGTGTGTGTGTGTGTGTGTGTGTGGCATGTGTGTGCACAAGCAAGCTTGCAGACACTCGTGTAAATGCCATGCATGTGCAGATGCTGGTGAGGGGCAGAGGAAGCCACTGGATCCCTGAAGCTGGAGTTACTGGTGGTCGTGAGCTACTCTTTTCACAACATAGCCAAATACATGCTGAAGCTGCTTTATTACCTGAAAAGCAAGTTGTAGATTTCTTTACAGGAAAGAAATATGGTCATACTTTATCTATGTACTGGGTTGACAGGCTTCAGAATTGAGAAAGGAAAAGTCTAGAGGACAGGAGTTGCGTAATTTATTTCATCATAAAGCTAGTTAGAAGACCAGAAATAAAACAAGAGATGATCTCTTTCCCCACATCAAAGTCCTTTCCAGTATGGCCTGCCACCAAACATGGAAATCACTCTGGTCCACAGCACTCCACGGACACTGTCCAGAATCACTGCACTGGGTTATAACCTATGTGTTGGTCCATCCTAAAGTCAGCCAAAAGTATGAAAGATAAAATTGTCAAAATCACTTTGAAAAGCCTTTCAATTATTTAAAGCATGGCAGTCATAATCTTATATGCACACCCTTGTTCAGTGACATGTAAATGTACAAAACAGACTAACATATAAGTCAGAAATGATAGCATACGCCCAGTGTGGCACACTCCCAAGTAGTTGGGTGGATCAGGAGTTAGATGCCAGCCTGGACTAGATAGATATTTAAGACTGTCTTAAAATACCAAAACTACAACTACATATATAGACATAAACACACACACACACACACACACACACACACACACACACACACACACACGAGAGGCTAGAGAGATGGTTCAGTGATTAAAAGCACTGGGTTTGTCTTGGGTTTGATTCCCAGCATCCACATGGTGGATCACAACCATCTATAACTCCTGACACCCTCTTCTGGCCTCTATGGGCAGCAGGGACACACATGCTCAACAAACAAATGCAGGTGAAACACCCACACACAAAAACAAAAGCAAACATGGAAATGTCCGTTTGTCACTATAGAGCCATGTGGTTAGACTGTGCCAAGGATGCAGTACTGTTAACTCCCTATACTATCCCCTGGCTACTCAACCTTAAATCCAGCCACTCTCCCAGCTCTCACATAAAACCCTTTATTAGTTCTCATTCTCACCCGTTTCTATGACAATCAACACTCGCGATGTTTCTTTCTTAAATGTAACTTCCTTTGGTTTTGCAGATTTCGCCTCCCAGTGTCTGATTCTTCATTCCTTCCTTCACTCACTGTCTCTGTTTGTTGCCGCATCACAAAATACAGATGTAAAATCGATCCTTCATCTCTCCTGCATGTTAGCTCATTCTATATTCTCCCCCTTGAAAATAGTATCTGCCCTCAGTCTCAACTGCTTCTCACTAAGCATTATTACCGCCCATCGTACGTAGCTGACGGGAGTGACTCCTGAAGGATCGGGTGCAAGCGGAAGTGCGAGTGACAACGGTGCATTTGTTTCATCAGCAAAACATCCCAAACTGCTAGACCACGCCCACACCCACCCATGCTCCACTGCCCAAAGAGTATCTGAACGACTGGGACCCTAGGAACATGAGTGAAAAGCGCACATTATTATCACAAAGTGTTCATTGGGGCCTGTGTGCCAATCACAGATGAGGGACGCGGTAAAAACAAGGCAAGGCCAAGTGCTAAAGACGTCTTCATGTCCTGTGGTCAGAAACCGCCAGGCTGAGACCTGAAAGGCACGAAACAAGCACAGTTGGCAGATGAGCCAGAGGGACAAAGATTGTGGATGCCAGCATTCCCAGCACATTTAAACAGACAGATGAGAGAAGAAGAGAAAGTGTGGCCCTCATGAGCAGATCTCATGGGTCCTGAGGAGTCACACGAAAAGGTGGTTTGGGTTTCATTGTTTGCTTAAGCACTCAACTGATAACCACAAATCTCTCACAGCATATTTCTGAGAGTTTCTACCCACAATGTTGTCTGGTCCCTCTTTCCTGATTGCCTGAGGATTAGGCCTTCTAGTCCTAGCCCAGATTCTACTGACTCTACCTCAGACCACACTGACGGCTCCTCCAGAACCCTGCGGACTTGTTGAGTATAGTGTAGAGACTAACATTAACTGTGGCACTAGGCAGAATCTGTTCAAAGCCAGAATGAGTTGTGTGGGCCTGAGTGAGTTACCTGACCACACTGTCTCGTCTCACTTAGCTGTCAATGCCCGTGATGCTGTGCAGACTGACTCAATTAATGTAAAGTTCTCACAAGACTGCCTGGTGTCTAATGTGTTGGCTTTATCACTGTTATTGCCGTTATTATCATAATATTAATCTTCTGGCATTTGTTAAACACACAGAGTCATTGATTGTTAGTGTCTATTCTTGCCTTTCTAACGAAACTATAAACCCCTGAAGATTACACAAGAAATCAAGAGTTCTTATCACTAGATCCCAGAAGGAAAAGGATGTAGTTGGAGAACATGGAGCTAGAAAGAGCGTCTTTGGGAATAGCGGAAACACATATGTGCCTAAAACACAAAAATGATTTCACAAAGACATTTTCTGGGATGGACTCGGGAAACTGTGCACCACTGGAGAAAATGGGAATCTTGATCTGAGTCGAGAAAGCAAACTAACATTCTCTCTCTATGACCAAGGATAAGGCACACGGAGGCCAGTTCCAACCCAACATAAAACAAACAACAAAAAGCAAACAACTTTTCCACAGCAGTATCTACCTGATAATCGAAAAGACTTTTAAGAACGTGCTCTCTACTGCCGGAAATGAAGCTGGATTCACATATAAACAGGAGGCTGTGACAGATGAGGAGTCTTGAGTTGTGGCAAGGGGCTTGACTCAGCAAGGGGCTTGATTCAGCAACACCAGTTAATAGTCACCACCATTTCCTCTCAAGACTTCTTTATTTTACATGTATGAGTGTTTTGCCCACATGTAAGGCTGTACACCAGGTGCACATCTGGTGCCTACAGAGGTCAGAAGAGGGCATCAGAGCCCCTGAACCTGGAGTTACAGACCTATGTGAACTACCATGTGGGTGCTGGGAATCCAACTCGGGTCCTCTGCAAGAGCAGCTAGGGCTCTTAACCACTGAGCCATCTTTGCAGCCCCAATGATTAATTTCTTAACACTCTCATTTTTGGTGCAATTTTCTGACCTCAAACAGTAGCACCAGCAGGTAATATGCTTGCAAAAAAGGAGTATCATATTTGATAATCATCATCAGGTTGGGAACAATTGAGAGAAAATACAAATATTCCCCATCACACCACGTACAGGACAGTGGAGCAGAGGGTGGGCAAGCCTCATCCACAGGCCAAGCAGGTGTGCAGGCAGAAGCTATGGAAAGCAGAACTTTGATAGAAATAGGATACAGATGCAAAGAGACGTCATGAAAAGCAAAACAAACAAGATAAGATTATTTTCTCAATTTCAAGAAAAATTCCTAAAACAAAGAGAAACTGGATATGCAATGAAAAGAGCGTCTGAAGTAAGTACGGCTGCAGACTGACAGCGACACAGTAAACCAGGGCAGACGCATTTCATAAACCTTGGAACTGGAGTTACAGAGGGTTGTGAGTCACCACATGGGTGCTGGGAATAAAACCCAGGTCCTCCACTAGAGCAGCCAGGGCTCTTAAAACACCGAACCATCTTTCCAGCCTCTTAATTACATTTTAAATAAAATCACTAGGGCAGCTGTGTTGACAGACTATAGGTGTAGCAAGGGAACTGTTGAAAAACAAGAGTAGACATTTCAAGGAAGATATTATGATGGGCCAGAGTAAGAGGGGCCAGAAGTTACCCCTCAAAGTACATGCTGAAAGAGAGATGATAGGAGTTTCCTATGCTTCAGACACAGGGTGAAGGTGGAGAAAGAGCCAGTTTGAGGGCAGGGCCCATAAAAATGGCATTGCAGATTTATACAGTAACCAAATTCTTTCTCATTTGCTGTGCTTTACTTTAGTACTTTATAATTTACTTTAGTGTCCATATTCCTTTGGATGGATATTAGATAAAATATAACAGGTCTCTTTCTATACATAGTACTTGTGGCAAAATTCTAGTGAAATAAAAAAATAAAAATAATTTTATGATTTTTAAAATCGATCTTTTCATTTTATAGTCAAGTCTTACAGCCTAAAAAAATAGCTAAAAGTCACTTTATAAATACCATTGTTAGGAGAGCCTGATAAAACAATGTGTGTCAAAATAACTCTACCACTAAGAGCAACCATGAGGAATGAATAAAAAAGATAAAAATCCTGTTGGGAAGCTTCTGAAAGCAAAGGAGACGAGCACATCTTACGGAGTGAGAACCCTGCTGAGGCGGAGTGGATCAGGAGATGCGAGAGCCCTGGTCCCATGAAAATACCTCCAAGATAACTCGTTTCCAAAGCCACTAGGTGGGCCCGGGCAGAGCAGGGCTTCCACAACAGGGTGGGAGAAGTCTCTCTGACCTACTAAGTACAGGGAAACAGTAGACATCACTGTAAGTGATGGAAGTTAGATACCAGCAAAGGGACAATTGAAATCATGTGCCAGCCATTATAATATTCTGCATCATCTGCGGTGATATGCCTGACAAATGCAGGGGACCTGAAACAGGAGGTAAACCTGCCCTGAGGGAACAAGCTATAAAATGATCAAAAATGTCCTGGTTTTTTGTTTGTTTGTTTGTTTTAAGCACGTCCAGTCATCTTTAAAACTACAAGATCATGTGAGAGTCATGGAAGATGGTGAACGTCTCTAGTTTAAAGCAGATTTGAGATAAACAGTGATTGTGCACAACTATGAACCAGTCAGTCAGCTACACCACACATTAGCAGGGTAACTGGTAAAAGTGGTACCTTCTAAAGCTCAGATGCTAATGTGATAGACAACGTCACTTCCCTGATTTTTGACAGTGGAACTGAGCTTATGCAGGAGAATGTCCTTGTTTGTCAGAACTGCACACTCAATTATTCAAGCATAATGGGGCATTATGCTAGCAATTACTCTCAAATGGTTCCGGAGAAAAGTTAACTGTTATAGTTTCAATTCTTCTTTAAAATTTCAAACTGCTTCTGTTAAATGGAGGCAAAATAAAGATGCAAACAAAAGCAGCAATTTTTTTTCATCAGCAAACAGCACTAAAAGAAATAACCATGCAAGCAATTAAGAAAGACCACGGATGAAAGCAGCCTAAGACAGGAAGGAACAAAGGCATTGGAAAAAGTGACAGTCACTGCAACACAAGGGACTCAGAGTCCTGCACAGTTCAAATCGTGCACAGCAAGGTACCGAGGCAGAGCACACGGCAGGAGATATTACAGAGCTAGAGGAAGCCACTATAATTATATAATTGTAAATGATTCAGTTGGGCCAGGCGAAGTAGTACAGGCCTGTAATCCCAACACTTATGATGCAGAAGCAAGAGGACCAGGAATTTGGGCCATCATGGAGATGGCTCAGTGGATAAGGGGGGGCTGCTGCCAGCCCTCACAGCCTGAGTTAGATTGTGGAAGTACATACAATGGAAGGAGGGAATTGACTCCCACAAGTTGTCTTCTGACCTACATATGTACACACACACACACACACACACACACACACACGCACACGCACGCACGCACGCATAGGCACATAAATGGTAAATACGATCATTTTTTAAAATAGAAAGATCGGGGGGCTAGAGAGATGGCTCAGTGGCTAAGAGCACTGGCTGGTCTCCGAGAGGTCCTGAGTTCAATTCCCAGGAACCACATGGCGGCTCACAACCATCTGTAATGAGATCTGGTGCCCTCTTCTGGCCTGCAGACAGAACACTGTATACATAATGAATAAAAATTTTTTTTAAAAAATAGAAAGATCAGTCCAGCCTCTGCTACATAGTTTTCAAGGCCACAGACTTTGATATATATCTCCAGGAACTGAAGAGATGGCTTGGTGTTTAGAGCACTTGTTGATCTTCCAGAGGACCCAGGTTTGGTTCCCAGCACCCACATGGTGGCTCACAACTATCCATAACTCCAGTTCCAGAGGATCTGATGCCCCTCTTCTGACCTCCTCAGGCACTATGAATGTCTATGGGGCAAAGACATCATTCAGGCAAAACATTCACACATAAAATAAAATAAATAAATTTAATAAAACTCTTAAATCAATCAATAGAAGAATGTTCATTAATCAGTAGATCCCATTGAAGAGTAAGGTATACAAATTTGTACATAACGAATGATAGTGCATAAAATATATAAAATAAAAGGCAATAAAATATAAAGAAGGTAGAGAAAATTCTACACCCCCAGGTGGAAACTTATCTCACAATCTAACTCAGGCTGTGAGACCCGGCGACAGGCCTCCTTACCCACTGATCCATCTCGATGGCCCACATTCCTGGTCCTCTTGCTCCTCCATCTGCATAGCTCCACCGTGACAAATGCTGGCAGGAGCAGTGGAAGGCTGATTTGGGCTCAGGGATTCCGGTTCAGTCCATCATGGCAGGGAGGAACAGCCCTGCCCCTGGTGGCACCAGTATGAAAAAGAATAGGACCCGAAACAGGACCAGACTGTAACCCCCAGAGGCCCATCCCCTGTGAAGCCTACCTACTAGCTAAGCCTCATCTCCAAAAGTTTCTCCAGCCTCGGCCACTAATACTGTCACCAGCTGAAGAGCAGATGTTCAAACACGAGAGCCTGTGAGGAACATCTGAGACTCGAACCACAACAGGGTCTTTCCATAAATTAAAAAGCATGTAGGAAAATAAAGGACATAAAAAATATAAGGGAGAAGTCGGGTAGTGGTGGCGCACGCCTTTAATCCCAGCACTCAGGAGGCAAAGGCAGGCAAATCTCTGTGAGGTCGAGACCAGCCTGGTCTACAAGAGCCAGTTCCAGGACAGCCTCCAAAGCCACAGAGAAACCCTGCCTCGGAAACACCCCCCCCAAAAAAATGTAAGAGAGAGAAAATAGGAAGGGCAATAGATGAGATGGAGGGATAATAATAGAAAGACCAGAGACAGAGCTAAAGAGAGCTACCCCATCAGATCCTAGGAAGCCAACAGCCACTGTGAATGCATTCCAGTAAACCTAACTGTGCAAACGGAACCGTGTGTTAAATTCCTCTGTTAGGGCATGAAGAGGAAAAGCCAGGTTACATCAGTAGGTGTGGCTGCATAGGCTCAGCAGTTTTGCTGGGTTCTGCAGGAAAGGGAGGTGTAAAGCACTTGAATTTTTCTTGACTAGGTGGCCGAACATATCAATGACCTGCTTTCTCTCCTAGTCCTCCAGACCTGCCTCTGCTCTCTCTTTTCCTTGATCTAAGTCCGAGTGCCTGTTTGATCTTACTGATTCTTTACAGACGTTCTCACAAGTCCTTCCTCTCCAACCTCATGCCTTTGATTCTCAGCTTTCTCCTTGAAAGGGGCATTAGAAATCAACCAAGAAAGACTACACTTGATAAAGGATGCCAGGCCAACCGTTATCGGTGTGGGGAAAACATGGAAGTTCCTAAGTAGAATAGAAGCATGAAAGTTCTGAAAGAAATCAATATGTTTATACTCCTTGGTCGATAAATGTTTTGTTGATACTAAATTTAAAAAACATAAAAAATAGTTGCTTGGCATATTAAAATTAAAGTTATCATTAACAAGTAAATAGTAGCCTTTACAAAATATAAAGTCATCAAACTAGTAGTGTCCAGATTTACAAAGCCTTCCCGCATAAGTAGCCCTAATGAAGAATAGAGGAAAAGGAATCAGAAATGCACAAAAGAGGAGCCAAATGGTCAGTAACCCTAGACAAGATGTTCAGCCTCACTATCAATCAGAGAAATGCAAATTAAAACACAAACAGATATGACCTCTGTCCAGTAGACTGATTAAAATGTTCAGTCAGATAGTTTCACGTGTCATCATGCAAGGCATTGGGAATTCTTGCATTCTGCTCCTTGGTATCACCTTGGATAGCATTGAATGGCATGTGGCAAACACAGAACCATGCATCCCTACGCCCAGCCTTTCTACTCTGATTGGTATGCAGAGTATGACAAATGCAGTCCTAAAAGAAGTAGATATGCACAAGAATATTCTTTAGGACCAGGTGGTAGTGGCACACGCCTTTTACCCCAGTATTCAGGAGGCAGATGCAGACAGATCTCTGTGAGTTTGAGGTCAGACTGTTCTATAAAAGTGAGCTCCAGGATAGCCAGGACTGCTGCACAGAGAAACCCTGTCTTGGAGTGAAGGAAAAGAGAAGAATATTCTTTAAAATACTATTTGTAGAACTGGAGAGATGGCTTAGAAATTAAAGCACTTGCAGAGGGCCTGGGTTCAATCCCCTGAGCCACATGGCAGCTCACACCATGGCAACGCCCTCTCTGGCCTTTGCAGGGACTGCATTTCATGTGATATACTTACATACTTGCAGGTAAAATACCCATGCACATAAAAATAAATGTCTCTTTTAAAAAGAAAATAAAAAATAGAATATTATTTGTAACTAAAAACTGAAGTGGTGCATGCCTTTAATCCCAGCACTTGAGGAAGGCAGAAGCAGGCAGATCTCTGTAAGTTCAAGGTCAGTCTGTTTTAAAGAGTTAATTCCAGGACAATCAGGGCTATACAAGGAAATGCTGTCTCCAAAACAAAACAAACGAACAACAACAACAAAAAAAAACTGAAGTAAGCAATTTTAGGTTCTTAGAAACAAGCTAAATAACCATCAACAAAAGGAAGACTGAGAAATGTAATAACATACAAAGTAATATATGATGCTTGTGGATGTATAATGTATGGGTGTGACAGACTGATCCAATATGGAAGTTACCAGTAACAAGTAAGAAAAGGAATGCAACTGGGAAAGAGCCACGTACACTGGATTTGTAACCAATTATAGCACGTGTGTAATTTTTCATAAGCTCGATGGTAGAATACAGGCATTTTTCTTCATGTGTCTATATGCCTGAAATTTAAATTTTAATGTCACAAAATACATTATTAATGTGCTGCTTCAGCCTGACATTCGTGCTTCTCTATAATATTATGTCAATGTACTTTTCTATGTCACTCATCCTGCGCTATTTCCTGGTACAAGGCTTCCTAAGCACAGACATTCCCATTCACATGTGGCCTTTGCTGCTTTCCTATGTATGTTACCTCTAGTATGACTAATGAACACTTTCCTTTCATCATTTATACTATTTTGTAAAATGAATGAAAATGAGAAAGCATATGGTTACTATACCCACCATGCTTTCTGGTAAGAAGAGAAATAGATATATGCATTAAATGTTTGTCCCTAGTAATGCCTGAAAACATCAAGCATCATGACCCTGGGCTAACTCACAAGTAGCTCTCCTGGTGTAAAAAACTGCTTTGTTAGACATTGAAATCTCCAGACCACACCCTTCGGGGTTCTGGCTCAAGTGCTCAGGGGACACAAATGCTGTCCTTTATGTACTCCAGGCACCGATCAGAGTGGCCCTCTCTGGGTGCACCACAGCGACACTCCTCTTGGCCTTCCCTCTGACGATTTCCTTGGCTCTCAGTCCTTTCCCTCTCACTAAGCAATGGAAATTATGGGTACACTTTCAGACTCAGCTTAAATATCACCTTCACAATAAAATACTTTGACTTGGATGTGCCATCTCCCTGGGTTCAACTTGCTTCCTTCCTCATCAATTTATTTCTAGTTTCATATGGACGCTTATCATATTCAACATAATATATGTCTGCTTGTCGTGTTCCCGCTCCTTAAGCATAAATGTTACTCGAGGCTAGAAGCTTTATGTCTTATTCAAAGCAGGGATTCTATCCTGGCCACTTTATGCTTTGTATACGGTAGTTATGTACATACCTGACAGAATGAACTCCATCCAATAATTAGCTTAATAATCTTTATTAACACTTTTCAGTCACACAGCATAAGGAGACTATTAACCCACAGAACATTACAAATTCAACGTGACACTCTAGCTTCATTTTCAAAATGAGAAAACAGAAAATAAATCCAATTGGAAAAGACATATAGAAAATATGGAAAACAATTTGATTGACTAGAATGTCAAGTTCTGGTCTGGGGGGGGGGTGTGCTTAACTTAGAACTACCCAAGCAAAAGCAGTTGACAAGTGAGGCAGTGTCTAAGAAAGCGGTGAGCCGGTTCTTACAAGTTCTCCAGAAGATCCCCAGCAGTTTCCCTTTGCCTTAATACTGCACACTGCTCTGCTACATCAGCGATAATTCCAATGGCTTTTCCAGTGAAGAAGACCATAATAACTATTTTTAATCAGAAAGATCAATGCATAACTCCTCTGTAAATGCTTCGTTTTGCCACAGGAGTGGATGGACTGTGTGCCTGTTTCAAACACACTTATTCTGATCCAAACAGAAAGCAAGCTGATCAAAACAGAGAGACAGACAGCTTTATGTGAGACATGGTCACCAATATCAGCATCTACCACTGGATCACCTGGGTTTATGTATTTTAGCACATACATGGTATTGTACAGAGACAAAGGATTGTCAAACCAGGATATACACTGTCAATTATGATCTCAAGGGAGGAAGCAATGGGAACTCCATGTTCTGCTCTGTTCACTGACCTCCCTGCTGCCAGGGAGAGTGAAGACTGTGGGCAGGACGGAGGAAGGTCTTGGGGATCTCACTTCCTCCTTGCTCGTTTTTCTGTCACATTCCTGTTAAGTTTCCCATTCTTGGCAGGTCAAGTACACTAAAACTCTTATCTGAGACTTTGTACTTAATATTTTCATGCTGTCTTTACACTGTTGAAGTCGAATGTTACCCTACTATCTGTCTACTTTCCCACTGAAGTCAAATGCTACCCTACTATCTGTCTACTTTCCCACTGAAGTCAAATGCTACCCTACTATCTGTCTACTTCCCTGAACAAATAAATTCAACTGGACATTAAACAGTACTAAAATCCCTATTACATCTGAGCACACGTAGTGAGTGCCTCGCAGTGAGCCCAGTGCTGTTCTCTCTGACCACGGAAGGACAGTCCATGTAACCACTAATAACGACACCCCTCCAGTTACTCTGGCTTCTCACAAGGGCAGCTAATCTTTTTTCTTTCCTAAAGTACCAAACATGGGAGGCATTAAAGCTCTGTACGTGTTTCAGCAGTACTCACACACCAAAAACACACACCAGTTTAAAAGTAAAAAGTAGTTGAGTGACTACTTCAAAGAGCCATTAAGCAGAACAGGCCAGACAAGACAGTTATTAAAAGGTATCAACATACTTCATTTGATAAAGCAGTTCCAAGAAAGGCAAAAATATCATTTCTCTTTAAAAATACATAAATAAAGGAAGCACTTGGACTAAAAAGAAATGAAATTTGACTTGATCAAATACTTCATTAATTTTTTTCTTCTACCCCTAAGGGAGTGCCCTTTAAAAATCCTCTTCAAATAGGATGTAATCTAATTGCTTGCCCAGGGCCAGAGTTGGCAGCATTTTTATTTCAACATTGCCACCTAGTGGACAACACTTTTAACTAGTCACTGAAACCTTGTCTCAAATGCTGGCTTCCCAAAGTTAGTAACATTCAAGGTGGAATTTTACAAACATGTAACAGTTCACACACTTACCATTATAGAATATAAATCAGGTAATTTATAAACATCATACACTGTGCTTTTAATACAGTACCTTAGTGATTTCTTCAGACGCTCTTTCAAAGTCCTGGACGTTTCGACAGTAAAATCCTATCGTACAACTAGGATCCATTTTCCGAAATGACATCTTTTTAGGAGAAGGACAGTGGAATGTCTGTAATTTTTAGGATAGTTTGGAATTAATCTACCATTACTTGACGGACTGAAGTAAATACCTTTTCTCAAAACTATAAATATATTTTCTAAGAAGCATTTTAGCCCTTCCCATTCTCTTTAAGGATGTAAAACACAAGAACCAGGTCTGTGTATATTTAACCAAACCTTCACCCTATGTGACCTATGCTGTTTATCAAGCATAAACAGAGCCAAGCATGGGGTGTATTTCTAACCCTTGAAGAAATGAAGAAACACAGATCATCAGAGTTGGCATGTGTAGTCTAGTCTAGAACCCTGTTAGCCAGTCATCTCTATGAGACTGAGTTAAATCTGTCTTATTAGAGGTTCCTCATTGCTTATAAAAATATTCATAGAAGTTTTATCCATATAGCCAAAGCTAAAAATGAACAAACTATCATAAACAGGGACTGAATTAAAATTGTTATGTTCAGGGATTGGAGAGACGGCTTGGTAGTTATGAACACTAGCTACTGTTGTAGAGGACCCAGCACCTACAAGGTGGCTGGTTCACAACTGCCTGTAACTCCAGTGCCAAGGGATCCAATGACCCCTTCTGGCCTCCAGGGGCACTGCATACATGGTGCCCATTTTTACATTTAAAAATGTAAAAAAAAATTATGTTCATACCACAGTTATTTGGAATTAAAGTGGAGCAAGTACCTTCCTTGTATGTAGACATGGATGAATGAAGATTCTTTCAACGTTTAAAACTGCTTTGTTATTCTTATAATCCAACACACTGACTCATGTAAATGTCCTATATGAAATAGTCAACTTCAGAGTTTTTGTTTGATTTTGTTATTCTTGCTGTTGTTTTGCTCATTTAGTTTTTTGAAGCAAGCTCTCACTGTGCAGCCCTGACTGGCCAGGAATTGTCTATGTAGAGCAAGTTGACCTCCAACTCATGGGAACTCACTTGCCTCTGGCTCCTAAGTGTGAAATTATTAGAACATAATTGAATATTCTTCCGATTTTCTTTTCTACTGTTTTATATTCTTATTCATTCCCATAAAGAACATAAGGAGGCAGGTGAAAGAACTATTTTAAAGAGATTAAAAACAGATATGAAAGACAGGAAAGCTAAGTAAACTGTTAGCTGCAATATGGAGGAGTGTGTAGGGTTACAAGGCACAGTTCTAGTTCATATTTATGAGGTCTTTTACATACAACACGTGTAGAAATAGTCATTTACCCACTTTGTTGAAGACCACTAACAAGAACTGATTCTTCAGTTTTACTACCTAATAAGGAAGGCAGTCAAAATTTCCGTACAGGTGCAATGATACATATTTAACCTGTCCGTGAACGTGTTCTTCTCTGTACAAAGAAGTAACTAAAGCTTTTCTAGTATCAGTAACTACAACAGTACATGCCTGTTCAACCACAATCACCACCACAGATGCTAAGTAGAACTTGTGGTTATCTTGATATCTACAAAGAACTTTCTAATTACCCATAAAGCACAGATATAGATCTCTGGTTTCACCCCAAATTGAGGCTGCTGTTGCTGTCACTGCATGAGGAGCAGCACTCAGAAAAGCACTTTAGAGCTGTCTCTAAGCTGAAGATTCTGAAGTGAGAACATTAATTTAAATTCTGAACCATTTCTATTTATTATAAAATAAGTTCACCTTTTAAATATTTTCTGAAGTGGTATTGCTAGGCCATATTCATTTTGTGATTATCCTTTAAGCTATGTGTGAATGATTTAATTTTAAAATTCTGGTGTCTGGTACTAGCAGCCTCTATTTCATACACATAGGGAATAATGACTACAGATACTTTCTTCTGTGACAATGAAATATATTTCCATGGGGGACGTCCTTCTGTATGCTATGAATATATGTTATTAACTAAACATATAAACAGTACCATAACAACCATTTTCAGGAATGCCTACACTATTCTGGAGCTTGAGCTGAAGCTTCCTGCATAGTTAAAGAACAAGCTTGCTAGCTGCACTGCACATGAGAGTCATCAACAGTGCCTTCCCTGACTGACTCACTCACTCCCCTGTGCATCTGCCAAAACCTTTTTTTTTTTTTTTTTTTTTCCGAGACAGGGTTTCTCTGTGGCTTTGGAGGCTGTCCTGGAACTTGCTCTGTAGACCAGGCTGGCCTCGAACTCACATGCTGGGGAGCCAATCTGAGTGAGGCAATCCCCCCAACTCAGACTCCTTCAGGCAGCTCTGAGCTGAGTGGACTAAGAGAAACATTGCATATACATTTCATATGAGTAATCAGATATATATAAGCACAAAAATTATATTCGTACAATACACATATGCACATACGTATAAATACATGAATACACACACATACCATACTCCTCCCACTCAAACAACTAAAATGCTGTCTTACTCAAGCCACTGACAATGGAAACCTGCACTCAACTTGTACTCCCTGCTAAGTCTCCAAGTTCCTCTCACTCTCTTCTGATCTCTCACTGTCTTTTCTCAACTTTTTCTCTAAGACTGCTAAACTGCTCCTCCGAACCCCAATGTCTCCTTGAAAATCATACCGTGGTGCTTTGAACATTAAAAGTTACCCTCAGCTAGACATGGTGATGCACACCATTAATCCCATCCCTGAGCTGGGGCAGAGGCAAGAAGATCTTCATGAGTCTAAGCCTCCCCTGATCCACACAGCAAGTTCTAGGCTAGTTGGGGCTCCATAGTGAAACCTGGACTCAAAAAACAAACCAAAACCTCAATGAAGATGACCCAAGACAGGAAGATTTTCTTCCCTCATGTAGAATTTTACTCAGTCGTACATGCTAAGTCAACAATCTATCCTAACATATTCATGGAGATAACATCACAAGATTAAAATGAATATAATACATAACAAAAGCATTTGCAGAAACATGGAGGAGCTCAAGAGAGGCCTACAGACTTTCATCTAGAAAACTCAATGAATGACTGTTGATAAAGAAAGAAAGAAAGAAAGAAAGAAAGAAAGAAAGAAAGAAAGAAAGAAAGAAAGAAGCTGGCCTAATTTAATTTCAAAATGTTAAAAGTTCAATTCTAAAAATATAAGAAATCAACATGTAATAACAATAGCAAAGGATATATTTAAATATTGTCTTTAATCTTGATGTGCAAATAGTCTATTTAAAACTTCACAATCCTGTTAGAATTAGATTTCTCATTTAAAATCTCAGGACTACAAGTAATTATTTACATAGAGTTAGATAAAAATTAGAAAAAATTCTAATTTCTACAAAAGTGATTTTAACAAAGTCTGAGAGGCTTTAAATATACATGTTTTCCTTTGTCTGCACAAAGTTCCAGCAGTGTATACATGAGCCATCAAAGCAAGGATGCTTAGGAATGCAAAGCAGTTTAAAATCTTCACTTGATAGGAAAAGCAGAAAGTGAAATTTTAGGGTTGGAGATTTAGGTCAGTGGTAGATCTCTTGACTAATAATGGTGAGAATTACAGTTCATGCGCAATTCTACGAAAGGAGGAAGAGACAGCTAAGGTATTAGTTTACAAAAGAGGCTAGGTTGTTTAACAATATGTTTTTCTAACCTAGGCTTTAATCTTGCAGTTTGTTCTCATATCTACCCCCTTGAATACCATTAAGTATTAATATTAGCTCAAAAGGCATTTCTGAAACACAGCGTATAACACGTTTCCCATTGACCCTACTGTTTACAATCAGTACCCTTGCCATTTGTGATGAAACCATTCTAATCTGTGAAAGCATCAACTAGGAAAAACTAAGTAAAATGATATAATAGTTATCCATCTCACTTAGGAACTCAAACTTTTCTGACTTAAAATATTGAGTAACAAAATGACCACCTATTAGGGAATGCAGAATCTATAAATGACCTTCAACAGTTGCTAGAAATCCAAACAAGCACCTGAGAATGTAAATGGGGGGGGGGGCTTCACCGGGAGGGGAGATCTCACCAAATCAATTGGCTTTTCTTTGGGAAATGGTCCTTTTTCCTCCTCTCCTACCAGGACAGACCTGGAACTATACATTCCTCTGTGCATGCACTGCTTAGCCATCTGGCTACCAATATCCTCAGAGACTTGATTACTTATTGCAGTACAACCAAGGCACCCAACACGTTGGAGACAGACATGAATGAAGAGGACAGGATATCACAGATTAAAATTCAGCAGCCAAGCACTCAGCCTTGGGCTGGTGCTGACTGTGGCATCGTGAACTAGCAAAATCCTGCCTGTGACTGTGATACTAGGAAGGTATGACCCCCGGCACACCTCTAAATACCAGCCCGCTTCACATGGGAAGAAAACCGAACCGAGCCCCCATGTACAGTACCTCAAGAGGGAAGTCCTTTATGCTGACATCTACAAAAGACTGGCAGTAATGAGGGTCCATGTAAATCAGACTGTCATCTACAAGGACAAAACAGAAGACAAGTAATTCAAAACACCTTCTTATGACACTGCTTACAATCCAATTTCTATGGAGAGCAGCTGAAAAAAGTCTGGGTGTACCGGCCTGCCAGCCTGAGACTCGCTGACAGAAACTCGGTCTGCGCGGCATAGATTAACTTTGCATAATCAAATATGCTTGTATAAGCAGAATTATAAAGTGATGAGACTGTCATTTAATTTTTGGTGATAAAATTACTTTCACAAACACACAATTATATTCTACAGTTTGCATATGAAAAATGCATCGCCTTCTTTGTTCTGACAGCAAGAACATATTGCTTGTCATCTCGTCAACCAACACCACTAAGAAAATGGCAAAAAGTAAATATGTAAATAGCGACTGCCAGAACGTGGCAGTGGTGTCTGCTGGAATTCGGGGAGAGCAATAAATTATGCTTTGTTTATGCAGTAACAGAAATTAACCACACACTTTAAGGAATCCAATTACGTTGTGGACCAAATGACAAGTGAGCAGCTGAGGGAGGATTGACAGCCATGTGAGGTCCTCACTGGGCTCTGCTAACCACCTTCTTTCCTAGCAATCTCATATTAACGTCCCACTTTTAAAAGGAAACAAGAAAGACATACCATGCTTAGTCACTAACCTTGAAAGCCAGCAAAGTAATAGGACTGTTTAGGTTTGCCGCCGATAATACCTACACAGTATTCAAGGCTTAAAACACCCTGTCAGAGGAAATGAAGAGATTTAGAGCAGGTGACAAGCAGTGACGATCTGAAACAGCTGTGTCTGTACTGATGATTTTAGAGGCGCCCCAACTTCCCACCAACAGTTACTACTTTTTTACATTTGCTCTCTGTCCTGGAATCCTTGTCTTCCAAACGGTCTCTTTTCCCTTAAACCATTTAGTATTAATTCACAGCATGTTGCTCAACAATATGGACAGGCCACAATGTGATACCAAGAAAATTAATGACATCACAAAGCAAAAATGTCCTGCCAAAGCAAGGTACTAGTTCTTCTCGTAATGAGAGTATTCTCTTCCATCTAGAGCCATGGTTCTCAACTTGTGGATTGAGTTCTCTTTGGGAATCAAACAACCCTTTCTCCTTCTCCTAAGACCATCCTGCATATCAGATATTTACATTACAGTTATAGCAGTAGCAAAATTACAGTTATGGAGTAGCAATGAAAGAATTGTATGGTTGAGGGTCACCATATCATGAGGAACTGTATTAAAGGGTCACAGCATGAGGAAGGTCAAGAACCTGTAATCTAGAGGATTAAATAAAAAATAAAGAAGAACTCAGACAGTTCCCACCTTAACACTGTCCAGCTCACGACTTTATTACAATGCAAAAGCTGTTATACATTCAGCAGAAATCATTCTTGGAGGCGAATGCAGTGGTATATACATACAGTCCTAGTAGTCAAGAGGCTGAGTAGGGTTGCAGTTCAAAGATAGCCTGGGCTACAATGCAAAACTTTTGTCTCAAACAACAACAACATAATTTGGATCTTGGATTTTGATCTTTCCTGAGCTAATAACATAAAAACGTGTAGCTATCTTTTGAGGCCAAGCAGTGGTAGCAAGTGGCCCGCAGCTACCCAAGCAAGCACCAGGGTAAACATAGACAGTCTACATGTGTGAGGCTCTATCCTCTGAGTGTGGCACAGCCTTGCGGACCAGCTACAATAGCTCGGATGCTGCCCTCATGAGCCCTGATTCCCATTCCCTAGCAGAAGGCAGAGGGAAGGTCAGCAGACTCTTGCTGAGATTCCAGCCGCTTGCTCCATCCTGTTCCTTCCAGACCCGTCTCCCAGACGTTACGGGCACAGCAGCTGATTGGAGCTCTACTCTGGTAGCAAGGATTCTGTAAGTCATCCTGCATGCTAGGGTGAGGATCTGCAATGACAAAGCTGCCCAAACTCGCCATGCTCCCATAAGGAACCCAGGTAACCTCATTCCTTCACCAAACTGCTCTTAGATGGAATAATTTCTTTGGTCTGCTGATGTCCTGTCTGGGGTGAGTGGGTATTACTGCACATCTCCCTGGGGAAAGTGTGTAACTGTTGCTTTAGCACCAAGCCACCCAGAGTGAGGAAGACCTGGAAACTCAGGGCCTGATTGGTATGCACAGCAAGAGCAGTCAGGAGGCCAGGGCAATGCTGGAGACTATGCATCCCCACAGGTTCAGGGTCCACACAGTCCATCCAGGGGACTCTGGCAGAGCTGGGATGAGGCATTCCCACTCAAAGAGGAGCTGGAGCTCCTGCCGGACTGTCAACCTGGATAAACTGTGGACCCCGGTCAGTGAGCAGACACGGGTCAACGCTGCAAAGAACAAGACAGAGCTGCTCCCATCGTTGATGTGGTGTGATGGGGGCTAATGGATCCCATGGGGCTGGAGTTACAGACAGTTGTGAGCTACCTAATGTGGGTGCTGGGAACTGAACCTGGGTCCTTTGCAAGAGCAGCAAGTGTTCTTAACCACTGAGCCATCTTGCCAGACCCATGCTACTTTGTCTTTTTGGCATTCATTTTGCCATGAACATTTTTTCATATCAGTAAATACATATATCACTTTGATAACTAATAGTTGTGTTCTATGTTCATAAACCCTCATGAATACTTGAATTGTTCTAGGTTCTTCCTGTTATAAATAGTCCCTTTGTTACAATTCAAATGTTTTATTTCTTCTAAAATTCACATGCTAGAAACTTAATCCACAGCAAAACAATGGTAAGAGGTGAGACCTTTGGGGGACATATGGATCCTGATGGCTCCGCCCCTCTGAGTGGATTAGCAGTGCTCTAAAATGGGCCTAGGGGAATAGGTACCCCTCTCTCTTGCTCTTCTGCAGGAGACCCATCAGCAGCAGCCAGCCCCTCCATCCTGAATGAGCATGATCCAGAGAACAAGAGAATGGATCTCTGTTCTTTATAAATCACCCAATCGCTTTGAGTATTTTATTGCAGGAGCACAAAGCAGACTAAACCAGCCTCGGGAGAACAAGTGTGTGGGGCTGGAGAGATGGCTCAGTGGTTAAGAGCATTTGCTGCTCTTGCAGAGGACCCAGGTTCAGTTCCCAGCACCCATGTGGTAGCTCACAACTGTCTGTAACTCCAATTCCAGGGGATCTGCCATGCTCCTTGGGCACCATACACATACATTGCATACACATATACACAGGAAAACATTTATCCGATAAAAATAGAAATAATTAAGTCTTAAAAAAGCAATCTTGCAAACAATATCAGAGGTGGTTTATTAAGAAAGGCAGCAACTGATAAACAAGACAAACAATAAGATCTTCACTAACTTTAGCTGCCTTGAACCAACTAACAAATACGAATAATGCTTACCCTATGAAAAAACAAGCATTTAACAGTAATATGGGCTTCTTAACCAGTAAGGTTTCTATTCCTTTCTCTTTAAATAAAAACTTAGTTTCACAAGGCCACCTGATCAGCTGAAGGAAGTGTTTATGCCCTGGAGATAAATGAGGAAGTGAAAGTTTGAAGTCCCCCATAGCTGAGGAAAGAAAGCCATCTGTAGACACCAAGAATCATTACCCACTCCTCTCAGAAAAGTAACACGGCCACATATAGGAGAGACTCAGTGCTGGCATCTGTAGTTCCTCCGCCACAGACCCCCACACACACACTCCACACCTAGTGACTGGGAGCTGGAACGCCACGGTGTGTAAGGGAATGTATCTTTAGGAACTTTAAACACCCCTCAGCTCCTCATTGGGTTTCTCCATGTTTAGCTAGTGTGAGCATTTCCTGAGTTGTCTCCACAAAGCAATCAAGAAAACTGAAGCTAATCCGTCAGAAAGCAAAGTCCTAATGTGTCTTGTGGAAGAAATGAGTTCTCCTCATTTCGACTCCTTACGGAAATAAAACTAATTAAATACGGTTCTTGTTGTAAGGGATGATAGAGCACACAGCAAATGTGTTTCTCGTGGAATGGAGTGAGACTCAGGGATGTACTATTTCTAAGGTACTGTGGAATGACCTTGAATTATATGTGTAAAACACATAGCTAAGTGCTACATTGTAGACTATACTGTACTTAGGTTTTGGGGGGAGTAAAACTGCTGACCACATGTATAAAAAGTGAAGAAGGGGGGAGGAAAGAGGAAGTTCCTGTACTGGCCTTTCTCTTAGGGCTGCCAGACACACTGCTCCTTCACTTTTAGGTAGGGAGCTCTTTACAAGCTCTCCCTCTGGCCAAGTATAACACCTGCCATATAAGCTCACACAACCACTGCAGGCATTTTTATCTGGTAATGTTTAAACCCTCAAAAGTGCTCTTATTTTAGTGGACTACAATGTAAACCCAATAGCAGACATTCAAGGAAATGTTATCTTTGGAAACATTCTTTATTGGGGGATTTTAAAACAACAAAGTGATAGTCTTATCTCTAGCTCAATATTTGAACTTGAACATATCACTTGATTTCCCTGGGCCTTTTTGAGTTTATAAAGATGAAGTACCTGGCTATCGTGAGGGCAAAGGAGATGGATTCTATTGGAAAGGACGACAGAAATGAGTTAACAAATACTGGTCATGTAACTCCTGTGTGCTGGGTACAGAATATATCACAGAAACGGCTCAACTACTGCTTGTTTCACTAGTACAGACTCCAGGGCATCACTCAAGGACATCAGGCAGTGCTGTCTGCCACCAACACTGCCAAACAGCAGGCAGAGCCCTCTACCAGATGAAACACACCTGGATGGCCATGGCAACCTCTGCTGCCAAGAAAAGGCTTTGGCTCAAGGAACAGACATCATTTGAACGTGAAATGTCCCCCACAGGCTCAAGTGTTTAAACACTTGGTTCTCAGCCAGCAGTACAGTTCTGGGAAGCAATAGGAGCTTTGGGGAAGGAGGAAGTAGCTGCGAGAAGTGGGGTGCCTAGTAACAGGCCTCTGAGAGGTACAGCCTGGTCTCATTTCCATTTTGAACAGTCTCTTTCCTGATCCTCTAAGATATGAGTGAGCTTCCTCGTGCTCCTACCACGAAGGGTAGTAGCCGATCTCATTGTTTGCATTAACCTCCACACCAGAGGTGCCAACCTGTTGGCTTCTCAGGGCCACACGAGATGAAGAACAGTCACGGGCCATGCGGTCCATACACAGACACTAACAACAGCTGATGAGCAAAAGAGGGTCTGCGTCTCACTTTCACACTATCTGAGAGCACATGTGCACAAGTCCTACTGCCCTGATTATGTGGCACTCCCCTCAGTGGTCTCTAAAAATCACCCAGCAGCTGTTAAGTGTGCAGTCATGGGTCAAGAAAGTGAACACACCTAAGTAATTAAACTTCATGTTTTTTTAATATTTTTATATATAAAGAAAATGTGGCAACATAAAACTAGCAGGGTCTTTGACACTCTATTTGAGAAACTAATGTGTTTATTGCAATCTGTTTTTGTTGGTTTTGGTGTTTTGAGACAGAGTTTTTCTGTGGCTCTGGCTTTCCTGGAACTCACTTTGTAGACCAGGCTGGCCTCATACTCACAGATATCCACCTGCCTGTGCCTCCTGAGTGCTGGTATTAAAGGTGTGCGCCACCACTGCCCAGCAAACTAACACAATTTTAGTGTCATTTAAAATGATGATTTGAAACATTGTGTTGATAAATTGATTTTAACCTTGAAGAAACATGCTCAACCACTTATAAAACAGTGGCTAAATCCACCAAAATACTACACCATAAGCCAGTTTTCATGGTCAAGTTCTGGTACAAATTTTGTTTTTGGTATCAGAAAGGGCTTGATAACATGTTGCAAATCATAAAATCTCTTCAGCATCTGGCCTGGTCTTAGTCTCTTATTTAAAAAAAGTTACTGATGTAGCCACAGTTAGTGTCAACATTTTAAAGGAATTCCTAAAATTGGTGAGGATTATACCCCTAGGTCCTTATGAAATTCAGTCGTAATGAAGATTTTCATAACGTTATTCAGTCTTAATGCTGTGTACACATATTTTATTGATGGATTATGCAATACTCCATCCATTCAACGTAAATTCTGGGCCGTGATGACCTCATCTTCTGTGAATTGTACAAGGTCCTCTCTTCTACCTATCATTATGGGCACCAATGGCAACAGCCGTAGATACAGTGACAAAGAAACGGCTCTGTTTTTTACTGCTGTATAGAAACCTCTTGATATAGTTGTGCCTTTTAGCGGCATTAAAGAAGCCATGTCTTCAGTGACTTTAATTCGTGATTTACATTACTAAAAGCAGCGAGCAGAACTGTACCTGTAGCCTAGCTGTTACCTAGTGCCAACATAGGAAACTTAAAATTAGGGGCTCTACCCTCCAGCCTTCTTTCAGTGGATTTTCTATTTTCTCTACTTTACATGGTTATAGTCAGGTGAGACAAACTGACTTCAGAAATAAACGTCTTCTCAAAGCATGTAATGTTATGCCTGCCACACGCTACATGCCTCACTTAATAAACTCACCACCAGTAAATGGTTTTGGTTTTTTTGCTCTTAAATATGCTGCCACGTAACTAGCTTTTACAATAGGATCTGTCCAAACCCTAACTTACGGAAACAATTTTGTTGAGAACAGTCTTTTGTTCAGCTTTACTATTTTGTTCTTATGACACAATCCCGATACACATTGAATTTGACAGCATGTATTACATATAATGACTTTTCAAATCACAGTCTTTGAAAACTTCCAATTCCCTACAAGCTGGGCGAACTGCCTTACTATTGACCTCATGGAAAACTAGTCATCTGATCATTTCGCATTGAACCATCTTCCTCCAGCCACACTTTCGTCTTTGGGGCTTCTCGTCTCCTCCCTCGCTCCAGAGGTGCACAGGTGTGGGTGCAAGTGTACGCACAAGCATGTGGAAGCCGACAGATGCTCTCCACCTTATTTCTTGAAGCAGGGTCTCTCACTAGCTCTTGCACTCACTGGCTGGACAGGCTGACAGCAAGTCCTAGAGACTATCCTCCTGCCTCCACATCCCAGCACTGGCATTTCAGGCACATGCTGCCATGTCCACCTCCTGCGGGCAAGTGGGGTTCAAATTCATGCCCTTATGGGATTTTATTAGCTACGTCACTCCCTGGCCCCAGCTCTGTTTTCCTTTGAGACACTGCATACGCCATGCTAGCATTCAAATGTAATAACACGTAGGGGACTAAATTTACTTTTCACCATGAAAATTAACTGATAGGAAAGTAGAAAGCAAGGGTGGGTCCTTCTGTACCCCAGCGGCTGACGTAGTGCAAAGGGAAGCCAAATGTAAAATGCAGTGGGCAATGCAGGACACAGAGCTGAGGTATGGAAGCAACCTTAATAATCTAGGAAAAATACTATTCTGTCTTCTAAATAGCATTAAGTGCCTATTATCTGCAATGGTTACTTAAAGTATTACTGATGACTGCTGTGTTTCACTCTTCAAGTCACCATGAGCACATATAAGCTCTGGTGTTATAATTGGACTGTCTGTAGCACACTGGAAGACATGCATACATGTAAGTAGAAGAGCATATACATATCTGTTCTGCATCACACTGCAACACAACATTGTCATCGCCAAAGTTCACACTACAGAACCATGTAATACATTTACCAAAGCAAAAAGAAAAGGCAGGCAGGTATGAGCGTGCGTGCGCGCACACACACACACACACACACACACACACACACACACACCTCATAATGTCTTCAGTAAGCTTACAGTTTTATGTAGGTGAGCATTCATAGCTATCCTGGGCTACATGGCTCCTGCAGGCTAAACACTGAACACCTCTGCACTGTGAGTCAAAACAAACCTCAACTTCTTAAAAGTTCATTCTGCCAAGTATTTCATCACAGTCACCTTACTAAAACTGAAAGTAACATTGTATTATTATAGCTACATACTTAACCGAATACCAAATACTGGAAAAGGTATTGCTTCAAAACTAAATGCTGTAGTTCCTAAAACAATAGAACACACAGGACCAAACAGTTTCTTTCGGTTCAAGAAATATAACTTTTAATTAATTAATAAGAAAGGGAAGTTGGCCAGACGGCCGCCTTTAATCCCAGCACTCCAGAAGCAGAAGCAGACGGATCTCTGTGAGTTCAAGGCCAGCCTGGTCTACAAAGTGAGTTCCAAGATAGCCTCCAAAGCTACAGAGAAACCCTGTCTCAGAAAAAAAAAAAAAAAAAAGGAAGGGAAAGTGGGTCCTCCCCCCGCCTCCATACCATCTTATTGTTCTATATTGCCAATCTCTCACTGGCTTACAGTAGTAATTTTAAAGGTTTGTTTTAATACTTAATTTACTGGTCTATACTGTCAATTTCTCACTGGCATACAGTAGTAATCTTTAAAGTTTATTTTAATAGTTAATTTGGCATGGTTTAATGTTAGTTTTAGGGATAACTAAGACAAGTATCTTTTCCTAAGAGAAGGATAGTAGAGTAGTAGCCATATTGCAAATTTCACTCGCGCACACCATGCAAAGACTCAGAGGATGTTCACTCTGTCACAGAAGGGTGCTCTTCAGGCTCATGTGGTCTCTCAAAACTGAAATTTCAAATCTCCAATGCCAAATTTCACAATGTATAACTATACTTACTCATGGGAAAGAGACTACAACACCTCTGTATTTTTTACGTTAGGTACTACTGCCTTGGAAACAAAAGAAAAAAGAAAAACTGAACATTTCTTACCTTCACAAACTCCAGGTAATCAGTGTTGGTTCTTTCTCCACCCAGTCTAACAGGAACTAAGATAATGACAGCCTTGTCCCTGGCATCCCCAGAGGTCACAGAATTAGTCTGTTTATCAATTACATCAGAATTGTAAACTGGTGGAAACATAATGAATATGTATGTATTAAATGTCATAAGAGCAGCTGTATCAACATTCTTACTCTGATCCCACTCCTCCACGTGCTGGTCATGCGGTCCCTGGCACCACTATCAAAGCATCAACAAGTTCAGATTGCCATACACATTCCCCTAGAAATTCAACAGTGATGAAACACAAGTCTTGATCTCCCTGAGCATATGCTCCACCAGGGAAACTGACGGTAAAAGCTGGAGCATAAGATAAGTCAGAAAGTGCTTGACTTGATCGGATGCCAGACCCAGAACAGTGGGGTGACTAAGCAGGAAGGCACTTGCCCTGACAACCTGAGTTCCACCCCCATAACCCACATGATGGGAAGTGAGGACCAATTCCACCCACATGCTCATACACAATAAATAAATGTCTCAAGAAGTATAGAATACCAAACGCAGAACACTCTTTCCACTATGAGCCCTTGTTGGTTGCCAGGCTTGCAGATGTCTTTATGTTAAACCTGACATTCATGTTTCTTACTTTTCTAAAGTATTCATTTCTATCATCTTAATAGCTCTTCTGTAAAAACTTAGCTTACAGCATGGGGTGGCTTATTTTATTTCAGGAAGCTTAAGCCTCTATTTCTATTTCCAACAGAGTTTCACGGTGACTACAGACACTAGCCATCAACAGAAGACCCCAAACCACCATGGGAGAAGACTTATCAGCATACTCATGGGAAACATACTTGTAAGGGAAACCCAGAATTTTCTCTCCTCAGATGTCTGACCCTCCTTGTCCTGGCCTCTCTGGGCCAGCATTATCAGCATGAGTCATCCTAACTAGCTTAACCTGACTAACTAAAAAGAAGTGTTAGGTCAAGTGTGTTGATGCACCCACCCTCAGCACTGGCTGCAGGGGTGACGGGGTAGGCTGAAGTAGCATTATAAATTCAAGACCAGCATTGTCGGGGTAGGCTGAAGCAGCATTATAAATTCAAGACCAGCATAGGATACACAGTAAAAGCCTGTCTTGGTGGGAAAAAAAAATAGCAAAACAATCATTTCAAATGCTCAAAATTTCCTTGGCAAATATATTTTAATTAATAATTAATGGTATTTATTCAGAAAAAATACTAAATTCCTGTTACATGAAAGGTGTTATGTAGGAACAAAAATGAATTATCCGTGACCGCCATCTTCATAACCATTTGAAATATAAACCAGGAAGAGATGAGCTATTCATACATGAAGAATCTGAGCTAACACAACACATAGTTAGAGTTCCACACATTCTGTACCTGTACAGTCCTGGGCAACATAAATAGTTATTCCTTGTAAATCAGGATGTCTTGCTTCTTCTACTGCTTTTCTAGGAAGATAATAAACATCCTTAAAATCTTGACGAGTGGCACCTGAAGATTTAGTTTAAAAAGGAAAACAATCCATTGCTTCCCTGCCATTCCTATATAACCTGTATGTCTGCTGTCGAGGCTGTCATCTCAGTGGGTTCAGATATCGGCTGCATTTTCCAAAGCCGAACATTACACTGAACTACCCACCCGAAGACTCTAAATGAAGTTACAAAACATACCTTCAGATTCAGCGGCTATAAAACTTATCTCCCAGCCCTAAATGAACTTCCTTCTTCATCAGCTCCCTGGTTACACAGAATGTTTTCTAAGCAGTGAGTCACAGGTAGTCAAGGTTTGCTTCACAGTAAGACATCTAGTACAAAGAATGTACTATAGTATTTGCCCCCAACTATACCTGCCCAAGTTCTTTCCCTTTTCTTTCTTTTTTTTTTATTAAATAGCAGTTTGGCTTATTCACACCATTCAGAAGTCAGTATGAGGGGCTGGACTGTAGCTCAGTGGTAGAGCATTTGCATAGCACCCTGAGAGGGGCTGGAATGTGGCTCAGTGGTAGAGCCTCTGCATAGTATCCTGTCCCAAGGTCCTGGGTTTGACACCTAGCACCACAGGGCAGGGAAGGAAGAAGAAACAGCTATTTGATCTGAGCAAATGAATTTCCTAATTGAAAGTATTGGAATTCTGAAAGCAAAACTGCAAACTGGGAAGCACTAGTGAGCAAGAGTGTTTTCAATGGTATGTGTTGTGACAAAACCCCAACATCTGCAAAACAGAACTGCACAGATGTGGCAAGTAAAATATTTTATTTGCCTATATCCTTATTTCTGTTTAATTTTAAATGTTGCACCATGAATGCTCCTGTATACTAGTATAGAAGAAAACACCAGATAACTATGGCCAAATACAACCTGTAGCCTGTTTTTTTATACTGTAAGCTAAGAATGATTTTTGACCATTTTAAATATTGAAAGAGAAAGAAGAATGGAAAACAGAAAAGGTAAGGTCTGTAAAGCCCCAAATATTTACCATTTGCCACTAAGAAAAAACATGCAGAGCCTGGGGACATCTTGGGGGTTAGAAGCTATGCTTTTTGTGGTATGGTTTTATAAATGTTTGCTTCGCTATTTATCACTCATGAATTTGAAATGTTCATGGAAACGCTGACACAAGAATTTTAGCTCTCAACATCTCATTAGACATCAGTAAATTGGTTACATTACAAATTAGTAATAATAATACAGTCTGCCCCCATGGTGAAAGAGATGGTAGCTTTAGAACACACAACAATATAATGTAATGAGAACCTAGCTAGAATGAGACCCTGTATATGGGAACCTATAAGCAAGAGAAGAAAACTCTGACGCACAGTAAATGCAACTGTAGCCCCCAAGTCTTGACTCCCCATCATCAAAGGACAGCAGAAAGTTCTCACATAGCTGGTCTTTAAGAGCTTCGGCTATATGCACTCACTGTCAAAGCTGGCATTTCTAAGAACATTGGAAACAACGGTACCTTAAAATGTGAGCGACCACAGCTGGTCCATACCAATCTCCAGCCTTTTTCCCAGACTTCTTCCCAAACTCTATCAGACGATGTAAGCCAAAGACAGCCATGGGGTAATCTCCAAACCAAGAGATGATTTTCCTGTGGTAAATCTCATTCTGCACTGCATGGTCATCGGAATACTTCCCGATTGTTCCCTTCAGAGAAACCTCTGGAGTTCTGAGTTCTCTTTCCCCTGAAAGTGATGCTTCAAATGATGCAGTAAGCTTTTTGACGGTGTTGGAGGTCCATGAGTCAGAGTCCGAATTCTCAATATGCAGTGCATCAGGCCAGGTCCAAGCTATAGCATCAAAAATATACATATATACACACACATACATAACAACACACACAGCACATATTCCTAAATGTGCAAGTATGTAATTATAACCTGCTTATTACAAATAGGGCTACTTGTATGTATATGAGTTCAGGGCTGACCACTTGGTAAAAGCCGCTTGCTTTGAAAGAGGAAAAAAAATATATGCTAGGCACACACTTTTTTTTGTTTTTTGTTTTGTTTTGTTTTGTTTCGAGACAGGGTTTCTCTGCGGCTTTGGAGGCTGTCCTGGAACTGGCTTGGTAGTCCAGGCTGGTCTCGAACTCACAGAGATCCGCCTGCCTCTGCCTCCTGAGTGCCGGGATTAAAGGTGTGCGCCACCAATGCCCGGCAAAGGCACACAACTTTAATCCCAGCACTTGGGAGGCTAAGAACGAATGACCACTGTGAGTTCAAGGCCAGCTTGATATACACAGTAAGACTCTGTTTCAAAAAAGGAAGAAAGGAAGGAAAAAAGAAAAACAAATAGTAAGTTAATCATAGTAACCCCAGGACTTGTAGGCTGAGGCAGGGAAACTGGGCATTTGAGTCCATCCTACCCTACACAGGGAGAACCTGCCTCAAACAAACAAACAAAAAAAACAAGAAGAGTGGGACGGGAATATAGCTTCATGTTTGTCTAACATGTTCAAAGCCCTGGAATTCATCCTTAGTGCTAAAGAAAAATAAAAAGACAGAAGGGAAAAGGAGGAAGAAGAGACAAAGAAGAGGGAGGGGTGGCAGCAGTGCTCAGGAGGCCCAGGCAGGGGTCAGGCAGGAAGGCATTCTGGACCTCACTGAACCAAACAGCAAGGTGTGCTTAAAACATAAAAGGAAAAATACATGTGCAAAAAAAAAAATGGTAACGTCAATGACATATTTAAATATGAATGTTTCAGAACTACCCTGTAACTTCCAAATTTTCTAAGCTGGGAATATACTACATGTAATTAAGGAAAAGTCACAAAAAATCTTTCAATGTTTTCTTGGGTTTTTATTGCCAATCCTCAGTTGAAATAAAGACACCTGGACTCCACTGACAGACTTCTGGTCTGGGCTTCCCAAAAGCACAAGGAAAAAGAAAATATTTATTAATGTTTACAGTTTTCTTTAGAAAGAAGATTACTTTTGATTACATGTTTTAAAGGAGAAGAGGAGGAGAAGTAGGAGGAAGAGGAAGAAGAAAAAAAATGATTGAAATTTTTACTTTTCTTCAAGACATTTTTTCCGGTTCCTTCCTTCAGAATACCATAATTGTTTGTTAGGGAGTAATAGAGAGTAATAGTTTTCTAGTAAATTAAAAGCTAATGAATAAATCCAGGAAAGCTACAAGATCTAAACACAGCAAATATAACCATTATTTTACTGTCTTTTTTAATAATGCAGCAATCTTCAAATGTTATTTGTAAGTTAATGAAACAAATCATTTTGAGTTTAGATTAAGTCACAGACTCAGAGATCTATTCAGGAATAAACATTCCCATCCCTGTTCATGAGTACACAGGACCACAAACAAATCACCCCCAGAAAACTGGTCTAAACTGAGTCTTACTTAATTGTGTTCATGGGTACAGCACATTTCCAGCATATAACCAAAGCCCTGAGTTTAATCTCCAACATGTAAAACTTAAAAAATAATAGTAACTTTTTCTTTGTATTAGTCACACTACTCAAAACATTTTTGCTAAATAACTTCAACCATCTCTACAGAAAACTTACTATTACAGGGATACTGTCTAACACTTTAACAAAATCTGACATTAGTAGTGTCTAGAGATAATAGCCTAAAATGGTAAAACAAAACCCTCTTACAAATGTACACATTATTAAAAAAAGAAAAATTCCGACTGATAGGAAAATGACTCTAGAAGGTAAATATAAGTAAGTTGCCAATATGTCACAGTTGTCAATGTCAAGACCATGAATGAGATTTCTGAGGGCTTAAAAGTCTAAGTAATGGGGCTGGAGAGATGGATCAGCACTTACGCATGCTTACTGTTCCTGCAGGGGAATCAGGTTCAGTCCCTAACACCCATCTCGGACAGCTCTTAAGTGTTGATAACTCCCACTCCAGGGGATCTGACATCTTCTTCTAGCCTCCACACAAACACACATACACACATACACACATACACACACACACACACACACACACACACACACACTCATTTATTCATTTTAATACATCTTTCTTTAAACTCTAAATATAATGTTCTTATTAAGAATATGCCTAATTTTAATATAAAGAATTATAGCCAGGTGTAATGGCACATGCCCAGCAACTGAGAGACAAAGGTGTATCTCTGTGAATTAAGGCAAAGCTAGTCTACATAGTGAGTTCAAGACCAACCAGGGTTACATAGTGACACTGTCTCAAAATATAACAATTATTATTAAATTAAAATGACATGGAGAATTATGAATTATTAATAAAGATAAAATTTTCAAAATGCTACTGATGTGTACAGAGGCAATAAACCAGAATAAAAATTCTTCTACTCAGTACTTAATGAGCTGGAGACACTCCAGAGACTTCAACTAAAACAACAAAATGTGAACTAAATTCACTGTGGCAATAACATGGCCATGTTGAATTTCAGTTTTGAAAGGAGAGTCAGGAACATGTGTGTAAGATATTCAGCTCAGCTCAATACAAATGCAATAGGTAGACCGGTTCTTAGGGTTAACCTCAGCAAGGTGTATGCTCTACACAAGCCAATCAATGCTCAAAGTAAATACAACAGCATCTAGAAACGGACTTGATTTACCTCTGCCAAGAAAATGTAGTATGAGCCCTTGAGCCAAGAGCATCTGGCCAGTTCTCAGTGTACAGCCCCAGCCACAGTCTGTTGTCAAGGCTGAAGCTTCTATTTGAGGAAATTCTTCCCTGTAGGTCAACCAAATTCTAGAAATGAAATCCTTACGGAATTCTTCCACATTTCCTGCAATCACATGATCTTCAATGGTACATCCTGATCTCGCAGGCAACATCTTGTTTTCATCTACAAAATTTTTTAAAATGTTAAGTTATATAGTATAAATATAGGCGAAGCAGTATGTATAATGGTAATGTCATTACTGTTTTGTTATAAATTGAATCGCAATCTTTCTGATCTTTTTTGTTCATTTAAAAGAAATCTAAGCTTCACACTGTCTAATCACACAAGAATGAACCCTCAGGTGGTTTGCACACTGGGGGAGAGCAATACAAGGTTAACAGTAACTCTGCTGTTAAGTGAACATCTTTCTCCCACGTAAAATCACTTCTTAGATGAGAGGTTAATGTAAAACACCTTGTCTTTTTACCTCTGTTGGTTCAGGACACACATATTAGAGCTCTTTGAAATGTCACTTGCAAATAACATGTCATGGTTTATCACTATGTAAAAATGTGTATAATCACATGTGCTAATACTTTCAAAAGGTGCACACTGTATTGTCATGAATATTTATACTCAAATTATAAAGCCAAAACTAATAAGCTTTGGAGTAAGAATACAAAATTCTTAAAAACATAAATGTCCTTTCATGCTCACATATAATTTTCCAGAATTTGTTGCCATCCACACATACCAATTTAAAGGCCTTTACACACTTACTATCTCTAACACAATTACTGTGAAAAAAGTCATTCATTGCCCAAACATGTCCAAAACACTATTCTTAAGATGAACTGCTATTCCTCAATTATTCCCAAAGAAACCCCCTCTGCTTTCACCTGCAGCTGGAGACACTGTTTAGCATTAGTAGATTTTGCTAAGTATTAGTGTTGGCTGGCTTGGGTGTGTGCAAGTAAGTAAACATACTTAGCTACAACTCCCAGTTCCAAGAAGGTCAACATCCAAAGCCCTGCTGTAGGATGTTAAAGGTTGAGAGCTTTACAATGCACTTTCTCTCCATTCTTTCTTCCCCCATCCCTTCCCTTCAGCTCATTTAGAAAACTCACCATCACTCTAACTTCATATATATTCAGCAGATGATAATAAAGAAACGGATGCCAAACCTCTGCTGACAGGGCTTTCTCTCAAAATTATATAGAACTTGAAGTTGGTTACAAATAAAAGTGCCTGGAAATTAAACATGGCACGACAGTATTCCAAATATGCCACTGTGGACATTCGGATTTGTTTTAAATGTGATGCAATAGTTCCTGACTCTCATGCCTCGTCCTACAAATGCAGAGTTCCAATCTCCTCTCAAGAAGTAAGTGATTTCTCACCTTCTCCAGACCTAGTCAACACTAAATACTGTGGAGAAACTGTCAGTACTAAATGAACTTTGTCCCAATGCTGTAAGAAGAATGAGGAATGTTCCAAACACCACACAATAAAAGGTGGGGGAAGGAAGGAAATAAATAAAATAAACTTGCTAATAATACCAGAGGTGTAGTCAGGCTGGTTACACAATACTAAGAAATACCAAGAACTGCAAACCCTATACAAATAGATGGAGACTGACAATACACTATCAATGACTAGAGGGTCATTCCACTGGATATGCATACAATTTAAGAAGAGAAATTATGTGGGGGAAGAAGTCTAGAGGGAGAGGGGGAAGGGAATGGGACATATGTGCAGTAGGGAGGATGAAGCCCACCAATGAGAGGAGGAAATGAAGGCTAGGGAAAGGAAGGTATGGAGGAAAGTTCTGGAAAGAGTCTGCACTTAGGAAGTCTGTTTGACTCACATGACTTTCAAAATTGTAAAGAGGTTAGAATGTGACTATTGGGCAGACCCTCGGGGATGTCACTGAGGTAACCATTTCCTTCATTATCATATGCTAAAGTTACCAAAGAATACAAGCATATCAACTCAAGTGATAGTTAGTTAGTACTTATGCAGAATCGAAGTCCAAAACATGAGGGCTACAGTGACAGATGACATGATCCTTATCCTCAAGTGATGTACAAGAACCAAATCCTAGAGTCACACATTATGTCATACAAAGTGTAGGTGGTTAACATGTCAAAACAGTTTAATCTGGAAATAAAATAATAAAAAGTTTAGCAATGAAATTCTTCAAAGATTTTTTAATGCTTTACATGTTCATCACTTACCTTCATATTTAAAATGATAACATTTCCCAAGTAATAAAACAGGTGAATTTCTACTAAAATATGTCTTTGTTTTCAGCACCCAACCTGCATGGAGAGAAAAAAGGCTCTGGTGTTAAGATTTCAAGGTAAAAGTCCTCAGTGTTTTGTTCCTCCTAGTTGACTTCAAATCATGATTAGCACTATAAATATGCATTTTTAGAAGTTACAAAATATTGAAAGACAATGAACTAAAATTAGACTCTATTTTTGCTAGCTTTAATAAATTTCAGTCTTTTAACCATAGCCTGCTACTTAAAAAGCATAGAAGAGAGGTGGGGGAGTGATTTTGATTTACTTTGTGCTCTTCTGGCACAAATTGAAAAGGTAGGAACTCCTGTTTCACTCACACTAACTTCTGTTCCTCAAGTAAGCAAAGATTACTAACTTCTTCCCTTGTCTTCCACCTCAGATATTTTAAAGGTGTACAGTAGCTGAAAACCCCTGGAGAGAAACTTAAGGAAGCACATGATGGGCTAGCACATGTGGTAAACCCTGTCTCTGATGTAACTGTCTAGATGGACATAAGGCACTCGGACATCCTCATCTGACCTCTCAATCTCCTGAAGTCACACACTCAAATTCTCACTTAAGACTGTGCATAATGTGGTACAAATTAGAACCCTAGTCTTCACCTCTACTCGGCTACACTTCTGGACTCTGACAAAAAGTCTCCCAGAGTATCAATCGATCCAAATGCTATTTCTCTCAGAGTAGTCTTTGGGAAATCTGGTTCTCTTCTACTAAACTCTAGTGCCACATGGATATTTATCAGCTTTGTGCATAGCAGGAACCAGACTGGAGCTTTCCTTATATAATCTTCTTTAAATATTAGTTCAAAGCCCCAAACAACAACTATCTTTCTTCCCAAAAAGCAACAGATTTCCCGAGAACTCAATAAAAATAAGCTCATTTTTTGCCTACATCTTCTGGCCAACCACTCTCCAGTTTTCGTCAGAAAAGGAAGACAATGTGATTGGAGGCATTGCAAGAGTTCATATTTAATAAGATCTTGGGGTCACAGTGCTGTACAGTCACATATCAATCATGGGATGCATGTTCCCTTTTGTTCTTCTGTTTCCTGTGCAGACCCAAGTGATGGGGAAGTTCTGTGTATATGTCAATAAAGCACTGTTGGCCATAGGGAAGCAAGATAGGTGGGACTAGGAGTCCAGGAGGACTCTGGGTAGGAGAAACACAGGGAGTCACGATGTAGCCCGCCAGAGAAATAAGATGTCCGGAACTTTGCTCCGGTAAGAGAAATACTTAGATTAACAATTATGGGATAAATACTTAAGTCAGAGCTAGCCAGTAAGAAACAAGCAAGGCCAACAGCTTCATAATTAATATAGCCTCCTGTGTGTTTATTTGGGACTGATGCAGCTCTGGAACCAGGCTGGCGGGAAGGATTCCCTTTACACTCAAGCAGGGGCTGACTCCTCATGACAGACTGACTTGCTCTATATTAGGTACATAACAAGGTTCCGTGCTTCTCAAAACACCCTGACACTTTTCTTTTTCCACAGGCACATGGGAGCTCGAGGCAGATCAACATGCCAAAGGCTAGCCTAACCATTGTACTTTTTCTTTTAACTATTTAGTTAACCATTTTCCATTTATCGGTATAAATGAATTCTTATAAGAAACTCCTTACTTCTTTCTGCTCTAGCTTCCTGATGCTGAATCAGGTTTCTGTGGGGCAGACAAACAAAACTGAAGGGTATAAAAAAAAAGCCATGGGGAAGAGGAGGGCTTGGAGGAGACATAACTAACAGTAAGTGTTTGAAAAAGTCATTGGAAACCTAATATTTCATTCATTTCCTACACACACACACACACACACACACACACACACACACACGATGAAAGATTGAGTTTGAAGTCAGGGTGATCTACATAGTGAGTTCCAGGGCTAGATAGAAAGACTCTGTATTAATAACACAAACCAAAAAAATATGGAGCCAATGAATAGGAGCCTGAAACATAAGAAAAGGCCAGAAATAGCAATCTCTTATGTTTGTTTGTTTGTTTATTTATTTATTTATTTACTGCTGGTGTGTGGGACACACATGCCACAGCACACATGTAAAAGTCAGAGGACAACTTTGTGGAGTCAGTTTTCTCAACAAATCACATAGAAACGATGATCAGTGAACTAAACCAAGCAAAGAAAGAATATCAATTGATTGGGAAATATAAACGTTCTGGAATAAACAAAACAATCTTGAAAAAGAAAAGTAAAGTTGGAAAACTCAACCTCCAATTCTTCACTTGATTACAAAACTATATAAATGACAACAGTGTGATAAAGGCACAGGGGCTGACACAGAGGTAAATGAGAACTGAGAGAACAAAACTAAACCTCTGCATGGTGACCAACTGACTTCAGAAAATTTACAGAGCTGTATGTATCTAGGATGTGCAAAGGACACCTGTGACTCCATTGTAAAAAGAAAAATCACAAACTTACAAACTGGGTGAAGGATCTGAACAGACATTTCTGCACGGACGATGAGCTACTGACCAGGAAGGTCATCAGGATTAGTCACCGGGAAATGCAAACCAAACCCACAGAGAGAGCTGACTTGGCTTTCGCAAGCGTGGTTCTAATAAAGGAGCCAGAGAATAGGTTTTCACAAGGACCTAGGAAAACTCAAACCTCGGATGTGCTGGCAGGAGTGTGAAATGATGCCGCCATTCTGGAAAGCAGTTTGGTAATTCTTCACAAAGTTGCAGTTATTACTCAGCAATTCCACTGCTGGGCACTGACTCAGCAAGCACTAAAGTTCCCACAGCTGGTACTGACTCAGCACTAATGATGTGTTCACACACACACACACACACACACACACACAC
The DNA here is from genome assembly GCF_017639785.1 of Mesocricetus auratus. Taxonomy (NCBI): domain Eukaryota; kingdom Metazoa; phylum Chordata; class Mammalia; order Rodentia; family Cricetidae; genus Mesocricetus; species Mesocricetus auratus. The sequence goes on from NW_024429197.1 coordinate 40,505,856, forward strand.
ACACACTGTATAAGAGCATTCACAGCAACTCTATTCACAGAAACTCAAAATCAACTTTTGAAAAGCAAACAAATGTCAGGTACTGCCACATGATGAGATATTACTTAATCATATAAAAAAGGAACTACTGCCCGTTCATGGTGTCACTCACATGGGACCCCAGCACTCAGGGGGCTGAGGATGATTATGAGTTCAAAACTAACCTGAGCCAGATAGTTTAAGGACAACCAGGGTTCAATGAGACCTGACCTCAAAAAAGATCTTGTCTGTTCTTGCTGCCACCGATGCCACCACCACAGCCACTACCACAGCCACATTCTTCCACCATCAGACTCCCACTTCGTGGGCCTTCTAACATGGATGGAAAGACCAGCAACTCTAGACTTTCAGAACCAGACAGGGCCTGCTGGGGCATCCAGTTTCACGGATCGAATACTCACCAGGCAATCAGCCCCTCCAGCATGCAGGCAGCCCTTGCTGGACCACTCAGGTCCTATCCTGTGAGGCACTGTAATAAATTCCTTTTTATAGCTTACAGAAATTTGTAAAAATTGCCTGCCACTGTGATGAACCTAAACCGTTTGTTTCTTAGGCCTTTGAAACTGGTTATGCAAAAGGAATTCAGAAGAGTTTGGAACTCTGGGCCAGAAAAGCCCTGAGGACTGTAAGCAGAATTTCACGGGCCACTCTTGTAAGAACACAGAGAAATGTGGACAGTGGAGGTTCGGCACGGGCAGCTTGAAGGGAACAAGGACTATGATGGAAGTGGGGTTACAGGCATTTGGGTAATGCTCCGGCAAAGACACTAGCTGCAACCCACTTGTGTCCTGAGAACCCGGGTAAGAATGAATTCAAAAGTCAAGACTAATTTGTTTGGCAGTGGAAATGTGACACCCAGAAGGCTCATCATTTTACACAGGTCCACAGGGAGAATGAGTGACAGGACGGTACAAAGACATAAGAGGGTGTTGTGGGGCTGGGGAGATGCCGGGATGGACAGGGTGGGCCATGCAAGCACCGGGACCTCAGTTTGGATCTCCAGCTCCCACATAAAAAGACAGTGCAAAAGCAAGTATCAGTAATCTCAATGCTGGGGAGGAGGAAACGGGATCCCCGGGGCTTACCCAGCCTGTCTAGACAACTGTGAGCTCCAGGTTCAGGGACAGACCCCTCTGTTAAAAATGAAGGCAGAAAAGTGACTGAAGAAGTCATCTGGTCTCTGGTCTCCACCCATATGTGAGCACACAAATCATGTATACACAAACACAAAATGTCATCTGAAGGTAAAAAATGGAGTTTATAGTTGTAGATAAGGTAGGTACTGAGAAAGCAGCTATGATTGTTAAAGAGAACCTCTAGGAAGATACCTTGAAGGCATGGCACCACCCATCAAGGGCTCCACCATGTGAAAAAATAAATAAATTCATTTAAAAGGAAAGAACCTAAATTGAGAACGACACTGAAAGTGATTCCCTTCTCAAAAACCAAGCATCACAGCACACAGAAGCCACTACAGCTTTGGTCCAGTTGGGCCAGGCTGTATCTCAAACAGGCCCAAGAACGTGGCAGAATCATCCATGTGGTGCTCACTTCTCAGGCAAGAAAGATGCAAGAAAGATGAGGATACCATGCAAACTTGTCCCAGGTTCCAGAAAACCACAGAGATCAGGTAACATGTGTCTGGTTTTCAGTCCCTGCAGAAAAGCCCTAAGAGGTCGGTCACTACAGGAAACTCTGATGATAAAATGTAAGTTGCAATAGAAATCCCGGGAGGCTGGGGAGCCAGTACCGCTTACATCGAGAAAAGCGAGTGATATGGATGGGGCCAGCTGAAGAGAGAAGCTGTGCTTGCTGCAGGAGGCAGAGCTGGAGGTGTGGAGCTAAGCACTTTGGAACCCAGGCGATACCGTCGTAGGCACCGACGCCAGACATGGCGCTGTAGGTTTGGCATCTGTCCTGCTGGGCTGTGGTAGATCTGATCTCTCCATGTATCCCCCCATACCTCCTTCTAGAATAGAAAGTGATTTTGTGTCACTGTATATTAGAACTATGTAACTTGATTGCTTGCTTTGTTTTGCTTAGGGCTTCACAGTTAAAAGATTGCCTTGAATCTCAAAACAGACTCTGGAATTTTGAACAGTGTAGGGACTGTCAAAGGCTATGGGTACATTTAGAGACAGACTAAAGTGCATTTTGCATTAATGAGATGAAAATGAGACTTTAGGGACCAGGGGTGGAAGACGACTTAAATAGATTTGTTTGGGTGTCAAGTTGACAAGAGGGGGAGTGCTGCACCCTTCCCCCGTGGGGTTCTGCTGACCGCTTGTTAGTTGGAGCTTTTAGCTAAACACTACTCATCCCCTCCTCCCAGTAAGGCCTGCATGCAAGTTCCTGTTTTATATCCAGCCTTTGTCTAAATGCTAATTCCTGTTTTGGGCCCACCCTTTGCTGGAGGGCCCTGGGAATGTAGGCTTCTATCTCAGGGATTTTCCACCATGCCTGCCTTTGGTATTTAAGGCTCCACCCTTGTAATAATAAAATGCCATTCTCCTTGTAAGAATGAGCCACTGTCTTTGTCTTCATTTTATATCCTTAGCCCTGAGCCTCGGATCATTGTGAAGTATGGTAGCGGCGTAGCCATGAACACACAGGCGGCTCGCTACAGGCTAATTTTTTTTTTTTTTTTTTGGTTTTTACGAGACAGGGTTTCCCTGTTTTGTTTTGGAGGCTGTCGGTCCAGCCTGGCCTTGAACTCTCAGAGATCCGCCTGCCTCTGCCTCCCGAGTGCTGGGATTAAAGGCGTGCGCCACCACCGCCCGGCCAGGCTAATTTTTAATGTCAACTCGACTAAACGTGTGTGTGTGTGTGTGTGTGTGTGTGTTTCCAGAAACATTTCACTGAGGGGAAATAAATACCCTAAGTCCCTAAGTGTTGGTAACACTGTTCTGAGATGCAGTCCCAGACTCAGGAAAAGGGAGTAAGCACAGGACACACCAAGCACACACTGGTCTCACTCTGCTCCCTGACCACAGGTGCAATGTGGCTGCTGCCGCCATGACACACACTTACTGGAGTGTGCTCTAGACTATGAGCCCGACTAACCCGCTCCTCATTCACATTCCTTCTTGTCAGACATTTGTTCAAAGCAACTAAGCAAGCACTAAAACCGGAATGCAGCCTAAGGACTTCTCCCTCCCTGAGGGCTTCATCACCCCAACAATCCTGATTAGATTTGATTGTTTGGATTTTGTTTGCCAAGAAAACGCTAAAAGTAAAGTCCAGGGGACTTCACCTAGAAGAAAGCCACACATCTTGGCAAATGAACTTGACACCATCTATTTTGTCAATTCTGCCTACTTCCTGGTTTACATATGAAACTTCCTGAAACTGAATTCAAGGAACTTGAGAAGTTTTATAGCCTGGACAAATTCATATGCACATAAGCCATGAGGATATCAAAATATTCTACCAAATTAGAAAAAAATTAGTTCCATATCACATATTTACTTCTTTGGTGCCTCCCACCCCGAGGGAGGGTCTCATATACAGTCCTCACTGAGCTGAGCTTACTATATAGACCAGGCTAGCCTTGAACTCATAGGCTTTCCTGTCTCTGCATCCAGAAATCTGGGGTTACAGATCATACCCACATTTCAATACAGCGTATTTGAGTCTCTAAGCAATGTCCATGAATATATTCCACTTTTTTTCAAGAAGCTCTAATCAGCACTGTTGACATTCTGACATTCCATCCATACCCCATGACTATTCCAGTCATAATAATACAGTATTTCATTCTCAAGTACACTTACACAATGCTTAAGCGACAGTACTTACTGTATTTCATGTTGTTCCAAGCAGACATAAATTTAGTTTTTAGTTTGTCAACTTCATCTGTTCCTGAAGCCTCCATATTCAAATTCTAAAGAAAAAGCCATCACTTGATTCCATTCTTTTATAAAATTCAATGTACTAAAAGAAAAAATAAGGAAAATAAGTAAACAACACCTATTATATGGCGCCATTCTGCTACAGTTACTTAAATAATTAAATGTAATTTAAACTGAAAATAAGCAAAACAAGCTGAGGCTGTAGCTCAGTTGGTAGAGTGTTTGCATAGCATGTACAAGGCCCTGGATTCAATTCCAAGCATTGCATAAACCAGGAGCTGTGACCCATGCCTGTAATCCCAGCATTGGGGGGGAGGTAAGAGGATCAGAAGTTCAAGTTCATCTTCAGCTGAATTCAAATTTGAGGCTAGACTAAACTACAATAGACTTGTCTCAAAAAAGAAAAGCATCTTTTCATTTACACTGCTTTTCTAGAACATGATACTCTATAATTTAACTATATAAAGCATATAATACAAACTATGCAAAATAAAATTATCACTTAACCAAACAATAATGTCCCAATAGCTCACAAGTAAATATGACTAAGTAAGTACCTGAAAAACACAGCTCAGCTTTAACGCTTATAAGAATACCAAGGCTTCTTTCTGTTTGTACATAGAGAAGCTGATTGGAAACTTTCTAAAATGTTGGCTCTCTCATCTGGATACCAACAATTTTTTTTAATCCTCTCATTTTAGCTTCATCTGGAATTACAGGCACAAGCCAAAACCCTTAGCTAAATCTCTCAAAAATCATAAAACTCGGGCCAGTGAGGTGGTTCAGCAGGTCACAGGTGATTGCTACCAAGCCTGGCAACCTGACTTCGATTCCCAGAACCTACATGGCTGGTGAACAAAAACGACTTCTGAAAGTTTTCCTCTACACATCCACTGTAAACACACACACAATAAACAAATAAATAACAAAACTATTCAAAATCAAACTGCTGAAAATACAAGCATACCTGGTTTGGGTTAAGCTCTTAACAATACAACCAAAACCACTCCAACTGAAGAGTTCGAGAGCCGGGCGTTGGTGGCGCACGCCTTTAATCCCAGCACTCGGGAGGCAGAGGCAGGCGGATCTCTGTGAGTTCGAGGCCAGGCTGGATCGACAGCCTCCAAAACAGAGAAACCCTGTCTCGTAAAAACAAAAACAAAAAAACAACAAAAAAAAAAAGAGTTCGCGAAGCCATGAAATGGGTAGCCTTGTTCCCACGTGCTCTACCATGTTCTGCCCTGCTATGGTCCAATCACTAAGGTCCAGTAACCACCCATTGGGACCTCCAGAAGCAGTGATAATAAAGAAAATGTCAGAAAATGCCATGAGAAATCCGGCCTGGGACCAAGAGATGTTAATGTGATAAAACCCCACTGGTGCTGGAGAGTGCTGGGCCCAACACCCAAATGGTGGCTCACAATTATCTGTAACTCCAGTTCCAGGAGACCAGACACCACCTTCTGGCTCTGCCAGCACTACCTACATGTGGTATACAGACATACTCGGGGGTCTGTCCAGCAGCAGCTGACAGGAAGCAGGACAATCACAGACTCCTCCTACCACCTCTGCAGGTGAGAACATCAAGGAAACCTGTCTTTAGCAACTGAAAAGACACTTGAAGGGAAACTGATGGTAGCCTGATGTGGTGGGAATCCCGGATTTCAGGACACTGAGGCAGGAGCATTGCTCAGAGTTTAGCCTGGTAGTGAGCTGCAGGCCATCCTGTGGATATGAAATGGACAAAAGAATGGTACTTAACCATTCAAATAAGAAAGTCAGCTAACTGTGCAAGCACAGGCATGCAAATGTGCGCGCACACATACACACACACACACACACACACACACACACACACACACACACACACACACACAGGCCAGCACCTTGCTGAATTTGAAACCTGGTAAAATGAATCAGTCATCTATGAAACTGAAAAACATGAGCCTGGCAATAAAATTACAAGATCTTCAGCTCAAACAAGCAAAGGCAAGCTGTGAAAAATGGCACAGTGTGAGAATCTGTTGTCAAATAGGTGTGGCCAACCATGGTTTCCTGTGCTCTGGGTGAACGGGAACTGGTGATATACTACTACTTTGTAAAACTGTGTTCAACTGTTGATAACAAAACTCATGTGAGCTGGGAATGATGGCGTGATGACACACAGGAGACAGAGGCAGGCAAATCTCTGTGAGTTCAAAGCCAATTTGATCAACATAGTGATGTCTGGGATAACCAGGACTATATAGACCCTTGTGGGAACTCATTCCTCCTATACCCTTGGGGCACCAGGCCTGGGGTGTGGCCTTATCTGCTATGTAACAACTGATAAGCTTGGGGTAAGGTCTCTCTAACTCTGCTCATGCTTGGCATAGTGGACAGGATTATGTACACTATTGTGTTTTCTTTGAATTTTTTGACTGTTAATGGGCTAACTACACAGAGACATTTGATGGTGGGGGCTGCTAAGCTAAACCAAGATATATATTTTAAAGGTATCTTGACTTCAAAATTTGAGTCTAAGGATATGTTGCTTTGTAAAAGAGGTTCTACTTTTATTTCCACAGAAGATGAAAAGCTGTGGATTCCTTCCAGGCTAATATGGTTTGATCAAACAAGAACCCCTTAAACAATGACCCAGGTGATCCAACATTCATAAGTTTTAGGACTTCTGGCTGAGATGACCAACTACACAAAATGCCCCAGTCAGGATCCCCATAAGATTAGTAGCACCCCTCAATCAGCAGGAAGTAGTATAGAAAACTACATCCCAATTCCCAAAATGATAGCTTATAATGTTTGTTTTCATTTAAGGGGTTAGCTACAAATTGTTAATGGTCATAGTCTCTACAGAAAAAAAAGGAGGATATGATACAGAAATGAAGAAAAAAAGTAGATTATTGAATCTACTTTAATAAAAAAAAACTTTAATCTTAAGATACTCTACATTGGTATGGATTTTGATTTATTGATACAAATATAAAGTCAATTTTGTTCTGCTATTTGTATATTTCTACTCTTGTTTAAAGGTATTATGTTTATGCAGCTCATTTAAAAGTATAATGTATAGTTAAGAAATACAAATTAATAGTCATCTATAATAGTCAAACTTATAAACATGCTAGTTAGGTTTTCTAGATATACAGAGATATAGTAAAGATGGATAGGTAATCTTCAAACACTTCAAAGACCTACAGAATATGGCATTTAGACTTTTCTCGATAGTGAGACACATCTGCTCCTGGCAGCACCAATTACTTCAAAAGGATGATGGGCATTGAAGAAGTTCCTTATGGAGTTTGCTCTCAGTGTGGCAAGAAACTGCTCTTGCCTGGACCGCTTGGCTGTACACTATATAAACTGGATATGCAGGAACCACAGAAAAGTGGCTACTGAGCTTTCTAAAACAAAACAGGGTGGTTATTCAGGGTTCCTGCTTCACCCAAGAAGCTGTCAGATATTCTGCAAGACACAGAAGGAAGCAACTAAAAAACTTTGCCAGTACAAGGCAAAACAGATCTTCAAAATTCCTGCTTCACTGAGAAGTCTACCAGATAATATGGGCCTGTAGGCTGAAGATGGATGCCCCAACATTGCAGAAAAAACTCTGGGTGACAGTCCAAGCAGCCAGATATCTCTGTCATTTCTAGAGTTTTGGAAATTGCTTACAATGCACTTCCTGTTTACTAAACTAATATTATATCCTTCTGGGGTATTTGATAGAGTTGAAGACAGATAGTTATAATAATAGTTTTCCTTAGTTATGATAAAAAATAAATTAGATATAAAACTTTAGATTCACAAAGATAGGATAGGTGATAGAATATTTTGCCAAATGCAAATAGGCTAAATATTGTAACTGTAATTCTTCCTTCATAACTAACTTGTGTAAAGGGAAGCCTTTTTCTTTGCTAGCCGCTTTGGTTTATCACCCATCAGTCGCCTGGGCTCTGCCACGTTGTAGTCCCCAAATAACACACAAGCTGCTGTATTAATTATGAAGCTGTTGGCCTTGCTTGTTTCTTACTGGCTAGCTCTGACTTAAGTATTTACCCCGTAATTGTTAATCTAAGTATTTCTCTTACCGGAGCAAAGTTCCGGACTTCCTACCCCATGGCGTTACATCTTGACTCTCTGTGTGTCTCCTTCCCAGAGTCTTCCTGGACTCCTAGTCCCACCTATCTTGGTTCCCTATTGTCCAACAGTGCTTTATTGACATATACACAGGACTTCCCCAACATCTCCTCTTTTCTGTTTAAACAAAAAGAAAGGTCTTAACTTTAACATAGTCAAATTATATATAACAGAACAGTTATCAAGTAAGAACATAGTTACAATATTTTAGCAAGATTTAAAGAGAATATCATCCATCCCATTCTTGTGAGTCCAAAGTTCTATATGTAGCTTATCTTTTATCATAACTAAGGAAAACTATAATTATAACTATCTGCCTTCAACTCTATCAAAGACCACAGAAGGATAATATATAAACAATAGGATTGACAGAGACATCTTGCTACCTGGACAGTCACCCAAAGTTCCTCTGTAATGTTGGGGCATCCATCTTCAGCCCATAGGCCACAATGTGTCCAGAAGATTTCTCAGCAAATCAGGAAATTTCAAAACTGTCCATCTGCATTGGCAGTCTGTCAGTCATTTCTCTGTGTCCTGCAGAAAGTCTCGTAGACTCTTCCATGAAGTAGGAACCCTGTAAGACTGAGTTCAGCAGTCACTTTCCTGTGGGTCCTGCATGTCCAGTTTATACAGCAACAGTCAAACAGTCTAGGCAACAGCAATTTCTTGCCCAAATGGCTAATCTTTCCATGTTGAAAGCAAACTCCATAACCGAGTTTCTTCGATGCCCATATTCCTCTCAGACATAATTGGTACTGCCAGGAGCAGACATTTCTCATTGTCAAGAAAAATCCTAAACCACTTTAAATGCCATTTTCTGAAGGTCTTTGAAAGGTTTGAAGACTATCTATTTCAAATATATCTCTGTATATCTAGAAAACCTAACTTACCTAACTATAAATTCTATCTATAGTCTGTATTCAATTATGCATTACGTTTTAAAAGATCAGTATAAGCACAATACTTAATCAAGAGGAGAAATATACATATCACAAAATTGACCTTGAATTTGTATCAATAAATGAAAAACCATACCAATACAAAGTACTCCTTTCCATACTATAATCCTCTTTTTCCTTTAAGAAGAGATTGGTTGTGATCATTAACCAATTATAAACAATCCTATTTAAACGAAAACAAAGATTTATAAACAAGATGGGAATTTGGATGTCGCTCATTCCAAACTGCTTCATGCTGGAAGGGGGTGCTGTTCATACCATGGGGATCATGACAAAACTCAGAAGTCCTTATTTTTGGGTCTGTAAAGCTGTATCATCTTAGCTGTTTCAGTTGTTGGAACACTTGGTCCACTGCTTCCGGGGGTCTTGGTTCGTCAAACCACAGAAGCCTGGAAGGAATCCTCAGCTTTTCATTTTCTGTAGAAACATAAACAAAAACTCCTTTTCCAAGTAACATATCCTTATACTTAAATTTTGAAGTCAAGGCATTTTCAAAAGATATAAGTTGAATTAATTCAGCAGCATTTATAATCAAGTGTACTTTAGCAGTTGTTCCTTCCTGAGCAATTAAAAAACTGAAAAACACAATAGCATACAGTATCCAGACTTTCTGTGTATTTTCCATCTTTACGTGGCTTATTTATCTATTATTATACTTTTATTTCTTTATTTATTTGAGACTGGGTTTCTCTTTGGAAATCCTCCTGCCTCTGCCTCTGCCTCTGGAGTAAATCCTACTGGCATGCGCCACCACAGCCAGCTTCTCTATTTATTTCCCACTATGCCATTTCTTTTTCTCTCTCAATCTTACATATATTTTTAAACACACTGTAAACCTTTAGAGGTTTTTCTTCATGCAAGTCTGACTTTACTGTAAATCTTTATGTTTTTCTGGCCACGTGTTTTATCTGTTAAAACCGCGGCTGTTTAAACTGCAGTTTTTCCAAGATGGCGGGCGTAAGCATGACTCCAGCTGCCGGCTTGGAGATGTGGTCACTGCCACTTCCAGCTGTGCTTACACACCTCTCAATTGTTAGAAGAGCCTCTTAAAAGAACCTTGCTTTTTTTTTTTTTATGCTGAGGAAGACTCCCTTAAGCGAGTGACATGAGTCTCTGCTTGTCGCTAGCAAAACAGAGCCCACCTGAGAAAAATGCTGCTACCAAAAAGCCCATGCTTTTCTCCGTTCTTTTTGTTTCTAAAATTCCCTTAAATCTTTTGTCATTCTACGTGGAAATTCATCATCCCACTCCTGATCACCATTATGTAAAGGGAAGCCTTTTTCTTGTTAGCCGCTTTGGTTTATAACCCGCCAGTCGCCTGGGCTCTGCTGCGTTGTTGTCCCCAAATAACACACAAGACGCTGTATTAATTATGAAGCTGTTGGCCTTGATTTTTTCTTACTGGCTAGCTCTGACTTAAGTAATTACCCCATAATTATTAATCTAAGTATTTCTCTTACCGGAACAAAGTTCCGGGCTTCCTACCCCATGGCGTTACATCTTGACTCTCTGTGTGTCTCCTTCCCAGAGTCCTCCTGCCTCTGACTGTCTCTGTCTCTCTGTCTCTCTGTCTGTCTGTCTGTCTCTCTCTCTCTCTCTCTCTCTCTCTCTCTCTCTCTCTCTCTCTCTCTCTCTCTCATTTAAAAGCAGGAAGCTTTCGTCCTGGGGTTTAACTGGGGTCACAGCAGTGGGAGATTTTGTCATCAGAAAAAATAAAAATAACTGATGGAGACGTTGAAATTCAGTGTTTTTACTGCCATCATTTCTCCAGTTTTTTTTTTTAATCTTACAATGAAGACATTACCATGTTTCTAAACAGCCAGTCAGATTCAGCCATTTAGTCATGCAGAAACTTCACATCATTAATTAAACTTCCAGGACAGCTTTGACTAAATTACACAGAGATCTCTTTTGTTAATTCACTAATTGAATTTCACCTTAAAATAAGGGTGGGCCAGGCCAGAGAGATAGCTGAGTACAGTCACTTGCTGAGCAAACCTGCCGTCCTGAGTTTGATACCCAGGCCCGATGATCAACTTCCCAAAGCTGTCTTCTGACCTCTACAAACAAGTCACAGCACACACACCTGAACTCTCTCACACATACACACACAGACATGGAAAGAGAAAGCCTTCCCGCCAGCCTGGTTCCAGAGCCGCATCAGTCCCAAATAAACACACAGGAGGCTATATTAATTATGAAGCTGTTGGCCTTGTTCGTTTCTTACTGGCTAGCTCTGACTTAAGTATTTACCCCATAATTGTTAATCTAAGTATTTCTCTTATCGGAGAATTTTCCAGGCTTCCTACCCCATGGCAGATACATCTCGACTTCCTGTGTTTCTCCTTCCCAGAGTCCTCCTGGACTCCTAGTCCCACCTATCTTAGTTCCCTATTGGCCAACAGTACTTTATTGACATATACACAGGACTTCCCCCCCATCACAGACATATACACAACTGCACTCTCAATACATACATCTCTTTCTTACATGCAGATACACACACACACACACACACACACACACACCCCTACACTCTCAATACATATCACAAACATGCACCTGCACTCTCAATAAATACTTCTCTCTCTCCATCTCTGTCACACACACACACACACACACACCTATACTCTCCATATATACATCACTCACACATACACAACTGTACTCTCAATACATACATCTCACACATGCAATAGCAATATATAATAAATACATATCATGTTTACATATATATACATACACAATATTATATAATATATTATATGATTTTTTAAAGAGCTTTCACCTCTCTGGGGACTGAGACAGAAAGGGCCACCTGGGCTGCAGTTACAGGTCAGCCTGGACCGCAGTTGGAATTTTTCTTTGGACCACCAACCAGCTCCCGAATAAAAATTCCAACTGCAAATGGCACCCCACATTGGGTGCCAAATGCAGCAGGCTTTCTCAGACCCCAGACCCCAGGTCACGACACAGAGCCTTCTTATTAATTCTGAATACTCGGCCTTAGTTTAGACTTGTCCCACTATATATTATGTAGTATATATTGTAACTTATATTAGCCTGTTTCTCTTCATCTACACTGTGCCTCGGGCTTTTTACCTTTCTTCTGTGTGTCCTACTTCCTGCTTCCTCTGTGTCTGTCTGGTGCTGCCTGGCTGGCTGGCCCTAGGCATCCTCTCTTTCTCCCTCATTCTCTCTAGAGTCTAGATTCCTCCTCCTACTCTAACTCTCAGCTCACAGATTTTCACCCTAGGTTTTGAATCTTGAGTTTTATTAAAGCAATAGAAATTTGGTTAGAGCTGCCTTTAGTGGCAGCAACAGAACTATTGTCTGGGGGAAGAGAATTCCCCCCCACACACACACTGCAGCCTGAGCAGCCGGCAGCTAGTAGTTTAAAGGGAAGACACTGTGAGGAACATCAAACAGCAGTAATGGAAGTTTGTGATCAAATAAACGTGGAAAGGTGTTTCCAGACTCTAGGATTTCAATTGAGAATACAATGGGCAGTATTTATCCTACTCGATGTAACAGTCCCTGTTTGCTTGGCCTCTCCACTGGTGTCAGAGACAGACTACTAACTCACCAAACTTGTCCCCACTTCTCCTAGTCATGGGTGGCTAAGTGGTTGAATTTGGGCAAAGAATTGGGGTTAGACATGATCACACCACTTCCAAACTCACATTGTCTCACCCATGCCTGCCGTAAGGATGTAGAGAAATCAAGATCAATATAAGGTAAACATTTTTTTTAAAAAAAGAACTTGACTTGGTTTCAGAAAATTGAAAATTGATCTACTTCAGAACCCAGATATACCACTCTTGGGCATACACCCAAAGGATGTTCAATCATACTGCAAGCACACTTGTTCAACTATGTTCATAGCATCTTTATTCATAATAGACATGTTGTGGAATATTTGTTTAACTATGTAAAGACGTGTTACATTTGTGTCATATGTAAAGATGTGTTGCTGTCTTACCTTGCCTGCCCACGGTACCTGACTGGTCTAATAAAAATCTGAATGGCTAATAGCTAGGCAGTAGAGGCATAACAGGGCTGGCAGGAAGAGAGAATAAGTAGAAGGAGGAATCTAGACTCTAGAGAGAATAAGGGAGAAAGAGAGGGAGACACCTGGGGCCAGCCAGCCAGGCAGCACCAGACAGACACAGAGGAAGCAGGAAGTAGGACACACAGAAGAAAGGTAAAATTCCCTGAAGCAAAATGTAGATGAAGAGAAACAGATTAAAAGAAGTCTCCACGTCATGGTTTGGAGGCTGAAGGTCCGAGAAAACCTGCTGCACTGGACTAAGGAAACCTTGAGTTAAAGAGGAGGAGAAGCATTTCATTAGCCTAGAAGGTGTAGGTCATGACCATTTTCCAGGTGTTTCAATCCCTCTATATCTAAAATGCCTGGCCTGACTGGCCCTGTGATCGGACTGATTTTTATTCTATACAAATTCAGCCTAGAAAAATATTAAAATAACAAACTTTACAACTGCTAAATTTTTTCTTAGAAAGTGTCCATATTTCATTCTTTTTTTTTTAGATTTTAAAACATTATGGACATTAGTAAATCCTTAAATACTTACTACAACTGGTTAACTATCATTTCCATATGGCTATTCATCATTTACATCCTGATAAATCTTTGTTGCTTGAGGTTTTTTTTTTGGGGGGGGGACAGAGTATCTCTGTGTAGCCCGACTGACCTCAAGCTACCTGTCTCTGCTCCCCAGTACTGGGATGAAAGACATGCCACCACATTCAGTGACAATTCTATTCTTAATTGGAGGATAATCACATGGGAAAAGGTGGTAACTCCAACTGTGCTTCATTAAATGCAGACTAAGGGAGCGATATTGGGAAATATTCTTGTACACTGTGTGAGAATGTGCTGCTGTAATTGGTGTAACAAAAAGAGGAACAGCCAATAGCTAGGCAGGAGGTACAGGCGGGACTTCAGGACAGAGAGAACTCTGGGAAGAAGAAAGGCAGAGTCGCCGGTCACAGGCAGAGGAAGCAGCATAGACAGGACAGAGAGACGAGGCAACAACCCACGTGCCAGAACACAGATTTAAAAATATGGGTTAATTTGACGAGTTAGGAACAAACTTAAACTAAGGCCAGGCTTTCGTAATTAATAAGAAGCTGCATGTGAGCCGGCGGCCCTGATGAGAAAGTTCGTCCACAGAGTGAGATGAAGTTTACTCTTAAACGTTACTGTTAATGATACGCAAGGCAGAGTGATGACTAAGCAGGGTTCTTCAGAGTCATTTTTCTGTCCGTATGAATTAGGATAGTTGATAGATTATAAACTAAAAAGTAAAAGGGGTATTCAAACCAAGGTCGTCGAAGATCAGGGGAAGGTAATCAGACTCTGCCATTCCACAATAGATGGAATATTTTATCCACTGGGGATGTAAAACCTGAAAGCAGCAGACAGAACCCTGGGGAATGACTGAAGAGAAAACATCTTCGTCACAGTGGGCAGATGCCTGCATTCCTTCCCCAACTGGCATTCTGTAGCAAAATGAAACACAAAAGTTGCTTCAGAATTCTTAAATTGTATGTATTAATATTGTGGGGGACGAGAAGGAAACGTGAAAAAAGGGAGAGACGCTGAGAAGACAGGGAGGGGTGAGGGGATGAGCTTGCTACAGCACAAGTGGGAGGAGGCGGGGCCACAGGTCGACTTCCGGGAGTCAGTTCTACTGTGGGTTTTGGGATCCACAGCAAGTGCCTTTACCCACTGACCCACCTCACCAGCTCTCATTTTGAATTATTAGGTGCTTTTTGCTACACTATTAAGTAAAATGAATAGTAAAAGTCTAAGTTTTTCATTCCCCCTACACCTACCACTCATTTACTTTTGTGCTCTAAGCTTATACTTTAGAAAATGCAAGTCCCCCTTAAATGACACCCAGGAATCCAGTACTCTTAGCATAAAAAACCGGGGGTGCTAACAGTTACTCCAGCTGTCTCCCCTGAGAGCTCATGGACAAGCCCAAGGCACTAACACAAATACAAAAACAAATTCCAAACACAAACACGCAAACAGCAACACAAGCCAGGGAGGACATGTACTCTCAGAACAAGGCTAGAAAACAATGAGGGGCCAATAGCAAAAAGAATGCACCAAGAAAGCATCTAGTAAACATTTTTTAGGGCCCCTCGGGATAACATTCTCCACTTAAAAACAGTATGTTGACACACAGTTATTTCATAATGATCACCTAAATGAACTGGATCACTCACATATTATCTTAAAACAAAATGGTAAAGGGCAATCTAAGAACCAAGCAGACATACACTTCCCTCACATCTGTCTTGTGGTCCAAGAGCACAGCTGTGTCACACTGTACATTACATCTCACAGCCTGTGCAAAGCATCATCGTAACCACCCTCCATGGGACACAGGGCTTTAAAGGAACCTCATGGTTTACTTGAACATTGTGGTAACACTTACTAATGAGGAGGCTGAAGAGATGGCTCCGTGGTTAAGAGCACTCGATTCTCTTGCAGAGGAGTGGAGCTGAGTTCAGCTCCCAGCACCCACATGGGCAGCTCCAAACCATCTGTAACTCAAGTTCCAGGGAATCCAACACCCTCTTCTGGCTTCTATATAGGTGCATACATGTAGTGCACATGCAGAGAAGCAAACACAGGCATATAATAAAATACATACTTTTTAAAGAGTTACTATCTGGACTACCTGAAGTCTGTATTGTCTTGACTTTATCTCATTCATATATATATCTATATAAAATTCACTACATCTTTTATAAATACATGTTATGTCAGGATCTCAGTAACTTCTGCGTTAACTACAAGTTAAATTCAAGTTAACTACAAAAATTTGGAGATTTCATGCTTTTAATGTGTCAAGCTGTTAAATATTGAGTCTATACATAAAATTAACATTGTAAGAACTCAAGCTTACTTGAATCTCCAGACTTAAAAGGAACTTACAGAACATCCAATAATTAAATGGCACTAAAATCGTGAGTAGCTCTTGATCGCTGGCCCTGTATGATACACTCCAACCAACAATGCTTGGTAGAGAGGAGAAGTAGAAGAAAATGTGGAAGTATAAAAGGCTTTAAATAGATCCTATTCAAATTGCGAAAACCCCAATCTGCCTTCTGGTTCATACTCGCCCATCACAAATCATTGCCCTAATTAAGAACCCAGGCTTAACCCACAGTAATGAGACCTCCTTTGCAACATCCTTGCCAGCCACACTTCCTTAGCTTCTGGCTGGACACTTCCAGAAAAAAACAGGTGTCAGTACTGTGCTAAACCCAAAATACAGTTATTACTATAAAAGCAATGAGTTGCTCTGGAGACTCCATGTTAACTTCAGGATATTTGCTCATGTCTCAACTCTATTCCTTGAAGGATGGCATATGGTGGGCTAGGCAGAAGGCTCCATCCATAAAGCCTGGCAAGCATACGAACCTATGTTCAGTCTCCAGAAACCCTGTAATACAGAACCAAAATTCCCTCCTATGATTTCCAATAACCAGCTGTGCTTGGGTCCTTAGAAACTAATCCTTCTTCAATTCGAGATCCCAGCTGGGGTGTGTGTGTGTGTGTGTGTGTGTGTGTGTGTGTGTCATGCTTTGAGTTGTTTTTGTCTGGTTTGAGGTTTTTTTTGGTGGTGGTGTTTTCATGGTTTTGGTTTTTTTTGTTTTTGTTTTTGAGATAGGGCCTCTCTACGTAATCCTGGCTGTCCTGGAACTCATTATACAGATCAGGGTGGTCTCAAACTCACAAGATCCATATCTGCCTCTGCCTCTGCCTCCTGAGTGCTAGGATTAACAGTAGAGGCCTCCACACCCGGCCGCCAACTGATATCTTAAAACCCTCCAGTCTTCTCTTTTCCATATGGACTAGACCCGTCCCATTAACGGGTCAGAAGACTACAGATGAACGGTAAAGAAGGAATAATCACAGTACCAGCAAGGGATTAGAAAGAGGTCTCCCGCAGAAAGCTCAGTGGAATTGGCAGCAAGGTAAGACTGTGTCGTGCAGGTATATACACACAAGATAGTCCTAAATAACTCAGAGGTTTGAAATGTGACAACTAGGAGGACAAAGGCCACATCAGCAAAAACAAGGAAACCAAATGGAGAAGCCAAATCTAAAACAAGATCTAGTGAGGGGCGGGAGATATGGTTCAATGGTGAAAAGCACTGGCTGCTCTCGCAGAGGACCCAGGTGGTTCCCAGGACCCACACGGCAGCTCACAACCATCAGCGACTCTAATCCCAGGAATCCAACGACATCTTCTGGACTCCACAGGCATCAGGCATACATGTGGTGTGCAGACATGCAAGCAGGCAAACCGCCCAGAGAAAGGGAGGGAGAGAGGGAGGGAGGGAGGGAGGGAGGGAGGGAGGGAGGGAGGGAGGGAGGGAGGGAGGGAGGGAGGAAGGGAGGAACTTTTTAAATGTAATAAGACAGTGAGTTTGAAGTTTGTATCAAAAGTGGTTAAACTCTCCCAAGAAAACTTTTATTGGTCATTTTTGCCAAGAAAAACCTCACCAGTAACTGCATACCATTTAAACACAAAATATGCTCATTCCCCAAATATTTGAGAAGCAAGACACTAAGGGAGATAAATCAAGCCACAAAACTCAGTTCCTACCTTCATCTACCTTATATGCTAATGGCACATCACTAATGGTCACGTATCACAACAGAGATACAAAACGTGACAGGCAAGAAATAGTTCCCCTTTCTAGTGAGAGCATCACACACAAATAGTATCACAGGGCAAACACAGTTAAAACTGTACTGCTCAGATACAAAGACCAAGGACATACAAATGCGTCTTTCTATTCTGAACATAATGCAGGAAAACACTACACAGAACACTCAGAAATGCGTTAGTATCCTCAACAATTGTGTCTATTGTTAAAAGAGTAATGCCTGAATTATGTCATCACTCCAGAGAAGAGCACTGTTTACAACATTCACAAACACAATCACTTTAGCTTACAAATAGAAATTGTTTGGGGTTTTTTGTTGTTGTTGTTTTGCTTTGCTTTAGTCATTCTTGATTTTAAATAATATTACAGAAATTGGGAAATATACCCACAAGTTTTAATCCTTACAAAGGTTAAAAAGAAGAAAAACAAACCTGTAAACTACACATTCTTCAGTAGATATAAAGCCCCTGAATTCTCTGTAATTACATACTATGATAAGGTTTACATTATAATGTCTACTATAGTAGTTTCATAGGTGATCGATTTTATAATCTATTAAAAAGTAGTTTACTAGGTGCATATTTTAAATTGATAATATAACCATACAGAAAAAAAGGTATTTCAAGTAACTCTAAGTACAATACCTTTAGTGAAATACAGTCTAAGGTCATAAAATGGCAAAGTAATCTTTATCTAGTAGATTTGCTGTTAGGCACAATAATGAGCTAGTAATCTTAAAACCTTATGTATGTTACAGGATAAAATGGATAAGTAGGCAAATTGATATGGTTGAGAACTCCAATTCTCCCTATGGTTAAAAAATTAGAGAGAGAGAGAGATGAAGTGAAGAGAACCCTTCAATGCTGAACCTGAACAGAAGCTATTCTGTGGTTTCTTTTCTAAAAGTACACATGGGTGGCTATGTAGAACCTATTTACAATATTTAGAAACAAAAATACCCAGTAGCATATTCAATGTCCAAATTTCAGTTTCTAAGTAAATAAGCCAGGGCTTTATGGCTAGACGGCTGGTTCCAGATCTCCAGCAGAGACTGTACCAGATGAGCACGGGGTGCCTTATGATACAAAAGTGCAGGGAAACAACCATGTGAAAATATCCAAAGGAAACAGGAACAAGCTTGGAGACTGCCACTCCCCAAATCTGAGATAATCTATCGTCAAAACAAACAAAAAGATGATGGTGCTGGAGAGACGGCTCAGTGGTTAAGAGCACTGACTGCTCTTCCAGAGGATCCAGGTTGGATTCCCAGCACCCACATGGTGGCTCACAGCCATCTGTGACTCCAGAGTCAGGAGTTACACCTGATACTCTTCTGGCCTTGGAAGACACAGCTTACACACAATGCAAAGACATGCATGCAAGCAAAACACTCATACACATAAAAGTAAAAAGTAAATACATCTTTAAAAAAGAATGATGATAGCAGATTATAACATGGGGTAAAAAGAAAAATTCTAAGAATTCTTAGAAATAAAAGGAAAAACATGACTGGGCGGTGGTGGCACATGCCTTTAATCCCAGCACTCAGGAGACAGAGGTAGGTAGATCTCTATGAGTTCAAGGCCAGCCTGATCTACAGAATGAGTTCCAGGACAGAGAAACCCTGTCTTGAAAAAAAAATGGGGAAAAAACTAAGAGCATGGCATTCCATGCTAGAAACCCCAGCATTCTGTAGACTGCTATGGCTGAAGATTACAGCTAAGGGACAGTCAAGGAAAGACAGACTGTCACCAAGAAGGGGAAACAGTTGAAAAGGTTCGACAGAACTGAGAAATTGCAGAGACAAGCAGCAATACAAAGACTGACTCAGGCAAGAATTGTGAATGGCTACTAAACCATACAAAAACTGCTGGAAAATAGAATAGTCACATGATTTCAAAGCATCACCCCATGGAGTAATTATTAAATGCAAACAGGAAAGGTATTTTAAACATCTTCAATGACAAGACAAGCTGTCACAGTACTCTACTAGGGCAAAGTGAAAAACTGATGATTTCATCACTCAATAAATCAAGACTGTTCACTCTGTCCTGGTTAGCTTCTTTGTTGCTGTAATAAACATTGACCAAAGGCAATTTGGGGGAGGAAAGGGTTTATTTCATCTTACAGTTCCCAGGTTCCATTCCATTATCAAGGGAAGTCAAGGCTGGAGCTAAAGGTAGGAACCTGGAGATGGGAACTAAAGCAGAAACCATGAAGGAACGCTGCTTTCTGGTTCGCTGCCCCAGGCTTTCTCAGCTTGCTTGTCTATACGACACACCCAACTCCCTGCCCAATGGGAGCACTGGCCAGTGGGATGGGCCACCCATATCAATCACGTACCCCACAGGTGCCCAAAGGTCAACCTGATGAAGGCAACTCCTCAACGGGGGGTTCCCTCTTCCTAGATGACAACAAAACTAACCAGGACACCCTGAAACTAACTGAGAGATGACCAGACATATCACGTTTGTGATGTAGTCTACAAAAACATTGATTTGTACAAAAAAAAAATTGGTTCATACTAAAAAAAGAAATCAGTTGTCTTTAAAGATAAGGACAGAGGGGAAGGGGGGGGAAGAAGGTGTTCTCTGCACAAGAAAACAGAGGGGTGGGGTGTAGCTCAGTGGTAGAGCGGCTGCCTACCATGCACAATGCCCGATGCCCTAGATTTAAGTTCCAGCACTGCAAAAGAAAAAGATAAAAAAAGAGGAAAGAAAACAGAAATATGACAACTCAATATATTCATGATCTATGACTAGATTAAGTTTTTTGTTTGTCTGGTTTTGGGTTTTGTTTCTTTGTTTGTTTTTCAAGACAGGGTTTCTCTGGGTAACTCTGGCTGTCCTGGAACATGCTCTGTAGACCAGGCTGGCCTCAAACTCATGAGGTCTTTGGTGGTCTCTGCCTCCCAAGTGCTAGGATTAAAGGTGTATGCCACCACCACCACCCGGCTAGATTTACTAATTTTTAAGCTATGGTAACACTGTTGGCACGTTGGGCCACATCTGGGTTTTGAATATGGATGATACGAAAGAAGACACTAAGGTTAAAGTACTGTGGTGTACTAATGGTGGTATGGTTGCAGGGGAATGACCTAGCTATTACAATCTGCATGAGGAAGTACTTAGGAGTGATGGGTCACAATGGCTTCATCTCACTTTCAAATAGCTCAGTAAGAAAAAGGTGTCTACATGAGTTTAAATACGGAAAGCACATCCACAGTAACGAACAAGCTCAAATGAGGGCTAGTGTTCACAGATAGCAATCTAAGTTTGGGCTGGAAGGAAATGTGGAAATTGAGTTGACCTTAGAGCAGCTTAACTACTTCCTCCACTACCCCTATGGACTAACAGGAATGCAACGTTCCAAAGTTTACTAAGATTAATGAAAAAAAAAAGCAGTAATTCTAACAGATGATAAGTAATCACAAGGCAGCCCCATCCGTGTTCTGACACACCTGGAGGCCCACAGACTCACCTGAGAACTCGTGCTAACTCATCGCAGGACCACAATGACTACAAAGAGCTAAGTTACATAATATTTTCTCCAAAGCCAAATACAACTATCAAGCAATTCAGCTGCCACCCAAGTAAGATGACCTCAGAGTCAGCATCTTAATTGCAATCATCAGGACTCTGCACCAGGGAGGGACGCTGGCGAGCCTGTGCACACCCACTGTCTCTCTTTTGACCCTTATGACAAGGATAAGACCAGTTCTCCTATCCTCGGTGTCTAAGCTGTCTTGCACAACTCTGTATGTCTGTAGTCCAGTAAGTAACAAGAGACCCTGAACTCAGATATCCTGACTCCAAAGTCGAAGTACTTTGTCTTATGTGCAATGCTATTATCACCACATGTGAAACATGAAATCTAAGCTGACTTGGTACCCATCAAAAATCACATAGTTGAGAGATGCAGGAGAAAAAGAATGTCTGTATTCCTCTATGAACATTTGTATTTACAAATGAACCAAGTAAGTGAAGCTAGAATTTAGCCAGATGACCTATTTACTACCAAATCTCAAGCCAAAAAAAAAAAAAACTAAAATGTTATTTATTAAGGTATCATTCAGTGTCTTAGGGTTTTATTGATATGAAGAGAAACCATGACCAGAGCAACATTTAATTGGGGCTGGCTTACACTTCAGAGGTTTAGTCCATTATCATCATGGCAGGAAGCATGGTGGCACACAGGCAGAAATGATACTGGAGAGGAAGCTGCAAGTCCTACATTTGGATCTGGGGGCAACAGGCAGAGAGAGAAACACTGGGCCTGGCTTGAGCATTTGAAACCTCAAAGCCCACCCCCAATGACATACTTCCTCCAACATGGCCATAGCTACTCTAACAAGGCCACATGTCCTAATCCTTTCTAATGATGCCACTTTCTTTTTTTAAAAAAACAAAGATTTATTTATTTATTATGTATACAATGATCTGCCCACATGTATGCCTGCAGGCCAGAAGAGGGCACCAGATCAAATTACAGATAGTTCTGAGCCATCATGTGGTTGCTGGGAATTGAACTCAGTACCTCTGGAAGAGCAGTCCGTGCTCTTAACCTCTGAGCCATCTCTCCAGCCCCGATGCCACTTTCTATGCACCTATTGGGGTCAT
This sequence comes from Mesocricetus auratus, assembly GCF_017639785.1. Lineage (NCBI taxonomy): Eukaryota > Metazoa > Chordata > Mammalia > Rodentia > Cricetidae > Mesocricetus > Mesocricetus auratus. Next base: position 40,528,176 of record NW_024429197.1, read on the forward strand.
TTTCATTCAGACCACCACACTTACCTATACTATTGTACATGGTTTTAACATGTCACATGTAGATTCAAAACAGATGCCAACACATTTCCAGATGCTTTCACTGACAGCTCCACCCCTCTGCATTCAAGGATAAAAGACTACACAAAGAAAATCTGAGTGATAGCTCATTATTCAAATATAATAAACTCAGGAGGCAGAGGCAGGTGGATCTCTATGGGTTTGAGGTCACTCTGGTCTACATAGTGAGTTCCAGGTCTGAGTACATAGTGACACACCATCTTAAATACACACACATACACACACACACACACACAGAGAGAGAGAGAGAGAGAAGATAAATATAACTTTTATATTTTAATATAAATTAATTTTATAAAATTAATGATATAGACTAATAATAAAAATTAATCTTTACTATCACTGCTGCAATAAAAACGCTAATAAAGGGTTTAGTCCTGGAAACCTGATCTTTCAATGTTCTCTGTCTCAAAGAATGCACCACAATCCATCCAGTGACAAGGTGTTTGTCTTATAACTATCTGGGGTAGTCAATGGCCTCTTCTCCCTCACCTCTCATCCATCTACTTCTGCCTTTGCTATCACCTCCTCCAGACAGTCTCATCCCACGTGTAGGCTATTTTAATGTTCCTCTTACTGGGCTCTCCCATCTTCAATCTTCCCCTCTGTATTTCTTCCTCAGGAAAAAAAAAGCATCAAGTCCTTTTGTAATCGCATCTGACACAGCTGTAACTTCAAATTTGGCTATCTGGTATATATCTGCCTGCTCCATTACACAGAAAATTCTGTTGTGGTAGACTATTTTATTCACTGTGATGGCTACTTTCATGACAACTTGACACGAGCTAGAGTTACCTGAAAGGAGGGAATCTCAATTGGAAAAAATGCCTCCATAAGATCCAGCTGTGGGCCATTTCTTAATTAGTGATCAGTGGGGACTGGCCCAGCCCTTTGTGGGTGGAGCCATCCTGGGCTGGTGGTCTTGGGTTCTATAAGAAAGCAAGCTGAGCAGGCCAGTGAGCAGCACTCCTCCATGGCTTTTGCATCAGCCCCTGCCTCTAGGATCCTGCCGTTTGTGTCCTTGTCCTGACTTCCTTCGATGATGAACAACGATGTGGAAGAATAAACCAAATAAACCCTTTCTTCCCAAATTGCTTCTGGTCGTGGTGTTTCACCACAGCAATAGAAACCCTAACTAGAACACTCTCTACTTTATATCTGTGACCTAGAAGAACTCCTAGTTAACAAAATGAAAAGTTATATGTGAGGTAAACACTACAAATGGATTCATAAATACTCCTAAAAGTAAAAATAAAGTAGTTATAAGGTTCAATTGCCAACATAAAAGAGTACCTAATGACATAAATTCTGGCACCAGAATTTTGCAACTTAACTCTGAGACTGAAACGCATCATATAGACAATCTTGCCCTGTTTACTTGACAGTAACTCATAAAACAGCAGTGCATTTTGAAAGATTTTAAATTTCATTGTTTGATTAAAAACAAAAACAGGTGAACCTACAAATCACCTACCTGGTCTACTTCCCTCACACCTGACAACTAAGCATCCTGGTCGCTAGACTACTAGCCCATCCCCACGACTCAAGGGCAAACACTGCCAAGGGTTCCTTCACTCACTGCTCTCAAATTCCTTCCATTCTTCATGTAATTACTCAGAATCTACACAACGTCTCATTTCAGTCTGAGTTCTGGCCATCAGTTCACTCAAAAGTTTTTTTTTTTCTTCTTCAAATGCAGGCATTGCATACCTGCTAAGTGTGTGACAAATGACAACATAGAAAAGTCCACAAGTGTCTTTCTAATCTCTGGCCTCCACAATTCAGCTGCAGGGATCTGTTCACTGTGCTTTCACCTGGAATTGCTTTCCTCACAATTTTTACTTAACAAAACTCCTATCCACTATTTAACAGACAGATGAAATCTCATCAGGGGGTGATAGATGGTAGGTAATGATAAATAAATATAAAGTAGGCACATAAAAGTACAGATAGATGATAGATGATAAATATAGATGAACAGATATAAAATAGATGGACAGACAGAAAGTCAGACAGCTATGGATAGATATAAAACGGCTGTTTTGCACATATTTACTGAGCTTTATCCATTCCAAGATAAAGAACTCTTTGCCCCTTTAGCGCATTAGGAAGGATCAAAAAGAACTGGACTCTTCCAGCTTTAGTTTCTTCATTTGCAAAACATTAATAATAATAGCTCACTGAGTTCATATAATGTGGAGACAATGCTTTGAAATTATATAGTACAGAGATGAGTCATGGAGGCAGGGTGTTCTGATCAATAAATGTCATGATTTCGCTAAATAGTAAGAATCCAATAAATGCCTAGCAAATGACTAAAATCTCAAGAAAAAGTCAACTTGCAACTCAAAACTCTCATAACAATATATTTTAAAAATACGTAGTTATATAACTTCTTACCTTTTTTTCCAAAAAAAATTCATGAATAATTAATCTGAAAATAAAAATGTTGGGGTTTCTTTGTTTGAAAAGGTCACTGGGGAGGAGGGAGTTAGGTAGTTTAGGGTTTTTGTTTGTTTTGTTATGTTTTTGATACAGTCTCACTCTATAGCCCAAGCTGACCTAGAACAAACTTTGTATCCTAGCCTGGCCTCAGACTCATGGTACTCCTTCTGCATCAGCACCCTGGGCACTGGAATTACAGGCATGCACCAATTCTAAATTAGTATATGTTTATAATCTTAAACACAGCTGAAAACATTTCAGATTGATTAGGCACATTCCCAACCTGGAAGGGTATGTTTTACTCTTACTGATAGTATAGATTGTATCACTTAAAGAAAAATGACACTGGACACACACCTGCAAACCCAGCACTCTGAACCCTGAGATGGGAAAACAGAGTTGGAGCCAGCCCAGGTTGCATGGTGAGAATGCCTTTTAAAAAAAGAAAGAAAACTATCAGAAACACTAAAACACAATAGTTAGAAGTCGAGCCACAAAAGTCACTTAAATTGCAGAGTTCCCAGAAGAGACAAAATATATATCTGTAAAACAAAATGTTGAGCAAAGAACACGCAAAACAAGCAAAGCTTCGAAACAGCTTCACAAAACATCTTTCAGTATATCTGCATCCAGGCTGGAGAGCTGGCTCAGTGGCTTAAAAGGACCGGCTAGCTATTCTTATAGAGAACCTCAGTTGTATTCCAGCACCCACATGGTGGCTCACAACCATCTGTAACTCTAGTTCCAGGGGATCTGACACCGTCTTCTGACTTCAAGGGGCACCAGCCACACACACACACACACACACAGTGAACAGATGTGTAGAAAAACACTCACACAAAGAAATAAAAAAAATCCCTTTTAAATATATATGCACCCATCCCATTGTATAGAAACAGCATCAATTAAGTGGTCTCTAATCTCTTTTTACTAAATTATATAATTCCTCACATTGCCCATTTTTAACTTGAGTTCTCAAATTCTTATGGCAGGTGAACCAGTCAATTAGCTACAGACACAGGACTAATTAGGAATCTTCCTGTTTAGGCTTTATAATTTGAAACTCAGAAAATACAAAGTCTGTACGTTTCAAAGCCTTTCCAACCCCCGGGGTACTTCCAAAGACTCATAATCTAATTACAAATCACAAGCAGCAGGCAGGAAAGATCACGTCTTTGTGTCTATCTGCTATCAGCTGACACAAAATCAACCCAAAATCCCACGGGAATGTCAGGTCAGAAAAGGTAAACAAACAGAAGAAAACGCCCACCTAAGTAATTCAAATACTAAAAAGCCATAAGGTGATATATTCTTAACGCCGAGGTGGGACATGAACTCCATGAGGGAAAGTAATCGATACAAAACAAAAATGTAAGATAAAGAAACTCCGAGAAATGTAAACTCAAGCAAAATCATGCTGATCGCATGGAGGATGTTATTCTGGGTTTCAAACTTCAAAAACCCTTAGATGTGGGTGGGTATGCGAGAGTGAGCGAAAGCCAAACTAGTGAAGTCAGCATCGTTTAGTACAGACTGGAGTTGCAAACACCCCCAAAGGGGTAACGGGGCTACAGATGGACAGGTTGAGAGCTAGCATTTACCACACACACGCTTTTTTTGTTTTTAAATAGAGAGGGCGGTGAGCCCAGTAGCACAAGGAAGGATCAATGGGATGAGGCAGCAAGGGATAATGCCGCTCCTGCTCTGGTCAAGAATGATAGAACAGCTGGCCGCTGGAAGGCTTACAGTTCAAAGGGCGAGGGAGAATTGGAAGATGACCCGCGCGAGGAAGAAGAATCGAAAGAAGCTCCAACACCCTCCAGGAACCCAGACGGTTGGCCAGGGTCTGCACCAAGGGCAGGGCCCCACAAAACCAGCCATTCGGAGACTACAAATACCAAACTCCAACCTTCTCCACTCCGCCAGCCTCAAGCCGACCCCTCGGCGACACGGGACTGGATAACTGTACAGCGGCGCAGGAGTCCCCACACCAGGACAAGCTCCGGCTCCAGTAGCCGCGCCAAGCAGCGCGTACGACCGCGGGACGCACGGGACAGGGCCCTGGGCGGCCACCGTAGCACGGGACGCGGATGCCTTCGCAGGCCGTAATCCTGCGGGCGGCTTGGCCCGGGGCGCTAAACGCCCGGGCTGCAAGCGCAGAGCCCAGTCTTGAGCATCTATGAGCAGCAGCCTGGTGTTAGGGTTTACAGCTGTCCCTCTGGCTATAACTACTGCATTTAAGCTACTAGCTGCCACGCACCGTGAGCGCCTGCGGCCTCGGGACTACAAGATCCAGCATGCACAGAGCTCTGGGTCCTTATGACCAAACCTTCTTGGCTAAAAATACTGTCTCCTAATTGCAAGACAAACTGTGGTTAGGGGTGCTGATTACACCCTGGTGGAGCTTCTAGGGACGTGTGCATTCAGATTACGCATTCAGGTTCTTGTCAAGGAATGAAGTAACCTGCCTTTTCAGAAATGTGGAGAGCAATACTAAATAATGACAAAATGTAATTTTGCTAATACATCGTTTTCGGTAACACAGACTGTTGAAACAATGCATAAGAAATAAGAGTAGAAACTAGAAGGAGGAAAAAAAAAAAAAAAAAAGACAGCAGTCTCTGCTACCCGACCGTTAAAACGCAAGAAAATGAAAGCCTTCTGGAATGCAAAACATGTTCTACTTTTAAGTGTGTTTCGCGATTAGAAATCAGTAGTGTTTTAAGACAAGCGCTAGCAATTCGGCCAGGCTGGCTGAACTAGTGTTGGAGAAACTGTACTATGACACTGGGAAACTTACTTTAAATGTTATTCTCATTAAAACAGCTACATAGAGTTAGCGGAGTGATTTATTCACCATTCACATGGGACAGTCAAATAATCAGTGGAGAGGCATGGCAAGACAAGCGGGACAAATAATCAGTGGAGAGGTAGGGCAAGACAACAAGTGGGACATTTATTAGCATAGATAACAAAGTATCCACTATCTTCTCTTCTTGGATAGTTTGTTTCATATTTTGAAATGCAGAGCCGTATCTGATGATTTAGGAGAGGTAGCTCGTATCTCACAAGCTATCCCCCGAGCCTTTTTATAACTTCTATAAGGACTTGTGTGAGGGTTCTCTAAAGGAACAGAACTGATAGAATGAATATATATTGAAAGGGGATTTATTAGACTGAATGTAGTCCAGCTAGTCCAACAATGGCTGTCTCACACTTGAAAGGCAGAGACTCTAGCTGTTGCTAAATCCATGAGGCTGAAGGTCTCAGCAATCCCAATCTGGCACTGGAGCCCTGGAAGATTCCTGGGGGAGTGTAATCGTTTGACTCCCAAGGAAGTTGGATTTAGTACTGGCAGCAACAAGGTAAAAGTAGAGCCAAGACGGCATGAAGCAGTCTCTTTCTTCCGTGTCTTTTTATCTGGGCTGCCACCAGAAATTGTGGTTCAGTTATATAGTGGGTCTTCCCAATTCAAATAATCTGATTAAGAAAATTCCTCACTAGAGAGTACAGCAGCCTTAGTCTGAATTAATTCCAGATGCAGTCAAAGTGACCACCAAGATTAGCAATCACATTTGTATTACCAGAATGACTGTATTTCAATTTTTGGCATACTATATTAACAAGCCATTAGAATCAGTGCTTGGGTTTATATGATAACTATATAAAATTATCCTATATTATGTGTATACTGCAAGCATAGGCTTTCTGTAGACTTATAGTAAAACAAACTTTAATTGGTTAGAAAAAGAAATGAGAACGTCTTTCATTTTTACAATTTCACATAGGAGTCACAGAGGGATTTTATATTCTCTAACACTGGCATGGAATCAGCTACCATATAAACTGCTTTCCAACTCCAGTGTGCTAAATTATGCAGTACAAGCAAGTAAATATTTAAAATCTATGATCATGGAAAACAGTCTGCTGCTTTTCATACCCATGCACCAAACTGGTATTGCAGTGGGAGAAAACATTTCCAGTAGCAATTTGATGGGAATGCTGATGAACTATAGTTAGGAGAAGTGGGATTCATAGGTGTTTGTTGTAAATAAACACTAAGTTGCATCCTCTGCACAGTGACATTAAGGAAGCTTTTTAAATATGCTATATTTCTGGAAGACATGTTTCTAAAGCAGTTTCAATGGTCAGTTGTGTGAATGAACAAGGGGGGGAGTTAAAGGGACATGATTTATGCAACAGACTGCTTTTTAGAGATTCTTAGAGCTACAGCATTGGGCAGAAGTCTCCTATAAGTGTCTTTGTCTGCTTCTCCAGCCAGTTGCCATATACACAAGAGTTAACCCTGAACAGACTGCTCATCACAGTCCAACAGATTAGGGACAAAGCACTATTAGCTGTTCCTGAAGCAGGGGTAGTTTGATAATTAGGAGAAATTTCAAGGGGAAAGGATGAAGATGAGAGAGTCAGCTTTTAGAAAGTTGAAAAAAAAGGTGTATATTACCGTGACCAAATAGTCACTTAAACATTTGTTAAATTGTAACTCTTTATTAGCTGATCTACCTTCTAAAAGGCAAGAACTGCCTTCTGAACATCTCTGTCCCTCAGGTTCCAAACACTATACTTTGCACCAGCCAACTAGTTCTCAGAGTTTCTTGGTGTGCAGTGATGCCAGAGGTCCATGGCATCCTTCTCATTCATACTATTAACTCCTTTGTTATTTTGAGGTTTTGTTGTTTCTTTGTTTTGGGACAGAGTTTCTTGTAGCCCTGGATGGTCTCCACGTTGCAAAGTGTCAGAGAATGACTTCTAACTCTTGCCTCTAAATCCCAAGTAGTTTTAATGTTTCATTTGCGCAACATACTTAGATGCCTATTTTATTTTGCTTTAATTTTTATATAGGTCTTGCTAAGCTCCTAAGGTCTTGAATTTACTTTGTAGCCCAGGCAGGCCTGCTGCTTGTGATCCACCCTCCCCCTCAGCATCCCAAATACCTGGCATTACAGGCCTGTGTTACCAGGTCCAAGTTTAATGTAACATTGGTTTGTGTGTGTGTGTGTGTGTGTGTGTGTGTGTGTGTGTTGTTTTGGGGGATGATGTTGTTGCATCGGTTTGTCTGTTTATTTGTTTGAAACAGGGTCTTTTTTTTTTTTTTTTTTTGGTTTTTCGAGACAGGGTTTCTCTGTGGCTTTGGAGGTTGTCCTGGAACTCGCTCTGTAGACCAGGCTGGCCTCGAACTCACAGAGATCCGCCTGCCTCTGCCTCCTGAGTGCTGGGATTAAAGGCGTGCGCCACCAACGCCTGGCTGAAACAGGGTCTTAATGTGTAGTCCTGGCTGATCTGATACTCACAGAATTCTGCCTACTTCTGCCTCCTAAATGATCCACACAAAAGCCAAAATGGACAGTACACTTTTGAATGATTGGTGGGTCACTGGGTAAATCAATGAGGACAATGAGAAGTTCTTAGAGTCAAATGAAAAGATGATGTGGCAAAGCCCCCAAGACAAGGTTAAGGCATTCTAAGAAGTAGGGCTAGGCCTATATTTGAAATCATGAACCAGGCATGGTGGCCCATGCCTGTAACCCCAGGACCTGGGAGCTGAACAGAAGGCACATGAGTGTGGAGCCAGCTTGGGCTTCATAAGGGCACCCTGTCTCAAAACGAGCGACACTACCAATAAGGTCTCAAATAGATAACCTTGTGTCTGTCATACAGACAGGTTCTAGAATCATGAGAATAAGCCACATACAAAAATTAGGGGAAAATGATAAAAGTCAGGGCTGAAATAAATAAAACGGGGACAAGAAGAGCATAAGATTCACGAAAGGAAGATTTAGTAACTTTAGAAGATGGGGGACTCAGAATAAAAGACATAACAATAAGACACATAATAAGATTGAAGTAGTAACAAAACTGCAAGACCAAATGGATTTTTAACTATCTTTTCTTTACCTTTGTGTGTGTCTGTGTGTGTGTGTGTATGTGTGTCTATATGTCTGTGTATGTGTGCATCTGTCTGTTTGTGTGTATATGTTTATATACATGGTCAAGGTTCAACTTGAAAAGTCAGTCCTCTCTTTGCACCATGTGGTTCTGGTACAAGCTCAGTGCTTCAGGCTTGGCAACAGGCTCCCTTACCTGCTGAGTCACCTTGACAGCCCAAGATCAAACAGATTGATTGTTGTGTTCTACCATATCTTTAAGGATCTACTCCGATGCCCATTAAACTATGCCCCCTCAAAAAAAGGAAATAAATGCTTCCAAACTACTTCTATGAAGCCAATAATACCTCGATACCAAAACCAGAGAGAGAAAAAACAAACAAAAAAGAACAACTGTACACTAATTTTCCTAATGAACATAAATTGTCAACAAAACACAAACTTAATTCAATAATATGGTGACGAATCATAAACCATGATTGAGCCAGTGTTATTCCAGGGTTGCAAGGACTGCTTAGCACTTGCAGATCAGCAACTGTGACACGGCACACACGTAGAACCAAGGACAAACCACGTGATCTTCTCAGTCAATGCAGAAAAGGCATTTGGCAAAGTTCAGAAAAATCTTCATGATAAAAGCCCTCAAGAAACTAAAAGTAAGGCTGAGGGGATGGCTGAGTGGGTCAAGAGCCAGTATGAAGACTTGAGTTTGGATTAGAAGAGAAAAAAGCTGGCTGGTATGGTGGTCACATGAAATCCAGCATTCGTGAGGACCCCCAAGTCACACTGGCTCCTGGAAAGTTCTGGGTTCAGTGAATGATCCTGCCAAAATAAATAAAATGGAGAGCTGTTGAGAAGATTCTAGATGTCAAATTCAGGCCTTCATACGTACTCTCATGTGCACTCACACACACAAGTGAGCATGTGTAACTGGACGTTTCTCTCCAGCCCACCAGTTCCCAAATAACCACCCAGAGGCTTAACATTAATTATGAATGTTTGGCTGATGGCCCATGTTTATTTCTAACCAGCTCTTACATTTAAATTAACTCATTTCTATTAATCTAAGTCTTGTCACGTGGCTGTGACTTACCAGTAATGCTCTGGCATCTTACTCTTCAGGTGGCTACATGACTTCTCCACCCAACTCCACCTTCTTTCTCCCCGTATCTCTGCTTGGATTTCCTGCCTAGCTATATTCTTCCTTGCCATAGACCAAAGCAGCTCTATTCATCAACCAATAAAAGGTAATATATATTTGCAGCATACAGGACATCCCAGATCAAGCATGCATACACATATGTATACATTCAAAAGAAAGAAAGAATAGAATAACCAAATTACAACATAATAGTTTACATACAACAAAGGTATCACCAACAGAATACCAACTAGGAAAAAACTAAGTGCTTCTTCTAAAATGAACACAGGGCTTGAATTCTGATAAGGCAAGAGAGAGAAATGAAAGGGCTACAAGTGAGAAAGTAAGAAGTCAAGCCATTCCTTTTTGTAGACAGTATGATCATATATCTAAAACCCTAGAGATTCTACCTGAAAGCTCCTAGATCTACTAATTACTTGGTACAAAGTTGATATGCAAAAATTAGTTGATGTTGTATACATCAGTAATGAGCATGTTAAGAAAGAAATCAGGAAAACACACCCATTCACAATAGCTCCCAAGGAACAAAATAAAATCCTCAGGAATAAAAATGCCTCAGCTTAGGACTGACTTCCATAACTTGTCCTGTGAACTCCATGTATGCAGCATGGCATGGACACACACACACACACACACACACACACACACGCACGCACACCAAATAAATAAAGTGTAAATGCCTCTACAATGAAAACTTTACAGTACTGAAGAAAGAAGTTGAAGAAGACACTAGAAAATGAAAGTAGCTCCCATGTTCGTGGACAGACAGAATTAAAATTGTGAACAAGGCCATATTACCAAAAGCAATCTATAGATTAAAAACAAACATAGAAGGTATGAAAAAGATTGATAGAGCATTGTACCTCCAATGAATTGATATATAAAGAATCTTTAATGGACTTTTAAAACCACTTCACTTCCACAGGAATGGCTATAGCCAAAAAGTGGAAAATAGCAAGTATTTGTGGGTTAAGAAATAGCCAAGAGGTAGCATGCTTGTCCAATGTCTTAGAGTTCTCTAGAAGAACATAACCAATGAAATGAATATCAGTATATATGTATATATATATTAAATTAGTGAGCCAATTTTAAAATAGTAACCACAGCGGCATCACATCTGAGAGCTGAGAACTCAGTAGTTATTCAGTCTTGAGGCTGGTGTCTCATTAGTCAGAGTAGTCCCACAATAGCTCTCTTTCAATGGGGAAGAGAGTAGGAGGACAAGTATAGTTAGGGTTTATTTTGTTTTTGATTTTTACTCTTGTTCTTTGGGGGCTTGTCACTCAGCTTCCAAATAATCACACAGAGACTTATTCTTATTTATGAATGCCCGGCCTTAGCATAGCTTATTTTTAGCCAGCTTTTCTTTTCCTTTTTTTTTTTTTTTTTTTGGTTTTTGTTTTTGTTTTGTTTTTCCAGACAGGGTTTCTCTGTGACTTTGGAGGCTGTCCTGGACCTACCTCTTATAGACCAGGCTGGTCTTGAACTCACATCAATTCGCCTGTCTCTGCCTCCCGAGTGCTCGGATTAAAGGCGTGCGACACCACCACCCAGCTAGACAGGTTTTCTTAAATTATCCTGTCTACCTTTTACCTCTGGACTTTTACCTTTCTCTATTTCTGTGTATCTTTTCTTTCCTTCTTATTCCCTGTCTGGCTGGGTGGTTGGGTGGCTGGGTGGCTGGCTCCTGGCATCCTCCTCTCCACCTTTTCTCACTCCTCTCTCCTGCTTCTCTCTATTTATTCTCTCTGCCTGGCAGCCCCGCCTATCCTTTCTCCTACCTAGCTATAGGCCACTCAGCTCTTTATTAGACCAATCAGGTCTTTCAGGCAGGCAAAGTAACACAGCTTCACAAACACAAACTAATGAATGTGACACATCTTTGCATCATTAAACAAATACTCCACAGCTTAAAATAATGTAACACATCTTTAACAAATATTATACAGCACATGAGTGTTGCTCCATCCACACTCAGACAAGGTACCTCAGCTGTCCCAATCTGTCTCCAGAAGCTGGTCACTAAACGTGTACATCTGGTTCTGACATCATGTTATGATACCTAACATCCCCAGGCCCTGGTTTAAATCACAGCCAGCAAAAGGCAGGTGTAGTGGTTTGAAAGAAAATGGCCCCCAAAGGGAGTGGCACTATTAGGAGGTGTGGTCTTGTTGGAGGAAGTGTGTCACTATGGGGGCGGGCTTTGAGGTCTCTTTTGCTCAAGCTTTTCTCAGTGTGCCAGTTGGCTTCCTGGTGCCTGCGAGATGTAGCAGTCTCAGCCACCACCACACGCTCCCCATCATGATGATAATGGACTGAACCTCTGAAACTGTGAGAGAACCACCATCAATTGAATGTTTTCTTTATAAGAGTTGCCATGGCCATAGTGTCTATTCACAGCCACGAAAACCTGAACTAAGACACAGGGGCTGGGGGTCTGAGTACATAGGTGATTACATAGACTTGAAACCCTCATACGTTGCTGATGAAAAGGTAAACTGCTGTAGCCATTGTTGAGAACTGTTTGGAAATTACTCAAAAAGTTAAGAACAGAGTAACTGTGTGTTTCAGAATTCCTAAGCATAAATCCAAAATAACTGCAAATGAAAATTCACATATTCTTGCACCCGGGTTCTTTGCAGCATTATTCCAAAGAAGTAGAAATGAACCAAATACCCACCAAAGAGATGAATAAACACAGTGCGTTATATTCACACAATGCGATATTGTCTGTGAAAAGGGATGGAGGTACCACAACATGGATAAACCTTTAAAACGTTGTAGTGCAAAGGGAAGCCAGTCAAACGGGCAATTTATTGTATGTTCCCATGTACAGAAAACATGCAGACAAATCCATAGAGAAAGAAATCTGATTAGGGGTGTCCAGGGGCCAGGGATAAAGGAGACTAAAAGAACCATTGTTTAATGGGGATTTTTCAGGGGTGATGAAAGCAGTCCTGAAGAAGTGACAATCACAAACACGGTGACTTTACAAAATGCCATAGCTGTGCACTGTGAAATGCCCAAAATGGAGAAGTTCATGTGGCATGAATTTTATCACTTTTTTTAAAGTGCTACCAAAACACCTATATCCTGCTGAATATTTTGAATGTAGCATTTGTGATATGTAGAAGCCTGAAAAACTGCTCAAAGATAAAAGTGAGTTAATGCATGAGGAGGCATGAAGCACATGAAATACCCAACACAACATGTCTGTTACCCACAGGCATTCATTCATATTTGTGACATAGTAGAGTAAATGTCTAAAATTAAACCATGTTATTGGCTGGGTATGGTGGCGCACACCTTTAATCCCAGCACTCAGGAGGCAGAGGCAGGTGGATCTCTGTGAGTTAAGGCCAACCTGGTCTACACAGTGAGCTCCAGGGCAGCTTAGGCTACATAAAAAGAACCTGTCTCAACAAACAAACAAATGCCATGCCACTTCAGAAAAGTCAATGAACTGGTTATATATTCCCTTTAATACCGGCAAAAGAACTTTAATACTTTCCACACAACACCAAAACATATGATCAAAGTTAATACTTTATTAACAATATTCACTTAATGATTCCTCACAATAAAATAGCAGGTTTTAAATAATGTTAGTACTTTTATAACTAAGGATTCAAACTTAATGTAAATAATAAAATATTGGTTAAATAATACCAACACTAATCATTTTTAAATATGAACAATAATGTTAAAACTAGTATTAAATTTATACACATAAGATTATTTTTCTATTGTTCGGGTTTTTGTTATTGTTTGTTTATTTTTTTCAAGACAGTTTCACTGTGTAGCTCAGGCTGCCATCAAATATGAGAACTTCTGCCTCAGTCTCACAAACGCTGGAATTGCCAGTGTGTACCATTTCACATGCCAGGTGATACTGTTTTATATAAGGCAGATATGGACTGGAGAGAGAGATGGCTCAGCTGTTAAGTTGAGTTCTCAGTTCTCAGCATTCACATGGCAGCTCTCAGCAGCGTATATCTCTAGCTCCCAGGGATCCGATACCCTCCACTGGCTTTTTCATGCACCAAACATACATGTCACACGTAAATACATGCATGCAAATACTTATACAAATAAAATTTTCTAAAAATTTCAATTAAGTGAGATAAATACTGGCATAAGAACTTCCACCTACATTTGCATAAGGCTGGGTTTATTCATAAGGCTCACATAACATGTCACAGGGCTTTCCACTTGTATTGAATTATTTAAAAAGCCTTAAATATTATTTCTGAAAGTGTAGTTTTTATCCCTTTAACCTTTTGCTGCCATTTTAGTTACTATACAAAATAATAGTTTTGTTATTTTAGTATCTGGCACAAAATTCTGCTGTTGACCATTTTGGGTAGGAATGTGACATGTAGAAATTTGAAAATTTTATTTTCACACATGTATATTGTGGTACTGTGCTCATATCCCTCTATGTTACTTGTGTTGTCTCCCTCCCCTTGGTCCTTTCTCCCAAGTATCCCACTTCTGCTTGTGTGTGTGTGTGTGTGTGTATTTACATCTTGATTTCTGAGAGAAAACACACAATATCTGTCTCCTTTTTACTCACTCTCCATTGTTTCTCACTTCCATTTTCCTCAAAAACTCCAAATACTGATTATTCTATATAACAGAATTTAAAGATCCATTTTTGTTCTTCACGGTATACAAGACTGTATGGTAATCTTTATAAACTAAAATTATTGTAACTAAGTAACATTTTAAACTTAATAAAAATTATCTAAATAATACCAACACTATTTTTAAATATGAATAGCAAAATTACAAACAGTATTAAGCTGGGCGTTGGTGGCACACGCCTTTAATCCCAGCACTCGGGAGGCAGAGGCAGGCAGATCTCTGTGAGTTCGAGGCCAGCCTGATCTTCAGAGCAAGTTCCAGGACAACCTCCAAAATAATACAGAGAAACCCTGTCTCGAAAAATCAAACCAAAACAAACCAAACCAAAAAAACAGTATTAAACTTATTCACACAGGTCACTTTTTCATATTAGTTTATAGTGGTATGCTGACGACTGACATTGGGCTCAGTGATACAGTAAGTAGCGTTTCCAGAACAGCTTCCTTCAGCTGTCTATCAACCTTCCGCCATCATCCTGGCTCTCTCCTCTCCATCACATTGGACATTTTGAATGAACTATTGTCCTTTACTATCCATCTGTATATTTTTTAAATTTTTTAAAACGATTTATTCATTTTATTTTACATATAGGAGTGTTTTGTCTGCAGGTGTATATATGTACCATATGTGTGCCTGGTACCTGCAGAGCTCGCTCAGAGGAAGGAATCAGAACCCTGGAACTGGGGTTACAGATGCCTCTGAGTCACCCTGTAGGGGCTGGGAAGTCAACCCCATCCTCTGCAAGAGCAGCCAGTGCTGAGATGGCTCTCTGTATTTCTTCGCAATTCAGCTTCTCATTAAAATTAATGAATGACCTTTTCTGTTCCTATGCCTAACACCTAGGTTTTGTTTATTGAGAGGATATTTACCCTTTCAAACCTACAAGGCTGAAGATCAGAATACAGATCAAGTTCCAAGACAGCCAGGGCTCACAGGGAAACCTTGTCTTGGAAAACAAAACAAGCACAAAAAAAACCAAGATGTATTTATTTTTATTTTGTGTATATGGGTGTTTTGTCTGCACTACTTGAATGTCAAGTGCCTACAGATACTTGTAAAGCACTTAGCTATCTCTCCAGCTCCAAAAATTAACTCTTGAACACCTGTATTTCTTTTTGTTTGTTTGTTTTTCAAGACAGGATTTCTCTGTATAGCCCTGGCTGTCCTAGAACTCACTTTGTAGACCAGGCTGGCCTCAAACTCAGAGATCTTCTTGCCTCTGCCTCCCAAGTGCTAAGATTGAAGGTGTTCACCACCACCACCCAGCTAATACCTGCATTTCAGTTAAGAATGGCTGAAATAACTATAGGCCAAGAACCATGAGGGTATTCACATTTGTGAATGTACATATACACGCAAAAATGTTTAAAATTAAGCATATCGAGAATAGCAACTTACATGCATGTATGTGAGATTTTTAAAATGCAAAAATAAAGTGGCCCCTATGCTAAACTGCTATTTAAGGAATTCCTGGGGCAGGTTAAATTTTGCTCTATACTCTCTCCTTCTCCCCCTCCCTCCCTGTCCCTGTCCCTCCCTCCCTCTCTCTCTCTCTCTGCGTGTGTGTGTGTGTGTGTGTGTGTGTGTGTGTGTGTGTGTGTGTGTGTGGTGTTTTAGGTTTTTTGAGACAGGGTTTCTCTGTGTAACAGCTCTGGCTATCCTGGAATTCACTTTGTAGACCAAGCTAACCTCAAACTTGCAGAAATCCATCTGCCTCTGCCTCCTGAGTGCTGGACTTAAATGCATGTGCCACCATGCCTGGCCTGTGTGTTTTGGTTTATTTTCAGATGAGGCCTCAAGAAGCCCATGTTAGCCTCATAGTCAGTCCTTCAGAAAGGCCTCAAACTTCTAATCCTCCTGCCTCTATTTCCTGAATATTGGGACTACAGGCATGTTCCACCACACCCAGTTCATGTGGTTCTGGGATCAGTCCTAGGAATGTGTTCATACCAGGCAAGAGATTCACATACATCCACAGCCTACCAATATTGCCTTAAAATATATTTTATAAGTTGGGTGGTGGTAACACACACCTTTAATCCCAGCACTTGGGAGGCAGAGGCAGGCGGATCTCTGTGAGTTCCAGGCCAGCCTGGTCTACAAAGTGAGTGCCAGGACAGCCAGTGCTATTACACAGAGAAGTCCTGTCTTGAAAAACTGAAAATTAAAAAGAAAGATTCGTTTTGTTAAAGGTTCATTTTGGTAGCTGAAGCAAGAGTCAGTATTAGGGTCACCACAGTTCAATGGTATTACTTCCCAGAAAAATCACCAATAGCTCTACACCCATGTTCTGTGTTTCAGAGAAGCCCAACACCAAAGGATTCCAGGTGGCTCTAGGTGTACGCTGTCCACACTTTTTCTGCACAAGCTGGTGGGGTTCATTCCAGCCCAGAAACGGTACGCTCTTCTCATGGTCTTCTCTATAGTACTGCTGCATGTCACAGAGCTGGATGTCCCTGAAGCACCTTTAAGATCCTAGCCACTCAGAATGGACCAAAAGCTCTTCTCTTCTGAGTGTGGGGACCCAGAAGCAGAAAAACAAACTATAACAGGACTGCTGCTACAGTCGTCTGATTTTTAGCTCCCATCTAGCTAATCAGGGAGTCTTCTGGAATAAACACTCCAAACCACTGAGTGTAGAAGAGAGGAGATGGCCCTGTGGCCCATGGCCAGGAGACGTCCTGAAAGGAAGGCCTTGCTACTGGGCCCAGCATTCTCATTTTATCGTCTCACGCTACAAGGTGGGGCAGGCAAGCAAGTGAGACTTCACAGAAACGTACGTGACAGTCAGCAGGTTGCTAGGGGCAATGACCCACTGCTTCTGTTATTTTTCCGGGTCATTCTGTTTTAGGTAGCAAGTGAAGTCGTGCTTGGCAAATACACAGTTCAAGCCTTTAAGTAAATCATTAAATAAATCAATAAATCGGGGTCTAATAATCAGTGTTCTCTAACTTGTTCTACTTCAAAATAAATGGGCAAACACAAAGTGGCACGTAGAAACAGTTGCAGAAATTAAATACCAAGGAAATAAAACTGTCAATCAACAAGTGGACTCATGGGCCAAATATAGTTTCCATAAGAAGAAGCACAAATATCGAAGAACTAATTCTTTAAAGGTTCAAAATCCCTGCCGGGCATTGGGAGCTCACAATTTTAATCCCAGAATTTGGGAGGCAGAGGCAGGCTGATCTCTGTGAGTTTGAGGCCAGCCTAGTCTACAGAGCGTGTTCCAGGGCAGGCTCGAAAGCTGCAGAGAAACCCTGTCTCAAACAACAACAACAACAACAAAAAAAAGGGATTCAAAATCCCTTGTCAGTGGGAAAATGAAAATTAAAACTACTTTGTGATTCCACCTTACCCCTGGCAGAATGGCTGTCATCAAGAAATCTGACAACAAATGTCAGAGAGAATGTAAAGACAACCTTATTCGCTGCAAATTAATACAGGCACTATGGAAATCAGCATGGAGGATCCTTGGAAAGGTAAAACCAGAACTGTCATGTGACCCAATTATCTCACTCCTGGGCATATGCCCAGAGAACTCCATATCCTGCCATAGAGATATTTGCACATCCATCTTGATTATTGCCCTATTCACTATCGAGAGGAAGTGGAAGGGATTAAATGTCCACCAACAGATGAATGAGTAATGAAAGCGTGCTACATTTATAAAAAGAACATTATTCAGCTCTAAAGACAAGTGATTCAGGTATGACGGCACATGCCTTTAATCTCAGTAGATAAGGAAACGGAGGCAGGCAGAACACGGAGTGAATGAAGCCAGTTTGATCCACACTGTGTTCCAGGCCAGGCAAACCTGTCTTAAAAAGCAAACAAACAACAAAAAAGGGTTTGCATTGCAGGGTTGAAGAGATGGATCAACAATTAAACACACACAATGCTCACCCAGAGGACCTCGGCTTGATTCCTAGTGCCCATATAGTAGTTTGCAAACATCTGTAATTCCAGTTCCAAGGGATCCAACACCCTCTTCTGACCTCTGTGGTCCCCGGCATGCAAATAGTATACATACATGCATACAAGCAAACCACTCAAAAATAAAATATAAATTGGATAAATTTAATAAGAAATTAAAATAATTTAACTTTTAAGAAAAGATTGCAGGATAATGGAGGGACTTAGACCATACAATATTAAGGACAGCAAGTCACCTGATGTGCATATGCAGATCCTAGCCAATAATGTATGTATAACTGCTGTTCATGGGGGACAGTGTAATCCTTAGAAAGGAGAACAAGAATGGGTAGCGTCAGATGATGAGGAAGGACAGAATACAACCAAAGGACACATGAGTCATAAAATACAATAAAAGCACATTGATTTTCTAGTTTTAACTCTGTCACAGATCTTTCTTTCAAAGAGACATTCCCAAGCAAGAGACATGCTGCACATCGTGACTGCCATATTAATAACATCTGCCTTGAATATGAAGCATGGTGCATGCTTCCATGAATCAAGCTTCTCCAGTAGTTTTGCTCAGGCTCATTTACTGCTACCACAAGCCTAGGAACCTAAAGAATCAAATGTATTTCAGCCAGTGGCCAGTAGATGGCGATCACGACTTGATTTTCAGTTCCTGCTTATGCTTATTAAATCAACACTTTATGTTTTAATAAGGGGTAGACCTATTTCTGCAGGCATTATGGAGTGGATTAGCCTATATTCTAGTAAGACTTTAACATCCACAGTAATACATTCACTTACAGAAGTATAGAGGTATCTGTTCTGTTGAATGCTCTGGTTTTTAGAGTTATTTTTTTTAATACCAAATAAAGTATCTGAAACTATTTTCGTCTTGAACCTGGCATTTCAGTTATTTCATCTGTCATAAATAAATGAACTTAGTGTGCGTGCGCGTGCGTGCGTGCGTGCGTGCGTGCGTGCGTGCGTGTGTGTGTGTGTGTGTGTGTGTGTGTGTGTGTGTGTGTGTGTATGTGTGTGTATAATGCTTAAAATCAGACCAGGACTTCACATGCATGGCAGGCAAATGCTCTATCACCAAGCTACATGTCCAGCTCTTGGTGTTTTGAGACAGGCCTTCACTATGTAGCTTAGGTTGCCCTTAGACTTGCTGGCCTTGGACTTCCTCTGTTATCCTGGCTCCAACTCACAAGTTCTGGATTATAACTGTATGCCACCAAACCTAACCTTTTTTTATGTTTAATGAACAATGATTTCTAAGATTTTGGTTTGGTTTGGGTTTGGGCTTGTTTGTTTTGTCATCAGATTTCTTTATATTAACTTTAGACCTGGCTGGTTTTCTTACCATATTTCTATATATTATAAAGCTCTGTGATAATTTTTTTAAATGTGATGAAATACCATGACCAAAAGCAACTTGGGGAAAAAAGGGTTTATTTGGTTTATATATCCTGAATCACTGTCCATTGAGGGAATCCAAGGCAAGAACTCAAAGCAGGGCAGGAACTAATGCCGAGATCACTGAGAGGCACTGCTTACTGGCTTGCTCATACACACATGACTTTCTCAGACTGCTTTCTTAGAGAACCCAATACCATCAGCCCAGTGTTGGCCCTCCCTCATCAATCACTAATTAAGAAAATGCCCTGTAGGCTTTCCTATAGCACAATCTTATTGATGCATTTTCTCAATAAGATTTACTCCTCAACTGGGCACAGTGGTGCACGTCTTTAATCCCAGCACTTGGGAGGCAGAGGCAGGCAGTGAGTTTGAGGCCAACCTGGTATACAGAGCAAGTTCCAGGACAGCCAAAGATACACAGAGAAGCCCTGTCTTGAAAAAAAAATTGAAATTCAACGTAACATACTCAGATTCAGATTCATTCTCTCTCTCTCTCTCTCTCTCTCTCTCTCTCTATATATATATATATATATATATATATATATATATATCTGATCTCGCTGAGGTCAGAGGCAGAACAAACTTGCTGTGATTTCTCTTTGTTTCTGTTCTTTGATTTTTCTGTTGTCATTAAAGCTGGCTCTCATCATGGTTACCCATAGTTTCCATTTTCCTTTGTTCATATTACACAAGAGAAGGACACCTTTTGGAGTAAGAAGCAGTCTCCCCAGAAGCCCCCAGCATATAATATTTTATGTCTAATTAGTCTAAAATGATTAATAATGTCAAGAGAAGAGGTAAATTCACTGAGTGAGTTGGCAAATTGACTAAGTCAGTGAACCCGCTGACAACAGTCTCACCAGGACCCACTTCCGGAAGTGAGTCTTGATCCATGACTGAAATTAGGAAAAGGTGCTTCACAAATGAACACTTGTGGAATTGACATTAAAAGGGTCAAAAATCGATTCAGGACAGCAAACATAACACCCACTACAGAAATCAACACTGGGCGATTTTGACCTAAGTTCAGGGAGAGATGGCCAAGCCCAGGGCAAGAAGTCAGTGAAGTTCAGAGACGTGGACAGACTCAAACGCTGCTCAAAAGGCAGGTGGATGGTGCTTGATACCCACCTACCTGGAAAGCTTGGAAAGCGGGGACCAAGCACAGATGACTCCAAAACAGAGGCTTTCTCTTCCAGGCTGCCTGCCACAGGTTAGCCTAAACGTTTCCAAATGTACTAGCTCTAGGTTTTTACAACATTGAATAAACTAGCCTGAGGGGTTCACTCTGGTTCCTCTGGAGGCTGACTCTTAGGTGTCCTGCTGTGAGGAATTACTTTTCTCTGCCCCACTCCTTCAAAAAATTTTCATCTCTACGTTAGCGTCTTCATGCTCTGTACTAGGCAAACATTGACTTAGCACCACCATTGGTGAACATGTTCAAGTTTAAAATCATTTCAATGTAGTTTTGAACTGTTGGAAACTGGGCTGTTTAGAATTGTAGACAAAGCAGGAGTGGCTCTTCTACAGACAATTGCCCTGTGACCCTTTTGGGTTAGCGATTCCAGGTGTCAATTTAAACTACTCACTCTTCTAGTCACAGTGGTTCATTCATATGGTGTCTTTGGGGAGGGGGGTATATCTAGTTTCTAAACATTTCTTCCGTTCAATTTCCAGCATCAGTACGTACTCACACAAACCCAAGGTCAAGGCAGCTGAAATCCCAGTATCTTAGGGTTTCTATTGCTGCAGCTCTTATAAAGGAAAACATTCAACTATGGTGGTTTACAGCTCAGAGGTTTAGTCTGTTAGCATCATGGTGGGAAGCATGGCAGCATGTAGGCAGACACAGTGCTAGCTAGGGAAGGAGCCGAGAGTTCTACATCCGGATCAGCAGGCAGCAAGAGAAGAAAGTGAGCCACTAGACCTGGCTTGAGCTTCTGAGACCTCAAAGCCCACCCCCCTAGTGACGTACTTCCTCCAATAAGGCCACACCTCTTAGTAGTGCCTCTTCATGGACCTTCAAGGTTGCAGACCGGAGGATAACCGTGCTCCAATAAGTTGCCCTACACCCGTGTACAGGAAGCTGAGGAGGAATAGTCGGGGAGGGGCTAGGAGAGACATTGGAGGGAAGGGAACCGGGAAGCGGATTTAATCAAAATGCAGCACATGAATGTGTGAAATTCTCAGTCACTGAAGCAGCCACAGGAATGAGGATGGGGATGTCGTTTCTACCCTGGACCCTGCCTCCACTGGCACCAGCTCTGTCGCTGACCTTGCTGCAATCCGATCATAGGCTCCAAGGTGAGATCTCAGGTGGCTGGCACAAGACCTCCAGTCCCCAGCCGATTGTTGAGTTAGACACTTGACTCCAAGGTACAGTGGCAGGGGTCAGCTTTGCCTGCCCACATGAATTGTTTTAAACACAGATAAAACATAAGAAACAATGGTTCTCACCCCTGATCATAACGCAATCTCTGAAGCAGAGAAAACAACTGTGAGCCCCATTTCACTGCCTAAAGAGAGGGCTCTGCCATGACTCTGGAACTGGGAAGCCAGGTGAATCTCACGTTTTTGCTGAGCTCAGGGTCTGGGGACGCTGAGGCAATAAGAATCAGTGTAGCATATCAAGAAGGAAACTGCAGCCTACAGGGATTATAGATGTCTCCCCTTCAAGGGAATCTGAGTGTGTGTGTGTGTGTGTGTACAACTGAAATGAGAGCTTTGAAAAAAATACAAATTTCCATCATTTTTTAGCATACTCATATTCTGATTTGCAAAACAAACACAAAAGCACCAAAATTTTTTAAATGTGCCAGTAAAAATCCCATCTTTCCTCCCATGGGCCACCCTGTGGGCGTCTGTCAGTTAAGACCCTTAACCAATACTCCTTACAATTCTACTTCTCGGTTTGTCTTTAGAAATCAAGAAAGGCTTCCAGTATTTTTTTGGTTATGAGAGGGTTTATCATTTTAATGCTTATAAATGACAAAAGTTAGAAACAAGCTAGGCAAATATTTTTCTACGTAATTATGATGACATTCATTCTATAAAATACTGTGTAATAACTAACAGGGTGTTTCACTGTCTTGCCTGTTGACACAGAAATATGCCCATAAATACTGAAGTTTTAAAACCAGGTAGCAAAGCAGATTGGTGCAGAATTTCTGAATAAAAACAGAACATATATATGAAGTCTGGAAAGCTGTATCTCCAAATCCCAGTATTTCTTTTTGCTGGCTGATAGACTTCCAGGAGAGTGTGTGTGTGTGTGTGTGTGTGTGTGTCTGTGTCTGTGTCTGTGTCTGTGTCTGTCTGTCTGTGGTGTCTCTGTGTGTACCCCAGTCTCAAGATTTAAAAAAACAGGAACTGGGTACATCTACAGCCAGCTGAATAATTCATCTCTAATCAGTGTCATTTAGTGCATCAAGACAATTGTACACATTGACTAAGGAAATGACAGCTTTCCCACTAATGTCGTCAGGGAGAAGTGTTGCATAGTTAAAATGATATGCCTGATAGGATAGGAGAAGAGCAGTTTTACACATTCACTGAGATAAACTGGAACAGCCTTCCAAGTGTCTGGCTGATCCAGTGCCTTGGCAAACACGGACAGTGACCTATGTCCGGAGGGAAAGAACACGTGTCATGCCTAACAATTTGATGTCCCAGATTTACCAGAACAGACATGATTTCTTTCTTTGCTTTTCCATAGCTAAGGTCATTCCTTTGTTGTCATCTGACTTTCATGACCTGGACGATTTTTTTGTTCCTGTAAAAAAAAAAAATTGTGTATTTAAGTAAACGATCTGTGACTAGCTTACAAATTATAATTTAAAGACAATTTTCAGATTCATTTTATCTTATGTTTATGAGTGTTTTGCCTGCCTGCATCTAAGGATAGGAGAGGTATCAGACCCCCTGGAACTGGAGTGACAGACAAGCCTGAGCTGAAAACTAAAATCAGATCCTCTGCAGGAGAATTAAGTGTTCTTAACCACCAAGCCATCTCTCCAGTCCCAAAATTACAATTTTCATTTTGAAAAAGATGACCACCAAGGCAGTAAGGCTGGATCAGCTAACGCCCAGACAGGGTAACTTCACACCGTTACGCACAGCAAACTGACAGGAGATATGAATGTCCTAGATGTTAGACATCCCGTGGGGGCTGGAGCGATAGCTCTGTGGCAGCACCTGCTGCAGGAGACAGGAGTCCCTTTTGAGCACCCACATTAGGTGGCCCGAAACCTCCTGTGACTCCAGGCCCAAGGCAAGTTTTCTGGTCTCTGGCAGTACCCTTATACGGATGACTATACACACAAACGCATAAACAAAAATAAATGAGTAGTTTTTAAAATCCACGTGGGCCAGCCATGGTGACACACATATTTAATTCCAGCACCATGGAGGCAGAGGCAGGAGGATCTCTTTGAGTTTCAGAGCAGCCAGAACCACGCAGTGAGATTCTGTGTACCAGAAACTACAATGTTGAAGTTTCAGTTTGAGTCATAAATATTTATGGTCCAGAACACAATGGGTGACTATAGTTCATCATAACCTATTCTATATCTTATGAGGAACTAGAAGAAGGGACCTCGAAGGCTCCCGAAACGGAGGCCTGAGGAGATGCAAGAGCTAATTACCCTAAGTGGGTCAGAGTATATTCCATACACATGTTGGAATATCACAATGGACCCCACCGACACACAAAATTAGTTCATGTTAACAACAAATAAAATAATACTATGTAAGTTAAAAATATAGGAAACGGAGCTGTCCTGCAGAAGCCTTAGCAATTTGGTTTGTTAGTCTTGCTTTTACTTATTGCGGAAAAATTAGAATAATAAATGGTGAAATTTACTAAGTTTCCTAGTAAAAAGAAGGTTGGTATGGTGGGCATACATGTAAATTCAACACTTGAGAAATGAGTTTTAGGTCAGCCTGGACTATATGAAAAGGTCCTTTCCTCCCCCTGAAGAAAGCAATGTCAGCCGGGCGGTGGTGGTGCAAGCCTTTAATCCCAGCACTCGGGAGGCAGAGGCAGGTGGATCTCTGTGAGTTCGAGGCCAGGCTGGACCGACAACCTCCAAAACAATACAGAGAAACCCTGTCTCGTAAAAACCAAAAAAAAAAAAAAAAAGCAATGTCAGCATATTGTGTTTTTCCATACTGTGAAGAACAGACTCTGTTTTCCCATATATGATGAAGAATGTCCCAGAACGAATCATCAGCAAAATAGCATCCCCCTTTTTAGTCTCGCACAGGGTTACGAGAGGTCAGAATGAGGTCATCGTCAGAGTAGAGAGGACGAACTCTATCACACGCGGAGACAGTGAAGCATAGGGCCAGAAAGAGAAGCCACGGCCTGATGCTATTGGGTATGAAACTGATTAAGTGGAGCTGGGCCCGGGGAGCTGCAGCAGCAGGCAAGAGTAAGACTACCACCATAATTTTTGGGCCAAATTGGAAGCAAGCTTTATTAAATACTGGCTAGGACAATGGACACTGGTCAGATGCATACATGGGATTCCCAGAGTACGGCCATGAATTACATTAGTCAGGAGCTTACAAAGGCAAAAGCCACAAGGCTGTAGCCTTCCTGCCTTCTTCCAATCCTGATGAACTTGTTGCCTGTGTGCCTATGTGATCAGGCACATCCTGTGAAGCTGGGACAGCTGAGTATGTTTAGAGAAGCAAAAACATGTGGCTTGTTACCCTACAAGAACAGCCCTCAGCATTCCAGGGAGCTACCGGCCTTGGGCAAGTGGGGCTTGCGGGTTAGAGGCATTTTTGTTTCATAGATCTCTTAAGCACAGTAATTTAAACTTCAAATGTAACTTAAACCATCACATTTCCCCACTGAGTTGTCTCCTGGATCAAAGCCTTTACTCTGTGGTGGGTACCTGTCCATACTGGGCTCTAATCATCATCAGCTTAATGGTACCCAAATGGAGATTTATGTATCCAGTCAAGGCATTAGTGATGCAAGGGCTAACAGTAATTAGCAGACACAGAAGGCCCTGTGATGGCTGAAATCAGAGTCACTATCTAGAAGGAGCCTGGAAATGAGAATGGGGACAGTCATTTATTTCATCTCAGGTCCCCATTTTTTTTTTTGCAAAGTTTTCCCAAGTAGTTTGTATAGAAACAACAATTTTCTCTTAAAGCCAATCAATAACCTCCTAGTTTTACATAGGGCAGATGGAGTGCCCTATCCTATTATGGAGCTACTTCAGCTAATTAGTCTACCTATTTATAGATCTTGGTCTACTCGGTTTCAACAGGTGCCTTTCCTGGTTTGCCAATAA
Source organism: Mesocricetus auratus (assembly GCF_017639785.1). Lineage (NCBI taxonomy): Eukaryota > Metazoa > Chordata > Mammalia > Rodentia > Cricetidae > Mesocricetus > Mesocricetus auratus. The sequence continues at coordinate 40,554,065 of NW_024429197.1, forward strand.
CCTCCGTAGTCAGCCATTTTCTTCCCTTTGCCAGGGAGTTTCCCTTGGACCTAGTATACCAGCCTTTTCTTGAAGACAAGAGGCAATGTACTCTCTTCTATAACTGCTTCCTACTGAAATTAGGAAGTCATTGTCAGGGCCCAGGAAAGCTGGAGCATCGGTCAAAGTCTGGGAGGGGATCCAGGCAATGGGGCATTCATCAGAAGCATCTAGTTCATTGAACCAGCTGAAGAGGCAGGGAGCAGCCACATTGGTTGGGCCGGTTCATGTCAGCTGTCAGCAAGTCCAGGGCTTTCAGCAATTTGGAGTAGTTTGTAGTCCAGAGCTGACTCCTGGATGGTGTCTGTCAGTCAAGCGGAAATCTGCCAGGACAGATACAGACTAGGGACAGAAGATAAAGTTTAGGGACTTAAAAGAAAATCTTACATTTAGAACTTGTAGGTCCATAGTTCTGGAAGTTGGGGGAGGGGAGGAGTCCCAAAACCAGGAGAGAAAGAGAGAGACAGAGACAGACAGAGAGAGACAGAGAGAGAGAGACAGAGAGAGAGAGAGAGAGAGAGAGAGAGAGAGAGAGAGAGAGAGAGAGAGAGAGAGAGAGAGAGATCCCGCACTCAGGAATAGGCAGGTGTGGAATCTTAGGCAACTGATTGACAGGAGTACTTACCTCCAGGCCATTTGACATATGAGAGATGAATCTAAGCCTTACAACTCCTTTGACTCATTGAAGTTTACATGAATTTTCTAGTTTACAAAAAAATAAAAGTTTTAGATGTGTTAGCATTACCAGTGTGTATAATCTGTGCTGAAATCTACATTGTGAAAATAAATTAAAAAAAAAAAACAGCTAACAGGTATGTGGTACTCTCACGCTCTTCCTGCTGCCTGAGGATCTAGACCGAGAACTCTCAGCTCCTTCTCCTGGACCAGGTCTGCCCGTGTGCCGCTGTGTCCCAGCATGAGGATAGTGGACTGAACCTCTGAACTGTAAGCCAGCCCCAATTAAATATTTGCCTTTATAAGAGTTGCTGTGGCCATGGTGTCTCTTCACAGCAAGAGAAATCCTAGCCAAGATACTGTAATTTACAGCGGGAGATATAAACCAAATGACCCTAGTATCCATTTAAATGGCAGAGACTTACCCTCTATGCAGATGGTTGTCCTAGGCTCCCATGGTCTCAGTGGCTTTGCTGGGGGCAGTGGTCAGTCTTCGGTGTCATACAGGACAGCATTCAGTCTTCAGATGCTGCAAAGGACATCATCAGCCTTTGGCTGCCAGACCCAGGAGGTCTGAGAGGAGGAAAGGAGAGGGAGGACAGTGGCAGGGTTTAGGTAGGGCCGGAGGTCAAGGAAATTTGGGGGTTTTCTAGAAACGGTAAGTGGAAAACCTGGAACTATGAGGGCACTAGGAGGGAAAAAGAAGAATAACTCAGAAGGTTCCAGAGGCGGTGAGTGGAGTATACAGTGAGTGGTTGAAACAGGGTGATCTCGAGGGCCTCCTGGGTGAGTTTGGCTACTGCTGCCATGCACACATGGTGGGGTCTAGCTGTTTGGACAGAAAAGCAACAGCCCAGTGTGAGGGCCCAATGGGTTGGACTAGAGCGCCTGTGACCACGCCCACCTTTTCATCTGTAGAGGGCGCAGACCGTGGTGTTTTAGAAGGGGAGGGAGGACTGGAGCCTGCAGAAGAAGGAAGGGCAGTGGGAGGGAGAGGAAAAGAGGGAGGTGGGTAAGGGGAAGAAGGCTGGTCACTAGGTGAAGCGTGTGGGGGTGTAGGAGGCGGAGGGGCAGGCAGGGTTTGGGGAAGAGGGGAGTACCAGTGACTCAGCTTGAAGGCTCAGTGTCCAAATCCCTGAATGAACAGGTATCTGGAGGTCCTGCAACCCTAGTCAACAAGACCTAAGCTGATGAACACTGGCTACAGAAAGAAGGACAGGAGCTCAGAACCCAAAAACCCTAGTTTAAGATAGCTCGGACCACTTTTATGCTGGCAGAAATTGTCAAAATCACAGAGGATGTTGAAGACAAGAGTGCCCTCTGGTGGTCATTTGTACTGTTTATCTAGAACGCACTGAGGCCAGGTCACAGAACAAAGGAAAACCAAGTATTTGGGACATAAAGGGTGAGGTTGCTCCAATTTGGATAAATTTCACAGCAGATACCCCATGGGTGACTGAGGACCAAGTTTAGACCCAGTGCTGCCCATTTCCAAGCCTATTCGAGAAACCAAAGACTAGGGCAAAGTGTCCCACTCAACAACCTGGAGTCAAGAATTGAGGGTTGGGTAGCCTTTTTGTTTGTTTGTTTTTGTTTTTACGAGACAGGGTTTCTCTGTATTGTTTTGGAGGCTGTCAGTCCAGCCCGGCCTCGAACTCACAGCGATCCGCCTGCCTCTGCCTCCGGAGTGCTGGGATTAAAGGCTTGCGCCACCACCGCCCAGCAAGGGTTGGGTAGCCTTTGAGAAGGGCACCTCCAAACCCAAAGGTTCCCCAGAACAGAGACAATCTCTGCTTCGGAATGGAAATGGCTTGCTCTGACACAGCCGCTGCTTGGCAGGGGATCCTGAATCCCAACAGAGATACCCCGTATATCTTTAGGTGGTGGCTGGGAAATGGACTTAGCCCAAGTCAAAAGCTGATCACATCCGGTGGACAGAAAGATAAGAGGGAGAGTAGCAACCCTCTATGTGGACAGAGGACCTCGACCACTGGGTTGGGTGCTTAACACCTCCTGGGTTTTCGGCATCGAGATAATAGATGTTCTGTCCCTGCCCCGGTAAGTTTCTCCACTGATGCAGTAAGCCAAATGAAGCTGAATTGAAAAAGTATAAAAACAGGTTTATTGAGAAGAATTCCCAGGTGGGTCCTCTGGTCCCAGAGATAGAGGCCAGAGAAGTTGCACCCCTGAACTAAACCAGGGAGACTTTATAGTTTGTAGACGAGGAATGATGGCATGTCTGCCACAAGCTGGGTTTCTGCCCAAGTACGGTCAAAGCCGAGTACTTAGACTGGGACATGGACAGCTGTCAACTTCAGTGGAGGAAGTTGCAATAGTCCGCAAGAATGCAGAACTCGCTTTTTGGTGCCTTTTCTTTGTTCAGAGACTCTCTGAGCAGGCAGGGTTTGGGGGGCGGGAACGGAGGAATGGGGCCAGTGTAAAATGATTACTAAGTGCAGGGAATCAGATGTTTTGTAGGCTTGTTCCCTGAGTGAGGTAGAATGAGATCCAGTGGTACCACCCCGATCTGGCATAATGATGTTCCAGGTGGATCCTAGTCAACTCCCTAGGGCTTAAAGCACCTGATTCTTCGTTACATCGTAGAGCACATTTGCTACTTATTCCTAAGAAAGGGCACATGTTCAGTACATTTTTAAGAACCCAAACATCTGCAATATCCGTAGTTTACCCTCAGTTGGAATGAAAGTTTTACGGAAAATAGAATTTTAAGTAGAAACCCTTTGTCACGGAGTTCTGAAGCTATTTCTACTACAAGCAAGAAGCCATTTATATGATCAGATTTTTTTGATTGTTTTTGTTGTGTTCTTTCTTTTCAGAAATGTTGAACAACTCCTTTGTCCTTAGTGTTGGGAATAAATAACGTTGGAAAACCACAAACGAACATACAAACATTTGTTGGGGAAAAAAGTGTGCACAAGAAACCAAAACAGGTTAGTGGGCCAAGATGGCCTCTGTCTTTTATACCTGAAAATGTGGTGACTGTTTTATCCCATTGGTGGGAATTCAACTTCACAACTGACCCGATTGCCTCGAGGGCACAAAGAGACAGAGCAAGATATTTGGGACTATGGGCCCTTGTTTTGTGAAGAGAGAACTCCTGGAAGGAGGCTGAGTCTGCAGGAGCTGGTTGACTGACTGGAACTGATACTGTGGGGGAGATTGGAATGTTGCAGGTGGGGGGAGTTAGTTACCTTATCTTGGGCTAGTTCTAACCCTCCAGAAGAGCCATTCCTTGTTCGCCTCTGTATCAGAACCAACATCTTGTGACTAGTACATGGAAACCTTTTAGAATCTATTAACAGGCCACTAGCTTCCACCAACCTAAAAGCTCAGCTAAGCATCTGAGACCCGTAGGAAACCTTCCCTGTCTCACTTCTGCCTCTCCGATGTTCCCACCACTCTGTATTAAACTTGTCTTAATTCACGACTTTCTCTGTTCTGAAAGACTATAAACAACTTCATGAAACTGCTTCCACATTGGAATGTGGCATTTTGGGCAACCTAAGTCTGTGTTCCCAGGCCAGGGTCACTCAAAATGGCTCCAAAGTAAACCGTCTGTTAGGAATAAAGCATGTGGGGGGCCTTGGTGGTGAGGGACAAGCATGCCAGGCCGGCAGAGCTTAAGTGAGAAGTTTTATTAGAAAGGGAAGGGAGGGGGATGGAAAGAAGAGTAAGACACAGAGACAGAGAAAGGACGGAAGGGAAGAGGGAGACAGGAAAAGTAATGTCTGCACCTTCAGGGGACAGCAGGAAAGAGAGTGGAAGTGGGCGGGTTTTTCCTTTTAAAGGGTCCTTTGCACCTGCGTGCAGACCGCACAGTGATGGAGCAGCCATGGAAAGCTGAGCTGACCAGAGAACTGCCTGAGCACAGTCTGCCTGGTGACCGGGGCAGGCCAGCATAATGCCTGAATCCTTACACTGTCTCTTATTCCCTTTAAGACAAGAACTATGGGTTTTGCATCAATGCCTTGATGGCAAAAAAAAAAAAAAGATAAACAACAACAAAAAAGCACGTTTCTAACAATTTTCGCCTTTGTTATACATTTTATTCTTTTTTCTTCAAGTTCCATTAAAAGGCACTGGGCTTCCTTTTTCTGGATATCTAGAAGGTGCAGGATCTGTGGTACAGTTGTAGGGGCTGTTTGTCAATGGTTGTTTCTGTAACTCTTTTGACAGTGGCTGTCTCTATAAGTCTTTTGGTAATGCCAGCTCCCTAACTTACTTGAATAGACCCTGTGGCATAGGGGTTTATATCACATTCCGTTAAGATCAAGACTTTTGTTAGTGATGTTAAGGCTGAAGTCATTTCCTTTCATTTGCTAAACCACTGTTCCATGGTGCTGGAGAAGAGTCGCCTGCTTCTGAGCTTTGCTCCAATCCATTGCCACGAGCATGGAGGTCTTTAAGGGCTCCGGTTAATGTTCCCATCTGGGGCCCCGTTGCTGAAAACTGAAAATGTACATGCAGCATTGTCCTTCTAGAATTACACAGACCCTCACCCTTTTCAGCTAGTATCGTGTTTATGACTATTTTATTTTCTCAAGCCATTCAGCCAGTGGGGTCAAGTTGCTCACAGATCCCTCTTACAGTATCTTGGGCATAATGAACAAATCTTGGCTAGTTATAGTAGATATAACTAATCCAGTATGTGTTTTATTAACAGCAGGTAACCAAAGTAGAAAAGTCTAAGCTAAGGTGTGATTCCAAGTCTTAAATGCTTTTGAGATTCCTCAGGGTGCTCTTACAGCATCTAAATAAACATGAGGGTCAAATGCTCCTCTTGGGACTCAGAGTTCTCTTTCTTTATGAGACAGACCCCTGGACAAAATGGGTGACAGAATGCCAGAATGGAAGGGATAGCCAGCTGGACTGAAGCACAAACCTCCCGCCACCCCCTCATGCCGTCTTAGGATTTTTATTGCTGTGAAGAGACAGCATGACCATAGCAACTCTTATAAAGAAAACATTTCATTGGACTGGCTCACTCGCAGTTGCAGTTCAGAGGTTCACTCCACTATCATCATGACGGGGAGCATGGCAGTGTGCAGGCCATGGAAGTCTACCATCTGGCAGGCAAAAGGAAGTCAACTGAGACACTGGGCAGTTTCCAAAGCCCACCCTCACAGTGACACACTTCCTCCAACGAGGCCACACCCACTCCAACCAAGCCACACCTCCAAATAGTGCCACTCCCTATGAGATTACGGGGGCCATTTCCATTCACACCACCACACCCACTCTAATGGACCAGTAAATTTCAAATAGGGTTCCTCCACATCACCTTCAGATGTTTGCTCATGCAACCCTGAAGGATGCCTGGCCATTGTTTTAGAAAGCCTGGCCTTGCTGCACCAGGCTACATAGCCCACTGGAGTTAATTGCTTCCCCCCACCCTGAAAGGCATGAAGTCTGATTACTCCAAGGTGTGGGTGTTCTGATGGAAGCTTTCCCTCAGCCCCTGACATCCATATACTCAAAGAGTCTGTAATGTTCTTGTGAAAGTTCCACCTCAATGCCCCTTCCCCTTCTCCCTCTCCCCAAACCCTGCCCCATCCTAGAAAGCCCACCAAACAGGGCTCCTCCCCCAGAGATGCTCAAGACCACTCCCACAGGGTATTTAAATTGCTTCCCGGAAAACAGACAAGGGAATTTCTGGTCTTTTCTGTTTCCTCTCTGGGAGACTGGAAAATCATCCAGGAGCATTTTACCCATTAAACCTGGGCTTTTTCTAATTTGGTTTGATTTGGTCTGATTGAATTGCTTATCAGGGTGCAGAAACTTTTCAGTGGGATCTTGTAGCCCCTCAAGGTGGCTGGTGCCTTGTGTTTCTGGTTAGGGGAAACAGTAGCAACAAGATTCCACATGACCCATTGCCCTAGGCTTCTCTGTTTTGGAAGAGGGAGATCCTGCAACACATGCAGCTTGAGTCAAAGGGCCAACCTAACCTGAAAGGAACTATTTTTCATGTCTGCCATTTTCTTTATTACTTTTGGCTCTACTTTTAAAGATTTCTTCCAATTGTATCTTTTTGTGTTCTAGTTCTGTTGCTTTTGGGTCGATTGGTTGTTTGTGACAGGGTCACACATAGTTCAGCCTAGCCCAGAGTATATTATATAGCTGAGGATGACCCTGAACTCCTCCTGCCTCTACCTCCCCAGTGACCGAATTATTGGAGCAAACCACCACACCTGGCCCAGTTTACCCACCTTTAAGGGAGATTTCACAACACAACCACCTTGTGATTTACCTTGTGATTCCCTTCCCTCTCAGAAAGCTTGCCTTTAAATTTTCCCTAGATAGGCATATTTGTTCTTATTCATCAATTCATCAGCCCTATATGTCAAACTATACTATGCAGACTCAGCTCCCAGTCTCTTGTTTTTTCTTGGGTCTCCTGGGGTGGGGGTCACGCTACAATTCTAGGACAAATGTATGGTGATTACATTCATTTACTCCACTGTTTGTAATGAGGACTTTGTGTAGTTGTTGTTGGCCTTTAATAGCTATCACACTTGTCAAGACAGCAGGGGTACCCCTGAGTTATTGGGGAAAGTGTTAGCCCCAGCCTGATTCAGCAACTTAGCACCAGCAACCCCATCAGCACCAGCTACCAACAGTGTACCCTTAAAAGTTCTTCTGACACCACACCTGCTCTCTCAATCTGTCTCTGTCTCTTCTTTTCCTCCACCTTCGCTCCCCCAGCCTAATAAATTTCTTGGGTGAGAACTATTGCATGGTGTGATCTTTGTGGCATACCTTGGCCCTGACCAGCCAAGGTACTCTGCTGCATAAATCCTAACAAAAAGACCAGATACAAGTGTTAGTATGTCAAGATGTTTCCAACAGTGCTACTACAGCTAACTCATACTGACTTACAAAAAATAGATTATTTTATTTTCAAGAATTTCTTGAGTTATTGTTAAAACAACAATTAAAAATTACATGAAGCCGGTCGTTGGTGGCGCACGCCTTTAATCCCAGCACTCGGGAGGCAGAGGCAGTCAGATCTCTGTACGTTCGAGGCCAGCCTGGTCTACAGAGCGAATTCCAGGACAGCCTCCACAAACAATACAGAGAAACCTTGTCTCGAAAAACCAAAAAAAAAAAAAAAATTACATGAGGGGAGCGGGAGGAGAGGAGGGAGAGGGAACTGGGATTGGAATGCAAAAAATTAATTAATTAAAAAATGTTTATTTAAAAAATAAGTGAACCTACAATACTTATTATAACCTAGAAAATAAGCATATTAAAATCAAAGGTAACTATCCAAAACTCACTACTTCTAATCATTTCAATAGGCTTTTACCTTCTACTTAACTTAAGGCTATTTCATCCATTGTGTCTTTAAGATGAAAACACTCTAATGGGATACCATAAAGCTCCCCTGACTTCTCATTTAGAATTAGCTGAAAGGTGGCAGTAGTGCCTGGAGCAGCTATGCATACCTGTGACCCCAGCGATTTGGGATGATGCAGCAGGAGAGTCGCGATTGAAGCTAGCCTGGATATCTTAGCAAGACTTAGCAAGAACCTGAATCACAGTCTCTTGATTCTGAAAACAATCCCATAACAGTCAAACATGTCAAGAGAAAGAAGAGCGAGTTTACTGGGGGGAGATGATGACACAAAACAGATAATCACATGCTTATTTTTGTGTTTGCCTTTTAAATCAAGTTCCTGTCAGTTCAAGGAGACAGTCAAATCCCTGCACCCTAGACAGAGCCCAATCCTGGAGACTTTCTGTCTCTCAGAGGTACCAGTATTTTCTGACATTAGTGTTAGATAGGAGAAATGATTGCTTGCTTTCTGGCTTTGGGATTTTTATACAAGATCAATCACAAAAAGTAAGAATCAGGGGCTGGAGATATGGCTCAGAGGTTAAGAGCACTGCATGTTTTCCCAGAGGTCCTGAGTTCAATTCCCAGCAACCACATGGTGGCTCACAACCATCTATAATGAGATCTGATGCCTTCTCCTGGCGTACAAGCATGTACACAGATAAAAAAAAAAAAACTGTATGCATGATAAATAAGTATTTTTAAAAAAGTAAGAATCAGGTAAGAAAGAATCAGATAGGGTGTGCCTTTTAATGAGCACACGCTCTACTCACTGTATCCTGGACTGACATCTAGAATCTTAGTTTCTGTGAAGAGCTTTACAACCGGACTTAGTCTTTTACTACAAGTGAAGGTGCCAATTCAGAGGTTTGTGAAGAGGCTTAAAGCACTGAACAGCAGTCAGGCATTGGTGGCAAACGCCTTTAATCCCAGGACTCGGGAGGCAGAGGCAGGCGGATCTCTGTGAGTTCCAGGCTAGCTCTGGTCTACAGAGCGAGTTCCAGGACAACCTCCAAAGCAATACAGAGAAACCCTGTCTCAAAAATCAAACAAACACTGAACTGCTCAGTAACAAGACGAGTCTGCTGGAGACAAATCCTAGGGTGTTCTAATTGGACAGTGTTTCTGAAACACCAGCAGTCTGTATACCATCGCTCAGCTACCACTTTGTTTGCCTGCCAATTGCATTGCCATTTCCTTCCTGTCTTCCTTGGACTTTTAAACTTTGTATTTAACCCAGTCTTAAGCAATAACATCCATGAAATTATGGGTTGACATATTACACTGTCTGAATACATGGATTTATTTAAATGGATGCATAAGGAATATTAAAAATGTATCTGCTCATTGCCTAAAACTGAATGACAAAAAGAAATGAAAAGGAGAGGACCTGACCACTGCTAGGTAAGGTGGAAGAGAAAGTTTCTTATAGATTAAAGGGAGAGAGGGTCATCTGGGAGAGAGTCCAGAGGGGACATGACCCTGAGCCATGGGGGGAGTGGGGAGAGCAAAGGAAGCCAGGTGCAGCATCCAGGAGGCACAAAAGAGAGTAAGAAGACCAAACCCAACCAGAAATGGTTAGATTCCGCAGGGAAGGGAAGGGCACTGAGGAAGGGCAACCTAGCCCCCAGGGTTGGAGAAGTTTAGGGGAGGGGGAGGGGTATGCCAGCCATGAGGGCCCAGTAACAGGTAGGGACTGAAGGATGCTGGGAGAACCTGGCCAGGTCCGCTTTTATATGTTAAACAGGCACCTCAGCCAGTTGTCTCAGGGTTTGATACTTCACAAACATTACCTTAGTATTCTCCCCTATGTGTGCTTCCTTCACAAACACCGCTTCCTGCAGTGTGGTCTGAGGGCATTGTACTAACATAAGGCCAAGTGTCATATCGTGGGCTTGCCTTCAGTTTAGAGGACATAAATCAAGCTATTTTCCTGAGAGGTGAAGGGGGCCTGACTCACATTTCCTGAGCACATGCCAATGCACCAAACAAGGAGCTTTATAAAACCCTCTCCCGTGGTCACTCAATCCCTCCAAACAGCTGAACTGGAATTAAGCTTGGCAACAATCACTGAATACCACCAATGTCAGACAACTTAGGGTTTCTGCGGCAAGAGCAGAATCAAAAATAATAAAACCAAATTGCTGGAAAGCACCTACACAGCTTGCACAGGACTCCCAAAGCCAAGAAAAGCTTCCCGGCTTTTGTGCTGGCCTGGCTGGGGCTGAATTGTTTCTAATCTTTCCTGTAAGTATGTTGGGGGGTGCACGTTGTTGGGCTGTCTTTCTCTGCTTTTGAGTGGGAGGAATAATGCAGGATTATTACAGAAAATGGAAAAGGGGGCAATGGGGGAGGGTGGAACCACTGTAAAATTAAATTCATATCTTTGTGGGGGAAAAAAAAAGCTTGTATTTGGCTTAGGAATTTGGATACAGTCCAATGCATTTAAAAGGAAAAAGAAAAAAGAAAAAGAGACAGGCTCAGAAGCCATAACGACAAGGATTATAATGGTAAACAATACTAATTATTTCTATAAGCTGTGAAATATGAATTTCTACATTGGGTTGAGAGGTGTAGCCTGGAGACAGAACACTTTCCCACCATGCTCAAAACCCTGAGCTCAGTTGCCAACACTGAGAAGAAAAGTGTTAATGTCTAATTTTGGTTGCATTTTAACATATCTCTGTATCTTGTCTTCATGTCTGATACTCTCTTCCCCCTTATACTTGGATAGTAACTGGTACAGGCCCAAGCTCACTGGCACGTGGATCTCACCACTATCTAGACTTAAAATTAGAATCAAATTAGATTTAGGATGAGCAAATCAAAATTCCCTGCAGGATTTTGAGCTAGAAGTCTTGTTTTTCTCGATGAGACAGCTCCTAAATGGCATCTTTCACAATAGCCAGAAGTTTGGGACTGCCCCTGTTTTCATCTTGCTTTGGCTGGTTATGTGGCTCGTAACCTTAGCAACAGATTAAATGACTTCTGCTTGCCGAGGAGTCATCACAAAAGAATGGAAGTTGATTTTTCCCTCCCTTTCTTGGGATAAGATAACTAAGGCAGCACTCTTCTCAGTGGATTGGAGCTACTGTTAAACCCGTAAATTTCAAGGACAATCAAATTCATGACTGTCCAATTACAACAAGCTTTATTTAACACTGGCCAGGAAGATGAATACGGCTAGGTCCATACCCGGGATTCCCAGAGAATGGCACTGAATTAGGTCAGTCAGATGCCTATAAAGGCCAAACCCACAAGACCATGTATTGCCCACCTTAGCCAATCAGAGCATACATCCTGACAAAATTCCTGCCTGCATATCTCCTGCCTACACATGATCAAGCACATCCTTTGGGGCACCAAACCTTGTTTCTTGAAGTGAAATCAAGTGACTAATTATTTTACATGAACAACAGCCCCCAGCATTCCAAAAAGTTATCTGTCCTTGGGTAGGTAGGGCTTACAGGTGAACTTTAGCTGGTATACTTACTACCTTCACCTTCTTAAAAGAAAGTTTGGTTTTTAAATCTAGGTTTTTAGGAACCTGAAAGATTGACCTACAAAACAAGAGCACCTGAGGGCAAGAGAGAAGAGCTTGGAGTCGAGGTGATTTGAGTATGAAGGACTATACAGGAAGTCCATTGGCTATGGGATCTACACCCCTTATTGTGGCTTGGAAGCAACAGGAATCTTGACGGGCATGATTGACAGTTCCTGAGGACTGGCACTAAGCAGAGCCATCCCTGTGGAGTGAAGGTGCCCGCTGCCACATCTGGCAGGAGTAGATGTATCTTCACTGAAGTAGCCTCCTTTTGATAGACTGTGTAATTTGGGCAATGGACATCCCATCAACGAAGCAATGGATTGAGGGCTCTTGCTCCTCTTCCTCGTGGGTCTTCTCAGTTATAAAAGCCTCAATTCTTTCATGAAAGATGAAATTTGGCCCTCTAAAAACAGTTGATTTAATTATCGACTTTAACGGACTTGGTTGATTTAATCCTGGAAAACAATAAAATGTAGCATTTCCTACACATTCATTGTGTTAGTAATGGCAACACGAAAACCATCTTAAAGCTCTCATCTTAAAGGGAATAAGAGATGGTTTATTCTGGAGCCATTTTCAGTGACCATTGCCTGGGAACCTAGATTTGGGTTGCCCCAAATCTCATGTTCCAATGTGAAAGTAGTTTCATGGAGTTTTGTAGATTTACAGAATAAAGAAAGTCATGAATCGAGGCGCATTTAAAGCACAGTCGAGGGTACCTCAGAGAGGCAGGTACAATGAGATACAGGAAGCTTTCCTATAGGCCCAAGATGCTTTTGGGTTAGTGGAAGCTAGCAGTCTTCTAAGTTAGTAGATTCTAAAAGGTTTCTGTCTATTAGTCTCATGATATTAGTTCTGATACAGAGGGTGAACAAGGAATGGCTGTTCTGGAGGGTTAGAACTAGCCCAAGATAAGGTTACTAACCTCTGGACTTACAACATTCCAATCTCGTCTAGTCTCTCTGAGTTGTGATCTAGCTGTAGCTTCACACAGTCCTCTGCTTCCTGGGGTCTCAGCAGCATCAATCAGATAGTATGTAAGGTTCCGATGGGATGGGCTCTTGGGCCAAACTCACGTGCCTATCAGTAGCATTCACGTTCTTGCAGACTGGTGGGCTGCAGACCTTGTTGAGTGGGCACCACCTTTAATTCCTTGCCATGAAGGTCTTTCCATGTGATAACTTGCATCAGAACATCAAAGCCACCGGCAGGGTCAAAGTTACAGCTTCATGCTCTACAGTCATGTGTGGCATCTCATCATCTTTGTCTTATGCTACTGGTTAAATCAAGCCACACCTTTCACCTACATTCAAGGAGAGGGGCTTACTCAAGGCATGAATACCAGAAAAAGAGGATATTTGTGTCCATCTTTGTATCCACAACCTAAGTTATGGAATAATATTCTAACAATACTGAGATGTTCATGGAAAAAAACCCAAATATCAAACAGAGTATTTACTGCAAAGATTTTCATAATAGTATTCTCTTTTGAAACTTTATTTTATGTGTATGGGTGTTTGCCCATATATGTCTGTGCATCATTTGTATACCTGATGGTCTCAGAGGCCAGCAGAGTGTCTGATCCCGTGGAACTGGAATTACAAATGGTTGTGCACCACCATGTGCATGCTGGGAATTGAACCTGAGTCCTAGTTGTTTCTCTAGCCCCCGTATTAGTATTCTTTTGCTCAATATTCATACACTTACTTATAATTTGCCACTTCATTATATATCCTTAATTTTTTCCAACTCTTTGTGTAAGAACATAGACATAAAAATAAAAGATAAGCTTACTGTGAAAGTAATCATTTTATTGAAGGGGAGATTGATCTAAAGCATATAGTATGTAATACATATTAAAATGAGGACAGCCCATATTTGTGCTAATCATCTATAGGAATCTTTCCTGTGGATTTCACTTTACTCAGTGTGGTGATTTGAATGAGATGCCCCCCCCCCGTAGGCTCACCTATTTGAAGACTTGGTCCCCAGAGAAGGGTGCTGTTTGGGGGAAGTTTAGGAGGTGTAGCCTAGCTGGAGGAAGTGCGTTTCTGGAGGCAGGCTTTGAGGGTAAAAAGCCTCTCTTACTTCCAGTTTGCTCTCTCTGCTCTGTGCTTATACTAAAAAATGTGGGCTCTCAGCATCCTGCTCCAGATGCCCTGCCTGACATTTGTTGTCACGATACTTCTCTTCTGCCATCACGGACTCTTACGCCTATGGAACTGTAAGCTTAAATAAACCGTCTTCCTTAAGTTGCTTTTTGGTCAAGGCATCTTATCATAGTAACAGAAAAGCAGCTAATATACTCACTAAAATGCAAATTAAAACACTGATGTGCAAATATTATGTCATATTGACAAACATTTGAAAGTCCCTGTTAGTGAAGCTTGTAGGGGAATAAAACAGAGAGGAAACCAATAAATAAAACAATATGAGATAGACGCTGTAAAGAAAATTACAATGGGATGAAGAGTTGAAGTGACAGCCGGGCGGTGGTGGTGCACACTTTCAATCCCAGGAGGCCAACCTGGTCCACACAGTGAATCCCAGAACAACCATGGCCGCACAGAGAAACCCTGTCTCGAAACAAAACAAAAGAGTTAAAGTGACGACTGTGCAAACCCAGCACTGGGGAACTGTGCGCACTTGCATACGGAGGTCAGAGGACGGCCTCAAGCATCATTCCTTATGTGCCTTCTACTTAGTTTTGTTTACGTTTAATTAATTAATTAGTTAGTTAATTCACAGAGGTATGAGTACACATGCCACAGTGTAGGCCTTCAGATAACCAAAGTAAAGATTTTGCAGAAAACTGTAAAAGCTCAGACATGGGAGCAAGTTTGCAAAGTAGGCATTAGGAGAAGGCTGGTGCACCTGACGTACAAAAAGGATAAGGAGGAAAACGGAAGGAAATGAAGTTAGAGAGGTGGCCAGAAGCCATGTGGTAGGCCGGGCGTTGGTGGCGCACGCCTTTAATCCCAGCACTCGGGAGGCAGAGGCAGGCGGATCTCTGTGAGTTTGAGGCCAGCCTAGTCTACAAAGTGAGTTCCAGGACAGCCTCCAAAGCTACAGAGAAACCCTGTCTCGAAAAACCAAAAAAAAGAAGAAAAAAAAAAAGAAGCCATGTGGTAGGATCTGGTAGACTGCATCAAACAAAACTGTCTGTGATTGAGACTGGGGGAAGAGACATAGGAAGGGTTACAATCTGTGAGGTCGCTGCACTGTGGAGGAGGGGTGGACCTAGTACCAAGTGGGAGTAGGGGTCTGAATGCCTACTGTGAGGGAGAATCCCTGGGAAGAATCTGTGTCAGCAAAGCCTGGCTGCATCTTGGAGAGGTTGTAGTTTGCAGTGGGCACCTTTTAGGCCCCCTAAATCGTCATCACTTGCCCACCTCTGTGTCAGACCTATCATCTTCACTAACAGATTAAAAAACTCTTGAAATGTGTTAACCAAGCCCAGTTCCTACCCACCCACTGGCTCGGAGTCGTCAGAGAATCTGAGGCCCTGGCTAGGCTTCTCTGCTTTATTATAATGTTAATGTTACCAATGTATTTTAAGAAAGTGCCTTGATACATGGTTGTCTTTGTTCTGTTACTATAGAAACTTCATGAAGCTGCTACCATCCTAGAACATGGGATTTGGGGTAACCTGAATCTGTTTCTGGGCCATGGATACCCATATTTGGCTCCAGAATTGACTACTATCTCCTGACCCCTTGGAGGTAGGTGAGAGCTGTGTTTTCACATTGGTACTAAGTGATCAAACAGAACTTAAGATTTCCAGTCCCTCTGCTGACCATGGAACACCAATCCTTTCTTCCCCATCTCAGTTGATAGCACCACCATTCCCTAAGCTGATCGCATCTTCCCCCTCACAGTCCCTATACCCTTGGCTTATCCCAGAGAAAGCCCAAATCCATGCTCTCTTTCTATTCCCTCTGCTGCTGTTATCCTCCAAGGCACTTGACCTCACATTTGGGTAGCCATACTCTCTCTGTCTCTGCTTCTGACCCACAATTCATTATTCTCCACACAAAACTGTTGTGGGATAGTTTGACACTCCCGAGACTACCCAATAAAATTATACTTTGAGTGGGGGGCGGGGCAAAGTCAGTGACTAGCTGACCTAACTGGCCATAGAGAAGCCAGCAATTTGCATAGAGAAGATGCACAGGAAGGAGAGGGAGGAAACTAGAGTCTGAGCTCTGTTGGTTATGGGATGTGGCCAAAAAGCAAGGTCAGCTCGTTGCTCCTCAGTCTCTCTGGGCTTGCAGGTTTTCACCCCAGCCTTTGGCGTCTGAGTGAGACTTAATTTAAACCTATATAGCAGGGTCACAGCAGAGCCAGGGCTGTGGGACTGGAAGCCCCATCAGGCTGCAGCCTGAGTAGCCGGTGAAGCCCCGGCTGAGGGGCCATGGGGTGGCAGACAACTGAAGTATCAGTAGATTCATGTGCAGCCACTAAGGCAACAGAAAAACATCATGGAACCATGCTTTCTATTTTCTTTTGGAAGTATAAATCAGATCGTGACATAAACTAAAATTTCACAGGTTTTCTTGGCTGCCTAGAGTACCAACAACATTTCCCTATTGGCCCTATAACACTTTACATGGTTTGGCTTAAGCTCACATAGATTTCATTTCCTGCAGGTGGAATTTTGGGCCCCATCATCTCTAACCCTTTGTAGTTATTCCCTATGACTGTGCTATGTTATACGGCGAAGGGGCTGTTATCTGAGCCCTTAAAAGTGGAGGCAGGCGGGGAAGTCAGAAGAATTCAAACGGCAGGAAAGATTTGGCCCTCTCTTTCCCTGCTTTGAAAGAGGCTACAAGACAAGGAGTAGAAACAGTTTTCTTAGGAAAATGCCCCAACTGATAACTACTGAGGTCATGAGCACTCCAGTCTTATACCAACAAGTCTATCAAGGTCCAAATGACACTGGAACTGGGTTCTCCCTTAGCCTCCACATAAAAGCCCAGCTCTTGATTCCAGTCTTGTGTGATCCTAGCAGGGAACTCAGTCACGCCCACCTAGACACGAATATGCCAGGTCACAGGCGAGTGCTGTTTTAAGTTTGTTATGATTGGTCAATAGAGCAGCAAATGATTAATACAACTTTTTCTTGCTTCCTGTGTTTTACCACACAGAGAAGAGGTCCCACCTCTTGACCCCCTCCCCAATATTCTTCAAATAAGCTTCTTCCTCCCCTCGTCCATGCATCCAGCCTTTCCTGTTTGTGAAATTCTCTAGTCATGACTGTGTAATGAGTCTCTGTCCCACCAGCCAGCTCCCAAATAACCACACAGAGACTTATTATTAATTATGAAAGCTCAGCTGATGGATTAGGCTTGTTTCTACCTAGCTCTCATAACTTCACTAAACCTGTATCTTTTAGTCTGTGTTCTATCACGTGGCTCATGGCTGATACCTCTCCTCCTGCATGTCTTCCTTGTTCCTCCTCTCCTTCCTTCTTCTCCCAACGTCCTCTGTGCCTGGAAATCCTGCTTAGCTATAGGCCATTCAGCTTTTTATTAAACCAATCCAAGTGACACATCTTCACTGTGTACAAAAAGATTATTCCATAACGTTACTGGTTCTAACTCCCCTTTGGGTGACAGCTTAGCCGTCACGGCTGTGGAGAGTCTTTTACTCACTACTCCGTCATAGGTACATGTTGTTGATTTACTGTCTTACTTCCCTGCTATTTTCTGCCTAGTGTCAGTAGACCTCTCCTGTGCATAAAACATTCTAAGCGCTTTACATTTAAAGTGTGAGGCCATGAAATGAATGACATTGTCACCTGTGGTGATATTTTCTTTGTGTTCTAAAAAAAATAAAGCTTGCCTGGAGATCAGAAGGTGAAGCTAGCCACTAGTTAACCATAGAGGTCTGGAGGTCTATACAGACAGACAGGAAATGATAAGCAGGGGTGAAGACAGGAGCTCGGCTCTTTGAGGCTGAGAAGTTGTGCAAGTAAGGTATGGTTGTGGCTTGCTCCTTTGTCTCTCTGATCTTTCAGCATTTGCCCCTATATCTGACTCTGGGTTTTTATTATGAAGAATAATTAGCACTCATGCTACAGTTATCCTCTTTCTATAGATGAGGACATGGACGCTCAGAGATTGAGAAATTTACAAGGATCAGGAAGTCTTATCTCAGGCTTGTAAGTAACCTTCTTCATTAGAAATAATGAACAGGGCTCTGGAGAAATGGCTCAGCAGTTAGAGCACTTACTATTCTTTCAGAGAATTGGAATTGGATTCTTAGCACCCATGTTGGGTGCCATGTTGGGTGGCCCCCAGCCCCCGCCCTCATAACTCCAGTCCAGGAGATCAGACATCTGACACCTCTTGTAGTCTCTACAGATACAGCGTGTGCATCCTCATGCATGTGAGCACAAAAGTATATTTTTAAAGATTTATTTATTCATATGATACATACATATATATACATATATATAAATGTTTGTTTGCATGTATGTATGTTTGTAGAGGTCAAAAAATATCAGATACCCTGGAACTGGAATCACAGACAGTTTTGAGCTACCATGTGTGTGGTAGGAACAAAAGTAGCCAGTGCTCTCAACCTCTGAAACATTTCTCTAGCCTCATAAAATAAAATCTTAAAAATGAAAAGAAAAAAAAAAGGATCAGTTTTCTGAATGTGTACCATTGCCCCAGAATACATAGCTTTTCTCACTTGGCAGAATGCTTTGTTCAGATTGGTTTATCAGAAGATACCGAGCATGGAGGAAGCTCAATCTTATGTTTATGACAGTTAACTCTGGGCTTATCTACATCCCTCCGGAGGCTTCCCTAGCACTCCCCTCCATGACATGAGTCTTTCTGGTGATCTTCAACTACTTCTGCCTGCCTGTATTAGCCACCCTGTGTCTAACACATGCCGCCTTCTCTGCCTCTGAGGAGTGAATTCCCTCTGGCAACAGAACATAATAATTATTTCTATTTTCTTTTCTTCCCACGCTAGTTTCTCTCTGGCCAGCATAAGTGGTCCTTCCCACCTTTGAATATCCAAATTACAATACATGTTAGAGAATGTTCTCTGCCCCCTCTGAAAGCCAATCTCGCGTACACTTTTTCCACTGTAAGTAATAATCAGTGTTTAAGATCTCCCAGCTGACCCTATTGACTCCAAACAACCTGGTAGAGACCAGACTCTAGCCTGTAAAATACTTCCTCAATAGCCTCACATGAAACAAAGATATCCAGTCCCAGGCCTTCCTTTAACCCCAGCTGCTGGAGTCCACAGGAGCTAATTGTTTAGATTTCCTGTATTAGAAGCACAAATGCTTCCTTTTCCAATAATAGAGTCGCTCAGCTTCAGTCAACACGGCAAAATTAGGGCCTTCAAGGAAAGCCTGTGCTTGGATAGCACTTAGTGGTAATTTGGGCTGGGAGGTCTGTGGGACTAAAAGGTGGATCATAAAGGAACGGGCAGGACCTCTGAGTTCAGGGACTCTTGATTATGGTTCTGGAGGGACTACCCTGCCTGCCAGCTGGGACTCCCTTATTTTATGTCACTCCCAGGAGTTCAAAGCCTACTTCTTGCAAACAGCAAAGAAAAAGTGGGTGTGGCTAGTATGCAAATATAATTTACATAGCACAGTGTAGAACATCGTTTATGAAATGGAGTTTGATACCAAGACAGCCTTTGCTTCTGCCTCTACCCTTGTCATCCTGGGTTCCTGCAGCACCAAATCATTTTGCACAGCATAGCACATGTCTGGCTTTTCCGCATCTTCCTCTCTCAGGTCTTGCTAGGGAGTGTCTTCTAACGTACCTACAGATAGTTGACTTGTGTTCTTTAAGACGGAGGTTGACATCGTTTGTAAGCTGTGACCCCCTCCTCTAGGGAGCAAGTACAATGGGGAAAGCAAATACTATGTTCCCAGATTAGCCGGGAACATAGGAATGCAAGGAGGATGGCATGGAGGGAGTGGCTACTTATTTCTCATAGCCCGCGGCTCACAGAGGGAAGAAAAGTTCCCTCTGTGCCAGAAGCCCTTCTTGGGAATCAAAAAACTTAGAGCACGTGGCAAGAATTTGACAGTGAAGGGGGAAAGAGTGTGATAAAAGTGATAGACAATCTCCCTCGGGTGCCCTTTACATACAGAGAAAGGATAAATTCCGTGATGCAACATGCAGATTTCTCACTACAGGAACCTACGACAAAGACTCCCTTCACATTGGAACTGCTTGATTTGTGGAAAACTTTTTTTTTAATTTTTAGTTGTATTTTATGTGTGTTTGCCTGTTATGTATCTGTGCACCATGAGCATGACTGATAACCACGCAGTTCAAAAGAGGGCATTGATCTTATGGAACTGGAGTTATAGATGGTTGCGAATCACCATGTGGGTGCTGAGGATTGAACCTGAGTCCTCGGTGAATCAACTGTTACAGAATAATATGTCTTCCCAGCGAGAAGTCATCCAGCACACCTAGAGGTTAGTGGAAGAAAGCTCTTTATTTGTCCTGCTGTAACTAATGCTCAAAAAGGAGCTGGCCTCCAGTTAGTGAGCTGGCAAGAAAATGAGAGTGAGGGGATTCCACTGTGAGCCCCAAAAGTTGCATATGGGGCCGAAGGACTGGGTGTTTTCCCTGTTGGAATACTTTTCCTGTGCCATTGTGAATTAGAAGTATATGACTTGGCATTTGATTTTCTTTCTCTTCCTTCCTTCCTCTCTCCCTCCTTCCCTCCCTCTCTCCTTCTCTCCCTCCCTCCTTCCTTTCTCCTGATAGAGGTTACACCTTTCTAGGGACAATTGCTGAGCTAGGTCACAGCGGTGACCGAGGGACGGAGGCACGCAGAGTGTCCACTTTCCTTTCAGGCATGGGGAAGTCATGGGATACACAGATACAGATCTCAGGAGCAGTCCCGGGGAGAAAGGACAGTAAGTAACCTGCTGTTTTTGCTGTGGCAGGCCTCCAGTCTCCTTCTATAGAGTGTCCAATGGGGATCGTTACTGGAGCAAACTGAGAAAGCGGAAGAGCTGCTCGCTTTCCTCTTCAAGCGAGCAGATGTTTCACACCATCCTCGCAGGGCAATCTCCTGGTTGGGAGACACCGGTGAAGTGATCTGGTGATAATTTCCTTTTTGTTTGTTTGTTTGTTTTGTTTTACGAGACAGGGTTTCTCTGTATTGTTTTGGAGGCTGTCGGTACAGCCTGGCCTCCACCTCACAGAGATCCGCCTGCCTCTGCCTCCCGAGTGCTGGGATTAAAGGCGTGCGCCACCACCGCCCGACGATAACTTCCTTTTTAAAAGATGTTTTCTGGAGCGAGTCCAGCTTCAGGTGAGATTGGGTCTCCGGCGGGGACTGCCCGCACATCCCCCATCCCCTTGATCTTCTGGGCCGCTCCTGTTATCCAGAAGACACAGGAAAGACTTCAGCCCTTCCAAGACCCCAACCCCAGCGAGTACAGCTTCGGGAAAGACATCAGCCCTTCCAAGACCCCAACCCCAGCGAGTACAGCTTCAGGAGACCGGCCCACACAGCAAAGAAGTCAACAATTCCAAGACCCCAACCCCAGTGAGACCAGCTTCAGGAAAGACATCAGCCCTACCAGGACCCAAACTCCGTGTCAGCATCCCCAGCTTCAGCTGCAGGAAGGAAGGAGACCAGTGGAGACAGAAAGACCCCACCAGCACCCACTGGAAGAAGAGATGGGAAGAAGACAGAATAAGAGATCACTCAGCAATAGAAACACCAACATGACCCCACCAGAATCCAGGGATCCAACACCAGCAAGACCCGAAAAGCACTACATAGATGAAGAAAAGGAGACAGAACTTAAAAATTATTTCATGAAGATGATGGAGACCCTCAAAGAAGAAACGAGGAAATCCCTTAAAGAAATAGAAGAAAAAACAAACAAAAAATCCATGAAATGGGGGAAAAAATTCAAGAAATAAACAAATCTCTCAAAGAATCTAAAGAGCACCAAGAAAGAACAACCAAAAAAATTAAGGAAACAACTCAAACAGTTGAAGGATTGAAAGCTGAAATAGAAACAATAAAGAAAACACAGAATGAAGGGATGCTGGAAATAGAAAAGCTGGGTAAACGATCAGGAACTACAGATGCAAGTATCACCAATAGAATACAAGAGATAGAAGAGAGAATCTCAGGTGTTGAAGACTCATTAGAGGATATAGAGTTGTCAACCAAAGAAAATCTCAAAACCAACAAATCCTTAACACAAAATATCCAGGAAATATGGGACACCGTGAAGAAGCCAAACCTGAGAATAATAGGTATAGAAGAAGGTGAAGAAATTCAACTTCAAGGTACAGAAAACATATTCAACAAAATCATAGAAGAAAACTTCCCTAACCTAAAGAAAGATATGCCTATGAAAGTACAAGAATCTTACAGAACACCAAATAGGCTCGACCAGAAAAAGAAGTCACCTCGCCATATAATAATCAAAACATCAAACCTACAGAGTAAAGAGAAAATATTAAGAGCAGCTGAAGAAAAAGGCCAAGTAACATACAAAGGCAGACCTATCCGAATTACACCTGACTTCTCAGTGGAAACGATGAAAGCCAGAAGATCTTGGACAGATGTCCTACAAACACTAAGGGAACAAGGATGCCAGCCCAGAATACTATATCCAGCAAAGCTCTCAATTACCATAGATGGAGAAAACAAAATATTCCATGACAAAGCCAGATTTAAACAATATCCATGAATCCAGCTCTACAGAAAATGCTAGAAGGAAAACCTAGAGCCAAGGAAGATAACTACATTCACAAAGACAGGCAATATATAGTCACACTTTACAAAACACCAAAAGAAAAAGGGAGGAGAAACTATACAAAATAACTTCACTAACAATAAATCAAGCACAAACAAGGATCACCAATCAATGGTCATTAATATCCCTCAATGTCAACGGCCTCAACTTGCCTATAAAAAGACACAGACTAGCAGAATGGATACGAAGACAGAACCCTTCCTTCTGCTGCATACAAGAAACACATCTCAACATCAAAGACAGACGTTATCTCAGAGTAAAGGGTTGGGAAAAGATCTTCCAATCAAACGGTCCCAAGAAACAAGTGGGTGTAGCAATCCTAATATCTATCAAATTAGACTTCAAATTAAAATCAATCAAAAGAGATGAAGAAGGACACTTCATATTCATCAAAGGAAAAATACATCAAGACGAAGTCTCAATTTTAAACATCTACGCCCCAAATACAAAGGCACCTACATTCGTGAAAGAAACATTACTAAAGCTCAAAATGCACATAAAATCTCACACACTAATAGTAGGAGACTTCAACACTCCGCTCTCACCACTAGACAAGACCTCCAGACAGAAACTTAACAAAGACACAAAAGAATTAATAGAAGTTATGACCCAACTGGGTTTAACAGACATCTATAGAACATTCCACCCAAATACAAAGGGATATGCCTTCTTCTCGGCACCACATGGAACCTTCTCTAAAATTGACCACATAATAGGATACATAGCAAATCTCCACAGATACAAAAAAATTGGAATAACCCCCTGCATCTTATCAGACCAACATGCATTAACATTAGAATTCAACAATAACACAAATCGCAGAAACCCTACAAACTCATGGAGATTGAACAATGCACAATTGCACCATCCCTGGGTAAAGGAACAAATAAAAAAAGAAATTAAAGACTTCCTCGATTTCAATGAGAATGAAGACACAACATACACAAACTTATGGGACACTCTGAAAGCAGTGCTGAGAGGAAAGTTTATAGCACTAAGTGCCCACATGAAAAAACTGGAGAACAGTCATACTAGAGAATTAATAGCACAGCTGAATGTTCTAGAACAAAAAGAAGCAAACTCCCCCAGGAGGAGCAGACGCCAGGAAATAATCAAACTGAGGGCTGAAATCAATCAAGTAGAAACCAGAAAAACACTGAGAAGAATCAATGAAACAAAGAGTTGGTTCTTTGAGAAAATCAACAAAATAGATAAACCTCTGTCCAAACTAACCAAAAGACAGAGGGAGAGCATGCTAATTAACAAAATCAGGGATGAAAAAGGGGACATAACAACAGACTCTGAGGAAGTCCAGAGAATCATCAGGGCATACTTTGAAAATCTGTACTCCACAAAATTTGAAAATTTAAAGGAAATGGACAATTTCCTGGATAGATATCACTTGCCAAAACTAAATCAAGAACAGATAAACAATCTAAACAGACCTATAACCCCTAATGAAATAGAAGCAGTCATCAAAAGTCTCCCAAATAAAAAAAGCCCAGGCCCAGATGGCTTCAGTGCAGAATTCTACCAGAAATTCAAAGAAGAGCTAATTCCAATACTCCTCAAAGTATTCCACACAATAGAAGCAGGAGGCTCACTGCCAAACTCTTTCTACGAGGCTACAATTACCTTGATACCCAAGCCACACAAAGACACAGCTAAGAAAGAGAACTATAGACCAATTTCCCTCATGAACATTGATGCAAAAATACTCAATAAAATACTCGCAAACCGGATTCAAGAACACATCAGAAAAATCATCCACCATGATCAAGTAGGCTTCATCCCAGGAATGCAGGAATGGTTCAACATTAGAAAATCTATCAATGTAATCCACCATATTAACAATCTGCGAAAGAAAAACCACATGATCATCTCACTAGATGCTGAAAAAGCCTTTGACAAAATCCAGCACCCCTTCATGATAAAGGTCCTAGAGAGATCAGGGATAACAGGAATGTACCTGAATATAATAAAAGCAATATACAGTAAACCAACAGCTAACATTAAACTAAATGGAGAGAAACTCAAAGCAATTCCTCTAAAATCAGGAACAAGACAAGGCTGTCCACTCTCTCCATATCTCTTCAATATTGTACTTGAAGTTCTAGCTACAGCAATAAGACAACAAAGGGAGATAAAGGGGATACAAATAGGAAAAGAAGAAGTCAAACTTTCACTATTTGCAGATGATATGATAGTTTACATAAGTGACCCAAAAAACTCCGCAAGGTTACTCCTAGAGCTGATAAACACCTTCAGCAATGTGGCAGGATACACGGTAAACTCAAAAAAATCAGTGGCCCTATAATATACAGATGATGGAGTGACTGAGAAAGAAATCAGAGGAACATCACCCTTTACAATAGCCAAAAACAACATCAAATATTTGTGTCTTTAAAGAAAGAAGTCAAAGAAGATACCAGAAAATGGAAAGATCTCCCATGCTCTTGGATTGGTAGGATCAACATAATAAAAATGGCAATCTTGCCAAAAGCAGTCTACAGATTCAATGCAATCCCTATCAAAATTCCATCACAATTCTTCAAGGACCTGGAAAGAACATTAATCAACTTTATATGGAAAAACAAAAGGCCCAGGATAGCTAAAACATCCCTATACAATAAAGGAACTTCAGGAGGCATCTCCATACCTGACTTCAAGCTCTATTATAGAGCTATAGTCCTGAAAACAGCTTGGTATTGGCACAAAAATAGGCAGGTAGACCAATGGAACCGAATCGAAAGCTGTAATTTTAACCCACACACCTATGAACACTTTATTTTTGACAAAGAAGCTAAAACTGTACAATGGAAAAAAGAAAGCATCTTCAACAAATGGTGCTGGCATAACTGGGTACTGGTATGCAGAAGACTGCAGATAGATCCATGTTTATCGCCTTGTACAAAACTTAAGTCCAAATGGATCAAAGATCTCAACATAAATCCGGTCACACTGAAACTTTTAGAAGAGAAAGTGGGAGATACTCTTCAACGAGTTGGTACAGGAGACCACTTCCTAAACATAACACCAGTGGCACAGGCACTAAGATTGACAATTAACAAATGGGACCTTCTGAAACTAAAAAGCTTCTGTAAGGCAAAGGACACAGTCAAAAAGACAAAAAGGCAGGCCACAGAATGGGAAAAGATATTCACTAACCCTACATCTGACAGATGGCTAATCTCCAAAATTTACAAAGAACTCAAGAAACAAGTCTCCAAAACACCAAAGGATCCAATTAAAAGGTGGGGTACAGAGCTAAATAGAGAATTCTCAGTAGAGGAGGCTAAAATGGCCAAGAGACACTTAAGAAAGTGCTCAACATCCTTAGCCATCAGGGAAATGCAAATCAAAACAACTCTGAGATACCATCTTACTCCTGTCAGAATGGCTAAAATCAAAAACACCGAAGACAATTTATGCTGGAGAGGATGTGGAGAGAGAGGAACATTCCTCCACTGCTGGTGGGAGTGCCGACTCATACAGCCTCTTTGGAACTCAGTATGGAGATTCCTCAGGAAAATGGGAATTAATCTACCACTAGACCCAGCAATTCCACTCTTAGGCATATATCCAAATGAGGCAAGTTCATACAACAAGGGCATCTGCTCCACTATGTTCATAGCAGCATTATTTGTAATAGCCAGAACCTGGAAGCAACCTAGATGCCCCTCAACTGAAGAGTAGATAGAGAAAATGTGGTACATTTACACAATGGAGTATTACTCAGCAGAAAAAAACAATGGAATCTTGAAATTCACAGGGAAATGGATAGCACTGGAAGAAACCATCCTGAGTGAGGTAACCCAGCCGCAAAAAGACAAACATGGTATGTACTCACTCATATATGGATTTTAGACATGGATCAGGATAGTGCTAGTCTGCACTTCCACTGATAGAGAGTCTGGGAAACAGGAAAGAACCTAAAAGATATGCATATATGCATAGTACCCAAGAGAAGAGGATGGAGACAAGATCCCCTGAATGGATGGGGAACACGGCGAGGGGTGGGGGAGTGGGACCTGGGAAGAAGAGAGGGGTGAAGAGGAAGAGAGTTGGTCATGGGGGAACAGGAAGTTGAGGGGGTGGGGGTAGAATAGGGGGAAGAGGGAATCATAGGATCGAATACAGATCAGGCACCAGAGCGACCTCGAGTGATCTAAAGGGATAACACCAATTGGTAAGCTAAGCAATAGTGGAGAGACCACCTCGAATGCCCATTCCTGATAATGAACTTGATGTCTATAACCATCCAGGAGCCTTCATCCTGTGACTGATGGAAGCAGAGGCAAACACACAATTAATCACTGAACTGAACCCAAGGAACCCAGTGACAGAGAGAGAGGAGTGATGAGCAAATTGGCAAAGAATGGGCTGGCAAAACCAGCAGAGACAGCTGATCTGAACAGGGGGAGAGCTCTTGGACCCCAGACCGACAGTGGGGAGGCCAGCATGGGACTGATCTGGACCCCCCAAATGTGAGTGTCAGCGAGAAGGCCTGGGCAACCTATGGGGCCCTGAGCTGTGGATCAGTGTCTATCCCTGGTATACAAACAGTCTTCGTGTGCCTATAGCACAAAGAGGGATGCTCTCTCAGCCTGGACTCTTAGGGGAGTGCCTGGACCCCACCCAGAGTAAAATGACAGACTCTAGATATCCCCTATGTGGAAGGATTTGGCAATAGGGTGGGAGGGAGGGGGGGGGAAGGGGAGTGCGGGAGGAGGGGAGGGAGAGGGAACTGGGATTGACATGTAAAACAAGCTATTTAAAATTAAAATAAAAAATGATAAAAAAAAAGATGTTTTCTGGGATGGGAGTATAAATCGATGGTAGAATGCTAGCCGGTACAATCCGGAAATCAATCTCCAGCCACAAGAAAAAGGCTAAGGGGACTGGAGAGGTGGCCCAGCAGTTTAGAGCACCAGTTTCCCTTACAGAGGACCATGGTTTGATTCCCAGTACCCATCCCACACAATGGCTCACACTTGTCTATAACTCCAGTTCCTGGAGATCTGATGCCCTCTTCTGGGCTCTGCTGGCACCATGCACACATGTGTTGCATAGATATACATGCAGGCAAAATGCTTATACATATAAAATAAAATAAATCTAAAACAAAACACGTTAACTCTAAATAACAAGTTAAATAAAAAATGAAGCTGTTTTCACTTTACACTAGCCAGAACATATTGCTATTTCCTATATAATGCTGATGCCATGGATGTAGGAAGGAGGAGGCCCTTTAGTTTGTGGTACTGTGGGAAAGATAAGCAGAAGGATAGTGGGTTTTGTTTTTTTGTTTTGATTTTGTTTTTTTGTTTGTTTGTTTGTTTGACAAGGAGACGTCAATATAAACCCCAAGAGACCTTTGGCAAGTATGGGTAAGGAATTAGGAGCAGGTATGATGATAAACCTGCTTTGTAATTTTACCTGTATGATAATTTTACCTTGTCATAGAAGCCATTATGGACCAAATATCTTCCCATATCTAGAATCTATCTTCTTTCTTTCTTTCTCTCTTCCTTTCTTTTGACACAGGGTTTCACTATGTAGTCTTGTTGGCCTGAAATCTCCTACATAGACTGGGCAGGTCTCAAACTCAGAGACCTCCCTGCCTCTGCCTCCTGAGTGTTGAGTTTAAAGGTGTGGTATGCACCACCATGCCTGTCTGCCTGCATGTCTACATATAGGCTGATAGACTGATGTCAGGATCAGTTTGGAAAGTTGCATTCCTGGGACTCACATGGTAAAATAAGAGAACTGATTTCTGCAAGCTGTCCTCTGACCTCCACATGAAGGTCACGGCACATGTGCACCCACACAATGAACAAATAAAATGTAATACAGATAAAGAAAGGAAACTGAAGAAGGATGTGAGGGAAAAAACAGCAAAGAATGAAAAGAAATAAAATAACGGGGGAAACAGTGGAGAGCCGAAAATGCTGGAGAGAGAACAGTTTATGCAAACATTTGGAAGGGGATCAACATACTTTCTCTTTTAACTGCATCTTCTCTTTTTAGATTTGTTCTCTTTCATACACAACTGAAATTCCTTCATTTGGAAATGATTTGCAAGCATTTATATATGGCCGCTTAAATAAGTATGGGGTTTGGAGAGACGATATTAATTGATCCCTTCACCTAACAAATCGCTATTAAGAACCTTCTTATGTCAGGATCAATGCTTAGGGGTAGTGCTGAGTAAGACAGAAAACCTTTGGAGATTTCATTAGTATCGAGCTCACTAGCACACCCATCATTCACAATCTATCACAATAAATGTCTTCTCTTGAAATCATAGCAGGAAAACATGGCAGATGAAAGTATCTATCCCAAGGTTACACACAGGCAGGTGCTTAACGTAATTGCTTTGTAATGGCACTATTAAAACTCTAAGAATAGTCAGAGTACTTTCTTGAACTTTATAAGGCAATGGAAAATTTTCCATAAGGAATGTTAGAAAGAGTTACCAATCAATCAATTGAAACCTTCTGGTTAGACTAACAGATGTATTTAACCTGTGGGCATGCGATTTGTGTGACTGAGGAGCCTTCTTTCCCGCTCTTGAGGATTTCTCCCTGTGACAGGGTCCTGTTAGTGTATGTCTTAGCACAGTGTGCCTGTCTTCTGCCGGTGCCATACTTGGTCCACCCTGTGGGTGAGCAATGAGTTTTGAAAAGAAACTGGACATGGGCTTTCCCCCCTCTTGGGATGTGGTGGAGAAGAGGAAGCTGGTGCTTTCCTTTCTGATTCTGCAAGGACAGGCCCTGAGAGGGAGGGTCAGCATAGATACCTCTGAAAAAAACTGGATTTGGCATTGCTAAGCCTGTTTGCTCAGACACAAGCCTTCCCAGCTAAAGTTTGAGGAACAATAGAGATGATTTCTTTTGTTTCCCACCTGTATTGCTTCTATATATTTTTTCCTATTAAGTTGGAAATCAGGTAAGAAATGGATGGCAGTTACTGGCTCTTGTATTCCTCTGGTTTTCATCACTGTAACATACACCTGTGAGAATCAACTGCAGAGACAGAAGATTCCCTTTAGCTCCTGGTTTCGGAGGATTCAGTCTGTTGCACCATAAATAAAAGACCTAGAGACTGAAATTGGGTTCAAGCTTCAAGCTGAAGATCAGAGAAGCAAAGTGCCAGCCACTAGGTCTCACCTCTACCTCAGCTCAGCCCAAAGGGGCCATCCTCAAACTGCTCCCGACTTCACTGCTCCTCAGATTCACTCAGACTGTTATGCTCTCTCAATGTGGCTAGAGAACAGCTCTCAGATGGAATGCCTCTATCTTTTATACCTCTCAAATCCTGGGATTAAAGGTGTGAGTTCTGGTTCACTCTCCAGTAGCCCAGGGTGGTCTTGGACTCAGAGATCCATCTGTCTTTCTCCTGAGTCCTGGAATTAAAGGTGTGTACCAACACTGAAATGCCTGATCTCTACAGCTTAAGGCTGGCTTTGCTTTCTGAATCCTCAGGCAAGCTTTAATAAATCATGAATAATATATCACCACCACGGTCATCTGGTCTGTGGTGAGGTGGGATGTCATAGAGGAAGCAGCAAAGTCTCTCTCAGCATGGTGACCAGGGAGATAGGAAGGAGTGGACCAAGGCAAGATACAGGTAGCCACAAAGGTTGTGTTCCTGGGGCTCTTCCTCTAGCTAAGTCTCCTGGCCTAAAGTTTCTGAAATATGAGAGCCATTTATATTTAAACCACAGAAATCCTTTAGTTCATTAATGTTGCCCCAGCAATTGTGTATATAAACACACACACACAGTGGAAAGTGACTTTAATTGACCTGGGCTTTGAATTCAACATGGTAAAGCCAACTAGTCTCAAACTGATCTTGTCCCTCCCCTAACACTCAGAGATAGCAGGCCTAGCATTCTCGCAAAGGTTCAAATAACCTTAATAATCAAACCCAATGCCTAGCATTAAGCATAAAGGCATGGTGGTAGTAGCAGCAGTGGTTTTAAATATCCAGCACTGGGATAGTTACTAACGTCTTTCTCCATTTGTGAAAAAGACCTAGACTTAAAAAAATTGCGTTTTATTTTAATGATGTGTGTATATGTGAGGGTCTCTGTGTGGCTAGGTGCACAGGAGTGCAGGTTCCCATGGAAGCCAGAAGCACTGGATCCTCCCAAGCAGGAGTTACAAGCAGTTGTGAGCCATCTGATGTGGGTGCTGGGAACTGAACTCAGTCCTCTGCAAGTGCAGTATATGATCTTGACCACAGAGCCACCTCTCTGGTCCCCCACACCTGTTTTGTTCTGTTTTGTTTTTAATTTAAATTTAAATTAGAAACAAGGTTGCTTCACAAGTCAGTTCCAGGTCCCTCTCCGTTTCCCTCCCCTCCTCCCGTGCCCTCCCCCCAACCCCCCCCAATATCCCCTCATTTCCCCAGGGAGGGTGAGGCCCTCCATGGGGGTGTCCATAGTCTGTCACTTCATCCAGGGCAGGGCCTAGACCCTCCCCCCAAGAGTTCAGGGTGAGAGTGCATCTCACATTGTTGGATGGGAGTCCAAAGCCCATTTGTATACCCGGGATAAATACTGATCTACTGCCCAAGGCTCAATATATTACCTAGGCCTCCGCACTGACACCCACATTCAGGGGGTCTTGATCAGTCCCATGCTGGATTCCCAGGCTGATGCCTGGGATTCAAGAGCTAACCCTTGTCAGGTCAGCTGTTTCTGGGGGTTAAACCAGCCCAGTCTTAATCCCTTTGATAATCAGTCCTCCCTCTCTGTCACTGGATTTCTTGAGTTCAGCTCAGTGCTTAGCCGTGGGAGTCTGCCTCTTCTTCCATCAGCCACTGAATGAAGGTTCTGTTTCCCAGACTCTCTGGCCACAGGATTATAGGCTGGCACTCCCCAGATCTATGTCTAAAATCCATATATGAGAGAGTACATGCCATGTTTCTCTTTTTGTGACTGGGTTACCTCACTCAGGATGGTTTCTTCTAGTGCCATCCATTTGCCTGCAAATCTC
This sequence comes from Mesocricetus auratus, assembly GCF_017639785.1. Taxonomy (NCBI): domain Eukaryota; kingdom Metazoa; phylum Chordata; class Mammalia; order Rodentia; family Cricetidae; genus Mesocricetus; species Mesocricetus auratus. The sequence goes on from NW_024429197.1 coordinate 40,585,471, forward strand.
AGGATTCCATTGTTTTTTTCTGCTGAATAGTACACCATTGTGTAAATGTACCACATTTTCTCTATCCACTCCGGTTGAGGGGCATCTAGGTTGCTTCCAAGTTCTGGCTATTACAAATAATGCTGCTATGAACATAATGGAACAGACATCCTTGTTGTATGAATGGGCATCTTTTGGATATATGCCTAAGAGTGGAGTTGCTGGGTCTTGTGGTAGGTTTATTCCCATTTTTCTGAGGAATCTCCATACTGATTTCCAAAGTGGTAAAAGGGGAACACTCCTCCATTGCTGGTGGGAGAGCCAACTTGTTCACACCCCTGTTTTTTTAAAGGGCCAACTAACTAAACTATAAATCTCCCTTGTAAAGGACTACATGGCTTACTACTTGGTAAAGTTGTTTAAAATATCTTAGGAATTCTGGGGTGGGTAATGACCTAAAACAAAGTGAAAGTACTTGTTTCCTTTGGTTAGCCTAGAGACTTTGTTTGTTTTTGTTTTTTTCAGGGCAGGTGCCTTCGTTAGGGTTTCTATTGCTGCAATGAAACACTGTGACTAAAAAGCAAGTTGGTGAGAAAAGTGTTTATTTGACTTACATTTCCATATCTCTGTTTATCATCGAAGGAAGTCAGGACAGGAACTCAAGCAGGGCAGGAATCTGAAGGCAGAGACCTTCAGGAATCAGAGGCTATGGGAGGGCTGCTGCCTACTGGCTTGCTCCTCATGGTTTGCTTAGTCTGCCTTCTTACAGAGCCCAGGGTCACCTGCCCAGGGATGGCACTACTCACATCAGGCTGGGCCCTCCCCCATCAATCACAAATTAAGGAAATGCCATACAGGCTTGCCTACAGACCTGTCTTATGGAGGTATTTTCTCTGTTGAGGCTTCCTCCTCTTTGATGAGTCTGACTGTGTCAAGTTGACATAAAACTAGCCAGTACAACAGGGTGTCTCTGTGAAGCTGGGTTGTCCTAAAACTAGCTCTATAGACCATGAGACAGTCTTGAACTCACAAAGATCTGCCTTCCTCTGCCTCCTGAGTGCTGGAATTTGCCACCACTGCCCCACCTAGAGTCTTCCTATTTTTGAAAATTTCGTACCTGAGTACTGTATTTACATCATTTCCCTACACTTTCCCCCTCCAACTCCTCCTGTGACCCCAAATTCCTCAAATTCATGACCTCCTCTTCTCTAATTTTTATTTCTCTCTCTTTCTCTCTCTCTCACAAACACACACACACACACATGCATGGGCACACACATGTGCATATAAGTACAACCTGCTGAGTCCATTTAATGATGCTCATATATATATGTGTTTATTACTAACCTATCAGGATGCTCTCTTCCTTTAAGTCAGTCCTGGTAAGGAGAGATGAGAAATAACAAATCAGGACTCTTACTTTTATAAACTGCATTTCCTCCTTTTTGAAGCTAATGCTCCCAGTGTTGAATTGTCTGTGGGTCTTTCTCCCCCTTCGAGCATCTCCCCACCTCTGCTGACTGCAATTCATCATGGGCACAAATGAGGAATATCTTGTGGCTGGATAAGATTTATGAAAAGGACCCAGGTATGTTTCTATTATTTTCTGATACATGCTTGCCAAGGTTCATTCATTCAGAGATTTCCATTTTTTAGCTCAAATAAATGAAAAACACCTATATCAATTTGTGACCCTTCCCTCTACTGGAAAATAAAAAGAACTGATTTAATGTAGGCTAGGCTATTCATTGTGACGTACTTTTCACACATTTCCGTTGTTCTGGAAGGGCTTTCAGGCTGTCTTCCCTGCAGGAATTGTAGGCACAGAGCAGGCACACTTTACTTTTGCTCAGTTCGTGTTCATTCTATCCCTCAACCAAATCGCAGAAGCACAACACAGATCAACTCGCACTAAAGAACAAAAAGGAAACTCTGAGTGCTGACTGTGTAAAGCACTAATGAGCAGTTTGTAGAATGCAGGAACTTCACACATCACTGTCTTGTTGTGAAGGCCCATAAAGAACCATCCTAAGCAAAGAGTCAATTCTTTCAGAACACAGTATTCACATGCAATGCTAACCATAAATATACGTCGAATTAATTATTGGAAACATACTGTATTAATGACTTTTCTTGTTGGCGTAACCCAAGCAGCAGATTAAAAAAACAAAACAAAACAAAAAACAAAAAAAATAACAACAAAACCACCACCACCAACAACAAAAAACCCTTGAGAGGACTTGTTTATTTTGGCTCACCGTTTGAGGGGTTATAGCCATCATGGTGGGAAGGGATGGTGGCAAGAGCTCGAGGAGGCTGGTCACTTTGCTTCTGCAGCCAAAGGCACAAGGTAAAGAGGAATTGGAGCCCAACTATAACACCCTAATCTCCCTCGCTCCACAGTCCCTTCCATCATAGTTCTGCTTTCTAAATGTTTCAGAGTCTTCCAAAACAGTGCCACTAGCTAGGATGAACCAAGTATTCAAACCCAAGCTGAGGGGGTCATTTCATGTCTAAACCACAATATACATGGATCTCGTTAGGCTTATTAACGAGAGGTATCTTAATAACTATGTAGTTTAATTTCTGTCATAATAAAACCAGGTGATTTGTCCCCCATACTTCTTTTAAACAATATTACTTATATATAATGCTCTATTAACTTTCAAAGAGTCATTTTCGGTTGATTTGTATCGTTTCAAAACCCATTTCCTCTTCTTTGTTGTTTGTTTTTTGTTTGTTTGTTTGTTTGGTTTTGGTATTTTGAGATGGGGTTTCAATGTGTACCTCTGGCTGTCCTGAAACTGACTCTATAGACCAGGCTGGCCTTAAAGTTAGATATCTTCCTGCCTCTGCCTCCCAACTTCTGAGATTAAAGGTGTGTGCCACCACAGCCTAGTGCCCTGTTTCCTCTTACATAAGGGAAAAATTAGTTTGTGAGCAAAATATACTAGACAAAGTGTATTTCATTTTAAATGTATGAGTGTTTTGCCTGCATGTATGTCTATATAACTAATGCTCTTAACTGTTAGGCCATCTCTCCAGCCCCTAATTTACTAATTAAGTTACTAATTTATTAATACAACCTCAAGTTACTAATTTATTAATTACAACTCATTTTATCAGGCTTCAACATGAAATGACTTAAAATGTGTGTATTTATCAGCTTATCTTAGTCTAGATCTATTTGACTTGAAGTATGGCTCATGGCTCAAACTAATACTATTAAAAAAACATAAGCAGATGTGGTGGTATTCACCTAGAGTCTTACTCCTTGGGAACTGAGGCAGGAGGATCAGGAGTTCAAGGCTACCTTCGGCTAGAGTTTTGACTCTGGCCATGGCAATTTGAGATTTTTGTCTAAAGGAAACAAAAAGCCTGTGAAATGGTTTAGTAAGTATAGCCACTTGCTGTCAAGCTTGATGACCTGACATCACTTCCTGGGACCCACACAGTAGACATATAGAACAAATTCAGGAAAGTTTTCCTTTGACCTTCACTTATACACCATGGGATACACATTACCCACTCCCAAACACACACACACACACACACACACACACACACACACACACACACACACACACTACCTACATAAGCATATGTTAAAAGTAGGGAGGAAAGTGTGGGTATGATGAATTGCAGTCAAGCAAAGTGCTTAGTAGGCAGGCCTGAGTTCTATTGGTACTATGTACATAAAAGTGGAAGTAGAGAACTGAATCCACAAAACTGCCCTTTGATCTGCACATGTGTGCTGTAGAATGCACACACACACACACACAATAATAAAAATTTCCACTGGTTATATAAGTAAGAAAAAGAAGCAAAATCAATTTTGACAGTATATTTTATTTGGCCCAGTTACCCCAAATCATTCCAATATGAGCTCAATATTATTATTATTATTATTATTATTATTATTATTATTATTATTATTTGGTTTTTCTAGACAAGGTTTCTCTGTGGCTTTGGAGGCTGTCCTGGAACTAGCTCTTGTAGACCAGGCTGGCCTCAAACTCACAGAGATCCACCTGCCTCTGCCTCCTGAGTGCTGGGATTAAAGGCATGTGCCACCAACACCCAGCATGAACTCAATATTAAAAGTGTCTAATTAGAAATCTCAGGCTATAGTTGTAGTTCCATGATGAAGTATATGCCAGGCACATAAAAGGCCCTGGGTCACATCCCCAATACATCAAGAAAGCATTTCTAAAAAGGAAATTTACATTCTTTTACATGTATTTGAAGACCGAAACCCTGTGTAACTTTATGGCTTTTGCACATTTCAATTTAGATGAGTCACATTTTAAGTGCTTAGTCATCACAAATGGCCAGTGGCTGCCACACTGGACAATGTATGCCAAAGGAATGGCTCGGGAAGACATTCTCACTCACCTGTGTTCCAGTCCGTTATCTTTCTTTTGGCTTCACTTCAAATAGGTAAGATGTCTTCAAGTAGTTTCCATCTTATAGTCTAGCAGCTTGACAAGTATAGTGAAATAATTTTTCCTAATTAAAAAAAAATGAAGCTGGGTGGTGGTGGTGCACACCTTTAATCCCAGCACTCGGGAGGCAGAGGCAGGCGGATCTCTGTGAGTTCGAGACCAGCCTGGTCTACAAGAGCTAGTTCCAGGACAGCCTCCAAAGTCACAGAGAAACCCTGTCTCAAAAAACCAAAGGGGGGGGGGAACCTTGTCTTGAAAGAAACAAACTAACAAAAAATTAAAACAACAACAAAAACCCACATGAAAAAAAATGATGTTGGTCTTGATGTTCATGGCTTTATATTGATTGAGTTATGAGAACCTCCCTCTTTAAACCAACCATCAGTAGTTGTGATCAGGGAGAATGGCACTTAAATCGGCTTATCTTGTCACAAATAACTCTTATACATAAAACTGGAATGAATCCTACCACAAGGACAGACATCAAAGAAAGACTTCTCCAAACAAAAGAACTACTATGCTATCTGAAGGATCAGTGCCAGATAGCCCCAAACTTGCTATGTATAACCGTGCATCTACTTTTCTACCATACAAAATAATAAGATGACCAGTTCTGAAATGATTAATATATGCAATGTAGTGTAATCCTTAGAGAATTGGCCAGGGAAAAACCACACAGGTTGTTTTGTATAGATTTTCTCTAACCTTCTTGAAAATATAACAGTACATCAAAGGCAACATTAAAAGAAAAAACTCTGACAGATGGACATGGGCACAGCAGAAAAAGAAAGGAGTGAGTTAAGTTCATTCCCAAGGAATGCTTGCGATGTTCAGAGGCATTGTCTCTAGAAAAGCCCACGTCTTTAATTCCCAGCTTCCTTGTGTAGCTTGTATGATGGGGGAAATCCTTCTGTGTATATGTTGTCTTATTGGTTGATAAATAAAGCACTGTTGGCCAATAAAGAAGCAAGATAGGTGGGATTAGGAGTTGATGAGGATTCTGGGAAGTGTAGTCAAGAGTAGAGGGTTGCCATGTGATCCCAGGAGGAGAGGGTTCAAGTCTGGTATTCTCAGTAAGATAAGACCTTATAAAAATATATATTAGTGGCCGGGCGTTGGTGGCGCACGCCTTTAATCCCAGCACTTGGGAGGCAGAGGCAGGCGGATCTCTGTGAGTTCGAGACCAGCCTGGACTACCAAGTGAGTTCCAGGACAGTCTCCAAAGCCGCAGAGAAACCCTGTCTCGAAAAACCAAAAAAAAAAAAATATATATATATATATATATATTAGTAATTATGGGTTAATAATTAAGTCAGAGCTAGCCATTAAGAAACTAAACAAATGGCCAACAATTTCATAATTAATGTAGTGTCCTGCATGTTCATTTGGGACTGATGAGCCTCTGGGACCAGTCTGGCTAGAAGAATGCATGTTACACTTGTGTTTGACTTTGTCTGTCTCTGTCCAGTCAGCACTGCAAAGACTGCAATCCAGCAGTCACTCAGCTCCCAGCACCTTAGATTCCACCTGAAATTATAGAAGGTATATGTTATATTGGAGGGTCAAGATTAGCACTTGCCTAGGATGTAACCCCCAAAGTAGAACTTTCATCAACTGTGGCTGAAGGAAATCTACTGGTTTCCAGGAAGACAGGAATTACACAGGTGGATGAACAACACAGCTCTTTGGGCAACAAGGCGAACCAATGAGTTGCAGGCAGGGGTATGAGTGAGAGGTTATTTATGGGAGCAGGGGTGACTCAGAGGCAGGTGCAGCACCAAGAAGTCCCTCCTAGCCTGAGAACACCTGCAGCCACGAAGATGTCTGCACAACCTTCGAGCAGCTCCACAGGACAGAGAGTCTTCAGCAGTACATAAAACTAGAGAGGGAGAGGGGGCCTTGTGAATATGTTTTTACTTTATGAGTCTTAACTAGCCTACTGGGATGGAATGTTTTGATTCGGATGAAATTATTGCACAGCACCTTATCACCTTAATACTCCTAAGATCTGACAAAAGCGGAATGCTCAAGGAATCTCGAAAGAGATGCTAGAGGGAGCAACATGAGTGCAGGATGAAGATGGTGGTCAGCCAGCCTCCGTTTTCACTCCCTGCTGAATACCTAAGTGTTCTAGGCTTCAGCTCCAACTGACAGCACCGCTGGCGCCCTTCCTCCCTTCTTTTCACATCAGCAGCCTTGCCCTGTAGCTGCAACAGAACTGAGGCTTGGAAGACCCTTAAATTGCAATAGAAGAACACCCTGTTTCCTCGTTTCTGCCCTACAGTTCTCCTGATACAAAGGCAGCTTCCCTCGAGCTGTAGTGTGACACTCCAGATCTAATCAGGAAAGAGACATCACATAGCAATTTGCAGAAGCTAAATTCAGTATAAATTTAATGTGCAAAGGGAGACTAGAATAACAAGAAATCAGCTACCAAGAGTTAAGAACAAGCCAGGTGTAGCGGCGCACGCCTTTAATCCCAGCACTAAGGAGGCAGAGGCAGACAGGTCTCTGTAAGTTCGAGGCCAGCCTGATCAACATGGTGAGTTCCAAGACAGCCAGAGCTACACAGTGAGGCCCTGTATCAAGGGGGGGAAAAAAGGAAAAGACAGAAAAACAACAAGAAGTTGGAACAGGTGCTGAAGAAATGTCTCAGCGGTTGAGAGTACTGGCTGCTCTTCCTAGGGACCTAAATTTGGTTCCCAGCACCCACACAGCAGCTCACAACTGTCTGTAACTTCAATTCCAGAAGATCTAAAGCCCTCTTCTGGCCTCTGCAGGCGCCACGCACACAAATGGGCACATGCATACATGCAGGCGAAAACAGACACACATACACATCTTTTTTTTTTTTTCAAGACAGGGTTTCTCGGTCCTGGAACTAGCTCTTATAGACCAGGCTGGTCTCGAATTCACCACATTTATTTTAAAAAGGAATTTTAAAAAAGATTTATAAAGAATGCAGAAATAGAAATCTAAGGAACTAGCTGCTAGGGCTGAGTTAACATGAGAACAGTTCCATCCTTATCCAATGAGTTGTGATCTTGACCTTTTCAGAGACAGTGTGGAGATGACTCATTTGATGGCAGATAAGTCGCTGTCGTGTTGCAAAGGCAGAACAGAATTTTGCTGGAATCTTGCCATGGCATCTTCTAGCAATGCCCCTTAAGGGTAATGGGAAAATTGCTCACAGAGACACTCTACTCAGGAAGACTAATGGGGAAGCTGCTGTCTCTGGCTGCTGCTGGCACTGTGCATTGTAGAGGAGGCTGTGGAGACACACGCTGTGGTACCTACTCAGAGAACACTGGAGGGAGAAAAACGCACTATTTACTGTCATTACCCTCTGCTGACAAGATCCAGGGTCAGCTGCTGTAGGAAACATAGTTTTAAAGGTCTATATCCACTTTTCAAAGACCAGTTTAAATGGTAATGTGGGGCCATGAAACAAAATAACCAGTTCACAGGTTGCCAGATTTTTTTTTTTTTTTTGAAAAGCAGCATGTGCCCACAGAGAACAGAAGGGAGCCTGGGAGGCCCTGGGACTGGAGTTACAGGCAGTCGTTTAGCCACCATGTGAACCCAAGTCTTCTGGAAGAGCAGTCGGCGCTCTGCCAAGCCATCTCTCCAGCCCCCAAACACTACTTCTTATCTCACATTTGTTTTATTCTGGAGGGGCACGTACCATGTCCTGTGTGGAGTCAGAGGACAACTTGCAGGAGCCATCTTCTACCACATAGGTCCCGGGGAGCCAACTTGGGTTGTCAGGCTTGGCAACAAGTTCCCATACCCACTGAGCCATCTCAGTGGCCCAAATAATGACAGCTTAAGCAACTCACAGATGAACAATTTTGCTAGACATTTAGAGTTTTTCATTTTTTTCATTCGTACTAAATATTGCAAAGTAGGACCCATCCTGCTAGTCAGCATTCTGTCACTGCAAGACTCACCTGAGTTTACAAGGAGAAAAGAGTAATCTGGTGCATAGTTTTGAAGATTTTCATCCGTGATTGGCTAGCACTGTTGGAAAGCCGCCCGTCACAGCAGGAGCAGGAACAAAGTCAGAGCAAAACTATGCACCTCATGCCTGGGGAAGGGGGAAGGGAGAGGAAGTAGGAAGGAGTCCCACAATCACATCCCCAGGCCTCATTGACCTAAGGATCTGGCACAAGACCCTCTTCCTAAAAATCCACAATACCTCTCATGGTGGTTGCATTGCCTGCATGACAAAGGACCATTTATGCCCTGTTTGAAATTTGCCGGTATCTTGTAGTATACTTAAGACATGTCTTTTCTTTAGTTACTTGGAATTCAGCAAACAGAACAGTGAAGTCTAACTGTGAAAGCACCAGAGTAAGAGCTGGAAGGGCTGGAATGTGTAGACGGAGTGCTCGCCTCGTATGCACAGAGACCTGGGTTTGGTTCTCAGCACAGCATGAACTGGGCATGGTGGTATATGCCTGGAACCCCAGCACTCAGGAAGTGGTGGCAGTGGATCAGAAACTGATTCAAAGTCATCCTCGCAGCCACTTGTGGAATTTGAAGCTACCCTGAGCTATATGAGACCCTGTCTGGAATTAGGAAGGAAGGAAGGGAGGGAGGGAGGGAGGGAAGGAGGAAGGAAGGAAGGAAGGAAGGAAGGAAGGAAGGAAGGAAGGAAGGAAGGAAGGAAGAAAGGAAGGAAGGAAGGAAGGAAGGAAGGAAGGAAGGGAAAACTGCGGAGGTGCTATCTGAACAGTAATAAAAACGTCTGCACTGGGCATCGTGGTAAACAATTTAGATGTTATAGTAACCTCATGAGCCTGAGACCTCTTGCATTGGTATGGTTATTATTCTCTATATCAAGAAAATAAAGTTTTGTGATTTTAGATGAAATCCCCAAGTAAGAATTTCTCAACTCTGAACCCCAAGTTCTTAATGATTATGGTTGCCTAGCACTTATGCTGTAAACACTTCTTGTAAAATATAACATCTTTTGAAATGTACATACTGTGTGAAGATCCCCAGAAAAGCTGTGTCTAAATGCAGGAAGAACCAGGACACAGCAGAGAACAGCTTTTGAAATGACTGGGATCTGCTCTGCCAATCTGCCAGAAAAAGCTGAGTCTAAATGCAGGAAGAACCAGGATGCAGCAGAGAGCAACTTTTTGACCTGTCCGGGATCTGCTCTGCTGATCTGTGTGAGCAGTAGTTGATCTGATTATGGGGTCAGTGTGATATTGAGCTCTACTGACTTGACTGTACCCACAGGGTGTAGGCAGCTCACCGTGCTCTGAATAAAGCTTTCCACTTAGGTCTAAACTGAACTAAAAAAAAAATAGATGGAGAACGGGTCGTTATCACATGGATTGAAATACTAATGGCGGTGTCTTCCTTTAATCCCAGTACCCAGGGGGCAGAGGCAAGTGAACCCTTGTAAGTTCTAGGCCAGTCAGGGTTACATAGTGAGACCCAGCTCAAACCACATCTACAAGGACCCACAAAAACAAACGCCAACCAAAAAAACCTAACGCAGAAAACAGAAAGTGATAAACTTCAGCCTATTCTGTGTCAGGCGCCTGAAGGGGACCCTCATTCCCACAGTCTGGGAAGTACATACCACTTCCTTCTTCCTCATTGTCTCTGGTAGCAGACCCTGGTTTCGAATGGAGTGAGCTGCCCCACAGAATGAAAACTAATGCTCTCTGCCTTCCTTTAATGACTGGAGAATTTGGACTTTTAATGGTTTGTCCTTGGAAGTGTCTTCCACAGTGCACTCCTGAAAAACTGCTATTCCTTGACTTCATCCTTAGCTCATTCCCAGTGTCGCCTACTTCCTTTGTCCTTTTGTCCCCTGTCCTCCTCATTATCTCTTTTCCACGTGCGTCTTTGAAACTCTGGTTTCTGTCCTCATCTTTTTCTTCTTTTTCTTGGTTGGCTGACGGTTTCTGTCTTCTCTCAGATCTCAAATGACATCTGCTGTCATACTTTGAAGGTCCCTGAAAAGCCTATAGTTCTAAACTCAGCCTGCTGGATTATTTCTGTCTCATGTCCTACATACACTTCAAGCCTGGAGCAAAACTGAAGCATGTATTTGTCTTCCTCTATTTGTTTTCACTTAGTAACCCCAGCAGTTTTTGTTACCTGAGAGAAATCCTGCACACAGGCCCTAAGGGGAACTGTGTGTCTCTCTTTTCTAGAGGCTTGGAGTCCAGCATTGCAAAGCCTTTGTGGCAAGGGCTACCATTGGCTGGGACACATGGTGGAAACAAGATTGCATCTCAGTCAGAGAGCAGAGAGGGCTAGGTGGGGCCAATTTATTTCTCTTTTGACTTTGAGACATGGTTCTGCCGTGTAGCCCAGGTTAGCCTCCAACATGAGATCCTTCTTCTTCAGCTTTCTGAGTGGAAGTATCACAACCACCATACTTGGCTCCTTTCTTTTCTCTTTAATTTTTCACATTTATTTATTTGTGTGTTTCTCTGTGTGCGTGTATGTACATGCCATGGTACCAGAGTGAAGGTCTATTCTCTCCTTCCACCTTGTGTTTTCCAGAGGTTGAACTCAGGTCAGGCGTGGCAGCAGATGTCTTTACCCACTGAATCATCTTGCTAGCCCCTGGCTCTTTTCTCTTTTCTGTCCTTCCCTTTATCCTCCCCTTTAAAAAAATATTTTTTGGTATTGGGACCAAACTCAGGGCTTTGCCATCTCAAGATGGTGCTCTCCACATGACCTATGTTCCCAGCCTTGCAACAATCATCGTTCAAAGAACTCAAGGTTTGTAGGAGAAAGACTCCATGCCCTCAATGACTTCAGGGCCTTCCCATCTCTTCAGAGTGCAGCAGAACCTCCTAATACTGCTACCTTGGGAACAAAATCTTTAGTCACATGGACCCTTGGTGACCACCAAACCATTTCCAAACCAAAACTCTAAGTACCATCACCTAACTCGGTGCTACAATCAGAAACCAGAGTAGCATCTCCGGCATTGTTCTGCCCTCTCCCCATCCAATCTCTTGTCAACCCGTCAACTTACCCTCAAACTAACTCTTGGCTTTTCACTTTCATACCAATACTACAGTCAGGCCTTTTTCTTTTCCTAGCGTAATAGAAACTGCTAATGGTTGATGGGGGATGTCCTTCTGAATGCTGTGAATATATGTTTCTCTTATTGGTTGATGAATAAAGCTGTTTCAGCCTATGGACCGGCAGGATATAGCCAGGCTGTAAGTATAGGTGGGGCTAATAGACTAGGAAAATTCTGGGAAGAGGATAGAGAGTGAGGAGTCAGGGAGACACCATGTAGCCACCCAGAAGGTAGGATGCCTGGGCATTCTCTGTTAAGCCAAGACCATGTGGAGATATATAGATTAATAGAAATGTGTTAATAATTAAGAGAGAGCTAGCCAATAAGAATCCTGAGCTATTGGTCAAATAGTTTATAGTTAATATAAGCCTGTGTGTGTTTATTTGGGACTAAAGGACTGTGGGCCTGGGCAGGACTGAAACTTTAGGCTACAAGCAGACACGTAGAAAATCCAATTTCCTCTTTGTCTCTGGTAACAGACATGGTTTGAACTTGGTGTGCTGCTGTCATTTCCCCTAGCTGTCCCTGCAGCTGAGGAATGATCGACTGTCTTTATTCTGACTAATGAGTCGAGAGTCCCAGTCCATAGACTCAAAATGTCTTCCCTTGACATGCTTCTTTCCCCTAGGCTGTTATGCATACACTCTGATAAGGAAATGCACTTTAGGACCGGCAGCTGAGGGACACACCTAAGCCAGTGACCTTGAAGAAACCCTAGATCACAGATTACCAATTGAGAAAGGAACTTTTTATCTCATACAAACCACTGTTCCCTGGGGCTTCTGTTACAGTAACCAATCCCAGAAGAATACTCTGGGATTAGAGCAATGGCTTTTTGGTTGGTTGGTTTGCTTTTTGAGACAGGGTTTCTCTGTGTGACAGTTTCCTGGGACTCGCTTTGTAGACCAGAGATCTGCCTGCCTCTGTCTTCAGCATGCAGGGATTAAAGGCAAGGGTCACCACTGCCAGGTGAGCAATGGTCTTTTAAGTTGGACTCTCAGCCTCCCGCTTTGAACTTCCTGAAATATATTCAGCCTATTGCCTCCATTAAAGTCAGGACATCCATTTTCAAGTTCATCTGTGATTGAATTACTCCTGGTCACCCACTTCGGGCTCCACTTCCTACAGTGTGTACTTTCCAGTCCTCATCGTGACAGGCCAAACCCTCCATACACTGACTGGCCTCTGCTTTACCACTCTGCCTCACTTCTAGTCTCTCCCTACTTACGCTCTTAAGGTCCAACCACATGGACCGACTTTCACCTTTACAGTATAAGCCAAGCCCATGCATCCCAAGAAGATGTTTGCTCAGTCCAGAGGGCACCTTCTCCACCTTGACTGGTCTGCTAGACCGGGATGGTTTCTAGTGCTCCTTCAAGCCTTTTAGGTCAGCATCTCTCGGTTGTTGGGAGTTTTCCTGAGCACACCCAAATCAGCTTGTGTTTTCAAAGTATTCTGTGTATGTGTCTATCAGAGCATTTCCCATCCATCCCCCTCTCTAACTGTCCTATCAGCGGTTACTCTTTGAGTAACAAGAATTATTTCCTTACTCTTATTACCAGTCCCTAGCACAAGCCCTGGCACTTTAAAATATCGATTCTGGGTCTAGAGGTGGCTCCTGGGTAATGGCATTGCTGCCAAGTCGGATGACTTGAATTTGATCTCCAAAGCCTCCTTTGGTGGAATCAGAGAACTTGACTCCTTCAGGTTGTCTCTGGCTTCAATAAATAAATAAAAATGTAAAACCTTATGAAAAATACATTACAAGGATCATTTAAAAAAAACAGACCAAATAAAAAAAACTCAGACTGCAGAGAGACCATAGCAGCAAATGCCAACTCTAAGCCATGAGAATCATGTGACACTGTTGTTTACTTTAGAGTCATGTGACTACAGTCTGACACACTGTCATTGACTTTAGGATCATGTGACTATAGTGTGACACACTGTCAAGAGGTAATCATCTGTCTTTTCCTTTATGCAAAGCTATCCCAAATCAATTCCCAAACAGGTAAGTTCCAGAATACTTCAAAAACACTGGGGAAAAGAGAGGCTGGAGAGATGACTCAGCGGTTAAGAGAGCTTGCTGCTCTTTCAGAGGATCCAGGTTCAATTCCCAAGCACCCACATGCTGACTCACAATGGTCATTAATCCCAGTTCCTTGGGACCTGACGTCCTCTTCTGGTCTCTGCAGGCACCAGGAACATAAGTGGCTTACAGACACACATGCAGGTGAAAGGCACATTCACATAAAAAACTTAAATTTTTAAGTAAAAAGAGAATTTCACAGTTCTTTTCCTTATTTGCTCTAATGTCACAGGATACCAATATCAACACATTACTCTAGCAGTCACTGGGTGTGATGACCTTTGTCATATGGCTAAGGAATGACATGTAGAAAGTTTGTTGCTTTGCTCAAATTCAAAATCATGGTTGAAGCCAAAACCCAAACCTCACCTTTTCTGACTTCCAGTTGCCTGCTGCAAACTTTTCGGGAGGGATATGGTTTTAGCACCTTCCTTATTTGACCCACTGTCACCTGGTAAGTTTTCAGTATGGCCCTTGATTGCTCACCGCAGGCCTTTGTCAAGGCTCAAAGCTGTACCAGCAATGCTCCATCTAGCTACAATTCTCCACCCTTGCCTGGTGTGGCTAATGTCCTCAAAGATTCCTGTCCCTGGTGTATTGATCCTTCCCTCTCATATGGGTAGTATGTACAGACGTAATAAGATAGTTGACCCTGGATGGGTTATATTATGTGAAAAAGCTTTGGTCATACAATGAGAGAAACCTTATATTGGCTATGTATGTATATGTGTGCATATCCATCTATCCTTTATTGTGTGTGTGTGTTTTCTCTTTATCCACCATGTTAGTTCTGGGGATTGAACTCCAATCATCAGGCTTGGTGGCAATCACCTTTACTTGCAGAGCCATCTCTCTGACCCACATCATTATATTGAAAGGATGAAATAATGTAAGAGCCTTCCGTTATACTAGTCTCATGCCATTCTATGGCTTTACACATTGAGACAATGAAACATTTTCTGAATGAGTGCCCCCAAACTCATCTTCCTCTCTAATGTCCAATGTGATTTTCCGTCTTCATCCCTCTCAAGTTATAGGATAAAAGCTACCTGTCTCCTCAAGTGTGCCAAAAGTGTTTCCCAGATATTTTCACATTTTTTCTCCCTCCTTTGAGTCCTCCCATAACATCTGCCCTTGCTAAAACGTTTCTGTGACTCCATCTCCATCTCCCTTAACTTTAGCACCCTGTCCTTTCTCCATGTCACATCTGTTTATCTCAGATCTGCCCTGCTGTTCCTAAACAACCCTGGTTCAGATCTGTTCTGATCCAATAATACCCAGCTAGTCTCAGTCCTTATGCCAGGAGAGTAAGAGAGGAAGATGTCAGCATGGGTCCAAACTGACCCTTGTCCTGCATTTCCTTTACTGGCTTCTATTTCCTTAATCTTTGCCTGTATCCATCTTAGCCTGGTTGCACTCATTGTCTTTCTTCTTAGGTCAATAAAGCATCTTTTCCTCTCTTGCATCATACTTACTTGGAGGTCTTTTTTCAACTTAGAACTACTTAATGAACACCCATGTTCCTGTCGCCTAGTTGTAACTATTAATTTAAGTCCAAGTTGGATTGTTTCTCAAGTAAATGCCAGGTCTTCTCTCATTCATAAATAATCCAGTAAGTGTATTCAGAGAAGAACATCCTTGTGTATGCATACTCACAGTTCTTTGCAGAATATAAATCAAGGTAGCAACAGGAAACAGAAGATGTATTCAAAGCAGGACAATTTTAGGAGGGTCTGTTTAAAAGGTTGTAGATATAGGAAACAATATCTAGAGTGCAATAAACTATGGCCAGCGGGCTGTTAGGTTACGACAGGGATGTGCCAATATCTCAATGATGTACTGACTTAGAATCTTTTGGCTACATACTCAGAAGCGGTATAGCTGGATCACATGGCAGTACTATTTTTAGTTGCCTTTTTTTTCCTTTTGAGGAAACTCCAGTAAATTATTCTTAATATTGCTTAATATTTAGTCAGCAATTAGAATTTTCCAACTATCTAAAAAATGTTTCATTTTATGTCTGTTTTTGTTGGGTTGCCAAACTCCATATGTGATGGTTGATTTTATATGCCAACTTGACTGGGACCAAGGGTTTCTGGATATTGGCCAAATGTCCTTGTGGATGTTTTTGTGCTTTGGGATGAGTCTGATACATATATTAATGAAAAGAAGTTGTCTTCCCGATGTATTTGGGGTTCATCCACTGGGTAGAACAAAAGGACAGTCAGTCCTCTATATAAGCAAGATCTCTTGTCTAAGCACCTTTGAAAGGGCATCAATTAATTCTACCTCCCTTTGCATAGAGCAGAAGCATCGGCTCTTTCTATGTCTCCAGCCAGCCTATTGGATGGTGGAAGGGAAGCAATCTGCTGCTGTTCTGCTTTTCAGGCCTTCAGGCTCATAGGAAAACCTTTGCCGTTCTCTGGGCCTTCAGTGTACAGACTGTAGGTGTTTCCCAGTTCTGTAAAGAAGCAGGTTCTATACCTTCAGGTTAGCAGGCATGTTTTACGTGGCAGGACTGTTGTAATGTCTGTGTCACTTCCAGGGTATCTGTACTGTATGCTATTGGTTACCCACACTCCATCCTCACATTTCATCTGATTATAGATGCAAGTAGACACTCTTCATACACGCTGACTTCCAACCTGAGACACCCACCACATCTCTTATCTTTGTGCAGAGTGGTATGTGGGTACTTACTATCTCCAGGTTAAGTCTTTCACCAAAAGGTAAGGAAGTTATCAATGTCACATCTGGCCTCAGATAGGCAATTTTGGGTGTATTGTCTATCTCCAGCATGTTAGAGATAGACTAGAGCCTCAGCCTCATGGTAGTAAGAGTTCAACATTTTACCATATCTGCTTTCCACTGTTTCCATGCCATTATTTTAGCTTCTAAACAATGTATCCCGAATAAACATGTACCTAATTCCCCCCCCCCAAAGACTTAAATCAAAGCAGTATGTGAGAATATGTCGGCTCCTTTTAACTAAAACTATTTACGTAAGGGATTACAATGTATCAACTAGCACATTACACGCTGCAGATACAGTGCTGAAGACTGGAATGCAGAGATAAACCACCAATAACCTGATAACGTAGTATTACAGCAGAGCTAATAGTGGTGAAATGTGGCTAGGTTTAAGGCCCTGAAGTCGGGCCCTGCAAAAATCATATTTGCTACATGTTAAGACAGTGTAAGGAAGGACAAGGACAGGCAAAATCATCTCCTGCTTGGATACAGAGTCCAGCACCAGTAGTTTGGGATCACAGTAAACCCAAGTGTATGTCCCAGCCCTCCCTTCCTCTGGGCTACACCTGTGTGGCCTTGACAAGAGGCTTTCAGTGATGGGACTATACCTTATGGTGCCCAATGCTGAAAGACAATATATTCTGTGTGGCCTTGACAAGAGGCTTTCAGTGATGGGACTATACCTTATGGTGCCCAATGCTGAAAGACAATATATTCTGCCTGCAAAGTCAGAACTGTACCTCTCATGAGGCAGGCATTCTACCACCACTTTGTACTGTAGTCTCAGAGCCCTGAGCATGCCCTATCCCTAATGCTCACTGGCACTGCTCTAAAGGGTGGGACATGGTATTCATAGGCCTTTCCCTCTTCTTTTTCTTTCCCTTGCTTTCCAAGCCTTCTGCTTGAGGGCCTTTCCAACATCCCCAAGTCTAACGGAAAGACTGTCCTGATGCTTTCGTGCCACCAAATCTATTGTTTTGAGGCTACTCTGTGAATCTGGTCTTGGCTCCCGCTAGAGTTGTTTTGCTGGCATCTTCCTGCTAGTATGGAACTTGGGTCCTGAATCCCAGCCAATGATCAGACTGCTGACACTTCCAGAACTACAACATCCTTTCTGCAAAGGTGAAAGCAGGAGTTGAACTCTGCTCACTTCTCACTGCCTCAAGTGCGGGGAGTGGTCTAGGGAGAACAAGATTTCTAAATGACAAAACTGCTGCTAGTTGTACTAAGCCAGCTTCTGACAGTGTTCCTGTCTCACCCCGAACATACATCCTGAGTACTTAAGTCTTTACCTCTTGAGCAGATGCCTAACTCTGAGGGTAGAAACAGGTTTTAATTACATCGTATTTCCAGGGATGAGCATGCGTATTGAGTGGACTATGGCCTTTGGTGGGTAAGACAAAAATACCTAAAAGTCCAACTCAAGATAGTTTAAAACACAACAAAACTCCAACCAAACGAACAAAACCCCAGCATAGTCCAAGGCTCATGCCATGCCCTAAGGAGCTCATTTTCACTATTTTGTTCTTCTCGCTACTCTGTGTGGCTCCATGCCCAGGGAGAAGTTCACAATGGAAAGTCCCCAGGTCAGCAAGGACTTTAATTCTAAATGGACCTGATGGTCTTGACCTGATTCATGGGCTTAACCTGAGACTGGTTCATTGGGCAGAGATAGGTCCTCGATTCACCCTTAAAAACAGGGGTGAGGGAATCAACTGCCCCAAGTACAGAGGACTGAGATGTACCCACGTGTATACATACCTGTAAGGGCAGTGGGGACCATGAGCCCTGGGCAGCCAAACAATTCTATTTTTACTCCCATTGCTGAATTCCATGAATCTTTCCTTTAGATTGGACCCTGTGGCACATGGGTAGCAGCCCACACTGGACTTGTGACTGGCAGGTCTTCCAGAGGTCAGGGTCACACTTCCTGTTCCAAGTCTTCCCCAGAGACTCCATTTCTCCAGTGTACATTCTGGCTCTGCGTGTCCCATCCCCACTCAACTGTTTCCAGCGAGCTTCACAGTGCATGCAATGTCCTTTTAGACTCTTTGGCAACTAGTGAGTCATGTATACAAAGAACTATTCAAAGCCAAATGTGCTCAGTCTCTAAGAGAGTACTGAAAAGATGTTTGTCAAGCCGAGATAAAGGCCTACAACATCTGCCTGGGGCATGAGAGCAGACAGGCCATCCAGGGACTACGAAGCAGCCAGGACAAAGTCAAGTAGAAGATGGATAATGGAACCACCTGGGAGGGAAGCGCTGCTGCTAGCCTCAGCGGCCACCATATTCCAGACCCCACACTAAGACTTGTAATTCATCGCATCTTCACAATATGCTTTCAAGCAGGTAAAATTATTCCCCTTATTTAAATAATTTACTCAAAGTCACATGGCCAGGAAGTAGAATGCAACTGTGTTCCTATCAATGGCAAGGTCAGGCGCAACAGTGTATTCGCCAGGTTAGAGTTCTTTGAGCAGCTTTCATCTTTCTCCGTGAACTCAAATATTCTGAAAGCAGAACCGTGTCTCGTTCACTTTGTATTTCTTCTAGAACACCTGTATTTAAGTAGACGTTAAATATATACTCGCTTCAAATAGGCTACCTTCACAGTAAACCGGTGTTTTTCAAAGTATCATGTTACTGGAGTGAGCACTGAGTACAGACAGGAAGTTATGGACCCACATAATGGGGGGTTTCAGTTCGGATTGTATGACTGGGCAAGTGACCAGGCTTCAAGCCACAGGGTTTCCTTATGGTGGAAGAGGAAAACTGGATCTAACATGCTCCACAAAGACACAGGGGACATACAGTAACTGCAAATAAGGCTTTCTAAATTCTTACAAATGTTCATGAGGAAAGCTTCGAAAGAAGCCAAGGACTTTTCTTAGTTTCACCACAATTTCAATAACCAATGCATTAGGACAGAACGGACAAGGTCAGTTTCAGTGATAAGAGATTATTTTTAGAACATCAAAAGGCTGCAAAACAGAGCTCATCTCATAGATATGCATGTATGGACATATATGAAACGAGACGCCAGAGTTACTGTGATGGACTCACAAGAGAATTCTTTACAGGAATAAACTGTTCTTGGGGATAAGGTCTGGGCTCTGGGCCTCCCATTCACGGGAAGAGTTTGCCATGTGTGACCCAAGGGCTCGTCACAGTCTCTGAGACAATCTCTTTCTCTCTAAAATGGACACAATCTACTTCAAAGAGCTGTTATGGAGATTAAGTAAAACCATGCGTGTAAGCCGGGCTATGCACCACAAATCAGCGATTACCACACCACCTCTGCGGGAGAGTTCCTTCTACAAAGAAGAGCCATTGTTTCTCTGGCCAGACCCCACTCACGAGGTCGAGGCGTGCGAGAAAGGTGCTTTAAACCGCCGGGAGTGGGGAGCTGCCAGAACCGAGCTCAGCCATTCCCGGCCTCAAGGAATCCATTTCCCTTTGGGGAAAGCTCAGCTCCGTGCACTTTCAGCGGCCTCGGCCCCTTCCTAGGTCTTCCCGGTCGTGAGTGCGCGGCGGCAGGGCAGCGAGGGCTCGGGGCCGGTTTCCACGCCCCGCGTCCCGTCGGCTCCCGCCAGCCACAACGGCCTCCCAACCCGACCTCCAGCCGGGATTGGCGCGCGGGGCGGAGGCGGGGGAGAGGGCGGGGGCGGAGAGAGGTTCCTCGCGCGCGCCTCCTCGGCGCATTACGGTACCCTCGTTCCGGGCAGCGGCGGCCGGCCCAGCCTCGCGGTGGGGTCCGGAGAGCCGACGGGCGAGTGCGCGGGAGGGAGGGAGCGCGAGCGGGAGCGTGAAGAGGAGGCCGCCCAGCCCCGCGCCCAGCCCCGCGCCGCCGCCGCCGCCGCCGCAGCCATGGCGGAGCGCCGCGCCTTCGCGCAGAAGATCAGCAGGTACGCGGCGGGGAACCCGGCCGGGCCTCGGGGGTGGGAGGGTGGGTGTGGCGCGGCCCCCGGGCCTTGCCGCGCGGTCCGGGGCCTGCAGCCGGCGCCTCGCCAGGCCCGCAGGGCGTGCGGCAGCTCGGCGGTTCTTTGTGTCCGCAGTCGAGTCCGCCCCGGCGCTCCACGCCCACGCGCCGGCTCCCGGCGCCCCAACAAAAGGAACTGGCGAGGAGGCCACGGCGCTCACGCCCGCACCCGCCGCCACCGCTGACAGCACCCGGGGTGCCCGGTCCGCACCGGCCGCTCTGCAGCCGCGCCTGCACGCGCACACCGAGGCCGCAGTGCAAAGTTGCGGGCTGCGGGACACGGGAGCGCCCCGCTTTCCCCGTGGGCTCCGTGGGCGCCCTTTCTCTCGCCCCAGAGGAAGATGGATGACCCGACCCGCACTGTGCTGTTTGCATGGGCCTGGCGTTCTCCTCCTAGGAGTAAGCCACCCACCCGAGATAAGGTTTCCCAGGAGTTTACCGCCTGGTCCAAATAAAAGCTGAAGGATATTTGTAGACTTGAACTATGGAATGGAATGTACTTATATATAGGGCACTAGGCATTTTTTTTTGCGGGGGGGGGGTTGGGTTGTTTCCGATAAAACCTTATTTCTGTAACTTAGTGATATTTAAAGAAAGACAACATTTCAAGTGAATTTTTTTGATGGTTGTATTATATTCCTGTGGTTGTGAATTTTTGTTAGCTTGTTGACATTTCTTTTTGGATGTGTTAGAGAAAGGTTTTTTTTAGCTTTTGGACCTCCTTGATATTAAGGGTTTTGGGACACGTTTTTTTTTTTTTTCCATTTAAAACTAGCATCTTGTTTTGCATATCTTCTTTGGCCAAGATCGGGTGTAAAACGTCTCTCTCTCTCTCTCTCTCTCTCTCTCTCTCTCTCTCTCTCTCTCTCTCTGAGTTTGAAAACATGCATTTCATTTTCTTAAGATAAAATAAATTCTTAGGAATGTGGGCGCTACTGGAAGATGAAGTCAAATATTTTGACTTCATCTTGGTCTTGTTTTCTAAATCGGGACCTTGCTGAAACTCTTGCTTTTAGTTGTCTCATCTGAAAGATGATAAATAATGGTACTTAGGATTGTCATGAATATTAAAGGGTCATTTTTGTATAAAGTGCATAGTTAGCATAGTGTATTACCCATACTGTCATCAAACACTTATAATTGGGATTGGAAATTATTATTTGTTTTTGGGCCTTAAGGCATGCCGTTAATGAACACATTTTGTACATTTCTATAGTTTATGTCTCATACAGTAAACACTTTTGAAATAAAGGCAATGCCCCTTGTCTGTGAATGGAGTTAGCAGATGGAACCAGACTAGCCTCAAGAAAGAAAATAGAACAGCCTCAAATACAAGCAAGGATAGTCTCGAAAGTTATAAAATTAAGGCAGGGGAATGAAGAGAATGTGCCACTGTCAAGAGAGACACTTAGGTTGACTTTGGTAGTGCTGAGTGATTGATTGGCTATGCAAGTTAAGGAAGAGTGGACAGACGGCTTCATAGCTGTGTAGCAAGCTGGATAATGGAAGGAGTCACTGAGGGCCTGTGTACAGGAGGAAGCAGTTTAAGAGTGGGAGAGACTGCTGCATGGAAATGATGATTCGGGTTTGGACATCTTGGCTTTGGGGGATTGTAAATCATTTAGATGGAAACATCCATTAGACTTTTGGTGCTTGTTTGGGACACAGGAGAGCTGGGGATCTAGAATCCAGACTCATCAGTGAGTAGATTGTAACTGAAGCCAGTGGAGCTGATAGGATGGTCAAGGCAGATTGTCAAGGACAGAATGCTGTATGTAATTAGTAGTTATCTGTCATGTTACTTGTTACTGAGCATCATTAAATCATACTTCTGAAGCAATTATAGCTGTGCTTTCGAGTTCCCTGACAGTGGAAACAGCAAGTGTTTGTGGATAAGTTGGGTTTGACAGCCTGGCCCTACCACTCATTGAATAAACTTCAGCAAGTTACTTGACTCCATTTCCATTTGCCCTAAAAATGGTGTTAGAATTTCTAGGACTTTCCTCAGAGGGTTGTGATGAGGTTAAAGAAACTGATATCTCTAAAATGTTTCAAATGAAGCCTTGTAAATAGAAGTAATTTCATTTTTGCAGTGTTTATGAAATGAGGCTTAGGACCTTTTCTTCAAAGTGACAATCTTTTCCATTATATTTGCATTTATGAAATTCATTGCTCTGTAAAAGCCTACTGCTGTGTGAAACGTTATTTAAAAAAGATTCATGATGGTCCAGAAATCTTTATAAAAATCCATGCCTATCAGCCTTTCTGCCTGAGCTCCTTTTCCAGCCCTTTGCATGGAGTGCTGTTATTTTATTTTTTGAGGCAGGATCTGATTTTGAAAGCTCTTTATTCATGTATCCCTGACTGGATTGCTTATCTCAGCTCAGCTTTGCCAATCCCTATGCATTTTGCTCATATCAAGAAATTGCCTTGATTTTTCTCCTTTTTGAGGACATGGCTTATGCATTTGTGAAGTTTAACTATTTGCAGGTTAACGGTGTAGGATTCCTTTGGATCATTTTTGTCCTGTGACTTGATATTTAACAAGAGGATGGACATTTGTGTACATTTTTGCCATTACCTAAATTGTCATTCAAACTCTTCTCTCCTGATTTTAGTTACTATATTTTTTATTTGTGTTTTCTTTTTACAACATATTTTCCATAGTAGTCCCCCCTCCACTGCTAATGTCATAACTTTATGCTTATTTTCTTGTCCTTCCACTTTTGATTAGCTATAATTTTTGCCAGGAAGCAGAATTAATGAAAACTTGTTTTTTTTGGAGGGGATCAGGTGTTTCTTTCAGAAGACTGAATGTGGTGTCGATTAGTAGCTCAAACCTAACCTCCTCTCCGCTGGTGACTCTGACTGTGTGGACCCAGTTTTGTTTTACGCGTTGTCATTTGTGCTGTCCACCTTTCTCTTTGAACTTACAGACTTCCCCGATTTTTTTGTTCACCTTATCCTCACACATTCTTTTAATTTTATTTTTTTCTGTTGTTCTAGAATTGAGCCCAGGGTGCCATGAGTGTTAGGTGAGCACTCCACACCACTGATGCTAGGGGAGCACTCCACACCACTGACGCTAGGGGAGCACTCTACACCACTGATGCTAGGGGAGCACTCCACACCACTGACGCTAGGGGAGCACTCTACACCACTGATGCTAGGGGAGCACTCTACACCACTGATGCTAGGGGAGCACTCTACACCACTGATGCTAGGGGAGCACTCTACACCACTGATGCCAGGGGAGCACTCCACACCACTGATGCTAGGGGAGCACTCTGATGCTAGGGGAGCACTCTGATGCTAGGGGAGCACTCCACACCACTGATGCTAGGGGAGCACTCAACACCACTGATGCTAGGGGAGCACTCCACACCACTGATGCTAGGGGAGCACTCCACACCACTGATGCTAGGGGAGCACTCCACACCACTGATGCTAGGGGAGCACTCTGATGCTAGGGGAGCACTCCACACCACTGACACTAGGGGAGCACTCTACACCACTGACGCTAGGGGAGCACTCTACACCACTGACGCTAGGGGAGCACTCTACACCACTGATGCTAGGGGAGCACTCCACACCACTGCTCTACATCCTAGCCCTTATCTCACTAACTTTTAATGCTCAGTGTCTCGTCTCCTTCTGCCTTCTAAGCCATATGTTGGAGGGAGACTAGGACTGTTCAGTTACCTTTTATTACCATCTTTCAGATGAGGTTCCTCCAGATTCCCCTCCCCTCTCTCTGAGATGGTCTCCCTATGTAACTAGGCTGGCTTTGAACCCTGTTCTTCCTGACTTAGCCACCGTTGTGCTGGGGATGATGGCTTAACGGCCATGTGTCAGAGACAGGTTTCTCTGTGTAGCTTTGGAGTCTGTCCTGGAGCTCGCTCTGTAGACCAGGCCGGCCTCGAACTCAGAGTTCTACCTGCCTCTGCCTCCCTAGCGCTAGGATTAAAGGTATGCTCCAGTGCCGGGCATGTCGTTGTGTTCTTGAAGCCTGTTTCTTACCACTTTCTCAGTATCTTGACTCTACACTTTCCCTTTCTATTTATATTTTTATGTTTTTATTCCCTTTAAGAGACCTTTCTTTTCGTATGCCCGTCTCACTATAAAACAAAGACCTATTGAGTTGTCTGGCATTCCTAGCTGCCACCAATCATTGGTTTTTCATTTCTAGTCACAGTTCTCCCAGGTATATGCCATTGCCATGACTACTTCCTGCTTCCCTTAGGAGTGCTTAGGTTGTGTGAGCATGCTTAACTTATGTGTTCCTGAGTTGTAGATCTGGAGTTAACCCTTGACCCTTTCCCTAGCCTTAGCACTGATTTCAGGAGCTTGCCCCTCTCCTGGTATCTCTTATCTGCCTCCTTTCTCCCCTGGCTTGCTATAAAGTAACTAAGTGAACGAACTTCAGTTACAATAATGAATAACTCTTACAGTCTAATTTTGGGAAAAAGAAACAAAAAGGCGAACAATAGCTGTTGCTAGATCAGGTCTTGACTGTTCAAGTCCAGTGCCATGGGGATGCTGGAACCGAAGTGTTTGCCTGCCTGCCACCTCTGTGAGGTTACAAAGCATATTTCAACACATCCCTAGGCCTCACAGCCCCAATATCTCCACCCTCTTACTCATATGTGTTGCAGGCTCCCCAAGGCACAGCTTTAATCAGGAATACAGTTTTCTGACAGTGGGGAGTCCAAACATTCCCTTGTGTTGTAAGGTTCTCTAATCTGGTCCCTCTTTCATGCACTCATTCTTTGGTTTACACCTTACTCTCCAGTCAGAGGTGTTTTCGTTGTATGATAACTATAATTATAACTGTGGTACTGTATACCATAACTAACTAACTATTCTGTATGGTTGTTTTCATTTGTGTTTTATATTCCTTTAAATTTTTTGTATGTCTCTTTTTTAATAGAAGATTATTTTAGTGTGTGTTATGTGTGTGTTTGTATGCTACATGCTACCATATGCTTGTGGGGGTCAGAGGACAATTTACAGATGTCGGTTCTCTCCTTCTACTGTGTGGGTCCCAGGTTGGTGGCAAGCACCTTTATCTGCTGTGTCATCTCATGGCTGCTGCGATGAATTTTTCTTGAAACATTTTGCTGCTGTGGCATGTGTATGTACCCCTTCCTCAAGAAATAGTAAAAGTGTAGCTTAAACTTTTAAACAAGGCAGATCTTACCCAATTCTCAGATTATTCCAGTCTACTTTGCTGACTTTGGGGATAACCTCTACTTTGTGTTTTGCTCCTATCCCCTGTGGATGCATTTATAAGAAATATAAATTTTCTTTTCTGCTTTTGAAGGTATTTGGACAATGTTGTATTGAATGCTTGTTTCTTTTATTGTCTTGCTTTTGCTAAAATTATATTGTGAAGTTCATTCATGGTTGCAGTTAAAGTTCATTCATTTTTGTCGTTTTGTAGTGTTTTATTGTAAAAGTACTTCATGATGTCGTTTCTGACTACTAGACAGCATGTGTATTCTGGGACCCATCTATGCATAAGTTTCTCTACAGCAGTGGTTCTCAACCTTCTTAATGCTACAGTTCCTCAGATTGTGGTGAGCACCTACCATAAAATTATTATTGTTGCTATTTTGTAACTGTAATTTTGCTGCTGTTATGAATTGTAAATATCTGATATGCAGGGTTGTTCCTGTGAAAGGATTCTTTGACCCCCAAAGGGTTGTGACACATGAGTTGAGAACCTCTGCTCTAAGGTATACATAATTCTGGAATTCCTAGTTGAGAGGTATTTTGTTGTTATTTGTAACAATTTTATTTATCACCAGGCTTGTTATGTGAGTCTATGCTATTCTCTAAAGGGGTGGTAGAGATTTTTGCCCCTACAACAATATTGTTTCTCATAGTTGTTGCTACTTGGTGCTGCCAAGTTTTTCAATTTTATCAGTGTATTGGATTCATGATGCTAGCACATTGTAAAGTTTTAATTTTTATTTACTGAATTATTAATGAAATTGAGCTCTGCTTTATGTGTTTAAATTGCCTATTTAAATCTTTGTGGTCACTCCTCACTCCATTTTTTTCTTTGTGATTTTATGTGAGTACTTCAAATACAGTCAATGTACTACTCATTTATTGGTTATTTGTATAGCAACCCCCATTATGGCTTATTTCTCAACCTTTTTAGGGAACTTCTTGAAAAGTAAGGTCTCAGTTTTAATGCTGCTTATATTTTGTTGTTGCTATGGTTATTACTTCATGTTTGCTTGTTTGCTTGCTTGTTTTTTTGAGACAGGATCCCATGTAGTCCAGGCTGGCCTATGTAGTGGAGGATGACCTGACCTTGAGCTGATTGATCTTTGCGCCTCTACCTCCTGAGGCCTGGAATCACAGGTTACTGTGTCCAGTATATAGGATGAGGCAATCAAGCCCACACTTTCCTGCACGATAGACATTCTATCAAACGGAACTCAGGTCAACCCAGTACCTTATTGCTTTTGCACAAGAAACCTCTCCTTACCCTGAGGTAGACATTCGTCTATATTAACAAAAACCTGAGCTGAGGTTTGTAGTTCTCCTGACTTAATATGGGAACAGAACGGAATTGTAACTTCCACCTCTGCCATAAGTTCTGATTTTGTTCCATAGATTTGGTTGTGTGTCTTTTTACCAGTTACGATGATTTTAATTCTGTTTGCCTTCAGGATTTAGTAGACCAGTTATACCCTCTTTAAAAAAATAAAGTATCTTGATTTCATTTAGCCCTTTGAAATTCTATATAAAATTTAGACTATATCCCACCCCCAAAAATAAAAACCAAATCAATAACTTCTCACCCACACCCTGTTAGAACTATATTGGAATTACATTGAACTTACACGTCAGTTTGGTGGGAAATGACGCTCTTTTAATACCGAGTTTGCAATTCACAGTCCACAGAATCTCTCTTTAATTGTCTAGTACCTTGTTATGACAGGAAAAAAAAAGCACCATAGTTTTCTCTCTGTGAGGTTCTTGCATGTCTTTAGTTAGGTTTATTTCTAGGTATCCAAAACTTTATATTCAGCTATGTCTCACTAAACTCTTGTTGATTATAAAGCATGCTGTAGATTCTTTGGCATTTTCTAAGTATGTAGTCATATTTTCTGGGACCTACAAGATTAGTTTTCTACTGTCAATAACTTTAAAATTATTTGTTTAGTTATCTTATTTTGCTCTGTGGTTGGATCATAATAGCTCCCAAAAGGCCTGTATATTAACAGGTGGTTCCCAGGTGGCTTTTGGGAAGTTGATGGCACCTTTAAGAGCTGGGGCCTAGGGAGAGGTCTGTAGGTCGTTAGAAGCATAGCACTGACGGGATTGGGGCCCTGGTCTATTCTTCTTTTTCTTTTTTGTTCTGGTCATAAAGTGACCAGATTCGCTCTGCCATGCCCATACTTCATGATGTGTTTGTTACCTACTATGGGCCTAAAGCAAACGGGCCGATGGCACAAACTGGAAGTTCCACAAATGAGCCCAAACAAACTTTTGTCTTTGTAGTTTACCCATGCCAGGTGTCTTGCTGTAGTGATGGAGAGCTGGCGTTGACTGGCTTTGTTGTGCAGCTATCACTGCTTCTGTTTAACATTGTATCAGGTTGAGTGCTCTCAGTTAAGTTTGTGAGCTCAGAGCATTCTGTGTCCAGACAGTTGCTGAGAGGTGACTTTTTATAAAAAAAGAAATTCTTTCAGACTTTATTCCCTAGAAACAAGGGCTAAGGATTGAGAATCCAGGGTTTGTTTGGGAAGTACAATCCCAGGGCATCAGGAACAAGAGAAAGTGTGGTGAGGCTCAGAAAGATGAGAAGTGATGTGAGGTGGAACCTGTCGTCCTGGCCGCTGCTTCACAGAGAACTGGAGAGAGAGCATTTGGCAGGTGTTCTTGCTGGCCTCGAAGTGTATCTGTGGACACAGAAAGACTTCCCTGGTAGGATTTGTTTTCTCCTGTTCTAGGCAGCTCAGTCTCTAGGCTTTGGTTTTTTGAATCATTTTGGCTTTGTGGATGTTTCGTACCTTTTCTATTCTTTTAATAATTTACTCATTTTATGTGCATTGGTGTTTTGCCTGCATGTATGCCCGTGTGAGGGTTTTGGGTCCCCTGGAACTGGAGTTACAGACAGTTGTGAGCTGCTGTGTGGGTGCTAGGGATCGAACCTGTGTCTTTTGGAAGAACAATTAGTGCTCTTAACAGTTAAGCCATTTCTCCAGCCCATTTTGTTACTTTTTCATTGACTTTTAAAACAAAACAAAACAAGGAGTTTTAAAATGCAATTACAGAAGCTCAAATCAGTTTAATTTATATACAAAAAGAAGTGCTTACTCTTGTAAATTGATGATTGGATTAGGGGATACAAGTGTTGTCAGTAGATCTGCTATCTTTATATCTCAAGAGTTTGCACAAAAACCAAAACCAAAATGCTTGTGATGAGTGATGAGATTTGATAGCTCTAGGCTCAGCTCCTACCAGGAGGTCAGTTTCCTGTTAGCTTCAGGTATATGTGGTTACTTGAATAATTGCTGTGTTTAGGGATGTAGAAGAGTCTAGTCAGTCCTGGGTTCCTTGCTTTTTACTGCCTTGGAGGAAGTGTAACGGTGGTGTCAGCTCCACTTGAATCTCAGGGAGTAAGTTCATTACCAAACAACAGAGGTTTCTAATGAAAGGAAGGAAGATGAGAGTGCTGGTCATACCAAGATGACAGATGCTCTTTAGAGTTAATTCAGGGCAGGGGAGATGGCTTAGGCTGTGAACTGCTTGTTGTGCAAGCACAAGAACTTGAGTTTGGTCTCCAGGACCTATATAAATAAGCTAGGTGTAGTAGTGTGCATCGTTTGGAGACAGTTTGATCCCTGGGGCTCTCAGGCCGGTCCGTATGGCTTAATCAGGGAGTTCCAGGTCTATGAGACCCCATCTCATAAAACAAGGTGGCTGGTAGCTGAGGAACAGCACCCAGGGCTGACCTTTGACATCCATAGAGCACACATGTACAAATACACATATAAAATACATACACATATACAAAATAAAATAAATCATTTTATTTATTTACTTTTTGGTGTATGTGTGCATGTGCCCACAATTGATGTTTCCTGTCTTCCTAGATCACCTTCCACCTTATTTATTGAGGCATGCTTTCTCCCATGCCCACCTGGAACTTACGTGGGTGCTGGGGATCTGAACCCCATTCCTCATGCTTGGTGATAAGCTCTTTAACCACCCAACCATTTCCCTGGCCTCCAAATGAATCATTTTAATTGTTCCATATTCTTCTTTAAATTGAGGTGGAACTGGTGAAATTCAAAGAGAACCATTATGTAGGTGATTTTTCTTTGGGTCTCCAGCTTACAAAAAATGACATTATTAATTATGAAAGCTCAGCCTATAGCTTAGGCTTGTCCACTAGCTCTTATAACTTAACACATTTCTATTCATCTGTGTGCTGCCATGTGGCGTGTGGATTTTACCTCTCTGTCTGCATGTCTGTTCTTTCTGTGTCCAGTTGGTGACCCTGATTTTCTTCTTTCCAGGGCTCTTTCTGTCCAGAACTCCCACCTGTACCTCCTGTCTAGCTATTGACTGTTTAGCCTTTTGTTAAACCAATCACAGTGATATATCTTCACACAGTGTAAAGGAATATTCCACAACACCATCATTACTTGATGTTAGCTGGCTGTGGATTTTCTGTCACTTAATTTCTAAGAAGCTTAGCTTAGACTTAATGCCTGTCTTAGAAACTGTTCTCTTGATGTGAAGAAACACTATGACTAAGACAGCTTATAAAAGGAAGCGTTTAACTGGGGGCTGGCTTGCAGTTTCAGAGGGTTAGTTCCTGATCATCATGGTGGGGAGTGTGGTAGCAGGCAGGCGGGCAAGCATGGTTCTGGAGCAGTATCTGAGAGCTTGCATCCTGATCTTTAAGGTGGAGGCAGTGAGAGAGTGAAAGACTGGGAATGGTGTGGGCTTTTAAAACCTCAAAGCCCACCTCCAGTGACACACCTCCTGAGACAAGGACACACCTCCTAATCCTTCCCAAATAGTTCTATTTACTGGGGCCAGGCATTCAAACATATGAACCTGTGGGGGCTGTTCTCATTCAGAATGCCATAGTGACCTTTCATAACCTTCACAGGAATGTTTTCCAAGTTTTATTGTTGGATTTTTTCTTACTTATACATGTGCACTCCTGTCACCAGAAAATGAGCTACCGCTCATTCATATTAGCTGTTTGATAATTGTCATTATTTCTTGTAAAGATACAGGGATAGTGATATATGTTTTAGAGTTCCAAACTGTCTGTCACTTTGCACTGGTTCACCTCTTTCCAGCTCTCCCCTATCATTCTTTCTTTGATTGATACCCTTCCCTTAGCCTCTCAGAGTAGTCCCAGCCAAAAAAGACCTAGCACTATGGTGTATATAATTTAACTTTACTTACTGCTAGAGTGCATGCACACACGCACACTTGCCGCACTGCACATGTGGTGGTCAGAGGACAAGTTTCTGGATTTGGGTCTCTCCTTCCACTATGGGCGCTGGGACTGAACTATCATCAGACTGTCGTGGCAAGTCCTTTTACCCTCAGAAACACCTCATTGGCCCTATTGAGGTATATTGTACATGATAAAATGTATTTAAAGTATACAAGTGAGTGATTTTAGTAAATTTATGATTATGAAACCATCCACTTTCAGAGCATTACCATCACCCTGAAAAATGCTTTGTGCCAGTTTCTGGTCAGTCTCCATCTCTACTCAACACCTTAGGTAGCTGCTGGTCTACTTTTTATATCTCTGTATTTTCCTGTTTTGAACATTTAAATGGAGTTATGTGGCATGTGTCCTTTAAAAGTTAGCATAATGTTTCCATACTGTGGTACATATTGCCATTTTTTAATGTCTAAATAATATTCCATTTTATGTAGCACATTTTGTTTTTCTATCAGCTAATGAACAGTTAAGTGGTGTCTGTCTTTTGGCCATTGTGAATGTACCTCTGTGAATGACTTGTTTGAACACTTGGTTTTAATTCTTTATTTTATTTTATTATTATTATTTTTTAAGACAGGGTTTCTTAGTGTAACAGCCCTATCGTCCTGTAATTTATTCTGTAGATCAGGCTAGCCTTGAACTCACAGAGATCTGCCTGCTTCTGCCTCCTGAGTGCTGGGATTAAAGGTGTGTGCCACCACTGCCTGAGTAAACAAAAAATTTTTTTCTTTAGATTTATTTTATTTTGTGTGTATGAGTGTTTTGCCTGCCTAAATGAATGTTATTTGCTCTGTCCCCTATTCCCCTCTCATTCCTGCTGAAACTTCCCCCACAACAACCACGCCTCTATTTTCATTGTGTGTGTGTGTGATATGTATTGAGTTTAATTAGGGCTCCACTTATGAATGTGGGTAGGGCAACTTATCACTACTTTAACACTAGAGAAAATGACCCTCCCCCATCCACAAGGAAACGTTGGTGGGCTCAGCAGGTTTTTGTGCAGATAACCACCACTGCAGTAAGTTCTCAAGTCCAGAAGGTGTCTCTGCTTCGAATCTCCACATCCTTTGGCTCTTACGTTCTTTTCTCCTGCTCTTCATTGCTGTTTCTCCAGGCTTGGGAGGAGTGATACAGATACAGAGCACAAGTGATGGGGTGTAGTGCTTGGTCCTAAATGAGATGTCATTTTGTTTTGACACAGCATCTCATGTAGCCCAGGCTGGCTTTGAATTTGCTGTGTAGCCAAGACAGCCTTGAACTTCTGATCTTGCTGCCTCCACTTCCTGAGTGCTGGGATTGCAAGTATGAATGGTGCTAGGGATGGAACCCAGGGCTTCATGCTAGGTAAATGAATACTCTACTAAGCTACCTTTCCAGTCTCTTGTGTGTTCTCTTCCAGTAGGAATTCAGTTCCTAGGGTATAGGGTGCCACCTCCTCCACCTTCTTTTGGTCTTGCTCTTCTAGTCTTTTTCTTCTCTTGGTAAATTTATTTTAAATAGTTTTTGTTTTGGATGTTATCATGCAAAGAATTTTTTAAAAACTGGGTTGTTCATTGCTATGATATATAAATACTGTTGAGTACTTAAGTAGTATCCTAAGAACTTGATAAGTTTGTTTATTTTACTGTCTTTTCATAGGGGTCTTAGAATTTGCTACATGAATTATAATTTTTTATTTTAAATTTTTTATTCATTTTACATACCAACTGCAGTTTCCCCTCCCTCCCCTCTTCCAACTCCCTCCCTTCCCCAACCCACTCCCCATCCACTCAGAAAATGTAAGGCCTCCCATAAGGAGTCAACAAAGTCTGACACATTAAGTTGAGGCAGGACCAAGGTCCCTCCCCAATTAAGGTTGAGCAAGGGATCCCACCATAGGGAGTGGGCTCCAAAAAACCAGCTCATGCACCAGGGATAGATCCTGGTTCCTCTGCCAGGGGTCCATTAACAGACCTAAGCCTCCCAACTGTTGCCCACATGCAGAGAGCCTAGTTTGGTTCCTTGCAGGCTCCCCAGTTGTTGGTCTAGAGTCCAGGAAATCCCATGAACTTATGTCAGTCTAACCCCCTTTGAAAAATAAAATATTTTGAACCAGGGTCTCCTCAAGTGTCTACGTGGAATATAATTTTGATGAGTAAAAGACAGTTTTATTTTCTTGGTTTTCAATCTGAATATTTTTATTTCCTGTCTCTTATCTCCTGTTTTCTTTCTTACCCCTTTAACTCCCAAATTTGCCTGTTGTATGAGTGGATCATCCTTCATGGGAACAAAGTCAGCAGATCTCACCTACCGCATGTGCGTGTGTGTCCACTTGCCTGTGTGTCTCTTTCCTTTGTCTGTGTACATGTGTCACTGTCAGGTGTAGTTTCAGTTGCTGTCCATGCTGTGTTTTGAGACAAGCTCTGTTGTTGAAGCTGGAGTTCTCTCATTTGGCTGGACTATTGGCCAGGAAGCCCTAAGGAGTCTACTGTTCTGGGATTATAGGTATGTGTCATGCCCAGTTTAAATGTTTTTCTTTTATGTTGTAAGATTGTAGTATAATTATTATGTCATTTCACCACTTCCTATTCCTCCTTCCAAACCCTCCCATATACTCCTCCTTGCTCTCTTTCAAATCCATGCTTCTTTTTTCATTAATTGTTGTTACTTACAGACATGCATGTTCTTAAATACATAAATACAACTTGCTCAGCCTGTGTAAAGCTGTTTGTTTGTGTATTTTCAGGGCTTACTGTTTGGTATTGGATAACTAATTGGTGTGCTCTTCCCTGGGGAAGATGCTTCTTCCACTCTGAGCATTCCTTAGTTGCTGTAGTTCTTTGTGGAGGGTTGAGCCCATGAGCTTTCCCCATCCACTTTAGCATGCCTCTTGCTGTCCTGTGCAGCTCATGCTTGCACAGTCATGTTGGTGAGACTTTATGGTGTAGCTGCTGGCACTCCTAGGAGGTACAGTTTCACAGCAAACTGAAGAGACACCTGGCTTTTTACATGGATGCTGGGGTCAGGCTCCAGTTCTTGTGGGCAAGCATCTTAACAGCTGCACTGTCTTTGCAGCAGCCTTGCTGTCTGATGTGCTTTCATTGGTACAGGTCCTTTTCAGTCTCATTAGTCAGTCAGATGGTGTCCTGTCACCAAATTCTGCTGATTTTTACTTTCTTTCCTCAACAAATCTTACCGAGTACTTGGTTCTTTCCACTGTTGTGAAATGGTGTTTTGTGAAGTGATCTTTACAACCAACTTCCTGCAAGTAGTGTTCAGAATGGCCCAGGGCTGGATCCTTTACACAGTGTAACCCTCCCTGAAAGCATTTCTTCCATGTTTCTTCTGCTGATGCAGTCTCCATAGAGGTACCCTGTCACTTCACATCTCAGCCGATAAGCTTCTGTAGCCTTAGAGTCATCCATCTGGCAGCATAACAAGCAGGTACGTTCCATGGTAAGGCCTGCTTCCCAGTGGCGTGGGATTTTGATAAGGTGACTGCCATTCTAGCAATCTCTCCTTGGAACATAGTGTAGAGTGCAGGAAAGTTCTTCATACCCCAGTGTTTTATGACTCCTTCCTTTCTCTTCCACTAGCTAATCCAGGTGCTTCAGGCTGGAGTAGGGACTTGCCTCTTGATATCCTTTCTCCGATAACTGCAGCCGAGAGTGGCAGCCTAGTGTTGTGAACCTGGTGTCTCCCGGCTGGACTCTTCTCTTCCTCACACTTCACCTTTTACTTTCCTGTCCTGTTTCGTTGGCTAGAACCTCCAGTGTAGTGGTGAACCAGCAGAGGTCCCTGCTTCCTTCCTGATTTAAGGAAAACAATATTAAGATTTTCACAAGTATATTGTGTTGTACCCCCCCCAAAGCATTTTACTATGTAGACAAAGCTATTCTTGAACTGATAGGGATCCCCTGCCTCTTCTTCAAGAGTGCTGGGATTAAAGGTGTGTATCACCATGCCTGGCTACAAGCATGTTATGAATTGTAGTCAAATACTGTAGGAAGTGGTAAAGAGAGAGCACACATTTGAGAAGAGTTGAAAGTTAGAATAAGCCAGGTATGGTAGTTTGTGTTTATAGTCCCTCCCAACACTCTGGAGCTGAGGCAGGGACATCTTTGAGTTTGTCCAGCCTGAGTACAGAGGAAACCTTGTCTTAAAAACAGGAAAGAAAAAAAATAAGCCTTGAATAAACCAGGATTTACTAACGTATATAACTTGTACAAAGAATATGATTTATATGTTTGTGGGCAAAACAATTCTGACTCCATTCTTAAGAAATAGGGTGGAATTAATTATACATAATTATACATATATATGTATAATTTAATCTATTTATTTTTGAAGAGGATTGACTTTTTACTGTAGACTTTCTTCAACTGTTTCCACTTGTTAGTTTTAGGTCAGTACCAACATTTACAGGTACTTTTTTGAGTTTTTCCCCCTCTGTATTATAATTTTATGTGTTGTATAAAATAGGGAGCAGTGTTGTTACTGTGTGTAGTAGCAGAAATTAAGATATACTGAAATACACAATACTTCATAAGACTTTGACAAGTATCCTGAAATTGTGTCAGATTGGAACCATGAAACAGCTGTCATCTTTTTAAAAATTTCAATATATATTAAAACATGTATATTTTATTTCAAACATAACACTCAGAAAATGAGTTATATTTGAAGTATTAAATGCATTGAGTAGAAGAACTCTTTCTGTTCTGTTGTCTACATCTCATCCCGAGTTAACTTTTCCTTCCTTGGCTTGCAGTAGTCTTGCTAGTCCAGTCCTCTGGCTCCTCCTAAAGACTTTAGACAAGTTCATATGAAAGTGACCCACAGACAATGCCTCAACTTAGAGTTCTGTTCAGTGTCCGTGAAAGACGAGACAGAGTGGAACAATGGTGGCCATTAGAGTGTTCCTACTGCTCCGTTAGTTTGTAATTAGGTGTTTTCACCGTCTCTACCTGAGCTGTGAACTAAGTTTGGAAAATAGAGAAATAGTGAACATGAACTATAACCAGAATTGCTTGCTTTTGGAAACTTGATTCTGTGGAAGTGTGTGTGTGTATGTGTGTGTATTTTTCCTCTTTTTGAGGCAGTACCTTACACTGTTGCTTAGGTGGCCTGGAACTTATGACAATCCTCCTGCCTTAATCTTTAAAGTGCTAGAATGATGGGTGTTTATAACTAGACCTGTTATAGGGATCTAATGTACCCCCCCCATCTTTTTTAAGGCTAGGTATGTTATTTTATATTTTCTAAACCTATTTTTCTCACTGTAAAATCATTTATTACAGAACATTTGTAAATAAAGAAGGCCCAAAAGGAAGACAAAAGTCACCCATAATTCTCCATTTAGATGAAAATGTTTGCCTTGGAGAATTTACATTCTAGTGATAATGTTTGGGAAAACTAGAAATATAGTGTCCACGAATAGAGGCTTGTTGAATACATTTTGGTGTATCCACAGAATGGACTGTATAGCAGATTAACAGCAGTTAACTGTGGCATCTCTATGTTTATATTTTGGCATCTTTCCTAGTTAATTATGTAACTATAATGACCTTGAAACTTCACTATCCTTATATAGTACTTGTTTCATAGGGTGTTTCTGAATAATAAATGTGGCTTTGTACATTGTAAGTGCTTGACAAATGTTGCTAGTATTATTAATTTTTTGTGCTTATTGGAAAAGATCTCAAAATATAAGTTATGGGGAAAAGATAGTGAGATATAATGTTTGCACACTTAAAAAAATAAAGATTTGCTCTTTCTCTATCTTTTTTTGTGTGTGAAGTTTATCCATGGAAGTATTAAGTGGTTGAAAGTTTATATTTGAGGGATTTTCACTGTGTATTTGGATGTAGTAGCAAGAGATTTTTTTAAAGGAAAAAACCTTTTTTTGGTGAATTTTTTAATGAATGCATATAACTTCTTTTATTTATTTTGGTTTAAAGATTTCTTTCTTATGCTAGTATTTGTTTTGGTTTTCTCTTTATTACAAAATCTTTATTGTCTTTGTTTTCTGTAGTAACTTCCTAAAAAGCCTTTTGCTGATACACTGAAGACAGAAATTATTTTGTGATAACTAAACAGATTACATATCTGAAATTGTTTAAAAATTTTATACTAAATTAGAGAATATTTGTTAAACAATAGCTTTTTAAAAAGCCCTCTTTGGCATGAAAATGAAGTCAAGTAGGCTTTTAAATCTTCAGACTCTTCTGAAGATTGAGACTGGCCCTGGCAAGAACTTGCCTTGCAGTATTATAACTGGAGCACATTTCTTTTTCAGATAAATCGAGCCCTCCACCCTAACAGATTGGTTTATTCTGAAAGCTGTGAAATCTCATATTCTGTAGGTCTCCAGATTCACTTCCACGATTTGCTTCCTCCCTACACGTATGTGAGTCTAGTCTCTCTTTCTTCCACATTGTCTTGGACACTGAGGTTGTAAGGTTGGGATTTGACTTCCACTCTCAAGGCACACAGCAGCTGTTTCGTTCTAACTGTGCTCACCTGCTTTGAGGGAGGGAATTACGATTTCATTCTGTCTTCATTTCCCCTTTCAGCTCCTGAGTGTTCTCTAGGCGCTCTGCATACACTAGGCATTCTCTCTGCTGGAGGATGCTCTTAAGGGCAACGAAGTCCTACCATGTGATTGGCATCAAGTTACAATAAGACTAGGCACCTCCCCATGTATTAAGGCTAGGCAAGGTGACATAGTATGAGGAACAAGATCCTAAAAGCCAGTGTAAGAGTCAGAGACAGACAGCCCCTGCTCCCACTGTTAGGAGTCCCACAAGAGGACCGAGCCACACAACTGTTTTGTTTTTTGTTTTTTGTTTTTGGTTTTTGGTTTTTACGAGACAGGGTTTCTCTGTATTGTTTTGGAGGCTGTCGGTCCAGCCCGGCCTCGAACTCACAGAGATCCGCCTGCCTCTGCCTCCCGAGTGCTGGGATTAAAGGCGTGCGCCACCACCGCCCGGCAAGCCACACAACTGTAACATATATAACAACTATAACAAGTTGTAAAGATTGTTGTTTTAAGAAATTCAGGTGACCCAGACTGAGAAAGACAGGCATGGTATGTACTCACTCATAAGTGGATATTATCTGTAAAATGAAGGATAACCGTGCTACAATCCACAGACCCAGAGAGACTAGATAACAAGGAGGGCTCAATGGGGTGACACCCAATTCTCCCTGGGGAAGGGGAAATAGAAGAGATTCGTGAGTGTACTGAGGGCGAGTGGGGATGGGAACATGAACAATCAGGCAGGTTGGGGGGTAGAGGGAGTGAGTACTGAAAGAAACTACTGGAAAGGGGGGCATTTTGGGGTCAGATAAAAGCCTGGTGCAAGGGAATCAGATGACCCCCAACTAAGATTCCTAGCAATAGAGGATACATAGCATGAACTGGCCATCTCCTGTGACCAGATTGGTACCTAGCCCAATTGTCATCAGAGAGGCTTCATCCAGCAACTGATAGAAACAGATGAAGACCCACAACCAAACATTAGGTGGAGTTTGGGGAATCTTGCAGGAGATGGAGAAGAAGGATTGTAGGAGCCAGAGAGGTCAAGAACACCCTAAGAAAATTCATAGAACCAACTAACCTGGTTATTAGGTTCTCACAGAGACTGAACTGACAGCCTTGGAGTCTGTATGGGACTGATGTAGGTATTGCATATATGTAATAGTTGGGTAGCTTGGTCCTCTTGTGGGACTCCTAACAGTGGGAGCAGGGGCTGTCTGTCTCTGACTCTTTTACTGGCTTTTGGGACCCTGTTCCTCATACCAAGTCATCCTTAATACATGGGGAGGTGCTTAGTCTTAGTGCAACTTGATATGCATGTTTTGTTGTTGTCCATGGGAGACCTGCCCTTTCCTAAACAGAAACATAGGAGGAGTGAATTTGGGGGGTTCACAGAGGGGTGATAGGGAAAGGAGAGGAGGGAGGGAAACTGCAGCAGGGCTGTAAAATAAATAATTAAGCAAATAAATAAATAAAAATAAAAATTTCAAGAATTCCTTTATGTGTTTGAGTGTTTTAATATTATTTTATATGCATGTATGCTTGTGCATCACTGTACCTGATACCTGCAGAAAACTGGAGAGGGCATTGGAACCTCTAGAATTGGAGTTAACAGAGGGTTGTGAGCCACCATGTGGGTGCTGGGAATCAAACTCGGGCCCTCTGGAAGATCAGCTAGTGCTTTTAACCACTGAGCCATCTCTCCAACGCCCACCACAATGTTTTGCCAAGCACATGAGACCAAATATTGAATGCTTTGAAACTATAAGCCAAAGAAAATTTGGGGAGATAGCTCAGTTGGTTAAGTTCTGGCCACACAGGTATGAGGAACTGAGCTAGGTTCCCAGCACCAATATACCAAATGAGTGAAGTGCTGTGTACATTGAATCCTAGTGCTGAGAGGTGCAGACAGGCAGGTCCTTGGGTTTTGCCAGTCAACCAGCTTAGCTAGTGGACATGTCCCAGGACATTGAGAGGAGAGAGCGAGGGGGCTGCTCTTGGTGTTCTTCTAAAGAGGATGTGGAAAGGAGTCAGGTTGGCCACTACCTTCAGCCTCTGAGGAGAGTTTGGACAGCCCCTCTTCCATTGTCTCCTCTTCATTCGGAATGCTCACAGTGGGTCCCACCCTGGTAATCAGGAGCTCTCAGTGGAGATGGCTTCTTCCTTCCTGGGTTACCTGAAGTGAACTGGAGGGTGTCAGCCCCTTAGAGCAGCTTGCTTTCTCAGTTCCCCTTCGGTTCAGTCCCATGTTTGCTGTTAAAAACCTTGAAGACAATTGCCACCAGACCAGAAAAGCTAAGACTCTGGATCCGCAGGCAGCTATGAGAAGCACTGAGATGAAGTAGATTTCCAGGTAGTCTTGTCACTGTGTGTCTTCTCTGCTTGTCTTGTTAACTGATAGGTGTAGTCAATCCCATTGCCATTTTACTCTAAGGCAGAATCTTATTCTGTAATTCAAAATGCCTTGTTTTCTTCCATTAAAAACAGTTCTTGTTAACTTTTTTTCCATATCTTGTCATTCTTATAATTCCTTTCTGCCTTACTTTGATTCCCACTTTAAATTTATATATTGAAACACTTCTTCAAGATCTCCAAATCTGAGCTGGGTTGTAGTAGTGCAGACCTTTAATCCCAGCATATGGTAGGCAGAGGCAAGTGTATCTCTGTGAGTTCAAGGTCAGCATGGTCTACAGAGTGAGTTCCAGGACAGCCAGGGCTACAAAGAAAAACCCTGTCTCAAACAACAATAAAAAAGATCTCCAAATTCAAAACAGAAAACTACCCTTTCCCAGTAAAGAACGCATGTTATTTTTCACAGTTTGGTGGATGTCATCTGCTGGTTATTTCCAGCATCCATTTGTGACTGGCCCAACACAGTGATCTCTTATGTCAAAACTGGTTTGTGTTAACATCGAGGGAGTTTGTAGAATTGGAGAGTTGAAAAAAGATAAGTAGATCAAATTTTGGACAGAAGTAGGGCTTTTCATAGTATTATTGAGGAGCATGTGTAACCCAAGACCCTTGAATTGGTCTGTCTACTTGGCAGTTTGTATCAGTAGTTTACAAAGTGAAATGAAAGCCTTATTTATTTTGCTTTATACTATAAATCATCACTAGGATTAAGTGTAACTGAAGATGAAGAATTTTAAGTTAATTGTCATCTTTTTTGGATGTGTTGGATTATTGTATGGTTAAGAGTGTTTTTTTCAGAGGGGTGGAGGAGGGTTTATTCAGGAGATTGATAGGTCCCTTGTCTGGGCAGCAGACATTTGCTGTTACAGCTTATTTTGATGATTTATTTTTTTACATTATTATATCATTTTCAAATTACTACTGATTTGCCCTCTTAGGAGCATGACAACATGTGGAAGTAATATGTATTTGTAATATTTGCAGAGGCCTACCCCTGGGGCTCTGGTCAGAGGAAGCTTGACTGCCTGTCCCCAAATGCCAAAGGCAAGTAGGTGGTGGTGAAAGGCACGAGAGGTGTTTTAATTGGTGTGGGGACAGGAAGAACAGACAAAGCCTAGTGGCCTGAAGTCTGTTTTTGAGGGGCTAGCGAGCTTGAGGTTTTTGTAGAAGATTATAATAAAGCAAGAATTGTGGTTTGCATGCTTGATGATTTGCCTGAGCAGATAATCTCAGTTAGGGGGTAGTATGGTTGGTCATTATCTCAGTAGTGTTTCTGAACCCTGTACATGTGGTGGTTTCTGTCTTCAATCCCAGCACTCAGGATGCAGAGTCAGGAATGTTACTGAGATTGGAGGCCAGCCTAGGGTGTATAGTGAAACCCTGTCCACCAAAAGAAAGTTTCAGAGAAATCTTCGTTACTGGAGGGAACAAAGCAGTTCCCACTGTGAGAAGATTGTTTCTCTTAGGGCTCAGCCTGGGTTCTGTCATCAGGAGAATTGGCTCCATTCTGGCAGGAGAGTAAGTGTGTGTAGCTGGACATTATCATCATGTGGCCATCTGTCTGTGAGACTCTGGTGCTTGGTGGTGGTTTTGGCCTCTTGTAAAGATAGTAATCAGATTCATCTGTTCCTGGAATACAAGGTAATTTGTAGGAGGGAATAACTTAAGAGAAGGAAAGAAAAATCACAGGTAAAACTGAGTAAGAGAGGGACAAAATGGACTTAGGTCAATGAGTGGACCCTACTTTACAGAGACTGTCTTGTGTATGTCTGTTGTTAAGTAAAAGATAATGTCTTTTTTTGAAGTAACTCTCATTTGTTTCTCTCTTTAACATTGAAATTGTCAATTAATCTGTTTCTGGTTTCTTAAGTCCAACTGAGTTCTTTCTCACATTTCAAAGAATGAACATGGTATTTTATGCCTTTAATTCTAGTACTTGGGAGGCAGAGACAGGAGAAACTCTGTGATCTTCAGTAGCCTGGTTTACCTAAGCAAGTTCTAAGCCATCTAGTACTGCACAGCAAGACCCTATCTCAACAACAAAAACTCAAATTGGTTATATTTCTTTTTGGAGGATTTTTGTTGTTGTTGTTATGCCAGTTTTGACAAATGGATCAGAAATGTAAGGGCTTTTTTTTTTTTTTTTTTTTTTTTGGTTTTTTTGAGACAGGGTTTCTCTGTATTGTTTTGGAGACTGTCCTGGAATTCATTCTGTAGACCAGGCTGGTCTCGAACTCACAGAGATCTGCCTGTCTCTGCCTCCCAAGTGCTGGGATTAAAGGCGTGCGCCACCAATGCCCGGCATGTAAGGGCTTTAATAATGATTAAGAAATACTTACATTAGCACTCAGAGTGTCCCTTGCAACTTGCCTGGGCAACACAGTAGAGCTGGCCCAATGGTTCAGGTGTGGGAGAGCCACCCTAAGGGCATGAAAGCAGGAGAACTGGCCCTGCCCCTTGCTCATCTCTGCAAGGGGTGGTGGTGGTGGTGGCAGGCTGGAGAACTCACCGTGGTGGTGAGGACTGGGGAGAGCTGGTGGGCTGACCAGCTGTGCAAGTACCCAGGCCCAGCACCAGGGTTATGAGTTGGCCCACCCCAAGACCTACCCCATCTGTGATCTACTGGAGCACATGAAGGGACCAGTCCTGCAGACCCAAACCTGGATCTCCACAACACAGAGTAACAAGAGGCATTCCAGTGAGGGCCCAGCACTGATTGTTGCAGAAACCGGAGGCCTCGAACCAGACTAACGACTCTTTGCAATGAACACTTGCATATAAAGATCCATGGACAAAGGGTTACTGCATGGCTGACCTACTGTGTGACTCACAGTGTCACACTGCAGCTTCCATGGCGAGATTTTTTCCTCTTAAATTTTATTCTATTTGTGATGGGGTTGCAGGGGCCGAGGGTGGATAGGAAGGGGTGGGGAAATAAGTGCAATCAAGATGCATGATGGGAAAGACATAGAATAAGTAAAAAGAAAGTTATAAATAAAAAATATTTGCATTATATGGGCATCATTAAAAGGCCTAATGGAAGGCCAGTGAATAGAGTTCATTCCCTTAAACCTACATGGTAGGAGGAGAAAAAGGAACCTCAAAGGTTGTCTTTTGAACTCCACTGACAATCAGCATTGTGTGTGCCTCCCTACCCTCTAGTTTAAAAGGAAACGGCTTGTTGGAGACAGCAACTAAAGAGCCTGCCTTTGTCTTTCCCTGCAAAGACTGTAGAATTGCCCTTTGCCCTTTCCTCAGACTGTTCTCCCTCTCTCAAAAGACCCAGTTCCCTCTCCAGTTTTCAACTCTAACCCTAGCTGGTTTTGATGCTCTTCTCTTCCTCCCTTGCCAGCTCTAGTTAACAGGTGTTTTCCCCCCTTCCTTTTCTCTGTTTGGCCACACTGAGTAAATCTTCCTCTGCCTAAATCTAGCTTGTTGGGACTGCAAAGGCCCAGGTTTTTATTCTGAAAATTCTGGAAACATGATGACTTCTGCTGTTTTACTGCTACTCTCTCAGTGCTTCCCTTACTGTTAACAGCTTGCTTTAGTGTGCATGCACATTAGTTGTGACCGAATGAGCCAGGGTTAGTAGACATTACTGTTGACTAAGGTCCATAGAGTACAACAGGACTTTTGACAGATATGTAGTGACATATGCTTACAGTGACTGGTATATAATGACAGAAATAGTTTCCCTCCCTGTGTTTGTTACCTCCCCCCCATTTGTATGATTTTAGTCAACTTGGCACAAGCTAGGATTATCTGGGAAGAAGCAGCAACCTTAATTGAGAAAATGCCTCCATCCGATTGCCCATAGGCCAGCTCTGTGGGGCATTTTCTTGGTTGATGATTAAGATGGGTGGTGCCACCCCTATTATATAAGAAAGCCGTCTGAGCAAACCAGCAAGCAGCACCTCTCTGTGGCCTCTGCCTTGAAACACTTTGAGTCATGGTGATCACAGCAATAGGAAGCCAACCATGACAGGCCCCAGATACCTTGTGATCTGTTTACTCATTATCCCTTTCCTGTTTCCCTTCCAGCCATTGCTTCTACTCTATCCATCATATTTTTGCCTATTTCAGTATGTCATAAGGAAGAAATTACATAATATATATAGTCTTTTAAGACTGTTTTCTTCCACTTGGGACTGACTGTTCTTGCATAGTTGATAACTGGTTTCCTTTTACAAATAAGCAATTTATTATATGAATGTGACATACTTTGTTTATCCATTCATTCATTGAAGGACAGCCTAGCTGCTTCCAAGTTTTGCCAATTATGAATCATGATTTAGTCTCTTTCAAAACATTAATAAATGGTGGAAAATGAACATCTCAGTATCTTGAATCTTAGAGAATAAATCTTATCATAGAACCAAACACTTAGAATTGCATATTTAGCTTATAACCATCTTTAAGAAATTCCTATGGAATGTTTGGTTGTGGAAGAAGGAAAAAAATCTGAAGAGATAAAGTAGGAGGAGTGATTACATTAAACCTCAACAATTTTGGAAAATGAGATTTTCTTAAAACTCAATTGGAAATTGAAGTTTTAAATCCAACTGTGAGCTTGAGAACATTCTAAAAACTATTGTTACGCTTGCACAGATCCCAGACCATCAAGAAGGTACCATTTTATGTGCATGGGATAATGAAAAGAAGTAGGGTTAACATTTTGGTAAAGAGTCAAATAATAGAAAGAGAATTAAAATAGAGAAGTAGTTGCTTGAGAATCATAGGATAGAGGATAGATACTGACATTGAGATATAATTGCACAAGGTCTGTGGGTAGTAGTTTTTGTTGTATTGAAAAGAAAATTGAAGAAAAAAACCAAAAAGAAAATCTCATTTAATGTAATGGGGAAAGTTAATTATTGCATGATTTGGAAGTCTCTGAATATTTTGGTT
The DNA here is from genome assembly GCF_017639785.1 of Mesocricetus auratus. Taxonomy (NCBI): domain Eukaryota; kingdom Metazoa; phylum Chordata; class Mammalia; order Rodentia; family Cricetidae; genus Mesocricetus; species Mesocricetus auratus. The sequence goes on from NW_024429197.1 coordinate 40,630,125, forward strand.
GATAGTTTTGTGGAAACAGGATTATAGTTAAAGGTAGCTGAGGGCTAACTGTGGTTCACTAGATGTCCTAGACTCATGGACAGAAGAACTAAGGTGACTCAGTGGTTAGAAAAAGGTGAGGGGTATGTGGAGTAGGGAGGGAGAAGCCATGTGAGATTAGTAGAGGAACTGGAGGAGAAGGAATGGGGGTAGGTTTGACCAAACACATGGTATAAGTATATGAAACTCTCAAACAAATGAAAGATTATAAAAGAGTTTGATTAGTGATGTGAAAGGCTGGAGAGAGAAACTAGGCTCAGATTATGGAAGCTCTTAGTACCTGGGTATGAGGATATTGTTGATAACTTAAGTAAAAATAGGAAGTAGTTTTCTGGGGCATAAGTGAGGAGGTAGTAAGAAAGAAAAACTTCTTTCTTCCAATTCATGAAATATTTTAGAATTTATTTTCAATCTTTATCTACATTTGACTTATATATGTATTTATAGCTTATATGCTATCATAGACTGTATTCCTAAAATGTCAGTTTAGAAACCAGCCGTGTAAAAATTAGCTGTACTGCTTGTTTCCTCCACCAATATTAAAAAGATATTACAGTGAGTTTACGGAGCAAGTTTTAGGCCAGTCAGGACTATATAGTGAGACTGTCTCAAAAAAGCAAACACAAAAAAGATGTTATAATTATAAGCAAGAACAAAACTGCTAAGATTCTTTATGAATTTAGCCTTAACATGCTGAGAGTTTATAAACAAATTTTTAATGTATTTCCCTCCATTATAAATGAGTTTTGTTTTCTTAAATACCTATCTATCATCTGTCTATCATCCATCCATCCATCCACCCATCATCTCTGGTGTGTGTGTTTGTAATGCATTGCTTTTTTTGTTATAGAACTGTTGCTGCTGAAGTTAGAAAGCAGATCTCTGGACAGTACAGTGGTTCCCCCCAGCTGCTCAAAAACCTCAACATAGTCGGCAATATATCCCACCACACCACAGTAAGTGCTGTATTCAAGCCATGGAGTATTACAAATGCATTTCTGAGGAGACCATGAAAAAGTACTGGAGAAATAAGTCAACAAGCGGGTTCTACATCAGTTTCGGCCTTTGTTGATGCCACCTCGTTTTTCTCATTGAGTTGACAGGAGGGTCTTGGGGTGCTAGAGAAGTGTTGCTTTCCTAGTCAACCTGAAACTCTACAAGCCATATTTAATCAATGCTGGATTTTTATAATTAGATTCATTATATGAAAATACTAGAATCTTCTACAGTTAGACAATGAGGAAGCACTATGTGGGTTTGTAGCTCTGTACTTTTTAATAGAAGGAAATGATATTGAATCATTGTAGGCCAAGCATCATAGACATAAATAAATCATCTGCTATGAAAGAAGCTATCACAATATAGTAATTTTTGTTAAACTCATTTATGGTAGGAATAAGAATTAAAACAAACCTTCATTTATCCAGCGTACTTTAAATTTCAAATGTGGAAAACTAAAGAAGTGAATAAAAGGGACAGAGTGCTGGGTGTGGTGCTTTTACTGTAGTGCGAGCACACAGGAAGTGGAGACATGGGCATGGTAAGTGTGAGACAGTAGCTTAAACATGAACTCAAAAGGTGGGTTCTACATTTTTACACGGAGCTGAGGAAACATACTAATTATTGAACAAACAGTATATGCCAGTGGGGGGGGTGTTGATTGAACTGTGATAACATGTTATAAATGTTTATGTTACCTGGTGGGAGGGTGTGGGAGGAGAGGAGGGAAAGGGAGAGGGATCTGGAATTGACATGTGAAGCAACCTTGTTTCTAATTTAAATTTAAATTTAAAAATAAAATATATAAAAAATGTTTATGCTACCAAAACTTTCAAATAGGAATTTACTTTTATGAGCAATAATATGCCAGTTGTAAAGTCTTTAGACTTATGTGGATTTCTGGATAATTTCAGTGTGCCTGGGGGTAATCATTTGTGTATGTTATTGGTGTTTTAAACTCTTTGCCTTCCAACATGCTATCTTTTCATCTTGATTTATACCTCAGTTATTCAAAATCCCGTAGTCCGACACCAGATTTTGTTTTCATGAGTAACTGTAACTCATATGTAGTCTGTTTTATCCTGACTACAGCTCTTGTCTTCTTATTCTGGTGTCCTGGTTCCAGCTGTCCTCCTGATGTGAGGATCCACACACCACAAATCCACCAACATTTTACTGTCCTTGTCCTTGCTGTCCCCTCTGTCCTCACTGAAGAACTTACTGTTTGTGCACTGTAACTACTCTGTTGCATCTACCTCTTGGTTTCTTCAACCTCCTCTCATGTTATTTCACCTTTGTCCCAACCTCAATGCTGTTGAAGTCTGGGTGTTGCTTACCACACCTTTGTTGCCAGTGAGTGTGGCTAGAGCAGATGCTTAGTGTTACTGACTAGATTCAGTTTAAACTTAAACACGAGGGTTATTTTAGTTATTTAGTACTTTCGCAATTCTCCCTTTAAAAAATCATGTTTTAAAAATTGGTTCTTACTGATTCAGCCTATCAGTATTCATATTTGCTGTTTTTTTAAACTTTCATTTAAACGTTCTGCTTTGTGTTGCCTTACCTTTACTTCCTGTCTCCACTTTGTAATTTTCTTAGCAACAGTATTCTTTCAAAGGCCGTGCAGTGCTTGTTGGATTCAATTTCTCTCTGTAGTCTCTTTGAAAGGGTGCTTGTTAATCATGAGAGTCTTCAGACATTGAGACAGATAGAGTACTGCACACCGTGGCATTTCCTTACAAACTACATTTCCATAATCACATGTAACCACATTAGCAGTAATTTCTTGCTGACATCTGCAGTCTGGTACCTGCTGTTTCCTTGTTGGTTTCAAGATTTTTTTTTTTTTAATAATCGGTTCATTTAGATCAGAAGTTGGGAGAACATCAGCAGGTGGGATTTGATCTTGGGTCGCTGCAGTTTTCTGCCCTGTTCTTGTACTCTTCCTCCTGTAACTTTGAACCTTTGACTTTTTGGAAGTTAGGCAAAGTTGCTTGCTTTCTGATATTCTATATGCTTTCTTGTAGACATATCATACAATCTATCACTTTAAAGAATAAATTCCATGGGATTTAATAAATTCACTGATAGACCACCACAGTCCACTCAACGTTTTCATCACCTCAAAACCAAACCTTTCTCTCTCATATTTTGTCATCCTTCTTTTTGAGCCCCACACAACTCATTCTTAGTTCTGAGGGAGGTCTCACTAGTACCTCTGCTAGCTCGGGTTCTTTTGCAGCCTGTGGAGTGCTGGGGTTATAGGTTGCACTAATACACCTGGCTAATACCATAACTTCTGAGGGTATGCCAGAAAGTATGGACAGTTTACATCAACAGTAACATGCCCCAGGGCAGTAGAGTTTCCTTCCTCTCTGTATAGGGAATTTCTTTTAGTATTCTTTTAGGGTAGGCTGGCAACAAAGACTTTTCATCAGAGTGTATTTTGATTTCCCTTCATGTTTGTCCTTAGTCTACAATTCTGAGTCCATCAGTCTTTCATTTCCCCACTTGAAAATGGTTTTTCCATTACAATACTTATTTTTCTCTGTTGCTGTGGCCAAATACCCAGAAAGAGGTAACCTAAAGGAGAAAATGTTAGTGTGGTTCATGGTCTGAAGACGCAGCCCACCATGGTGGGGAAGGTGTAGTGACAGGATCGACCAGGGTAACGGGCACGGTGCTGCCCACCCCTCCGCAGACCAGGTGGACTTGCTTTCTCCTGTTTCCTCTACATTTATTTTAAGATTCCAGCCCATAACGTGCTGTCACCAACCTCATCGAGTATCTTCTTCCTTACTTAGGAAACCCAGCTCACCGACACACCCGAAGGAGTATCTCACTAATGTCCTCTGCAGTTCTTGATCCAAACAGGCTGATTGACATTAACTGCTGCAGCAAAGTCTTCTTACTGCTGTGGTTTTTGGTGACAGGTCTACTGCCATTTGCCCTCCAGAAGTCAGATGTCATCTCCATTTAGTTGATTGCAAGTCTTACTTAGCTGGGGCAACAGTAAGCACCTGTAATCCAGCACTCAGGAGGCTGAGGCTGAAGGGTGTGTGAGGCTAGCCTGAGGTAGACAGTCAGCACTCAGGAGGCTGAGCCTGAAGGGTGCATGAGGCCAGTCTGGGATAGACAGTGAGTTCTATGCAAGTCTCAGCTGCATAGCAAAACTATCTTTAAAAATAAAATTAAAATTATATTTTGGTTATTATTTTTAAGTTTACTTTGATGTGTCTTGACATCTATTTCTTTGTTATTCTATGAGATTTATTTAAATTATTTTAGCCTGAAATTTGACCTCACAGGTTTTGGATGATGTTTAAATGAGATACTATTTAATGCTAATTAAAAACAGCAATTGTCTTTTGAGTGTTCATCGTATGCACGTTCATTATTTTGCTCTGTAGCAGTAAAATGTAGCTTTACCAGCTGCTAGTTGTTTATTACAAGGAAGACTGCACTGAAGATCTCTTCTACTTAGAAATAGGCAAGTGCATTTATTCTTGTTAAGCATTCTTTTTATTATTTTTATTTTGTGAGACAGACCATCTCTATTATATAGTTCTGGCTGCCCTGGAGCTTGCTATGTAGACCAGGCTAGCCCTGAACTCAAAGATCTGCCTGCTTCTGTCTTCCGAGTGCTGACATTAAAGGTGTGTACCACAGCTCCCAGCTGAGTATCTTGTTGTTGTTATATGTATGGCGTTTTGTCTACATATATGGCTGAGCACCACTTGCTTGTAGTACCGTCTGAGGCCAGAAGAGGGTGTCACATCCCCTAGGATTGGGGTTACAAATGGCTGTGAGCTACCATGTGGCTCCTGGGAATCCAACCTGGGTCCTGTGCAAGAGCAACCTGTGCTTTTAACCCCCGAGCCATCTGTCTAGTCCCTCAGTTGAACATCTTGAGAAATAACATCTTATTTTTACTGATCTATAAACTGTACATTTATTATACATCCTTCACAATTTTGCCTGAATGCTTTTTCCATCCTTGAATTTGAGAAGTATGACACCTTATTTAAAAGTATACTTTTAGGACTAAAGAGATGGGTCAGCAGTTAAGAGGTGTACTGCTCTTGCAAAGAACCCAAATTCTGTTCCTAGTTCTCATGTTACATGGCTCAGAGCCCTCGCCAGCTCCAGGGAGGCTAATTCCCTTTTGTGGCTGGCACACACAAACACACACACGCACACGCACACGCACACGCACACGCACACACACACTTTAAAAAGCTCTTAAAAAGTATACTTTCAGCCTGGGTAAAGTGCAGTGGATATTATTAATAATACGTAATTTAAGTAGGGCCTGAGTAGTAAGTATTCTGTGGTTAATATGGTTAATATAAGTGACTGTAAACCGGGTATCTGAAAACAAAGAAGTTTGCCCTCGCATTACTCTAGACTGGGTTTCTGAAGGCAACAGAAGTGAACTGGAATTGGTCTGGCAGGGTCCTAGCCCCGCAGTAGTTCTAGGGGAAAAATCAGTGCTTGCCTCTTCCTGGTTCTGGTGACTTCTGACGCTCCTTCTCTGAAGCTGCGTCACTTAATCTTTAGGGTTGAATCTGCAGTTGTCTTTTTGTTCCGTCTCATCTGGCTTCTTCCTCAGTATGTACTGCCCAGGTCACCGTTTGTCTCCTTAGATGAGTGCCAATGGCTGCGTGTAGAGCACACACACATAATGCAGGATATGTCTCCATCTTAAGCCTTTAACACACGTGTAAGGACTTCTACTATCATTCCATGTATGTTAACACACACAGAGGCCAAGGATTAGGGTGTGGAAAGTTTTGGGAACATCATTGTGTAACATACCACAGTCTGGTCATATATATTGCTAGCATAATCACCAGTAACAACAAACAAAATAAAAGCAGCTTTTAGAAACTGAGCAGTACAAATTCCAAAGATAGCAATAATCATTCCAGTGAGTACACTGAAAGCTGTAAAGTGTAACAAGATTTCTAATTATTATTTTCTTGTTAATGTGAGAATTATGGAGAGATTCTGTATGTGAGAGTGTGAAGAAAGCATAAGGCAGCTGAAGGTTGTGTGTTGTGATTCTTAGTGGATCTCAATATCTGCTGAGATTTTCCAAAGAACTAGGTTAAAAACATTCATTTTTTCCTTTGCTTAAAGTTGTCAAATTATGTATTCACCTCTTGCTGTGCACACGCTCCTCTCTGCGAAGGTGCCCCTTACTGAAGCAGTCGATCCTGTGGACTTGGAAGATTACCTCATCACTCACCCTTTAGCTGTGGATTCTGGGCCTCTGAGAGATTTGGTTGAATTCCCTCCAGATGATATTGAAGTTGTGTATAGTCCTAGGGACTGCAGGACCCTTGTTTCAGCTGTGCCTGAGGAAAGGTAAGGAGCCATTTACCTGGTTTTAGTTTGTTTGTTTGTTTGTTTTATTTTGTTTTTTGTTTTTCAAGACAGGGTTTCTCTGTATTGTTTTGGAGGCTGTCCTGGAACTCGCTCTGTAGACCAGGCTGGCCTCTAACTCACAGAGATCTGCCTACCTCTGCCTCCTGAGTGCTGGGATTAAAGGCGTGCGCCACCACTGCCCGGCTATCTTGTTTCAGTTTTAGTGTAACTGTAGGAAGGCTATGTTTTCATTGCTTTATTTAGATCATAGTTTGATGGTATATTTGTTTCTTATTATAAGAAGAACTGCAACAAAAATTTTATAGAAGCTGGGCATTGATGGTGCATGCCTTTAATGCCAGCACTCTGGATGTGAGTTCAATACCACCCTGGTCTACAGAGCTAGTTCCAGGACAGCCTCCAAAACAATACAGAGAAACCCTGTCTCGAAAAAAACCCCAAAAAATAAAAAATTATAAAATTCAATGCTGTATTCTTCCGTTGGAACTCCTTTTGGGGGTCTTTCTAATAAATCTTATGTTGTAATTAAAAATAATCATTTCTTTTCTGTCTAAATTATAAATATATATATTTTTTAAATAGTGAAATGGACCCACATGTTAGAGACTGTATAAGAAGTTATACAGAAGACTGGGCAATTGTGATCAGAAAGTAAGTTGCTTGTTTATTATATTTTACTGTACAGCGTAGAGGGGTTGGAGAGATGGCTCAGCAGCTAAAAACACTGCTGCTGTTGTAGAGGACACAGGTCTGGTTCCAGGCACCCACATCCCACCATCTGGAATTCCAGTTTCAGCATATCTCTTAGCCCTTTTAGTATTCATAGGCACAAGCTATACATGTAGTTACACTCATGCAGGCCAGCACTCACACATAAAATAGGTAAATCTGAAAAAAAAGTCACCTAGTGGAATTTTTAATGTATTAAGTTAGATTTCATAGGTTGCACACCTTTAATCTCAGCACTCGGGAGGCAGGGGCAGGCGGATCTCTGTGAGTTCAAGGCCAGCCTGGTCTACAGAGCAAGTGCCAGGATAGACTCCAAAGCTACAGAGAAACTCTTGTCTTGAAAATTAAAAAAAATAACAAAAATTGTAAGACTTAAAAGCATTAAAATAGTCAGAGAAGCAGAAGAATATTATCAATAGATATATTATTTTATGAAGTCCCATACTTTTGCTTGTTTTCTTTATAAAATATTAAGCATGTAGGGACACTAATTTTGTATTGTTAAAGATCTGTGCAAACTGATAGGATGTAATAATGATAATTCTGTAGTCCCACTCTCTTAGGAAATCATGTTGGGTATTGCTGAGTACTTTTTCTCAAAAATTTGCAGTTTTGCAAAACTTGCATAGCTAAGTTAAACTTAAAAGCTAACTTTCAGATCCAGCTATTTGAAGGCCTGTTGTTTGTTTGTTTGTTTGCTTGCTTGTTTTTTGGCCTCCCTGTATAGTCCAGGTGAGCCTCAAATATGTGATCCTCCTGTCTATGCCCCAGAGCTGGAATTTCATGTGAATACCACCACAGCCATAGTCTCTGCTGTTTTCTTTTAAACTGTCTTAATATTTATAGGTCCTGGATCTTTACATTTATCCAGTTAGGTAAGAAAATAATCTGTTCTTTTCTATGACATAGTTAATAATTTTTATAGGAGAGTATTTTTGAAATATTAAATCATATGAAAAAATAAAATGCAATTACTTTCATTACTAATTAGTAATTTTCATAATGAAGAAGGATCTTCATTCTGGAACATTTTACCGTGGTTTTTTAAAGGAGACATAAGAACAAGTAGTGATCAGTTTGGCTATGGCATAATTTTCACAGATGAAATGTTAGGGGCTAAATAGTACTAGCAAAAGTGATGGGGAGGGGCAGGGCTGGAAAGATGACCCAGGGGTTAAGAGCACTGGTTATTCCTGCAGAGGACCTAGGTGTGGTTGCTATCTACTGACAGCTAGCAGACATCTCTAACTCCTGTTCCAGGGCATATGACACCCTCTTCTGGCCTCTGTGGGCACTGCATGCACACGTTACACAGATTTACATGCAGGCACACATATAAAAATAAAATTTAAAATGATGTACCCATTGCTTATAGTTTTGCCATCATAGTTACTGTCTTATTTTGTTAGGCTTAAGAATGTGCTAAATCTCATTCTGAAGGATAATACCGATGCCTTAATATTAGTTTGAGTATGACCTATTAAAGCACAGTTTACTACTCTAATGAATAGTTGTAAAAACAGAATTTTGGGAACTTTTTGATAGCTAGAATTTTACATTACTAGGAAAATGTAGTATTCTTGTCAGATAATTAGAAAACCTTTTAATTTAGTGCATATGGGTTGGAAACCTATAATAAAAAATCTTGATAAAGTTATTGGTTTAAAAAAAGATATTAGTAGTAGGAGGGTATAGGAGCGAGATTGGTTGATTGATTGATTGTTATTGACCTCAGAATCATAGTGGCTGCTCATCATTGGTTGAGGCATGATAGGAGGGCAATTAGCATTAATGGGTAGTTATCATTTGCTAGGTGTTTTATTGAGTGCTTTATCTCATAGCATTTATGGTTTCAACACATAAGGTACCTCAGACCCAAAGCAGTTAAGTACCTATTTCTCTGAGGGCCTACAAACCAAAATGTAGGTGGCCAAGATTAGAAGCTAGGGCAGCAGATTCTAAAGCTAATGTTTTTCTGTTACACTAAGTATTGTTATCTTCATTGATCAATGGGAGACAAAAGGGTGAACTAGAAGTTGTTGGTATCTTAGAAAGATAGAAGATGTGTGATTTGGACACAAAAACCATGGTGCAGAGTTTTACTTTGTGATCAGTTCTTGGTTACTAGGTTTTTGTATCTTGTTAGAAAATAGTTTATATTTTGTTGGAAAAGTATGTTATGTTAATTTAGAAGTTCTGAACCCTCCCATATGTGTGTGTAAAAATAATATATATATATACATATATGGATATGTAGATCTTACTGTATTTCATTTTATGTTGTAGGTTTAGATTAAGAGCTTTTATACAGTAATGGATTATTACAAAACGTTTTAATGTTCAGTGCTTACATATATCTATTTACATTATTACAATTTTATATTATTATTAACATAATATGTATTTTCTACTAGTTTATTCTTTAATGTTGAGATGTTGAGTCCCTGCTTTTTTCTGTTTGTTTTTAACTGATCAAATTTCTGGATAGAACATAAAATTTGAATTATATATACATCATTGGTAAGAATATGATTTACTTTAGAAATGGATAATCTGCTCTTTATTTGAATTAAGGGAACTTTGGGTGCACAGGTTTTTTTTTTTTTTTTTTTTTTTTTTTTTTGTTCCCCCTTGAGACAAGATTTCTTTGTCCACAAAGAATGTGCATTAGTTGTCCTGGGACTCTGTAGACCAGACTGGCCTCAAACCCACAGAGGTCCTCCTGCCTCTGCTTCTTGAGTTCTGGAATTAAAGGTGTGCACCACCACTGCCTGACATTGTTTTTTGGGCAGGGGACAGTGGACAGTTTCTTATATCCTGGGTTTGCCACACTTAGAACTTCTAGGATAGATCCCAGTTGTGTTTGTGGGATGAAATAGTTATTATATATAAATAATTAATACATAAGGGTGCTCAGAGAGATTTTCAGGAATTGATTTTATTTTGAATAGATACCATAAACTGGGAACAGGATTTAACCCTAACACATTGGACAAGCAGAAAGAAAGACAGAAGGGACTGCCCAGACAGGTCTTTGAATCTGATGAAGCTCCAGATGGCAACAGCTACCAGGATGAACAAGTAATATTTTATTTTTAAGTGACTATGAGAAAGTATGTTTAGTTAATTAGCATGTTAATATTTATAATTTAATATTTTTAATAACAGGATGACCTTAAAAGACGTTCGATGTCAATAGATGATACTCCAAGGGGTAGCTGGGCCTGCAGTATATTTGACTTAAAAAATTCACTTCCTGATGCCTTGCTTCCTAATTTACTTGATCGAACTCCAAATGAAGAAATTGACCATCAGAATGATGACCAAAGGAAGTCAAACCGTCACAAGGAACTGTTTGCTTTGCATCCATCACCAGATGAGGTATTTCCTTTGCATATAAAGAAGCAAAAGAGGCCAGGCATGGTGCATCCCTGTCATCCCAGCTACTTGGAGGGCTGAGGCAGGAGGATCACAAGTTTTAGGATTGTTTGAATTGCATAATTAGTTCAAGGCCAACTTGGGTATCTTAGTGATTACAAAGTAAACTAAAAGTGGGCTGGAGATGTGGCTCAGTGCAGTGCACCTACCTACTGTGTTCAGGCCTGTGAGTTCAGTCCCCACCACCACCAAGAAGCAGCAACTGTTACTAAGATACTCTTTTGGAATATGATTTGTATGCAGTATTACAGTCATGTTGGAAACAGAGCATTGGGATTTATGAGTTAAGTATGCTTTCGGTAGTAGCAGATTTACTTTTAATGAGGAACTTCTATGATTCAGAATACTGGATGTAATGCCTTCTGTTTATAGACGGATGTGGTGTTCTTTCCTGTGTTTAATTGTGAAGACTGAAAGTATTAGAATGCTTAAAGACCTAAAAGCAAGTAACAAACATTGAAATGTGGTAAGCGTTCATTGTGGTGTTACTTCTCACTCTGTAGGAGGAACCAATAGAACGGCTTAGTGTTCCTGATGTACCCAAAGAGCATTTTGGACAAAGACTTCTTGTAAAATGTTTGTCACTCAAGTAAGTATTTCTACTGTATAATCTCTATTACCTGGGCTAATAGTTTTATTATTGGTGTAACAAAACTTTAGACTTTATGTTTGTGTATGTGTACTTATGAGAAGTGTTTTTCTTTTTAAATTATTTTAAGATCTTGTGTATTTATTTTGGTTTTAAAAATACTTAATTATATTTAATGTTTCCAACATAATATATCCATTATGTATACCTATTCAGAGAAGAGAAAATGTACACAAATAAGAGACGAATCTATTCATATTATTTGGCTTATAAAACGTAATGGCAAACAGGATGATGGTGCATATCTGTAATTGTAGCATTTAGTTGGTTTTAGACAAGGGTTATGGTGTGAGGCCACTTGGATTTGGTAACAGACTCTTTGTTTTTCTCTAAAAAAAAAGTCATCTATTTATATTTTTGAAGTTTTGTGAATTTTCAGTATATACCTTAAAGTTTCTTTTCCAGAGTAAAACAAAAAGCAAAAGTGAAAATAAAAGTAAATAACAAAAACCCAATAAAACAAAAAATGCCCAACCAAAACAGCAAGCACACATAACAAAAGTAATGGAGTCCATTGTATGTTGGTCTACTACTCCTTGGCATGGGGCTTGCCCTGGAGAGTGGTTGATACTCCCAGTGACATCCCTTTGGAGAGACCTTTTTTCCTTCCCCAGCAGATATTGATGGCAAATAGAATCTTCATTAGGATTGGGTTAGGACTTTGAGTTCACTACTTCTCTGAGCTGAGATTTTTGTCTGGCTTGAACCTGTCAAGTCTGTGTGTACAGTCACAGTCTCGTGTATTGGTTCATATGTGTATTGGTCTTGGTATGTCTGGAAGATGCCATTTCTTTGGCATTGTCCACCACCTCTAGTTCTTAACCGTCTGTCTCCTCTTCTGCATAGATCCTTGAGCCTTGAGGAGAGGGGTTAATAAAGATAGCCATTTAGGGCTGAGTGCTCCACACATTGTTCAGTTGACATGTACTGCTGGAAGAGGCTTCTCTGATGATGGCTTAGCAATGCACTGATCTGAATCCCAGCCAGTTGTCATATTTTATTTTTGATTATGTATATACGCATGTAAATATAGTTGCTGGAGGACACTAGATTCCTGGAACTGGAGTTATAGTCAATTGTGAACCATCTAGCAAGAGTGCTGGGAACAGGATTCTTGTCCTTGGCAAGAGCAGTGTGTATATGTGCTCTTCTCTGAGAGGAGAGTCATCTCTCCAGCCCTCAAATGATTTTCATTTAGAAAGAGAAAGCATCTTGGGAGGCAAACACAGAGTTTACAGACGAAGGTTAATTTCATGAGTTCTTTCTCCCTCTCCCTCTTCCACTCTCCCTGTCCTTCATCCACTCCACCTCTCCCTCTCCCCTCTCTCTTCCTTTCCCTCTTCTACTTTTCCTCCCTCGCTCTCCCTCTCTCCTCTCTTTTTTTCTTTTGAGACAGGGTCTCATTATGTGTCTCTGGCTGTCCTGGAACTCACTCTGTAGACCAGGCTGGACTCTTACTCATAGAGATTCCCCCTGGCTCGTGAGTGCTGGGATTAAAGATAAACCCTACTATGCCCAGAAAGAAATCTTTTTTCTCTAAAGAGCTTTTCTTATTTTCTGTAGGTTGGACTGTTTTGAAGTGCATCTTCTTTTGATGGCAGTTAGATGTCATGTGCCCTTGGGGTGCCTTTACACTTGTGTCCTGCTTTCCCATGTACTTTCATTCATTTATTTTGTTTCTATCTCCAGAGTGATTCTATAAGACAAGCAGTATTTTCTTTATTTTACGAACAAGAAAGTGTGAATTAAAGAGGATTTGTGGAAGTTCTTCTCAACATTGCCCAAAGAGTAATTGAAAAAGAAACTGTTCTTCCCATTATAGTATGTTGTTGTTAAGTGTATTAGTTTTAAGTAAAAAGCTCTTTCTGTACAGACACTCAGCTGGAGAGATTACTTTGTGTATAAATATGACAGTTTTCTTTCTTTAAAAACCAAAGCTTTATGCATTTAGTTAAATTTGTGTAGAAACATTAGACAAATTGAGTGGACTTTTCTATATACCTGGATTCTCTATATTATAAAGTCCTTTATAGCAATCATTTTGATACAGGTTGCATACCACAAATTTATTTATTTATTGACACAGGGTTTCATCTTTCCCAGTCTAGAGCTTACTGTGTAGCTGAGAATGACCTTGAATTTTCTGATTCTTCTCCCAGTGCTGGGATTATTGGAGTGCACCCCCTTACCTGGTTTAGGCAGCACTGAGGGTTGAACGTAGAACTGTGTACATGCTAGGAAAGCACTGTGCAACAGAACCGTACTCCTAAACCCAAATTTTATCCCTTTGAAATGCACAAATCAGGCTGGGCAGTGGTGGTGCACGCTTTTAATCCCAGCACTTGGGAGACAGAGGCAGGTGGATCTCTGTGGGTTTGAGGCCAGCCTGGTCTACAGAACGAGTACCAGGACATCCAAAGCTACACAGAGAAACCCTGTCTCGAAAAACAAAACAAAACAAACAATCAAGAAACCACAAATCAGAAGTATATATTCTTAGTGTTATCCACGTATTATTGCTATCTAGTTCTGGAACATGTTTGTCACCCATACCTGTATCATGTACTGTATGGCTTAACAGAGAATTATTTCTTAGTTCTAGAGGCTGAAGTCCAAGATCAGGATGCCAGTGGGTTGTTTCTGGCAAGTTTCCTTCTGGCTTGTAAATAGTCGTCTTCTTCCTGTGCCCTTACATGTCTCTCTTCCCTGTGTGCACAAGAGGTCTGTGATGTCTTCTGTGCGGTTCTCTGTGTGCACATGTTTGGAGGCCACAGGTTGATGTGGGTGCCTTCCTGTGCTGTCCACTTAAAAATTAGGATTTATTTAATTTTATGTATATATGAGTTTTGCCTGCATATATGTCTGTGTACCATGTATATGCAGTGCCTGTGGAAGCCAGAAAAGGGCATTGGATCTCCTGGAACTGGAGTTACTGGTGCTCCTGAGCTGCCATGTGGATGCTGGGAATCAAATTTGAGTTCCCTGCAAGAGCAACCTGTGCCCTTAATCACTGAGCCATTTCTCTCAAACCCATTGACTTTGTGTGACTGGATTTCTCATGGAACCTGGAGCTTTCTGGTTCATCAGGACCAGCTGGTCCAGGGATCCTGTGTCTCTGCCTCCACAGCACTTGGACAGTGAACATATTCCTCATATTTGCCTGTGTTTGTGGGATCCAAACTCAGCTTTGTTGTTTATGCTGAAATCACTCCTCAGCCTTCTTCCTTTTGTAGGGACTCCAGTTCCATCATATTAGTGTCCCATCCTTAGGACTTTATTTAACCTTATTTTTTCCCCCCTGTATAGACCCTAACTTTAACACAATTTTTCAGATTGTGGATTTTACATAAGAATTTTGGGGCATCTTTCTGCCTGTAACAATAATCATGGACAGTCACCTACTGTTCTTTCTTCTTCCCAGCTCCTGCTAACACAAACTTCCTTTTACTTTCTGTCTGTTCATCTGTCTGGTTATGTCTTATAAATAGAATTATAAATTATGTGTGGAGTTTTTGGTGTGGCTTCTTCACACAACATGTTTTCATCACTATTGTAGCATATATTGAAGTTTATTACTATATATATATGTATATATATATCCAAACAGTAGCAAAATTACAGTTGTGAGGTAACAACAAAAACAAATTTATGGTTGGAGGGCACCATAACATGAGCTGTATTAAAGGGTCACAGCATTAAGGAGATTGAGAACCACTGCAATAGAGGATGTTCATATGATTAATTAATAAGTACATTAAAAAGGTATATATGAAAAGGTATATATGGAAAAATGTATTATAGTACCACTTACCCAGCTAAGTCTTAACTATAAGAAGATGCATAGTGGAATTTTTTAAAAAACATTTTCATTTTGTTTTCTCTCTTGGATTTTTAATGGCTGTCAAGTGCTGAAAGAATCTCTGAGATCCCTTTGTGCTCAGCATCTATTTGTTTTGCTAAGAGAAGCATTAGCTGGAAGTTACAGGGAGAAGAGTGACAGCCTGTGCAGTATATGTTTCCCTCATTCCTTCCCTGTGGAGACCTCAGAGGCCACAGCTTCTCTGTTAAGGGTCCTATCTTGTCTCTTGCTTACCACTTCCTCAGTCTTAGATTGACGATTTCTACTGTTGCTTGTCTAAGCATATACACTTCTGTTTTCAGATTCTGTGAAAATCTTTTTGAATGACTCTTTAGTCTCTTCTTTTAGAAGGATCTTGACATATAATTAGAAAACAAGTTCTGTGAAGCAGGATTATTACAGCTGTAACTCTACTTAGCATTCTCTCCCCAGTATTTCTTGCTGTTGGGCCTGTACACGGCAGAGTGCTCAGCCACACTGCAGACTTCTACTTGTGAAATATGGGTAATATTCCTTCAGCTGAGATACAGAAAAGGTCTGAAGCAATGGCCAGGTGTCTTCTCGAGTGCAACATTGTCTTTGGCCGAGACTCCATTGTGCTGTTGTTTCAATCAAGTTCTCATTATGTTTGCCGTGTGTAAGCTTGGGTTCAGCAAAGTGAATTAAACATCTCAAATATAAAGTTATAAAGGACATTTGACATTTTCACCAAATGGGAATTACTATCCCAGCATTGAAATGATATTAATATTTAAAATATGGATAATTTCCCATTAAATACTGAGTTAAAAAAGCATATTGCGAAATAGTATTTTACTCTTTATGTAAAGAAAAGTATTTCACATGTACATTTTACACAAGGACAGTAGTCTGGATAGATGACCACCAACTTCATCTTGGTTCTTTCTGTGCAGTGGGAGTTTCCAAGTCTTCTGCTTCTCTCTGAATGTTTTAAATGTATTTTTCTTTTTGGGTGTGGCTTATTTGATACAGTCTGGAAAAGAAAATATTTTAAAACTTTATTTCAAAGTGAGTACACTTAAGTAAACAATCTAATTACACATTATAAATTAGTGCTATAAAATGGATAGAAAATTCTGTGAGTCTCTTAGGACATTTAGATTAATTATCGCTGAAAAAAATAAGGAGAATCCTAGAGAGAACATACTGGTTTTGAAACCACGAAAGATGTGTGTGGAATGTGTGTCTTAGGAGAAGGGGTGCTGCAGAGATACGCACAGATGTGAAGGAGGAAGGGATTGGAGTAATGAAGTTTGAAGTCAGAGTTTCTTTTCAGAGAAATCTTTCTGCAGATCTGATCTCTGTGTTTGTCCTCCCTCCCTCCCTCCCTCCCTCCCTCCCTCCCTCCCTCCCTCCCTCCCTCCCTCCCTCCCTCCCTCCCTCCCTCTCTCTCTCTCTCTCTCCCTCTCTCTCTCTCCCTCTCTCTCTCTCTCTCCCTCTCTCTCTCCCTCTCTCCCTCTCTCTCTCTCTCTCCCTCTCTCCCTCTCTCTCTCTCTCTCTCTCTCTCTCTCTCTCCCTCTCTCCCTCTCTCTCTCTCTCTCTCTCTCTCTCTCCCTGCCTCCCCCTCTCTCTCCCCCTCCCTCTCTCTCTCCTTCCCTCCCTCCCACCCTGGAGTTACAGAGTGGTGGTTAACTGCCTTGGCCTGATGTAGGTTTTGCGAACTCAACTTGGGTTCTCTGCAAGAGCTACAGTCTTAATTGATGAGCCATCTCTCTAGCCCCAGATTTATGTTTCATATGTATTTTGAATTTAGTTTATCTTTTTTCTTCATAAAGGTTTGAGATCGAAATTGAACCTATTTTTGCAAGTTTGGCTTTATATGATGTCAAGGAAAAGAAAAAGGTAAGTTTCTGGAATTCATTTGCAGTCATTGTCATAATCATACACTTCAGTAATCTGCTTACATGCTTTTTGTTTTAGCAGATAAACAAGTACTGATTCCTCATATGTTATTAACTGAAAACAGAAATAGAAATTTACCCTTTCAAGAGTAGTTAAATATTTTCTTCTTATAGAAAATAATGTAGTTGAAACGTTTTTGATTTAATGAAAAAAGTCCCCAAAGCAAATAGCAGAAGCAACTTTTAAGTGATAGACAAACAACCCAGGTAGTGGTGGTGCACGCCTTTAATCCCAGCACTTGGGAGGCGAATCTCTGTGAGTTTGAGGACAGCCAGGACTGTTACACAAATACATCTTATCTTGAGAAAGGAAGGAAGGGAGGGAGGAAGGAAGGAAGGAAGGAAGGAAGGAAGGAAGGAAGGAAGGAAGGAAGGAAGGAGACAGACAAGCTAATGCAGGAACAGGCTCTGTCTGAAAGCAGTGTGTAAAAAATAAATGTGATGATCTTCAACGTTTATTGATGCAGTTAGCCAAGGCTGTTTTATGTATGTTATGTTTAGGTGATGTGTCTGAAGGAGTGAGTTTAGCTTTACTGTGCTGTTTTTATTGGTTTCAGAATTTCCAGAGGGCATTAACAGCTCTTCTTGATGTTTCTTTTCTTCTTTTTCCTCTCTTTAACCTCTCCCTGCCCTTCCTCTGTTCTTTTTGGGGTGCTGGGGATGGATCCCAGGGTTCTGACATTCAAGCCTAGAGTCTAGCAATCGCCCTGTCTCTAGTCTAGCATTTCTCACTTTAGTCACGCTGAAGTAGAAACTTGAAGGTGCCTTCATTATCAACACATGACCTGTGGTAGATTTCTGCAGGAGAACTTGCTCTGGTAGCTTATATTTATGAAATGAAAAGTGCTGAGATGTTATTGATATAAAGTTTTAAAATTTAGTTTGTAGTCAATCATCTCAGTAACTAAGGACTTGAGGTATGGCTTTAGAAAATGTTACTATGTTATATTTCAAAGTAACTTAAACAGTTTTTTGACTTTGATGTTGATATGTAGATTGATCTCAGTGAAATATATATTCAACTACAAATTAGAATGGAGTATTTGAGAATATAACATTTTATTATCTGTAATATTTTAAGATTTTACATATATGCTTTTTGTGTATTTCAGAAATTTTGTATTGATATAAAAATGTAATGTCTGAATATATTTTTCAGATTTCAGAAAACTTTTATTTTGACCTTAATTCAGAACAGATGAAGGGATTGTTACGGCCACATGTCCCACCTGCTGCCATTACCACTCTGGCAAGATCAGCCATTTTTTCTATAACTTATCCTTCCCAAGATGTCTTTCTTGTGATAAAGGTGAGAATATCTTTAACAAATGTGTTTATTATTTGATGTCTAGTCCTGTCTTTGTCAGTGTTGCAAACTTAGTCTTTATTTGGTTTTGTTTTTGATCCTTTGCAAAACTACATTGGACATATGCTATAATTGTGACCTAACTTTTCCTGAATGGAAAGTAGTATTAATCATGGCTCTGCAGTCAGACGGTAGTGGATTTATCTTAAGGGACTGCCTCACGTGATCTTGGGATTTGACAGCTCTCTGATTTGTAGGGCAAGCTGCCAAATGCAAGTTCAACTAGCCTTGAGTCCAGAGTTCACACGATAACAGACTGGAGACTGAGGCTAGGTTTCTGTTATGATTTTCTTCAGGAAACCTTTGTATGTAAACCTCTTAACTGATTGGATGAGTCCCACCCACACAGTAGAGATTAATCAACTCTTTTCAGTGTCTAATATTCTAATTGTTAATCCATCTCTTTAAAAAAAATAAACACTTTCACAGCAACATTTAGAGAGTGCATCTCAACCTGTGGTTCATGACCCACTTGGGGGTTGAATGACCCTTTCACAGGGAGCACATACCACATATCCTACCTATCAGATATTTACATTACCATTCCTAATAGTAACAAAATTTCAGGTGTGAGGTAGCAATGAAATAATCTTATGGTTGGGGGTCATCACAACATAAGAAACTGTATTAAAGGGTCACAGAATTAGGAAGGTTGAGAACCACTGAGTATTGACCAAATAGCTGAATAGCTAGGTTTGCTTAAATTAATGCTCATAGTTGCTATAGTGCAATTATTTTGCTCAGTTTCTAAATCATATAAATATGAAAGCTAAACCATTGAGGTCATAGATCATTGTGATTTGACTGTCAATCAGTTGGCAACAGGAGTTACTCTCTGGGCTTAGAGACACATACCTGTAATTCTAGTACTTAAAAGATAGAGAGAGGCAGGAGGGCAGCTGGACTACCTAGCAAGAGTCTGTCACTTAAAAAGCAAAACAAAATGAAAATAACAACCACAAAATGCTCCAAGCATACCTCCCCCAGAAAAGTAATTATAAATTCTAGAGACTAGCCAGTACAGGTGATAAGGTCTATGATTCCAGCTGCTTGGTAGCCTGAGGCAGGAGGATTGTGAATTCCAGGCTAGATTAGGCTATAGAGTGAGTTTGAGGTCAGCCCAGCCAATTTAAAGAGACCTTGTCTCAAAATAAAAAGTAAAACAAGGGTCCAGGATGTAGTGGAACACTTGTATAGTTTGCACATGGCTGGCAATAGGTTCAGTCCCCAGCACTGGGGGAATAAATTCAAATATTACTATGTTGCTATCATGTAACTTAAAGACTAATTGGGACCAGCAGATGCCTCTACAGGTTTAAAGGTGCTCACTTTCAAGTCCAACTCAAGTACTTGAGTTTGTTGCTTGAATCTATATGGTGGATGAAGAGAGTCGACGCTGGCATACATATTGGTGCCATCTCCTTCATACACAAAATAACAAATAAATATTAAAAAACAAACGCAAGAATTTAGTTACTTGACTTTGGTTACACTGACCTTGACTTGAGAGCAGCCTTAGTCACTTTATTTATATAAAATTACGATAAAGAGGTAATGAATTTTTTAATAAGATTGTAAAGTGAATTTTCATAAAAATGAGTTCCTTTTTACCCACAGGAATAATGCCCCAATTTGTTGGATGCATTCCTATGAATTCAGGTTAAAGTTAGTCTTAGTTTCAATGAACATTCCTGGAAAAATTCACTTTAGAAAATTCTCTTAAATGAGGTGAGTTCACCTGGGTGTGGTGGCGCACACAGTTATCTCAGCACTATAAAGGCAGGCACATCTGTGAGTTTGAGGCCAGTCTGGTCTACATAGCAAGTTCCAGGACAACAAGGACTATGTAGAGAGACCCAGCCTTCAAATACTGCTACTACTATTACTAACTTGTTATATATGAAATAATAATAAAATAATAATAGCTATTGTTTTTAAAAAGAGTTGAACATGAATGAGAAATACAGTTAATTTACATGGGGAAAATGGCAAGTTTTTATAAATTAGATCATCTTGGAAGAAAAGAGCTAGTAAGGCAAAGATGACTGGAATGTAAGTTGCTTGGGACTGAAGTGATTTGGTTGTTATAATGGGAATACATGACTTTAGGGATTAGGAATACAGAATATTGAATGTAAATGTTCGGTATAAAGAAATAGGTAAATCATTATAAATTAATATGATGTAAAACCATAATTTGAAAAATTATGTTATAATCATAAATGTGAGAATATTTAGTGGAAAAGAGTCTATATCTCATAATTCTACTCATAATATACAAGTAAATGTAGATTGTGTGTATATATAAACACATACATATGTGTATCCATGTGTATGTGAGAATTTTCTGTAATTTCCAAAATAAAAATTTATTAAATTAAATTTTGTTTTATTTTATGTGTATGGATGTTTACCTGCATGTATGTCTGTGATGCCCACAGAGGCCAGAAGGGCGTCAGGTCCCCTGGGAACTGGGGTTGTAGATGGTTGTGAGCTGTGATATGGGTGCTGGCGATCAAACCTGGGTTCTCTGGAAGAGCAGCACGTTCCTTTAAATGCTGAGAGCCAGCTTTTTAACTTCTGCCATTCTAAAGGAAATTAACTTTGGAGATTTTCTTTAGTTATTTGTGGTTCATCATGTTATTTCTTTCTCTTTTTTTCCCAAGAGGAATGATATAGTTTGGTTTATAGTTTTGGTCTACCATTATCATTTCTTGGAAGAAAATTTCCTTAGCACTTGTGTTGTATAGCTGCTGATATGCAAGAACAAAAAGAGGATATCTCAGTAAGCTGTAACGGGAAGCCTTTATAATTCCATTACAGTTTTTTGTATATTTATTTATACATCTGGTTTATGGTGACTGTATAATTAGTACCCTTATTCCATCCATTGCCCTTTCTCTTCAACACTCTGTCCCTGTTTTTCATCAGTTAAAGGGATCAGAGAGAGGACAGTGTTAGGGAGGGAAAGAAAGGAAGAAAAACATTTTCCATTCCACGTAATTTAATAGTCTCTATTGTTGCTTGAAACAAGCTTTAAATATACTTTATTGCTTCATAGTATTTCGTGGCATATGAATGTATGACAACTTGTCCATTGTACTGGCTGGGGCCAATTTGGTTCATTTAAGTTTGTGTCTTGCATTCTTAATTCAGTGAACATTTATAATCTATTAGGAATAATTCAGTGTGTTTAGTATCTTCCTAGGAGTTGAAGTGTGGTTCATATACCTAGTTGAGATTCCATTGGAGAAAACTGATTTTTCCCTTTGCCAGCAGGTAGCAGTTGTAGGTAACTTCTTGGTTTCCCCCTTTCAATGTTGAGACCCCATCTGTCTTGACTCTGTGCAGGCCCTGTGAGTGCTGTCACAGTCTCTGTGAGTTCATATGTGCACCAATCCTGTTGTGTCTGGAAGGCAGTGTTTCTTTGGAGTCACTCACGATCTCCTAGAGTTCTTACAATCTTTTTGAGACAGGGTTTCTCTGTGGCTTTGGAGATTGTCCTGGAACCTGCTCTGTAGACCAGGCTGGCCTTGAACTCACAGAAATCCACCTGCCTCTGCCTCCCGAGTGCTGGGATTAAAGGCATGTGCCACCAACGCCTGGCTGAGCTCTTACAATCTTTCTGCCACTTTTACTCAGAAACCTGAGTCTTAAGGGATATTGTGATGAAAATCAGGTCTTGATACTTGCATAAATTACCCTTCAAACATTGAGGCAGTTCCCCAGTCCTACTTCCAAAAAGAAGAAATTTGTGAAAAATCATAGGAAATTGAGATATATGAGAAGTGAAAAAAATCTATTTAGCCACTTAAGAGTATTATGGGGGGGGTTCTAGTGGTTCTAGTGGTTCTAGTGGTTCTAGTGGTTAAGATCACTTGATGCTCTAACAGAGGACCTAAGTTCTGATCTGAGTGTCCCTATCAGGTGCCTCATTATCACCTGTAACTCCAGCTCCAGGGGCTCTGATATCTTGTAACTTCTGTGGGCATCTGCACATGATGTCTTTAATTTGCTTTGTATTGTTGTGACCATGACTAAAAGCAATTTGAGAAGGGAAGGATCTAAAAAGTATTTTTAAGTGTGGTAAAATTGCAATTTATAGTGTACAGATCAGTATTAAGTACATTCATATTATTTTGTAATCAGTCTCCAGAAGGACTGTGGTGGCACACACCTTTAATCCCAGTACTTGGGAGGCAGAGGCAGGCGGATCTCTGAGTTTGAGGCCAGTCTGTTCTGCAGAGTAAGTTTCAGGACAGGCTCCAAAGCTACCCAGAGAAACCCTGTCTCAAAAAACAAAACAGAACAAAACTAACAAACAAAAAATAAAAAAAGAAAAAGAAAAAAAAACCTAAACTTGCCAACAATTTCTTGTTAAACCTTGCTTCACCTTCTGCAAATCCTCATTGTACTTCTCTTTTTTGAGGTGGACATCTTGAAATACCTTATGGAATTAATCATATAGTGTTTGTCTTTTGGAGATTGAGTAATTTAACATAACATGTTTTCAAGGTTTAGGTAGGTATTGACACATGTTAGACCTTATTTTAGTTGTGTGTGTGTGTGTGTGTGTGTGTGTGTGTGTGTGTGTACACTACCATATTTACCTGTTTATCCAAGTTAATGGATATTTATATTATTTTCATTTTTTGGCAGTTATGAATCATGGTGCTATAAGGAAAGTTGTATAACATTTTATATTCAAACCATGACTTTGCACTCCTGGCCTTATAGGCACATGCAAAACACATTCAGTCTGCCTTTGAAAGCTCCATGGTATTTAACAAGGACCACTCAGAAGTTAAAAATCTTCTTTGACTGAAGTCAGTCTCTTAACTCTGAGCCTCTGTAGCATCTACACAGACAACAAAAACAAGTGACATATTCCCAGAGTACAGTGACACATGGTAAACATTCCCTTTTCAGAAGGAAGGAATCAAGGGAGACCAAGGAAAAATCAGACCCACTCCAAGGTTCTGTGAACCATATGGTCAGCTTTGTCACAGTGACAACCCCACATCTGGTACCACTTTCTGCATTTGTTACTTCTCTTCCTGGTTTTGCCAAATAACCAACGACAAGCAAGTTAGGGAAGGAAGAACTTACTTTGGCTAACAGTTCAAGGGGATACCCTCCATAATGCAGGGGAAGAAGACCCAGTAGCTGGTGACACCTGCATGGTGTCAATGGTGCAGCTGAGACTCCTCACCTTTTCATGCCTTTGTGGAACTGGAAGCAGAGAGCTTCAGGATGAATAAGTGGGCTGTAAAAGCCCAATGCCTGCCTTCATCAACCTACTTCTTCCAGCTAGTTTCTACCTCTATATGTTCCATAATCTTCCAGAACAACTCCATTGGTTGGGGACCAAGTGTGTGAAACACATGAGTTTATTTGGGACATTTTACATTAGACTATAACAAAATCGTTTGTTTATTGATTAATTGAATTTCTTATCATCACAGTTGCTTTTCCTGAGTTGTAGGGGCTCTTTATGCATTTGAATACTAATTTGTAGTCAGACATATACTTTGCATATAATTTTATCCCATTCTTAAGGTTGTCTTTTCATTCTGTTTATTTTGCCCTTTAATGTAGTAAGTGTTAAGTTTTGATACAGCATGTCTGTTTTTACCTATATTCCTGTACTGTCACTTTCAAGAACAAATACTTCCAATTCTGTAAAGAACTTTTAAAAATTTTATAGTTTTTAGTCTTACATTTAGGCATTAGGACCATTTGGGCTAGATTTTTAGATAAAGTGTAAAGTAAGTATCGAACTGCATTAACAGCCTCCGTAGCCATATTCACTGGACAGAGTGCCTGCCCCTTCAACAAATCCCGGCACAGGTTTGTATAGAAAATGCTAAACTTGGTATTCTTGTCTTGTTGCTGATTTTAAAAGGAAAGTTTTGAGTCACTCTTGAGAATGTCTGCTGTGGGCTTTTCATATATAGTCTTTTAATATTGAAGTAGTTTTTTTCCCTCATATTCATAGTTTTTTTTAATGTTTGTGTAGAGAAGTGATTCTGAATTATTTTTTAAATCCATATTCTGCATGGAGGTAATCATTCCCCTTCCTGACTTTCTATTATTAATATGTGTTATATTATATTGATTTTTAATATTTTGAACCATCCTTGCATTTCAGAGTGAGTGAATTTATTTTTAAAACCTTAGCTAAACTTTTCTGTTTTTGCTTCTGACAGCTAGAAAAAGTCCTACAGCAAGGAGACATTGGAGAGTGTGCAGAACCATATATGATCTTCAAAGAAGCTGATGCCACCAAGGTACATGTCAGGCCCCTTATTTTCCCATGTTGGCTCCTGTTATAATTTGGGAAAAATAAAACATATAAAATCTTTTAAAATGTTTACTGTTAATTCATTTCTTTCTGTCTTCTTCCTTTCATCCTGTTTCCCAATTGTTTTCCTTGTCATTTAGTTTGTGTCATGTCCCGTGATAGTCTTAAAATTTTCTTCTACCTACATCTAAGTCTTTAAAAGTTGTTTTTGGCGGTAAGGACAGAGATAATTCAGTGGGTAAAGGCATTTGCTGTATAAGCCTGATGAATTAGCTTGACCCCAGACTCAAATGTTCTCTTCTGAACTTGAAGACACTCATAATGAAATACTCCTCACCACTCCTCTCAACTAAGAGTAGTAGTAATAGTAATTTAAGTAGAGCTTAGAAATTATTTTTGTTGATGAGAACTAAGCTAATTAAATTTAACTTCTAGATAATTTTAAGTTTTTTATGTACAAAATAGTGATGTTGATGAAACTTCCTACATTGAAATGACTGTGATTTTGTCATCTTGAGATAAAAGAAAGATGGGCACGCGTCACAAGTATCACAGGTGGCAGGTTAGGAAGGGACGTACCTGTGGTATCATCAGCAGTTGCCAGCAGGAAAATATTCAGGCTATAACTCCATAACCTGTTATGTTGTAAAGGAGGGAAGTAGCTGAGCTCATTTTAAGCAGTCTGTAAATTACAACAACCATGAGATGGGAACAGGGACACAAATATGCCAATGATAAATAAGTCCAGACTAACTGTGAAAGAAACAAAGGAAAACACTAATGCAGGAAGACCAAACTGGAGTGTGCTCATGGTCCAGCTACATGCCCACATTTTGTTAAGTCATCTTAAAGCTGTCTCAGAGTTTAGGATGCCTCTGAAACCTGCTACTTCTGTTATTTAGAGTGAGGTGTGTTCTGATGAGTATCCTGCTTGGAACTCAGGGATAGCGTCCTAGTTTGTTTTTTATTCCTGTGATAAACACCATGACCAAAAACAACTTGGGGAAGAAAAGGTTTATTTGATTTACGTATCTTAGGTCATAGTCCATTTGTCTTAGTTAGGGTTACTATTGCTGCAATGAAACATCATGGCCAAAGGAACTTGGGGAAGAAAGGCTTTATTGGGCTTATACTTGCAGACCATTGCTGAAGGTAGTCAGGGCAGGGACTCAAATAGGAACATGGAAGCTTGCTTAGCATGCTTCCTTATAGAACCCAGGACTGCCAGCACAGGAATAGCACCAATCACAATGGATTGGTCCCTCCCTCATTGATCACTAATGAAGAAAATGCCTCATAGCAAGATCTTATGGAGGCATTTTCTTAATTGAGATTCCCTCCTCTCTGATGACTCTAACTTATTTCAAGTTGACATAAAACTGGCCAGTACACCATCACTGAGGGAAATCAGGGCAGGAACCTAGAGTAGAAGACTGTAGATAAAATGGTTACTGACTTGTTACAGGTTCATGTTTAGTTGCCCTTCTTATACCTCCTGGGACTACCACTGGGGTGGCACTGCCTGCAGTGGTTTGGCTCTTCCACATTAATTAAGAATTACCCACAGACTTACCTACAGACTAATGTGGTAGAGGCATTTTCTGAATTGAGGTACTCTCTTCCCAGATGAACCTGGTTTGTATCGAGTTGGCAAAAACTTAAGTAGTACAGCTAGGGGGAAATAGAAATTGTTGAAATGGTAGCAGTAGTTACTGCTGTTTCTACTGTACATCCAAAGAGTTCTTGCTTGAAGAACCTAAATACAGGTGAGGCATACAACTCACTTGGCAGAGGTACTTGCTAGCATGCACAAAGCCATGGGCTCAGTCCCTAGCACTTCATAAAGCTCGTGTAGTAGCATATGCCTATAACCGTAGGGGCAGAAGTGATAGGAAGTCCAGGGCCATCTTTGAATACATAGCAGGTTTGCCCTTGGCCTGACCAAAGAGAAAAGGAGGAACAGAAAATTGTCTAAATATCAAACATGCTTATATCTACCAGCCAGTGTAACTAAGTACAGAAAAACTAGAATAAGGCACTGGTATACTTGTGAGTGTATGTAGTAGAACTGATTTAATTCGTTAAATGATAGATACCTAGGGAAAAACCAAAATACTTTCAGCAACAATTTAACTACACAACCAAAGATCAGAAAAGCATATCATAGGCTTTGCATGAGCAGTTTTGTTTTTGTTTTTGTTTTTTTAAGAAAGTTTTGAGAAAGATTCGGTTTTTGAGTAGTTCTTAAGAAAGACTTAGGTTTTATGTGGAGCTCATAAAGACAGACTTTTTCTAGATCTTTTTTGTTTGTTTGTTTGTTTTTCGAGACAGGGTTTCTCTGTATTGTTTTGGAGGCTATCGGTCCAGCCCAGCCTCGAACTCACAGAGATCCGCCTGCCTCTGCCTCCCGAGCGCTGGGATTAAAGGCGTGCGCCACCAACGCCCGGCTATTTTTTTTTTTTTTTTTTGGTTTTACGAGACAGGGTTTCTCTGTTTTGGAGGCTGTCGGTCCAGCCTGGCCTCGAACTTACAGAGATCAGCCTGCCTCTGCCTCCCGAGTGCTGGGATTAAAGGCGTGCGCCACCAACGCCCGGCCTTTTTCTAGATCTTTTTCTTTTCTAGTTGTTCTGGTATTAAGTCTTGTGTTAAAAAGACTGATTATAGTTAAACTTCCTTTCCTAAAAGATCACTTGCAGTCCATACGTGTGCTTGGTTCTCCCATCTTTCTTTTCTGTCAAGGTGACCTGATCATAAACAGAAGCTGCAGTGCTTCAGGCCATGCATACATTTGCAGAATGAGTTGAGATGCGTCGTTGAGGTAGTACCTATGCTTTGACAGATGGAAGTTACTATTCTCGCACCTTCACATGGAGGGTAGAACCTAGGTGCTTGCACACGATAGGCAAGCAAGCCCTGCACTTCTGAGCTGCATGCTCTGCCTTTGCTTTTCTCTCTTTGTAAGAACTGAACACTTAACCCGCCCTTGACACTGTGTGACATACCCCTTAGGTGGTTTCCTTCAAGTGTGATCATGGATCAAGTTATGTTTTACAGAATAAGGAAAAACTGGAGAAGCTGAAAAGTCAGGCCGACCAGTTTTGCCAGAGACTTGGGAAATACCGCATGCCTTTTGCTTGGACTGCGATTCATTTAATGAATATCGTTAGCAGTGCTGGCAGCTTAGAAAGAGACTCCACAGAAGTAGAAATCAGTACTGGAGGTAAGAGTGCTGTGTATGCATTGTTTCTAAAGCAGTAATCTCTCCTTCTTATATAGACCTGTTTTATTAGCACCAGGAGTGGCCAGTGACTGGGGCTGGTGCTACACACCTGTAATCCCAGCAGTCAGCAGCAGCTTCGGTTCCAGATCACCCCAGGCTTCATTCATGAGGCTGTGCCACCCCTCACCCTACAACAAAAAACAAAAGAAGGGGGAAATAGATTTAAATATTGTCTGTTTATTAAATGCAGTTTGCGTGTTATCAACTAACCTTTTTAAAGTGTTTGTTACGGTGTTTTCTTTTGCTATAATCATGGGGCTGTATAGGCACCATCACAGTTGATATTTGGAATATTTTCATACCTATTAGCGATTACTCCTCATTATCCCCAAGTTCCCAAGCCCATCCCTAAACAACCCCTAATATACTTTCTGTCTTTATGGATTTGTCTATTCTAGACATCTAATGTAAGCAGAATTAAATAGAGTATGATGTTGCCTGTTTCACATAGCATAATGTTTCCACAGGTGTTACCAATGGTGTAGTGTGTATTGATATTTGATTTCCTTTTTTTGTCATGACACCCAGTTGTATTTATATACTACATTTTATTTGATTTGTTCATTATTGATGACAGTTTGGGTATATGAAAATACCGTAGGGAACAATCATATAGAAGCTGTTCTCAGGTCCCCAGTACTGGGATTGAACCCTTGGTCTCTCATGCATGTTAAACAAAGCACTTTACTACTGATCTACATTCCCAGTCTCTGTAAAAAGCCTTTGCATATTTGTGCGTTTTTCTTTTGACTACATAGCTAGAAATGAAATTGCTGCATCTTGTGGTGATTCCTTAATAAACATTCTGAGGCTGTCAAACTGTCTTCCAGTATGGCTTCCCTTTAAAAATGCTGCCAGAACTGTATAAAAGTTCCTGTTTTGGGGCCCAAGAGATGGTTCAGTGGTTAGAGCACTAGCTACTCTTCCAGAGGTCCTGAGTTCAATTCCCAGCAACCACATGGAGGTTCACAACCATCTATAGTGGGATCTGATGCCCTCTTTTGGCATAAAGACATCCATGCAGATAGAACATTCATCCATTATAAATGAGTAAATCTTTCAAAAGAAAAGTTACTGTCTCTCCTCATCTTTGCCAGTACCAAATACTGTCTGATTATTAATGATAGCATCCTAGTATAGGTGAAATGGCATCTCATTCTGGATTGGGTTTTCCTTCCCTGATAGCTAATGATGTTAAATGTGTATTTACTTGTTATGAGTAGTGATCTTTCAAGAAGTACATATTTGCATACATTGGCCATTTAAAATGTTTGCTTTAAAAATTTATCAGTGCTTGACTTTTAAATGGGGGCTTTAAACTATAGAAGTATTATTCTACAGTTGT
Source organism: Mesocricetus auratus (assembly GCF_017639785.1). Taxonomy (NCBI): domain Eukaryota; kingdom Metazoa; phylum Chordata; class Mammalia; order Rodentia; family Cricetidae; genus Mesocricetus; species Mesocricetus auratus. The sequence continues at coordinate 40,659,446 of NW_024429197.1, forward strand.
TTGTTTCATTGTTATATAACCATTTCTACTAGTAAGATTTAGCGATGCCACTGATTCGTGAATATAGTATAGTAATTTAGTGCTTTGTGTTTTTTCCTTCAGTTTAACTAAAGGTTTGTCAGTTTTAGTGAAGTCTGTTGACTTTATTTTTCTAGTTTCTGTTTCGCTTATTTCCATTCTACCACTGTCCTTTTGTAACCTTCTGTTTTCTTTGGGTTTAGTTTCTCTTTCTGAAAGAGGTTTCAGTACATAGTCATCCACATCTCATGACTTGGCTTCTCCAGTGTTGCCATGGAGACATGGGAACCATGCCCAGCTTCTTGAGACACATACTTCCTTAAAGTGTGAGATGAAATTATGGATGTGAGAGTTTGCTTTCTTTATTTTAAATTTGAGTCTTGCTGTTAGCATAGACCAGTCTTGAATTTGCAGTTCTCCCGTGTTAGTCTTCCAAGCCCTGGTAATACCAACCTGTGCCACCATGCCACACACTTCTTTTGATTGGAAGCATTTCTGGCCATCACCTCCCCTAGAGCCCCGATGTTTTGGTGTGCTGCATCCATACTTCTTACTTTCTAATTTACTTTGGGAATAACTCGTTCCTAGTAGCTTTTTAGACATGTGGGTTTTTTTCACTTATGCGTATTTGTGAATTTTCTAATTACTCTTTTATTGTTAATTTATAATTTTATTATCCAATTTTTAGTAAATATTTTATTTTTGACCTTTTGATCTTTTCATATCTTGTCTGTGTCTTGGAGAATATTGTCCTACACCTGCTTGAGAATAGTGTGTACTCTGCTTTTGCTTAGTAGAGTGTGGTGTAACTGTCCGCAGACCACATTGCTTGCATATTTTTTACAAGTCTTCTTTCCTTGTTAATCGTTAATATTGTTATTCTTTTGGTTCAGAAAAGTGGGATTATCTTTATATATGTGAGGCCGTGGGTTTGTATTCCAGCATAAGTGTGTGTGGGGGTGGGGTAGGGTGAGGTGAGGGATATGTAATCCTGCCAAGTCCTTGAACTTGCAACTTGTCTTTGGCATTTGTTTCCAGCTCAAATGCTAAGATGCTAAGGTCGAGAGACCATTAATTATAGTTTACTTTGGTGGGTACTTAGTGGTGTTGCATAGTTCTCCCTAGGTGATTGCTAGGTGATTCACTACATCATTGGTCATACATTTAGATCATTATTTGCTAGAGACTTTGTATCAGCAAAATTGTAGAAGTGAGACAGAAGACCAGGTCGAATGCTTTCTAACTGCTTTCCCCAGAAGTGAATCTTTCTAGTGTAACCTGTCAGCTGAGTAAAATACAGATTTTCAGCATGAATAGATTATTTCTTCTGTTGGGAAAGCTAATTAAAAACAGTGTTCTGCTGGGCGTTGGTGGCACACGCCTTTAATCACAGCACTCGGGAGGCAGAGGCAGGCAGATCTGTGAGTTCCAGACCAGCCTGGTCTACAGAGTGAGTTCCAGGACAGCCTCCAAAGCAATACAGAGAAACCCTGTCTCGAAAAACAAACAAACAAAACAACACTGTTCCATTATAAAACTGACAGTCTTTTCTCCCCCTTGGCAGAACGAAAAGGTTCTTGGTCAGAGAGGAGGAACTCTAGTCTTGTTGGTAGACGGTCTCTGGAAAGGACGACCAGTGGAGATGATGCTTGCAACCTGACCAGCTTTCGGCCTGCCACCCTCACTGTGGCAAACTTTTTTAAGCAGGTAATGTTCTGCTATGTGGGGCTCTCGAGGTGTTAGTACAGAGGGTCTCATCCTTTCAGGACAGCGGTAACTGTTCTGTGTATGTCCATGTCATAATGTCAAGAACTTCTAACAACTTTAAGAATAAAAGGAATATAAGAGTAAAATCTAATAAGAATATGAAATAATTGACATTGTACCTGTTTTATCACTAACTTCATTTAAATGTTTACACTGACATTTTAATACATCAGACTTTGTCTTTCACACCTGTATCTTAATCAGTTATAAAAGTAAACTTATCTACTTTAATGGTTATTGTCTTTGATTCTGTGTATGCGTTTGTATCTCTGTGTGGGCATGTGGGCGTGTGGGCATGTGGGCATGTGGGCAAATGCTTCAGACTCCAGAGACACCGGATTGCCTTGGAGTCACAGTTACAGGTGGTTTTGAGCCACATGATTATGGGTGTTGGGAACGGAACTTGGATCCTCTGCAAGAATAGCACGTGGTCTTCACCGCTGAGCCACCTCTAGCCCCCATAGGCCTTTCTTAAACACTGATGGCTTGTGAATTGTCAGAGTAACCATGTGCTTCCCCACCCAACATTTTCTGACCATAGCTATCTGACTTATGGTTCATGGGATAGAGCTGCCACGCCCCGTTCCTGTGCTAAAACTTAATGTTGTCGATGCAAAGTTGAGTTTCCAAGATACAGTTTCGTCAAAGACATTTTATTCTTACAGATCTAGTCTATCTATTTCAAATCAAACCAATGTTCTTCACATGTCATTTCAGGGCAATCAATTTAATAGGTAGCATAGCCCTAAAAAAGCAGAATTTTAAAAGTCCAAAAAATAAGTGCATTTCATATATATATTCATATATTGAGTTTAAATATTGCTTGTATACACTGTATTTCATATATTGAGTTTAAATATTGCATGTATACACTGGGTTTTGATGTCACTTGGGTTTTACATTGTGAATCAAGATTTTAAAAAAGGGAATTGTGTTTTATGTGACCAGATGACCCAAAACTGGAAGAATGAGAAGAAAACTTATTAATGTGACAGACTAGTGAGGTATACCAACCATAAATTTTGGGGCAGATGAAAGAAAACGCTAAGATTTACCTCTGTATTCCTCCTTCTGAGGTGTTATTCTGAGCACCTGGCCTCCTGGTATACAGTACTTAAGAGGAAAAGAGCAGGGTGTGTATGCTCTGAATTGGAGTCTCCTTGAGACCCTGGTTGTCAGCAGCTCTGGGAGAGTGGAAGGAGGGGCAAGTGGGGAGCGTCTCCAGTACAAGGGGCTTTGTGTTATGGACAGTAGTGAAAATGTGATGAAGTGATTGGCCAAACACAGGGACTGAGTAACCATGGTACAACCTCACAGATGTGACATTTCCCCCTGGCCAACCTGTTTGGCTGCAATGTCACTTCTCTTCCTGTTTACACAGCCAGCTCTTTGCTTCTGTAGTCAGCTGTATCAGTAAACTGATGCTGTATAGTTAAGTGAGCAAGCCATCCTCCCCATTTCTACTCATACAGTTAATAGTTTTTGAGCATTTGCTGTTTAACAAAATTGCATTTAAAAATAAACTTATTTTTAAAGGTTTATTTATTTTATTTTATATGCATGAATGTTTGACCTGTGTGTGTATATATGCCTGGTGCCAGTGGAGGCCAGAAGGGAGAGTATCAGATCCCCTGAAACTGGAATTACAGATGGCCTTGAGCCACCATGTGGATGCTGGGAATTGATCCTGAGTCCTCTGCAAGAACCACAAGCGTCCTAAACTACTGAGCTTTAAATTAAGTGTTATTTAACATATCTAAAACATTATAGGTTGTCCATTTTATGAGAAATTATTCTCTGTAGTTGTAGTGGTACAGCTAATCGTGTAAGGTTTCAAATGTACCAACCCAAAATTCTTAGAGATACACAGAGGTTTTAAAACAATAGTAAATCCATGCAGTGGTTGTAAAAGACATTTGTTTTATATATTAGTAATATATAGCTTTATTTATTTATTTATTTGCCTCAGGATTACACAGTACTAAATAAGCAATGATGTGGATAGTGTCAGCTTGACCATTCCAGTGAGCTCAACTTGTTCCCATATTTGGAGTTTGACTGGATCAGCTGATCTAGACTGGTTTCAAGGAAAACTCAGCTTTTCCATCCTCTACTAGGGACAGAAATTCAAGAGAGGGAGAGTTGGGTCGTATGAATGCTTTGTAAGTCTCAGTTTGGGTATTTGCTCAGTGACAAGAGGGAAGTATAGGGAAGGAAATTATGTCCTACCCAGTAAAAGGCACAGAAACAGATGATAATCGTCACTAAAGAATGGAGGGTAGCGAGGTGTTGGTGGTAAACACTTTTAATCCAGCACTCAGGAGGCAGAGGGAGATGGGTCTCTGAGTTTGAGGACAGCCTTGTCCTCAGAGCGAGTTCCAGGACTCCAGGGCTACACCCTGTCTCGGAAAAAAAAAACAAAAACCAAACCAACCCCCCCAAAGAATATAGGCTAGAATATAATTTAATGCATTAAGTAAATAAAAGTAAGTCTAGGGATAACCTTGAGTGTATTAATGGATAAAGAATGAAGGTCTATAGTCTTTGCTCAGTAAAGAGAATATACTGTTTTAGCAGCTAATGGAGAATTTAAATTAATCATATAAAGCCCCTGCATTTTATTTATTTATTTATTTATTTATTTATTTATTTATTTATTTATTATTTTTTGGTTTTTCTAGATAGGGTTTCTCTGTGTATCCTTGGTTGTCCTGGAACTCTCTGTAGACCAGGTTGGCCTTGAACTCACAGAGACCTATTAGCCTCTGCTTCCTGAGTGCTGGGATTAAAGGTGTGTGCTACCTCCCAGTTTGAATTTTATTTTATAAAGCTACATCTTCTACCTGTTACTCAGTAAAAGAACTATTTTAGAGGTCCTAACCCAAAATAGTCACTGTTTGGACATTAAAATCATTTTCCCAAGTAATAGTACAAAGGGAGTTCTGTCTCCCATGCTATTAAAAAAAGGGGGGGGGGCTGGCACAGAAACAAAGAGGCTAAAATATGTCCAAACCACTTACAATGATAGAAATGGTACAGAAAATAAAGCATGTAAAGAAAGCAGGTACAGATATACTTTCTGATAAAATATTAAAACCTACCTAACTATTGTAGTTGGAGGGAAAAAAATTAACACAATTTAGTCCCCCTCCCCCATTCTCTCTATACTTTTTCATTGTAAGTTGTGGTCATTTGGAGTTCTCTCTCTGGTCTTCATATCAGGATAGTTGTGTTTTTCCTAACATCATTATATTTGTTATTTATTTTTGTGAAATGTAACATGTCTAAAAAATTTGCATTTGAGAAGTTTCAGAATATAAAAATAAATAAAATAAAAATAAATATGTGGTCTAAATTGTGACACATAATTGTCCCGTGTTCTTTTATTTGTCTTCTTTTGGTTCTGTTTTATGTCTAATTCTTATTTTTCTTTTTATTGTTTGTATACTAGATGTCCTGTAACACTTTATGAGCTAACTAATAGATCGTAACTGTGTACATACATTTAAATGACTGGTAGCATTATAAATCTCAGGTATGAAAACAAGAGTATGTTTCACTCTGACAGCACTGTATGCAGAAATCAGTGCTTATTTGCAAACACTAAAAAAAATTTCCCATTTCCTACTTTTGTTATTAAATACTTTTTTTCAATATCATTGAAATCAGGAAGGAGACCGCTTAAGCGATGAAGATCTGTACAAGTTCCTTGCTGATATGAGAAGGCCATCTTCTGTCCTACGGAGGTTGAGACCGATTACAGGTATTTCCAGGTTTTGAATGGTATGGTAATTATGGTAGTATGTGATTATTTGCTGTCATGTATCCCTTTTCCCATGTTTCTATGTACAATACATGTCAGTGTTTTTCATCTCACTACAATGTGGGCTAACAATTTGGATTCAGAATTAAGAACCATTATTAAATGAGTTCTAAAATGAAAGTGATGAATTATAGCCGTTGCTTAAAGTCCATGTGGAATAGCAAATAATGGGTCACTGTCACTGTTAGAGCAAACAGTCCAGAATGGAACTGACCAGGAGTCTGCTAAACCAGATGTTAACATCTGTGGAACAAAGAGCCTGTCAACCTAAAAATCAACTCATTTTCCTTTTGAAAATTTGGCCAGTTCTGTGCTAGAGCCCATCTGTTGTCTTGTTTTTGTTTTGTTCCTTGACTTCCCAGGGTTTTCTGTGTAACCCTGACTGTCCTCTGAGAACCTCCTGCCTCTGTTTGTTGAGTGCTGGAATTAAAGGTGCGCATCAACATGCCCAGCTTACTGTCTTATTCTTTAGTTCTTCACTTCCCATTCATTCAGATAGCATTTACTATTTTACATGTACTTATGCATAGATGAATCATTCTAACAGTTTGAATCCTGATTAAAATGGAATGATTTCAATATCTAAGTTCTTATTTCTATACTGTTCATCCCAGATTTTTAAAAATAATTAAAATCCTACTAAGGACATATTAACTGTGTTAGTAAACATTCTGTTGCTGTAGCATATTGCTTCAAATGAGAATAAATTACTTAAGATTAGTCAACTTAAAAGGAGGGATGTTTTCCTCTGACCCACTTTTCATAGTTTCCAGCCTTTAGGTGAGTGGCTTTGCTTTGGGGCTCATCCTGGAGTGGAACTTCTGTGAAACTACACTGCGTGGAACAAAGCTGCTTAGTTTATGGTGCCCAGAAGTAGATGGAAGGGCCAGAGGGTGTTCCTTAGGGCACACTGGCGGTGATGGAACTTAACTTCCACTAGGCCTGCCTCCAAAAATCTCTGCCATGTCCCAGTTAGTGCCATGTCCTGGTGGAATAGTCTTTGAGAGGCACTGCAGATCCAAGTGTAGCCATCACAGCATTTATGTTCACGGTGACTTTATAATTTCCTGCAGCTCAGCTGAAGATAGACATTTCTCCTGCACCTGAGAATCCCCATTACTGCTTAACCCCAGAGCTGCTTCAGGTGAAGCTTTACCCTGACAGCCGAGTCAGGCCCACCAGAGAAATTCTGGAATTTCCTGCCAGGGATGTCTATGTTCCAAACACTACTTACAGGTAAGATACACAATTATGGTGAATTCTGAGATAAAATACTATATATAGTAATATTAAAGTAGAACTAGAATGCAACTTTGTAAGAATCTTATGTATATTTACTACTTTTTCTACCTCATGCCTTCTACTTTTTTTTATTTCAAGACAGGGTTTCTCTGTGTTGTTTTGGAACCTGTCCTGGAACTCGATCAGTAGACCAGGCTGGCCTTGAACTCACAGAGATCTGTCTGCCTCTGCCTCCCGAGTGCTGGGATTAAAAGTGTGTGCCACCAATGCCTGGTGCCTTCCACTTATTAAAGCACAATTTTATTAATAATTGTTATATACGCAAGAAGTTATACCCGTGTGCTAGGTATGATGTTAATTATCTTACAAAATATAACCCTCATTTTCTAGGCAATTAGATTAAAGGATGGAGAAATTTAAAATATTGCTGAGCATCACATTTTAGTTTGGTGATGGCCAACCAGCATTTGATTTGGGGCTATTTGGTTAAAGCATTTGAATTGCAAAGTTATGTTTCCTCAAATGTTTAGTACTAGTAGAATTTTGGGTCACACATGAATCTAATATGTATGCTTCTGGCATAACGTTGTAGGCACTCAGCACTTGGGGAGTGTAAGCATGTAGAGAGCAGTAGCTGTTCTTACAGCTTCTCAAGCTGAACGCTACAACTGCATACACTGCCTGAGAATAGTGATCCTTTACACACTCTGACATCAAGGCCTGACATACTTGTTGGGAAATCTAGCAAGGTAGCTCAGAGACAATCTAAATCAGAATTTGAGTTTTAGTCTAGACTCATACAGCATCCTAATAGTACTACTATAATCTCCAAAGCTTCTCAGCCCAAGTTTTTGGAACCATAGTGCTTTTACTTCTTTCCTTACCTACAATTCATTTGGTCAACAAGTTATATAGATTCTATTTTTAAAATGTACCTCTAGTCCAAAATCTTTTTCCTTTTCTTTTCCCTCCCTCCCTCCCTCCCTCCCTCCCTCCCTCCCTCCCTCCCTCCCTCCCTCCCTCCCTCCCTCCCTCCTTTTCTGTTTTTTGAGACAGGGTTTCTCTGTGTAGCTTTGGCTGTCCTGAAACTCACTCTATAGACCAGGCTGGCCTCGAACTCACAGAGAAATGCCTGCCTCTGCCTCCTGTGTGCTGGCATTAAAGGCATGTGCTACCACTGCCCAGCTAACCCAATACTTTTTTTACCATTGTATCTTTTTAAAACTCTAGTGTAAGTTACCATATAGAGTAGGTAGAAATATCATGAAATGACACTTATATTTTAAAATTTTATAGTCACTATATATTTATAATCAGGTGAAAGTAATTTTAATTGTTTTTAAAAACAGTATAAATGCCATATAATACAGAAACAATGTTTTATTTTTTTTCTGTCTGTTTTCAAGGCACACTTAAAATTCTTACTAGCCACATGTAGTTGTTGTATGGCTGCTAATTGGAGGTTTTGCTGTACCTTCCTAGGTGATTTTATTTCCATTCTTGTCTCAGTTTTTGACATTGTACCTAACAAGCCTTTTACACATTATAAACCAGACAGACCATTTTTGAGTGATTTCTATTACAAGCAGAAAGTGTATTTATTTCCTTACAGTAGTGTATTAGACTCTGTATATTGTGTCATCTTCTTTCCGTTATCTTCTGATAACCTTTTGTTTTCTCACTCCATTTTTGCTTCAGTGACCTTCCATTTGTCCTTGAATAAAGTCAGTTTTGGCTAACAATTCCCCATCAGAATTTCTTTGCCTTTCTTGCTTAAACATTGCTTCCTAGAGGTTCTCAACCTTCTCACTGGCCTTCTTCCTCACTCTCCCAGCTTCTACCTTCCTATGCCCTTATCTGGAAGTTATATGTATAATTATGTCAGTATTTTTTCATTTGAATATAATTTCTGTAAAGGGCAGTGGCTTATATTTTATCAATTACTTCCAGCATGTTTAATACCCTAGAACGTAGAAAGCAATAGAGTAGTTGGAGAATGGGACTTTCAGTCATGGATGTGGCTATGACTTCTGGTGCCCTTTAATTTTTGGATGATTCAGGTTTTTGGTTTTTGTTGTTGTTTTGGATTTTAGTTAACAAGGTCTCTGTAGAACACTCCTGGCTGTCCTGGAATGCTCTGTAGACCAGGCTGGCCTTGAACTCAACATCGGTTTGCCTATCTCTGCTTCCCAAGTGCTGGGATTAAAGGCGTGGTCAGCTAGTTTTCAACAGTTAACTGAGAAGAGGTTCAGTGTTTAAATCCTTTACAGTGGTAAATGATACGTGAACATATAGATATCTTAGCAACCAGGAGTTGGAAGACATAGAACTAATAAACCACCTGAGGTCTGCATCAAATGACTGCTTATGTTATCATATTACCATATAAAAGATTCAGTGTAGTCGTTACTTAGAATAAACAAACTATGAGCCCTTTCTTACTGGGATTTTATTAAATGTTTGGAATTTCTTAGAAGCTGGTAGCTCCCTTGCAGTGTTGCTTGTGTTCCAAATAATTTCTTGATGACTGCTGTAGCCTTTGACTTGTACTAGATCAAGGTACATCTAATTGAGCAAATCCTTGCACTTTATTGACATCTACTTTTTTGAGACATGTCCACATATCACATGATATTCTTGGCAGACTGTGCCTTACTTATGATTGCCTGTTGAACTTTTGTGTCTTTGTTTTTCTATCTAGTTCTTTTTTTAAGTGTGTCTAGCAAATGTGGTATAACTAAGACTGTAAGAGAAAATGGTAATTACTTGTGTGAAGATCAAAAGAAAAGCATGCAATTTGTGTGATGCTGCCCTTCTCAGCTGGTTGTGTGAATCCCTCCTCTTTGTAAACACCAGTAATCTTATTGTCTATGAACTGGTTGTTCTGTTATATGAAATTCTACACACACACACACACACACACACACACACACACCACACAATGATTGGTGTAATTAATTACCATTGGCTTCCTCATTTTGTCAGTCAGTGCATCATTTCATTTGTAGATCTGGGGTGCTCTTCTGTGACAGGTAAGGACTTCAGTAGCCTCATTAACAAATGATAGTTTTAAAACCCACTTTGAATTGTATGCTATTAGTTTTCTCGTTGTTTGATAAGCTTATAATGAACCAGTTCGAACTGCTTGGCTCGTCAGACCAAGTCAGTGTGAGAACATGGAGACCACATGACACTTGCTTCTTTTTTGGTTTTTTGAGACAGGGTTTCTCTGTATTGTTTTGGAGGCTGTCCTGGAACTCGCTTTGTAGACCAGGCTGGTCTCGAACTCACAGAGATCTGCCTGCCTCTGCCTCCTGAGTGCTGGGATTAATTTTTTAAGTCTTTTTTTATTTTTAAATTTAAATTAGAAACAAGGTTGCTTCACAAGTCAATCCCAGCTCCCTCTCCCTCTCCCTTCCCTCCTCCTACACCCTCCCACCAATCCCCCCCACTTCTCCTTTCCCAGTCCCTACTCCTTTCCCCAGGGAGGGTGAGACTCTCCATGGGGGGGGATATCCATAGTCTGTCATTTCATCCAGGGCAGGGCCTAGGCCCTCCCCCAAGAGTACAGGCTGAGAAAGCATCTCTCATTGTGGGATGGGCACCCAAAGTTCATTGGTATGTCAGGGATAAATACTGATCTGATCTACTACCCAAGGCCCCATAGATTGCCTAGACTTCCTCACTGATACCCACATTCGGGGGTCTGGATCAGTCCCATGCTGGATTCCCAGCCATCAGTCTGGGGTTCAAGAGCTCCCCCTTGTTCAGGTCAGCTGTTTCTGTGGGTTAAACAAGCTCAGTCTTGACCCCTATGCTCGTCAGTCCTCCCTCTCTGAAACTGGGTTCCTTGAGTTCAGCTCAGGCACTTGCTTCTTATAGCTTGTCCTTGTGTTATGGTAGATCTCCCTTTGCAGAGTTGTAATTTTTTGTGTATATGTGAATCTTATGATCTTACATTTTTATAATAATATTTTAGTTTATAAAATATGCAGGTCAACAAAAGAAATAAATTATGTTGAATTAAAGTGATAAAAATATTAGGTATATTCTTTATTAATGAATTAAACTGAAACATTCTATGACACACTTCTTTAATCCCAGCATTCAGGAGGCAGAGGCAGGGGTAGCTCTGAGTTTGAGGCCAGCCTGGTCTACAAATTGAGTTCCAGAGAGCCAGAGCTGTTAACACAGAGAAACACTGTCTTCAAAAACCAAAAACCTAACCAAAACAAAATCATTCTGTCCTCTGATATAATCAAAAAGACTATTTTCAGCCGGGCGTTGGTGGCGCACGCCTTTAATCACAGCACTCGGGAGGCAGAGGCAGGCGGATCTCTGAGTTCGAGGCCAGCCTGGTCTGCAAAGTGAGTTCCAGGACAGCCTCCAAAGCCACAGAGAAACCCTGTCTCGAAAATCCAAAAAAAAAAAAACAAAAAAAAAAACAAAAAAGACTATTTTCTAAGTGGTATTTTGAGATATCCATAATAGTTGGGTTATAAAAATATTTACGTTCTCAGTATCAAAGTTCTTATATACTGCTAATACTGCTGTGGTTCATTTTTTTTTACATTCATAATTTAATATGAGTGACACTACAAATTAAGTAAGTCTATAAAAACTCTTGAGTTGAGAGGCCAACTTCTTAGCACTTTTATATTGCTACCCAAGTGCTTTTAAAAAGTCAGGGTGGTGGTGTGCTATCCCAGGTTCCCAAGGGAGAGAGAAACTTCCAGAAACAGGAACAGCATTGAAAGAATTATGCTCATTTATCCTAAAAATTAAACTATTTCCACTGAAAGTGTTTGTATAGATTATTTTCTTAAAGGAGTTTGAACAGTGATAAACTAAGATCCAGTTTTTAAAAATATGTGTGTTTATTTAAACATAACTGTTTAGAAAACCATTTAAGTGCTTTCTCTGGCCATGAGCACCCAAAGAGGCAATTGGTAGGTGATTATTCCTGTTTGTGGAATTGTAGACTGAAGCTTGGTTGCTTCTCTGAAGATGAGCAACAACAATTCTACCTAATCATTTATAGGTGTGTTACTGTTTTAGAGCATTTGAACTCTAGCAAACAGTTTTTATGGTTTAGATGGAATTCTTTGTTACATTTGTATTTTCTAAAGCTCAGTTAGAACTTCACCATATGAAGGTATATTGTAGGGACTTGTTAACCCTACTTTCATAGCCTTGAACTGCACAGTTGACACCAATTGAGTAATTTTGCCCTAGGTGATTTGCACCCACGTAGAACACTTTGGACTTTGCTAAAAGGGGCAATTGTTTGATGACTTTCAGTTTTCAAAACTGCAGTGTTAGATAATCACTCAGTCGTGCACACAGAAGTGAATTGTTTGTGGGCATTAGTGTTAGGAACAAAAAAGAAATATGAGGTACAGACGGTAGGATATATAAGAATACAAATTTGGAATAAGTTGTATAAAGTGGGAATCCAATAAATATTGGCTAATGAATACATCTCTACTAATGGATGAATGAAGTAACTGCCAGTAGTTATGTTACTAGGAGTATGTCAGCATGAAAACGTGCTTATTGTAGTATGAGAAAATATGTAAATAGACTGTACAGTAGCAGGTCACAGTGGAATGAGAAATTCATATACTAGCTTTCATATTGGTTAAGAGTAAACTCTTGGTATGAGATCTTACGGTAATTCACCAAGATCAGGTAGATGAATGTTTGATGCTCTTAGCCTTTTAATTACTACTTTTCAATTTTTATTATAATCTTATAGGTTTACTTTTCTCTCTATTCAATGCTGCCATTTAAGGGTTACAGACACAGTGCTGCATAATTCGAAGTAGGATCGAGTCACCATTTACTAGATCTGTGGAAGAAGGAAGATTACCTGTGCCTCAGAATATAATATGTCCTATCCAGTCAGAAGGGGGATGGGGAGGAATTGCAGACAGATGGGATTAATTAGGAAAATACTAATAGGATGTTTTGTATATTTTTTGTTTTCGTTTCGTTTTGTTTTGTTTTGGTATTTCGAGACAGTTTCTCTGTGTAATAGTCCTGACTGTCCTGGATCTCACTCTGTCAATCAGGTTGACTTTGAACTCACAGAGATCCATCCGTCTCTGCCTCCCAAGTGCTGCGATTAAAGGCATTCACCACTATCACCTAGCTATCAGAATGTTTTAAAGTACATAATTTTGATTTCAAAAGAGCAACTTTGTGTTGGCGTCAAATTGTTAAAGAGGAGCCAGGTGTGTGGTAGGAAGAGGGATGACGTGTTTGAGACCAGCGAGGTCAGGTGTTAGGGATGTTGGGTTGCTGGAAGGATTTGTTTGAATCTTTTTTTTTTTTTTTTCTTCCCCGAGACAGTGTTTCTCAGTGTAGCTTTGGAGCCTATCCTGGCACTCGCTCTGTAGACCAGGCTGGCCTCGAACTCACAGAGATCTGCCTGCCTCTGCCTCTTGAGTGCTGGGATTAAAGGCGTGGCCTGAATCTTGTTCTTTAAGGCAAGTGTGCTTCTAATTGGGAAACAATCCCGTGAGTGTATAGCAGTAGGGCATATGTGAATAAATATGGCATTTTCTAGTAGTATCACTTCTTAGGAGATTTTTGGAGAAAATAACTTTTTATATAAAAATACATTTATAGAGTATGAGATATGATCCATATGTAATAATATCTTATGTTTCAAAGTAAGATTCCAGTAAAATTTGAAGAGAAGTTTATTCTGTTGCATGTCATTGTCCTGTAACTCTAAAATCGGTTACAGGATATCCCCAGCTGTTGTATTTCTATAGTAGACAACCTTAAAGAAAACAGGCACCATGTTGTTATTATAGACTTGTTATAGTATGATTAAGTGGGAAATAAAATTAGAGGGCTAGGAGTATAACAGGCTAAAGGCAATCCTTGAGAAGAAAGCTTATCAGAAGATTTCAAAAGATGGTTATAGGATGCAAGAGACTGTGTTTACAAGTTTACGTAAAGGGCCAGACAATCTCAAGGTTCCAGATTAATAGCCTGGTAGTGATGCTGATGGCTATAAAAGTTACAAGGATATGACGTTTAGAGAGGGAGGGAAGGGAGTTGAAAAGAACTGATAAGGAGCTGGGCTGCTACTTGATGTTGTCTATAGATAGAGGCGGAAGTGACTGGTAAGCACAAAGATTATGGGTTGAATATATCGAGTTGGGAAACTTGTTCATGGAAAATACAGTTCATGAGGGTAGACATGATATTTGAGGGTCACATTAATAAAGGCTGCATTGTTGCTGGGGATGGCTCAGTCAGTAAAGTGCCTGCCACATTAGCTTGAGCACCTGAGTTTCAGTTCCCATCACCTACTACATAACATCCAGGTATGGCAGGTTCAGTGACAGACCGTTGTCTCAACAAGTAATGTGGAGCATGACTGGGGAGGACAGTGACACAGACATCTGTCTGGCCTTTAATGTGCACACACACGTACACGTACACTCCTTCATGAACACAAGCATGTTTTCCCTCCTACACACAAGAAAAGGTTGTATTGCTCCCTGATGGTAAGAAAATGAGAGAAAGGACTAGACTTATGAAGATGGATCCAAGGGAGGGATAAGCCATGGTGAGTGTAGTGGAATTGGGGTGTGAATACTAATGAGTATCAGGGAGAACAAAGGGAAGTGGACTGGAAAAGTTCCACTAGGTTAGGCAGCTGTGGGTCAGTGCTAAAATCTTCTTCAGGCAAAGCAGTGAGGACAGGACAGTGCTTCTCTGTGACATGTAAAGAAGCCTTTCTCTACCATAATGATCTCTCAAGCTGAGCATTCTGTGGGGCGGGGGAAGGGACCAATTTATTAATTCCAAAAGGAACAAAGTGAAAAACACCACAGGAAGATTTAAGAAAACAAAAAAGGAAAGTAGCTAGAAAAAGCACTTGCTGTGTTGCATAATGGATCTTTTTTTTTTTTTTTTTACCCTGGAGGTCTTCTTTTTTGTTGTTGTTGTTGCTTGTTTGTTTTTTGTAAGGAGCCATTTTAGCATTCAGTTGTAAAACTCAAAAGTAAATTTTCAGCAGGTTGGATTGTAGCTCTGAAAACTGTAGTTTTCTCTCTTTCGTATCTATGTGATTTTAAAGATTTGTTTGATGTAGTATAACTTAAAATATTATGCCTGGGTATCAATTGAGTCAAGTCACAATGTAAGGTGGATATCTTTAAAAACTTGGTTTAACTCAGAATATTCTTTGTTGACAGTTTTTCTTTTTTTAAGACTTTTTTTGGAGCCAGAGAGATGGCTCAGTGGTTAAAAGCACTGATTGCTTTTCCAGAGAACATGGGCTCAATTCCCAGCACCCACATGGCTGCTCGCAACCGTCTGTACCTCCAGTTCCAAGGGATTAGACACTCTCCACAGACATACATGCAGGCAAAACACCAATGTACATGAAGTAAAAATGAATAAAAGATGTGCTTTTAATTTATGTTTATGTATATGTGTATATGACTTGTGTCCCTGTGCTCTTGGAGGTGAGAAGACGGCATTGGATGCTCTAAAGCCAGAGCTTCAGGTGGCTATGAGCCCCCCAGTGTAGGTACTTCAAATTGCAACACATGATCTTACAACCATAGAGTGAAAAATTGGAAAGAAGCGCTAGCAGGTGGCGTTATAGAAATACTTGTATCCAAGGATCATTGGGGAATTAAAGTTTGAATTACTTTTTAGAGACTATCATATTCTTATTGTAATGTTATGTCTATGATGTTTTAAACATACATACATGCCTATCAGGCTTTAAAATATTTGATAATCTATAATGATTTTTAATTCTACTGAAAAATACACAAAATGTTAGATCTACATCCTGTCCAGGGATAATAAATTCTTATTAAACTTTCATTCAATACTACAAAGGCATTCATTCTTATTTTATTCTGACAGATGTCACCTAAAACCACTATTGTAGTATTAGCTGTTGAAGTATATAAAATGTTCAGAGGGTAGATGGGCTAAATATATGCTAAATTACTATATTCTTTACACTGAAAAGTCACTGTGATTTGATAATCCAGATTTACTGCATTGGTAGCCATAGAACTGGTGCAAATCCACCATTGCACTCAACTTTATATGACATGACATCCTTCATATCTTGTTGTAGCAAAATGAAGCATAATTTTAAAAGTTCCTACTATAGATGTGTATGCTCAATTGACCGAATTTAATTCTGAAACTAGTAAGATGGCATTGAGAACTTGTAAAATACCCCTTTTTGAAATTTAACATGAAAAATGCACTCTTTTTGAAGTTGACATTTTAAGGTTTTTTACAATAAGAATGTTTTAGAATTTGCCCATTAGTTATGATTCGGATTGGAGCCATGTTTTTTGTTTGTTTGTATTTTTTTGTTTTTGTTTTTGTTTTTTAAGGCAAGGTTTCTTTGTTTAGCCCTGGCTGTACTTGAACACATACTATAGACCACTCTGGACTCAGACTCAGAGATCCGCCTCCCAAGTGCTGGGATTAAAGGCGTGTACCACCACACCCAGCTGGTTTGGACCATCTTAAATTGGTTTCCACATCAGGCATGAATAAATGATACTGTACGAGGGTTGATTGGGAAAGACAAATGGTGTTAAGTTGATATGATGATGTCTAACCTTAACAGTGATTTTAAAGCTAATTGAAGATTCATTTCTCAAGCTTTACATTCAAGATTTAATACCAGATTCTTATGTTACAGTAATCTAGGAGGATTTTAATATTTAATTTATTGGCCTTTTCATTTGTCTCAGTTCATTTAAAGCTTTCTAAATTGGTGGGCTGAACCATCATTTTGGATGATTTGATAGAGTGTAATTTTCCATTCTGAGGCCTCCAGTAGATCCCTCTTCTCCTGTCTGGCTTGGATTTGGCTCTCGGTTTGTTGTATTTACCGTTTAGGTTGTTTTCTCCGCATGCATCATGCCACCACCATCCTCCTAAAGAAGAGAGATGCGGGATTTAATTGGATAATGCCTCCTGTCTAGTAGCTGTTAGATGTTCTTCATCATTATATCTTTAATTCATATAAATGATGCTCTATCGTAGGTACATGTATTCCAATATTAATTAATCTGTGTAACTCACGTACACCATCAAAGTAGAGTGTCTGAGGAGAATCACAGGTAAACTAGCGATCTGAA
The DNA here is from genome assembly GCF_017639785.1 of Mesocricetus auratus. Lineage (NCBI taxonomy): Eukaryota > Metazoa > Chordata > Mammalia > Rodentia > Cricetidae > Mesocricetus > Mesocricetus auratus. The sequence continues at coordinate 40,676,444 of NW_024429197.1, forward strand.
CCAGAGTTAGCACTTAAAACTACAACCAACAGATTTTTATCTTTGGAGAGAATGCTTACTTGAGATTAGTATTATTAAGAATTGGTATTATAGATAATAGTTAAAACTGTAGGGGGATACTTTGAAGAAAAAGTATTGGTACTAATGTAATACCTGAGTAACTTTCTGGACAGTAGAGCTGTCCCTTTGCTCTGTGATCCCATGTAGAAAACATCAGATCTCTGTGTTCTGGCAGTGCCTCAGGGACATTGCCAGCAGCCTCAGCCAGATGTAGTGTGTAGTTGGTTTCATGATTTCCGAGGCGAAGGGAATATTCAACATAGTGCTTGCTGTCTTTGCAGTCTTGTAGCTCAAGTCGTAAGATGTAGTTAGACTGCTTTACTATGGCATAGATCTTCTCTAGGCCCAGCCAGAATTCTCCTAAAGAGAAAAGTTGGGGGTGGGAAGGAACCACTGTGTATTGTTAACTGCAGACCAGATCCTGATGACTACTTGTTTGTCTTTGTGTGTGCATTAGCCCAGGCTGACCTCAAAGTTGAGATCTTCCTGCCTCCAGCCTTCCAGTGCTGTGGTTACAGGTATGTACAACCATGTTCCCTGGCCAGATTTTACAATTATTTTCAACTCATTGAAGTAAATGAGTCCTTTTAGTTCTTGGTTACTTTGAAGTCTTGTAAAGCATGTATACTATTAGTGTTGTGGTGTGTGCGTGTAATGTGGATACTTAGGAGGTCGGACAGAAAGAATTGTTTAGTCCTCAGCTACACAGAGCTGTTTAAGGCCATCTTGGGCTACATGAGACCCTATCTCAAAAACTCAAAACAAATTATTTCTAAAACTTTATTAATGAGCACTTTTGTGAAACACATGTCTGTGTCTAAGTATATGTACCCTCCCTCCCCTTCTCTTCCCCTCTGTTTCTGATTTTTTTTTTTTTACTTTGAGTTTTGGACACTGAATCTAACTTCATGCATATTGAGGAAAAATGTTCCACTGAACTATACCCCCAGTTCAACTGTCCAGTTTTTGCATGTGACTTTTTCTCCCTTGTTAATTAAGTCTGTGCTTAGTCTATATTAAAATCTTATCTTGGTAAGTCCCAACCATGCTTCAAAAATGTTTTTACAAAATGTTTTATATATGAAACATTATTATAGATATTTTTAGGTTTGGTCATTGATAAATATCTCACTTGTACCTCCTTATGTATATCAAATGTTTATTAATATGTCTATATTCTGTCACAAGAATGCTTTCATATATTGAGTTTTGGATAATATTGGTAACATTTTCTCAACCATGAAGTTAGTTTTTTTTTTTAATAGAAAAGAATCCCATAAATTAACATCAGATTTGAATGTTTTGTTATTAATATTTTTTCCTCTGTAATTAAAACTATTTTCATTTGGAACTAAAAATAGCAGTAATATAAGTAGATCATTATACAACCTATACTTAATGACAAAAATAAATAGTTTGTTATTGATGTTGAGTTAAGAAACTTCACTTAGGGATTATAAATGGAATTATTTTCTTATTAGAGATAAATGGGTATTTTGAACTATTGGTCCTTTATTTTACTCAGTCTCAGAAGAGGTTAGAACTATAGAATATCATTGAATAGGCCTTCTCTTTAGGGATTTAACTTGTATTGTAAATAGGGAGAATTTTCAAAAATAGTCAAGTAATACTGAATCTTAAAATTTGGTATAATAATCTACCTTTTAAGTGAGTACTTACACATTAACAAATATCCATAATGTTTAGATTTTAAGTATCTCTTTAATCTCATATTCTTCTGCTTTTTTTTTTTTTTGTGGTTTTTCGAGACAGGGTTTCTCTGTGGCTTTGGAGGTTGTCCTGGAACTCACTCTGTAGACCAGCTGGTCTCGAACTCGCGGAGATCCGCCTGCCTCTGCCTCCCGAGTGCTGGGATTAAAGGCGTGCGCCACCAACGCCCGGCTCTTCTGCTTATTTTTATAGTTTAAGTTTGTGGTCAAAATAGTTGTGTAGTATATATTTGTAATGTTTGAATACAATAAAATTAGTATTTAAGTAGCTAGATATTGTATTTCTGATGGTTCCCCTGTCCATTCTGCTTCAGTTTTCCTTCTGTTACCGTCTTTGAGCTGCTGGGGATCCATCCCAGTGTCATGCGAGTCAAGTGCCCTGCCCCAAGTCCACCTGCAGTTTAACCTTGTGCACTTTATTCTTAAACGGAAGAGTACTGTGATGCTGTCTTGGCAGCTCATTCATAGCCTTACTGCTCCCTAAAGCCTATTTTCCTTAATAACGATTATGATTATTATGAACTATTGAATTAAATTTTAACAAGCATACTTAAGAGCAGACATGTAATAGTGATAAATACAATTAAAATAATTGTAATTGCTAACATGTATAATATTTATCAGTTTTATGAAGACTGGGGCTTTTTTGTTTATTGTCACATTTCCTCTGCCCATTTTATAATTGTTTCTTAATTTATAGTTCTTTTTATTTTTTCCCTTGGAGAAAGGGTCTCAGTGTTTGGCCCAGACTGGCCTTGAACTTTCAATCCTCCTGCCTCATTCCAACCCCCCCCCACTCCCTCAGTATTAAGATCTCAGACCTGTCTCAGTACATCCAGTTCAGAGTAATGCAAGGAAATCACTTTACCCGCAAATCTTCCAAAACCGTTTTTGTAGTTCTCCCATGTTTCATTGAAGTTTTGTGACCCATCTTTTCGGTGTTGAATTAATGTCCATGGACTACCTGGTGGGTGTGAATAAATGTTGTTATTTTTAGTAGATTAATGTTGATGGGAAAATGATTATTTTTTTGAGTTTGATTTTTTATTGGTGGCTTTGTGAAGTGATTTGTTAATTTGATACGATTAGTCAAGGCAATATACTTTATTATTTATTTTGGTCCAGAATTTGCATGAATAATCACATTCTATGGGTTGAAAACAGGCTTAGTCTTGAATTACTCCAGTCCATTCTCTGCTTAGGCAGGCTTTACCTGATTGGGTGTCGCAGTACACATTAAACACTTGAGAGTTGCTTGGTCTAATGGCATACACACCACTTGTATGTTCACCTCTGTTATAAATGGCAGAGCAATCAGCAGGAAGATCTAGAATTAGCAAACATGATAATTAATATTTAGGAACAGAAATATTTTTGGAGCTTGAATTTTTGATGCTACTTCATGAGATTGCTGTGAATGTTCAGTAATGTTTATGTTAAGGCATATTTATTAGATGGCAAACTATCCAAATAACATCAAAGTAACATTTCCAACTTATTTAAAAGAAAATCCACAAGTGAGAATTTTAAAAAGCATTATTGCTTTGGTTAGACACAGTATGAATATTAAGTAGCGGAAGTTTAGTACAGTGTTTGGTTCATAATTTGAATCAACAGATGTGTAGAGGTAGTGAATGTACAGGAATAGAGCTAACAGGTATTTTTCCTATGTGAATTACATAAACAAAAATATCTGTTGGCAACATAACGTCATGAAGTCTGGCTGGAAATAATTGATTTTGTTCCCTGGAACCTTTGTTATACACTTGAAAGATTTTAAGCAGACAGAAAAGTAGAATTTTTAAAGAAAATTCCATAATCTTTCAGTTTTTAGAAGTGTATTTTTTTCTTTATACACAAGAATGTATTTTGTTTATTGCTTTTGAAAGTAATTTATAAATAATGACGTTTGGCCCCTTGCATAGTTTTCCAAGTGTCTTTATAAACATGAGCTTATTCATTTTCTATCTATGAAATTAATGATCATTCCTTGTTTTTGTATCAGCTTCATATCTTAATGCCATATAAAGTGTTAAATGCTTAAAAAAAAAAAGCTCAAAAAAACCAGGATCCAATTAAGTTGACATTTGGGATGATATTTGATATATATGTCTTTTTATTTTTTTAGTCTAGATCAGGTCCTACAAATAGGGAATTTTATATAGAAAACTCACCAAATTATCTTACCATCTTGTTCTATATTTTTTGTTTCGTTTGGCTGAAGAGGGGGAGTAGTTCTTGGAGCTCTTGATTTAGAAGAAGGGGAATTTTCTGTGGGTTCTTGAATACCAGTCTTTCTGAGCTGATAAAAGAATATAAATCTACCTTTAAAATGCTATTGGGTATATAATAAGGGAATTCTAGCTAAGGATATCAAAAGTACAATTATGCATATGTTGTCTTTCATTTATAATGTTGCTGTTTTCTATGCTAAGATCAATAAACTGGGCTGGAGATACAGGTGAATGGCCAAGTACCTGCTGAGCATGCCCAAAGGTCTGACCCCAGCTTTACAAGGGAACAAAGAGGAGTAAACAGTGCTTTCCAGAATGTAGAGACAGTCTGTTCTGAGACATTAATCAAGTATATTATTTAATGAATAACAAAATTAAGAGAACAAACAAAACAACATGCAAACAAAACAAGAGAGACATTGATTAAAAGGAAAAGAACCAGTAAGGCTGTATGCTTTGCTTAAAATATTTGAATATATTCTCTTTCCAACAGTATGGATCATAATCTCCACCAACTTTATTAACTTCTGTTTGCTGAATATGATATTGTCATGGTCAGTTCAAATACTGAGTGTCTATTGTATGTTGTACAGTATTTTATATGAATGATTTTAGTAAATAAAGAAATAGAATCCTAGGTTCATAGATCTTCCAGTTTAATTCAGGGATAAGCAAGAAATAACTTTATATTTATGCTAAATGTAAAGATGTTGAGGAGAAAAAAATACTGTAGTGACTCTGGAGGAGACCTTCTATTTTTTATTAGATGGCCTGAGGCAGCTTCATTGTACATTTTGTATTTGATGAAAGTATATGGGAAGTGGAGATACCTGACAAAAGAGCATTCTAGACAGAGACCACACAGACAGGCCTTGGGGCCAGTGAGTGTCATGCACTTGAGGAACAGCAAGGAGGCCGGTGAGATGGCGTCAGTAAGATGATAAAGGGCCAGGTCACCACAGATTCTAAGAGTGATGATGAGTAAAATAGGAAGTGTTGTGGGGAGAACAGATTCATGACCTGATTTAAAATTTAATAGGATTACTTTAATGGAATCAGTTATGAATCCCTTTTCCTTGCAGCTGTACATGATAGGCTCTGCTGTTTTCTGTTGGACACATGAGGAAATCACAAGACAGGCTGCACAGGCAGTTTTGCAAGCAGATGATTAGCTGTGGAGTGTTATCCTGACAGCCCGTACTTACGTCAGCCAGTGCAATGGGTCCAACATAGCCTTAGACTGACTTACCTGTCTTTCTATTTCTTTTATCTGACTGTGCTGTTGACTTAGTTGTTTATATTGTTCTTCCACAGTCTGGAGGAGGTCTTTGATGTAGTTATCTTGCTGTTCTACAAAACTCTGCATACAAATTGTAGTTTGTTTAAAATTTCCTCTTGCTTTTATTTATTTGTAACAGTCATCTAATTTTAAACTAGTAGTGGGTTAGAAAAGTGAACATTGGCTGTCTTTGTCTTATGTTTTTTCAATAATATACACTTTTGTTCTTATATTAAAAAATTGCCATATCAACATTTTTCAAGTTTTATTTAAACTAAAACAATGTTTCAAAGGAATTAGAATATACCATTTATTATATTAATCTATTTTTGTTCATGGAAGAATAGTCTTAAATTTAAATTTATTTTTTTAACCTAGTAATTAGCAGTAACATAATAACTGAACATGATAAATTTTATTACTTAACTGATATTTAATTATCATGAAATATAAATGTTAGCTCTTTTCAAATATAATATTAGGTAAGCAAAATCTGAATTGAAGTTATGGAAAATTATATTTCCTAGGGAAATTTCTTTCTGCAAAATACTAAGTATTTTAGTAGTGTAGCAGAGTATTTAAAATAGTATGTCTTAAAAATGTATTTTTAAAAACTCACATCAAAAACAGAATGCTGTGGTTCTACTTACTTTAAGGGATATCACTTCCGGGTGCTCCTGAGCCCCAGGACTGCTTTGAATTAAAGTATTCAGCTGCTCCTCCAGAGCACTGACTTTTTGTTGAAGTGCAGTTTTCTCCTCTAGTAGGCTGTCAAGTCTTGAGTTGAGCTGCAATGACATGTTCTTCACCTCCTCGTTTCTGACTTGTAGTTTGGATGTAGTTCTTCTTAGTTCCTTTTCCTCTTCTCTGATTTCATTGGTTTGAAGTGATAGATCATAAAAAGATTGATCAAATATGTTGAGTTTCTGAAATATGTCATTAATTTGGCCTTTAGTCTTATGGACAAAATCTTTAAGTCCATGTCCCAGCTGAAGGAGGCCATTGGCTAAAATTTTGACATCATCTAACATAGCAAATCTTGATTTTGGCTCCGAAGATACAGAATCAAATGATGAATTGTCTGGATCAATTCTGGAAGAAATTACTAGAGGAACAATAAAAAGAAATATTTTAATTGTGTGCATTTTTGTCTCAATTATTCAATTTCAAGCAATTTGGAACTACTTTCTCCTACAAGGAGAACTGAGCCTTTTGCCCTTATATACACGCCTATTTGCAACGTGCACACAGCTGGCAGATGAATGTAGTTAACTATTAAGCTGTGCTAACTTGCACGAATGTAACCCTCCCCCATGTTGAGTTAGGTCAATGGCAAATGAAATCAAGGAAATGAGCAACTAGCAGGAGGTAATTTTAAGAATTGTTATTTAGTATTAAGTTATCTACCTTTTTAAACTTCATTTTAATATTTCTTTTACTATAAGAGATTTACAAATAAACCTTAACTTTTTATGGGTAAGTTTGTCATTAAAATTGAGGAATATTGATTGTATGTACCCCTAGTTCTAGTTTGTTTATTCTGGAAACAGCCACCCTTCCCCAAAAGCCTTGTGTGAAGCCTTTCCTAGGCATTGTTGTGGTGCTATGGTTGTCATTGTTGTAGCATGTGTTTCTGTATACACGAACACGTAACTGTGTTTCTTATTTGTCACTATAGCTACTGTTTAAAGTCTTTACTTCACATGTCTTAACTATTTTTGTATTTTATCACGAAATTCCCAGCATAGTGTCAATAAAGACGTTTTCTCCCTTTCCATTATTTTCTTGTCTATATGTCATCACTCTATTCCTTGTGAAGTAGCAGTATCTGAACTAGAATTAAATCTTAATGCCTCCAGTGGCAGAGAAGAATAGCCCATCACACATTTTTCTGAAGTTACTGAGCTTAGTAACAATTTTGTTACTATAAGTTTAACAAACTAAAGATTAATAGCATATTTAAGAGTAAATGTTCTAAGTGTCCCCAACTGATGTTAAAAGGAAATACAATAAGCATTTAAGTTATGGGTAGTTGTCCGTTAGCCACCATTATTACCCTTAGAATTTTTTTTGTTGTTGTTTGGTTTTTTGAGACAGAGTTTCTCTGTGGCTTTGGAGGTTGTCCTGGAACTCGCTCTGTGGCTGAACTCACAGAAATCTGCCTGCCTCTGCCTCTGTCTTCTGAGTGCTGGAATTAAAGGCGTGTGCCACCACTCCCCGGCTACCCTTAGTATTAATACAAAACATTTAGGAAAATTGACATGGTAAAATTATTAAAAGTGTGGGTTTTGGAATCTCACACTGTTATCTGGTTCTAAAAGTTAATTCTAGTGTTTTGGTCTTAAACAAATTATTTAATTTCCCTATGTATCAGTTTCCTCATTTATTGGGATTTCTTTGTGATTTGTGCTTTGGTTTTGTTTTAAGATAGTCCTTTCTTTTGTAGCCCAGGCTGACCTCAGATTTGTGGTGATTTTCCTGCCTTAGTGCTGGGATTATAGGCATTTATCACCATGTATCAGGATCACATCTATAATTTTAAATTAAAAAAATTTGTGTGTGGGTGTTTCGCCTTTGTTCATGTCTGTGTACCACTGTAGAGGCGAGATGACATTGGATTCCCTAGATCTGGAGTTACAGATAGTTGTGAACCACCATGTGTGTCCTGGCAGTCAAACCCAGGTCCTCTAGAAGGAAGAGCAGTCAGTGCTCCTATCTGCTGAACCATTTTTCCAACCTTCATGTTTATATATTTTTGTTTGCAAAGAAAAAAATATAAAGAATTACAAATTAAGTTGTCAGATAAAATTTTACAAACTGCACCATTTCTAAAATTCAGTTCATAGAAATATCCATTCCTGGCATAAAATAGAGTTTTTTGTTGTTGTCAAGTGAGTAAGTATCAGGGGGTTAAATCCAGCGGTTTCTTTAGAGATGCTGGCTAACAGTGGCGTGTGCATGGTTCTGGAGCAGTACTGTTTGAAGTGGAATCTTGAGTCTGCTGTTCTTCAGCTCCTCCTCCCTCGGGGTTTCCTCTTTTGTCCAGTGGTGATAAAACTTCATTTAGGGTTGTGGGAGGACTAAATTAGTTCACATAACTGGAATCCTACTTGCTGTGTGGTAGGCACTACATACATATTGTGCATCAGATATTCCTTATATTTAGAAACAATATGGTTACACTTACAGTATTTATTGGTGAAGACTAATGTTAAGATTATGTAGACATGGGAATTTGGCTGATATCTAGGTCTTAAGTGGTTTGTTCTCTTGAATCTTGGTAATTGTTTTCTTTTGATTAGTCTGTATATATTGTGCATACTTCCCTTTTCTTTTTGTGTATGTTGGTGGTGGTGGGCCTTGAACCTAGGACCTCATCATAACGAGGTAAGCACTCTCCCTTTGAGCAATTTCCACAGCCCACCCTAGGTGTACCTTTACTTAGTATGCATTACAGAGTTTTATAAGTACTTTTGGCAGAAATAAATAATATACAAACATGTACATACATTTCCACTAATAAATATGAAAACTAATCAGTTCCATGTCCTGTGCACTGATGTGTGTCAGTGAATTATTAAAGTGTATGTTGAGCTAGATTGACCAGTCACATTTTTTCCTTTCATGGGAAAAGGTAGTGATCCTTGGTCATGCAGGGCATATTTCGAAACTTTTCTTGACTAAGCTATCAGCCTTTGTGATTTAAAACGATTGACCCCAGAATTCCATCCACCCAGTTGAGGTGCATGATGAGCCAATCTCTTTACTTTGTTACACTATAAACTGGTTTTTCTTTTTGGCTGAGGATTATTAATTGATACCCGACATCCGACTTCCTCTGTACAATGTTTTATGACTTACAGAAACAATAAATATTTATGGGATGGGTGAAAGAGTTTTATACATAACAAAGTGTAAAATTTACATGTAGCAGACGTAAACTACTTTACTAAAGCAGCTTCCTTGTAAAGAAGGAACTATGAGGAGGATCCCCCTTTAAGAGAAATTATTTTTATTTTATGTGTGGGAGAAGTTTGTTTGCATGTGTGTCTGGCAGATGAGCATCATCCCCTATGACTGAGTTAGAGACTGTTATTAGCTGCTCTCTGGGTGCTGGGAATCAGTCTTGGAAGATAAAGCAGTTACATGAATAAAGTCTTGTCCTTATAGAGTTTGAGCTCCTGGAGAACTAGAGAAGATACTTTAAAATGTGTGTATACACACACACACATATACACAATTAATGCGATTATATATTATATGGTCTGATTGTAGAGTGATGACACATTAGTTCTACTTTTCCGTGTACTTTACAGGTCTGTTTTATTTTATAAATTTCTCAAGAAGATTTGTGGGCAGATGTGGTTTTTGTTGTTGTTTTTAAAGACCAGGATCTCGGTATGCAGCTTTTGCTGGCCTGAACTTCCAAAAATCAGCTGGGATTAAAGGCGTGCGCCACCACCACCTGGCCTCTAGTCCTAATTTGAATTTAAAACGTCAGTATTGCCAGGTATGGTGGTGCATGCCTTTAATCCAAAAAGATTTGGAGACAGAGAGAGGCAGATGTGTATTTCATGTTGAAGCATTTTTCTTCTTTTTACATTTGAATGAACTACAAGCAAGGGTTATCCCTCAGTGAGTGTTCAAATTATAATTTGGGAAAAAGTTTCATATTCAAAAGAACCAAAATTCTTTGGAGAAATGCTTGATTCTAGATTGGTGAAAAAAATCTATAAGAACATGAATCTTCTTATTATAAGAAACAGCAGGAAGCTGAAGACCCATCTTAGCTATATTGTAAGGACAAGGCCACTGGGTATTACCTGGGACCCTTTCTCAAAAATACCTACCTACCTACCAACCAACCATCTACCTAATTAACTATCTACACTGAACCATCAGACTTGTGATATGATGCTTAGAAAGTTTCATTAGAAAATCCAGGCACGAAGCTCCACACTTGAAGCAGAGGCAGAGGCAGATAGATCTCTGTTTGTTTACCCTCAGCGTGGTCTACATAGAGAGTTCCAAGCTAGCCAAGGATACATAGTAAGATCCTGTCTCAAAAAACAAAACAAACAAAAAACAATAAAATAAATTAAAAAAAGAAAATCTCAGAGTGAATGAAAACTCTTTTAAAAATTTTCAGATGAGAATATTCTGATTTTTGTTTTATTTGGTATACTTAATATGATGAACAATACATTTCTATAGTGTACTTTATTCTTGATTATGAAAATATTGTAATGAATTACTTTTACCTACTCATTTATTTCTATGCACTTCCCTATGCATAGAAGAGGATTTGTTGATTCAAAGATATGCCCTTTAGAGACTGGAGAGATGGCTCAGAGGTTAAGAGCAATGATTGCTCTTCAGAGGTCCTAAATTCAACTCCCAGCAGTCACAGAGTGACTCACAAGTATCTGTAATGAGATCTGGTGTCCTCTTGGTGTGCAGGCATACCCATAGGCAGAACACTGTATACATAATAAATAAACCTTTAAAATATGTTAATTAAGAAGTTTATATTGCAGGCGGGTGGTGGTGGCGCACACCTTTAATCCCAGCAGAGGCAGGCGGATCTCTGTGAGTTTGAGGCCGGCCTGGACCGGCAGCCTCCAAAACAATACAGAGAAACCCTGTCTCGTAAAAAAAAAAAAAAAGTTTATATTGCTCCCTAAAAACTTTAGACCTGTTTCCATTGCCCTTATGTTATTAAAGTTTTGATCATCAGCCATAAGTGATGGTCTTCACATAAAGTAACTCATTTTTTGTGTCTTTGGTTGAACTATTTTTCTTCTTTATATTGACAGCAGGAGCTATTAAATTGTGGAAGATGTACAATTTTGAACTGGAAAGATCTAACACATGTAGGGTAGAATAACATTACTTTATATTAACTACCTGACGTATATTTTGTATTGTAATATACATACATATATTTGTTTATATATGTGTGCACATGCATGTCCTTGGGTGTCTTCCTCATTTGCTATCCAGCATATTTTTTAAATGGGATTTCACACTGACCCTAGGGCTGAAATGATAGACTGACAGGCCCCAGGGGCCTCCTGTCTCTGCCCAGTGCTGGTATTCCAGGCATGTTTCCAACCTTTGGTGGGTTTTGGAGCTTGATTTGAGATCCTCTTGTTTGCATGGTCAGCACTTTACTGATGAGCTGTTACTCTAGTTTCTACAATAGTTTTGAATGATAATGTGGTATATTGTTCTTCACGAGGTCTTGATCAGATTAATATCAAAAACACATGTGAAGGTTGCCTTATTTGTATCTGCTTAGAAGAGATAGAATCAGAACTGTCAGCTGGGCAGTGGTGGTGCATGTGCAGGTGGGTCTTTGTAAGTTTGAGTCCAGCCTGGTCAAAAAAATGAGTTCTAGCACAGCCAGGACTACAAAAGAAACCCTGTCTCAGAAAACAAAACAAAAACAAACAAACAAACGAAAAAGAATTAGAACTGTCTTACATTCTTGGTACTGTTTAGGCTCATAATTAATTATCAGAAGCCTCTTAAAGAGAAAGGAGAATGTTTGGAGTCTGGCTGGTTTATTGTCTGTCTTCTGCGTTGATGTTTACCCTCATTGCATATGAATAACAGTCAACTTTCTGGGTTTTTGATCATCTATAGAATCAGGGTACATTTTATTGATGTGTATTTGACTGTTTCTCTAAGGATCAAGTACATGAAAATACTCAGCACAGGTACTGGAAAATAGTAATTGAGTATTTTTGCATCTGTTTCTTTTGTGATGTTTAGAGAAAGACAGTATTCTTAGACATGTATTCATTATAACTTTTACACACAGTAGTCTTAGATAAGTACTCACTATAATTTATACTTTCTGATTTTACAGAAATCTTCTCTATATTTACCCTCAAAGTCTTAATTTTGCTAACCGTCAAGGTTCTGCCAGAAACATCACAGTGAAAGTCCAGTTTATGTATGGAGAAGATCCGAGTAATGCAATGCCGGTAAGAAACATTCTTTACTGTTTCTCTTTTTCATACTTTCTTCAAATAGATGAAGTTTCTGCTTTTTTCATATCACTGACTGGCAGCTCTAAACTGGAATTTAATGTGATCCTTTAAACCAATTTCTAACTGCAAAAGTTCCTGAATATAGTAATACGCTTAATTCTAATTATTTATGAGCATTTGGCATATGTTAAGCTCTCCTCTTGTCTCCTCTCCCTTCCCCTCCCTTCCCCTCCCCTCCCCTCTGGTACACATTAGGGAGTTGTTAAAACGCCTAGTGCCCAGGCTGAATCTCATTGTAATTAACTCATCTCCGTGGCTTTTGAACTAAATAGCAATTTAAAAAGATTCTCATCAAGTGATTAAAATTTGTAGCAAATGTTGAGAACAGTGATATGTGTTATTGGAAGACATACAGAGTCAAAGGAAAAGGTGTTTAGAGGTGGGAGAGAATGCCTAACCGATGACAAGTGAACATCTTATAAAGAAGTTCCTGTTCTAAAGTGAAATGGTAATGACAGTGAGTCTGGTTAGTGGAGCACGGAAGGTCCACAACTGTCCCTGAGAGTGATGAGTACAGTGAAGCTTCCTTGAGCCACAAGTGATGTAAGACCAGTTAGAAATCTATTGTGACTAGCCTGTAGTGATTCGTGACTACCACGATTGCCATTGCTAATGAATTCAAGTTCTGTGACAGTAGAGATTTTGGGGCAATTGAAGTTGGAAACACCGAATAAGCATTTACTCTGGCAGATTTAGCTTTAGACAATGTAATGGGAATGCTTAGCTGAGCGTAGGTACATTGCTCATGGGGCCTTATATTATCCTTCAAATTTGTCTTTTAATCAAGTTCTGTATTTTTTCTACTCGATAGGAAATATGTAGTTTCTTCTTTCCTACTGCCTCAGTTGTATCCACTTGTAGATCTCTTTGACATCAGTGAACAGAAATTATTCATCTTTGTATTCTCTTGTGACAACTATTTCAACTCTTTACATGTAATATGTTGAGTTGAATAAGTATTTGTGAATATGGTGTGGAATTTATTTCTGATGTTTGAAATTAGCATTTTGTTTTTTACCAGATTCTTATTTCTGCTAACTGAATAAATGTGCTGTTTTAATTGAGGTAATACACTGTGAAAGCAAATAATATGTGATATTCTATATGAATTGCCATGCGGATTTGAACTCTATGAAAGATGTCATATATGTCAAAGAATGTTGCATTGTTTACTTACCAAAGTCTTCCGTTTCCTAACATATTCCTAGCGTTTTCCACATAGCAATGGGTGCATCCTACCTACACTGACAGTTAGACCCCTTCTTCTTTCACAATATGGTTGCATGCTTATTCATTGTATGCGTTAGATTGTGAGCTCCTTGAGGGCAGGGGCCCTGTCTCATTCATATCTGTATCTTGATGCTTGCCATAATGCTTTCTACTTAATTATTGCTCAACCTGTATTGTTTAGGGACCAAACTACATCTCAATGATCAAAATGGAACATATTCCACTTTGTTCTGTTCTGGTTGCATAGATAAATATTTTACTTTGTGAAAAGAGATAGCTTCTAAAAGGAAAAGGTACTTGTTTCCTTTCATCTGTACATTATTATTTATATAAAAATATAATATTTTTATGCTTGTTTAAATGACTGCTGTGAAAATATGTATATACATGTATGGGCATAATGCATTTGCTTATGATTTTGAAATATGGCTATTCAAGAGCTCTTCATAGAAATTTTTGATTATATTATTGTTAGTGTGACAAAACTGTAAAGTTTGTGATTACGGTGCTAAAATAAAATTTTATAAAAATATATTGGGAATCTGCTACAGGAAGGTCAAGAGTAAAGCCAGCCTGGACTATCAAATTCAAGTCCATCTCAAATTAAAGTAAGAGCAAAATAAAAAGAAACATACTAAGGCATTGGAAAATTGACTATAAAGTTTATCAAAGGGAGTAAATATTACTGTATTTTCTATTCCTTTAAAATAGAAACACCACCAGCTTGAAATGTCAGGAAAAATGCTAGTTGTCTCCTTTACAAAAGGAGTACACTGAGTTGTTTCACAGTTTGATGATAGATGTGTACTGATATGCATATGTAAAGATGGCTACCAGACTTAAAGTGTTTAATCTGTGGTATTTCTTAAGTGTACTGTTATAGTAGTCACAACAATGACGTTGACTTAAGTTTCTAACTAGCCAGTGCTCTTGGATCAGTTATTTTATCACAAAGATTTCTATGTAAGTACTCTACCTTTTTTTTAATGTGGTGAATTTTAAAAATAATACAATTCTAAAATGAAGCACCTCCATTATTAAGTACCTTGCAAGGTGTATAAGAAATAAAAGATAAGCAGCATGACCTAAAAATCTTTCGTATCATTTATAAACAAGTGGTATTTGACCTTGAGAATTCCTCTCATGTTTTACTAAAGCCACTACTTTGTAAAGTGTATTTATGCTACCATGCTAGGGTAACTTTTCTTATTATAAGTTCAAAATGATATATTATACCCAGAATGTTTAATTTCTTTAAGAAAAAGAAAAGAGGGCTGATGATGTAATTCAATTGTTAGAAATCTTGCCTAGTATGCATGAAGCCCTGGGTGCATAAAACTAGGTTTGGTGGTACATGCCTATAATCCCAGCATTAGAGTCAAAGCTGTCCTTAGCTACAGTGAAGTTCAAAGCCACCTTTGGTTACATGACACTCTGTCTCAAAAGGTGGGGGAGGGAAAGAGAACAAAAATGTATCTTATTACTCAGTGGATAGAAATATAATTATAGAAGCTTTCTGAATGGTTGAATGTCAGATGGGTCTATCATTGAAAAGAAATCTGTAGTTGAGCAGTTAAGCTTTTAAAAATCGTTAAGTAGGCACATTGTTCTTCCCTGGGCTAATTTTTGCCCATTTTCTCAAGTAGTTATTAAAGCAAACAAATTCTTACATAGGTATGAAACATCCAGCATTTATTACAACAAAGTTTCAACATGCTGTTATTTGTTACAGGTAATCTTTGGTAAATCTAGCTGTTCAGAATTTTCAAAGGAAGCCTATACAGCCGTAGTATATCATAACAGGTACTGAATTAAAATATTTCTTTCAAAGTTACTCACTTCTTAGTGGCATTGTTAGCACTCACATTAGTATGTTTACCAAATGCTTTGCTGCACTCAATGTGCCAGATTCACAACTGACATCAAAATGACAATTTTCAGTCTGTAGATGCACAGTTCTTTGTAGACAACTCAAATATAAGGCTTTATAAAAAATCTTTTTTAAAAATTCTATTTCTTCCTGTATAGTTATTGATTAAACATTTTGTCCTCTCGTCCTTTGATCTTTGCCTATTATTTTCCCCAGGCACCTTCTGATTTTGTTGAATTCTACTGTGCTCAAGCCCATTGAAATGGTGATGTTTTTAGCATTCCACCATCCTTTGATTTAGTAGCCCTCCAGTTTTATACTTCTATGGGAAATTGCCAACCTTGGAGAGCTTTTATTTTCTTCTTTCTGTGTGTATGTTATGGGGTTGGTTATTGAATGTAGTTAAGGAAAAAGTCACATAATTGCCCTGTTGGGTTGCTGAACTGTGCTGTTGTATCACGTGTTGGGGCTACAGTCATTTGCTTATCTTCTTTTAGCCCCTCATTTACAGCTGTCTTGTGATCATTTTGGTCTGGTTTTATTTTGCACCTTTTCTCTCATGAACCAGTAGCTATGAGGGCTTCCTGCAGCTTTTCTTGCTTCTGCATTTCTATCTTTCTGATTATGGTTGTCAAACTTGAGACGTATTTTGACACATTTGGCAAATTATGTCCAACATAGCTTCTCTGTTCACTGCCTCGGATTGTCTCTGTACTTGCCTTTCCTTCTCTTGCAGTAGGACCAGTGGCCTCTGTCCTGCTCACTGTGACTCATTCACATCTGCTCCTAGTCTTGTTCCACTTCCTCAGAATATGGGTCAGCTCCTACCCCTTGCCCATCACAGCGGTTTCATGACTCCATCCATTACTTTCAGAGGGAAGCTCATGCTCTCCTGCTTTCTTTCTCACCTTTATCTGGGACACATTTCTGTTTCTGTCTGCTTTTTGAGATTTTCTATCTATAGTGATTTTTTTAAGTATAGGCACTTCACACAAAATACTAAAACTTTGCTAAATTTTTACTCTGTGACTCTTCCTAAGTGATCCTATCTGCCTTTCTCTGCTACATTCAGTGCAAGCACTTCTACTTTATTTACAGAACTCTCTCAAAGCATTTCTAGTCCTGACCTTTTGTACTCAAGCATCTTTTCATTGACTAATGAGACACACTGGTTTGTGTGTCCTCTCCTCTTGATTTCCATGTTTGACTTCATGATTCTTTCTGGTTCAGAATTTGACCTTTGACGTTTTCCTTCTGTTCTCTGGTATCTAATCAAACTTTTATGTCTTCATACTATTCTTTCTGCCTTTTGTGCTGTTTGTTTTTGGGCCTTTCTTGGACCCATGTTTACTTAACTCTACACACTCTTTTAGACTTGTACCAAATATCTTATTCTAATCTCAAACTTGAAATAATTTGTTTAACTTTGTTCTTGAAGTATTAACCTTATGTGCTCTACATCAAGAGTTGGCTAACATTTTCGGCAAAGGATGAAGTAGTATATGTTCTAAGCCTGTAGACACATACCATCTCCTACAGCCAGTGAACCCTGCCACTATAGGATAAAAGCACATAGTCAGTAAATAATGCTACAGTAATGTGGTATGTCTGTGTTCTAGTAAAACTTTATTATGGACACTGAAATTTGAACTTCATATCAAGAAATATATTATTATTATTTTGATTTTTTAAAAACCATTTAAAAACATGAAGCCCATTCATGATCTTGAGGCTGTATAAAACTAGGTAGTAGACTGGGCTTGGTCTGTAACATTTGCTGACCCTTGTTTTACAGTATATCTTTTGACCTCTGTATCCAGTTCATATTCCTACTAAGTTAACACGGCTTTAAGGGTAATTGTTGTCTTGTTTATCTTTAAAACAACCTCAAAATAAATTAAAAACATTTAGTCTAATATGAGAACCCATCAGTAATTCCTACAGACACTTTTAATGTGATTGCAGGAAGAAATTAACCCAAACACTGTATGCCAGGAAATATATTTCTATAAAAATAGCAATTTCTAAGTTTCTTAGTTTGGCTGGGTCATTATTATTGTTGTTTTAAACATTAATGGAATTAAAATACAATACCATCTGACATTGCTTATAAATTCAGGTTTTTATAATTCATTGATGATTGGTGAGCTTAGTAATAAGGTGCACACCTTTTGAAATGTTCAGTCATCAAATTCTCAGCCAGCATTAGCTTTCTTGTTATCATTATTTAAGACCTAGTTCCACTTAACATTTCTGTGATTAAATTGACAGCTGTTAATGTAGTTTTGAGGCTTATTTGAACTGGAAGAATATTGACTGGTTTACAGCTGAGACAGAAACTTGCCTGACAGGAAGGACAGCCTTCTCTTTAAAGGTGGTTGGAACCATGTGACTTAGCTGTATTTCCATTGGATATAATTCAGAAAGATGCTGACAATGGAGAATTGAGATACCTCCTTTGAGTTCTGTTCTTTTTATTGGTGTATCATGAAAAACCAGCCATGATTTTATTAAAGTGCCCCTTGAGAGCCACGCCCCCCCTGGTGAGATGAAGCACCCTGTCCATCAAGCATGACATTCTTTGTATTAGTGAAATTGATAGGAGCACTTTTATGCTGTTGGACAAGTACAGTTTGTGGGCTTTCTCTGATTGTGACTTTCTTTGTCTTCTTGTGTCAGCAGTAGTCTGTTTGCTAACATTATTTATTCCTTTTAACAATGGAACAATTGAGAGAAGACATTCCACAGAGAGTCTAACTTCAATGTTAAAGTATCTTTAGAGATAACATCCGTCCCCCAAGGGGGATTGTACTCCTACAAAAGAAAAGTATTTTCCTATAGTATTGCTTAAAAGTATATACCTGCAATACTCCTTTGACTTTTCTGTGCAGTGTGTGCCAGATTTGGCTCATAAATGTATTACAGCATCCAGTGTGATGAACAGCTCAGTATCTAGTCTCTTTGATACTAGATACTAGATCTAGTGTACTAGTCTCTTAGATACTAGATACTAGTAATCATTAATGAATTTTCTAATAGTAGGATGCCTCGGCTCATTAAAAGAAATGTGATGAACAATTTCAGAAACAGCGTTAGCTCCTTTATCTGGAAGTAGAAGTTAATTATTTAGAAATTGAGAGCAATGAAAAAAATGTCCTGGAGTAGAAGAAAAATAATGCATGAACCTAAAAGTTACTCTTAAAATCATTCAGATAACAAATGCAACAATTATTCATTTTGAACAAATTACTGACTCTTGATTTTTTTGTGTTTTTTTTTTTGTTTGTTGTTTCTATTTCTTTGTATGAAGGTCTCCTGATTTTCATGAAGAAGTCAAGGTTAAACTCCCTGCCACTTTAACTGACCATCACCACTTGCTCTTTACTTTTTATCATGTTAGTTGTCAACAAAAACAAAACACTCCTCTAGAAACCCCAGTTGGATATACAGTAAGTGTTTTTGTTAAATATTTCTATTGAGGCATCTTAAGTATAATAAAGCACTTCTGAAATTTAGTATTCAGTAGGTGTTTTCTGTTGCTTGAGTACTGTCCATTTCCTTCTCTATCATGTGAGAATTCACACTTGTGAGGAAGCATCCCCATCGCAGGTGCTCACCAGTACCCTTAGCTAGTTAACAACCTCACAGAGGCTTACATGTTGGCTCTCATGGCGAGTGTTTTCCTAACAGTGCAGTGTAAACATAATAGTTTTAATAGGATGATTTGAATGTAGGACAAATATAGCCATTTACAAGAAATTAAAGCCTTTGGCTATTAAAAAAATGATTATGGTCAAATTTCCCAGGTTAAAGCACAGGGAAGACGCAACATGAGGTGTCATCACACAATTTTATCGTGAAGTTTATTCTTCAATTCAAAAGATGGAATTCATATTTGATTCAGTATTTTTTGATTCAATATTTTTGTCTCTTATGATTATGACAGGAATTATGGTAACTGCAAGGGAATAAATTATATTCATACTTTTCCCCCCAGAACTCTTGATTTTCTCTAATTTCCTTGAAACTACTGTTTTTAAATTGATTCATTTTGTAGCCTTTTCTAGAACTGACTCCTCCTTAGATAATAAGGCCCCATACTAAATATTGCATATTAAAATAATCATAGTTTAGAAATTTTCATTAATTAAATATATGAAGGCTCGCATTACATAGGTAATTGAAACTACTGCATGTTGATATGTGAGAAACTGGGTTGTGTCACATTCTTAAAGCCGATTGTCCACATAGTGATTTCTATAACAGACATGTCTCTTTCTGTTTAAAGTGGATACCCATGCTGCAGAATGGACGGTTGAAGACTGGGCAGTTCTGCCTTCCGGTCTCGTTGGAAAAACCACCCCAGGCTTATTCAGTGCTTTCTCCAGAGGTCAGTGCCTCTCTGCATGTTTAGTTCTCCAGCCTTAGTGAAAAAAGATGTGGATCATGAGGATGTTTACCAAACAGAGCTGTTTCTTCTTTGTGGATGAAGTAATAGTTTATTTTTGTTGATAATTACAATTTTTCTTTCTAAAACTTTGGAAATTTAGCCAGATGTGGTAGCAAACTAGTTCCTAAGTAGCTAAGACAGATGATTCATATAGGCTTGAAGCTAGCCTAGGCTACATAGTGAACATATGTGTGATATATTTGCATGTTTATGTATTTGTATCTGGAGAGGTAAACATTGAACAAGGGGTGTGGTCAGTTCTCCTGCTCTCATGCCCTTAAGGCCAGCTCTATTGTGTTGTCCAGGTGAGGTACAGGGCCCACTCTTTCAAGTGCTGCAGCTGGTGAGGGGTAAGGACAGTCCTGCTCTTAGGACTCCAGGGCCAGCTCCTCTACCTGTCTCAGGTTATTGATGGGCCAGGGGTGGAGGTGGCATTTGTCCTCTGCTCATGCTACCACATGAGTAATGGGGACGCTCTCCTTTGCTTATATAACATCATGGCTGGGTCACCCTCACCTCCAGCCACCGGGCAGCTCTGCCAGTTTTGGTGGAACAGGCCAGTAGGATTTGCTGAAGGGGGCGGAGGCAATAGGATCTGGAGTCTGGAGACCATCCTGGAATATCCTTAGTTTATAGAATCTGAAAAGTATATTTCTTCAGCTGAGCCAAACTCAGAAAGATAAGCGCCAAGTGTACAATGTCATATGCAGATAGCTTAGAGTATATATGTGTTTGTGCATTTCAGTGGGAGTAAGTATCGCTTTAAAGCTTAAAGCTCAGAAAGGACAAGAGAAGGTGGGAAGAGTTGCTGAGGAGAGCTGCAGGGGAGTGTGTGGGGTGGTGGAAGGACGTACCGACATGGAAAATGAGCTGGCTGAGGGGACACTGCAAGGGGGAGGGGGAGCGAGTGACCAACTGAAACAAACTCTGCTTGAAAATATAATGACACCTAATACTGTGAATACTCATTTTCAAAAAACTGAAGACTCATATGCAGTTTTAATTCCAGTGCTTAAAGTATCTGAAATAAATATTTAAAAATTCTTAATCATTGCTTACAGCAGTTTTATATTTTCTTTCCTAGTTAGGCTTGAACTCTGTTTCCTGGCTAAGGCTGAATGCTCTTTTAGTCCTTTAAGAGTTTGGGAGCAGAGGTGGATAGGATCTTGCTATGTAATCCATTCTGTCCTCAGTCATCTTGTGATCCTCCTGCCTTAGCCTAACGAGTACAGACACATTCCACCATGCCCTGAATCATAAATCTGACATTCTGTCTGTCTGCCTTGTCCCTTCATTCCTTCCTTTTTGTTTTGAGTGTGGTACCAGGTCCCCCTCCCTCCCTCCCTCCCTCCCTCCCTCCCTCCCTCCCTCCCTCCCTCCCTCCCTCCCTCCCTCCCTCCCTCCCTCCCTCCCTCCCTTCCTCCGCCAAGTGTGGTACCCAGGGCTTTTTACATCCTAAACAAATGTACTGCTATTGAGAAAAGCCCTGGCCCATTTGATAAATTTAAACTTTACTGTTTTATTAGGTCTTTCTTTTCATGTAACCATGTTTAAGTACTAAGAAACTAATTTTTCTACCAAGCACTTTTTATTTTACATGGTAATCACTGTTAAAGCTCTTAAAGTGTGTGTGTGTGTATGTGTGTGTGTGTGTTTGCATATAACTTTATTACTCTCCATCTTCTTAATTTATTAGCTATTTTCCTTTAAATTCTTGCCTTGAACCCATAAGCACTCTTTCCATGGGGTACCACTACCAAAGTATATTGGGTCAGTTTTATGTCACTGAGAGAAAGAATATAAAGGAAGTAAATACTGCTGTGGCTTACAGTTTGCATGACTGGGTTGCTCTGAAGTCATGAGAAGGCAGAATATCACGGCATTCTGAGGGTGGGAAAGCAGAGTTCCTCAGGTAGGACAGAAGCAGAAGAGTTGGGGAGGATGCTGGGACAAGGGATATCTAGGTTGTCCCTGGTGACATACCTCCTAGGTTCCATCACTTCACGGTAATACTGTCTTACCATGAATCCATCAAGGGATCAGTCTACTTAAGAGGACAGAAACACCCAGCACTCGGGAGGCAGAGGCAGGTGGATCTCTGTGAGTTCGAGGCCAGCCTAGTCTACAGAACGAGTTCCAGGATAGCCTCCAAAACAATACAGAGAAACCCTGTCTTGAAAAACCAAAAAAACAAAACAAAACAACAACAACAAAAAAAAGAGGACAGAAACCTCTGCTCCAGTCACTCCCAGCTGCCCATCAGTTGGCATCCAAGCCTTTGAGGCGTTCTTGCTACCCAAACCACTGCAGTGCTCTTGACTCCTACAGTGATCTGGGATACTCTACTTTGCATTCCTGCTTATCCATTTTTTGTGTGATACATTTTTCTGGTAAAGCAACATGTCTAGTGACATCTTTATTAGAGAATTCCACAGATATCTAACATACAGAATGTCCCAAATTGATCTCATTCTTGTTGACTATTGTTAGAACCTTAGAATGAAGGGCCTTAGTCACTAATGTGTCTCAGCAGAGTGATGACATCCTGGGTACAAACCTCAGAAGCCATGTTTGTTGGGCTCTATGGAGCAAATTCATAGCAGAGAGAAGTGTGTCAACCTGAAGCCAGAATTCTTCCCCTCTTTGTAGAAGCATAAAATTTGGTGTAGATCATTCATCATAACTACCCAGACCTTGAAACAGTTTTGTTTATGCTCAAACAATAACAAATGAAATATACTTGTGTTTAAACTCATGAGTTATACTTCTAGATGTATTTGCATACTTGTGAGAAGATCTGAATATTTGATTTTTTTTCAAGACAGAGTTTCTTTGTGTAACAGTTCTGGCTTTCCTAAAACTCACTTTGTAGACCAGGCTGGCCTCAAACTCACAGAGCTCTGCCTGCCTCTGCCTCCCAAATGTTGGGATTAATATTGGATGTTTTAAGTTTAATGGTGGTTGCATTACAGATGGACAGTGATGGTTTCTCATTTATTATTTTGTTTAATAATATAATTGCCCATTAAATCTATTGGTCCAAGTGCTGGAACATTAATAACTTACATTGTTTATCTTCCCCCCATTCCATGCTGATTTGCTTTCAAATTACATTACATTAATAGCATTTAAACGATTGTGATAAAAATGTATATGGCATTTGTTAACAGTGCCCAGACAGTAGAATTGTTGAATTTATAAGCATGTTACACATTTACTTGCATAATTTTAAAGGGGAAAGCAAATATTTTTGAAAGATTCAGCTGGGTTACAAACCTTTATTATTTGCCTTAGTAGAAGGATTGAATCTCTGATTTTGTGTACTAATTTGAAATGTAAAATTGACTCTGCTGGGTATTCTTTTCTACACGTAAAAAGGCAGGTTGGAGTAGGGGGAATTATCTTGCATATATTCTGCTTGTTTTGGCAAGACTTCATCTTTCTGTTTTTTTCACCTGTCACAAGGATAATGAATCCCCAATGGCTAAATATGGTTGACTTTGCTAGATAGAGTTCCCTCTTAGGCTCTTTGAGTTGCCTTTTTCTCAAATCCAGTCCTGGATATATAAGGCACAAATAAAACAAGAAACTTGCTTTTTGGTTGCTTGAAAGCAAAGTTTGCCAGTCTATCTGTTCTTTCCAATTTCCAAAGTCTTCAATTTGTTAAATATACTCAGGGTTTTAGCTGTGTGTAGCAAAAGGAATTCAGTGTTTATGTTTGTATTGAAGGGTCCCAAGGGAAGGTGGAAGGAGGGAGAAGATAGATATACTAAAAATACATTGTATATATGTATGGGATTCTCAAAGAATAAATAAAAAACCAAAATTAGTTCTTTAGGTTTGGACTTCTGTTTGATGAGTTTATAATTCATTAGCAGGCATGTGATTATTCTGCTTGGTTTCTTACAGGTTCCTCTACCTGGCATGAAGTGGGTAGATAACCACAAAGGGGTATTTAATGTTGAAGTTGTTGCTGTTTCATCCATTCATACGCAAGTGAGTCTTAGTATTTTTTTATAATCAAATTTCACTTAAATTGATTTAACCTATTATCTCATTTATGCCAGTTCTGTTGTCTTTTTAGACTTTAGGAATATATGTTAGCTTAAAATGTAGATTTAGACATTTTTCATTAACTACCACTACTTTGCACTTTAAATGTTATTGACGTGTTTTGAACAGTTAGGGGTCTTTTTCTTTCTCTTCATTTCCAGTATACGGCAAAGTGGAGTAGAAAAGCTCTTGCCAGATCATTTTAATTTTGATGGAGTCAGGTATCTTAGGTGGAAAGTTTTTAGAGTTCATTTGCTCCAGGTTTTTGACTCTTAGCAGTGAGGAGGGACATTAAATAACAGCATAAACATTCAGTTAGGAGATAAATTCACAAGCAGTTTGAATGGAGAACACTGAAAATAAAGACTTGTTTAAAAAATTAAAAATGATTTATTATTAAATGGATATTAAAAGAATTCTATGATGACAAGTAGCAGACAGAGAGAAACAAGAATGAAGCAGGCTCCTAATGACTGACAGTCAGACCGTGGGAAGAGGACACCATTGCTGTAGGAACGGGGAGCTTAGCATGTTCTGTGGTATCAGAGAAGCTTGGTGTATAGCACTTGCTGGAGGGGCGTGGGAGCCACCACTGTTGAGATGCACATCCGTAAGGTCTAGCTACCACTAGGGACGTAAGAATTAGTCTTTCAAGTCATCACGACACCTGAAACGGAGTAGATGCATGGAAGGATCTAGCTCCTGAATTGCATGGTATAACAAAGGTGGAGTAGGAGCTAAGAGTCAGTAAGTTAGTAAAAGATGCAGGTTATTAAAGTGCCCGACAAAAGAATCGAGCTCCAAAAAATTAGGGAAACTCAAACGAAAAATGAGACTCTCCATCACTCTCAAAAAGATTCCTTGAGTAACTGATGATATTTGAGATGGCTGTTACACAATGATGAGTAAGAAGGGATACATTAAATTGGAAACAGTATTTGTATATACTTGTATGTGCTTTTTTGCATTATCAGTTAATATTGATGTTCTGCAGTTCTTGTGGGTTTGGTAACTAACATGGCTAGAATTGTTTACTTCTGTATTTGTTCTTCGTGTTAGGATCCTTATCTTGACAAGTTCTTTGCTCTTGTCAATGCTCTGGATGAACACATGTTCCCAGTCCGCATTGGGGATATGCGGATCATGGAAAACAACCTAGAAAATGAACTGAAGAGCAGCATTTCAGCCTTGAATTCCTCACAGCTGGAACCAGTCGTCCGGTTTCTTCATCTTCTACTTGATAAGCTAATACTTTTGGTTGTTAGACCTCCTGTCATTGCTGGCCAAATAGGTAATTAAGGTTTCTTGGGATGATCACAAAATTTATAAGTTTGCATTTTAAACCTAGATTTTAAAAAGAACCATCAGTTCTGTTTGCTGTGTTTGCAGTGGGAGGAGTTGGAAAGGTACTGCCGACTTGTATGTGCCAGAAAATGATAATATATTTTTATAGATCTTTAGTCAAACTACAAGAACAAATTAATATTCAATCACCAAAGATTTATTGAGCATTTATGATGAATCTGATACTCATTAGATATTGTCCAAAGCTTGGTCCCTGCTACTAAATTCTCATAGAGTAGGTAAGAAAAGTGGCCATTAGGTAATCCTGTTAAATTTATAGAGCACACAGTATATCCGTTCTGCATTTTTCATCTGTCTGTTATCCTCTGTTTCCTAGAGCTCTTCTCTTTGTTTTCTCAGAATTACTTTATTGATTCTCTTTTGTGCTCTGAAAAAAATTACTTATTTCCACCCTTTTCTAAATAAAAATCTTGGAAAGAAATTGAGCCTGAAAGATGTGCATTGCTCTGGTATTAACATTTGTTAACCAGTGGCATTAAGGAGGTGGCTGTTCACAACCTGAGATGTATGTTCTTTAGGGAACTTATAAGTTGAGGAAGTTCTTAGGCTAGGTACTCAGAGATAAATAGGAGTACTTCTTATGTCCTGTTCAAGGAGAAGATACCTCATTCATGTAACAGAGACACAAAGAACTTGGGAAGTTATGGGAAGACTTGTAAGGGATGAGCTATAAAATAGAGGTTATATGAAAGACATGAAACAATAGTAGAATTTTCTACCACACTTTCTGAAACCAGAAAATCATAATATAGGAAATATTAACCTTTGAGAGATCTGGATATAATAGTGGAAGCAGTGTGACCAAATTTTACCTTTAAAGACGTATTATGTAGGGGCAGAGATGTCTTAGTGGGTTTAAGTACAGCAAGTATGAAAGACTGAGTTCAAAACCTCCAAGAGCCCATATAAAAGCCATATGTATAGTGCCAGTGTCTGCAATGTCCACATTACTGTCGGAAGTGGAAAATGCAGAAAGGGAGCTCTCTGGAAGCTCACGGGCTGTAGAGAGAAGCCTTTTCCTTGTCAGTGCTTTGGTTTTTCCCCACCAGTCACCTGGGCTCTGCCACAGTTGCAGTCCCCAAGTAACACACAAGACGCTGTATTAATTATGAAGCTGTTGGCCTTGCTTGTTTCTTACTGGCTATCTCTGACTTAAGTATTTACCCCATAACTGCCAATCTAAGTATTTCTATTTCCGGAGAAAAGGTCTGGACTTCTTACCCCTATGCAGCTACATGGTGACTCCCTGTGTTTCTCCTACCCAGAGTCCTCTTCAACTCCTAGTCCCACCTTGCTTCTCTATTGGCCAACAGTGCTTTATTGCAATATACACAGGACTTCCCCATCAATGGGCCAGGTACCCTGGCACACACAGCAGAAAAACAACAAATGGATGTTCTCTCAAAACAAGGCAGAAGATAGGGCAACATCTGAGGTTGACTTCTGACCTCATATGTGCCATTGGCACATGTGCACCCTTCACACCTGTGCTGTGACACACGTGCACTTGCACTCACATACATAAATGCATACACAAAAGACACTATGTGGAGATAGGTTGAAAATGGAAAGCTCTAGAGGCAGAGGCAATGAACAACTTCTTCCCAAAAATGACAAAAGTCTTATATAAGGCAGGTGAGACTAAAACAAGGAAAAGAGGATGAATTGGGGTTCAGAAGACTCCTGTGCAGATGGCTTTTATTTATTTTTGTTTGTTTGTTTTTACGAGACAGGGTTTCTCTGTATTGTTTTGGAGGCTGTCAATCCAGCCCGTCCTCGAACTCACAGAGATCCGCCTTCCTCTGCCTCCCGCGTGCTGGGATTAAAGGCGTGCGCCACCACCGCCTGGCGCAGATGGCTTTTAAGAAAAGAAATTTATTATTTTTTTCAGGATTATAGAAATGAAATAACTAGTAATGGTAATAATGACAATAATAATAAATTGCAAGGTACTGATCAGAATAGCACTGTGTGCTTTATTTCTGCTTGTGTATGAAATCCTCTCAGCAACCTTGTGCAGACCTATCTTAGTTACTCTTCTAGTGCCATGACGAAACACCATGACCAAGGCTACTGTCTTTTAAAGCATTTAATTTTGGGTTCATGGTTCCAGAGGATTAGCATCCGTGACCATCATGGTGGAGACAGGCAGGCATGGTGCTTGAACAGTAGCTGGGTGCTAACAATGTATAAATACTAGGCAGACAGACAGACATCTAACTGGGAGCAGTGTATTCCCACCCCCAATGACACAAAACCCCAAACAAAGCTAATCCTTTCCAAAGAGTCCCATCTGCAGTGGCCAGGCATTCAAATATCTGAGCTTACAGGGGTCCTTCTTACTGAATACCATAATACCCTTCACAGGTGAGTACAGGAGTGCACATATTCAAAAATTTTGCTTCAAGTCATTCAGCTATAACACCACAGCCTAAATTCAGTCCAGGCCACTGGCACTAGAGTACTTCTCACACCTAACAAGGATCCATTGATGAAGTTTTTAAGAACAGTTTAATCTAATTGAAGGAAGAAATGTAGGAAGTTTGATTAGTATTGTTTCCCACTCTACATGGTGCTTACAACGCTATGCAACTCCAGTTCTAAAGGGATTTGCTGCCCTCTCCTAGCCTCCTTGAGTACCAGGCACACACATGATATACTTACATACAAGCAGGCAAAAAACTCATACACATAAAAATAAAATTTTAGTGGTAGTGGCACATACCTTTAATCCCAGCACTCTGGGAGGCAGAGTCAGGCAGATCTCTGTGAGTTTGTGAGTTCCAGGACAGCCAGAACTGTTATACAGAGAAACCCTGTCTTGAAAAAAACAAGTTTGGTTAGAAAAGAAATGGAAAGCCAGGTTGAGTAGAGAGCATAAGAATGGATTTGAGGATGCTGAGAGATGACTCAGCAGTTAAGAGTGCTGGTGACTCTTCCAGAGGAACCAGGTTCAATTCCCAGCATCCATATGGAGGCTTACAACCATGGGTAACTCCAGCTCAAAGGGATCCAGCACCCTCTTTTGGCCTCTGCAGGTACCAGCCATGCAAATGATATACATACATACATGCAGGCAAAAACACTCACACATAAAATAAGATAAAAATTGAAAAGTGAATATGAGCATGTTTACATACTAAGATAAACCATTTGCAAAATGGGAGAAAAATACAATACCTCTTTAACCAAGTTGACAAAGTGAAAGTAAAGTTAGGTTGCTCATAGGAAAAAGGTGTTGCTTTTTTTGGAAAGGTGATAGAATTTTAGTTTCTAATAAGTTTGTACATAGATTTGAAGCCTTTCATGTTCTGTGCATGTCCTCAGTATATAGAAGGTAAGAATTGCTAAGAATAAGATGGATTTATTAAAAATATAATTTAATTTGCTTTTTATTTTATGTGTATAAGTGTATTGTGTGAATGTATGTATATGTATGGGTACCTCCATGGCACCCAATGGAGGCTAGAAGAGGCCATCAGGTTCCCTGGAACTGGAATTACAGATGGTTGTGAGTCACCATGTGGGTGTTGGGAATTGAGTCTGAGTCCTTTGGAAGAGTGGTCAGTGCTGTTAACTGCTCGGGCATCTCTCCAGCCGCTGGACCTAGTTGTGAAAAGAATTCTGCTGATCTGGAGCAGCTACTTTGCGGGAAAAGGGAAAGAAGCTAACAAGAAACAGAGGCTGCTAACCCCTCTCAAGATTCTCACTCTGCCCACTTGCCCTCTTAGTTCAGTTCTTTCATCTTGTAAATAGCCATTGTACTTGATTATTTCACCTTTAGGAAGCTTACTTGGCCTCATTTATCTGTGCATAATTTTCTGCCCTGATTAAATAAATCACAGAACTGACACACTTGTTCAGATGTCTACTTAGTTTACCTAGTTCTTCAATGTGCTGCCAGAATTCCCTGATTCTAAAAACTTCTTGAGATGTATGGACATAGATGGTGGAGTAGGTGGTGTTATTTTGTCATTTCAAGTGCTTTGCAGCTTTCTGTTTTTGTAGTTCCTTTTACAGATTCAATAATTTCGGTCAAGTTGCTTACCCACTTACTATTTTTAATGATTTATTTTCGTTGTTATTTTAAATTTCTTTAAAAGTAATGTAAGTTTATTATATGCTCTTTAAAATGAGATTTGTATATAAGATGGATTTGTATATAAGATGGAGTTTTTCTGTGTTTTGTATTACTTTTCAAAATAGTGTATATCCGTTAGACAGTGTTTTTTTTTAACTAGTCTAACCCAGAGAGTTTTCACATTAAATTCATAAAATGTTACTTTTCCTCTTGTTTGCAAGAATAATTTTGTCAAGCTATTACAAAATATCAAAATCAATATAGTATACTATTTTTATATACTTGCTATATCTCAACACTCTACTTAGAGTCTTTTGTAAAAGGGGCAGAGTTTTATTTTTTGTGGAACTGTAAATTTTAAAACATTAAAGCAAAAATATTTTCTTCTTTCTGAAAAGTTAATCTAGGGCAAGCATCTTTTGAAGCTATGGCATCGATTATAAATCGACTTCACAAAAACTTAGAAGGAAATCATGACCAGCATGGAAGAAACAACCTTCTTGCATCATACATCTATTATGTGTTCCGTCTGCCAAATACTTACCCTAATTCACCGTCACCAGGTATTTTATTCCTTTTAGTATTAAGCTGTCTTTCATGACATAGTCATGCCAAGACTGAAGCAGTCATGTAGTCCATGTTGTGATTCAAACGTTCAGTACATTTATTTACTCTCTGTTAAGGAACATTCACAGTGTTAGTCATTGAAGGGGTATGTTTCGTTTCAAAACATTGATATATATATACATATATATATATATATATATATCTTCCTTTAAGTTGAATTGTAGGGCGTGGTTAAATTAATTATTGAATTATTGGAAATGAACCTTGACAAACTCTTCATCCATCTCTGAAAGCATTGTAAGCAGAGTTCCCTGTCCCGACCACCAGGTCCCAAGTAACCAACTCAGCAGCTGAATATGAATTATAAATGCTTCTGACTCTGCTCTTCTTCCCATCATTCTCAGTTTGGCCTTCCACCTAACTTCCTGCCCAGCTTCCCACCAGTCAGCTTCTTATGAAACCAATGACAGTTACAAATCTTCACAGTATACAAAAGGAATTTCCACAGCAAAGCATTTTATGATTTCTTAGTAAATTTAATAGGATATTTTATTTGTCATTCAGAGTGTTTTTGGACATTTAGGGAGATACATGGTAGACTAATCAATTGCTATTAACCCTATATGACCTATAGTAATATAAAAATGATTGTCTAGAAAACTTTCCAATTTCTTCATGACTGGTAAAATAACAAGCTTTCTGAATATTAAAGCCTTGGTACTTACTTGTCTTTCGTATGTTGTTGGTGACAGTGGTGTTTGTGAGGGATGTTTGACTTTGGATTTCCATTTAGTTTGTTAGTTAATTATTTAACTTTTGAAACTGCTTACCTGTTTGCTGTATAAGCAATCATTGTTACTAGTGATGATGGTACATGCCCCTTTGCAGCTATTGGCAGTGTTACTGGTTTAAGCTTTAGCCTAGAATTTTTGTTGTTGTGAAAAGGTCAACATTTGTCTCCTATCCTGACCTGTAATTTACTATCTTGATTTTAGCTGTGTAACTTGAGAATCTGAGTGTGTGAGTGATCGTGGTATAACCAGACTGGAATACCCAGAATGCTTCTCTGTCTGCCTCTTTGTTTGGTTCAGTCTTAAGATTTTGTGCATTTCACATATAATCTTTTCTTTTCTTGGCATTAAAAAAGTATATATAGTAATTAGTTGTCAGATTTGTGTCATTTTCAATGAGACATTTAAAAATATTCTCAATTCACTGACATAGAGCTGTGGAGATGGCTTACTATGTAAAATACTCATCATACAAGTATAAGGACCTTAGTTTGGGCTTAGAGCTCATGTTAAGTCACACGAGTTGATACACAGTTGTAAGCCTATAATGAAAATACAGAGGATTCCTGGAACTCCCTAAACAGTGAATCTGCTGAATCAGTGAGCTCCAGGTTTTCTCTAAAATAAGTGGACACGCAAGTGAAGAAGACAGCTGAGGTTGATATCTGGCTTCCACATGCGTGTGAGCGTGTACACACATGCATGCTCTTTAGTGTATATATACATGTGTACGAACATACACAAAAAGGTGTAGGTAATAAATATAATGCTGGGTAATTTTGTTTTTAATGGAACATGTTTGGAAGAAGATAAAATGCTCTATTTTATTCCAAGGAATTCTTTTGCTTTTTTTTTTTTAATAACCTAGGCTCTTAGAATTATCTTTAGGTTTGTTTGTTTTTTGTGTGTATAAAACAAAGATGCCATTTTGTTATTTTTAACATCACTCTTGAAGACAGAGAAGTAAAAATCTGTTTTTATTTAAGTGATGTTGGTAATAAACTGGATGTCCCTATAGTGACCATATATGAAGGGGCAGAGCAGAAAGTATAGGCAAAAAGGGAGAGAAGAGCTATCAGCTACCGCACTTTGCTTCCTTATCACTGCTCTGTTTGAGTAAAGGCAGTGTTTCATATTCATTTTATTTCTTGTTGTTCATACAACATAGAAACATTTAGGAGAGTTATTTTTACTTATAATTCCTATGGTTTATGTCAACTGTTATAAAGTAGGACTCCATATAGCTGTCACTGGTTCTTGAGTGTTTTTATTTACAATGTTAATTTTCATTTATAAACTAAGCAATTCATAATTTTTGTAGGATTTTGTAAAGTGTTCAGTTATTTTGTGCAGTCCTTTTCTTGTTTTCTCTCTTATTAACTATGTGCTTCTTATTTGCAACTCTAGGTCCTGGGGGTTTGGGAGGATCAGTGCATTATGCCACAATGGCTAGGTCTGCTGTGAGACCTGCAAGCCTTAACTTAAATCGTTCTCGAAGCCTTAGCAACAGTAATCCGGATATATCTGGTACTCCCACATCACCAGATGATGAAGTTCGGTCAATCATTGGCAGTAAGGTAAACTGGAGACATGACTATCCACTTATGACAGTTACCCAAATATTTAATATATTCTTAATTTTAAGATATATTTGAGTTCAGAATAAGCAAGGAATTATTTTTCTGTTTGATTTTAGTTAGGAATAAGCAAGAAATTTATATTCCTATTCTGTCAGTAAATATTTTCCATGTTTCTATTAAATAGTTTGCTGTTATAAACTAGTTTGAAATGATCTGCCAAGTTCTAAAGTTTGTCCAGATAAATCATCATATATAACTTTTCTGATATCCCATTTGAAAAATTCTTATATTGATTCCATAGCATGGGGGAGATCTGTGTGACTGTACAAGAAGTATGCTGTTGTTGAGTTCAAGTGTGAGTTCCTCCATCAGAAATGCATCCCAGATAGTTACTGACTTTGGTGGGTAATAGAGCTACATTTCATATGATCCTGTGTGGATTGTACTAGGATTAGAGAAGTGTGATTATGTAATAATGGTTAGTAATTACTCTAGGCAACAGAGAGGCCCTCTAAGTTATATAAGACCTACCTATACTTTACTCAGAGACTCCATTATTATTACACAAAACATTTTCAGGAAAATTACTTTTCTATACATAAAATAACAAAGATAGGCCAGGTGGTGGTGGCACATGCTTTTAATCCCAGCATTTGGGAATCAGAGGCAGGCCTATCTCTGTGAGTTCGAGGCCAGCCTGCTCTACAGAACAAGTTCCAGGAGAACCAGAGGTGTTACACAGAGAAACTCTGTCTTGAAAATAAAAAAAACAAACAAGCAAAATCAAAACAAAACCCAACTGTGATGTGGCAAGAAACAATCACACCAAAGCAAATACACAGCCCAGCTGGGCAAAGACCACACACATCTGGGGCTCATAATATAGTCAGCTGGGTTCCAACAGGCTTGAGTAACTCCAGCCCGCCTCCTCTGATGGCAGCTCCCTTCTGTGTTCACAGTTCTCCTTAATCCATGCTTCAGCATCTCCAGTATCTTGAGGTCTTCACTGAAACTTGGGCTTTATCTTCATAGCTTTGCACAGTGGCCTCTCAGGGTCTCCTTCAGGGACTCCAACACTGTCATATGTTGCTTGGCACCAGCTGCTTTCCATAGCCTTTTCTGCCTTGAAGCTTTCATGCTTTGAAAAACAGGGTCAGGTGGATGGCACTGCCAAGGTATACTGTCACTTCAAGATGTAGTACAGATTTCTCAGGATACAGCTGTCTCAGCTTCAGTGCTGATCCTAGGAAACATTTGAGGATAAGGGAACCCATCAACTTAAGCTTTGTTCTTTCAGTGAATTTGGATTTTCACAAGATAGAGCCTCTAAGAGGTGAATTGGTGTCTTTCCTATTGTTCCAGTGCCACACAGCTGCTTTCTTATCACAATCTGACTCTTCCTGCTGGAAATTTCCTGTGTCACACAAATTAATTAATCCATTATCTTTGGATTCAACTTTACTCAGTTCTCAGGACATAGGCAAAATGAAACAAGATTCTTGGCCAAAATATCCATGCATGCCCCTCCCAGCTAAGATCTCGACAGAGTCCTTGTCACTCAGGAGGCCTCACAGACCAGGCTGTCACTGTCTGTGTTTTTTGTAGAATTCCTATCTTGCAACCCCTGCTCCCCTCAAGAGTATCTCTTTAAGCTCTGCTTTGCCAGTCAAAGGTTTGTCTTCCTACAAAGTAAGACAAAATAATAGTGGTACCAGCATTAGGGAAAAACAAACACAGCTGGGTACATTTTACCTTTTCCTTGTTTTTTGGAGGTCTAGAAAGTTGTTACATTAGTATCTCTCAGTAATGGATTTGTTTAAGGACTGTTATATTTTTATATATAATGCAGTTTTATAGCACCTATATTATGAAAGTTATTTGCTTCACAAGCTAATTGATTACATATTGTCTTTAATTATGTTTTGATGTGTAATTATAACTGTTCAGAGCATACAGGTTGTATATATGAAATATAGCTGGCAGCAAACTGATATTTTATTCTTATGTTGATTACCACAAACATTATTTTAAAATGAAGTTATTAAAGAAGGTTACACATACATTTGTACAAAATAGTTAATTCAAATACAAAATTTTAATCTCTGGAAAAGTTTTGTAAAAATGACTTCTGGTCTCTGTCCCCTCCAAGACATTATACTTGACTGTCCTTAAAACAAGGGAAAACTGCCATCATTTCTATTTTGTGGATGAGAAACGGAGTAAAAAAGTCACTTATTTTAGATTTTTAAATTAGCAAGACAGCCTCTTAATGACTGTAACTTCCATCTTAGAAATGAAGGAAGATGGGGTGTAGGATTAGAATTTTATAAAGTATTTTTATTTGATTTTGATGATCCCTTAGACTTGGGAAATTGAAGTCAATCCTCAGCTAACTTCACCAGGAATCAGTAATCTCTTTCAGAAAAAAAAAGTCTTGCTTCTGGTATATTTATTAATAGTAACACTCAAATTTAATGACAATAATGATGAAGTTATAATTCCTAGAGAGAGACATAATGTTTTTCATGTAATATTTATGTAGTATAAATTATAGCTAATTTAAAAAAATAATAAAAGGGGCACAACTTCAAGTTCACTGCTATTAGGAAGGGACTGATTTAGCTGTTCCTTTGCATAGTATTTTCCTTCGTGTTTTCTATTCTCTAAAAGAAAGAAGAGGCAACGCCAAACAGAATTGCAGCTAGTAAGAAATGCGATGAGGTTAAAGTCTCACAGCAAAGAGTGGGGATTCTCCTCTCACTCTCACTTCCTGTCCCTTTCCAAATTTCAGTTCAGTTGAGAATTTGTACCATATTTAAGAA
Organism: Mesocricetus auratus; assembly: GCF_017639785.1. Classification (NCBI taxonomy): domain Eukaryota; kingdom Metazoa; phylum Chordata; class Mammalia; order Rodentia; family Cricetidae; genus Mesocricetus; species Mesocricetus auratus. The sequence goes on from NW_024429197.1 coordinate 40,711,614, forward strand.
GCATTTGGGGTAATGATGAAAGATTTCTGTGGTTTGTACTTCAGGGCAATCACTTTACATAGAAATGATCTTTAAATACTATACTTAATATTCTTTTCTTTAAAAAGTATGTTATATGATAAGACAGTGTGAATGAACTAATATTCTATATGTACCTGAGATTTTTTTGGTTGCTTTAACAGTACTAATGAAGAACATTTTGCATTGGGGGGACTGAATTTCTTTAGGAATAATTCATAGCATGCACCATGTAACATTTCTCTCCTTTCCAACTGCTCTCTATTATGTGCTTAGGGTTTAGATCGCTCCAATTCCTGGGTTAACACTGGTCCAAAAGCTGCCCCATGGGGATCCAACCCCAGTCCAAGTGCAGAATCAACACAGGTGGTGTTTACATTATAGGTTTCTTTATTGGCTGCTGATGTTTCCCTTTAGAACATTACCTTTTAGTACATGCTGTGATTTCAGTGGCTTGCTTTTTTTTTAATCATTATAAGTGTGTGTTTTTATTTAGCACATTTCCCAACTACTATGCATGAATACCACCAATTGCACCAGTAATGATCTCCTTTTCCGTTTTCTGTCTCCTCCTGCCTCCTCCTTAAACACTGTACCAGTGTCTCCATGCCTGCTGCTGATGCATTAATAGTTTTATAACAGGTTCTCTTCGGGGCTTGTACATCTTTATTTTTACATAGACAACAACCAAAAGTTTTCCATTTGTTTTAAAGTATACCTAAACATATTGTTTCCTTATTACCTTATCTCATTTTCATAATCACCAAATAGAAAGACTGGTAGTAAGTTGAAGTTTAATACAAATAAATCTGAAGTGTACAGGTATGCATGTTGTAAGAATGAATGCTAGAAGGAAAACTGCATTGAATTGTAGTGTTGCAAAGTATGAAATATGTTACAATTATAACATGTAATTTAAGACTAGTTGCTTGATAACTAACTGCATGATTTATCAAAATATACTTCTTACTTGTGTATTGGCGTTGAGAGCCCAATTTTCTGTTTAAGATTATAACTGATTTATATTATTGTTTATGATAATCTTAAATGGTGTTCTTAATAGATAAAAGTAAAATTTCTAATTTAAAATTTTAAGTACAAAATTCTTGATTTCTTTTTTGTCAGACACCAGTTGAGAAGTATGTTTTTTCTTTTTGTATGTTTTCACTAGATATGTGCATGTGTAGATTACACAGATAAGTTTCATTCTTTGCAGCACTCTTAAAATCATTAAGGTAAAATCATAGGAGCAATTTTCATACTTGCTTTTAAAGCAGCTTAAAATAACATAATGAGACCAGAAATAATACAAATGGTTGAAAATTGTACGTAGTCCTTGAACTTCAAAGTCATCACTGCAGTGTTAATGTTATCTCGTCATTCATTCATCTCCACTCCATAGGCTATGGATCGAAGTTGTAATCGTATGTCTTCGCACACAGAGACGTCAAGTTTCTTACAAACATTAACGGGACGCTTACCAACTAAAAAGGTAGATTCATAAGAAGACAGTTTACAGAGGGGGAAAGTAATTCCAACAATTAAAAACATATAATGTTTCTTTACATAACCAATCTGAGCTATTAAAATTGTTTTGTGGTGTCTAAAGATACATTTGAACAAGAAGTGCTTGTCTAGTGCCTTTTGGGGCATAGCACTGTCATTAGGGCCTGTTTACATAAGATGATGTTTCTGTCCTTGGAACTGACTAGAATTTAGTAATTCAAATTAGATAATCAAATTTTAATACCAGAAAAATGTATCGACTCTTAATTCTGTTTCTGTAACTGCTTCTGTTTTGTTTTGAATCTCCAGGGAAAGGAAGATGAGTTAGAAAAGTTGTCACTCTTAGTAAGCGATGTTGACCTGCCCCTTATGCACAGTCGTGTTAGTCCTCTCATAGTGGTCTGTGCTACTTTGCAAGTGCTTTGTATGCATATCCATTATAAGGGAGTTTCTGCTCTTTAAAAATACATCTTAAACACCTGAAATATAATAGCACATAGAAAAGTTTAAATTTGTAATGGTATTTCCTAAATTGTACCAGCAAAGTTGATGAGTGTATTATACGTTCAAATATGTATTTAATATACAAGCAAAATACAATTTGTAGCTATGAGGTTTTGGTTTGCAAGTGCAATTTAGGAAGTTATTTCCTGCCTGTCCTTTTAAAATTACATTTTACTTCAAGATAACATGTAATTTTTCAGCTTTGAACATGTCACACTGTCTTCATGCATAAGTAGTCGTTTCGTTAATGGGTGTCTCCACTGCGTCATCCAGTGACTCATGTGCCCGATCCCTCTTCCTCTCATTGTGCCTTCATTTGTGCCTGCATTGTCATTTGCTTTATGTCATCAGCAGCTTTGACTTTGATAATAACCTTGACTTTGCTTCTGGATAGCTTTTTCACGAGGAACTGGCTTTGCAGTGGGTCGTTTGCAGTGGCAGCGTGCGGGAGTCAGCTTTGCAGCAAGCCTGGTTCTTTTTTGAGTTGATGGTGAGCAAACTGAATGCATTTTTTAGTACTTTCTAACACAGTAAGCAATTGCATATCAGTTCATTTTTCTTTTATCTTAGAAATTCCATTCCCGTGTGCCCCAAAGCAAAATTACACATATTTGTTTCAAAATATACAATATGGGCACCAACACAATACAGGTGAAATTATGAAGTGTGAGAGTCATTTAAACTCTGGTTTTGATTTTATTTTGTCTTGTTTTTCTTGCGTACTTATTAAGGAAATTTGTGACATTCTTTGCTAGTCTGTGGAAGTTAATAACAGCAATGATGTAGATTTTGTAACAATTATTTCAGAGCTTTGGAAATATTTACTGTTATAGTTGAACAGAGCATAGGGAAATACTAGTTACAGCCAATTAGAAAAACAATTGAGAAAAGGTAAACCTGGGAATATATAAGTGCCCAAAAGCTCACTTTCTCTTAGAATATAAACATATTTATAACTCACATGCTTTTATTGTAAGATAAGAATTATAGTTTTGTTTTTAACAAAAGTCTTACATTTTAAATATGAGTTCAGAGATTATATTTGAAGAGTTGGCTGTAGCTGGGCATAGTGGCTCACACCTTTCATTCCAGGGCCTTTTAGAAATAAGCCTGGATGCTGGGCATAGTAGTGCAGGTGCAGTGGCAGGCAGATCTCTGAGTTTGAAGTCAGTCTGCTCAGCATAGAGAATTCCTGGCTAGCTGGAGCTACATGATGAGACCCTGGAGAGAGAGGGGAGAGAAAGGAGAGAAAGACTTAGAATACAGATGAGTGCTGGAGTTCTTGCCTATCGCATGAAAGCTCTGTGTTCATTTACCATTTCATCAAAAAGATTTGCCTGTACTGTATGCTATCGACACGTTAGCTCCCTTTAAATTGAACTGTTTAAATTCTTTATTACAATTGCTAGTGTTATAGTAAAAATTCAGAAGCATTCTTTAAATAGCAGTCACCCAAATGTATTAACTAGTATTTTATGTAATAGATATTGATGACAGTACAGTGAATGCATCAGGGTGTCTTTTTTTGTTTGTTTTAGTTTTTCTGGTTTTTCGAGACAGGGTTTCTCTGTATTGTTTTGGAGGTTACCTGGAACTCACTCTGTAGACCAGGCTGGCCTCGACCTCAAAGGGATCCGCCTGCCTCTGCCTCCAGAGTGCTGGCATTAAAGGTGTGAGCCACTAATGCCCAGCTGCAGCAGGGTTTCTAATGATTGAAAACTTATAGTTTAGGGACAATGGAATGAAGAAATGAGTGAGTGAGTCTTAAGATTTTTTAATTAATATTTTTATACTGTCAATTTTTTATTAACATACACTGATTTTTTTTCCTTTTAGATAATTCATCAAATTAAATTGGAAAGTTTTACTGTGTTTGACATTTCATTGGCATATGGAAAATATTTAAGGAACATTTTCAAAATATTGGGAAATGAAAATATATTTCAGTCAGCTGTTAAATTACATGATATATTTAGAAAGTAGCCAGAATGTTTATAACCATTATAATTTGCTTAAAATTAAGAAATTAAGTCAGGGGCTGGAGAGATGGCTCAGTGGTTAAGAGCACTGATTGCTCTTCCAGAGGACCTGGGTTCAATTCCCAGCACCCACATGGTGGCTCACAGCTGTCTGTAACTCCAGATCCAGTAGATATGGCATCCTCACACAGACATATATGCAGGCAAAACATCAATGCACATAAAATAAAAATAAATAAATTATTTAAAAAAAAAAGAAATTAAGTCAGGTGATAGAGCGCAAGTATAATCTAGGCACTGAGAGGCTGAGACAGAAGGATTGAGAACCCAAAGATTCTTTGGGTTATATTGCAAGATGATGCCATAAAATAACACAAAACCACAGTACAGTAACAACATGTGTTCTTTTGCAGGTAAAGAGCATGGTGCACCACTTGTACTTTAATGATAAGCTCGATGCTCCCAGGAAAACCCGCTTTCCAGAACGTTTTATGGATGACATTGCTGCTCTAGTTAGCACAATCGCTGGTGATGTCGTGTCACGATTTCAGAAGGTGAGGATGACTTTCCATTGATGCGTCTTACAAGCTGAGAGTAAACTGTCATGCTTTTCATCATCATTATTATTATTATTATTATTATTATTATTATTATTATTGTTATTATTACTATTATTGCTTATGTTCTGTTTCCTAGGACACAGAAATGGTTGAAAGACTCAATACAAGCCTTGCTTTCTTTCTCAATGATTTGTTGTCTGTTATGGATAGAGGATTTGTCTTCACTCTTATAAAATCCTGCTACAAACAGGTAATACATAACTAGTAATCAAGTAACTGAAATACTGCGGTAGCTGTTTTCAGGACTGGAGCATCAAGAACACGTTCATATACTGGCATTAAAATGCAAATTGCACAGAGTTATGTGTTGTTAATACTGTGGTGAAAGTCCACCAAATGTGTTTTATGAGGACTATAGTGAGTGGATCCCAGAACAGCTAATTTACCCGACCCAGTTTTTCTTCCTTACCATTAACAGTCAGATAATTAGTGATGCAATGCAGCCTTTCAGGGCTATACAAATACAGCATTTATGTTGACTGCACTGTTAACTGAACTTTTCCTATCCTGGGTATTATTTGTTTATTTGAGGTAGCTCCAAATTCACTATGTAGTTGAGAGTGACCTTGAACTCTTGGTCTGATTCTTATATCCTAGGGTTATGAGTGAGAGCCACTGTGCCTGCTTCTGAGTGTCTTAAAAGTAAACAGTTTGTTGTTATTACTATTATTTAATCCTACACATTAGAGTTTGGACTCCTGGTCAGATGTTTATTGAAGTTCAAAATGTCATATATCACCATGTCATTAGTAAACTAAAAACACTCTAGACCTTCCTTGTCCACAGGCAGCAAGTTATGTTTTTCAAATATTGTAAGCTGACTATTAATGTCACCTTTTGGAAAATACTGATTCTTATCTCTGAATTGGCTGCTATAAACAGTGCAGTGACTCCAGAGTTATTTTTAACGACTCCAGGGTTATTTATTTTTTTATTTAACTTTTTACGCATGTCACTTTCAGTTCCCTCTCCCTCCCCTTCCCCCTAACCATCAATCCTCCCAACCCCTCACTCCCACTCCATCCCCCCTCCGCTCCCCAGGGAGGGCAAGGCCCTCCATGAGAGAATTTCAGATTCTGTCACATCATCCCGGGAAAGGCCCAGGTTCTTCCCCATGTGTCCAGGCTGAGAGAGCATCCCTCCACACGGTATGGGTTCCCAGAGTCCTTCTGTATGCCAGGAATAAATACTGCTCCACTCTCCAAGGTCTCACAGATTGCCAAGGCCTCCTCTCTGTCACCCAGGTTCGGTGGGAGGGTGTCTGGATCAGTCCCATGCTGGCCTCTCAGTCATCAGTCTGGGGTCCCTGTGTTGCCTCCAGGGTTATTTTTAATGACTGGGTTTCGTCCCAGAAGTATTTAGAAGTTTGAATGCTTGTGGAGTTTAAGAATAAAACATATGAGACCCTTCAAAGCTGGCCTATGGATTAGTTTTGCAGAGCCATTGATCGATAATTCTATGGTGCTAGAGAGACAGCTCAATGGTTAAGAGCACTGGTTGCTCTTCCTGAGGACCTGGATTTAATTCTCAACACCCAGATAGCAACTCACATCAGTCTGTAACTCCAGTTCTAAAATATCTAACAATCTCTTCTGATTTCTGTGGATACCAGGCATGCACGTGATACACAGACATAAACACAGATGAAATAAATAAAATGTCCAAACACTTCTCTTTGGCAATATAATCTTTAAAATTTTGAAGACCTGTTCAATTGGATTTTTTTTTCTTTTATAGTCATAGAAATTACCTGTGTATGGGCACTGACAGAGAGATATCTGCAAAACACTATTCTTTTCCCCTAAAATTTAAATTTTAATTATTCAAAATATATTCTGAACCAGGTATTGTAGCTCATGCCTTTAACCCCAGCATTTAAGAGGCAGAGATAGACCGATTTCTGGGAGTTTGAGGCCATCCTGGTCTACAGGTTCCAGGACAGCCAAAGCTACCTAATGAGACCCTGTCTCAAAAAACAAACAAACAAAAACACCAATGACAACAAAAAAACTTATTCTGGCTTAATGACCTCCTGCACTGTCAAATGTTGGGGTTGACTCAGAAGATACTATTCCTATTAAATCAGCTTACAGTATGTCTCCTCAAATAGCCTATGATGTAGTTGGGGAAGATAGAAAACTATAAATGCATTAAACAGAAATGTTAAAAAGAAGGCTGTCTTTGAAGTATGCTTTTCTCTCATAAAGTACAGTTTTGAGAAGTAGAATATTAATGCAATATTGGCAATAATATAATGTGACTTTAGGTTAGTCGAGTGGATTTATACTGTAGATCTTCTAGTTCCATGTTTGTAGTGTTTGCCATATTTGGGGGAAAGGCTGCTATCATATAAACTGTTGTCAAAAGGCTGTTGGATATTACTGTAGGAAAAAAAGATATTTATCAATTGGTGTTCTTTTTTTTATGTAATCCTTCCAAGGTGTCATCAAAGCTCTATTCACTGCCAAATCCAAGTGTCCTGGTGTCCTTGAGGTTAGACTTTCTGCGAATCATCTGTAGCCATGAGCACTATGTTACATTAAACTTACCCTGCAGCTTGCTTACCCCACCTGCATCTCCATCACCTTCTGTTTCTTCTGCAACATCTCAGGTATGTAAAATGTAAAGAGATTCTTACACTTATAAAAAAGGATTCAAAACAATGGGTGGAAAAATAATGATGTGTTATTTGATGATTAGTTAGGTAATTGGCTCACTTCTGACTTGTCTTAGTTAGGGTTTCTATTGCTGTGAAGAGACACCATGACCATGGAAACTCTTACAAAGAAAAACATTTAATTGGGCTGACTTACAGTTTCAGAAGTTTAGTCCGTTATCATCATGGTGGGAAGCACAGGCAGACATGGTGCTGGAGAAGGAGCACAGAGTTCTATTCCAGATTGGCAGGGAGCCAGAAGAGAATACCACACTGGGCCTGGCTTGAGCACCTCAGAAATCAAACCCCACCTCCTAGTGACACACTTCCTCCAACAAGGCCACACCTCCTAATAGTCACTCTCTATGAGCCTATGGGAGCCATTTTTATTCAAACCACCACACAAGTGCTTTATAAGTGTTAGCTCATCTGATATCAAGAACAGTTCTAGGGGGCTTATTTTGTTGTTATCCATATTGGAAAGCTTTAAACCAGAAACACAGAAAGTAAGAAATGGCCAGGCCAAGCTTTGAACCAAAGCTTTATTCCAGAGCCCAGGTTTTTAAGCATGATGTACATCTTAATAGATGTATTCATGTGTGAGCTCACCTAAGTAAACACACTTATTTTGATGATTTCCCAAATTGAATCTCTTGAAGTAGATATAGAAACTGTTTGGGGTAAATACCTGTGAAATGGTTATTTAAATTTATATCCTATTTATATGTTCTATTGATAAATATCTTGAAGTGGGGATAGAAGCCAGACTGAAGTGTCGGCCTGACTTACTAACAGAAACTCAGTGGACATTTAAAGTTGAAGTGGATACTACCTGACTTTCACAACTAACAGTTTCCTTGAAGATGAAAAAGATTAAGATTTTATAGTCATAGTGTCAAGGAAGCCAAGATTTTCTCCCTCCCTAACAAAATATACCTGCTATGTTCTTCCATGAGTTGGACAAGCTGCTTCCCTAAGGACTTTCTTTGTGATGTCAGATTCATCTTATATACTCACAAATCCTCGTCCTAAGGTCTGTAATCCTCACATAGAATTCCCTAGGCTAGGTCAGTCTTCTGTTTGGTAACAAAAGTGAAGAAATATCACCATAGTCTCCATACCCTAAGTAAGAGCAGTCGCTTTTCTGTGAACACTCCTGAGTAACTTTTGTCTGGCATAATAACATCCCATTTCATTTGTTGCAATGCCCCGACTGTAGGATGTTTGTTGCACTGCTATCAACAGTTGAGTTCTACCTTACCCCCCAACAGAGTTCTGGATTTTCCACAAATGTGCAGGACCAGAAGATTGCAAATATGTTTGAATTGTCCTTGCCCTTTCGCCAGCAGCATTACCTGGCAGGTCTCGTGTTGACAGAACTTGCACTCATTTTAGACCCTGATGCTGAAGGGTGAGTAGACCTGTTTCATCTTGTAGAACATCATTTTGATTTTGGACAGTTGGACAAGCTTGCTAAGATTTAAATTAATACCTCTTTCTTTTTTTTGCTTCTTTATCTCTAAGGTCCATATACTTGTTATTTCTGTATTTATTATTTTCAAGAATGTTGTTTATATTTTATTTAACCACCTGAATTTTAGATTTATCTACATTGATAGTATATTATGGTTGATCAGTAGCATTTTTAATAGTACAAGAAACAGTTATGTAGATTAGTATATGGACTATTTATTAAAATAACAGTAGCCAGTTATCAGTTAAGCAAAAAAAGCCTAGTTTTTCTTAATTCCTTGTGAGAAAAATTTATAATTTGCTTCATACTATGTAAGATTTTATCTTAAAACTTCCCCTATCCCTTTTAAAATTTCTTCTATTGATTAGGTTGTTAGACCTGACATCTCTGCTAGCCTCTAAGGATAGCTTCATTCATGTGCTCATTTATACACACCACCACACACACATACGTAACTTAAGTTCATCCTGACGCTGTGTCACACAAGAGGTCAGGGACAAAAACATACAACCTAAGTAGGTTTTCAGTGGATGTTTAATCTGCTTTAGAGATGAAAGAAAAAGTAGGTTCTCAAAGTACTTACTACAGCAGGGATGTAGTTGATACTGAATAAATTTTAAAAGGCCAAACCATCTGCCAATGAAAGATTTATATTTTTAAAATAATAAGAACCTGCATGTGGAATATATTTTAAAGAATCAGTTTTCATCAGAACTATGGGGTTGTTCTTTAGGCTACATGATGAGTAGGGGTTTGTGTAGACTCTGTACGGAGAGGAAAGTAAGTGGCTGAGACTCCATGCTTGCTAGTACTGTTTGCAAGCATTTTTATGTCTTACATTTGATAGAAAATTACTGTGTCGTTTGAAGGTGTCCGTTTCTGTGGAGAGAAGATCTCTACCGTTTCCTAAACATTCCAGCTTTCTTAATAAGTGGTGTACCTCAGGACTGTGAGTTATGTCTCCAGTGCTTTTACTTGGACAGGATGGCTTCAGTTGGAAAAAAGTGAAAATTCTTCTTCAAACTGGCTTTGTTAAAGGAAATAAATTTATTCATATTTGGAAGAAAGAAGGTTCTTTGTGTAATTCAGTCTTCAGCTCATTAATTTCATCATGTTTCCCCTGCAGGAATAGTCAGCTCTACTCTGACTGCAGAATGGTTCCCACCGAGTCAGGATTAAATACTGTCTTTGTTCATGGCTGGCAGGAAAGAGGTTAATGACTCCCTTTCCCATGCAAGTGTAAATCTTTCCCGTGGGCTGGTGAGGTTCAGATGGTTATCCTTATGGATGCAGTCCCCAAAGTTGTGCGGGTTGCTAGATGGATTAGGTCAGTTCAACTCATGTGTGACCTTACGCCAGATGTGGATTGTTCACCACAGTGTACAAGATGATCATATTGTACTCAACTCTAAATCAATTGTGTCACTAAGCAGTGTTCATTATTGTCAGGCTTTCTCTATTGAGGAAAGCTATGAGCTGATTAAAGGTTGTGTCTTTACAGATTCAAACAAACATGCTGACTGGCCATTTGAAGTGATAGGGTGACAGCTAGAATCTGATGCTGAAACTGGAGGCAGTCAACTTCTGAGCCATAGGGAAACCTAGTTTGGTTGAATTAGGATGGTTGACAGGGAAATAAATGCACGCTGTTTGGATTTCAGGAATGTCTTATAAAAAATAAGCAATTCCTGCAGTGATATTCCTTTCCACAATAATGAACTCTATTAAAATATAATAATATGAGACTTACGAAGGAATTCACTACTGATTCTTTTCCTTGAATGTATTGATCTTTGACTCTTGGAAAGATTTCTATTGAGTCCCATGAGTAGTGATCATGTTTACTCTCACCTTTCTTTGTGTATTCAGACATTGCAGCCTATGTGCTACGTATTAGAAGAGCACATCAGCTTATAGCCTTAGTTTTATTTTAGTTTGTTTCCTTATTTTCCTTTAATTTCCTGGGCCTACTCCATTAGCAAAGTCTGCAGCTCCCCAAAATATATCCCAACTTTAGCCAATTCTTTTCAGCCCTGCTTCTACCGGAGCTAATTATGTTTCCTTATAACATTTCTAAAATCATTTTCAATACAGTAGCCTAGATAGTCTTTTTTAAAGGGGGTTAGATTATGCCATGACCTTGCTTAAAATTATCCTCTCTCGGTAGAGGCAGGAGGATCTCTGTGAGTTTGAGACCAGCCTGGTCTACAAGAGCTAGTTCCAGGACAGCCTCCAAAACCACAGAGAAACCCTGTCTCGAAAAACCAAAAAAAAAAAAAAAAAATCCTCTCTTTCTCTCTAAGTTAAATACCCCTTATAATAAAACTTTTATTAGCTTTTAGTAATCATCCTTAAAACCTGTCTTGCTGTTTTCTGTTTCTTAAATGTGGCAAGTTTGCATATACATTTGGGTCTTGACACTTGATTTTTCTCTGCCCAAAGCAATTCTTGGGTCTTCACATGGCCATTTCCTGCTTGTAATTTCTCAGGCCTTCTCACAAAACAGGACATTCCTGTTGAGGTTCTCATTGTCCATTAAGTTATAGCCCTTGCCACAGTCATTCTTAGCCATGCAGTCCTGTTTCTCTTCTGCAAAGTGCTTCCTTGAGGTTACCGTGCATCCCCTCCATTACAGCGTGAGCTGTGTTTCCTGCTCAGTGCTGCATTCCTAGAGCTTTAGAGTTTGTTTAACGCTCTCTTAGTAACTGGAGACTCAGCTCGTCTAACACAAACCATTCTAACCTTATAACTTGAATGCGACAAGTTCATTTCTGTCTTTGGGCCTTAGCAATTGAACAATGCTTGAATGACCCTAAGATGGTCATATACCCTCGTTACATTCTTACAGGCATATACAGAGATACTGTGAAGATCCTTAATGCTTGCCAAGTACTCAGAATCTTTCCTTGATTAATGGTAATATGTTCTATAATTGGTAAAAGATGTGCTTGTTATGAACTTTCCTTATAGAGGGAAAATTAGCCATGAATTGGTCTAATAGCGCACAGATTGTCTAGTCTTTTAAAGAGCTGTTGTTCTAGCTTTCTATTAATGTGATGAAATGCCATGATCAAAAGCAGCTTGGAGACTTGTATGTCCAGAGCACAATCCATCATGAAGAATGTCAGGGCAGGAACTCAAAGAAGGAATTGGGAGGCAGGAGCTAGTGCATCTTAATTCAGACAGCAAGAATGGGGTAGGAGCTGGATCTGTAGCTCAGAGGGAGCATGCTTATGTGGCATGCATGTAACTCTGGCTTCAGTCATCAGCACTGAGTATTGGATAATTATACACTTAATAACTTGAATGTGATTGAGAAATAAAATACATGAAAAGGCTTCATGAGAAAGGAGTTTAAACAGGTTGGAATCTGGATGTGATAGCTGCTTGAGAGGGTAGGAGTGCCTGCCCAGGCATGAGAATCATTATGGAATTGTAAATTGCAGAGCCTGGGAACCCCTAAACATGCTCATGCTAATTAAATGCAGCAGGACACACAAAGGAAGATGTGAAAGCAGAAGAGCTTGTTGGGAAGAAAGTACTTCTGTGACATATATATCAAAGTTGTGAAAAAATGAGTAAGATTAAAGAGTCAGCATTGGGCTTGGCTTCTTAGGGAGTATGTGAAGAATGCAAACCAATAGGAAAAGTATCACACAGAGAACTGGGAATGAGGACTGAAAATGTGTGTGGACCAATGTGGTTTTAACAGTATCTTAATGTATACTTTATGAGTAAGCCTATAATGAAATTTAAGATGTGCTTTCAAAATAGGAAAGGTTTGCTTGACACAAGGGAAGAGTTTGGTCAGGATGGTCACTGAAAGTGTTGAAGAGAGATGGGGTTCACTGACAACATGGGGAGAGCACTTTCTAGGAGAAATGCAACTTTCTCTGAAACAAAAAAGAAAGAGAAAGACTTTTATAGGTACAGGGCAGACATACTTTGGGGCTGGAGAGGTGGCTCATCAGTTAAGACCTTTTCTTGCTCTTGAATAGGGTTTGAAATTGGTTCCTATCCCCTATGCCCAATGGCTCACAACCACCTACAACTCCAGCTCCAGAGGATGCTCTTATGCCCCCTGCTGGTCTTCATGCCCACCCTCCACACATCACATTTACATGTATACATAAATTGAAAAAAAGAAGGCCACGAAAAAGAAATCTGTTTTAGATGAGATGAGCATATTTAAAAGACCTGGCCAGAGCAAATCCAAAATGTCTTTTCTTTGCTAAGACAAGCACTTGCAGTTGAGTTCTCCTGTGAGGACAGGAGCTGGAGTGGATGCGCTTTAATCAGAAGGACCTAAATCAGATGCATGACCAAAGAAGATCAGTTAAAAAATAGAGATGGCAAAAGAAACCCCAGCCTGTTAGTTATATAATCTGCCAGATTGGGCTGGGGGAATAACTCAGCAGTTAAAGGCTAGGCTCACAACCAAAAACAATCTGCCAGACTGAGGATTTTTCTTTCAAGAAAAAAAAAGTAATAGAGGTAGGAGAGATGGGTCGCTCATTCAGGAAAGGAGTTGCCATTGACGCATGAGGGTTTACAGCATCCACAGAAAAAGGTGGAGACCGGAGAATTCCTGCAGCTCACTGGCCCGCTGATCTTGGAGAACAATTAAGGAAGACATCTTATGTCCACCTCTGGCCTCCATCCATCTGCATCTCATACCCACAATGCTCTTGGCTCACACCCACACATGTGGCTTACACGTGCACACAGTCATGCATATACGTGTGCCAAGTACACACGTGAAATAAAAACAGAGGAAGTAAAATGTTTTTGACAAGTGTGAAAAGATCTGACTTGTTGAAGTAAAAGTTAAAGCCACCTGAAATGACTTCAGAGTGGTTATTACAGAGCCTGTGAGATGGCTCAGCAAGTAGAGTGGCATGCAAGCTGACGACCTGAGTTCAATCCCCAGCACCCGTGAAAAGTGAAAGGAGAAAACTGACACCATAAGTTGTCCCCTGACCTCCACACATGCACCATGGCATATGTGTGACCCCCATTTCAATACACATAATAATGTACTACTTAAATTTTTGTTGAAATTGGAACTATGTATGCTCCTATGTTCCTTATCAGTCTGAAGTATGCCAGAGAGTTTGCTTTTACTCTTCCGTGAACTGATAAAGTGCTTCCTTTTCCTACAGTATTTACTTTATGATATTTTCAAATTTATGTATTTTACTTGCTTTAAACTATAAAAATAGTTTAAAAATAGGAAGAGAAAGTAAACAAGATTGAGTGCCATTGCTTACTATTTGTTTTGAAGATATTACTAATCGCTGTGACCTCATGGCTTCTTCATTTTTCCTCTTTAAATAGACTGTTTGGATTGCATAAGAAAGTCATCAATATGGTACACAACTTACTTTCCAGTCACGACTCTGACCCACGGTACTCTGATCCTCAGATAAAGGCTCGGGTGGCTATGTTGTACCTTCCTCTGATTGGTATTATCATGGAAACTGTACCTCAACTGTATGATTTTACAGGTACAGTATAATTAATGTAGTTTTCAAAGGCTATCTAAAAGTTGTAGAAAATATCTCTTTTTTTGTTTGTTTTTTGAGACAGGGTTTCTCTGTATTGTTTTAGAGGCTGTCCTGGAACTCGCTCTGTAGACCAAGCTAACCTTGAACTCACAGAGATCCGCCTGCCTCTGCCTCCTCTGAGGGCTGGGACTAAAGGCATGCGCCACCAACGCCCAGCAAAAATTGTCTTTTAAGGTTAAACAGGTATGAAGGAACTATACCCTGGAGTTAGGCTCAGCTACTAATAGCGCTAAGTGTTCTGCAGAGGACTCTAGTTTGATCCCCAGTGCTCACCTGGTGGCTCACAACCAGTTACTCCTGTTCTTGGGGATCTGCTTTGGGTACCAGGTACATGCGAGGTGCACATACACACATACAGGCAGAACACCCATAGATACAAAAAATAAAATGATTTTCAAATTATTTTTAAAATCACCCCTAAAAAGAAACTGTAAATAACCATGTTTAACTTTGTTGTTAAAAAACTTTTGAGTATTTTAGAAGATTCATTGTGAGAGTCCCATAAGATCTTAGAATGAATTTTAAATTACGAGTTTATAGCAATTCTTACCTGACTTTTAGAAAAAACACCTTTTTTGTATGCATGTGTATTGTCATCTTAAGAGAGAATAGTACTATTCTCATCAACAGCTTTATTCATAGAGATAAGTAATTTAAATTAATATTCACCTGCATATCAAGAATTTATTCCAAGGTAGTAGCTGAAACTGTGCTTCTCTTGAAAAACTAGAACCTGCAAAGTTTCATTTACTTTGACTATTTAGACAGTACTTACGTGCCCAGTTTAGATTGTAACAGTATTTAAACTAGCAATTAGCCTTATAAAGTACTTCCGTTTAATGAAGTAAAAACATTTCCTGGGTACCTGATATTATCGGGAAATAACTCCTTGTCTGTAAGAAATTTGGCAGTGTAACCTCCCAGGTTTGGATCACTGAAGTGTTTCCAGTCTGAAAGCAGGAATGTTTGCTGTTACATCTTGCTTTGTAACTAATCGGTTTAGGTTTCCACTAGAAAGTACCAACATAGAAACAAATTAGTATTTAAATACTTAAAAAAAGAAATGAATCTTGATAAAAATTGGTAGTGTCTTGAAAACATGAAAAATCCAAGGTTGCTATCATTTTAAAAAGACTCAGACAAGCTATATATTCTAGAAATGCCACCAAAAAAAAAGTCAGATATCTGATGAATGATAAAATATAGATAATAGTCTTTTTTTTAAAAAAAACTATTTTCTACCACAGTATGTTTAAATCCATTATGAAGAGTTAAAGTTCATTTTAAAAGTAGACACAGAGTATACTGAAACAAATACAAAATGCAGCACTAAAACAGCGTGAGTTAGTTCTGGCAAACACTGTAGTACTATAATAACCGTATGGCTGTCTCTGGTAAGCTGAGGTGTCAAGACTAAAGTACTGTGACACTAAGTGGTTCGGATTTCTGAAAGTAGAACCAGCGTGAAGGCACCTGCTGCTCGCTGTCACTGGTATCATGTTGTCAGTAAGTCATTGCAGAGTGTGCTGTAGTGGTTGAGTTTGGGAACAGTAAAAGTTACATACGCAGTTTTGACTCTGGGTGTCCTGACTCATGAGGAGGTCATGTTTAATGACTATTAGCTCATCGAAAGTTTTCTTCCCTTTTTCCCTTTCAGAAACACACAATCAACGAGGAAGACCGATTTGTATAGCCCCCGATGATTATGATAGTGAGAGTGGGAGCATGATAAGCCAGACAGTTGCCATGGCAATTGCTGGAACGTCAGTCCCTCAGCTGACGAGGCCAGGCAGTTTCCTCCTCACTTCAACGGTAAATTGAACCTCTTCGTTTTGTTTTCTGAAATACGAAATATATACAAAGAGGTGTCCATTGCTGAGGTTATTGTATTAACTAATGCAAATGTATTCTGAGCTCTATGAAAACACTAACAGAATATTATCTACCCTGTACCAAGTTGTTTGAAATCCTATTAACCTTGAGGTTTACAGGATGCAGCCCTGTATTTTGTTGTTTAGATCTCTGTAAAGAGCTGCATTTGATGCAGCTCTTTGCCTTCATTTTTAAAACCCATTATTGACTCTAAGAAATACTCTCGGATTAACAGTTAATCTTTATATTTCATGCCTTTTAAGTTTAGCAGAGTAATCTGTAAAGGTTTGTGTCTTTCTCAGGAGGCCATGAGAGCAGGAAAGAGACAGGCTCCCATGCGTCAGTCCACATTCTGAAAGCTTTAAATGACTTCCTTCAGAAAACACAGCAGTGTGTGCAGACACTGCTATGCTTGGCAGCTTTTTTAATAGCTTTGTATGTTTCAGTACACTTGCTTAAGTATATAGATCAATGGTTTTAGTTACTTACAGACTGCACAGCTTTCTCCACAAGATGCTCTGATAACATTTCCAACTTCCCAAAAGGAACCCATGACTGTCATCCCCTTAGTTCTATCAACCCCAGCAAGACTGTGACTAATGTACTTCCCATTTGTAGATACTTAAAGGTCCTGGCCATTTCATGTAAATGAAATTGTATGCTGCACAACTTTTGTGTTTCCTTCTTGTCACCACTCACTGTTTGTGTTTTTGAGATTGCTCTATTCATGCTGCAGCATGTATCAGTGGTTCTTTTCTTTATATAATAATTTTTATTCAACTTTTTACACATGTTACTCCCAGCTTCCTCTCCCTCCCCCACCCCCCTAAACCCCCAACCCCCCACTCCATTCCCCCTCTGCTCCCCAGGGAGGGTAAGGCCTTCCATGGGGGATTTGCAGTCTGTGATATTATCCCAGACAGGACCTGGGCCCTCCCCCACGTGTCCTGGCTGAGACAGCATCCCTCTATGTAGAATGGGATCCCAAAGTCCATGTGTATGCCAGGGATAAATACTGATCTACTATCCAAGGTCCCATAGATTGCCGAGGCTTCCACTCTGACACCCAGGTTCTGGGGGGGGTCTGGATCAGTCACATGCTGGCCTCTCAGTCATCATTCTGTGGTCCATGCATTCCCCCTTGTTTAGGTCAGCTGCCTCTGTGGGTTTCACCAGCCGGGTCTTGATTCCTTTGCTCGTCACTCCTCTTTGCAACTGGGTTCCAGGAGTTCAGTTCGGTTTTGAGCTGTGGGTGTCTGTCTGCTTCCATCAGCCACTGGATGAAGGTTCTAGGATGGCATATTAGACATCAATTTCATTATCAGGGGAGGGCATTTAAGGTAGCCTTAATGCCAGTTGATGTCATTCTTGTAGATGACTGAAAATCTCATTAGTGCCAGATCTCTCCTCAGACCTATAATGTCTCCCTCTATTATGGTATCTCTCTTCCGGCTCTCCTCTATTCTTCTCCTGACTCAGCCTTCCTGCCCCCCATGTCCTCCTCTCCCGTCCTCTTCTCCCCCTCTCTTTCTCCCACCTCCCTCTCCCCTCCCCTAAGCAGATGCTCTCAATCTGCTTAGGAGATCTTGTCCCATTTCCCTTCTCCAGGTTACCATGCATATCTCTCTTAGGGTCCTCCCTGTTTCCCAGACTTGCTGGTGGTGGGGTTGTAGGCTGGCACTCCCCTGGTCCATGTCTAAAATCCATATATGAGTGAGTACATGTTTGTCTTTTTTGTGACTGGGTTACCTCACTCAGGATGATTTCTTTCTTTTTTTGGGGGGGGGGGCAGGGTTTCTCTGTATTGTTTTGGAGCCTGTCCTGGAACTCCCTCAGTAGACCAGGCTGGTCTCGAACTCACAGAGACCCGCCTGCCTCTGCCTCCCAAGTGCTGGAATTAAAGGTGTGTGCCACCAACACCCGGCTCAGGATGGTCTCTTCTAGTGTCATCCATTTGCCTGCAAATTTCAAGATTCCATTTTTTCCCACTGAATAGTACACCATTGTGTAAATGTACCACATTTTCTCTATCCACTCTTCAGTTGAGGGGCATCTAGGTTGCTTCCAGGTTCTGGCTATTACAAATAATGCTGCTATGAACATAGTAGAACAGATGTCCTTACTGTATGAATGTACATCTTTTGGGTATATGCCTAAGAGTGGAATTGCTGGATCTTGTGGTAGACTGATTTCCGTTTTCCTGAGGAATCTCCATACCGATCTCCAATGTGGCTATACAAGTTGGCACTCCCATCAGCAGTGGAGGAGTGTTCCCCTTCCTCCACATTGTCATTAGTGTTTTTGATTTTAGCCATTCTGTCAGGAGTGAGTGCTGGAGAGATGGCTCAGAGGTTCTTTGCTTTTTTAAGTTACCAAATTACTGCAGCATTCTGTTGATATACCCAAATCTTGTTTATCTATCTGTGTTTTAGTTGATTAAACTAAATAGATAGTTCCATATTTCAGCTGTTTGGAATAAATGCTGTTGTGTGCAAGTCTTTCTGTCTTTCAAGTCCCTTGGATAGAAACCTTGGAGTGAATTTGCTGGGCATCTCTCATTTGATAAAGCTAAGCCCTTCTTAAATGGTGTGAGCACCAGTCAGTGTTCATTGCCACAATTTCTTGGGTGTGTTCTTTGGAGGATAGATTATCTTTTCTGTTCTTGATGATAGTGTTTAAAATGCAACCTTTTTTTGCTTGTTTGTTTGTTTTGGTTTGGTTTGGTTTGGTTTTTCAAGACAGGGTTTCTCTGTAGCTTTGGAGCCTGTCCTTGAACTCACAGAGATCAACCTGTCTCTGCCTCCCGATTGCTGGGATTAAAAGCAAGTGCTGCCACCTCCTGGCGGTTTTGTTTTGTTTTGTCTTTTAGTTTGTAGAAAATTCTTAAAATTGCTGAGGTGCTTAATCTTCTATCATAACAGTCTGCCTAATTGCCTTTCAAAGGGTGAGCAGGTCTACCTGTCCTTTGCCAAGCATGAATTCTTATTCCTAAAATTAAGGAGCAGTGTAGGCTAACATATTTGTAGCTAAATCATTATAGTACTCAAAACCCCAAAACATTTTCTATGTGGCATTAAGAAGCTGAATTTTTTTCAGTTATATGAATTGGATTGTTGCAGCTAGATGTATCAAAGTACAAAAAAAATGTAATTTTGATAAACTCCAGGTGATTTATTTTTCTTGTATAGTATGCTTTTGGTGAGAATCCTATGTAGAAAAATATATAAAGTGCATGTACAAATCTAATTATAAGACAAACTCCATGGTGCATATCTGTAGTCCATTACTTTTGTACATACAATCAGGTCATGTTTGATGGGATAGTTTGTCCTTTCCATTTGTTTGCCATAGTTGGTCATGCTGACTAGGATCTCCAGTGTGGTGTAATGCTTGGGATCTTTAGGAAAGATTTTGGCATTTATTGTTAGACGGATGGTTAATGTTCTGTGCTAAAGAGCATGGGTCCCAGCACCTACAGGAGGTGGCTTACAACCACCTGTAGCTCAGTTTCAGGGAATTTAGTGCCTTTTTCTGGCCTCTAATAGCACCTACACTCACACACGGTCACAGTCTCACACACACACACACACACACACACACACACACGGAGACAGAGACAGAGAGAGACAGAGACAGAGAGAGGCAGAGAGAGAGTCTTTATAGGGCTAGAGAGATGGCTCAACGGTTAAGAGCACTGACTGTTCTTCCAGAGGACCCAGGTTCAACTCCCACCAGCCACATGGCAGCTCACAGCTATTGGTAACTCCAGTTCCAGAGTCTCTGACACCCTCACACAGACATACATGCAGGAAAAACTCCAATGCATATAAAGTAAAAGTAAACTATTAAAAAATTATTTTTAAAACTTTATCTTTTATCAAAAGTCTCAAATTGGTTAGTTTTCTAATCTTTTATGCTATTTCTTTTGCTTGTGTTTTCTTTAGGACTTATGTATTTAGGCTCTTCAATAATTCTACCTATATCCTCTCTGAATGTTCATTTGGGTTTTGAGATCAAAGCTAGGCTAAGCAGTTGACTTGAGCCAGAGAGTGTGTTCTTATTTGCTGTTCTTCTCAAGAGCTTATTGAGATTACATCCCTTCCTCCCTGTAGTCTTAAGGAGGCTGTCTTCCTTCTTTCTATGCCTGCCCTGTGGAAGGAACTGGTGTTGGGGAATTTTTTTTAATTTTTCACATTATTTCTATTTATTCTCATGGCTATAAGGCTGTTTCTTACACTCTTTTTTATAAATTGTATTCTATTAATAATTTATTCAAATTTCATGGCATATAAAGTTGTTCTAAATGTTTAGTGCAATCTTTCTCATGTCTACCCTGTGTGTAGTCAATGTAAACATTGTTTCTATGACTAGTATTTTGTGGGTTTTTTTTCCTACTGTTTCACCAGCAGTTTTCAATGGTTAGACATGTTCATTCATGCCTGTAATCTCAGCACCAGGAAGGCTGAGGCAGAAGGATTGCAAGTTTGAGGTTAACTACATAGTGAGACCTTGTCCCAAAGATATCAAAGGTAAAAAGGCATTGGAGGTGTGTGGTTGGTTGTTGTGAAGGAGCAACTTGTGGTGCTGTTGCACATTCTTCTGATGAATGTTTGTCTCTTGCTGTCTCAGTTCTTGGATGTGTACCCATTATCCTTTTCCTTCTTGTTTGTTTATTGAATATTCTTTTTCTAACTCCGCATAAATGTTTAACTCGGTAATCTTCGTCATTTCTTCCTTGATATGTATTTTTACACCTGTCGGTTTTTCTTTATATTTTTCTTTAGTTAACCACTACTGTTGGTACATAGCATTTTCCTTATTTGCCTCAAAATGTCTGTAAAGTTCATGGTAATCTTTAGTGTTCTGGCTATTTCTAGCTGTGAAGATCTCTGGCTATTCTCTTCTTTCTGCTCATGACCTGGCCTCATGATCAGGGAATGTGCATCTGGATTTCAGTCAAGATGTTACATTTCCCACAACTACTGTAAGGTCTTGTGTATGGTGTTCAGATCTGAAGACTGTTCTTTTAGTTACATTGTCCTGTGCTTGCTTTTGTTTAAATATTCTGACCTTCACTGGGTTTTGTCTGTTTACCCTGCTTCCCTCCCCTCCCCCCCCGCAGTTGAGGCAGAGACCTTCCTCCTTGTTTCTCCACCACACTTTTGTTTCTTTGCTGTTCTGGCAATGAAGTATTTAGCAATTTAAAATTAAAATTGTTGATATATTTTTGGTGGCTGGTACCTTTTGTTAGCATGAACTATAATGGTCTACTAGATTTTTTTTCCTAATGGTTTTAAATTTTGCCTTTCCCATTTAAATTCTTTCCTTTTCTGAAATTGGTTTTTTTTATAGAATAATACAAGACAGAAATCTACTCTTTTCCCCTTTAGAGTAATCATTTGTCCCAATACCATTTATTGGATAGTTTATTGTCTCATCCCCGAACCAAACTGCATGCTATTATATATCATATTTTCAGAATTCATAGGACACTTTTCATGCTTTCTATTCTATTAGACTGTTTGTCTCACACATACACCAAAATCACACTGTCCTAATCACCTTGACTTTCTAAACATGTGCCGCTGTCTAGAAGAATATTTGTCTTCCCTGTCCCCACTTCCCACGTGGTCCTTGATGATGACCGAATGCTTCAGCAGCAACATGGGTAAGAGCTTGTTCTCTGAGCCACATTTACTGAATGTGGACCCAGTCCCACTATGACACAGAATCCTTGGGAGAGATCTGTTTTCTTGCTACAAAAAGGGATGGATAGTGATGTTTATCTCTTTGAGTCTTGGAAAGAGATAAATGACTTAGTGTGCATACAGTGTTCAGTGCATTGCCTGAGTATTTGTGTTAGTAGGTGCCGTCGTTTTCAGCCAGAATAGAAGATTGTAGAGACAGTCAAGTGTGTTCAACTTTCCCAAGTCTTTTCTCACTAATCTCCTTGATTATTTTGTAGTAAATTTTCAAGTAACTACTTACGTAAGGAGCATAGGATTTGGGGTTTGGTTATCGAGAACTAAAATCTCACCTTTTTGAGAATACTGATAGTTAATATCATCTCGTAAGATTGATGTGAAAGTTCAGTAAACTTCTTAACACAGTGTTTAGCATATTTCAAATTTTGCTTTTTATCAGCATCATTATTGCGCGCTCTCTCTCTCTCTCTCTGTATTCTCTCTCTCTCTCTCTCTGTATTTTTGTTTTTCAAGATAGGGTTTCTCTGTGTGACTTTGGAGCCTATCCTGGCACTTGATCTGTAGACCAAGCTGGCCTTGAACTCACATAGATCTGCCTGCCTCTGCCTCCCAAGTGCTGGGATTAAAGGCGTGTGCCACCACTACCTGGCTGTTGTTCTCTATTCTTAATTGTGAAATTGAGATGAGACAACTTACTTTGTAACATTTTGGGAATTCTAAAACAGTGTGTGTGAAGGGATTCGTACAGTGTCTGAGACAGATAAGATCCCTAGTCAGTGATACTATAAATAAGTTCATATACTTCATTTTTAATTTATAGTTCATTGCTATGTCCTGATATAGATCACACTTTGAAAATATCTTTCAACCTTATATGCTGTAAATAAAAATAGCATTTTTACTACATGTATATTAATTACTGTTGCTATGATGAAATATATGACCAAAGGCAATTTAATGAAGAGAGAGTTTATTTTAACTTAAAGCTCCAGAGGGACAGTCTGTGACAGCAAGCAGAAGCTTAACAGCAGAAACAGGAAGCTGAGAGCTCATGTCAGCCATGAGCACAAAGCAGAGAAAGCAAACTGGAGATGGCTGGAGGCTTTTGCTCTCAAAGGCTGCCCCCAGTGAGTCTTTCCTCCAGCAGGGCCACACCTCCTATACTTCCTCAAACAGCTCCGCCAGTGGGAACCAAATGTTTACATGCCTGAGACTGGGGGTATTCTCATTCAAACCACCAGAGTGTCAGTGACTATAAGAAACAGTGGTCCTCTAACCCTCATAAACGTCAACTTGTTACTAGTTTTTGTCCATACTACAACTTACTCTGAGTCAATTGCTTTGCTCATTTGTTTTCATCATCTCTAATGCCCTATGATATGTTATTTGGGTTTTAATAGTAGAAAGTTCGTTTTCTCTTTATGCTTTCTCTTAACATGTACATACTGTTCTCTACTGGCAGTTCTGCCACAATAAAGCCAATGTCTGCTGCCATTCATTAAACTTGGATTTTAGAGTTCTATATGACTGACTTTCCGGGTTCTATATGACTGCTTTCTCATGTGTTATCTAAATCAAATGATTCCTTTAGAATAGTTTATTTTTAAGAAAATTCAGCTTTATATCATTTATTTGTTCATATGATTTTTAGACAGTCTTGCCTGAAACTTGTTAGGTAGCTTAAACTGCCTCAAACTTGCAGCCCTTCTACCTGAGTCTCCCAAACACTGGAGTTACAGGTGTGTATCAACAACAAAAACAACAAATGACCACCAGCCAGTGGGTCTCATGCTGCTCTTCCTCATTTTCAGAGTGGCAGACAACATACCACTTTCTCAGCAGAATCGAGCCGGAGCCTTCTGATCTGTCTGCTTTGGGTTCTCAAGAATGCAGATGAAACAGTTCTGCAGAAGTGGTTTACAGACCTCTCGGTCCTACAGCTAAACCGGCTGTTAGATCTGCTTTATCTGTGTGTATCTTGCTTTGAGTACAAAGTAAGTAGCCATTACACCATTGAAACTTATAAAGAAGTAAAATGATGTGGAAAGGAAGAAGAAAATGTCTCAGTGCCTCTTCTGATGTTTAAATTTTAGGGGAAAAAGGTGTTTGAAAGAATGAATAGTTTGACCTTTAAGAAATCAAAAGACATGAGGGCCAAGCTTGAAGAAGCCATTCTGGGGAGTATCGGTGCCAGGCAGGAAATGGTGCGGCGGAGCCGTGGGCAGCTTGGTAGGTGCATCTGGCCTATAAACTATAATAGCTAATTAGAATTTTTGTTTTGCTTTGTTTTTCAAGATAGGGTTTCTCTATATAGTCCTGGCTGATCTAGAACTAACTCTGTAGACCAGGCTGGCCTCAAACTCAGAGGTTTACCTGCCTCTGCCTCCTGAGTGCTGGGATTAAAAAGTTATACTACCACTAACAGCACAATTAGAATTTTCTGATATGCCATTAGCATAAATCATTTATTTAAGTAGATTTTATACACTGTATGTGTTTAGAATTTAATGATGAGTAGGACAAACTCAACCTGGGAAGGAAATAATAGAGTTCAAGCCACAAAGTCCTAGCATGGAAGTAGGCAAGACATCCTATTGGAGGGTCTTTTCTTCAAGACAGCCAGCTCCCAAATAATCAATAGGAAGATTTATTACTATTTACAAATGCTTGACCAGTAGTTTAGGCTTGTTACTAATTAGCTCTTACTACAACTTAAATTAACCCATATTTCTTATCTACTCTTTGCCACATGGCAGTACCTTTATTCACCATGGCATTTTCATCTCCTGCTTTCTCTGCATCTTGCTGATAACACCACCCTCCATATCCCCTTGCTCTTGTTTTGTTTGAAAGTCCCGCCTAACCTCTATCTGCCTAGCTACTGTTGGGGCATCCATCATTGGCCTACAGGCCTAGTATATCTGGCAGACATTTCTTTTTTTTTTTTTTTTTTTTTTTTTTTGGTTTTTAATGGTTTGGAGGCTGTCGGTCCAGCCCGGCCTCGAACTCACAGAGATCCACCTGCCTCTGCCTCCTGAGTACTGGGATTAAAGGCGTGCGCCACCACCGCCTGGCTGCAGACATTTCTTTTTTATTTTAAATATTTTATTCATTTTACAGTTCATCCTCCTGCCTCCTACACCCTCCCCCCCACGTGTACTCCTCAGAAAGTGTAAGACCTTCATGGGAGTCAACAAAGCCTGGCACATCAAGTTGAGGCAGGATCAAGTCCCTTCCCCCTGCATTAAGGCTGAATAAGGCATCCTGCCATAGGGAATGGGCTCCAGAAAGCCAGCTCATGCACCAGAGATAGATCCTAGTCCCATTGTCAGTGGTCCACAAATAGACCAAGCCACACAAGTGTCACCCATATGCAAAGGGCCCAATTTGGTCCGATATAGCCTCCCCAGCTGTCAGTCCAGAGTCCATGAGCTTTCATGAGCTTGGGTCAGCTACCTCTGTGGGTTTCCCCATCAAGATCTTGATGCCCCTTTCTCACATAATCCCTTCTCCCTTTCTTCGACAGCATTTCCCAAGCTCAGCCCAGTGTTTGGCTGCAGATTCAGTGACTGCTTCCATCAGCCACTGAATGACAGTTTTATGATAACGATTTGGGTAGTCACCAATCTGATTGCAGGACAAGGCCAGTTCTCTCCACTATTGCTAACAGTCTTAGCTGGGGTCATCTTTGTGAATTCCTGGGAATTACCCTAGCACCAGATTTCAACCTAACCCCCAAAATGATTCCTTCTATCAAGATATCTTTCTTTGTTCTTTGTCTCTGTCCCTCCCCCAACTCTACTATCCCATTCCCTCATGTTCTTGTCCCCCATCTCCTCCCTATGCTGCCCCTACCACCTCCAGTTTACCCAGGAGATCTCATCTATTTCCCCCTCCTAGGCCTACCCAATGTATCTGACAAACATTTCTGACAAGCAGGGAATTTTGAAGACTATCTTAGCTTGTCTTGGCAAAGTTTGGCAATCACTTTCTTTTGCATCCTGCTGGTCCAGTTCGAACAACATGCTGTCAGCAACTGAAGCAAGGGCAGTTTCTTGCCCAAATGGCTAGCTTTTGTCATAAAGAAAGCAAACTCCATATGGAGGTTCTTCAATGCCCATCATCTTCTTTTGAAGCAAATTGGTGCTGCCAGGAACAAACGTTTCTCACCATCACAAAAAGATTATTAGACATCTTTTTCTGCTGGACAGTGGTGACGCACTCCTTTAATCACAGCACTCGGGAGGCAGAAGCAGGTGGATTTCTGTGAGTTCAAGGTCAGCCTGGTCTACAAGAGCTAGTTCCAGGACAACCTCCAATGCCACAGAGAAACTCTGTCTCGAAAACTCAAAAAAATATTTTTTTCCTTAGAAGAATTTAAGCTTATTATAGTTTTTTAATCTTTTCATGAGTATATTGTATTTATATGCATGTTTGTTTGTGTGTGTGTGTGTGTGTGTGTGTGTGTGTGTGTGTGTGTGTGTGTGTGCATTTATGTGCATGCATGTATGGAGCCTAAGGTTGATGTGAGAACATCCTCAATCATTCATCATTCTTTAAGACAAGGTCTTTTAGTTAACCCAAAGTGCTGCAATGTGACCATTTTGCTATCCAACTTGCTTCAAGGGTCCCCTGTCTCTACCTCCCAAGGCTAAAATTATAGGCCAGCTGCCACATCTGCCATATGTATGGGTTCTAGGAATCTGAATTCCTGTTCTCTTGCTTGTACTGCAAACACTTTAATCAAGAAGCCATTTTCCCAGCCTCCATTATGTTTTGTTATAGACACAAACTTACTGTGTACTCATTATATTCCAGATACTTTATTATTAAATGCAGAACAAAATGGACATCATTTTTGTTCAGTAACATGTTCTTATATGAATAAATGCTATGGAACCCAGTGTGGTAGTTCACTTCTGTAATCAATCCTAGCACTTAGGAGACTGAGGCATGAGAATTACATTAAATTCATGACCAGCTTTGGCTATAAACTGTATTCTAGGCCAACCTGGGCTACAGAGTGAGCCCCTATCTCATTACAAATTAGTAGTCAATGTTATGAACAAAAGCAAAGCAAATGCTTAGGCAAAAATATCTTGCGGGGGTTGGGGGGGCTTTCTGAAAGAGGTGATGAGTGATGATTTGCCCCATGGAAGTTTATGAGCAAACCAGTCAGATAAAAGTCTCAGGAGCTTGTGTAGTGAGAACATTCAGACTACCCATGCATACAGGGAGAGCAAGAAAGTAAAATGACTAAACACATCCTGGTACTCTCAAGGAAATGAGACATTCCATTTAGCCTTATAATAAAACCTGTGTTAGGTCCTTTCTTGGCTTATTTAAGAGGATGGGTTTTTCCCCCAAGAAATATCCTGTATAGAAAATATTTTCTCTTTAATTATTGTGAAAACTTTTAAATGAAAATCACCTTTCCATTTCTTCCACTTGAACTGAAAGAAATGACTTCATAAAATTAAAGAGACACTATTTCTCATATATTTTCAAATATGTGTACATGTGTTCCACTAGAACACCATTTTGAAATTGATTTGACAGAGAGGAGCCCGTCTGGAAGTGCCTTTGGGAGCCAGGAAAACCTGCGGTGGAGAAAGGACATGACTCACTGGCGTCAGAACACAGAGAAGCTTGATAAGTAATACGACCTTCTAGTCTAGTCTGCTGTAATGGGCTGCCTAGAATTTAAACACAAAGAGAAAACAATTCATTTTAGTTTTTTGTTTTTATTAGGCATTCGTATATTAGAAGATAAAATATTTATGTATAATTTTTAAGTTTTAGATTTTAAACTATTTGAGAAAATTTTATATGTTATAGTAAAATACATTGCAGATGTAAAAACTCATTTATAAATAAATAAAGGAAACCTATTTACCCAACTAATTTTCCATAGAAAAGGCACTTGGCAAATGATTTCAGCATCGAGTTGTTTTGTGTGTTTTTCCTCTCTTTACTGAGTTATAATTAGTAAGAAATATACACTATATATTGGAGTTTTGATATGTGTATACAATTGTGCAATTATTATAACCAGGTTTGTTAACATCGTCTCACATAAGTTTTTTTTAAAGTTTTATTTCTAATGTATGATTCCATCCCATCTTGCTTAATAGTTAAATTATTGGTGGTGGTTCACACCTTTAATCCCAGAACTTGGGAGGCAGAGGCAGATAGGTCTCTGTGAATGCAAGGCCAACCTGGCCTACAGAGAGAGTTCCAAGATGGCCAAGACTACAAAGAGATACCCTGTCTTGAAAAACAAAAAAACCCAAAACATACAAAAAGAGTTAAATTACCTTCTGAAAGTATTTATATGAATAACTAAAGAGGAAAATCTAATACTTTTATCATTATTAAATACATTGAAAATGTTTGGAATTGAAGATGAATATTCAACTTTTCTATGTTGCATACCACAGTAGTAAATGCAATATATATAGCACCATCTAGGGTCTGTGCTGATGGCTGTGTAGAAAAATGTTTGCTGCAGGCCTGAAAGGCAAAGCAAAAATGTCTGCCCTTAGTGGCACTGTGTGTCTTTGTTGGGGACAGATGTATATATTGCCCGGCATAGTGGCACTAAGGAGGCAGAGGCAGGTGAATCTCTGGATTTGAAGTCAGCCTGATATACATAACAAGTTCCAGGCCAGTCAGGGCTACACAGAGAGAACCTGTTAGAGAAAACTCGTCAGAGAGAAAGAAAGGGTGGGCATATGTTACTATATAGTCAACGAGATATAGGGAAACAAAACATTTTAGTATTTGAATTATTGCCTTTTTCTTCCTTTTTTTGTGTTCTTGTTCAAGTAAATGTTAATGGTTTCAAGGTTTTTGTTTTAATGAGTCTTTAAGTCGTTTTTTACTTCTGACTTTTTGAAAGATAAGTAAAGTTTCTTACAATATTTTGTATTAGGTCAAGAGCAGAAATAGAGCATGAAGCACTGATTGATGGAAACCTGGCTACCGAAGCGAACCTCATCATCTTGGACACGTTAGAGATTGTCGTTCAGGTAAGGATGGGGAAAAGGAGTGCAATCACAGACTTGGCAGGTGGAGATTGGGAAGTCAGTGTGAACCTTAGAATGAGGCTCAGACGTTAGCCACTTTATAGGCACATGCCTACTTTATGTATTTGTCTTTAAATCGCAGACTGTTTCTGTAACGGAATCCAAAGAGAGCATTCTGGGTGGGGTGCTGAAAGTGCTACTCCAGAGCATGGCCTGCAACCAAAGTGCAGTGTATCTGCAGCACTGCTTTGCCACGCAGAGAGCCCTGGTCTCAAAGGTGGGTTGTTTGTACCTGTGGTCTTATGCGACTTTGCTTTCTTCTGTAACACTACCTAAAGTCATTTGCACACTCAACTGGTCAATACATTATAGATTAATTTTAAGCACAGTGTCCCAGGTCCTCCGTCTCTGCTTCTGTCTTCAGAATGTGTATTGATCTGAATTATTGGTAATCAGTTTCTTATCTTGGAATCTTGTTTTGAGAAAAGCCTGAAATCAGTAGCTGACTGGGTGTAGTTCTTGTTTTCTTTCTCCTTGTTCTGTCTGGATTTTGTACGTGGAAAGTGGGGCTGGGTCCTAGCACATGTGATGCAAGTGTTCTTTCGCTGAGCTCTGTCTCCCACCCATGTATATCTTAAGATCATTTATTAAGAATTTAATGTATTTTACACACCCTTTGCTGTGTAAAGGTGGCTCTGTGTTCCACTGCCTCAGAGGTTTGTTTTTTGCTTCCCCCAAATATGTGCATTTTTATTTACTTGTTTATGTTGAGGCTTACATGTTTATACTGTTTTCATAATATCTGAAAACAATCCAGATAATATTAGGTCTGCCTCGGAGAAAAAGAAAACTTGCCCAGGGTCACACCACTAACCTAACAAGTGACGTCACCAGTATTTTAACCCTGCCTGTCTGACTGTGGTGTGCACTGTTGACTTAACTAAAATTTGTCTCCTAGCCATTCTTTTTAATTTCTCAGCTAACCTCCCAGATTTCCAAGTCACACTGTATTAACACATCTCTGTGTCTTCCAGTTTCCTGAGCTCCTGTTTGAGGAAGAGACAGAGCAGTGTGCTGATCTGTGCCTCCGGCTTCTCCGACATTGCAGCAGCAGCATCAGTACCATACGCTCACATGCTAGTGCCTCCCTTTATCTCCTCATGAGGCAAAACTTTGAGATTGGGAATGTAAGTGTTCTGCCATGAAAATTATCTGGGTTCATAATGAAATTCAGCTTTAATGGACAGGTATTAACAACTTAGAATGTCTTTATTTCCCATCCTGTGGATGTCTTACAAAAGTGTGTGCACAAGTGGGTTCATGAATGCATGTGATACGTGTTTGGTAATAGAAACTCACACTGCTACATTTTTATTAGGTGCCAGGTTCTCATAACCCAGAACAAAGATTCTAGTTACTTTATAGATTGCATTTAGTGTTTTAAAGGCCCCAAAATTTGATTACACATGGAATTTCTTAATACATGTTCTTGATAGCATTTTCTGTTGTTCTGGGAAATGCTTTTTTTTTTCTATTCAGGTGGAAAAAAGACAATTTAAAGATTAGTATTAGATAGTACCTGTAGTTAGAAATTGATAATTTAAAATTGTCAGTGATGATTATTTGTTGACCACTACCATCTTCTCAGTTCCCACCACATCCTTTAACATATTTAACTACCTTAAATACTTGAATGTTGTTGCTCACACTGTGGGAGTCACAGTCGTAATATAAAGAAATGAGTGATGTGCATTTACATCCTAGTACTACAGGAAAGATGGACTTCTGGGCTAATAAAAAGTCAGATGATTAACCAAGAAGTTATTACAATGACTCAGAGCAGAAATGGTAAGGCTGTTGGCAAATGTGGTAGTTTTAGGAATGGAAAACATTTTAGAAGGCAGCAGGGACTATATTGGGTTTATTCTATGAAGCGTAAGAGAAGAGTGAACATGGGCTGACCTCTAGATTTTTGGTTTGAGGAAGTCAATGAGAAACAAGCTACATTGGCTATACTGACTTCTGATTATCCATGAACTATCCAGATAGACTGTTTAGTAAAATAGAATGGCCTGGAGCTCTACAGAGGGAATAAAGACTGAGTTTTAGCAAGCATGCCTGTTAGTTGAAGGAAAGGCAGCTGTTTAGTGCTTGTCAAGTGTGAAGAGGTTGACAAAAATAGGGAACATTGGTGTTTTAGTTTCATTTCCTGTTGTTGTGGTAAAAATCCTGACAGAAGCAATTGAAGGGAGAACAGGTGTGTTTTCACTCATAATTCAAGGTGAATTTTTCATGGCAGGGAAGACAGGCAGCAAGGACATGAAGCAGCTGGTCGCTTCACATCTGCAATCAGGAAACAGACAGGGATAAATGCAGGCCACTGATCTGTTTATGTAGTGCAGGGCTCTCTGCCCAGGGATCAGACTACCCTACAATTAAAATGAGTCTTCAGACATCAATGTAATCAAGAGACTCCCTTGCAAACATTCTTAAAAGCCAAGATTAATCAAGATCGTTCCTCACAGATATGCCCAAAGACCCATCTCCTCTGTGATTCTACAGTTTACCAGTTAAAAATTAGCACTAAGCCTCACAATTTTTATTTAAAATAGATAACAGAGATAACAGACACATAAAGAAGACAGAAAGAAGTGAAAAAAGAATAAGATGAGCTGGGAATGGAGTTCAGTGTAGGAGCCCTTGCCTCCCTGTGCTGAGGCCCTAACAGTCCCTAGCACTATAGAACACAAAGCAGACTGGGAAATCTGTAG
Source organism: Mesocricetus auratus (assembly GCF_017639785.1). NCBI lineage: Eukaryota > Metazoa > Chordata > Mammalia > Rodentia > Cricetidae > Mesocricetus > Mesocricetus auratus. Next base: position 40,743,314 of record NW_024429197.1, read on the forward strand.
AAAGCAATGCCACGGAAGGTAAAGCCAGAGACTCCAAAGAGAAAGTGAGCCGGTACTGTAGATACACAGAAGAAGGAAGCAGAAAACTCATAAGAAGACTTGGATTTGACAACTAATTTTAAGGGTGGTTTCATAACAGGGAATAATGGGGCAGCAATGAGTTTATGCTATGAGAAAAAGATAATAAAATGTAAACTCCTAAAAATATCACTGTAAAAGAGTCTGCAGTGCTCTAAGGCTATGCTTTCATCATATTATGAACCTAGTGAAGTAAGAGAGTTAAATATTCCATATCCCACTTAGACTATGGATATGGTGGTCAGAACATAATTTAATGGTAGAGCATAATCTGATATTCTGTTGGTGAGGCTTCCCTCTGAGTTTCCTGTTCAAGTTTCTAAATTTTTCATTTCTAATTTTACCTCATTTAGGTTTTCTTTATGGATTCCATTTCTACTTTCATGTCTTACTGTTTTCTTCATTTTACTACACTGTTTGTGTTTTCATAGATTTCATTAGTGAATTCATATCCTCTTTAAAGTCCTTGATTATATCCATAACAGCTATTTTGATGTCTTTGTCTCGTGCTTCAGTTATATTGGAATACTTGGGGCCTACTATGGTAGGGTTCCCAGGCTCTAAGTGGAGACATATTGTCCTGGCTGTTATTGATTGTAGTTTTACACTGACATAGGTATCTGGGCTTGTGATAGTTTTCATTCTAGGTGTTGGTATCTGATCTTTTCTTTGTTGGGTGGATTTTCTGTTCCTTAGTTTCTGTTTGCCCTCTGGATCTTAGGAGGAAGTGGTACCCATGGGTTGCTTGTAGAGGGTGTGACCACTGGGGTTCCCAAGTAGAACTTGTTTCTAGGTGTTGGGAGCTGACACACAGGAGTGAGGATGGGCTAGAATGGTGGGGCCTTGAGAAGGTCCATAGGAGGGAGGAAAGCAGGTCTGCCACAAGGATTTGATTCCCTGGAGCAGGACTTCCTGGCCACCAATGGGTTCCTAGGGAGAGAGTGTTTCTGGCGGGCACAAAGGGATGGGTGAGAAGGCAGGCTGTAGGAGAGAAGCTGCTTAGTTCCCAGGAATGGGAGCAGACAGGAAGGGAAGGCCACAGCAGGTGGTCTGCTCCAAAACGGGATAAATAAGACCAGGGAACTGGAATTGGAGGGCGGGAAGGAGGGTGAAAGACCATCCCTGGATGCCAGCTGGCTGAGACAAAGAGTGAGGAAGAAAGGCTGTAAGGAGAATCTGCCTGGTTACCTGGGAGTCTGCTGTGTCCTTTTAAAATCAGATTTCAGTGCGTGTATTTCATTACTTTAAAACATCTTTTCCTCAGAATGTTTTTTGTTACTGTTATTCACCAAATATATGAAATATTGACAATTTCCCTTTCACAGAACTTTGCCAGAGTGAAAATGCAAGTAACAATGTCACTGTCCTCTTTGGTGGGTACATCTCAGAATTTTAATGAGGAATTCTTAAGACGTTCTTTAAAAACTATTTTGACATATGCTGAAGAAGATCTAGAATTGAGGGAAACAACATTTCCTGATCAGGTGAGAAATGCTACTATTTAAATTATTAATTACAATAAAATTACTGAATAGGAACTTTCCAGGTTGTTAAATGGTGTTTTTTTACTGGAGTATGTGTATGTGTGGTGTGTGTGTGTGAGATCTTTGTCTGTGTCTGTATATGCTTATGTGTTCATACATGTCAAGGCCCAGAGGCATTCCTCAATCCCTTTTCTACCTTAACTCACTGAATCTGGGGCTTACTAGTTTGCCTGGGATGACTGACCAGTGAGGCCCAAGGACCTTTGTTTCTTTGCCTACCTAAGGAGGAATTATATGCAAATGCCAGTCACCACACCTGGCTTGTGGGTACTGAGGACAAACTCAAGTCCTCATGCTTGTACAGAGAGTGCTATCCAACTGAACCATCTCCACAGCCCCTTGTTTTCATGATAGTATGATTGCTATTTAATTCTCTTCATTTGTAATGGAACAGTGGACCTAGGCAGAGTAGACAGTGCTTTGGGGTGAAACATTCCTGTGTATTAGTCAAATAGTATGTGCCTTTAATAAAATAAGTTTCATCAAGCTACCTCGTAATACAGTGAGAGACAGTTTTCCTTGTGCTCTTGCAGTCCTCGTTTTGCTGCACCTGATCCCTGCTTACAGCACTGCATGTAATGGAAAAGTCTAGTCTACTGAAGAATCCATACAGTTCATGCCCTCCCTTTGCCATACCCATGTACTTGCTATAACTCTTTTCAAAGTTCTAGATGCTTCTCTGAAATAATTGCCAAACTCATTTAATTATCGGGAATGAGTGACACAGAAAATTTTTGTAAATTTTCTACTACAGGTCCAAGATCTGGTTTTCAACCTCCATATGATCCTTTCTGACACTGTTAAAATGAAGGAACACCAGGAAGATCCTGAAATGCTGATTGATCTCATGTACAGGTAACCTTCATGTCATTCACTCACTATTTGCTTTATGAGATTAGTAAGTCACCTGGATAGCATTCGATGAGACGAAATTAAAAAAAAATATCCAAGTGACTTTCTAATATACATTAAAAGGTCAAATGCAATTTTACTTTTTATTTATGTATATGGGTATTTTGCTTGCATGCATGTCTGTGCACCATGTGTATGCCTGGTGTCTGCAGAGGCCAGGAGACTGTTCTTTTCTGAGGCTACTTTTTTTTTTTATATTTTCTGTGACTGCTTTTAAACTGTTGCATTTGGACTGAAGAGACAGTTCAACAGTTGAGAGCGCTTGTTGCTCTTCCAGAGGACACAGATTCCATTTCTAGCACACATGTGGTAGATCAGAACCATCTACAGCTGCAGTTCCAAAGGCTCCTTCACCCTCTCTGGTCTCCATGAGCATCAGGCATATTGTGTAGTATGTAGACATGCATGAAGGCAAAACACCCATACACATAAAATGAAAGTTAAAAATTAACTTCACTTTACTTACATGTTCTGTTTTTGCGGTACAGAGGATCAAAGGTAGAGCCTCAAGAATACAGTAATGTATTGTTTGTCAAAAATAAAGAATTTTTTCAAAATAAATTTGGTATCCTAGATCTTGAACTTCTTAGAAAATCTCCAAGCCCACATTTTAAATGTGAAAAAAAATCTTTTCAGAAAGCACAGTATATGAATGTTTAACATAATATGAATTGCCATAATTTCAAATTATGGTTATGTTTAAAGGTAGTGTTTCTAGGTACAGATTTTGAGAAACTTGTTATTCCCATTTATGTTGATAGTTATTACAATTGTATGTTGACAGACACAGCAGCAAAACTGTGATTTTCTTTTCTATGTGAACCTCTGTTTCGGTTTTGCCCACTATAAGATACACAAATAAAACATTTATTCTCTTCAAATAAAGATGATGTGGTGAAACTACCGTATATATTTTCTAATTTTCCATATATATTATGAAAAATATGTATTTTAGTTTATATTTTCTAGTTTAAATATGATAGTTTTCTGAGCAGCCAACTTTTAATGTGATATGTCTGTTTACCCCAACCCAACATGATAATGTCCATTTTAGATACCACAGTGATTTCTTTATCCATACACCATGATATTTCCAGACACTTAAACACTTATTATAACAGGTTGATGCAATAGCAGGAATTTATCTGATAAACTCTGCACAGCTCTCTGAATTCTCCCTCCCCACCCCCCCCCCCCAGATTGGGAAGCTGGTAATGACTGAGACACATTTCTGTTCTGATTAGAATTGCCAAGGGATATCAGACCTCCCCAGACCTGCGATTGACCTGGTTGCAGAACATGGCTGGCAAACACTCGGAACGCAGCAATCATGCTGAAGCTGCTCAGTGCCTGGTCCACTCAGCAGCACTTGTCGCTGAGTATCTGAGCATGCTGGAGGACCGGAAGTACCTTCCTGTGGGATGTGTCACATTCCAGGTAGGAATCAGCTGTGTGTATGTGAGATCAAGGTATGTCCTTTGGTCTTTACTTTAACCTGGTCATATGGAGTCCTTCAGTTTGTAAGGAAAGCAGAAAGTAAAGCCAGTGCCTGGCCAGGTGAATGAACAGTGCACTGTTGTTTTGTTCCTTTGTTCTGCATCTGTTCTGAGAATGCAATCAGAGCCTCACAGTACCAGGCATGTACTCCACTACTGGCTGCATCTCCAGCCTCTTAAAGAGGAATTGGCTTTTATTTATTTATTTTTTTCGAGAAAGGGTTTCTCTATATAGCCCTGACTGTCCTGGAACTCACTCTGTAGACCAGGCTGGCCTTGAACTCAGAGATCCACCTGCCATCTCAGAGATCTGCCTACTTCTGCTTCCAAGTGCTGATATTAAAGGCATGGACCACTTGGTTTTTAACTGGGAGTTGAAATTGGGACTTCAATCCTAGGTCCCGGAAGAACAGCTAGTGTTGAGCCATCTTTTCTTTCCCATAAATTAAAAAGTAAAAAGTGTGTGTGTGTTCATGATGTGCTATGACACACCTGTGGAGATCAGAAGACAACTGTTCCCACTTCGTTCCTGTGGGGAAGTTGTCTAGCAGCAGTTGTGGTAGAGTGGAGTTTTTTCCTTGCCTGCCGCTTTGGTTTTTCTCCCTGCCACAGTTGCAGTCCCCAAATAACACACAAGACACTGTATTAATTATGAAGCTGTTGGCCGTTTGCTCTTTCTTACTGGCTATCTCTGACTTAAGTATATAACCCATAATTGTTAATCTAAGTATTTCTCTTACCGGAGAAAGGGTCCGGACCTCTTACTCCTATGGCGGGTACATTGTGTCTGCCTGTGTCTCTCTTTCCCAGAATCCTCCTCAACTCCTAGTCCCACCTATCTTGCTTTCCTATTGGCCAACAATGCTTTATTGGCATATACACAGGACTTCCCCATAGTTGTAATTTTATTGTTATTTTCAAATAGAGTGTGGTTTTTGAGATTTCTCTTTCCCGCTGTGAAGGTGTGCATAGGGGCTGGATCCAGGGTTTCACACAGCTGAGTATGGGCTTTGCTATGTAAGCTCTAACCTGGTTTCTTTTCTTTAACCTTGGTTAATAGTTAAATCTCACCGTCAGTTACTTCCTTATGCACATTTTTCATACTAGGAAAGTAAGTCAATCTATTTTCCCTAGAATATTTCGTCTAATGTATTGGAAGAGTCTGCTGTCTCGGATGATGTGGTGTCTCCAGATGAAGAAGGTATCTGCTCCGGAAAGTATTTTACTGAGTCAGGACTTGTGGGGTTGCTGGAACAAGCAGCTGCTTCCTTCTCTATGGTAGGTGACAGTTTCCTGATCCATAAATGACATGTATGGATCTGCCTTGTGACCTTGCCTTTCCTTTAAGAGCATTTGCTTCAGATGCCCTTAGAGCTGTCCTTCCAGATCTGTCCTTGCCACTCCTAGTATCTTAATGGTCTATGCTTGCCCAGTATTTTCATTTACTTGTTTATGAACCAGGTTAATTGGAGTTAATCTGCAACAGTTGTTTTCTTTGTTTACACAATATTTTCTGAAAATTTTAAATTAAAAAACAAAATAAGTTATGTTAGAGTAGACTAACATGACTTTACAGCATTTCTGCAAGATAAATTGGAGATTTTTTTTTCCCTATTTGTTGAGCTGTGCTTATGTCCTTCCTGGGTAGGTTTTGGAGAACTGGCTCTTGCATATCAGAATCCATCCTGCATCCCTTGCCTGCCAGCTCTGCTTGTATAACACTAGTCCTTGTTCCCTCCCATCTGTATGTGAAGAATTGAAGCTATCAAGGGGAGCCCAGACAGGACATTTGCAAAAGGAACATAGTCTAGCCTTCTTGAGCCTCTTTGAGCAAGTCCGTGTTTCCTTTGACTTTACTGTACCATGGTTCAGGAGAAATGAGATGCAGAGCTGCTTTTCTTCTCTGGAAATTAGATTTCTTCTCTAGATCTTGACCCTATCCTGCAATGTATTGTTCAAGTGCCTCAAGTTCAGTCTGAGCTTGTTATTTCAGGTACAAGTTGTTCAGCCTACTCATGTCTTTTCTTAACAGGTAATATATCTAATAACAATATGTGCCTTAGGTTAACATGAGGAAGAAGTATATAAGTTCATGTATAGAGGATGCTTACCACTTTAGTCACTGGCATTAATACCATCTTTAGCATTATTGGTTCTTAGAGCCAACATATTTAAGTATAATGATTTTCAAGCTCTTAAAAATATTTTTCCAGATTTCAGTCCTTTCCAAAATGTCCTATCTCTAAGGACCATGACCATCCCATTCTTGCCTTAAACTGAAGTGAACTAGCTGAGGGCATGGGGCAGGTTTTTTTTTCTTCAGTTGGCAGAATAAGTAAATTTTATTTGTGTGTTTGTATATGTACATAATTCCAGTAATTCACAGAAGTACATTTAGATTAAAGACTAGAGGTCTGTTATATAGAAATTCTTTTGTTAACACATTATTAATATATATTAATTATATATTCTTTTGATTTTAATTTAAACTTTTAATTTACTAAGATAATTCCCAGAGTGTTTTAGTTATGCCAAATTTATTCCTTATTGAAACTACATCATTGCCTTAAGATCCTCCTGTGATGTGTCCTGTGAGTGTGTAAGACTCGCACTCTTACAGAAGGACCTCCTGAGATCTGTAAGGCCTGGGAAAGCTGCCCCCTCCTGGACAGTGGTAGCTGTTGTGTGAAAGAATGCAACAGTCGCGCAAGCGAGCAAAACCTCCCATTGCCTTGAGACTTCCTGGGCCTACTTACAGTTTTGGAAAAGCAAATGATTTAGGTTTTTCCAGAGACCACAGATTATCTGGTTGTTAAGAGAATCAGAGATCTGTGACCAGTGTAATAGTTAAATTTCTTGAAGTTCTCATAATTAGTTCTCAGAAATTTATATGCACGTTTACATTAGTGAAGTCATTATAGGCTAGGCAGGAACAGGATGCCATTTCAAACTATACATCAACATAACTATTCATGTGTATATAATATAAACACATACCCATTTGAGTCCATCACAGGAAATGATATGTTACATAAAATTGGGTTTTTAAGCTTTAATACAATTAAAAGTTAGACCTATTGGAAAAGCTTCAGTGGTATTATCTTAATAAAAAATACAGTGGATTTACAAATTGTAATGATCTTACTTTTCATTGCTCTAAAAGAAAGCGAAATCTCACAGATATTATTTCTGTAGGCTGGCATGTATGAAGCAGTAAATGAGGTTTACAAAGTACTCATTCCTATTCATGAAGCTAATCGGGATGCAAAGAAGCTCTCCACCATCCATGGTAAACTTCAAGAAGCATTCAGCAAAATCGTTCATCAGGTAACAGTCCCCACTTGTAGCTCTGTTAGTGGGGGGAGGGGCGTGGAAACCGTAATATTAACTTGTGCTGACATCTAACCAGATCCCATGAAATGACCATGTTACTTGGGCTAAAAGACGGTTAATACTTAAATTCAGACTCATTAACAAAAATATGAGTGAATTTACCTAAAGTGCTTATGACTATTAGAAACTTCCCAAATGACTTTTCCCCCCAAAACTTTTGAATTACTACTATTTGTCAATGTTTTGGGATCTTATTTTATTTTCTGTATTATATTGTAGATTATAATTGTGGATCTGATATTAAATTAATATTTGTTCCTTTGTTGCCAAAAAGGTTTTATATGTAAATTAACTTTTTGTTGAATGGTATGACATTTTAATGAAATCTTGGTATTTTTTACTGCTATGACTGTGCTTGTTTTTCCTACATTCATACTGTTACCCACAGTGTATTTCTAACATGAAAATAATGAATGAGAAAAGGTTCTTGTGTAATTTATAGAATGATTTCAGTACTTCATTGTGTAAGCCACATTATCACCAAAATTAGAATCAAATTAAACTTCTTAGAAAGTGAATAGACTGTTAGTGGCTGGTACCTTCTGACTGAGTCGTTGGCTCCACTGACATTTTCCTGTTGAGCCTCCTCTTTGTGCAATGTTCTGCTCCCTTCCCACTCACGCCCTCCACAAGGTGGTGGAGAAGTGACTGCCCACTCCTGTACCAGAGCTGCTGCACTGTCTGCCAGCTGGACCACAGTGGCCAAGCTCTTACAAATGAATTGACAGAACCGGAAAGTAAAATAGGCTGCTCCGGTTAAGCCAGGACTCTATTGTAATCTTCTAAAATATTGAAATTGCAAAAGGTTGGTTAGATTTCATGATGGTAACAGGTATTTTTTAATAATCAAATTATGCACATGCTATAGGAACTTCATCTGCCTTGAGAGCTCTATGATGCAAATTTTATGTGGCCAGTCTGGTACATGTAGAGCTACTACTAATGGTTTTCAAAAAAGTTCCATCCATTTGTTTGAGTCCTGGAACTTGGCAAAATTGCAAAGGATGCCCTGTTTAACCTGGATATTTCAGTGGAATGAAGCTCACGGTAGCTAAATATCTGAATTAGACATAGAGACAGAACAGGCACCAAATTATGTTTGCTTTCTCTGAAATGTGTACTTCCACTTGAAAAGGACTTTCACTTTTAAAACTTAGCTTTGCAAAGATAAAATTTTACAGATTGAATTTTGAACAAATATGTCATAAAATTCCTGTCGGTCTTAAATGAAAGAATATGTGCTATTTAAAATACTTTGTTATCCTCTGTCAAGATTCTGTGGTATGGTACCATGTAACTGAACTTCCTTTGGCCTTTTTGTTCTTCTGAACAGTTTTTATGACTTGCCCTTTTTTACTTTTATCACACAGAGTACTGGCTGGGAGGTAGGTGATGTTGAGTTAGTTAGAGACACTAATAGATGGGTCTGACCAGACTTCTTATGCCGATGCTTTGCCCACATGTGCTAGTTGTGGGCACTCTGCTGCTGTCTGCTTATCAACTGAATTCATTAACCAAAGAAATTTTGTTTAAATACTGTAAGTTATTTTAAGAGCTTTTTGATCTAGAGGTTCTAGGCAGTGCATGGAGACCTTTTACACTAATGAGATTCTTTGGTAAATGAGCACTGTGTTATCACTTCCGTTTGTTTTTATCCTTTGACAAGTTCCTTTCATCAACACTTCACAGTTTTCTTTTTTAACCATATTGTTTCACTCATTTACAGAGGTCGATTTATATGTTATTGCTCAGAGGTATAAACGGAAAGTATTATATTGTGTTTGATTCCATCAGTTAGGGAGCATACTATTTTCTGTGTCTTTGTAGAAGAGAGAAGTCATTTGTGTGTTAAACTGGGCATTCTCTCAGGAATGATGGAGGCCAGTTCTGGTGATAACTAAAATGTGGGTGGAAAATAGACATGGTAGAATTGAAGAAATGGTGTTTAAATTGAACATGAGTCACATTGCCCTGTATATAGCACACATGCATGCATGCACACACCTGGAAAGAAATTGATTTTGGTCACTTAAATTTAGTTGGGGAAGCAAGATGAAGAAATTGAGAAAACTTAATATTTAATTTGACCTCATATTCTGATAGTGTTTATTACTGTATAATGAAGACTACATGTGCTTCCTTTCATATAGTAGTTAAATTTGGAAGTTAAATATACATTGAATCTCCTCTGAAATTGTTATGAAGAATTGACTATAATGATCTTTCATCTTTCTGTAAAGAAGAGGAGAATTCTATAAATCATGCCCTAATAGTAGATAAGGTCTATTTGGGCTATGTATGTTAGTAAGGTTTTTGGCTTTGCCACTCACTTGTCATTAGACTTATGTTGGCTGAGTAGGCTAGGCTTCTCTATTTGTTTTTTTGTTTGTTTGTTTGTTTGTTTTGTTTTTTTGGGGGGGGTTTGTTTTTGTTTTTGTTTTTTTGCAATCCTTGCTTGGGGACCCATTAGAAAACCTTAGAAACAAATGTTACTACTGGATGTCATTCCATTTCTAAAAAGGCACCTACTCCCTGCTTATCTTTACATGAGCCAGAACTTGTACATCTGTCTTCATTCTCCAGATTAAATGTGCATGCCCTTATTCATACTTAAAATATAATCTCTTATTTCTGTGACTTCATCTAGACATATGCAGAGTCTTGCCACAGCTGTTTTTGAGGGATAAAGTTCCTCCTGGGTATTCTAACATGAAATAGAATTAGCTAAAAACTACACATAAAATTAAGAATATATTAAAACCTCTGAGCAGTTTTTTACAAGTCTGCTTGATGCTAAATCGACCCCTGGATGATATACTTTCCACTGGTTGTGACATTAATACCATTGTCCCATCATGTCACTGCATGGTAAAAATTGCACAGACCTTATTTCCTCGTTTGCATTCCTGTCACTGCCTGACTGGATCTTCAGCTTCATAGCATCTGAATTTGTTGCACGTGTGGTTTTTTTGTTTTTTGTTTTTGCTATCCCTTGTTAAACTTAAGTGGATGCTTGCATTTTACAAATGTGTTTGCTGCCATTTGCTGCTTAAATGTTGTGAAATTCCCCTAATTAAAATGCTTTCTGTTTTCTCTCTCTTGCCCCTGGTTGCTGACCTACTCCCTACTTTTACTATTGTCTATTGTGGTAAGTTCCTATCTTGTGAATATTTTCCTGTTTGACTCTGACAGCTTCAGTGACTTCATTTTTTCTAAAACTGTTTCTTAGCTAATTTCTTAGTATTCTCGTAGAACTCTCATTGGGTTAATATCTAGTAAGAACAATTTATGTATTGTAGAAAGTTTCTTGAATCTGCAATGTTCCTCATTTTACACTCTGTTCTTGATTCAGTAAAAATAATTTGCCTTGGCAAGGCTTTTTGGAGAGGGGGAGAGAATCATCAACTTTGATAGCACAATATTTAGCAGTTCACTCAGTATTTAAATGTCAGTGATCTGTTTTGAATTCTGCAGAACCTGCCACTGTTGACTACTCTAGCAATTTTGTTCCTCAATATCTGTTTGCTTTTTGCTTTTATTTTCATTTTTCCCAAAGCTCGTTTGTTCTTGAAATAATAGAAAATATATCACTTCCTATGGTGCACTTAAATTATTTTTTAAAGATTCATTCATTCATTCATTCATTCATTCATTTGTTATATATGCAGTGTTCTGCCTGCATGTATTCCTGCCTGCTGGAAGAAAGCACCAGATCTCATTATAGACAGCTGTGAGCCACCTTGTGGTTGCTGGGAATTGAACTCAGGACCTTTGGAAGACCAGTTAGTGCTCTTAACCTCTGAGCAATCTCTCCAGCCCTCACTTAAATTATTTTTGAAAGAAAATGTTTCATTTCTTTGGGAAAATGTGATAACTGTTTCACATTTTGTGTGCATCCATTTATTTTCAAAAGATTCATTTGTTCATTTACCAAATAATTATCAATCTGTATGAAGAAATTCACCACCAGAAGCTCATATTTTTCAAAAACAACTCTCTTCAAATGTTGGTAATATAGTTACATGACATTTTATCTATTTAAAAAATACTTCTTTAAAGACGTTGCCATACCCTACTCCACCATGCCTTTTAGAATCTAGAGCTGCTAGAGAAAATAAAGTTAGCTTTTTAAACAGAGTGATGTCCCCTAACCTTTGACATAGAAGCATCTAAAATGATTGCTGTAACTTATCACTGAATTGGATGGACACAAATATATGTTAATGCTTTGGTTGTTGTGTGCTCAGAAACACTGGCTACAGTTTTGACTTCTACACTGTTGTTGAGTTAAATACTATAATTCACCCAAGTTACTACAATGAATGCAGGATTAGAAACAGCTAATTAAAATGAAGGCAGAGGAATGAACACTACAGGAGATCTCTTTTTCTTTTCTGAGGGCGGAATATAAAGGCACCTTTAGGTAGCCGAGGCGGGGAATATGTCATATTTTACAAGAGGAGAAGAAATACAGATATAAAGCACTCATGGCTCTTTTCCTCAGGACCCGTGAGCTGTGCTGGCTGAGGGGGTGGCAAGCAGGAAAGACAACGTGAGAGGAAGTGGTGCCTCCCTGGCAATAGACCTTAAAGTGGATCTAGTGAGACCGTGCCATACCATTTTGTTTTACTTCCTCTGCTGGCTTTGGGGTCAGCAAAATGTGGATGATATGGATATGACATCTTTTGCGGGGATGAGGATGTGTAATGATCAGAATTGGACCTCTGATAAGAAACTGGCTAGGCTATAAAAGTGTGTCTGTTAAGCTACCACTTGATCTTCACATTGGATTGTAAAAAAAAAAAAAGATCTGCAAAAAGTTATGGTAGAGAATGGCACTGTAATACAAAGGAAGATGAAACCACACAGAGGGGGGCGGGTAATTCTGTAGTGAATCATTTAGCAGGCATGTTTACAATCCCAGGATTTGTGAGGCTGAGGCAGGAAGGTCAGGGGTTAACGGCCAGTCTTCACTAACTAGGGAGTTCTAGGCTACCCTAGATAATAAGAAACCCATTTTAGAACCAGAGCAAAACAAAAAATAAATTGGATTACTCAAAGTTCTTAAGCAAAACCAGAGAGTTGATGACAACTCAGGATCATTCTCATGTCCTAGTGTCTGTACTTGGGGATGGACTATGGAAGATGTCTCTGAAGTAAGAACCTGGATTTGGGTATCACATGAAAATGCTAGAGTTTAACTTCTAGTTCCATCAGTTACTACAGTGTGATCACAGGCAAGATTTTTTGGGTTTTTTGTTTGTTTGTTTCATCTGTAAGATGAGAGTCAAAATAGTGATACTGATCACAGAATTCTGCTAAATGTTAATATAATACATGTAGGCTGGGCATACTGTTGCGTGCCTGTAAGTTCAGCACTCTGGTGCTGAAGCAGGAGGACTGACAGTTCAAGGCCAGCACAGACTGCAGACGAGGGAGGGAAGGGGGGGAGGGAGGGAGGGGGAAGAAAGTAAATACACATAAAGTGTTTATAACATAGTAAATACCCAAAAATTGTTGATCACTTTTTATTGTTGCTTTGTTTACAACATTGATATTACCATTATTGTCACTTGAAATCTGTTGGTTTTGTTGTTGTTGATATAATGGTGATCAGATCCATAGATTTCATGACTTCTAGACAATTCTGGACTGCTGAGCTATGTCCCAGTCCCTGTTGAGATCTTAACTTGAGAGTTAGACTAATGGCCAGGTGCAATGGCACATTCCTATAATCACAAGAGGACTGCATGTTTGAGGCTAGCCTGGAAACTTTAGCAAGACCTCCTCTCAAGATGGAAAACAAACAGGGTTGAGATGTCAGTCACTGGTAGAGCGCTTGCCTAAAGTGTGAAAAGCCCCAGGATCAGTCCCTCCCTGGCCCTCTCAAAAAAAAAAAATAATAACATGCTCTATGTATTAATGTTCCTACGTGGAAGTCTTGGCTAGAAGAATCTAATAAATGGTCTTTAAGAACAGACATAACATGTAAAGTTTTATTGTGCCTGTGTGGCAATCAGCTAGCATAGTGGAAACAGCTGAATGAAGATAACCAAAATGGTGTTATGGAAGTATACCACTAGTCCAACAGATAGAAGAATACCACTAGCCCAACAGACGGCTTCTTCCTTAGTAAAGAAATTGGGAGGTAATTTTCTTTGCTGGAGCAGTTTCACCACTCACAGAGTTAAGAAAGCCATAAGTAAAACTGCTTAGAAAGAATATGCTATGTATAGTATGGGAGTGATGTGAAATTCAAAATGAATTCTAAGGAAGGAAGTAATGCTAAATTGTAGGAAGTAATTCAAAACAAAAGAAGTATCAAAACTGAAGGAAAAATAAGTTAACTGTTTTTTACTGGAGGCGAAACTAATGATCACACTAATAAACCAGATACCGTCCAGGTGTCAGTGGGAGGGACTTCTAAATTGAAATGTGGCTGCTCAGATCATTGGTCTTTCTCTGTCTATCCCAACACACACAAACTCACCTGCTGCACAGGCATGCACATGGTCCAGGAACTCCTTGTTAGTTCTCTGATGCTGGTGTCTCCTGTTCTTCCATTGATTTCCTCTGTCCACCCACACACACAAACACACCAGGTAGGCTCCTGCCTCTGAGCCTTTGCACTGACTTTTCCTCTGGCTGGAAATCTGTATGAATAGCTTCGCACCTCTTTCCTCAGTAGTCACCTGCTTGATGAGACTTCCTTCCTTGTGTGTCTTTGGTGAATTCCTTGTTACAGTGCCTGACATACCTTAGGCATTCAGTACTCAAATGGATGGTTAGATGGTTTCTTTTACATACATTCTGTTTAAGACAGGAGCTGCCCTTTTTTTTTTCTCCTCTGTCTGCTGGAATGTCCCCTTTTTTCCTCTGTTCATTTGGTCATTCTTTTTTTTTTTTAAATGTTGAACCTTGTAGATGGCTAGAACCCTAATTGTGATTTGGTGTCAAGATTAATCTTTCATTCTTGATGCTACTCATTACAGTTTATACCTATTTATATTGTAATCATTTGGTTTCATATTTTATTCTTTTGAGGAGCAAGTCTTATTATTAGTGAAGGTGAATAATAGCTAACATAATAATATCAATATGAAAAGTGTGTTAAAAGAGGTAGTTAAGTTTTAGTCAGATCCAAAGTTCAAACTAGTGAAGCAGTGAGCTCATGAGTCCCTTCACCATCAGGTCACGTCATAGTATTTATTGTGTCTGTTTTGGGATGACACACATTATGGAGTGTCACCAGAAAGACCAATAAAATGGAAGCAGGATACTAATCCCTATTATACAAAGATTGAGCACTGGAGAGTCTAGCTAAGGGAAGCAAGTCCTAATTACTGTCTTTAGATAATAATAAAGATTTATAATAACATTGTTTTTGAGATAGGATTTCTGTGTAACACACCTGGCTGTCCTGGAACTCACTCTATAGACCAGGCTGTCCTCAAACTCACAGAGATCTCTCAGCCTCTGCCTCTCAAGTGCTGGGATTAAAAGTGTGTGCCACCACTGCCAGACTAGAATAACATTTTAAACTGGAAATCTCTTGAACCAAACAGCTGGACTAGAATATTTTAGTATTTTTGGTTTTAAGAAATGAGAATTATTCATGTATTTGAAAATTAATCACAAATTTATAAACAGTGATCTTAGATATTTTGTGTTCCATGCAATGCCTTCTTGACCTACTGGTGATTCTAATAAAAGTTTTCATGAAATTTATTTAACTCATCCACAGATTTCATTTACTACAAGAATCAATTAATATGTATATTAAATTTCAAATGAGGTAATTAAAGAAATGGTTTTGTTACAAATTTCATTTCTTTAGCTCCAAAGATATTTTTCTTATTATAGCTGAGAATACGGGGTTATCATTGTACTCTTTCTTCACTTCAGTATTATAAAACTGGTAAATTAGGATCAAAGTTTCTCATTTTATTTAACTATTTATAACATTTGTTACTCATTTTTAAATGTATATGCCCTCTTGTCATTTCCATATAACAAAAATAAATATAAAGCAATTTAGGCTTGAGGAGAATTCAGAGGGACTTAATACTTTTCACATAGGAGTCACTGCATTCTCAAAATTTCTGGGCAATGTCCAGATGTTATCCTTACTGAAAGAATTGGTTCTCATTGAGTTTGTGTGAGAGTTAGTGTGACTTTCTGTCCTTGTACCTATGTTAGGTCCTATCACAGTATCTTTTGTTTCTGAGATGTCACATAGGGTATCACTGAAAAGACCAATGGAATGGGAGCAGGATAGTAATTCTTAACAAACAAAGATCAGAAATCAGGAATTTAGTGAGTACTTTTGGTGGTCTTTAAAATAAGAACCCATCTCAAAATTTTATTATTACCTTGCCCTCACATGTTTTCTTTCTATTCCATTTTTACTCTTCTACATACAAATACTTTTAGCAGCAGAATGATACTGACCAAGTAATTTTTGCATTAGCACTTTGAAGGATCTTAACACTTTACTGATTTTGTACTCTATGCCAGATGCTATCCTTGGCTCCTAACTTCCATGACCTCTTTTTAATATACTCATAGAGACTATGAGAAGGATAGTGTTGGTTTGAGAATATATTAGTACTGTGTTTTAATTAACTCGGTTTATTTTTATGTTAAGACTGTTTGATTCAATAAGGAAAATAAGTTAATATAGCCCAAAGACCATTTTGTTTCTTTTGGTAAAAAAAGCAAACAAACAAAAACCCGATTTGCATAATCCTTGTTAGAAATAGTGAAGAAAAATCATTTTCTTTGTTTTTGGCCCTCATTTGAAAAATAAACAATTTTGAGTTAACTTTTTGAGGTGTTGTGGAAATTTTACAATATAGCAATCTAAGCATAATGTAAAAAGTAAAAAGTCTTTATATTGAATTTTCTCATTTTCCTAAACCTAGGATGGTAAGCGGATGTTTGGCACCTATTTCCGTGTTGGTTTTTATGGAACCAAGTTCGGGGATTTGGATGAACAAGAGTTTGTTTACAAGGAGCCTGCCATAACCAAACTCGCAGAGATTTCTCACAGATTGGAGGTGAATGCTGTGGTGGTTCACGAATGTCGTCTTATGTTTCTGTAATGAATAGACTTTCACATCCAGTTTTATTATTTAGATAAGCCAGATGAATTGAATGACTTGTGTGGTACAGAAGAATGTTTGAGAGGTATAGTAACACCCTTTCAAAGCCTTCAGTTCTTTTATAACAGCAGTAAATTGTTATTAGCTGTACTTTTTAGGCCTTATTTTCACCCATATTTCCTAAGCTCCTTTACCCTTCAGAATTACTCCAGTTTTCTACACTTGAGAAAGAGACAAGACATTAATTTAAGTAGCAGTGTGTAATGAGATTGGAAGCAGAGGCCCAGGAAATAGCTGGCTCGAGTGCGGTCTCTATGGCCTAATCGTCCAGTGAGACATCTTCAGAGACTAACTGCTGCAGTCACACCTGGAGATACTTCATAGAATCCCTCCGTGAGAGCCCCTTGCTTCTCCTAGGTGGCTGCTTTGTATTTTTGTGTTAACAAATCTTTCCTTTCCAGTTGCTCTTCTGAACCTTCTTTTACTGCTCCAAAGGTGACTCGTGGCTCGGGTGTGTTAGTGTCATGCAGGAGATCTTCAAATGTAGATCCCACATCCCCCAGACTTTCTAAATCAAAGTCTACATTCTGACAGGGTCCCCGGGAGACTTGTGTGCACAGAACAGTTTGGAAAGCAGGGCTCTAGGCTTGTTTTTATTCAAGCTGGCATTGATCCTTACAGCTCACTTTGCTGGGCTTGGTTTTCATAGACTGACTCAAATACGGCTTTTTACTGTTTATGACTTAGGTAAGTCTTGAGAAATACAGAGATTGTGTTTCCCAAACTTTATCACACACAGCCCTTTGGGAGGTGTGGGGATACCACAGGGAGATCCCTCTGGGTGGCTGGTTTCCTCCTTTGATGGCTTAGTTATTCCTTCGGAAGGAAGAGCCATGACCGTTGCCCATGCTGCAGCTCAGTCTTGTTTCTCTTGAAGACTCCTGTAAAAACCTGAGTTTTTATTGGAGAAAATTATTTTTTGTGCTGTTATTTAGTTGTATGGATGGAAACGACATAGTTAGAACAAAACTTGCCAAATTCCCCAGTCTTGCTGAGGAGTCTTCCTCCAGGACCTGCTCTGGTTTCCTAGGAAAGCTGTGTAAGAGATTACCTTCTCTTCATTACAGGGATTTTATGGAGAAAGATTTGGAGAGGATGTGGTTGAAGTAATCAAGGACTCTAATCCTGTAGACAAGTGTAAATTAGATCCCAACAAGGTAAGTTGATGACACTGTAGTGACATGTAGTTTCGTCTCTGAGGGTCTCCACATCATTTTGCTTGACATGTACTAGGTGACAGATTACTGTTAGTGAATAAGGACCTTTTCCCTTTTCAGGCATACATTCAGATTACCTATGTGGAGCCATTCTTCGACACCTATGAGATGAAGGACAGAATCACTTATTTTGACAAGAATTATAATCTCCGACGTTTCATGTACTGCACACCCTTCACTTTAGATGGCCGTGCCCATGGGGATCTTCATGAACAGTTCAAACGGAAGACCATTCTGACAACGTCTCATGCCTTTCCTTACATTAAAACAAGGGTCAATGTCACTCACAAAGAAGAGGTAAGTCCGCAACTGATGAAAAAGAATTCATGAAACAAATATATCCATGCTGTGAATTGACATGTGGTTTTAGTAGAAAATGTGTCCCACCCACTTTGCATGCTAGGATTTTACCATTGTTACTCATTCAATTTGGCTAATTTCTAGGCCCCTAATTCTTCAGTTTATGAGTTGTTGTTTTTTTAAAGAGTTTATTTTTTGTTGTTTTATTAATTTAGGGATTGAGGTTTAGAATTTTGTTATATGAACACTTATAATGGGTCCCCATTTCTTCTGACTTTATTATTTAAAGGTCGTTAGATAGTTTTTAGTCAGTACACTGACCAGATTGCTACTGCTTCACTCAGATAATCTTAACACCAATTGAAGTTGCTATCGAAGACATGCAGAAAAAGACACAGGAATTGGCGTTTGCAACACATCAGGATCCAGCAGACCCCAAAATGCTTCAGATGGTCCTGCAGGGGTCTGTAGGCACAACTGTGAACCAGGTTGGTGCTTCTTGCTGGCTGTGTGCAGTTTAACTCACACACTGGGTTTGGAGTAATATTGTAATGTTTACAGAGTGACGGAATCATGCAAATCAAGTGGATTAGTCACAAGGTACTGAAGTATAAATGGAGATTATTGAGAAATTGAAGTTACAATTTTCCTACGTGCCTTTTCCATTGCCTGTGCTTATATCTGTTTTATTGTAGGAATTCCATCCTTTAAAATATTCTTTGCTAGACATGCCTTTAATCCCACACTGGGAAAACTGAGGCAGGCGGATCTCTGCATTCAACAAGTTCCAGGCTACATCATGAGACTCTGTCTCATACAACAAAACAAAACAAAATTCTTCCCTTAAAAAAGTATACATGATTCAAGAAAGACTCATTCCATAGCTGTGTTGAATACATGTGAACCTCTGCTCTCTTAGATGCTTGATGGTGTTTCTTTGTCCAGATCTTCACAATGAGGTCTGCAGAATAAGCAATTTGTAACCATTTTGGAAACTGTAATGACATTTGTATATAAGATACCACTATTGTTTTGTCACACATGTTGGAAGCCATTGTGATATCCCTATAGTTAGTTTGCTCAGATAGTCTTGCTATGATTTAGGCATGGCCCTAGTCTTAACGAACATACCCAGTTAAGAGCATCGAGAAATGCTTTAATCAAGTTTTGCGTATGTCTAAACTACTTTTTGGATTAAAGAGGAATGCTGAGAAATGCTCTAGTATAAAACTGAAACAAGACCTTTGTTTTTTTCCCTTCAAATGATTTAAAAGACAAAAGGTCATCTTGTTTAATTTACTGCATCAGGAATAACCTTTGCAATGCTGAGGGAAGTTGTTTTTGTAAAATCAAGTGTAATAACCAGTGGATTGGGAGATGCATTAAAATTTGTGCATATAAAATAATTAAAAACAAAACTACAAGGCAGTGTGTATTGATGAAGTCAGTAGTCAGTCCTCAAAGGCATATTCATTTCTTCGAAGGATAAACCAGTAAGAAATGAATCTAGGGTTGGTAAGATGGCTCAGCAGTTAAGAGCACTTGCTACTCCTCCAGAGGTCCCACGTGCTGTTTCCAGGACCCACATGACAGCTTACAACCATCTCTTCACTCCAGTTCCAGGGCATCCAATGCCTTCTTGTGGCCTCAGTAGGCCCTGAATACACATAGTACATATGCATATATGCAGGCAAAATACTCATACATATATGAGAGAGAGAGAGGGGGGGGGGAATCTAATTGTAGGAGGCAAGAATTTAGAATGAAGTTTGGAAAATCTGAAGTGGTCACTGTCCCTGTAGAGTTGTACAGACATGCATGTTTTCAGTATAAATGCAGCCCTGTCAGTGTCATGGTCCTGTGGGTAAACTCGGACTCTAAAGAATAAAAACACTTCATTGTTTCCTTTTGTTTTTCAGGGACCTCTGGAGGTTGCCCAGGTCTTCCTGTCTGAAATACCTGCTGACCCAAAGCTCTTCAGACATCACAACAAGCTGCGCCTTTGCTTCAAGGACTTTACTAAAAGGTAATTGGGGCTTCTTACATAAAGAACATCAAATTAAGAGTGGTCAAGACCACAGCATTAGCATCTTAGGATAAGAGCCACGAGGAACTGTTGAAAAGAGAAGATGGGAATTGGTTCATCATGAGATGCATTCTGCGTGGCATTTACTGTTCTTTGCTAGCATATGCCTGCACCCTTCCCCATACCACAACTCTTTTAACTTGAAAGCTTCAGTTTATGCCAAAAAATTAGTGTTATTCTTATTATTATTCAGTATGTAGCACCCGTTTCCCTCCCTCAAGAAACTGAAGCAAAAGAAATCCTTACCTTATCAGTACATGTATGTCCTTGTCCAGGTCACCTAGTCTTTGTGATCTTCAGTTTCCTAACAAATGGAAGATAGTGTAATCTCCCTCTCAGAGAGAGGGTTACAAACTGAGTTAAATAATGCTTGGTTGTCTAGGTTCTCAAGCACACCCCCATTTGGTGAATTATTTGGAAGACTCACAGGCCTCGGCATGGAACTAATTGTTCTGTTGCTGTGACTGGTTACACAGAAAAAGATACAGAGTAATGTCAGCAAGAAGAAGAGCAGGTGCTCCAGTGCTCAGAGGACACGCTCTGCCAGTGCAGACACAGGCTGTGTTGAATTCCTCCAGCAGTAAATTGTAACAGAGTGGGTGGAACTTTCTGGAGATGGCATACCAAAACACTAAACTGGCAGGACGAAGGCAATATCAACATAATATCTGGGACAGCAAGCCCCTCCTCATGTCTAGAATCCCAGAGGCCAACCAAGAGCCAGCATTGTAATGAGGCCTTCTGAGGACAGCAGTCTTGGTGTACAGTCTTAATTTCCCCTGGCACAAAATCAACTTAGAAGCATTGCTAGACTAATATTTGGCACATGATAGATATTCAGTAAATATTAAAATTCGTAACTATGGTGAAAAGCCTTATCAACTACTTAATTTCTTATTTTTATTTACTAACAGTATGATCACAAAAGAGAGACTGATTAATGTAACTTGACAGTATCTGGAAAGATTCCACACATTTTATGTGGACCCTGAAGAATTAACTCTAGGTTTTAGACATTAAAAAGTAAATGAATATACCAAACAGGAAAAAACATAAATCAACTGCAGTATCTGTGCAAGAATGGTCAGTAACCCACCAATGCTGAAATCATAGAAGCCATGGGAATAGGGCCTGAGAAACACCTTGGAAAGAGCACTGGAAGTTAGACTAAAAGAGTATCATGGGCTGCAGCTGTAGCACAGTGGTAGAGCACTTACCTAGCTCATTAAGGCACTGGATTCAATCCCCCACACACCCGAAAGTGTCTAAAAGCGCCACTGGACCATTAAACATGACTGAATTCCAGCTAACAAAGCTGCAGAGCTGGAGCCTGAGAACCCAGTCTTGTATGTCCTAACATGGTTTATATTGTCAAATCGTTTATTAAGTTATAAATAACTTTATTGAACATTGCTTTTTATCAGCAGTAAATGTGAATGATGGTGCTGCCCCTTCTCCTTTCATTGCATGAGCCTTGCAGCACTCAGTTCCTGGCCTTTACAGACTCCCAAAATAAAGTCTCAGAAAGCTTCATGGGGCTCTGGGGACACAGGTCAGCTGGTAGAGTGTTTGTGGAGCCTGCACGAAGTCCTACTAGGTTTGATCCCTAGGACTGCATAAAACTGTTAACACACCTGTAATCTCAGCACTTGAGAGGTACACACAGAGGAAATCAGAATTTCAAGGACATATGTTATCCAACAAGTTTGAGGCCAGACTGGATGAATCAGACTCTGTCATAGAAATAAAACAAACTTAATCAGTTATGAAATTATGTGATTATTTATTTATTTTAGTTTTTTCAAGACATGGTTTCTCTGTAGCTTTGGAGTCTGTCCTGGAACTCACTTTATAGACCAGGCTGGCCTCAGACTCACAGAGATCTGCCTGCCTCTGCCTCCTGAGTGCTGGGATTAAAGGCATGTGCCACCAATGCTCTGAAACTTAAATTTATTTTTAACTGATACATTGATACATTTCGATCCATGGATATACTACATAATGCTCAAATCAGGAACAAATAAATATATCTTACCTCCTCAGATGCTTACCTTTTTTTTCTTAAGATTTTTTTTATTATTAAGTATACAGTATTCTGCCTACACGCCAGAAGAGGGCACCACATCTCGTTACAGATAGTTGTAAACCACCACGTGGTTGCTGGGAATTGAACTCAGAACCTCTGGAAGAGCAGCCAGTGCTCTTAACCTCTGAGCCACCTTTCCAGCCCCTACCATTTCTTTCTTTCTTTCTTTCTTTCTTTCTTTCTTTCTTTCTTTCTTTCTTTCTTTCTTTTCTTTTTTTTTTTTTCTGGTTTTTCTAGACAGGGTTTCTCTGCATTGTTTTGGAGGCTGTCCTGGAACTCACTTTGTAGACCAGGCTGGCCTCGAACTCACAGAGATCCACCTGCCTCTGCCTCCCGAGTGCTGGGATTAAAGGTGTGCGCCACCAGCGCCCGGCGCCCCTACCATTTCTTAATAGTAAAAGTGTTCAAAATCTTTTCTTCTCACTTTTTGGGATATACTGTACAATAATGCTGTCTGTGGTTAACCCTACTTTGTAATAGCATGCCACAGTGTCTCACTCCAGTCTAATGTGGCTGTGCATCCTTTGCCAGTTTTTCTCTGCCCATTGCCCCATCCTTCTCCCCAGCATCTGCTAACCACTGTTCTAGTTCCAGCTTCTTTGAGAATCACATTTTTAGATTACGCATGTGCAATACCTGTCTTCCTGAGCTAGACTTATTTCACTTTGCACAATATGTTGTCTTATGTGTTGTTATAGATAAGACTTGATTTTAAGGCTAAAATGTGTTCCATTGTATATACGTACCATGTTTGTATGTTTGTGTATGCATACACATAGAGACCAGAAGTTGACATTGGGTGTCTTACTCAAGCATTTTCCACCTTATATTTTGAAAGAATCTCTCTCGAAGCAAACTAAACTGGCTGGATGGTGAGCCCCATGGATCCTCCTGTCTCTTCCCTCCACTCCCCCATCCACCACCAAGATTAATATGTATGAAAAACACCCCATTGTGGTGGTGGTTTTGGTTTTGGTTTTGGTTTTTCCCTCCACTTGTGTGCTAGGGGATTAGGCTCAGGTCTTCATGCTTGAGCACCCACCTCCCCCATCCCCAGATGAACCATCTTTTTCTCCTCTTTTATTATTAAATTTGTTCTTTGACAGTTTCATCCATTTATGCAATGCATTCTGAATTCTCTCACCCTCTACCCTCTCTCATTTCCTGCCCACCCCACTTAGCCCATTCATCATTTGATAGATGGCTGGCGTAGGCCGTTCCCACTTCTCGGCTATTGTGAATCATACTGCAGTGGAACAGGATGGGGGGGGTATAAGAGCCTCTTTACCTAGCAGACGGATTTTGTCTCCCTTGGGTGTATACCTGGTTGTGGGTTGCTGTGCCAGTTAGTTCCATTTTATTTTTGCTTTTAAAGCTTCTTTTTATGTGTACAAGTGTTTGCCTGTCTGTGTACCTGTCTGGTGACTGCAGAGGACAGAAGAGGGAGTTACAGATGGTTGTGAGCCACCATGTGGGTGCCCTAACCAAAACTCAAGGCCTTGCAAGAGCAGTGAGTGCTCTGACCTGAACCATCCCTCCACCCCGCTTTCCTTATGCTTTTGAAGAGCTGCACTGTTTGCTGTAGAGGGTGCCCTGACCACAGTGCAAGAGCAGCCTTTTCTCCACATTCTCGCCATCACTTGCTGTTTGATACCTTTTTGATAATAGCCATTCTTCTAAATGGAATGAGGTAGTCTTGATTTGCGTTTTTCTAATGACTGGTGCTGTTAATTATCTGCATATTGTCCATTTTCATATATTTTGCCATCAATAGCTATATCTTGTCCTTTGTTGGATTTTTATATTTGAGTTCCTTATGTTCCCTGGATATTAACCCTATGTCAAATGTATATTTTGCACATATTTTTGCCCATCTTTAGGTTGTTTTTTCACTCTATTGATTATTTCCTGAATTTGCTCTAAGATCTTTAGTTTGATGTATCTTATGATGTAATCATTGGGCTAAATGGGCTCATGGGATTGGTCTTGGAAAACAGCTGGAAACATTGTTCCTAACATGTAAACACATGACTTGTGCCACTTACTGGCAGATGTACATATTTCGTACTTATTAAATTCACGGGTTGCTTACATTAACTTCATTATTTGGAAGGTTTAAAACAAAATAAATCCTGGGGTCTTTGGGCCAGGTATAATGGGACAATACAGGTTTCTGTGGGTCATTGGCATTTAATAGTAGCTGATCAGATCACTTTTTATTTTTATCAGGACTGCAATTGTAAGCAGTTACCTTTTTGGATATATTTTATAAAATCAGGGTCTCACACAAACAAAGCATGCACAGGACTCCTGGGCTGCATTGTAAGCCTAAACAGACTTCAGAGGAATGAACTCTTGTAGTCAACAAGTCTCCCTAGGTGATGCTGTCAGGATGGAGAACTTTCTCCTTTTCAATTATAAGAAAGGCCCAAAAGTCCTTAAATTCTTCATAATGAAACTCTTCCAGAGAAAGATACATAGTTGGTTTGGCACCACTTGTGTATAAACCCTACCACTTGGAGTAGTGCTGAACTTTGAAGTCATCCTGGGTTACACAGTGAGATCCACCCCCACTTGGCTTCAGAGTGAAACCTTGTTTCAAAGAAAGAAAAAAAGAGATTGGAGGAAGGGGAGGAGGTGAATGCTCCATTTTTATTTTTCTGTTAGTTGTGTTTTTCTACTAATACACACACAAAATACCATATTTCAGTTTGCATATAATCTTAAATTTCATTTCAGTCAAAATTAGGACCATTATTTAAATGGTGATATTATTTCATCAGTTTAACTGCTTTGATATTGTTTTCCTGTTTGAGTTTAAATATGGTATAATTTATATAATTTATACTTGTTGAATTCAAATTTCCATCCATCATAAAATCACTGAGCCAAAATACATATTGGCTCCTAATATAGTATACACCCCAAATGTCTCAATATTAATAATGCCAAGAGTGCAGGTATTCTAGTTTCAGCCCCCTGCTTCGTTACGTAGCTCATATAAATATAGTATCTTCTGCTGATCAATTTTGAGTAACACTTCAGTTTGTTCTTAATTACTAAAATTAATACTTTCTGTGTACTTTACTTTTGGTCTGAGGTTTTGTGTTTTAAAACTCGTCTTCATTAAATCTTGAATTACAGTTATCTATTTCTATACCCTGGTGTCATCCTCCTGTCCTTCCAGAAGTGTCCTGATTTTGTTTTCTCTTCTTTACAGTTTTATCAGAAATGACTGAATCCCTAAATGATGTGCTGTTTTACATTTTAACCTTATATAAATGAATACTATGCATTGGTTTCTGTCAGTTGTTGTCTTCAGTGACTATAAGTGTTGATTTACTTAATTTCTCTGTGTTCCATTATATGAATATAGGTGTTTTTTTTTTTCCCCTCTAGCTGGTATATTTTGGATGTATTTGCAGACTCCTGGCTTGTGCTCTTACTGCAAAACATATACATGTAAAACATGTCTATAGAAGAATATCTGAATGGGATGCCACATGAACAACAGATTTGGAGTTCATGTGTTCACCTAGGTGATAACACACTTTTTCCAAAATACATAAACTCATATTTTGAGTTTAGACTGTTCAAATTGCTTACTCCTCAATATTAACACTCCTTAGTCTTTAAAATTACATTCATTTTTTTGTGATTGCATGTACATGCTCTGGACCTGCTTGTGGGGTCAGCTCTCTTCCTACCATGTGGGTTTCTGGGGTCATGCTAAGCTTGATGGCCTCTTTATAATATAAGCATTTAAACCTATGCATTTCTCTAAGCATTCACAAGCAAGGAGATATTGATATACATATATAGATATGGCTGTGTAGTATTGAGACAGCTCATGTGAGCCTTGAACTTGCTGTTATCTTGTTTCAGCCTCTGAGCCATTAGGATTATAGGTGTGTACCACCTCTCTAGCCTGCATATTACTTTAAAAATGTCTTCTTTATCTGTTGAGGTCCAGATTTTTTAACTGTTTGAATAAAGTGTATAATTAAGATCTGTTTACAAACCAAACCTTTATATTAATGGCACGGGGGGGGGGGGTGCACAGAGCCAGAATCCCTGTGCCATTGGTACAGATGAGTAACCACAATCCTAGAGAGTTTCTGGTCTAGATACAGTACAGGGTAGGGGGGGAAATAGCTTCAGAGTCGGCATAGACAGCTCAGGAGCGACTCGGTTTGATTCCCCCAACACCATGAAAGTCAGATATGATGGCATACACTTCCCAGTACTCAGAAGCTGAGGCAGAAGAATCACAAATTCTAGACCAACCTGGGTTACAAATTAATGAAAGATGTATTTAATGAGTAAAGGAAGTGCTTATCAGATTTTAAAGAAACTCAGATGACTGCTGCATCACAGACAGGAAGCAGGAAGAGAGCAACTGGCCAGGGATACACCACTACTGACCTACTTCTCCATCCAGGCCGCCTTCCTAGTAACCCACTGATGAAGTTAGCACCCTCTTGATCCAGCCCCCTCAGTATCATGAGCTGGGGACAAAGCCTTCAATGTATGAAGTCTATGGGGCCATATTATTCTCAAACCATAATACCACCATAAACCTAAAAGAGAATTATTTGCCATCAGCTGAAGTATGAAATGTCTTCATCGTGTATGTGTGTGTGTGTGTCTGTCTGTCTGTCTGTCCGTCTGTCGTTAAGACTACAAATTTCCAGGAGGGGAATGTCTAAACATGTATCTTCTTATCCCCCAGGTGTGAGGATGCCTTAAGAAAAAATAAGAGCTTGATTGGGCCAGATCAAAAGGAGTATCAAAGAGAACTGGAGAGAAACTACCACCGCCTTAAGGAGGCTCTGCAGCCTCTGATAAACAGAAAAATTCCTCAGCTGTACAAGGCTGCGTTGCCTGTCACCTGCCACAGGTACACTCCGTGCTTCCTTCTCGGGGTTTTCAAGGAAAGGAAAAACTGATAGATTTTAAGTTTACAGCTTCTTATTATAAAATTTCAAATGTTGTGTCCCCAAAACCTAACAAATTCAACTGTGTATGAGCTGTTGCCACTTGTCCCCTAACCAATCTGAAAGTTAGCCTTTTCTGCGGAAGAAATGCTAACCCGGAACTCTAAGTCTGCCTTCATAAAGCCACTCAAAGTCTGTCTCAGCTTATGGCACTTTTGTGAGAGAATTCACTAGAATGCTTCATGAGCCGTCTTCATTTTCCTCAGCCAGCCATCAATAGTCTACATAACCTTGCCACAGAATAAAGCAGGGGACCCAACTGTCCAAGAGGCATCAGTAGTTTTCCCTTGTTGACAAGTCAGAAAGAAGGACTTGGCATTTCTACAACTGAATCCTGGTTTCATGTGAGCAGTACTTGCCTCATGTTTCATACAGGTACCCTGAGGGGGACTGTGGTGAAGATGCCATTGCAGATGAGGAGCCCATGGTGGTGCTGGCATTCACTCTGTAGCACCTGAGCTCTGGAAACTGGCATAAACTGCTAAAAATAAACTGCCCTTTTTTCACATTTTTATATTGAATTTCTATCTACTTGTTAGATTATTGTGGCACTATCTTGTCATCTTTTTCTTTGAAACAGTATACTAATAAACCAATTAAGTTGTTTGATAGCCTTTGAGAAGCCAGTGGATGAAACAAGTTCACATACTCATTCAGAAGATACCCACTGCCATCCTAGTATTAGAGAAACTGAAGCAGGGTTGTGAGTTCAAGGAGAATCTGGGCCACTTAGACAAATGCTGTCTTAAACAAAGGGAAAAAAATCAGCCAAGGGCCTGCTTGATGCCACATCCCCCACAGGCCACAGCACCTGAGGAAGTACAAAGAACATTTTTTCATTTGTGGCAAAGAATGTGCTTCTTATCCTACACCTATGGGGAAGGTTTAGTTTTCCCTGCAGATTTTCTGAGATCCTGTCTGTCTTTGCTGTCCCCATCAACCCCAGCAGGTCAGAGGCCCCAGGGGGTGTGAAGGTGCAAGTTATCCAGTGATCAAGCAGTCGGCAAATTCTGCTTCCTTTCTTCCCCACTCTCCAGACCTTCCTGCAGACATGTTCCAGATACACAACAGTTTCAGCTTCCTGTCATCTCCCTAGCAGTCTTCTGAACTTAGTATTGGCATGCAATCTTTGGTTCTCTGGGGAATTTTTGGGCTTTGTTGTTACTTTGGTGGCTTTGTTTAGAAGGTGGCAGTGTTTTGAAGTGTTGCTAGTTAAATCAGGCTAGCCTTTGACCATTTCCCAGCATCTGCCTCCCAGGCATACATTGCCAAGCCCAGATCTAGGAAGCCCTTTTCTTTTTTGAAAAACCAAAATGTATGTTTTGAAGCAGGGTATACTGTAACATACACTGGCCTTGAATTCAATCCATAGAGAAGAATGACCTTGAACTTCTGATCCTCCTGTCTCCACCTCCAAAGTGCTTCAATGACAAGGACACCAGATCCAGATTATGTGCTGCTAGGAGACTAACCAGGGCTTGGTGACAAGGTCCTGAGCCACCTGTGGGTACTGGGAACCTAACCTGGGTCCCTCTACAAGAGCAGAGCACATTCTTAACCACTAACCCATCTCACCAGCTTAACAACCCCTTTTCTTGTGAATAGTATCCAGCTTTTAAAACTTTTCCCTGGAGCTAAAAAAGCAGTCTTTGAACTGCAAAGCTAAACGTCATTTTCTTTGTAACTGCTTCCACCTTTCCTAAACTCCCACAGTACCTACTTAACTAACATCAGGAAGAATGAGCAAAAGAAACCAATTCATGAGGAAGAAGGAAAATCTATCTATAAACATTTTATGAATAAAATCCTCAAGTCTTTATAATTTAGGAGATTTTACTGAAAATGTAAAACCTGCATATTGTTTTTGATCATGAAAATGTGATCTAGGACATTGACTTTGATCATCTTTATGCTCTCATATTGGTAGAATGGACTTTTCCAGACTCTGGGCGAGATATGCTGTTGTAAATAACTGACTATAGACAGCAGGTTGGAGAATTCAGACCTTTTATTAAGCTACACATTTCATGAGTGCTACTCTCTTAAAATGTTTTTGCATTTTGCTTTGGCCCTGGCTGGCCTCAAATTGAGAGATCCACCTGTCTGACTCCTGAGTGCTAGGATTAAAGGTCTGAGCCACCATGCCTGGCCCTTGCAAGCCTTTTAATATCAGTTACTTTGTAAAATAACTTAAATTTTCCATTTTAAACACTATAAATAGCAGTATATAAATTCACATAAAGGGTAGTATAGTTGGAGAACCACGTGCTTGATTTCAAGTTTATGATTAAAGAATCACTTGCCTTTCACCCAAATACTTCAGAACTCTCTCCATGGTACCTTAAATAGTTATAATCAATAGATTTGGCAAAGTGGCTGCTATCTATCACATACCTCCAATGTGTAAACCAGCATAGAGAATATAAGACAAGCATCTAATATTGAAGTGTTTCTGATAGGGGAAAAAAAAGTAAAGGTTTATGAAAAAAGCTGCAGTACTTTCTAAAAATTGTTCTCTTCATTTTCCTCAGAGATTCCTTCAGCCGAATGAGCCTTCGAAAAATGGAACTCTAAAATAGACACTTGTTCTAATGTATTCAACATGACTGTGAGGTCTTCTATTGAAACATAGGACTTGGATGTCATTCTGGAAGCAATAGCATTGATTTCCTCACTGAAGAATGTGCTACCAGATGCAGGCTGTTACATGTAAGGCTCATGGCTGTGGTTTCTAACCTTCTGGTAACATGCTGTCATCTTTAAAAAAAAAAGTTTTAATGATTCAAAGGTACAGTACACATTTACAATTATTTATACCATAGCTAATGTTAAATTTATTTACTTTAAGTTCTTATTTTTTAATTTATATTACCATTTATAGATTCATTCATTTTGGAACCATTTTAAATGTAGTAATGCTTATTTTAAAGGTACTATTAAATATGTGAATGTTTACACTAATTTTAATGAGTGGGATTTAGTTTTTTTCTCTATTACAATAGGAAAAAAATGAACTGTTCAAAAACTGGTTCTAAACTAGCATCACACGGACTCAAAATAGTTAATGATGGCAGATATAACCTGCACCCCACAAAACACCTAAGAATTGCCAAGAAATATTTCCATAAAATCTGGATGTGGTGGCAGAGGCAGGCGGATCTCTGTGAGCTCAAGGCCAGCCTGGTCTACAGAGTGAGTTCCAGGACAGCCAGGGCTGTAACAGAGAAACCCTGTCTCGAAAAGCAAAGCAAAAAATCAAAAAGACCACTCAAAAACATTTCTGTAAGTGGTTATATACCAAAATATCTAGTAACTAGTGGCATGGTCATGACAGCAGCTCGGTCTTTATGGGTCATTTCATTAGTACCAACTTCATGAATCTGCAATGTAAACTGGCTTCTGTGCCTCAAATTAATCCACCAAATGCTTACTGACTGCACCATTAACTAGAAAGCTGTGCGAAGGCTACTGCATACCACTGAAGATAACACGGAGCTAGGGCTTCGTTGGTTTTAATTTACCAATTGAGAAGTCACGAGGTTTTACAAGATTCATAGATTAGTTGATGTCATCAAGGTAACTATAATTTCAATATGAAAAAGGTACAGAAAATTAACAATTACCCCAGCGAGTATTCATGTTTTTTTAATGTTTCAAACATTTTTTGTGGCACTGTGGCTTAGAAAACAGCAATACTGATAATACCCAACACTGGTGAGTCACTTGAAATGACATCCTTTCCCCTCTGGTGGGCTGTGGATGGAAAAGGTTACCAAGAAGGTTACCATTAGGGAGGAGACACCAAGTCACTTCTCACATCCCAATGGTAGTGTGAAGAACTTTAAGATTTATGTAATTATGACTTAGTTATGAAATACCAGTTATTTCCTCATGAATTAGACAGGATACTTCTTACTCCATTTTGTTATATTTCCTGACAATGTTTTCTAAAATCGCCACCGCCTGAGAAATCTCTACAGCTCTAATTGATAGCACAGGATAGTTATTTTCAAGATTTCCCAGTGATTCTAAATTAAAGGGAAGGCAAGGAGACTCATGACTTAATTTCTATCACACCATCTGTGGGAGAATGTTAGTGGAATAAACAGTCTTTCCTATCGAAATGAAATGTTATTCCAATAGCATTTATATACTTACTCATTTCTAAGAAGAGATTAATGCAAGAGTGTCCCTTGTAGTCCTAAAACAAGCGACTTAAAACTTAACCAAGCTTCTGTGTGTCAGTGTCTTAAAAAACTAAGACAACTTGGGTGGACTAAAGTAGTTTATCCTCTGAAAATGTTTTCACTTCTGCTCTCCACTGCCAGAAATTGAGTATTGAAGGTAATTATGCATGATTAGTCTATCTTGTATGTACATATTTGTCTTTAATAGAACTCCACTGATTAAAAATATGCATTAAAAAATCACACATTTGTATACATGGTTGTTAAACAGCTTAAATTTTATTGACCTCCCGTTTTTAAAAAAAAGTTAAAGGTCACACCTCTAAGTTGATGTACTATATACAGATCGTGCAGAGTGAGTAGGAAGAGATACAAATTAGTCATGTCCAAATGATTGACTAAAGTACAGTCATCTTCATAAATACATAAAAAGTTCTTATGAAGATCGAAGGGACTGCCAGGTTTTCTGAGACACTTTACAAAGTTATTCAAGGCACAAAATATACACCATCGTGAATATACACATTCTGGACTTTGTGCCTGTGATATAGCCCAAAGATTTGGCTCCATGACTATTATAAAACTAAATATACTGAATGAGATTCTGTTTCTCAGGTGAAAAAGCCAGACCTATAAACATCAAGCAGATAATTACTCCAAAATATGGAGAATACAAATACAAGCACTTTATTTTAAAAAGCAAACACAAAAGATCGTGTAAATCCAAAAATGTTTACTGCTTCTAAGCTTCCATTTTGGATTATTTAGTACCTATACAAGTTTGTTCTCAGAAGCTTATGCACCACTAGTCTCTACTAAGGAAAATGATTCTAAAAATTAACATGGTTTTCGGTATTTAAAATCTCACTATATAAAAGCCTAGAGAGACCAATATTCAATAGCTTCAAAGATAAAGACTCTTAGGTGTAATGAACTTTACCAATGTTTGTCCAGGTCTGTTTAATATATACACAAAGAAAATATACTCACTATAATTTCTTATAAAATAGCAAGTAGGGAGTAGATGTAGGAGATGTGGAAGGGGAAAGAGAATTCAAAAAGTCCTTCTCTTCTGTAACTTTTACTTCAGAATCATCAAAGAGCAACCACTTCCCCTCGTACTCCTTTAAGCTTTGTACTACATAAGAAATTTTGTTCTCAAATCCATTCATGTTAATGCCTGTTTGGTCACTGGATTCCTTGTTCCTGTCAGATTCGTGAGTCCCATTAGTATCATTAGTTTCAGAATTTCTATTTTCAGCAAATGCTGTCCCGGCAACCTTATCAGGATTGGACGCTTTGTTGAACAGCTCATAATCTGCTTTGCTCTTTTGTCCTCCAAGAAGTCCAACAGCTTCTACATTTTTTTTGTTCAAAACTTTACTTGGCTGGGCATTTCCACCAACTCTAATTGACACTTCATCATCGTAATTTTCAGCCATTCCCCTTGCTTCCTCCTCATTCAGTGGCTCTGGCTTACCTATGTCACACACCTGGTCCACCACAAAATTCCCTTTATCTAGTTCTAGACTGCTAAGGTCGGTGACTTTAACAGAGGCGGTATAGTGCCCACTGCTAATGGTAATGCCACTGTGCATCACAACCGCAAATAATCCATAGCTGTCATTGGTTGGCTTTGTGCTCCATTCTTCCAGTGACAGTTTAAGAGGTGTCAATAAAGGAGTGTTGATCTTGGAAAGTCCACCACCATAACAGTCAAACCTTTGGAAAGAAAAAAAAGGTTTCCTATAATTGTGTTTTAAATGTAAAATTTTACACATAATGTGAAAACAAATAAGAAGTCCTTAACATTTTAGTTATGGGCAAAAACAAATAAGACCTCAAAATAGAACCTACATATAATAGTGCACACTGTCAATCCTGGCACTTGGGAAGCAGAGGCAGGTGGATCCCTTGAGCTCATGACCAACCTGGTCTACACAACAATTCCAGGCCAGCCAGAGCTACACAGTGGACCCTCTTTAAAAACAATAAAAGCTTAAATAACTGATACTAGGGTGTTTCTGTGGAAAGTATATTTTCTCCATCTTCATTCTTTTATTAGATTTGTAACATAAGGAAATAAGCATTTTAAAAGACCAAACTTTTGAAACCAAAATTCTCTATATTTTAATTTTGGTTCAAGTAATACATATTAAGATGACTAAAGAAAAGACCATATATCTTTTTGATGACATGTGAGGATGCTCTCGTGTTAATTTCAAACAAGTCAATAGATAAATGAAAAAACCACAAGTCTACAATAGCATGTCAAAATAGACAGCTTATCTAAAATATCCAGTTTTATATCTATTTTCAATAGCTTTTGGATAAATTCTCAACTATAACATTTCCCAAAGTTCTCAGAGATGAGTTGGATTCCTAACTTGACTTAAAACTGAAATCTTTCATTGCTGTCCTCTCATAAAAAAGGATGGCATCTGGTGGCTTGCACCTCTAGCTCAAGCTTCAGCGTCTGTGGCAAGAGAACAGCTGCATGTTGCAGCAGCCATGGCTGTAACAGTGAAACCCTGTCTCAGACAAGGGAAGGAGGCAGGACTTAAAAGGAACATTAAAGATTCCTCCACTTCACACAGCACTGTAGCAAAGCTCCTGTTTCCCTCAGTTTATTCACAATACTCACTCCAAGCCACTAGCAGCAAAGCACTTGAGATGAATAGTGATAACCTCTGGCATTTTATCAAATAAGAGACTTCGCTCTGCTTCCGTATAATGATGGCAATTTTCACAGAAATATTTATCTTCCCCTACAATTCTCTCCACTGAAGCAAATTGTGAAATTGCCCATCTCAAGGTCTTCATTTCTGTTTTTGGTTCTGGAGAAACTATAAAACAGAATTTTTCACTCATAAATATCTTTCAGACATCCACAAGTTAAACAAGTTTCCATGTGCAATTCAGTTTCAAATAACCCATCCCCAACATCTAAGATTTCTTTTACATGTATGTACATATACATGTCTTCTAAATATCATTAGCATAGAGATGTTAGGGACAGCAAACGCCAAATCAGCCCAGGCATTACTATAAGTCAACTGACAGTATGTTCAGGTACAGCCAGCCTCGTGATTCCTCAGGACACTGGACATCCCACACGTTTAATTTACACTTTGTTTATACAGATCATAACAGGGGTTCAAATATTAACTTTAAAATGATCCCAGTTACCAAAATATTAAAGTTTCAAATGTTAAAGTATTTCATTTTTGCATCCCAACATCTTACATTAAAATGCTATAATTTCATAAATCGAATTAACAAGTGGCACAAGAGAACAGGAAGGCTGTATGTTATACTGCAAGGATACTACACTGTTCCAGAGAAAACTAACTATCCCATGATCCACACACTCCCATTTGCTTACTTTCAGAGCTCTCCTCAACTTTAGAAAGCTCATCTTCTTGTACTGGGACACTAATATCCTGAAAATCTTCTCTTCTTTCTGTTAAGCTTTCACATTCCAAACAGCGAGTCCTTAATACTAGCTGGCCTTGAAATAATTTCTCTACGAGTTCAAAACCAATATGTTCTGCACCTAAAATGAAAACAGGAAAATTAAGTCTACATAGGTTTTTCAGTATAGTATAGTCCAATTCATCAAATTCCCATTGAAATAAAGTTTTATCATGATTACAACACCCATTTTCACATCTAGTTATGCAATGCCTTATTCATGAAATGTAATCACTACCAAAAACATTTTCAATAGAAATTACTATCCTTAGAATAAAGTCAGCTGAGTCTTCCCCTCATTTCCCAAAGACATGTCCTTAGAACTGCTTCAGAGAAAGAAAAAAAATTGGCACAATCACCAACCACATTAACTACAGATTTTCCCTTAGATGCGTACATGTATAAACAAAATCTCAACTAAGATTCACTGAATTGTGCCCTTTTATGGGAGAGGGAAAAAAACCATAGCTTTTCCATTGAAAATGTACTGAACTCCCCAAATTTAGAAACTATCAAGCAAAATCACCCTAACATCTAATAACAAGAGTATTATATAACACATGCTCACACACTCAAGAATAAACATTACAGTTGACATCCAATGGTAAATTACCATCTCAAAAACAAAATCTCAAATATTGTATATTTCTATAGCTATGAAGATCTAACTTGTCAACCTAGTCACTACACTGACCTTTGTTTATGGGCTTCACTTCACTAA
Organism: Mesocricetus auratus; assembly: GCF_017639785.1. Lineage (NCBI taxonomy): Eukaryota > Metazoa > Chordata > Mammalia > Rodentia > Cricetidae > Mesocricetus > Mesocricetus auratus. Next base: position 40,778,969 of record NW_024429197.1, read on the forward strand.
CGTTCGCGGGTGCAACACCTCCTGGAGACTCCAGTATACCACCATTAGCTGTGGGGTCACTCTGGTGCTTCCCTAAGTCCTCTTCAAGGCCACACTCATTTTCTCTAGGCTGTCCTCTGGATCGCTGGTTTGTTGTTATTTTCCCCAGACTACAGAACTTAGAAAGAATGCTGGGTTGCTTAGTTGCAGACTTTAACCAATTTATTTTAACTTTTGATTTCTTTTGAGAGGGTCTTGCACTCTCATTTTCAGAAACACACGTGGGGATGATTTTAGGAGAAATCTCTAATGTGTCACCAGTAGCTTTTCTTTTTGATCTAGTTTGTCTCTGGTTCTCTTCCAATGCCTGGGAGTCCTTGGACAGTTTAACTTTTTTCTTCATGTTACCAGACTCACTGTCGCTCTTCCTTTTCCAGTTTCCTTTTGGGAGTTTTTCTTTAGAGTCCTCCAAATCCTTCCCACTTTCAGTCTCTGTGCTGTTAACTCCACTTATTTCCTCTTTCTGATAAGGTTTTTCTTCTACCTTAGTAGATACTTCAGCAAAGGTTTTCACTTCTTCTTTTTTAAGGAGCTGGCATGTCTCTTGAATATTTCCCAAAATGCACTGTAGCACTTCCTGTGCATCATGCTGCAGGTATCCTTCATACATAGGGTTGAGTTCCCTACGAAAACAAGTGCTCATTTTAGCTAATTCTGGTTTTATATGAAACATAAAAGAAAATTTTTCCATCAACTGTTTTAAATATCCAAAAGTATTCTAATTTGAAACCTCTTACCTAAATTTACAGTTGAAAGTAAAAATCAATTTTACCATATTTCTTATAATCACAATACTATGACCCTCTTGTAAATATTACAAATAACTAATGCTGACAGTGTTTTACCATATCAGGTTTTATTAAAAGTGCCGTGTATTCCTCACTAACAGATGTCACAAGGTTAAATAACTTGCCTAAGAGGGTCTTAAAAAATGCAAAGAGGGTCCACAATTAACTCTTGGCCACTTTTTATAATGTCTCTTAACAAAAATAAACTTTTGTTAAGGTTTCATTATGAAATTTTTTCAATGTTATTATACATATATGTGTGTTTATTTTTAAGCACATATATTAAGGATTTAGAACCTGCAGTTTTATGCATGACACATTTTGTATACAGACCTACAACTTCTAATCTGAAATTTGTAGGATCATAATGTTTAGGAATTCTGGTATTTGTAACACTAAAAATAAAAAACCCAGAGACATATTGGGGTTCAACCTGAAGACCAGGGAAGCAAAAGCAGTCAAGATACCAGAGAGGGCTGGGGCATTCCTATCCTTAATGTGGCTGGAGAATAAATGCCTTATACTGACTACTGAAGACCCTGCTCCCATCTTTTATACCCCTCTAGTGCTGGGATTAAAGGTGTGTGAACCCAGGTGCTGAGATCATCTTTATGTGAGCTGTTTCTCTTTATGACTGGATCAATCTTGTGTAGATCTGGGTGGCCTTGAACTCACAGAGATCAGTCTACCTCTTAATCCTGAGTCCTAGGAATTAAAGGTGTGTGCTGACTTTGCTTTCTGAATCCTCAGCAAGATTTAATAAATCATAAATAATAAATCACCACAGGTATTTTCATTTTCAAATAACAATATGGGTGCTGGTCAATGATACAGTATATGCTCAAACATGTACAAAGCCTGGGTTCAATCCTCAGTACCACAAAAATGAGTAATATATAAATACCTGGGCTTTACCACCAGAGTACAATATAGAACATAATTAAAAATATGAATCATCAACACAGGGGCAGTATCTTATAATCACACATTAAACTTTTGACAGAAAATTTATTAATTCACATCAGGAAGATCTGAGTAAAGAATGTAAACTAACATAAATTTGAATCTAACTAGTATCATTTATTTTAAAATTTTTTTCAAAGTCTCTGGGACATAAAAGGTTATAAGCCTACAACTTCATTTTCTTGCCATTTATTCCTATTTATTCCTATATTACTCTCATCTAAAGACAGAAACAAGTAGATAAAGACTTGTGAGATGTGTTAGAGACTATACCTGAGTGTGTTAAGCAGTCGTCGTGGCTGTGTAGCAAGTTCATCTGTATATTTCTCTGGATTTAAAAGAAAACTAGCCTGAAGCTGTTCAACAGACATTATTAAGGACTGTAAACTGCATATAAGCTCATAACTCGCCAGAGAATCTTCTCTGCAGCTTCCCTATCAAGAAAAAAAAATTATAAACATTAAACAAGTCCCTCTATACTTCTTAGTCTCACTGATTTCAGTACAACAAAAATTCTATTAAGCATACAGAGTTTTTCCAGCTGCTTCCTAAATGGAAATTGACTTTCTAATCTATTTTCTTTTAATGTATTTATTTGCAGTTGGGGCTAGGGTTATGGTTCAGTGATAAAATTTCACTTGACTAGTAAACAATGCTTAAAAAATAAAATAGGAAAAAAAACCTCTATACAAGACTGACTTTAGCTGGGCAGTGATGGCTCACACCTTTAATCCCAGCACCCGGGAGGCAGAGGCAGGCGGATCTCTGTGAGTTCAAGACCAGCCTGGTCTACAAGAGCTAGTTCCAGGACACAAAGCTACAGAGAAACCCCGTCTCAAAAACCCAAGAAAGAATAGGACATACTGACGATAAAGTCCCAAAAAGCTTAATTCTTGTTTATAATTATCAGAAATAATCTGTCACCATTGTCCTGAACTCTCTTGATCTATTAACCTTTTATTTAACAAATCAGTGTAACTCTTCCCATTACTTTCTTGTTTGTGTGAGATGTTTTTTGTAGGTCTCACAGTATAGCCATGTCTGGCCAAGAAATCACTATAGGGACAAACCAGCTTTGGGCTCAGCCTCAGAAATCCACTTGTGTTTGCCTTCCAAATGCTGGAATTTAAAGATATGTACCACCATGCTTATTTCACTTTTTAAATTAATTTCTGTTATCTTTTTACCTTATCTTTCTGATTAGAGTCATCCTTCAGAGCTTCCTTCTTCCTTGAAATAATATTGAATAAGTGCTTCACTCCAGACTTAAAACCAGGACAAAAGTATAACACCTGCAAAAGTGACATTGTCTAAATACTGAGCAAACAATACACCTAAAATCACTAACACCTTCTGTAGGGCATTTTCAATGCACATTACCTAAAAGTTAGCCATTAAGACCCTTATCAAAACTTGTTCTCTACTCCACCAGTACTAACCCACTGTTCCCTCAGTAGCAGTTAGCTCTGAACCTAGGTAGATATATTAATAAGATTAAGATTACAAGAGCAAAAAAAGCAAACAAAAAATTTTAAGGGCTACAAAATGACAAAAGTTTTAAAGTGGACATAGCACCAGGATGAAGCAGAAGAAAAAAAATGGTTTGGCATATTCTTCTTAACCAATCTAACCAATTTTAATATTTCACCGTTTTTTTCTTACCCCATAAGAAGTTTAGGAATGTGCAGTTTAGAGTATTATAGCCTAATTTGGTTTGTTTACAAAAAAGATAAAGCATAGACGAGGCCATTCAATAATATAAAAATTTCAGAAACATTAACCATTACATCATTTTACCTGAAGAATACTATTGAGATAGCAAGTATTGCCAAGATTATTCAATCCCACAAATGGTAACAAGTTTTCTTTCTTCTCACAGTTTATTGGTGAGGACTGTGCAGCAGGAACAACTTGGTCACTATTAAAATACAGGGAAGAAAAGATATAAAGAGACATTAAGGTGGAAATGCTACTGCCCTAAGTTTAGGGTTTTTACAAAGGGGGTATGGCGTGAACAGTCAGGTGACAGATTCAAACATATAACATGACAGATTCAAAACATTAACATGAACCCCTAAGAGATTCTAAAACGTACCGTTACCACAAACCTCAAAATAATTCCCTTAAGAGGATGTAATCCCACAAAAGTAAATGAACGGATATGGTGGTTCCTTTCACCTACTATGACATTTTAATCAGTTTAATTCTGAATGTAAACCTGGAAATAAGCTAATAATTAGCAACACTCGTTAAGAAAATTATACTAAGGTCCTGTTTGTAAAGGTGTAGAAGTCTATGAAGAGAATTATACTGCTTCTCCTTACTTAAATAGGTCATCTTTTTTCAACCTTTGGTGCTTAGGATTGAACCCAGATCACTGAGTTATACCCAACCCTAAACAATCACTGGGAGAACATGGGGTAAAATCTACTTTAGTTACCCAACAGACTGCCCAACTATAGATAGACTCCAGCTAGAGCAATTTAGAATATTCGCTTTTATTATTTATTTTTTTAATTTAAAAAATTTATATTATAATGAATTCAAATTAAAACATCGTGCAGTTAAAGTAATGTAGCCACTCAAACAAATACTTGTCCAGGCCTAAAGGACAGCCATTCTGAAGCTATGGAGTTCCATTTCAAACCATCAATTACATTTTTTGTGCAGTTATCCACCATAAAAAGAGGAAAACATAGTTTAGACTAGAATTAGCTTTGTATCCTTTGTGACTGGACTCATTTTTACTTCATGTGCATTTCTTCTCTCCTTATCTTTCTCTTTTTAGTGACTAAAGAATTTATGTGCATTAAAGCCATTTTTAAAATCCAGTTTCAATATAATTTGCAACTCTCCTGCTTCTGAGTAGTTTTGGAGTATAACTGTCAAGTCTTCTGAACCAACCAAAGAAAGCCCTGTTCTTACACAAATGCCCTGCAAGATGTCAAGCATAAGCTGAAACTTTCAGTGGATAATTGCCTGGTAGTCTCGATCACTCACAACACTGATATCAATGTTAGTAAGTTAACACTGTGCTTGTGATCCTATGAGGAACCACCGGGACACTTTAATTCTGGTCTCACTAAGTACAAATTCAACCCAAGTTCAATGTTCCTTCACTGATTCAGAATAAAGTACAGAGATACATTTAAAATAAGATACATACATTTCAGACCCTCTATATTCAGAAGCCTTTTCTTCATTTTCTTGAGAATCGGTGAAATCTAAAGCTCTTTTAGTTTCCTTTTTCTGAAAAAACTTCAGAGAAAGTCTGTTTTTCTTCGAAGGACTACCTTTTGAAAGCCCATTACTTTCACTAGGTATGACACCAGGCATTTTCTTTTAAAATTTCAAGGAGTTGACGAGAAGTAACTTATAGAAGGCAGCTGTAATCACCAATTATATCTGTTAATCACACACACAAAAAAGATGTCATTAGTTCTCAGTTATCGAGTACAGGTGACAGAATTAATCAAGAGGCTGGTCAAATCAGGACATCCTATTTAACCCTGATGTCTGACAGCAGACACTTAGGTTTTTATTGTTTACATCATTGGTTCTCGGCCTAACTAATGCTGTGACCCTTGAATACACTTCTTCGTGTGGTGATGCAACTACAAAATTATCTTGTTTCTACTTCAAAACTGTAATTTTGCTGTTACCAATCATAATGTAAACGTCTGATATGCAAGATCTCTGATATACAACCCCAGTGAAAGGGCCGTTTGACCCCAAAGGGGTTGCAACCCACAAATTGACAACTGCAGGATTAAATGAAGCTACACTGTCTAACTTTCTTAAAGAGAAACTACTAAACTCTTACTACTTTAGTATATATACATTCAGGGCCACATCACAAAATATGCCCATCTAGAACACAATAAAGCCCTGGAATTAGGTGAAAACTCAGTGCTGGTGAAATGGCGCAGTGGGTGAGGACACTTTCTGCTGCGCCTGACAGCCTGGGTTTACTCAGCTTCCGAAGGGCGCTCTGCCCCTTGTGTGCACACCCATAAACACAAACCGTTTTTTAGAAAAAGCAGGGTTACACAAAATCACCAATTATCATTTTTAAAAAATGGTAGCCGAACAACCGTCTTTAATTGTAAAATAAACAACAGGGATGTGGCTGGGCGATCGTAGTGCATGCCTTTAGTCCCAGCTAGAGCGGGAAGTGGCAAACGGGATCTCTGTGAGTTCGAGGCCAGCCTGGTCTACAGAGCAAGTTGAAGGACAGGCTCCAAAGCAATACAGAGAAACCCTGTCTCGAAAAACCAAAACAAACAAAAATAACTAAAACTGCACTGAACAAGAACCTTTCTACCTGTTTCAAGGTAAAACTTCAAAATAGAAGAAAAAAGATACAATATTTGTGATACTTTATAGAAGTCTATTTTTTTGGGACATCTAGAATAAAAATATCCTTTTATCCCAATATCCCTAAAATACAGACGAATTTCAAATGTAGGTATCTGAGTAGTAAATTGAGATACACAAAAATTCAAATTCTACCCCCAAACATTTCACTCCGGTGTACACTGCAGTCAACCCATTTCTGGAAACCAACTCAGGAAGAACTGAATAGCATATAGATTTTCCCATCTTTTCCACAACTTAAATTCTGTCTCCTGGCCCCTTAATGTTCCAGATGAAACATTATGAATAAGCTGCTACTATTATTTAACAATAAAAAAGGTCATGTTGTAATAAATCAGCCTTCGCTAAACTGTCAGAGCATTAATGACTCAGGAAAGGTGTCTTCCTGGTAGCCAATAAGAGAAGGAAAAAGTGATCCAGCCAGCTGAAATAGCGGGCCACCACCCCGGCCAAGCATCCCCTGCCGGCCCCGGCAAACAACCAGCCAGCCAGCACTGACGGGTCGCCGAGAGCGTGACACTTTCCAGGTTCTTAGGCTCTCACCGTCCCTTCTATGTAGGGGCTTTTCAGTCAAAAACGTTTCTCCCGAACTATATAGACCAAGCTTTGTGTAAGGAACTTGACGGTAAACCTCGACCAAATGACACCGTGAACCCAGCCCCATTACTTTTCAAATCTGTATAAAATGACAAGACTCAACTGTTTTCAAGAAAGATGTGAAACAATAAAGACTAGCTCTTGGGCGCAGGGTTAAGACACGTGGCGCCGTTCACACTTCTGGGGAAACTCTTGTCAAGAAAATGCGCGGTAAAATTTCGCAAACCCTGACCCAGGACACAGCTATCGCAAACATCTCTCCTCCCGGCCAGCGCCCGCGTTACGAAAGGCGCGGGCAGAGAGAGGAGCACAGGCTGCCGGGTGGCCGCCCGGGGTCGCCGCGCACGCCGTCGCCGTCCCCGTCCCCCGCAGCGCAGCGCAGCCCGGGCCTCGCTGGGGGAGCCCCCTCTCCACGGTCCGCACCTGCCCCGAACCCCCGACCCTCCTTACCCAGTCATGGCCCTGAGCGAGTCCGCGGCGCCGCCGCCGGGGAGACCAGCCGGGCAGAGTGCGGGCGCGACAGGTGAGCTCCGCCGCCGTCCCGGGAGAGGGATCGCTGGTGGGTGCCTCCCGCGGGGGAGTGACCATTCGTCCGCGGAGCGGGAGCCGGGCCGCCGCTCGCTCCTGCCCGCCGCCGCCCCACTACATCCCCGGCGCAGCCCCGCCGGGAAGGCTCCGGGCGCACAGCGGTGGCGGCGCTCCCGAGCCGCAGGGTCCCCGCTCGGCCACCGACGGGAACTTGGCGCGTTTTCCTTAGTCTCAGGACCCCCGCGAGTGAACCCCCGCCCGCGCCAGCGTCGCGGCTGGAGGTGGCGTCCTCGGAAAGTGCCGGTTCTCCTCTCCACGCTGCAGAGACGCGAAAGGCGCGAGCCGCCGCGCGACCGCCCCTCGCCGCCCGCACGCTCGCCTCCGGAACCGGCTGGAACGGTAGTTCCTCCCAGGGCCTAACGGGTTCTGCAGTTCAAACAGCGCAGGCAGCGGCGCGGGCAGCTCGCGCGGGTCCTCGCAGAGGCGCGCGCTGCGCAGGAGGCCGGGCTGGCGCGCTGGAGCTCGCTCACGCCCACTTCTTTTTTTTTTTTTTTTAATTCTTTTTAAACATTCGTACTCGCGAGTTGAAGGGGAGGGAGCTTACGGGTCGGGAGATGGGACAGGGAGTGGCTGGGACAAGCCCCTTCCTCAGGTGCTCAAATGCGCCAATCCAGGGTGAACAGTTTCCAAAACCTCAGCCCCCCGCCCCACCAGGAAGAGCCAATCAGAAGTACCTACACAAAAAGCCAATTAGCAGGCAGAGATACAGGCGGCCCAATAAAAAAGTCGAGGGAGCGAGGCTCAGCCCGCCGTGGTTGGGCGAGCGGCGTCCCGGGGCGCCTCTTCCCGCGCTCATTGGCGCTCCAGGGCGCGCTTTAGCTGCCGGCGGTTAGAGTTCCGCTTTACGTTTTGTTAGCACTGGGAGGCGGCTCTGCACGGGGCCTGGCCCAGGAGCCACACCCTCCGGGGTCGCCGCCTCCCTTCTTTTTTTTTTTTTTTTTTTTTAAATGAGTGCGCTTTCTGGCTGGGTTGCCTGAGAGCCTGGGAAAATGGCTGACGGGCTCGCCGGCGGCTCCGCGCTTGCTGGGCGGCCAGTTTACAGCCGAAGCCGCGGCGCAGTCCCAGGCCGTCGGATAAAAGCAAGCACTGCCCTAGAGCCGCGGGTGGAGTTTTAGTTTACAGTCTGGTCTCCCTAGTTGCAGTAGCTTCGACGGGTTCTGGTGCGAGCTGGTACTAAATGATGGTATTCCAAAGCAGCCAGACCGCCTTGCCTGTTTGGGGAATTTGGTTTTGTATCCTATATCTTTTGTGAGACTGCGGTGCTGCCGCTGAAAACTCTGGGCAGCCGTTCAAGTAGGGCTTTTGTGCGATTGGTTTTGTTTTGGTGCTCACTGTCGCCAGGTTGTTGTCAGGGTGGCAGGGATTACATGGGAAATGTACTCCCTGCGTTACGGTCTACGGGAGACCGAAATGAAACTGGTGGTTTGAAATGTGAATGGTAGATAAAGAATGTAACAGTTCGGTGTTTTCGATGGGATAGTTTAGAAAGACTTGAGGTGACCTTTTGGCAGGCAGCTCCAGGAAGTGGACCTTGAAAGGAATGGAGGAAAGATCCCTGCAGCTTTAGTTAGGAAGGCAGTGAGGGCAAGATCTTACATCGTAGAGTCTAAGGAAGACGGTAAGAATGGCAGTGAAATGAGCGTGTATGGAGACAAGCAGGAAGCTCGTCTTCCCGGAGTTACCCTCAGCAGCCTAAGGAGGTCCTGTCAGTTTAGGGACCTGCACTCAGTCCAAACTGGGATTTGCGACTTAGTCACAGAAACGCATGTTCAGAGTGGCCAGTTTGTGGACCAGGATTGGAGTTTAGAGATACCTGAATGCAGGGGTGAGGATGAGGGTTCAGAGAGGCTCAGGAGGAAAGATAAGCTATAAAGGAACATGGATGTGGCTGCTTAAAGTACAGTCCCATAGACCTGCCCCAGTGTGGGTACAATTTCAGTCATTCATAGAATTTTGGTGGTATTTGAAGTTTCTATCTTTAAAGGGTTTCTAAGAAGCCTAGAATAGCATACATCTCTGAATAACCGGTTTCTAGGGCGCTCCTGACAGAATGACAGTTGGTAAAGTAAAAGTCTAACCCACTGGGATACTGAGAGGTAGGAAAGCTAAACTAACAGTTCATTTAAGATTCTCACTTGCTATCTAGAGGTAGGAAAGCTAAAGTAACAGTTCATTTAAGATTCTCACTTGCTATCTGGGGAAAGGAATGAGGCTCTACTCAGGGTCATTCATACCCCAGCCTTAAGCCTGGTCATTGTTACTTTAGCATTAAATACCTTGGTACAAATAACACTACGTAGACAGCCTTATAGCAAAGACTTTGGAATCCTCATATGGCCGAGGCCTAAGTCACACTCGAAGCTGGGGGACCCTTTTCTCTGCCCATGTCCCTTTCCATAATTTTCCCCTTCTGTTTCTGTCAGAGATCTGATTAAATTGGCTGAATGCCACCAAATAGTTCTGAACTAGTAGGGAGCAAGGCTGATAAAAGTGACGTGAGCCCCGTGGTGGCGTCCATGCCTTTAATCCCAGTATTCAGGAGGAAGCGGCAGGTAGATCTCTGTGAGTTCTAGGTCAGCCTGATCTACGAAGTGGGTTCCAGGACAGCCTGAGCTGTTAACACAGAGAAACCCTGTCTTCGAAAATAAAATTTTTTAACAAGTGACTTGCGGTGGGAAAAACTGGACCACGGGGCACAAGCAGAAAGATCACTAAGAGGATGTTTCACAGAGCCAAGGGATAAGTAGTGACTTGCAATAAGTCCTAGTAGTTTATGTTATCAGGGAAAATATAATAAAGGCTATATTGCTTTGATCCTAGAGACTGTCATTCAGTATGTAACATGAAAAATAAATGACCCAGAGACCTAGCTGAATATCAGAAAAAGCAAAGCAGCTTCTTACCTCTACCTCAGGCTGAATGGGCTGGTCCTGTCTCCACGAGCTCTCACCAAACCTCGGACTGTATCTTTCCCAGCATGGCTGGAGAATGATTGCCTCTCTGAGACCTAGCTTCTGTCTTATATACTTCCCTAATGTTGGGATTAAAGGTGTGAGCTCTAATTCTCTTTTAGACTGATTCACAGCTGCGGAGCTGTGAGCTGGAGGGAGTTTAGGGTATAGGAGGAGATGAGAAGGGCTAGGATGTTAGTTAGCATGGACTCTGAAATGTGTGGCAGGTACTGTAGGATCCTGGAGGCCAGCCAGCATGTACTGATATGCTGATAGGTACCACAAGTAGCCATATGTCCCTTCTATCAGAGGTGAGGAAAATCACTCCTTTCGGTAGATGGAAACCAGTTTCACGAGTTCCTGAGGAGTGCTGGCTTTTTTTTTAAATCTAGCCATCAGAAATCCTCTTACAGTCCAGGTTAGGCACATTGGACTGCCTCATGGAGTTTGGGGAGTTGGAGTTTCCTTTGGCGCTAACAAAAGGGATCTTTGGCCATTTACTTAAGTAACTTTACCTCCTAAGGAAATGAGCATAGCCAGATATTTCAAGGTGTGGAAGACAGGATCTGAACTAACATTGAAACATTGACATCCAGGGACCAGAAGCATCATGTTTCCTCCATTAGCATGAAAGCATACAGAGACCATTTAGTAAATGGAGTCATTATCAATCAGCCAGCTAGGGTCTTTTTGCTCAATCTAGATGGAAAGCATAACTAGGTGAGGATAATAAGTAGCATTGGCAGCATGGGGCCCTTGAATGTCCAAAGCCTAGAGACAGAATTGCCAGGTGCAGAGCCAGCCCTAGTAGCATATGTCCCAGGATCAAGATGAAAAATATAGCTCCAGATTTTAACCACCAGTAGGACCAGCACTATGGAAGCTATTATATAAAGTCCTCAGCTTCCAAAAACAGGCAACCACAAACAGCACCCAGTAATGTTACAGCCATTGACTAGCCCCCAAGAGTTAGGACCCTCAGCTCCCACAATGGCCTGTGTTACAGCTCTCAGGTTTTAAGGCTTGGCAACTCTCTGAGCTCTTCTGGTGACTGGGGCTTGCAATTTCTCATCTCCATCTCTTCACAGCCTTCCTTGTCTCCACACTGCTGCCTGCGTGGAGACAAGGAGTTCTCTAGCCACATCCTCAATGTTGCATCCATTCATGCTGCTATATTACCACTGCTCATGCTCTACCTTTAATCCCAGCACTTGGGAGGCAGAGGCAGGTGGATCTCTGTGAGTTCGAGACCAGCATGGTCTTCAGAGTGAAACAGCCTCCAAAGCTACAGAGAAACCCTGTCTCCAGAACCAAAAAAAGAAAGAAGAAGAAAAAAAAGTACCCCAGGGAGAGACAAGTCTTCCTCTCTCTGATAAGTCTGAGTCCTAGGATAGGCTTACTGGGTCTGAGGCCCCTACCAGACATCATTTCCCCCATTTTCCAATTATATAATTATTGTCCTTGTAGTTGGACTTTCTTTGGACCACCAGCTCCCAAATAATGACAAAGAGACTTCTTTAATTATGAAAGGTTGACCTTAGCTTAGGCTTGTTTCCAATTAGCTCTTGAAACTTAGTTGTCCCATTTACATTAATCTACATTCTGCCACATGGCTGGTTACCTCTGCTCGGTACTGTGCATCCCACTTCCTCTGCATGCGGCTGGTAAATCCCACCTCTCTCCTTCCCAGAGTGCCTGTCTCTTTTTGGAAGCCCCACCCATCTTCTTCTGCCTAGCTATTGTCCATACAGCTCTTTATTAAACTAATCAGAAGGTGCCTTGGCAGACAAATCTTCACAGCATACAAAAAGATTATCCCACAACATTTCCCCCTTTTTGTCTAAATAAAAAGGAAAGGTTTTAACTCTAACACTGTAAGGCTATATATATAAAGTACAATTTTCAGGTAAGAATTACATTCACAATGCTCAATCCCTTAGTATTTAGCAAATTCATAGAAAGTACTCTATTACCTATCCTATTTTGGTGAGTCCAAAGATTTATACATAAACCATTGTCATAACTTGTATTACCAGCCTAAGAATATCCTTTTAGACCTTAAAACATCTTCATAAATAAACAACTTTTATGTCTCTCAACATTTATAAACTTTACATCTCTTTTGTAACTTTTTTAAATTTGGTAGCAAAAAAGAAAAACCCAGTAAAACTGTAACTATCTAGCCTTCAGCCTCCATCAGAGATCTGAGAAGGATAAAATATTACAACTCTAATCTGTACTTCTTAAATACCCTAAAACAGTTTGTAATAATAGCTTTCAAGGACTAGAACTTTACATTACATTTTTAAAATGAGCTGCATAGGTACAATACTTTATTTAAATAAGAGTAGAAACATATATACAGTATGTTATAACAAAAATAACCTTAAATTTGTATCAATATACAAAAATCCATACCAATGAAAATATTTGAGTATATTAGTTGCTTTTTAGTAGATTCAATAATCTTCACTTTTATCCTATCATTCCTACATCCCCTCCCTTTTTTTCTAAATAGGAGAGTAAGGATAGAGGAAAAAGAGATCCCTTAATCCAACCTCCTTTGTTTAGTTTCCTTCCTGATTATGACCATGACAACTTGCAACTAACCACCCTAAACAATGACAAACATCTATAACGCATCGAATGACCAAAAAACCACCCACCTCACCTCTTGGGAGGGTGGGCGTCATGTTCTAATAATTGTTTCCTGTTGTCTGGGGGCAATGACATCTCTAGCAGTTCCTGAGAAAATTAGGATAATGTCCAAGACTTGGAGAGCTAGCTGTATCATTTGTTGTCCAGTCTCTTTGTGATGGAAAAGTGCAGGGCTTATCTGAAGTCCTGGCTGAACCATTTAGGCTAATTGCTTTGAAGTTGTCCTGAGCAGTTTGTAGTCTGAAGCTGGTCTTTGGGTGGTGTTTGTCAGCTTATCATATAGTCCAGGTGGATTTGTTGTTGCAGGAGCCCATCTTCTTTTTGAAAACATTTTAAATGCCATTGGCAGGGCGTTGGTGGCACACGCCTTTAATCCCAGCACCTAGGAGGCAGAGGCAGGCGAATCTCTGTGAGTTTGAGGCCGGCCTCCAAATCAATACAGAGAAACCCTGTCTTGGAAAAGAAAAGCCATATACAGAAGATCTCTGAAAGGTTAGAGGACCACAATCTATTTGTAAGTGTTACAGCTCCGAAGGAAAAGGTATTCTGGCAGTTGGAAGCCAAGGAATACCTACAGCTCGGAAGGGAAAGGTATCCTGCTGTCAGAAGTCAAGGAATACCTACAGCTGGGAAGGGAAAGGTATTCTGTCAATTGGAAGCCAAGAATACCTGTAGCTCTGAAGGGAAAGATGCCCCAACAGAAGTGTTAAATCTCTGTTCCAGTGGGGCATGGTTTCCCCAGCAAAGTGTTACAGTCCTTTTTCCAAGAAAGGTTTCCCTAATCCAAGTGTAACAACTCTGCTCCAACAGCGGAGGATTTCCCCATGAGGTTGCTATAGCTCTGCTATGCTCTATTTTGGAGAAATGTTGTAGTTCTGCTCAGAGTTCCCAGAGTGTAACAGTTCTGCTTCAGTTTCCCCATCCAAAGTGTTACGTTCTGCTTTTCTCCTGTTCCCCTCTGGTGAGAGACATTACAGCTCCGTTCTGCTCCAGCAAAAGTTGTTACATCTCAGCTCCTCTGCTCCTGCAAAAGAAAGTCATTGCAACAAACTTTACTCACAAGATTTATTGAGAGGGATGAATCCAGAGGAGTCACTGCCTCTGCCAAGGTGGAAAAAGGGCAGCCACAAACTGAACAGGTATAGGGCTAATATAGGACTTCTTAAGGGAGGAGCTTTCCAAGGTGGAAATTTTCAAGGTGGAGATTGGCAGGATCTCAATTCCTGAGCTTGGGACAAGTAAGAGATTGGTTGGATTTCATGCTCGGAGATTGGTTGGTTTCATTTTCAGGGACTGTTTGGTTTTTGTACCCTGGATTGGTTGGTTTTCGTGCTCGGGGATTGGTTGGATTTCAATTCCTGAGTTGGTTAGGAACGGGGTGTGTTTCCTTGGCTCTGGTGTCAGGGTCAGGGTGTTCTTTCACTGGCCCCTTTTACCCTACACTGTTAAGTAAATCTGGGGAACACAAACTTAGTTCCTAGTTACCTACTTCAGACTCAAACCTGAAAACACATACAGGAAGCTAGATGAAGCTTATTTCTAGAATTGGTTAGTACTCAGTATTCTATATGAACACTAATATTTTGACACTAATATCATGTACACCTACAGTAAAATATCCGTGCACCTACTATACAATATCTGTGCACCTACTGTTCACTATCTATTCTGTGTATCTACCGTATACTATCTGGTCTGTACACCACTTGTTTATTCACTCTATTCTTTCTATGCAACTACTGTACATGATCTGTTCTGTGCCCCTACTGTACACTCTCTGTGCACCTATAGTAGAATACCTGTGCACAAACCTTACGCTATCTGTTTTGTGCACATAATGTATAATATCTGTGAACATACTGTACACTATCTGTCCTGTGCACCTCTTTACACTATCTGTGTCCCTACTGTTCAGGATCTGCGCACATACTGTACACTATCTGATTTGTGCACCTACTGTACACAATCCGTTCTGTGTACCTTTGTTCTCCTGGATCGGTGGCCAACAACCCCTGAGAAAAGGGAGACCCACAGTTGTACCTGAATCTACTGATGTTTTAACTATGTTCTCCACCCTGTGACCCTGAAATCTGTACCTCACCACTCAGATGGTGACCTGGTGGGATTTCAGATCCTGCAGGCATAAGCTCGGCCATGGTCACAGCTGCCAAATGTAGGTTTTAATAAAGTTTCTATAATTCTATTTACCAATAAAGATTCAAGAGTCAGGTGTTCTCTACTAGATCAAAGAAGCTGAGACACAACCACTGACCCTCCTTTTTGGCTCTCCACTCGTTCCAAACCAAAAAGGTCATGAATCCCTAAATCCCTCCCTACTCTTTCCTGTGCATCTCTCTATCCATATGTCTGGGTCCCCAATATTCTCTATGACTAATTCTTGTCAACTACTTGCTGGATCCACCTCTGATCCAGGGTTAATTTTATTAGCACAGTCTCAGAGTTTTACAGTGCAATCAAATATCCCAAAACATGACCTATTGATGCAAACCCATTAGAATCTTTGCCTGGGAGGTAAAAAAACAAAACTAACAAAATCGTCATAGTGGGAGTTGTAAGTGGAAGCTTTTGAACTGCCCTTGTCTCCAGCCAAACATGGTACAATGTTTTAACTCAAGCCCTAATACAAAACACACCAAGTGGTTTAAATAGAAATTGTCTCTCATGGTGATAAAGCCAGGGAGTCCAAGACTATGTGTTGGCAATTTCTTTCTGGCAAATGGTCACCAAGTCTTCATGTGGCCTTTCTTAGGAGTATGTGCATGGAAAGATAACTGTGATCCATCTTCCTCATTTTGCAAAGACATAAACATGGAGTAGGGGCAGTTTTCACAAGCTTTCACCATTAACTAAGAAGCCATGGACAGTAGATGGCTTCTTGGAGAAGGAAGATTCCGTTTCTTTAAGACTGTGACTGCTGGTAGGTTACCTCTATCCAGTGGATAATGCCATGCCCAGGAGTACGTGGGCAGTAGAAACTGGAATTGATGGGTTATTTAAAAAGAGTTTTTAAAATGAAGAGGGCATGAAGTTGGGGTTTAGGGATGTGGGGGTGGAGGTAAGTGGTATAGGAGGTGACTATGATCAAAATATATTGTGTAAAATTCTCAAGGACTTAATAGCAACATAAAAATAAAGATAGTCGTCTGCTGTACATTGCATGTGTTGTAGCTCTGAAGGGAAAGTCTTCCCCAACTGAAGAGTTACAGCTCTGCTCCAATGGGGTAGGTTTCCCCCAGGGAAAGTGTTACAGCTCTGCTCTGAGAAGGATCCTGGCAACTGAGAGCCAGGGAACACCACAAAGTCACACAGCACACCAAACCTCACACAAGACGTTTATTGGGAAGGGAAAAATCCAGGAGGGTGGCTGCCTCTGCACTGGTGAGAAGCATCAGGCAACTGAACAGAATGCAGGATTTATATAGGATTTTGAGGGGGGGAGCAGAACTATTCAGGGTGGCTTGGAATTGGTGGGGGGTTGTGGCCTGATCATGGGGCAAGCTTAGGTATTGGTGGGATTCTATGGTCAGACTCTGGGGGCAAGCCCAGGGATTGCTGGGATTTCAAATCCTTGACTCTCATCTCGGGGTCAAGTCAGGGTCAGGGTATTCTTTCTCTGGCCCTTTTACCCTACATGGATGGTGGTACATACCTATAATCTCAGCACTCAGAAGACTGAGGCAGGGAGATCATAAATTGGAGATATTCCCAACTATATAACAAGACACTGTTTCTAAAAGAAGCGCACACACACACACCTTGTATACACATCCCATTGTGGTAGGACCATTCTCATGATCTCCTCTAATACGGACTATGTATGTGTCCCCTGAAGTTCATATATATGGTGACACCTAATTCCCAGTGTGACAGTTGGAAGTAGAGTCCTTTGGAGGTATTTAGGAGTGGGATAAACTGCCCTTCAAAAAGAGATTGTGGAGGACGTCTTTGTTCCTCCTCCATACAAGCATTCAACCAGGAAGCAGTCTCTCACCAAATATAAACGCTCTCGGTACCTTGACCTTGGACTTACCACCCTGAAAGACCATCAGATATGCATTTCTGTTATTCATCAACCACCTAGCCTGTAATTTTATGTTACCACATCCCAAAAGGACAAAGACAATGAACTATTTACCACCAAGAGACTCACAAACACCATCACAAACTATCAGGTTTGAACAAACAGGAAAACAATGAATTTTGTATTTCAGGAGGGAATGACAGGAATTAGGACCACCTTTATGAATCTAAGGGAAACAGACCTGCAGAGCATATTACCATTTAGTTCACCATCTGGCCCTACAAAAATCATATAGATAATGAAGAATGACTGAAGATTACTAAAGCTCACCCTATTAGTAGGTCGAAATGCAGCTGCTGTGCCAGATGTTGGGTATTTTCTAGAGCAGATTCATAGAGCCTTAGGTATTTGTATGCATCATTGATTTTGGTGAATGTGTTATTTTTTTTATTCCAAACATAAGGAAAGACTAGAAACCGATGGCATTTTTACGAAACAGAGAAAAGGGCACATATGCAGTTTGGTC
The DNA here is from genome assembly GCF_017639785.1 of Mesocricetus auratus. NCBI lineage: Eukaryota > Metazoa > Chordata > Mammalia > Rodentia > Cricetidae > Mesocricetus > Mesocricetus auratus. The sequence continues at coordinate 40,796,498 of NW_024429197.1, forward strand.
TTAGGCCTTTTCTAATGGCACTCATGAAATTGCCACAAGAATTGAACCTTCTATACATCCTGCAGGGCAACACATTGGCCCATTATATCAGTGACATCTTCTTACTTGGGCAGAATGGATGAATTACAAGCATAGCTGTTGAAGAGGCTTAAAAGACTAACTTATACTTTCATGGTGAAGATGTGGAGGAACATACAAAAGAAAGATAAAGGGGCTGGGAATAGTGGTGCATGCCTTTTATGCTGACAAGTGGAAGACAGAGGCTAGTGGATCTCTGAGTTCAAGGCCAGCCTGTTCTACATAGTTCCAAAACAACTAGGGCTAGGGCTATGTAGAAAGACCCCGCCTTTAAAAAAAAAGTCAATTTTTATTTTCTACCCTGGAAATCAATAGATAATGACTAAAACACCACCACCTAGAAATAGAAACACTTTATTTAGATATAATACCAAAGAATCAGTCAGGGGCTGGAGAGATGGCTGAGTGTTTAAGAGACTGCTCTTCCAGAGGACCCGGGTTCTGTTCCCAGCACCCACATGGCAGCTCACACCTGTCTGTAACTCCAGTTCAGTGGATTTGGTATCCTTACACCAATGCACATAAAATAAAAGGTAAAGTATTAAAAAAAAAAGAATCGGCCAGAAGTTGACAGTGATTACCCTGGAGAATGTGGATTCTTGTCAAAACTATTTAGTTCCTTTAAATCATGAATGTCTACAACATTAAAAAAAGAAAAACACCTTTGTAAATAAAAAAAAGAGGGAAGGAAGGGAAGAAAGAGTCCTCTGTACGCAGATTGCTTTTGTAGTTCACATTGGGACAGTTTTGGGTTGACGTGAGTTCTTTCAGCCTTCTAGCTATAAACTGAAGGAAGACTCAGTAACTAAGCCCTTAAGCTTCATCCTGCATTTTAAATAAAGGCTTAGAAACAGCTGAGCAAGGGGCTGGAGTGACGGCTCAAAGGTGGAGAGCTCTGGCTGCCCCTGCAGAGGACCCAGGCTCAGTTCCCAGCACCCACACAGAGGCTCACAACCATCAGTGACGCCAATTCCAGGGGATCCAAAGCCCCTTCCGACCTCTGTCAGCTCCTGCCTGCACATGGTGCACATAGGTACACTCAGCACACACATATGCTCTTAGCTAAGTAAATATTCTAAAATAGCTGGTCAAACACCCTCAAAGACATAAATCTCAACAAAAAGGATCACTTTGAAACATCAAAGTCCACTTGGAAGGTAAAGTCCATTTGATGGAAGAATTTTGGTTTTTTATTTCTTTATCTCCAGCCCCGGGGTATGTGGAAGGTCCTTTGAAGGTTACAGGGAGGAAGGCTTTGCTTGGTGTCTTGATGTCTGGTGACTGTGGTGGGTGAGTGTCTGGTAGGTGGGTGAGGCTGAGGGGGTGAGCAGGAAGTCTCACCAGACTATTTATATTCATAGGAAAGAAGTCTTGTCTTTCTCCTGTCATCAGGAACCTCTTAGCCTCTGTAGCCATCCAAAGGAACCCTGTAATTCAACGTTGACAACAGTAGTTTTTCTTTTCTGAACAGAATTTAATTAAGCACTAGGTATTTGAAGAGAAATTAAATTCTTATTTTCTTTTGGCTTGTGGCTTTTTATAATCTTGTTTTAATGAAGTATAATTTTATTTCATTTTTATGCAAAAATGGTTTATAATTTAATTTTGGGGAAGTCTGTTTAAAGTAGCATTTGGATTCTTTTAATATTTTTTGAAATTGAAAGGAACTTATCTAGTTTTCAATTATACAAGTATATGGTTAGCTTTATCATGGGAATTGTGCTGATCATCATGGTATATTTCCCTTTCAGGCCAAATTTCTGGAAATTAGACTTTGTGTAAGCCTTGGTGTGAAATCACCAACTGTGGCCTATTACATCAGTAAATTGTTTATTCTGTAGTTGGGTAGCATGCTTCTTCTGGTCTCACCTGGGTTCTTTTGGACAACTAGAGGTCAGTTCTGTTGCAGAACTCAATGGTCTGTATGCTCTAGGAAGCTAGATCGAGCTTCATACAGTGACAATAGTGTCTGTATAATAGTGTCAGCACAAGTCCCAGTGTGCAAGCATGTAGACATAGAGCCTCTGCCTGTATATATCACAGTTATCACTGGTCAGTGTCCATGACCAAAGCAATCCTACAGTCAAACATGGAGTCAGCGTGGGAAGAGACTATTCAAGTATTGCAGCTGTCACACTGGGGTAGTTAATGGTACTGTGGGTGCTGGTCTTTCCATGATTATTAACACAATGTAAGTGATCTGGAAAAAAAAAGATCTTCCCCTTAGCAATGCACACTATGACTTACATTGAATTTTAGATGAGATTTGATGGGAATAGCTTTTTAGTTATAGCTTTTATATATAATTATTCATTTTCCAGTGTCTGGTAGTTTGAATAAGCATAGCCCCATAAGCTCATATATTTGAATGTTTATTCTTCAGGGAGTGACACTATTTGAGAAAGATTAGGAAGTGTGGCCTTGTTTAAAGTATATCACTGGGGGTACGCTTTGAGATTTCAAAAGCCCAAACCAGGCCCAGAGTCTCTTCTTCCTGCTACCTGTGGATCTGGATGTAGAACTCTCAGCTACTTCTCCAGTATCATGTCTGCCTACATGCCACCATGCTCCCTGCCATGATGATAATGGACCAAACATCTGAAACTATAAGCTAGCCCTAATTAAATGCTTTCTTTTATAAGGGTTGCCATGATCATGGTGCCTTTTCACAGCAATTGAGCACTGAATAAAACCCAGTGTCATATTTATTTTTATTTGTTGCTACGAACTGAATCCAGGTTTTTAGCTTGTGGTTGATCACACTAGTAGACAATTCAATATTCAACAACTTTTCCTTTAAAACTTCAGTGTGTGTGTGTGTGTGTGTGTGTGTGTGTGTGTGTGTGTGTGTGTGTGTGATATAGCCCCAAGGTAAGAAAATTTTAAAGCCATTGAGTCTTAAAATATAATAAAACTAATAAACTAGGATTGTCACAGGAAAATCTGGTTTAGAACTACCCAGTAGTAAGGGTAAGGAAAATGCTGTCTATGAGCTCTGTGATGGTAACTTCATTGTCAACCTGACCGATTTAGTCACTTAGGAGACACATTCCTGGGAGTGTCTTTGTGGGAGTTTTCAGGGAGTTTTAACTGAGGAGACTCCCCTACTCCGGGATGAGATGCATGGCACCATCCCCTGCTCCGGAGATGCATGGCACCATCCCCTGCTCCGGAGATGCATGGCACCATCCCCTGCTCCGGAGATGCATGGCACCATCCCCTGCTCCGGAGATGCATGGCACCATCCCCTGCTCCGGAGTCCCAGGCTGGATAAAAAGGGAAAAGGAGAAGGCAGCTGAGTGCCAGCGTTTATCCCTCTGCTTCATGTGGACACAGTGTGGCCAGCTGCCTCAGGAGAGTGACCAGGGCCACACCCGGCTGCCTTGCCTTCCTCAAGGGTGCACTGCACCCTCCAACTGTGTACGAGAATCAAACCGTCCTTCCTTGCCTTGTTTCTATCTGGTATCTTACCTAATGAGGAAACTAACTGATCCAATTCCATTCTGTTGCTTTGATAAAAACTCGCTGACCAGCCGGGCATTGGTGGCGCACGCCTTTAATCCCAGCACTCTGGAGGTAGAGGCAGGCGGATCTCTGTGAGTTCGAGGCCAGCCTGGTCTACAGAGTGAGTTCCAGGACAGCCTCCAAAGCCACAGAGAAACCCTGTCTCGAAAAACAAAAAAACAAACAACAACAACAACAAAAAAAACTCTCTGACCAACAGCAACTTTGGGGAGGAAAGGACCATCACTGAGGGACATCGGGACAGGAACCCAAGCAGGGACTTGGCAGAAACCATGGAGGAATGTGGTCACTAGCTTGCTTTCTGACTTACCTTAACTAGGTTTCTTATACACCCTAGGACGGTAGTCCTAGGAAATAGTGCCACCCACAGTGAGCTGGATCCTCCTACATCAGGACAGTCCAGCCGGGCGTTGGTGGCGCATGCCTTTAGTCCCAGAATTCCGGAGGCAGAGGCAGGAGGATCTCTGTGAGTTGGAGGCCAGTCTGGTCTACAGAGCGAGTTCCAGGATAGCCTCCAAATCGATACAGAGAAACCCTTTCTCGAAAACAAACGAACAAAAAGACAGTCCCCAACACGCATGCCCACAGGGCAGTCCCATCTGAGCAGTCCCTTAGTTGAGACCCCCTTTCACTTGACAGTTATAACTAAGACAATAACTAAGCCATGTTCCCATTTTATACTTCCACCTGTGATCTAGAATGGGTGTGTAAGACGGCAGGTGTGTGAGCCATACGTACATTCCAGCTGCGCTCTCAGGCTTTCCTTAAAGTGTTGATACAGTCACAGAAGACTGTAGCTGCTTCAGCTTTTAATCATTGCAAATAAACAAACAAATAAATAAATAAAACGGTCTGTACATCCAATTTTACATTTTTCTGAAGATGTGAACCACAGGCTTACATTTTTAAAATTAATGGATAGTAATGGCAAGATGATTCATTTGGTTTAAAGGCGCCTGCCAGCTAACATGAAGATGGGAGTTTAATTCCTGAAACTCACATGGTGGAAGGGGAGAATCAATTCCTGGTGTTTGCCCTCTGACTTCACACACACACACACACACACACACACACACACACACACACACACACACACACACCACTAAACTAATAAAATGTTTCAGTTAACTTTTGTTCTTGTTTGTTTGTGTTATGGGATATTTGTACATTTTGTGAAGATATATTGCTGTGATTGGTTTAATAATAAAGAGCTGAGCAGCCAATAGCTAAGCAGGAGGTATAGGCGGCACTTTAGGCAGAGAGAAGGAAGAGGAATCTAGGAGTGCAGGAGATGCCAATGAGACACAGAGGGAGTCAGATGTACAGAATGAAAGAAGGGTAAAAGCAACATGGTAAAATGTTGATTACTAGAAACAGGTTAATTCAAATTATAAGAGCTAGTAGGACAAGCCTAAGCTAAGGCTGAGTTTCACAATTCACAATTAAGTCTCTGGGTCATTATTTGTGAACTGGCAGCCCAAAGAAAACTCTGACAACATATTTGTTTTTGTTTTTTGAGACAGAGTTTCTGTGTAGCTCTGGCTGATCTGGAACTCACATTGTAGACCAGCCTGGCCTCAAACTCAGAAATCTGCATGCCTCTGCCTCTCAAGTATTGGGATTAAAGGTGTGCCAGGCTCTTCTTGAAAGCTTATTTTACAATAGATTTTCCTCTTTTATTTTTATGTCTGTGTGCCTCTTACATTCTTTGTGCAAACTAAGGCCAGAAGAGACCACTGGATCCTTTGAACTGGAGTTACAGATGGTTGTGAGCCACCATATGGGTGTGGGGAAATGAACTGGTGTCTTCCGGAAGAGCAGCCAGTGCTGTTAACCACTGAGTCATGTCTTCAGCCTCAGATTCCCTTTTCTTTTTTTCTTTTTTTTTTTTTTTTTTTTTTTTTTTTGGTTTTTCGAGACAGGGTTTCTCTGTGGCTTTGGAGGCTGTCCTGGAACTCGCTTGGTAGTCCAGGCTGGTCTCGAACTCACAGAGATCCGCCTGCCTCTGCCTCCCGAGTGCTGGGATTAAAGGCGTGCACCACCAACGCCCAGCTTCAGATTCCCTTTTCAATGTCAATGAACACGCATGCCCACAGGGCAGTCTGTTAATTTTACTTCACATAAAATTTCTGAGATTTGGATTTATAAGATTTAGAACAACCCTGTCTCGAAACCCCCGCCCCCAACAAAAAGATTTAGAACAGAAGTAAGAAATATATTCTTGTTTCAAAAACCACGATCTTTGGGGTCAGAGTAAGAGCTTGTTGCTCAGGCAGGAGGCACAAGGGCTCTCTGAACATGTTACCATGTGAGTGTGTGCAGGGAGGTGGACATGCCTGCATGCTGCCTCGAAGTCATTTCATTGTCATGCAGGAATTTTGTCTGTACGCTACCTTTTAATATACAAGATAACTCTCTTTGTTAAGACTATGCTGAAAATCACAATGATTTGTTAAGACATTCCACAACAATCACTTCACATTCATTGATTTATCCCCAACAGTAGTTATTGACATATAGATAAAAGCTACATCTTTAGGTTTGCACACAATATATTTTTATGTATTCGTTGTTTTACACAGACATCTTAAATTAATTTGTTTCTATGCCTTTATCTATGGAAGACTTATATTTTCAATTAAGGATTTTATTTGGCTGCTTGGAAAGATTTTTTGTTTTGTTTTGGTTTTTTGTTGTTTTGTTTGTTTGTTTGTTTTTCCCCCGAGACAGGGTTTCCCTGTGTAGCTTTTGGAGCCTGTTCTGGAACTAGCTCTTGTAGACTAGACTGGTCTCGAACTCACAGAGATCCACCTGCCTCTGCCTCTCAAGCGCTGGGATTAAAGGTGTGTGCCACCACTGCCCAGCAGGAAAAAAATCTTTCTAAATGATTATTTTTGAGATCTTGAGCTGGGCAGTGGTGGCATACACCTTTAATCCCTGCACTCTGGAGGCAGAGTCAGGCAGATCCCTTGAGCTCAAGGCCACCTGGTCTACAAAGCAAGTTCAAGAATAGCCAGAGCAGTTACACAGAGAAACCCTGTCTCAAAAATGGAAAAAGAAAAAAAAATCTTAAGACATCAAATACATCTTTAAGGTGTAATTACTGTGCAAGACATTTGCATGAATTGCCTGACTTTGAGGTCACACTGTTTCAATTATCTTTCTGTAAAAGCAAGCAGTTTATTAACTGATGTTAAATTTGCTTATAATTATGATCTTTAAATTTTCCCATCACTTAACTTCTGTTCTCTTAACTTCTCTTTAATCTCTGGTAGCCTGTTGAACTATAAAGAGCAAACAATGTAGGCTAGCTACTCAATTTTGCTGAAAATCTTTGGGCTGAACTTTCATTTTATTACTTAAGGGTTTATTTTTTATTTTTTATGTGTATGAATGTTTTGCCTGCATGTGTGTAAATGCACTACATGTGTGCCTGGTATCCTTGGAGCCCAGAAGAGGGAGTCTGATCCCCTTGAACTGGAGTTACAGATGTGGGTGCTAGGAACTAAACCCAAGTCCTCTGCATGAACACCAAGTGCCCTTAACCCCTGAGCCATCTCTGCAGCCCTGGGTTGAACTTCTAATGTTTGGTTTTCCTCATCTATTAAACACTCCAACCCACTGGGACTTCTTGAAATGTCCTCTTGCTTCTGATGGTTACACAAGCATGTCTAAGATTGTCCCAAAGTACTTGTGCTAAACTGATTTCTAATATTTATCAATTGGCAATTATGCAAATGTTAAATATGTTCATTTATATGTGTTTTTACACCTGTAAAGTATTTATTTTTATATGTATGAGCATTTTGCCTGCACGTATATGTGTATATATTATGTATATGTCCACAGGGGCCAGAAGAGGGCTTCAGAGCCCCTGAACTAGAGTTATAGGTGGTTGTGAGCTGCCATGTGGGTTGGGAATCAATCCCAGGTCCTCTGCAAGAGCAGCCTGTACTCTAACTGCTGAGCCGTCGCAGCAGCTCCTTGACTCACCTTTTATTTACCCAGGAATAATGGTGGCTCTCTATTGATTCATTTGGATTAAAGAGGTCTAAAAGGTTAGTAAAGGACTCTTCTGAGTGATTCTATGAGGCTATTTCCAGAGATGATTAAAATGTGGGTTAGTGGCTGAGGGGAGAAGAATCCCCCTCAATGTGGGGAGCACTATCCAATAGGCTGGGGTTTCAGATAAAACAAAAACAGGACGGAAGACGTCCGCTGGAGCAGACTTGCTCTCCGACTCTGCTTGCTGGCCGCTGTGAGGCAAGCAGCATCTGCCCAGTCTCCACTGCAGTGCCGTCCTGCTTCAGCTCGGGGCCAAACAATGGAATCCGGCAGCCAGGCTAAAACCAGTGCCATTGTGGACCAAGACGAACCGCCCCCCCCCGTTTCTCTCAGGTAGTTGTCCCTGTGGTGGAAAGGCTGACTAACATACCAGGGTGTTTTTCTGGGTTCTCACAAACCAGCACACTCAGGCTGTGTTCTTAGCTTAAGACCTATTCAGCGTGAACAACAAACCTCCCAGGTCCTCATCCTCCAGTACTCCTGGGGAAGTCAGGGCTGCAGGCAATGGACTTCTGGAAGAAGTCACAAAACTCCCCTTGCTCCCTCAGTCAAGCTCTATTAAAAATCTGTTAAAATACTGTTGAAAACGACAGGCTCTTTTTCTTTTTCTGTTTTTGTTTTGTTTGTTGTTGTATTTTTGTTGTTTGTTTTTCGAGACAGGGTTTCTCTGTGTAACATCCCTGGCTGCCCTGAAACTCACTCTGTAGAACAGGCTGGCCTCAAACTCACAGAGACCCACCTGCCTCTGCCTTCTGAGTGCTGGGATTAAAGGAGTGCACCACCACCACTTGGCAAAAATGATTTCTTATTGTAAGCGTTCCTTCTAACGTTTGCTTTCCGGTGATGAGAAAAGACACTGGGGGACAAGGCAACTGACTTCCAAACTTGGAAACTGTTGGAATCTTCCTCACTGCTCCGGCTGCATAGAGCAAAAGAACTGTCAGTCAAGCAGCCGGCATCGTCCATCTTGAACCCTCCACAGAGGCCTTGAGGAAACCACACAATGATCCCAGCTGCAGAAGGTGCAGTCCCAATCAGGACTTTTAGCTACAAAAGCCTTGGTGAACTCTCGATGACATTTTCACATAGGCCAAGAGGCAAACTTTCCCTGGCGTGCCGGCCGACAAACTACTGTGCTGAGTGCTGAAGAGGCATGGCTACAATTGGTGAAAACACAGGCCTCTGTTTGCCTGTGAGGTATCTGTGATTGGTCCAAGTGGCTCTCCTTGGACCACACCAGCAGGCTCTCCAGCCTCATTTAGAGAGTCAGCTTGGACTCCCTCTGGTATTGCCATATTGGATCCAATAACAGGCTTCTTTCAAGTGGTTCTGACCCGTCCTGTGTTTGGTGGTACAGAAGGATCTGGAAACAAAAGGGAAGCAGCAAAAGAGAGCGAATGTTAGGTCAAGCTACAAACATGGCGGCACAGACTGACAGCTGAAGCAGCTACAGCTGAACAGTTTCAGACATCCAAGGTGGGAGAAGACAAGAGAAGGCAGAGGCTAAGGATAGAAGATACAGAGAAACTACAAACCTTCATCACTAGGACTCTAGAGAGCTGTCAGATCTGCAGGGTCAATGGTCTAGAGCAGTGGTTCTCAACCTTCCTAATACAGTCCCTCATGTTGTGCTGACCCCAACCATAAAATTACTTCATTGCAGCTTCCTAACTGTAATTTCCCTATTGCTATGAATTGTAAATATCTGGCATGCAGGATATCTGATATTCAACCCCTGTGCAAAGGGCTTTTGACCCCCCTAGAGGGTCTGGACCCACATGTTAAGAACCATTGGACTAGACACTCCAGGCCAATAGCTATAATGCTGGCCAGTGATTAGGGCTGAAGAATCCTAAAAGCAGCTGAAGTCAATGGCTGAGGAATCCCAACTTCTTAGACCTACTCAAGAGCTGTAACATACACAGACCCTGGGCCCATCCCAACTTCTTAGACCTACTCAAGAGCTGTAACACACACAGACCCTGGGCCCATCCCAACTTCTTAGACCTACTCAAGAGCTGTAACACACACAGACCCTGGGCCCATCCCAACTTCTTAGACCTACTCAAGAGCTGTAACACACACAGACCCTGGGCCCAGACAATAGCTAGATCATTGGAGGAGCTAAAGGTCCTGGCACTAGAAGCTTGCGTGAGAGCAGTATCATTAGAGGTCACCACCTGTGCCGTTCTCGTCTGCTTGCTGCTGCCACTCACTGCCATCGAATGCCCAGGGACCCGGAAAGCAGCACTTTTGGAGCCTCTCCTTGCCTGCCCACTACTTCTGTCTGGGTAGAGCAGAGGGTCCCAGCCACCTCATTTAATGGAGTTACTTCTAGTGCATTTCCCCCGAACTTGAAATGACATAAGGTCTTCCTAACATACAAACCAGCCTGGCAGATGCATTAAGCAGTGAGTACAGTAGGCTGTTCTCCGTGGAAGGCCGCCAGGAATGATTCGAAGGACCTGGAGGCTTTGTCAGGAACACACTGATGTCCTTTCCAGCTTTGCATCTTTTAAACAAAGGAACTCAAGTCAGGGGGCCACGAGCTGTTGAAAGAAACCAGGCTGCACACAGAGTACTAAAGTCTGCTGGACGGTGTTTTATCTCTGGTCAGCGTTTTAACAATTGCTGGAGAAAGAACATCAAATGTTGAGAAATAAGCCATCTGCATAATCCACATGTTCTCACTGAGGCAAACCAGACCCGTGCTGTGATAAAATCTCACAGCACTCCCTCAGACTTAGCACGCAAGTGTTTCAGTCTTCCATGTGAATTGGAGACAGTATGACAGCAACATGGAGCACTGTCACTCAACACTTCTCCTTCCTAGAGAGTGATCATGATCTCTCACAGGTCATTTTAAACAAAGATACCAAAAGTTTAGGCAACACAAACTTAGCTCCAATTTTCTTGCAAAATTAGGATACCACACAAGGGAGAAAATATGATAGAGTAAAAGGAGTTTCAGACATTTTCCAAGCATACTCATAAAAGATGTCTACCCTGTAGTAACTTGTACCTTCCTGGTAGGGTGACCTACCTCACTCATAAATATGTGGCCAGCACAAACTGGACTCCATAGATTATTTTCTGAAAAAGACACAAGAGTATCTGGAAGGAGTTAGGGGGAGAAGTGGGGATGTGTGATTAAAATGCATTGCATGTATGCTTGAAGTTCCCAAAGAATCAATAAAATTGTTATATTTTTAAAAATCCTTCTGCTAAGCCAAGGCCAAAGCAAACACTTTTCCTTCTTCTGTACCTTTGTAGGGAATGACTTTGCTCAGTCATTCTAGATATCTCCCAAGATAACATCAAGGATCCCTACTCTACATCACAAAATAGGCATCACAAGAATCTCTGGGACCTGTCTTCATCTCCCCACAGCAGTAGTCTAGTCTTCACTTGACATTCCCTGCCTATGTCCCTTAGTTAGTATCTAGTCGGACCCATCCTCTCCATTGTCACAGGGGCTGTCTTTCCAAACTCACGTCTATATTCAATACTGTCCTGATCCCACTGTATGACAGCAGTCCCTTCCAAGACCTAGGCTCATTCCCATGTATTCAGTCCAGTGACTACATTTCCTTTGTCTTCATTACTTTGTCTGTGGCTATTGTAAAATACTCCTGACTAAAGCAAATTCGAGGGGAAAAGGTATTTTCTAGCTCACAGTTCAAGCATCACGGCAGGGGTGTCAAATCAGCTGGAGCATGAAGATCTGCTCAGTTGCATCTGGAATTGGGAAACAGAGGGACAAATCAAGCTGGTGTTTGGTTCACTTCCTCCTTTTTTTTTATACAGTCCAGAGAATGGTTCCACCCACAGTTGGTGGGTCTTCCGAGATAATCCCCCACAGGTATGCCCAGAGATATGTCTCCCTGGTGATTCTAGATTCTCTCAGGTTGATGACAATAAAAATCATATCTCTCCTCCTGGGTTACTCTCCAAATAGACCAAACTATTTAGGTTATGTTATTTTTGAAATCCTTGGGGTCTTTGGTCAGAATCCTTCCTTGGCTTCTTATCTCCACTGTTACCCTTGAAGACTCTTACTTTAAATACCTAGCTCAATCTTCTTGTAAGCCTTCCTTTTCCTATTCTTCATTTGACTGCAGTTCAGCTTTGGTTGGACACTGCTTTCCAGACCCCATGCCACCTAGAGGCTGTCAAATTAATAAGACAAAGTTATACTCTGAGGAAACTGATATTCCAGAAAAAAAGGGGCCTCACTGACAATGGGGTTCATTACAGCATTTTTATGTGATGATTTCACACTGTGCCCAGCCCTATCAGAGGACTCTGTTGAGTTCTTTGTGTATGGATATCAGGGTCTCTTTCCTGTTATTGTTAGTTATTTACTTACACTCATTGTAAATGGAACTATGTCACATATGGAGATTTTCATTCAGATATATTTTGTATGTTGAGCTTAGTCCCCACCCCATAACCTCTCCCTTCTTTTGTTTCATTCCCCTATTAGGCCCTTTGTTCTCTAGATATATGCGATTTCATGTATCTATATAAAATCTAAGAATAATTATCTCTAGTTGCATCAATTACTCTGCAAACAACATCACTTCATTTCTCTTTGGTGCTGAAAACAAATCGATTGTGTATATACACTGATTCTTTATAATCCACGCCCTTACTATAAAACTGCTGGATTGATTCCATAATTTAACTATTGTGGATTGCCCTGCAATAAGCATTGAAATGGTTGTCTCTGTTGTTGGGGAATGTTCAGTCACACTGTGAAACCTGAGATTTTGTTAATTGAATGAAATCAACCTTGGATAAGGAGGTGGAGCCAGAAACTAGTTGACAGAAACTAGTCAGAGAGAGTCCAGAAGATGGATAGAGAGAAGCACAAGAAATAGTAGGAAAGGACTTTGAGTGAGGTGGTCATTTTTGGTTTGGAGAGGCAGAAGAACCCTCTTTTTCTGAGATGCCGGTGAAGGAGGAAGTTCAGTTAGTTGCTCCTTAACCTCTCTGAACTAGTAGGTTTTCACCCTAGCCTCTGACTCCAGAGTCTTTGTTGGTAAAAATCTTTAGATAAATTTAGATAAAAACGCCGGGTGTTGGTGGCGCACGCCTTTAATCCCAGCACTCAGGAGGCAGAGCCAGGCGGATCTCTGTGAGTTCAAGGCCAGCCTGGTCTACAGAGCGAGTTCCAGGACAGCCTCCAAAACAATACAGAGAAACCCTGTCTTGAAAAAAAAATTAGATAAAAACAACAATTGGCCCTCCAACCTGTGGCATGAGGTCATGTCAGCAACACAACTTGGCGGCTGCCACTCCTTCAAATGTGCTCATGGGACACTCTGTTCCTGTGTGCTTCTGCTGCCAGTGCTGCCTCTGCCTCAGACAAACTGGGAAGACATCAGATTTTGTCCTTAAGGAAAGAATCAAGTAATATTAAAAAGAAAAACCTGTTCCACACTAAGGATGGGAAATATCACAATGCAAGGCATTAGGACCTTGTATAGTGCTACTACGGATGACTTGCAAATGGAAGCAGCAAATGAGGGGATTGATGACTTAGCTGAGGTTGACATAATGACGCTTTTAACTACTATCAGTCTGGTAATTCATATTTTATCCTTTATAGCCACGATGTTTTTATGCCAAATATAAGAAGTGGTATGATAATTGTGTAGAATATGAGAAGTTGACTGATAAGATACAAGTTTTAGAAAGACTTACTAATGAAAGTAAGAAAACACTCAGACACAGACAGAGGAATTTAAACAAGAGCCTACTGTACCACTGCATGATGAAACTGAAGAGGCTGTTCCAAAGTAATTAGAAAATCAATCTTAGTTTATCCAGCTATTATACAAAAATGGCCAGTGGATGATAGGCACACCCAAGGTTATGAGAAAGTTAAATGGAATCCTATAGAAATATTAGATTTGAGGAGATATAAGGAAGTAGACATTTCATGTGGTATGCATTTGCCCTATGTGAAGTGGATGTTAGATTCATGGGCAGCTCAGAACAGAATTGTAACATGATAAATAAAAGACCCAGAGACAGATATTGGGGTTCAAGCTTCAAGCTGAAAATCAGAAATGCAATGCATCCAGCCAGTAGATCTTACTTCTACCTTAGCTCAAATCAAAGGGGCAATCCTTAAACTGCTCCCAACTTCACTGCTCCTCAGATTCACTCAGTCTGCTATGCTCTCCTCAACATGGCTAGAAACTAATTCTCAGACTGAATGCCTCTACATTTTATATCTTTCCAATTCTGGGATTAAAGGTGTAAGTAAACTCTGATTCATTCTCCGGTAGCCCAGAGTGATTTTGGACTCACAGAGATCCATCTACCTCTTAATCCTGAGTCCTGGGATTAAAGGTGTGTACCACTACCACCTAGCTGCTATAGCTAAGTAGTATGATTTGCTATTTTGATCTCCAGTGCCTTTAACAAATCATAAACAATATGTCACCAGACTCAATTATCCCTCAAGACTAGAGAGATTTGGCTACAGCAATAGTGGAAGCTGGTCCTCAGTTACAGTGTCAAGCATGGTGAAGAGAGGAAGTTATAATCATAGAACAATGAAATGGGGCTAGAGACATTAAGATTTCCAAAGATCGTCGGGCGTTGGTGGCGCACGCCTTTAATCCCAGCACTCGGGAGGCAGAGGCAGGCAGATCTCTGTGAGTTCGAGGCCAGCCTGGTCTACAAGAGCTAGTTCCAGGACAGCCTCCAAAGCCACAGAGAAACCCTGTCTCGAAAAAACAAACAAACAAACAAACAAACAAACAAAAAGATTTCCAAAGATCAGTTTCTAGGTGAGGGCCAATATGATGAATTACAAAGGCAGCTTGAATTTGGTGACCACACTTTGTTCCTATGTTGTTTAACAGCTTTGAATGCTTGGGACAAAGTTGAAGAATCAGGAAAGGGGTCTGAGTCATTTACTAAAATTATGTAAGGCCCCAAAGAAGCCTTCACTGACTTTTTACAAAGATTTATTTCAGCTGTAAATAGAATAGTATCAGACCCAAAGTCAGATGAATAGTAATTGAATCCTTGGCTTTTGAAAGTGCTAATTCAGAATGCAAAAGGGTGATTAGATCTTCAAAAGCACCAATAGATGAATGAATTGGAAATACTGCTGATATTGGATCTCATGCTTACGATGCTACTTTGATAGAAATTTCTAGAAATTTTAAGAAAAATCAAAAGATTAGATGGTTTAATTGTGGTAAACAATGTCATTTGAAAAGGAACTGTAGGAAAGATGTTCATAGAAACAATGTTTTTTAATGACAAATAAAGGAGAATTCCAAGAACTGACCAGTTCTTCAATATGTTGAACTTAGCTGCAATTGAATTGAACTGAAACTGAATCAGCTGATTTAATGCCTGTAATTTTTCTGATGTCAAAAGCCATTGTTCTACCCAGACAGGTTTGTCAATGAACCATTTAAAAGGTAGGGCTGTTAGTACCTTTGAAAGTTAAGCAGCTGTTTGTTTCCTGCTTATGTTTAACTTTAACAGTCAGTGACTGCTTTTTGATAAGACCTTTTAATATTTTTCTCAGAAGCATGCATTAGTTTATGGCTTGTTTCTGAGATTGGATGAATGTTAATCTGAGTTTTCCATTTTTGTAACAAATCATGTCCCCATAAATAATTGTGATGTTAGCCAAATAAGATTTTAATTTTTCCAGCCGGGCGTTGGTGGAGCACGCCTTTAATCCCAGCACTCGGGAGGCAGAGGCAGGTGGATCTCTGTGAGTTCGAGGCCAGCCTGGTCTACAGAGTGAGTTCCAGGACAGCCTCCAAAACAATACAGAGAAACCCTGTCTTGAAAAACCAAAAAAAAAAAAATTTTTTTTTAAATTTTTCCATCTGTCCTTCTGGCCCTATACATTCAATCCATCTTCCACTTTGTTTTTACCTGAGATAAAGTTCTAATCCCTAGAATCTGAATATTGACCTGCTGAAGAGGCCATTCTGGATGCTAAGATTGTTTCGAAATTATTGTTACATCTGTACTTGTGTTTAGTAAACCTTCAATCACAATGCCATTTATTTGTATTTCAAGTTTTGGTCTTTGGTCTCTTATAGAAGCTTGCCAAATACTTGTTTTATGGTCTCTCCTGAAATTTTTATTTTATTCACTGAAGCTATTATGTCATCCAGATTTTGTCACAACAAGCATTAAGTCTTTTAATTGCTCTATGAAGAATTTTCCCCAATACTGACAGGAAATGATTGAACCAAATTTGACATGGGGGCCTGCAAGAGGCCCCCTAAGGTATTTCCCAATGGCACATGGTTGTCTGTCCCATGTTGATCTGCATTCATTAGTCCAATGCCAGTATAACTTCTACATATTCCTGAAGGCTGGAGTTTTTTGTTTGGATTACATCTTGAAAAAATATTGTTTCTAGGAATGCCTTGCCTACAATCCCTTTTCAGATGACCTTGTGTACTATAAGTAAAAAATCTAACCTTTTCATTCTTTTTAAAATTTTTAGAAATCACTTCTCCTACCTAAGTATCATCATAAGTCTACTATCCATTATCAACTGTATTTCTAATCCATTCATCTACTGGTGCTGATCTTGCCTTTAATGGCCTAATCACCTTTTTGCATTCTGAACTAGCACTTTCAAAAGCCAAAGATTTAATTAATACCTGTTTAGCTTCTGGATTTGATATCATTCTATTTGTAGCTGAAGTCAGTCTTTGTAAAAACATTAGTAAAGGCTTCTTTTGGGCCTCATATAATTTTAGTAAATGGCTCAATTCTCTTTCCTGATTCTTAAACCCTGTCCCAAGCATTCAGAGCTGTTATATGACATAGGGCCAAGGTGTGAGCACCAAATGTAATCTGTCTTTGCAAATCAGCATACTGGCATTCATTAAGAAGCTGGTCTTGGGAAATTTCATCCCTATAGCTCTACTCCATTGTTCTATGAGCCTACCTTCCATCATGTTTTCCACTGTAACTGAGGATCAGCTTCCAATATTGCTGCAGCTAAGTCTTTCCAGTCTTGTGGAATAATTCTTTTCTGAGGTGCCCATGAAATAATTAACATCTGCTTCACAAATGATGAATGCATATCATATGAAACTACGGATTCCTTTAGTCTTTTCAAATCTAACATTTCTACAGGATCCCAGTTAACTTCTGAATAGACTTGGGGGTATAGATCATCTGGTGGTCATTCTTTTTTTTTTTTTTTAAGGTCTTCCTAAGTAATCTAAATCTTTTTTTTTCCAGTTTAAATTTAGGTAAGAAACAAGGTTGCTTCACAAGTCAGTTCCAGGTCCCTCTCCCTTTCCCTCCCCTCCTCCTGTGCCCTCCCCCCAACCTTCCCCCCCCCCTTATCCCCTCATTCCCCCAGGGAGGTGAGACCCTCCATGGTGGTGTCCATAGTCTGTCATTTCATATAGGGCAGGGCCTAGACTCTTCCCCAAGAGTTCAGGGTGAGAGTGCACCTCACATTGTTCTATGGGAGTCCAAAGTCCGTGTGTATACTTGGGATGGGTACTGATCTGCTGCCCAAGGCTCAATAGATTCCCTAGGTCTCCTCACTGACACCCACATTCAGGGGGTCTTGATCAGTCCCATGCTGGATTCCCAGGCTGATGCCTGGGATTCAAGAGTTAACCTTTGTCTGGTCAGCTGTTTCTGGGGGTTAAACCAGCCCAGTCCTAATCCCTTTGATCATCAGTCCTCCCTCTCTGTTACTGGCTTTCTTGAGTTCAGCTCAGTACTTAACCGAGGGAGTCTGCCTCTTCTTCGATCAGCCACTAAATGAAGTTTGTTTCCCAGACTCTCTGGCCATAGGATTGTAGGCTGGCACTCCCCAGATCTATGTCTAAAATCCATATATGAGAGAGTACATGCCATGTTTCTCTTTTTGTGACTGGGTTACCTCACTCAGGATGGTTTCTCCTAGTGTCATCCATTTGCCTGCGAATTTCATGATTCCATTGTTTTTTTCTGCTGAATAGTACTCCATTGTGTAAATGTACCACATTTTCTCTATCCACTCTTCGGTTGAGGGACATTCTTAAATGATAATTGGATACATTAAGGTTGGTTTTCTAATGACCTTGGTCCACTCCTCTTCAGTTTTATAATGTGATGGTGTAGTAGGTTCTGCTCTAAGCTCCTCTGTCTCTGTGTGAACATTTTTCTTAGTTTCATTAGTAGGTATTTCTAAGGACTGTATCTTCTCAGTCAATTTTCATTTTTAGCACTGATATCAAACCATGTTTTTAAAGGCCAAAGATGAATTACCAAACTGATGTTTATAAAGGACATTACATCAACCCCAGGTACACTGATTATCCCTTCATTTAATCTCTCCATTTTCAAACCATCCATTATGGAACCCTACAGAGACCTAAATCCCTGCATCATAATATTGTTCCCCATTTTTAACGTGGGTGAAAACTTTCTTTTTTTAACTAATTTCCCCTTTAAGAATTCCCAGGTGTCTCACTAGAGCGCTGATGACAACAGTGAAGTGTGAGGCTGACTGTCACTGTGCCACATGTCTGGGAAGAGCATGCTAGAGGTGCACAGCCTGGCTGAGAGCAACTGCAGCTGCTTTCATGTAGCTGAGGGTGGTGACAGCAGCAGTTAAAGCCTGAATGGGTGTCAAGGAGGCTGACCTGGTGTGGCATTGAGCTGAGGAGGGGGTACTGGGGAAACCTGAAACCCATGGGGACAGGGAGCCAGCCAACACCAAAACAGATACAGATATGTGTTTGGAAGAAGCCCATGTGGCAGAAAGCAAGGGAGGGGGCTGCCTGAATGACAGAGCCAGACAGCAGTGTGGCTAACTCTGGTGGTGGTTGG
This sequence comes from Mesocricetus auratus, assembly GCF_017639785.1. Lineage (NCBI taxonomy): Eukaryota > Metazoa > Chordata > Mammalia > Rodentia > Cricetidae > Mesocricetus > Mesocricetus auratus. The sequence continues at coordinate 40,815,008 of NW_024429197.1, forward strand.
GGCCCAACCACCTGTAGCATTTGGGGCCAGGGACAGGTGGCAACTGGAAGCTGCTCTAGAGAGGCTGCAATGGGGGACATTCCTTGATCCAAAAAAGCTGAGAACCTTTCTAGGCCCCATCCTACTACTTCCTGTGTCTCTCTATATGTCCTTAGTCCTCCAAAACCTCTATGGCTAGTTTTGGTCAGCTAGTAGCTTGCTCCACCCTCTGATTCAAAACTTTATTTTCAGTCTTGAGAGTATCAGAGTGTGAATAAAATATCCCATAAAAAAGAGGGAGTGGTGAAAAGGAACTAAAGAAAAGTAGATCCCAGTGTGATGGGGGCATGCCTTTAATCCTAGCATTCAAAAGGCAGAGGCTAGCAGATCTTTGAGTTTGAGCTACACTGATCTACAGAGTAAGCTTCAGAACAGTCCAGCTTAGGCAGTGAAAGACAGAAAGTTGGTGAAGATGTGATTGCCAGGTTCCAAGCCCAGCAAGCAGCAGGCATTGGCAGCTTTGGCCACATGGTTCTGTGTGTAGACTTAAGGGAAGGAGAAATGAGTTATGGAATAAAGCCACTGAGGTCAGGCAAGTGTCAAGGGTGTCCATGAACGGAGGCCTAGAGAGGCCGTTGCATGAAGCTGTGAAGTTGAAGCCTCGATCGCCTTGTACAACCCAAGATAGTAGAGATGCCAGAGCCGTGGGACACCTGCTGAGGAGAGCTGCCGACGGTCAGTGGAACCAGCCCAAGAGAAAGAAGTGTGCTGCAACCAACAAAGGTGAATGGAGATGGAGATCTGAAGAGCACTTTGACATCAGACATGGAGATTCAGAGTTTGGAGTTTGCCCAACTGATTTTGGTCTTACTTTGGTCCACTATGCTCCCTTTCCTGCATTTTGGAATGGTAACGAATATACTGTGCCATTATATGTTGGAAGTATGTGATCTGCTTCCTGATTTTGATTTTTACAGGTGATTACAGTTAAGAGATTGCATGAATCTCAGAAGAGACTTTGAACTTTGAACTTTAAAACATGGTTGAGACTGTGATAGACTATGGGGATTTTTGATGTTGGACTAAATGAATTTTCATTATGATATTGTTACAAGCTTATGGATCCCAGGAAGTAGAATGTGGTAGTTTGAATGTAATTGGCCCCCATAATCTCATGGGAAGTGGTACTATTAGGAGGTGTGGCTTTGTTGGAATGGTATGGCCTTGTTTGAGGAAGTGTGACACTATGGGGTTGGGCTTTCCTATACTCCAGATACCAACCAGTGTCTCAGTTGACTTCCTGTTTCCTGTAAAATGTAGGATTCTCAGCTTCAATTGCAACATCATGTCTGCCTGCATGCTGCCATGCTCTCTATCATGATGATAATGGAATAAATCTCTGAAACTGCAAGTGAGCCATCCCAATTAAATGTTTTCTTTGTAAGAGTTGCTGAGATCATGGTGTCTCTTCACAGCTGTAGAAACCCTAACTAAGACAAATGGTAACAGACCATTCAGGTTGTACATAATCAAGGATACAACAGCTGTTGGTCTTTCAAAGGTACCAATAGCCTTACTTTTAAAAAGGTTAACTTACAAACCTATGTGGGTGGAGCAATGGCCTTTTACATTAGAAAAATTACAGGCACTAGAACAGTCAGTACAGGAGCAGCTAAATGCTCATTATATTGAAGAATCAACCAGCCCTTGGAATTTTCCTATATTTATCATTGAAAAGTAATCTGGAAAATGGAGAATGGTAACAGATCTGAGAGCCGTAGATAAGGTGATCCAGCCAATTGGCTCTTTACAGCCTGGAATTCCCTTGCCTTTCTTATTACCTAAAGGATTGCCTATTATAATGATTGATTTAAAAGACTGATTTTTTTACTATACCTTTACAAGAACAGGATAGAGAAAATTTTGCCTTCACAGTATCCACTTAATATTAATTCTCAACCCTTTAGAAGGCACCAGTGGAGTATCTTGCCACAAGGAATGTTAAACAGCCTCACTTTGTGCCAGTATTTTATACAAAAACCTGTAATGGGAGTTCTTAACTGATCTAGGTAATAAAAAGCCAGAGTCAGATATATGTGCTGAGAGATCAGAGAGAAGGTGCAAGCCACAGCACACCTTACCTCCTAAGCATCTTGGCAGAGAAGAGAGCTATTTCCTGTTTCTCCTTGCTTATATCCTGTTTCTGCCCAGCTAAGTTACTTCTTGTCTGTCTGTACAGACTTCCAGACCTCAATGGTTAGCTAGTGGCAAGCTCTATTCTCTGACCCCCCAGACAGGCTTTATTTGTGCAAGAAAGATAGCACCACAAAAACCATTATAAATAACTCATAAACAGTTTCCTCAATCTATAATTTATTAACATATGGATGATATTCTACCAGATGGGTAAGATGTGAATACCTTAGAAAAATTGAAGAAGCAAAGAAAATTTTGCCTTATTGGGGATTACAAATGGCTGCAAATGAAAGAGGAGATTATGTTAATTATTTAGGGTATAAGACAGGTTTACAGATAATCCAACATCAGAAAGTTCAAATCAAGAGAGTTCAATTACAAACTCTTAATGATTTTCAAAAATTACCGGGAGATATTATCTGGCTATGGCCCACAAAAAGATTAACTACTCAAGAGCTAAGTACTTTATTTCAAAATTTACAAGGTGATAAGGACTTAAATGGTCCAAGAAAATTATCAACTGAGATGGAGAGAAAAATGGCTGGTAGAAAAGAAATTACAAAGTGCACATGGATATTGCTTGGATCCAGAGCATGATTATATTTTAGCCATTATTCCTTCTACTCATGCTCCCACAGAAATTCTTTTCCTTTTTCTCCTACAGGAATTCTTATGCAGAGAGAAGATAATATCTTAGAATAGATATTTTTAGCATACAAACAATGTAAAAAATTAAAGACCTATATAGAAAGATTTTATGAATTGATTCTGAAAGGAAAATTGAGACTGCACCAATTAGCAGGAATAGATCCAGTTAAATTGTGCTTCCTTTTACTAATGCTGAAACTGCCTCATTCTGAGCAGGAAAGAAACATTGGCAAAGAGCTTGAAGTAATATTTTGGGAGAGATTAGCAACAAATGTCCCCAAAGCAAGCGACTTCGGTTGCTGGAGCTCCTGGAAACCAGGATATGTGTTTGTAACACCACAGAAGAGGCTTTGCTTTTGTTTCCACAGTAGAAGAAAAGAGATTAATAAAGGTTAGATTCAAACAGGCAATACCTCCTGAACTTATAAAGACTAACAAATGTCTTTCATTTGATCAGGTATGAAAAAGTAAATTAAAAAAATTATTATTAAATATTTTCAAATGGCAATTTAACAAAGGCACACTTGCTTTATTGTTGTAAAATGAAAAACGATTTTTCTCAGACCTTGGGTTTTAATTTCATGCTAGAATATTAGACTGTAGATTGCCACATGGTCCACACTATTTTTGAATTCATTTTCAAGGTTTCATCTTAAATAAAAGATATTAAATGATATTTTTGTTGTTTGGTGTTAAAAACACAGTTAAGACATTTAAAATGTTTAAGTAAATCCAAAAGGTTATTACAGTTCAAGCTTGTTACTAAATATATTCTTATTTAGTAACTTTAGAGTGATTTTTACATGAGATAAAATGTTTGAGCAGGACAGTTATAGCCCATGTCTTTAATCTCAGTAGAGACAGACAAATCTTTATAAATTAGTTATTTTCTAAATTCTAGAGTTACAGTGAAGAAGACAGTGTTGGTATACACCTTTAATCACACCATCCAAAGACAAACTTCAATACAGCTTCTAAATGTTATGTTTGAATATTAGAGAAATCACATATCATATTTACAGATTATTATAGAAACCAATCTAAAGGGTTACTGAAAAGACAAACTAAAATTTGAAATGAATGTCCTCTGTGATCTAAAAATAAATATGCCTTAACCTTAAGTTTATATATGTAAATAGAAAGGGGAATATAGGTATACTGATCTACATGTACTAAGGTGCATTTAATTTCAAAAAAATTTTAAATAAAAGATAATCCTTTTTCTGTTGCCAAAAACTATTTTGCCTTAATAAAGATGTAACCTGCCAATAAAGGAACTCCCCAAGATTGAGGCAGGGTTTTGTTTTTGTCTTTCCAGGAGAATCTTAAAATGTTCCCCTGACTCTTTCCTTTGGCAGTTTCAGAGTTTAAGCTCGATAAGAAAATAAATAACGGCCGGGCGTTGGTGGCGCACGCCTTTAATCCCAGCACTCGGGAGGCAGAGGCAGGTGGATCTCTGTGAGTTCGAGGCCAGGCTAGTCTACAACGTGAGTTCCAGGACAGCCTCCAAAGCTACAGCGAAACCCTGTCTCAAAAAACCAAAAAAAAAAAAAAAAAAAAAAAAAAAAAAGAAAAGGAATAACAAGAAATTATGTTAATGGGAGTATAAACTAGTCCAGACACTATGGAAGTCAGTATGGTGGGCGGATTCTCAAAAACCTGCCCTTAGATCTACCATATGAACCAGCTATACCAATCCTGGGTTTACCCAAGGAGTTGAGACCAACATATCACAGATTGTTGTTTTTATCTAAATTTATATCTTATATTTACCAATAAAAACTCTGGAGTCAGAGGTGTGTGTGTGTGTGTGTGTGGTGTGTCTTTATCAACTTTAGGGTAAAACTGGCTTCATAAAGAGTTTGGCAGCATTTCTTTCCTTTCTGTTTTATGAAACAGTTTGAGAAACACTGGTGTTTGAAAGTTCTGATAGAATGCAACACTGAATCCAACTGGAACTGGCTATTTTAAATTAGGAGATTTTTTTAATTTAATGTTTTATTGATTATATATTTCTTATCTTATTTTGGCTTAATTTTGGTAGGTCATATGCACCTAAAAATGCATCAATTTCTTTTAGATTTTCTCTTTTAGTGGAATATAAATTTTTAAGTTGTGTCCCAATGACTTTCTGACTTTAATTGGTATCTGTGTGTAACCATCTTCATCCCCAGTTTTATTAGTGTAGTTTTTTCTCTTTTGCTACATTTGCCTAAAGATTTGTTTATCTTGTTCATCTTTTCCAAGACCCAACTCTTGACTTCATCAGTACTTTATATTTTTTTCATTTCACTAATTTCTACCCTGATTTTCTAATGCCCTAATTTTGTGAGGATGGCTTTCAGTGGAGTTTATTGGTTTTATTTTTTATTTTATTCTAAGAACTTTTTCACTTCTTTTTTTTTTTTTCAAGACAGGGTTTCTCTGTGGCCTTGGAAGCTGTCCTGGAACTCGCTTGGTAGTCCAGGCTGGTCTCGAACTCACAGAGATCTGCCTGCCTCTGCCTCCCGAGTGCTGGGATTAAAGGCGTGTGCCACCAACGCCCGGCCCTTTTTCACTTCTTAATTATATTGATGGCTCATTCATCATTCAGGAGTGCTCTTTAATATCCATAAACTGGTCTATATCCTGTCATTTCTCTTGCTCATTTATAGTTTTATTCCATTGTGATTGGACAGAAAAGGAGTTATTTAAGTTTTCCTATATTTGTTGAGACATGTTGTATTTTAATATATGACTTATTTTTTTAAAATGTACATGGGTTACAAAGAAAACTGTTTATTCCTAAGATTTTGAGATAAATGCTCTGTAGATGTTTGTTAAGTACATTTTACCTATGAAACCACTAGTTCATATATCTCTCTTCTTTTTTTTTTAATTGGGACACTCCATTTGCTGGGGAAAATATCATGTTGAAGTCATTCACTATATAAATTGTTACTGTAATCTTGAGGGATCAGTTCCTTAGTTGCTTTAATGTATTCTTTATCATGTATTGTCAGAACAGATCCATGAATGAAATTGTGTCAGAAGATTTCTGAGAGCTTGTGAGAAAAGACAAGGGTTTTATGACCTCTGTTCCATCATAACATAAATTTCTTCTTGGAATGTGCTCTTATGCCCCTCTCAGGTGTATTAAATAGGAGTGGGTTTTGCTTTAGATTACCCATATTATTTGGTATGGTGTTCCCAAACACAACAGTATATAAACTAAACTCATGTGAACTTGTCCTTGTGACTGCATATAGCTTAAACTCAAGAGAATTTTGCTCATATGGCTTTACCAGAATACTCGAATATAAATTCTGATGCAGCCAGGTGGTGGTGGCACACGCCTTTAATCCCAGCACTTGGGAGGCAGAGGCTGGCGGATCTCTGTGAGTTCAAGGCCAGCCTGATCTACAAGAGCTAGTTCCAGGACAGCCTCCAAAGCCACAGAGAAACACTGTCTCAAAAAACCAAAAAGAAATAAGGAATACAAGATTCAAAATCACACCTATTAAATTGCTTGCAAGCTGTTTGTGATTATAAGCCCTTGTTTCCAGAAGAAGGAACTTTTATTTATTTATTATTTAATGTGCATTGGTGTTTTGCCTGCATGTATGTCTGTATGAGGATGTCAGAATTTGGAGTTACAGACAGTTGTGAGCTGCCATTGAAAGACCTCGGCATCAAAGCGCCGGGCACTGAACCGAACCCTCTGCCCAAGAACCGGGGCCAGACCACTGGCTGCAAATGCAAGAGGTGATTTATTGAGTACACAGGCGCCTGCGGATGCTACTGCAACTCGGGTGCAGAGCATACCGGGCTTTCAGGGAGTACAATATTTATAGAGTTTCAATGGTTACATAAGTAACAGGCATTTCATTGGCTCATCTTGGGGGCAGGGGTAGTTCCCACGGACTAAGTTTCCTGGTATTACTTTATGAAAGACCCAGGCACGTTTCAGCAATTATTATCCGGGTCCCATGACTACTATGGTGATCATAGACACAACTGGGGGCAAGGGTAGTTGCCAAGGACTAGGTGTCCTGGTATTGTCATATTATCCGGGTCCCATGATTGCTATAGTGATCAGACACAATTGGGGGCCAGGGTAGTTGCCAAGGACTAGGTTTTCTAGTATTGTCATATGAAAGTTCCCAGCACGCTTCAGCAATTATTATCCGGGTCCCATGACTGCTATAGTGATCACAGACATCCTGTTTTGAGGGTGAGACACCTGGTCTGGGTTTCTTTCATTAGGCAACGGCCTGGCCTTGCTTTTCTTTTCCTAGGGGGGCCCTGGGTAGGGGTCTTTCACCATATGGGTGCCAAGAATTAAACCTGGGTCTTCTTCAGGAGCAGCCAGTGATCCCAACCACTGAGTGATCTCTCCAGGCCCAGAAGAAGGAACTTTAGATAAAGAAGTATAGGGCATTCCAAAAGAATATTTAAACAGCATTTTCTAAAGGGGAAAGACATCACAGCTCAATTTTGGGTCACTTGGAAATACTTAAGGAAGATATGGAGACTTTACTAGTGCAGGCACAAGAATTTAGGAGAGCCTATGAAAATGATGTTTCTAGTTAAAAATTATACAAGGTACCTCTGAGCCTTATGTTGATCTCATTGGGCAACTCAAAGATGCTACTGAAAAACAAATAACAGGGGGACAAATCCAAGAATTATTAAAACAATTGGATTTTGATAATGCCAATCAAGCTTGCCAAGGAATAATCAGGATTTACATACACAGAGAGAAAATGTTATGGACTTTTTAACATTATATACAAATGTGGGGACCTAAATACAGAGTAAAATTAGCTGCTTTAGAAGCCTGTGTTGTTCAAAGCCAGGTGTCAGCAAAGTGTTTCAACTGAGGCTGTAGGAGGAGATCTCAGGTACCTGCAACACTGACCACGCCCTGAAGGAATGGGACTTGACTAAATGTCTGACCTTGGGAAAAGGACTTTCTTAGGGGACCAGACACTCCATTATAGAATAGTATAGTTTCTTGTATGGCTTAGTTTACCCAAATAGCTAAAGCTTGAAGTAAGCAAAGAAGAAATTATACAGATAATACTGTGAACCTGAGAAGACCTTAGGAATTTATAAATCTTTATTATCAAACATCAAGCATTTGTTACTTATCTGAAAATTTTAGTAGCTTGGTGATAATTTGCGTGGAAGTAGGCAGAGTTATCTTGCTATGTGGTTCCAAGGTGGCAGAGGTTTTTTGCCAAAGAATTATTTTGTTTAGAGAGGCTACCACTGTACATATTTTTACTCTTCACCAAAACCTGCACAAAAGTTCCCAAAGGGACAGGCATAACAGTGAGAATCATTAAAAAGGAAAATAAAAAGGTGCTGGAGAATTGTGAGAAGCAGTGTCACAATGCTGGAACTTTGTCAAGCAGCAATGGTCACCATGCAATCCATACCACACAGAGAACATTAAAACATAATTATTAAAAGATAAAAAAGCAGCAGTACCAAGGGATACGCTTACGTTTTCCTTATGTAGTCTTACTTTTAAATTTTGCCTGACGCTGATATATGGTCAAGAGCTCAAAATATTCTGAACTGCCTTTACACAGGCCTATTTGGGTTTAGACGATTTGAATCTTGAAAGCCTGGTTGGCTGAGGGGAATTGGGAGGGGAGGTGTATCTATCCTTACAGAAGGATCCACGGGAGCATTAAGAATTCCTCTCTGGCTCCTGTGGTCCCAGGCCATGGGGGATGACAGCAGAGGGCTTGGAGATAGTGGAAGTCAGCAGAAAGATAACAAACACCCAGCTGAAGGGGAAAATCAGATATCATCGACCACATTACTGGAAGTCAAGTCTGCCTCCCTGGGACCCAGGTAAGGCCCTGTGCACCAAGGGAGGAGATATTCTACAAAACACGCAGAGCCCTATGTCACCTGAAAATCTTTTTCTGTCAGTTCTAGCTGCTTTGACCTGTACGTCTATGGTGAGTGCCTCTGAACACGTCTATCTAGCTCCTATTTCTTTACTAAAGACTCTGGGCTTGTGCCCGAACCTTAGGATTGTAATAGACCCATTCATTCATCAGAAGAAAGGACTGTATTCAATTTTTTCCCTTGGGATTTGTGAATCACTTCCTATTTTCACAGGACGTCATAACATTTGTATTCCTATTAGACGACAAGTAAGTTCTACCAGACACCAGCACATGGGTCTCCTTTCAAGCTATTCTCTGGACTTTGCTGATCAGTATAACCCTGTTCTTTGGTCCAGATGTCAGAGTGAAAAAGGAAAAATCACTCAACATGGTGAACATATGTTAATTGACTAGGTTCCTCATAGAAGATTTGTTTCTAAGTGTCCCTCAGATAATAGTCAATGTGTAATTATAATCAACTGGTTCTATGGCATGCTCATAATTACACTATTTTCCACTCTCAACGCCCAGGGTTAATAGCTTGACATGATGGAGGCCTATCCCTGACGATACACACACCCTCCCCGGAGGCCTACGATTTGGTTTAATAAACTGGGATCTGAACAATGACATATTTGGAAAATTCTGTCAGCATTAAACTCTACATAGACACGGTCTGGTGATTTTACTTGTACCTACCACAGTAACTATACATTTCACTTTAATAGCTTCTTTTAATAGTACTTCTTATGTAAAGTTACCCTATGTTTTTGCTAAAGGTAACCTTAACACTAATCTTACTTTAAATGGTGTTGATTGTTTTTATTGTAAATTATATATGTACATCAATAATGCTTTTCCTTTAAAGACATCTTTATAGTCCATTATTCTATTAAAGTCTAGGGCAGAATTATTGTTACCTGTAGATATGACCAGGCCGTGGGAAGAAGGCTCTGCTGCTAGCACTATGATACAAGTTCTTGATAGGTTTACTGAAAAGAATAAAACATTTCATTGAATGGTTTATTGTGGCCATCATGGGAATAATTGCCATTGGAAAACCTGCTGCTGTGGCTGGTGTACCATTACACACAGCAATACAAACTCATGACTTTATAGAAAAATGGCAGCAGCAGCCGGGCGTTGGTGGCGCACACCTTTAATCCCAGCACTTGGGAGGCAGAGGCAGGTGGATCTCTATGAGTTTGAGGCCAGCCCGGCCTACAGCATAAATTCCAGGATAGCCAAGGCTACACAGAGAAAATGTATCTCAAAAAACAAAACAAAGCCGGGCGTTGGTGGTGCACAGTTTTAATCCCAGCACTCAGGAGGCAGAGGCAGGCTGATCTCTGTGAGTTTGAGGCCAGCCTGGTCTACAGAGTGAGTTCCAGGACAACCTCCAAAACAATACAGAGAAACTCTGTCTTGAAAAACCAAAAAAACAAAACAAAACAAAAAAGACACCAAAAAAGAGGCAACAATATAAAGGCGCCCATCCCCTGCATTAGCAGCCATAACAGACTGCAGAAAAGACATGGAGGCCTCTACTCAGCACATGTCTGACCTTGCCGACCTGTCCTAACCACTAGGAGGTTAGATACCCTCCTCTTGACAAGGAACCAATCAGAAGTTAGCTGGTGGGCTCTGATGTGGCATAACAGTGAAGTGCAGAACATAGCAACCACCCTGGGAGGGCCTATGGGCCATAACAATCAGGTGACCAATTAACACAGGACAGGCCGTCTAAGCCTGTAAACTCACCAATCCTGAGACTCTCCCCTTACACTGCCCAGTAAGTTCCCCCTTCTTGTGGTTCCCTGGGGCCCCTCTTTCCACCAGCCATGATGAACAGATGAGGGTCCTGAGTTAATAGGGTTAGCTCATTAAACAATAAAAGAAACCTTTGTTCTTGCATTCGGTGAGTCTCCTCCTTGATGGTGGATTTTTGAGGTTCTGCAAACTGGGTATAACAAATACTCCCATAATTTATGGGCAAGAGAGACAAACATTGATGAGCAGATACAACCAGAGGTAGAGGAGTTACAACAGACAGTTAAATGGTTGGAGGATCAGATCATAAGTATGCAAAAACAAATGTCTATGAGGTATGATTGGAATTCTGCTTCCTTTCATATTACCCCCACAAGATTAACTGTAGGGAAAAGGGGCCAGTCAAGAAACACACCCTGAGCAGAGACAAAGAAACACACTTTGGCCCTACAACCAGAACCAAAGAAATGTACTCTGACCCTGAAACCAGTGCCAAAGGAACACACTTCGTCCCTGGAATCTGAGTCAGTGAAAGAAATGTACCCTAGCCCTAAAATTGGAGCCAAAAGGCTAAAAAGGATACACAGGCCAAATCTGACCTTAATCCTGTGCAGAAAACTAACCAATCCTCGAGCAGAGCTCTAGCCAGTCTGAGCTCAGCACTGAAATTGGACGAATCCCTACCCTGGAAAAGCTTCCCTGCCCCCAAAATCCTATATAAACCCTGTGTATGTTCAGCTTGGCTGGTCCAGCTACTTCCTTCAAATAAACCCTTTCCGATAAGCTTTGGGTGAAGACCTTCTTTTGCGGTGACCCTGGGCAGAGCGAGCGAGCGAGCAGGGCTGTAACAATTGCTGGGAAACCTTCCCTTGGCAGAGCAGAGTTGTTACACTCTGCTCCCTGCTCTCCATTCTCTGCTCTCCAGGAACAGAGCTGAAATGTAGCAACTTTGCCCGAGAAACCTCCTGTGGAGCAAAACTGCTACCCTAGGCGAACATCCCCAGCTGGAAGAAAGACCCTGTCCTGCCGGAGTGGAGCTGATACACCGGAGAAGCCTTTCCCTGAGTCTGGGCTGTAAGTAGCTAAGCTTACTGCAACCTGTGGTGGTCCTTGGCTCCTGAGCTCCAGGATACCTTTCCATCTGAGCTTTGTAACACTCAATATCCTGTGGTTCCCGAGTTCCAGGATACCTTTCCACCTGAGCAGTGTAACACTCAGTATTCTGTGACTCCCGAGTGCCAGAATACCTGACCCATTCCGATATCTGCCCGGAACTCTTACATTAACCAACAAAATTATACACAGGAACAGATTAGATATCATTTGCAGATTTTCGAGGGGATTTAAGTTTCAGTGTTAAACAGTTACAGCAAGAAGTTTTTGAGACATTTTCAAGTCGATTGCCCGGCATTTCTTACAAGGGTACGATTAATGAAATAGCTAAGTTTCTTACGACTGGTCCATCTAATGACTGGATTAGGAGGGTGGCTAGCGAGGACAAAAAGAGAGGAGAGAGGATTTCATTATTTCTGGGGTTGGGGTTTGGGAAAATTTGGAGAGAGGGTCAGCCAATCACTCTATTCAGATCTATTTCAGATCTTTATCTCAGTTTCTGATTCCCGAGTTTTCATTTTACTGGAACAAATTAGGTCATTACATGACTAAAACACGCCAAGGCGGTGAACCTGTCACGCAGCCACTGGAGTGGCAGTTTTTAATCTCCCTTCCCACAGGCCATCCACCCGGGTTAGCCACCCTGCCAGCTCAAGCCCTCGCTTCCTGCCGCTCAGGTCTTCCTCCCAGGCCATAGCTCCGCCTCCTTGAGACCTGCTCAGGGCTCAGCTCTTACTGCTGCTGCCATCCCTGCAAAAGGCCAAGGGGGCTGGCCATGCCCAGTCTTGCAGAGCAGTGATAGCAATATACTCCCAGTCAGCCACCCCACCACCACTAGAGACAGTCAGGAGGTCCTATGCCACGCTATGTCTCAGCTGTGTGGACTTCCTTATCCACTCGGCTGTGTCTTTTCTTGGAGTTCAGTGTTTTTATCTGAGCCCTCTTTAATTTCTTTGAACACCCTTATACTCTTTTGAATTCTTTTCTGTGATTTCTTCAAATTCACACTTAGTGAAGGCCATTCCTGTGGGACTAGTGAATTTCAGAGGAGTCTTTTATTTTTATGTCTTGGTTTTTCATGGTTCTCATGTTTTTGCATTGGCACTGGGTATCTGGGGTTAGGTTGTATGTAGGTTGGCTGTTTAAAAACTCCTCGTTTTATTGGAATTGTTTAGGACTCAGGAAGAACTAGGCTGTGGTAGGGTTGGGTGTTAGAAATACTAGGATCAATCCCCAGCAGAATGGCAACTGCAAGACAGTCAAAGGGCAGGCCACTGTGAAAATGCAGTAACAGTCAAATGAAAACAATCACCAATTGAACACAATCCTTTAGGAAGCAAAGGAACACTGATAGTACTGTGTGCCCGGAGATATTAGCTGCTATGGGCATGAGCTGAAGAAAAAAATACAAATCGAGATTAATGGTGGCTGTTGGGTTGGTAGAGAAAAATAGAACAGAAAAGTAAAAGGAAGAAACAGAAAGGAAGATAGGAAGAGATTTGGCAGTTTTGGTTTAAGGCAGGATAAAGCATGAGGTAAAGAAATGCCATCAGATAACTTAAAACACCCCAGTCTCAGAAGGCCAAGATACAGAGATCCCACAAACTAGGGCAGCCTCTCTTTGGTAAAAACCTATGAAAAGGAAAACCAAGGAAAAGATGAGAGGAGATAAAGAGGGCGTGAGACATAGTAAGACAGTCTGTTAAATTGGCACTGGATGCCAAAACCAAAAACCGAGGAGTAGCTATGAAGAGAAGTGCATGAAATGGGAAGTATGACTCGGTGCTTACTGACTCCCGTCTGGACTTGATATCCCTCCCCTTATCTCAGACGCCTGTCACATTCTTGGACTGTTGTTTGTAAGCTTGGTTCACCAGTGTTGGCCCTGTCTGTGGGCAATCCTTCTTGGGTTGGGTCACAGGTGCTGGTAACATCCCTGGGCAGTCCTTGCAGAAGTCTTGCTGTGAACATTGGTCCCATCTCAAGACCACGCCACAGGTGCTGGTCCCACTCTGCTGGGTTGTGTTGCAAATGTCCCTGTCCCTAGGTGCTGCTTCCCAATGTCTGGTATACTGCTTGCAATCTCAGTTTGTGGTCCCCTGAAGATTGATTCTAACTAGGTTTCTACTGAGTGATTCTGAGCCAAACTTTCTTCCCCTGAGTGCAGAGATATTCCACTCACTGTGTCTCAGAGTATAGTCCTGTCACACTTGCTTTGAGTCACCCAAGAGTGCAGTTCATGCAATGGCGGGGCTCCCTAAGTGGCCACCTTAGTAGAGGTCTTACAAAAACAGTGGCCAGAGCTTCTGAGTGCCCCTAAGAGAAGACTTTCTCAGTGTCTACGGCTGCTGATGCCACCTTTCCCTGCCCTGCCATTTTCTTTCTTAAGACATCACTTATGAAAGTACCGTACAGTTTTTTTTAGAGTTTCTCTGTCTTAACCCATGGGTCCCACCATCTGCTGTTTACACTCCTACTTCTTGAAGGGATAGCTCCCCAAAACAGGCAAGTCCCCCTGGGACTGATTATGGGTGCTATTCCCCATGCTGTTGATATTTTACATTGCCATTTAAACTAGGGATGTCTGAATGTCTTGTCTGCTTCTCCTGCTATTCTCCAGCTTCTCCTAATTTATTCCCCAGATTGTTTATTCTTAGATCTTTGAATTTTGGGGTCCCTGGATGTTCACAGTTCTATTCCAAACTCACTCATTTTTTTCCTGGATTCAGATTAAAGATGGGGGAACAAAAATTTGCTTACATATCCACCCCCCTGCTAGGCTGTAGGCTCTTTTAGGAAAAGAACCCTGAAACCCTGTGTGATTTATCTTTGTATGTACAGTGGGCACAGACTAAAGGGTTAAATTCTTCCCTCTTCTGACTTTGGAGTTCAAGTCACCTCTTCAGACTCTCACAGAGGAATTTTTCCTCTGAGTTTTCCTTCATTCAGGACATTCACATTCTTATTTTATTGTTACATTGTATGCTCCATACTGAGGTAATTTTTAAGAATTTTTGTTTCCCTGATATTTGGTGCCTGACACAAATAAAGTAATCGATGAAGTTTAAACCAATTTTTTTAATGTTCTAGATCATAGGCTCTCAAAATTCCAACTGTCTGTCTGTCTCTCTCTACATATGTATATATATATAATCTTCTGCATAAATAACTTATATTGTAAGACTTGAGTAACTAAAAATTACAGGGCTTCCTAGTTAAAGGAGAGAGAAGATACAGAAGTATCTGGCCTATTAATCAACTATGAGCCGGGCGTTGGTGGCACACGCCTTTAATCCCAGCACTCGGGAGGCAGAGGCAGGCAGATCACTGTGAGTTCGAGACCAGCCTGGTCTACCGAGCGAGTTCCAGGACAGCCTCCAAAGCCACAGAGAAACCCTGTCTCGAAAAACCAAAAAAAAAAACC
Organism: Mesocricetus auratus; assembly: GCF_017639785.1. Taxonomy (NCBI): domain Eukaryota; kingdom Metazoa; phylum Chordata; class Mammalia; order Rodentia; family Cricetidae; genus Mesocricetus; species Mesocricetus auratus. The sequence goes on from NW_024429197.1 coordinate 40,830,026, forward strand.
AAAAAAACAAAAAAAAACAATTAATCAACTATGTAAAGGTCACTTGGAAAGGAAATCTTAAGGTAAAAATCAATTTAGTCCATGGGAAAGGTGTCTTCAGCAAAGAATGCTTTGAAACAACCCAAGAGGTCTGCAGCAGGACCTTGAGAAATATTTTGAGTCTGTCAACAGTAGGTGGCACTCATATCATAGCAGTGACTGATCCTCAACCATGGAAAGAGTGACCTGAAAAGGAAAAGATTATGGAGGACACAGACAGCTTGGATCTGTTGGGAGGAAACTGAGGATAGTGGATGGCAGCCATCCTGTGAGGTAGGTGTAGCAGAAAACATTAGTTTCAGTCGCAAAGTAAATTAAAAACTCTACAGAATAGAGTCCCATCTGGGAATGCTTTTCTCCCAGGGAGATGGAGTCCATCCATGGCTTAAAGAGAGAGAGGGGATGTAGCTCAGTTGGTAGAGTGCTTGCCTAGCATCTACAAAACCCTAAATTCTTTGTGTTCCTGTAATCTCAGCACTTGAAAGGTAGAAGCTGGGAGATCGGAAGTTCAAGGTCACCCTTGACTATATAACCAATTCCAGGCTAACCTGGGCTATATGAGACCCTATTAACAGAAGTGGATCGAGAACAAAAGCCACATAGAGTGACTGTATCCATAGACAGAAGGGTCAGAGTCAAGGCCAAGAAGTCATTTTAATCTGCTGAGTCAGTTGCTTGGCAACCCTGAAAAGCAAAAGACCTTTCCTGAGCCTCATCTTTTGGGACCCAGAAGAAGTGTCATGTGATAGTACACAGAAACCTGGTCTGCAGAAAACCTGTGCATAATTGGGGTAAACTGAGTCAGACCACTCCATGTTCTGTGAGATGAAAATCTGGGCTGAGTTGTCTGTAGTGGGCCACACAGGCACACGTTTTGCACATGTGCCTAAACTCTGCAGTGAGTCATCCAGCGTATGATGACTGATGTCCATGATGTAACTCTTCGAAAGGCCGTCCAGGTGTGCTGGCACTGTCACCCAGGTCAGAGACCAGTGCAGACCCTGACCTCCTGAAAAGCCTTTGCCTTCGCCTATAACCCTCACAGTCTGGGATGCCAGTCTAGTAGGCCAGCTTTGTCTGCTGTGTTCTCTTGCTACCTGCTTTTCCTTTTCCTTTTTGATGGGGTTCCCCAACGAACATAGTCTCACAAGGGCAGGGGTTGCCTTAGGTTGTCTGGCTCATTTCTTTTTATTTTTAAATTTTAAGTCAGTTTTCTTTAAAGCTATGCACACACGTGGGCCAAATAAGCACTCGGTCAACACATCTGCAGCTTTTCTAAATATCATAGTCCAAAAAGACTAATTAATACTTACAGCTGATTCAGCTCACAATGTTGTCCTTTCTGAGCAGCAGAGCTGTCCCTGGAACATTTTACAGGTACCTCTAATGGGCGACAGAGACTCTGGAGCCACCGGCCACAACCCTGTGCCCAAAGAGTCTAGAGGACAGGAAGCAGAGGGAGCAGGCTAAAGGAGCTGCCCCCAAGTCCTTACTTGTAGTTTAATGAAAGCAATTGCTGACCTAGCTCATCAAACGTCTAAACAAATAAGCCATGGGAATATCTTAGCAATTATATACCGCCCGTGGCATACCAATTGGAAAGCTTTTATTTGACTTGTTTGTGTCTGAGGCTGGGGACTGACTGACTTAGGGTTGGAGATAGAACTTGCGGATAGACTCCCAAGCTAAAAAGGGGACGGGGAGGGGCCATTCATTCATATTTGTGTTCATTAATGTTTCCACTCAAATTTAATGGGAAAATATGCCTCCAAACCACCTGCATCATGCTGCTCCCTTAAATGGAAGGGTGACTTATTCATCTCCTAGAACTTCTTCAGTTTCACATTCTAGCATCCGGCTAGCAGTTTTTACTGCTGAACCGATGTACAAACTCCGACAGCGTGGAGACAGCTCCCCATCCTACTTCAGGGTCCATGCTGATGAAGTCGTTCAGGTTCATTTTGGAGTCACTAGTTTCAATGAAGGGGTAAACTGGAGGTGGTTCTCTCCAGTTCCCACTGGAATCTTTCATGTGAGAGCGGTCAGAAGCAAAGTTCTTCGAAAAGTAGGAATCAGCGCGAATCAGTTTAAATAAATGTGGATGAATGTCTTCGTCAGACTTAAGGGCCGGGAAATGGCAAAATAGAATCTAGGTCATACATGAAGCTCTGTCCTTCACTTGGCAAATGAAGCAGAACCACATGATAATCCCAGATCATAGGTCCATTCCCAGGTCTTGCCTGCTGTTTCCAAATAGGTACCAACTTACCATCTTCTTCTCATTTGATATGAAGACAGGGGAACACTCTTCCAAGGGATACTGGTCGTGAGTTTTGATGTATTCACAGAGTTTCCAAATGTTTTCCTCACAATAGCAGCTGCTGTAGACACATGTGCCGGATCCCCATAGGGCAGACTGATACTGCAGGGCCGTGGGGGTGGGGCCATCCCCCCTCCATGACCCGAGGAATGGGCTTGCAGCAGTTGAAGCCACTCGCCCTGGCGGAGCGCACACCTCATTTCTTTCTCTTTCTTTCTCTTTTCATCTACCTTTAGCTACAGCTGCCTCATCTCCTTCTCTGTCTTTATTGTTCCTGCTTGTGTTTACTTTCCCTTCTGTTTCCTCTGAGTTACTTGTCTTGCTTTGTTAATTCCTTTACATTCCTATCCCCAGTATCTAACATCTTAGTGCACATAGTACTATTTGTGCTCCTTTATTCCCATCAGGGCATGCAATCGAATTAACTGAAGCATGTTTTCAAATGGACCTCTTCAGGTGTAGCTGTTTCTTCAGATAGTGGTCTACTCTCAGAGTGGGACAAGGGATCTGCCCTGGTGCCCTGAGCATGTGGGCTGAGGGTATAACCACTAAGTGACAACCTCAGGGGAGACGTGACAGTTCAACCCTGCTAGAGCCTGGTCCCACTTCAACATTGCAAATAGTTCTACTGAAAGAATGTGGGTGACTAAAACAAAATCCAGCCAACACCAAAGATGTAACGCACAAACAGAAAACATGAAGAATTGAGCCAACATGATTCCTCCAACTAATTCCACAGTAATGCCCTGCAAATGAAGAATTAGACAAAATCCCAAAGAATGATTATAAGAATGATCAACAAAGTCAGGGGATAGGAATAAACTCCTGGATAAATTCTAAGAGAACATACAAATGAATGAAATAAGGAAGTCAAGGCAGGATAAATATCAATAAAGGAAATACTTGGAAAAAGAAATTAAAAGACATTATTATTTTTAATTGCTTGTGTGTGTGCTACCAAGAGTGTGTGTGTGTGGGGGGGCGGTATGTAAACGTCAATGCAGGTGCCTGCAGAGGCCAGAGTCATTGGATTCCTCTGGAGCTGGAGTTACAGATAGTTATGAGTTACCTGATGAGAGTGCTGGGAACTGAACTCAGGTCCGTTGAAAAGGCAGTAAGTGCTTTTCTCTGCTGAGTCATCTCTTCAGCCACTGAGAAAATCAAATTTAAATACTGGGAAGTGAAAAATTCAACAAGTCAAATAAAGATGCATCAACAGAATGGATAACGTGGAAGACAGGACATCAGAGCTTGAGTAACAATAGATTAATAGGAAATATGAATAGAACATGTGAGGTCTCTGGGAACGATTAAAAGAGCAAATTTTGGCACCATGGGAATAGAAAGAGGAATTTCAAGCTAAGGGCATAGAAAACGTAACCAATAAAAACCACAGCAGAAAAATGTCCAGATCTAGAGAAAGAAATGCCCATAGATACAGGAGGCATTTAGAACACCAGTCCAGTAGATCAGAAAAGAACCTCCACCATGTCATATTATAATTAAAACACTAAATACATAGAACAAAGAAAGTACACCGGAATTGGCAAAGACACAAAGTCAAACTCAAGGGCAAACCCATGAGAAGAACAGCAAACTTCTCCATAGAAACTCTGTGAAAAGATGTATTTTAAACTCTAAACAATAACCACCAACCAAGATGACAATGTCCAGCTTTTCATAGTGGAAGAAGAAAGGAAGACTTTAAAAGAATTCTCATGATCACTAGCCAGCACTACAGAAAATTCTCCAAGGAATTCTATATGCCAAAAAGAAAAATAAACACACTCATGAGGCCACAGGGAAGAACAAACCACACTAGAACAGTACATAAGGAAGGCAGGATAAAAAGTATCAAACACTCCAAAAACAACAGAATGACCGAAATTAACATGTAACTTTCAATAATAACTCTGAATGCTTTTGTTTGCTTCTTTTTAGTACTGGGAATTGTCTAACATGGCTTCCTGCATGCTAGACAATGGAACAGTACTGATCTCAACTTTCCAATCAAAAGTCACAGCTCCGACTGAATTTAAAAATAGGATCTGCCTGTTGTTGCCTTTAAGAAGTACGCACTGACAAGAACAAACACAGGTTTAGAGTGAAAAGATGAAAAAGTATATAATGTTACTAGAAAAGCAAGTGAGGGTAGCAATTCTAATATTTCACACAAGAAACTTAAAATCACAATTAGTGAGAATCAATAAAGGACAGTATATATAGATTAAGGAACAATCCATCCAAAGGACATCACAGTTTGAATTATATATGCATGGAACATGGATATACAAATAAACCAAATTCAAAATCAATAGAAGGAAATTTATAATGATTATGAAAGAAAATAATAAAATGGAAACAAAAAGAAAAATACAAATAATGAAATGAAGAGTTTGTTCTTCAAAAACATAAACAAGATTGATAAAGAAAGAGAAAAATAATCCAAGTTAATAAAATTAAAGGTACAAAGGGAGACATTACAAATGACACAATAAAATTCAGGGGAGGTCTTTGAAAATCTGCACTCTGATCATTTGAAGAACACAGAAAAAATAGGAAATTTCCAGGCACATGTTATTTATTAAAATTAAGCCAAGAGGCTGTAAGCAATTTAAATAAATTGCACACATAACAAACAGTGAGATTTAAGCGATAAACAGACTTCCAACTAATGAAAATCCCAGGCCCACAAGATTCACTGCATTTTACTAGACTTTGAAAGAATACTAATACTCCTCAAACTGCTGCATAAAATAGAAGACACTGCCAAACTCATTGTACAAAGCCAGGATTACACAGATTCCAAAAACAGAGTAGAGAGAGAGAGAGGGATGGAGGGAGGGAGGGAGGGAGGGAGGGAGGGAGGGAGGGAGGGAGGGAGGGAGGGAGGGACGGAGGGAGGGAGGGAGGAAGGAAGGAAGAAAATTGTAGGCCAATCTCCTTGAGTAGGTTCTACTCTCAGCAATGGTCAGAGAAGCTTCCGTTAGCAGTGGCTCAATGCAGAGGCTGATCAAAGTACTGAGAATAAATGAATATTGAGTGGTCAGCACTAAACCTGAAATCTATGTCACCCTCCCTAAGGTTCAGGGGACATAGATGTAGTAGTTTGAATAATAATGGCCCGCATAGACTCAGGTGTTTGAATGCTTGGCTCAGAGAGAGTGGCACCATTAGGAAGGGTGGCCTTTTTGGAGGAAGTGTGTCACTGTGGGGGTGCGCTTTGAGATTTTATATGTTCAAGCTATGCCCAGCATGGCTCACAGTCTCCTCCTGCTGCCTGCAGATTAAGAAGTAGAACTCTCAGCTCCTTCTCCAGCACCGTGTCTGCCTGCATGCTGCCATGTCCCACCATGATGATAATGGACTAACCCTCTGAAACTGTAAGCCACTCAATTAAATGTTTTCCTTTATGAGAGTTGCTGTGGTCATGGTGTCTCTTCACAACAATAAAACCCTAAGACAATGGAAGTGGGGGAGGGAGGAGTCAGCACGGTGAAATATTACATTCTGGATATGATATGGCTTTTCTACCCATGAATTCACAGCAGTTGTGGTTACCTACACAAGGTAACCTATAAAAGATGGGGCTGGTTAACATTTCGTCGAGGGTGGGGGAGGACCTTATAAGGAGCTATATAGGCAATTGGGGTAGAGGGAGTCATAGTCCTCAGTGGTGTGGTCACTGGAAGGTTGGTTGCCCTTGCTCAAGCAAATACACCTGTGCTCATTCAAGAACCTCTAACTTACAAAAGAGAAAGAAAGACAGAAAGGAGAAGTAGGAGGAGAGGCACCAAGGAAGAGGGGACAAGAGGGTGAGATGGACAAGAGAGAATACAGGAGGGGGAAATATGACCAACATACGTATGTGTGAAACTGTGAAAGAATTGAAGAAATAAACACCAAAAACAAACAAAACCCTATCTAACCAGCCAAACGCATACACAACCCAAGCAATGAATGGGCTAATAAAAGGGACAGATACTTCTTAAAGATGAAGTTCAGATGACCAATAGACATATGAAATTTTTTTGCTATTCTTAGTCATCTGGGAAATGCAAATTAAAACCACACTAAGATTTCATCTCACTGCAGTCAGAATGACTCTTGTTAAGAAAATAAACAAAAAATGTGGCAAGGATGTGGGGAAATGGAAACTCTTACTTGGTACTGGCGGGAATGCAAATTGGTTCAGGCATTATGAAAATCAGCATGGAATTTTCTCAAAAAAAAAAACAACTAAAATCGGAAGTACTCCATGACAGCTGTACCTCTTTGGTATGTATTCAAAGACTCTAATACACCCCAGAGATAGCTACACATTGCGCTTATTGTAGTGCTGTTTGCAAAAGTGAAGTTATGAATCAGTTTACATGTCTGTCAACAGATGAAATGATAAAGAAAATGTGGTACACATTTATGACCGAGTTTTATTCATCCATAAAGAAGAACAGAATTATATTGTTACTTGGAAAAATACATGCAATGGGAGACCATCACATTAGTCAAACCCAGAAAAGCAAATATTTCATGCATTGTGGTGAATACTGTGGCTTCCTCATGCCATGTAGTCACTGCCTAAATAACACATGCACATCTGGGATGTTCAAAATACTTGAAATAAAATGAACGTTCAAGATACAGATAAAGATGACAAAGGATGGATCCCATGTATTCAAATTCTTAATCATACAGGTGAACAAGCTTATGATGGGCTTTGGAATGTGACAAACTTGTTATATAAAACAGAATTGCACATGAACATGATGGCAAACCCCAGGTATCTTGTAAATCTTAAGATATTTTCTCTCTGTGGCACTAAGTTTTTAAAACTCTGGAATTTGACTGTATCTTGACATTTTACTTCTAAGGATTGATTAATCGGCTCAAGCCACTAAGTGTTTCACTTTAGAGATTCCAAGTTTGACTCCTAACTATACTCATTCTCAGTCAGCGAAGAGCAGTTGATTCTTAGGATCAATAGGTTATACTCACAAACAAAAGGACTCATCATGCATTAGTCTCGAGATCTTATTTGAGCCAACAAAGGAGAATACATGCAGCCTCATGACCAAGAGAATCTGGCAACAGATAGATACAATGCAATCCCCACCTTAATGCTCTCATACATGAAGGTTCCCTCTGTATTCAGGTGTTATTTGCTGTAGTACTAGGCATGGAACCTAAGGCCTCCTCTATACTGTAAGTGCTCTACCACTGAGCTATGTAAACTCTTGTATTTTGAGGCAGTCTCAATTCTGTCTGAGGCAGGAATTCAACTTTCCCCACTTTCCTGAGGAGCCATAATTACAAGATTGTGCCATTAGGGCCTGGCTCTACTCTCTAGTTCTTACATGAACGATTACCATTAAACAACAACACCACTGTTAGCAGGTGACACCAGGCCAGGGCTGCTTGTTTCCACCTTCCTTTTCTGGGCTGTAACTGTGGAAGGGTTCTGACCAGTTTCATAGGAGTTACTATTCTAGCCACAAACGCAACAGAAAATCATCACTTTCTTATTTGACTCAATTCTTTAATTATTAAACTGAGAAAAATTATAAAGAGATAAAACAAATCAGATCAATATTTCTCAAAACTTTTTTTTAATCATCTCCCCCTCCTCTTTAAGGAGTCTTTTCAGACAAATTTCCTCAAATAGATTTTTCCTTATAAAGATGTAATATTGTAGGCATGTGTATATCTGTATAACTTAGTCCTCGTGAGGATGCAAACCATTCTAGCCATGGGGAGTAGGCATTCAGAATACAGTACAGAGCAATTAAGAAATTAAGGAAAAGAGTAGGAATCACACAGTGTGACATTATTTTAAAGCTAGAGTCCTCATTTATTAATCCAGTTTTCAGATACAGTTGCTGTGGCTTTTAGGGCAAAAGCCCACACCCTTCTTGTCCCCCTTGGGGGTGATAGACCAGAGATTAGTGTAGGCTTGAGGCCCTTGTAAAGTAGAGGCTGTGGCTGTTACCAGGATACCAATGAAAGCATCTTCCCAGGGACTGGAGAAATGTCTCTGTGGTTAGGAGCATGTGCTGCGCTTATAGAAACCCTGAGTTCTGTTCTTGGCACCCACATGGTGGTTCACAACCATCAGTATCTCCAATTCCAGGGGCTTTGATGGCCTCTTCTGACCTCTGAGGGTGACAGGCACATACTTGGTGCACATAATACATTTGGACAAAACATCCATACACATTAAAATAAATACATCTTTAAAAAAATAAGACATCTACTCATGTCTATGAGCACTTGTCTCTTGCTTATTTGAAATCCCACTAGCCATAACCAACTAGCAGTTAAATATGTCTTAGCACAGCTGGACAGTGGTGGCACATGCGTTTAATCCCAGCACTCGGGAGGCAGAGGCAGGTGAATTTCTGTGAATTCGAGGCTATCCTGGTCTACAGAGCTACACAGAGAAACTTGCCTCAAAAATAAACAAACAAACAAATAAATAAATTTCTGAGCTCCCATCAGGAATTGGTAAAAACAATACGATTGGCAGTTCCCTGTGTGAGTTGAAGGTATGAAGTCTATTTAGGAAAACATTTTTGAAGGTCTGAGCTGACACACCCTTTATAGCATAGAATATTCTCAGACAATTTACTGTTTTAACCTGAAAGTAAAGTTAATCCAGCGCTGGAGTTGTTGCAGCCAGTCAGCCTAGGTGAGAACAGTACAAAGTTGGGGGTCTGGGCTCACAGATGGGGCTGGGCTGGGATGGAGAGGGACCAAGGAAAAAGTAAAACTTCTACACTGGCTCATACATTTGATTTTTTTTTCAGTGATGCTGACTGAATGAATCCAGGGTCTTCCACAGACTAGGCAAGTACTCGGATGTTAGACTACAATCTAGCCTCCAGCCTTGGTGTTCCAATGTCTTACCAGGAGATTTACACCTAAGTCCAAGAGTTTGGAAATTATGTAATGACAATTACTGAGCACACCACATAAAGCGAAGGCAATTATTAATGTGGCAGAAAACAGAAAGTTACATGATATAGAAATTAATCATTATGCACTGCTTGGTTCAGCAGGACATAATTTTAGGGGTTCTAATAACAGTAACATTAAGTAATGACTGGGGGGCATTTTTTATACCTGGTGTTTCAATGCCTAGTCTCTTCGTCCAGGAACAGTTGAATACAACTTAGCACTGTTTGGAACATAGTCTTTGGGATGGAGTGAGAGTTAGATGAAGTCATAAAAACCTGGGACATTATTATGTGATTAGTATCTCCATAGGAAGAGACAACATAGTGTCCTCCCTCCCTCCTTTCTCCCTCCCTCTCCCTCCCTTCTTCCTAGACATTATAAGATGAGCAGTTTACCTACCACCCACTTGTCATGATGTCTATCGAAATACAGCTCCCAAGGCAATGAGGCCAACCAATGGTGGTCTGAAACGGTGAGCCCAAACGACTATTTCCTCTTTGTAAATTTACTGCCTCAGGTGCTTTGTCACAGTGATGGATATCTGGTTAACACACCGGATCTTTAGTAACTGAATTGTCTTAATGTTTTCTCACTAACCAGCATGCGGCAGCAAATTAATAAAACTCAGCGGCTTAAGGTTGATATAAACTTATAATCTTACAGTTCTTGAGGTCAGAATATAGCAATCGGCTGCACTGGCCCACAGTCAAGGTATCGCTGGAACGACTCTCCTCCTGGGATTCCCTGGGGAAGGTGTATTTCCTCGCTTTCCCAGAGTCCTCAGGGTGCCCACATCTCTTGGCTTTCGACCTCCTTTCATGCCCAGAGCCAGCAGTCACAGCACTCCGACTCTGCTTCCACTGATATCTCTGTAATGATGAATTCTGACAGTCGATGTGACTAGATTAAGCAATATCAAGGGTGTTGATGAGGCACTCCTTTGGGTGTATCTGTGTGCGTGTATTCAAAGAGATTCGACTGAGTAGGAAAGACTGATGAATGGCGTCATCGTATGAACTAGAGTCCCAGACTGAGTAAAGAGAAACAGGAGAGGGTGAGCAGGACCCATTCAGTTTTCTGACTATGGGTTCAATGTGCCCAGCTACTGTACATTCCCACTGCCATGCCTTCCCTGATGGGTGGACTGTAGCCCCTAAAACTGTGAGCCCAAATAAACCAGTCCTTACTTAAACTATGGGGTTTTTTGTTTGTTTGTTTGTTTTTGATACAGGGTTTCTCTGTCATGTCTGGCTACTTTGCTGTTACAGCAATGAGAGAAAAGCAGCCAACGCAGTCTTTTCTGACTCTGACACTGCTGCTTCCTGAAAAAGCCCCTGTAGGGAGCCATTATTACATAAGCCTACAATCTAAGCACTTGTGTAACAGGGTCCCAGACCTTACCACAGCTGGCTCCGTGGTGGAAGTACCATTCAGGCTGTAAAACTCAGCACACAGACAGCACCATGTGCCAAGTCTAAAACAAAGGCCTAATCTATCAAGTCCATAGCTCTGGAAAAGTCTCTAAATGTGCTAACCTTGTGTTTTAGCTTCTGTAGTTCTGTTTCTGGCTAACCTTGTTAGCTGAGGTACGTTAACGCAGGGCTTGGTTTTTGTGCTTAAAAGCTCACCCTTAGAAAGGCTCAGGCTACACCTTCTGTTGACTTAAACCCATGTGTGATCAGTCTTCTCTGGTGGACACTCCACGTCACTTGGAAGGTTGAAGCAAGGATCAGGAATTCAAGGCCATTCTTAGCTGCACAATGAGTTTGAGGTCAGTGGGGCTACGTGTCTCAAAAAGTCAAAACAAGAAAACAAATAAACACACAAAGAGCCTTGTGTTTGCGTGTGGCTTACTCACCTAGAACAACTAGAATAAATCTTCCCAACTCAAAATTCTTAATTTAATCATATTTGTATCATTCCTTTACCATGTGGGTAACATATTCACAAATTAACTTTGTTAAGTCTTGGGCTTTTTTGTTTTTGTTTTTTTGGGGGGGTTGTTTTTGTTTTTTTGAGATGGGATCTCTCTTTGTGGGTTAGGCTGGTCTCAAACTCAGAAATCCTCTTGAGTGTTTGGATTAAAGGTGTGCACAGCCATGCCCAGTCAAAGTCTTAGAAACTTTGAGGGACCATTATCCTGCCTAGCACACTGGGGATCCGACATAGTGATGTTGACAGGAAGTATGCTGAAAACACTGGCATCACTTAGAGGATGTGATGGTCTCTCATGTAAGTTAGAAGACACACCCAGAGGCTTCCTTTACAGCCCGCCCCTCCAGTGGCTTCTACCCACAAGCCACCGGGGCTTTCACTCAACACAGGAAAGATTTACTTCCATCTTTGCAGTTCTTAAAATAAGTTTTTCTAAGCTGTGTTGAAGCCTCTTTAGCATGCCACAGAGGGTCATGCAGGGTGGCATGAGGGACAAAAACATTTAATTTGGTGAGTGGTCTAATACAATCTCTTTTCCAGCACCATGCGCGCAGGTTTATGTTTATTCTGGGTTATCGAGGATGGAATCCAAGGTGGACAACAGAGAAACTGGGAATCCTGTCTTCCATAATTGGCATCCCTTCACCCTGGGGTTGCCTCACGGTTCCCCAGGATATAAGCCCAACCTGGGAAAGTCTAGAGTCAAAGCAGGGAGCCATGAACCCATCCTTGTTCTCACGCCAGGCAGCGTCCCAGCTCCCTTACCAGCTCCCTTTCCTCTCCTGTGTCCTCGCTTTGTTACCTGAGTCATTCCTCATGGTCCTGCTGGTGGGAGACCGGTGCAGACGGTCCCTGATGGCAGAAGAAATTTTGCACTTTAAATAATCGGGATGTTGGGATTATTTAATTCCTAGAGCTGGCACCTCTTTAGGGATAAATCCTAATCCTAGTAGATAATTTACAGACCAGAGAACTTCCGGAGTGAGATTGGCCTGCCAAGAAATCTCATCATTTTGTCTCCAGATTAGACTGTGCTTTCTTGGCTTAACTGTGGTCAGTACTGGGTTTACTGGTGCGTGCCTATAATCCAAGCTACTCAGATGTAAGGACTGTTTTGTTCAAAGCCAGCTTGTGTTAGAGAAAGTCCGTTTTTTTTTTTAAGTAATCAGAAAAACTCTTTGATTTTCAAAAAAAATGGGAGGCTTTCTTCCACTTGTTGCATTTAAAGAGATGGAAGGAAGGAGAGGAAAGGAGGAAGAAAAGACTACAAATCTGCCTTAGTTACTTTTCTATTGCTGTAATAAGACACCATGACCAAGGTAGTTTATAGAAGAGTTTATTTGGGGCTTACAGTTCAGAGGGTTTGAGTCCATGGCAATCATGGTGGGAAGCATGGCAGCAGGCAGGAAGGTAGGTGTGACAGTAGAAGCCATAAACACCAGGCAGGGATGGAGGGGGAATAGAGAGAGAGGGAAGGAGGGAAGGAAGAAGGGGAAGGGAAAGAGGGAGAGAGGGAGAGAGGGAGAGAGGGAGAGAGGGAGAGAGGGAGAGGGAGGGAGGGAGGGAGGGAGGGAGAGAGAGAGAGAGAGAGAGAGAGAGAGAGAGAGAGAGAGAGAGAGAGAGAGAGAGAGAGAGAGAACGCTGGGAAGGGCATGGGCTTTTTAAACCTTCCAAATCTATCCCCACTACCACGCCTCCTCCAGCAATGCCACACCTCCTAACCCTCCCAAACAGTTCCACAAACTAGACATTCAAATATATGAGCCTATGGGGGCCATTCTTATTCAAACCACCACAAAGTCACAGTTTAGTTTACCTTATTCAACACATCAAAACATTGATTTCCTTTAGGAAACCTTCTCTGTATGAGAAAAGTTCAAGTGATTATCGACAAATAGTTCATCTATCTGCATATTCTCTTAATATATCATTTCTATTACCATCTGTAATGGTTATCTTTTTCAACTTGAAACAACCTTGAATCACCTGAGGAAAGAATTGTCTATATCAGGTTGTCCTGTGAATATATCAGTACGGGGTTGTCTTACTTAAGTTAGCTGATACAGGGAGGCCCTGTCCACGGCTGGCAGTACCATTCCCTAGGCATGGGGTCCTGAACGGTCTCAGAGTGGGACTGAAGACAAGCAAGCAGGTGCCCGTGTATGCACTCATTTCTCTCTGTCCTTGACAGTGTGGTGTGACTTGCTGTTTGCAGTTCCTACCTAGACATTGCCACCGTGGTTAACTGTAACTTGGAATTGTAAAAGAAGTGAACCTTTTCTCCCCTACTTGCATCTTACCACAGTAACAAAAATTAAACTAGGACACCACCCCTCACAAATTTCCTCTTGGTTGTGCATAAACTGAAAATCTAATTCAAATGTCCTCTCTTTCCAAACAACCCTTCCGCCCCAGGCCACTGGGGTTTAATAATGGGGACTGAGGGGTAGGTCTAGAACTGAAAGGATTTCCTCCTTGGGAAACAAGGGGTCAGTGTAGGGGACGGAGCAGCTGGGCCCCACACAGAGGCAGCTTTCTTCCAGTGGAATGCCAAGCCCACGGATGCCTGTCCTCAGCTGTTCCAGTCCCTGTTAGGACTCTCTGTTCTGGGGCCCTAGAATGGAACCTGCAGGTCAACCCTGTTCTCCATCACCATGGCAGCCTTTTCTCTTCATCATGCTGGGCTTGGCATGATTTCCCCCTCTACCTGAGTCTGGGCCAAAGAGCAGGAAGACTTCAGGGGCTGGGGATGTGGTGGGGGGCTGTGAGTACTGGAGGGCAGGAGCGACCAGGCAGCCTGGCAGTGACCAGTCATTCTGGGAGCCCTGCTGGGGGCCACGAGTCTGGTGCTTTGAGCCTCCAGGGTTCTTAAGGAATGTTCTCAGCTTCTCTAGGTGTTATGACCCCATTTTGTAAGGAGACTAACCTTGAGGATTCAACAGGAAACAGATGGTGTCTGTAAAGGATTCAAGTGAAGTACTAACTATTGACAGAGGTGTGAACAGATCTAAGAACCCCATCAAGAGTTAGTGAGTCCCCTCTGGGTTTAGTGACAATGCTGAGGCTAGAGTGGAGGAGAGAGGTGAGAGTCACCCAAGTCTCACAAGAGCTGAAGCCAGGAAGAGGAAGCCAGGAGCCAGACACCACTTGGCTTTTATATCAATCTTAACTACTAACATTAACTTTCTCATCACACTATGTGTTTATGTATGTGTGTGTAGACATATACATACACAGGAAGAGTAATATATATCTATTCTGTAATACATGTATTCTGCAATATATAGAGTAATACTTTATATGTTAATACATACCAATATTAATTATATAATAATATATAATGTATTATCATTTACTTCATATAATTATATATTATATATAAATATAAAATTATTTCTATGTAAAATATATAGGTGGGCGCTGGTGGCACATGCCTTTAATCCCAGAACTCAGGAGGCAGAGGCAGGCAGATCTCTGTGAATTTGAGACCAGTCAGGTCTACAAGAGCTAGTTTCAGGATATCCTCCAAAGTCACAGAGAAATCCCGACTCGAAACTCCCCCCAAAAAGAAAAAATATCTATAAATAATAAAATATATACTAATACACAAAATGAAGTTCATAAAATTAAAAATAACATATAAATATCTTATATTTATAGTACTTTAATACTTAAATATATGTAAAGAATAACAGACATACACACACACAGAGAATGGCTATAAGGGTTAAGATTCACAACAAAGTTTAAGGAATTTCCAAAGAAGTCTTAGTATGCAAGGGTTGATACAGAAGCAAAGAGGTCATGCACATGGTTAGATACCAACAAACCGGTAGGTCTGGTCACTAAATCTCAGTAGAGATGCCCAGCCAAAGTAGAGACAGAGGCCATAGAGGCAATGTGCAGAACCAGGTCTAGATAGACAAATGAGTGGATGGATGGACAGACACCAGTTCTCACAAGCCATGACAGCATCAGGGACCAAACTGAGTTGTCACAGTGGGACAGTCGGAAATTCTCTGCCTGTAGATTCTTTGATGCACATATAGCAAATGACCAGGTAACAGGTCAATAGTTAGGGGCCCTCTTTATAGGGGTCAGGAGAAATGTTTTCACCCTTTGCTCATCCTGGTGTGAGGGGTATATTCTCAAGTCTGGATTTTCTGGTCTGACTTAAATATACCTACGTGTTCACATAATCCAAATTTACCGTGGTGATTTTTTAAACATTAATTTGTATGTATGTGTGTGAGACAATGTGTACCAAATGCATGCAGGTGCTCTCAGAGGTCAGAGGCGATGGATCTCCTGGAACTGGAATTGTAGTGGGTTATGGGCTGCCTGATGTGGGGTACTAGGACTTGAACCTGGATCCTCTTCAAGAGCAATAGCACTTAGAACCATCGAGCCATCTCTCCAGTCCTACTTTGACAAATTTATGGGATGTCCTAGTTCAGCTTTCTGTTGCTGTGCTAAAACACCGACCAAACCCAACTTGGGGAGGGAAGGGTTTGTTTGGCTTACCCCCTTCAGATCACAGGTCATCACACACAAACACACACAAAAGTCAGAATCAGAGGAGGAACTCAGGCGGGAACCTGGAGACGGAGCTGAAGCAAAGGTCGTGGGAAAATGATGCTACTGGCTTGCTTTCTGTTTCTGCTCAGCTAGCTTATCTTATACCACTCAGGACCACCTGTCCAGAGGTGGCACCACCCTCAGTGAGCTGGTCCCTCCCACATCAATAAGCAATGAAGAAGTCACTCCATAGACATGCCCATAGGCCAATCTGATGGAGTCACTTTCTCAAGTGAGGCTCCTTCTTCCTAGGAATGTCAAGTTGACAACCAAGAGCAGCCATCACGCATTGTGATACCATTTTCAATTTTAGGAAGAACTTTCCAGTCTGTACCTCACGAGTTTGATGCTGGATGGATGATGGTGTTTATGTGCCTACCAAGGCGCAGGGTCATCCATGCTCTGTGTTTGCACTCAAAATGGAGTCAAATGCTGTTTGTAAAACAAAATCTCACAGCCTGAAAAGCAAAACGTTTATATAATATGAAGTAACTTAGAGCAGTACACAGCCTGGTCGCAACATTGGGGAGATGGGTTGGAATTGAGCAATGCCCCTTCTTGTCTTCCATCTCTGCTTTCCATTGATCAAACCCAGCTGGAACTGGAGGATGAGGAGGCTGGGATACTCAGCCCAGATGTTAGTCTTCTGAGAGGCAAGAGACTAACCACACAAGTCCTGAAAACCGAGTCAGCAGACCCAAGTCCTGTGCTGGATTTAAAGTATACAGAATTCTACCCTAACGTCTTCTTTACATTGTCTTCATTACTGACTCACTACACACAGCAGCTGTTTCAATTGGAAGAAAGGAAAGGCAAGAAAATTGAAGTTTAACACACAGACCAGTTCTACCCAATTTAAATATTTTATATTTAAAGGTACATTAGACTTTAGTTTGCTTGCTTGCTTGGAGCTGAGGACTAAACCTAGAGCCTTGTCCTTGCTAGGCAAGTGCTCTACCACTGAGCTAAATCCCCAACTCCTATTCTAGACTTTTAAAAAGAGTGTCGCCTTTATCTCACGCATCTCATGTGAAGCTTCAAACTGTATTTTAGCACAGTAGAAATTCTGAAATATAATTAAACACAGCTTCTACTTTTGTCTTCAACTGCATTAACTATGCAAACACCCTCATCCATTGAAACACCCCTGGTGAAGTACTGCCGTAAGTAATGGGGTTGACACAGAGATGATGAAGACGCATTTTGTTGCCATGTGCAGGATGGAGTGGAAGAGACAGGAAGACCAAGCAATGGCTCCTCCAGCAATGCTGGTATGGGACTAGAGCGCATGAGCGAAAGAGGCAGGAGTAGGAAGGCAGAAAGGAGCAGGTCCCTCCCTCCTCCATGCCTGGGGAACGACAGCGTTATCATGGGATGGGCTATCCTGGGAAAGAATGAACAGAGACTGGGAGGTTGTTTGGGTCCCTTTCTGACACAGTGAGCACAAGGATGATGCTTTGAGACAGACAGATGCGTTTTTAGTTAAATTGGGCATAGGATATTGGGGTTTGGAAGATTGCTTGCTGTTTAAGACCTAGGAGTGGCCGTCATGCCCGAATGAGAAAACAGAGAGGAGGAAACCTCTTGACATTATTTATGGCATGTTCATGTGTGTGGGCTTTTTTCTTTCCTAGAAGAGAATGCCCCACAGCATTGACATTTTGTTTTTCTATTTTTTGTGTGTTTTGTATTTTTTGTTTGTTTGTTTTTTAGTTTTTCAAGACAGGGTTTCTCTTGGCTGTCCTAGAACTCATTTTGTAGATCAGGCTGGCCTTGAATTCACAGAGATTTACCTGCCTCTGCCTCTGCAGTGCTGGGATTAAAGGTGTGTGCCACCACTGCCTGGTGGCACTGACATATTTTTAAAGTGTCTTAAAGAAGTTTAAAAAGCATTGGTGAAGAATGAAAAGAAAGGGAGAGCAAGAATAGAGGAGACTCGTCAGATGAGACTGGTCCCCTATCAGACAGAGCATCCACGCTGGGGCTGCAGGACCCTCAGTGGGAGGAATCACTGGCAATTTCCAAGAGCAGGATGGCACCACAGAGCTAGGAATAGAGATTTGACAATTAGAAGGTCACTGCCTTATCAAGGGCAGTGTTAGACGATGCTTATGGGTAAAATTACAGGGTGGATGGCTTTGAAGCAGATGGTGGGAGAAGAGAGAATCCTTCAGGATGTTTGTATTCAAGGCAGACTAGGATTAAGTGTTCATAATGTCTTGACTTTGTAAGTAATAAATACTTGGTATCAGGACCCACCTATGAAGCCGCAGTTTAAAACAAAAACAAAAACCCTAGAGCCTATTTCCTGAAAAACAAGGCTTCTCTAGCTGTTCTAGTCCATATGGCTTCTATATCAAACCACCACAGCCTGGATGCTTATAGAAACAGAAGCTGTTTCTCATGCTTCTGGAGGCCAGAAAGTCTGAGGTCAAGGTGCCAGCAGATTTGGAGTCTGGTTCGTAGGTGGCCATCTTCTCACTGTGTTTGTAAGTGATGGGAGTGGATCAGCTCTCTGGGGCTTCTCTTTTGAGAGTGCTAGTCCCATTCCTGATGGACCTACTCTCATAACTTAGTCACCTCTCTACCATTACCTTGGGGGTCAGTTTCTACCTATGAAGTTTGGAGCATACACACTGGATGAATATAGTCTAGATGAAAAAAAAACCTCATAGTTTGACCTGCCCAATTCCTGGTGCTGATAGCTTATACCAAAAGACTTAAAGGCAGTTTCAACCAATAGACCTGGAGACAGCTTTTACCCATAGACCTGGGGACAGCTTCTACCCATAGACCTGGGGACAGCTTCTACCCATAGACCTGGGGACAGCTTCTACCCATAGACCTGGGCTGCTCTCAACCTTGGTTACAGAAGCGTCTTTGTAGATAGCAGTCACTGCAGAGATACATCACTGCTCAAAGGACCTAGACTAAAAGATTGGGCATTCAGTCCCAAAATGAGATCTCTGTGTTAGCTCCATCGTGGAAGAGGAGATGGAAAGCATGTATGAGCCAGAGGCTGCAGGGGTGTTGTGGGGTGCTGTCTTCTGGGCATGAAGTGGCTATTACAATCATGAACTCACGGCACAGGACTGCAAGATCAAGCCAGCCAAGATCCCAGCATAGACAGAGGACCTCAGGCCCCACCCCTTTCTGAAGTTTTTGGCAGGGTAACTGCTGGGGGAGAGACAGTCTTTCTTTTATGAGCGTATGCCCTCTGGTAAATTTCCCCGGCTGCTGTCCTGCACCTATGTGCAGCACTAACTAGACTTAGTGGACGAAGGAAGGAAGGAGGGAGGGAGAAAGGGAGAGAAGGAAGAAGAGGACATGAAGTTGGGTATATCATTGGAGCATGGGGGGAGTTGAAAGGGAGAAATGGGGAGTAGCTATGTTCATATTTCACTGCATATAAATATGAAATTCTTAAAAACAAAAACTCAAAGACAGCAAACACATGATACTGAATGCACAAAGAAAAGTGACAATTGGATGTGGGGAGAGGAGATCACAGCGAGGACGGTGTTGAATGCCACAGTTGACACCAGAGTGACAAACTGTCCCAGGAAGAAGGGGTTAGGGACGACTTGTAGGCTTTGGGCTATGCCAGTCGGGTGGAGGATAGCGTCTTTTACAGGATGGAGAAGGAATTGAAGAACTTAGTGGAGGAAATGCCAAGCCTGTAATCATGGGGAAAGCAGCGAGACAAAGAAAGCAAGAGATTCGTCCCAGGGGCCTTCAGTCCTGTAAGTTCCATGAGTCTATTAACTGTAGGCGGTCATGTCACCATGGGTGCGGAGTCTGGAGCTAGAGAAAGAACAAAACTAGCGGTGGAATTGGATAGTTTTTGTCTCTTGAGCCTAAGGGTGCCACCCTGGGGATGCCACCCTGGGGATGAATAAAGGTAGAGAAGCTGCCCAGAGAGGGAGCTATTTGACACTCCTGCACTTGGAGGCTCAGAGGTGAAAGGTAAAGTACTCACAAATGTGTGTTCCTAACCACTATCATAGTCACGGTTGTAGCAGTTATCTGAGCAGGATTGCTCCTTTTTGTTGCTTGGTTACCCCAAAGCGCCTACCCAGGGTCAAAGTGACAGGGGCTCATTGAAACATCCCAGCTTGTGCTCATCCAAAGCCCCTTGCCCAGCCCAGCTCCAGGGACCCTACAGCAGCTCCGTTGCACGGTGCTTAGCCTGTGTACGGGCATAAGGCAGTTTGGTCCCCTTTATACAGTGTCTGGCAGCCATGGCATTTACCCTAGAAATTCCTTACAATTTTAAAGTAAATAGACACTTACAAAGCCTCCTAATTAAAAAAACAAACAAACAAAAAACAAAACAAAAGCAGTTTGTCTTTATCTTGGCATTCCAGGCATGATCGTGGGCGTCAAAGGTCTGTCAGGTGATAATTGCTACTTCTTAGGATTCAGGTTCTTCATCTCTGATAAAAGGAAGAGAGTCAGCCACTGCTCCAAGGGCTTTGAGGAAAGTCTGTAACAGGAAGAGTCACACTGGGCCAGGTGCACACTGCACACCTTTAATCCCAGCACTCAGGAGGCAGAGGCAGGTGGATCCAGTGAGTTTGAGTCCAACCTGGTCTACACAGTGAGTTCCAGGCCAGCCAGGAATATATAGTGCGACCCCATCTTAAAACTTTTTTTTAGTAATAAAAAAACATTTTGCATGCTTTACTCAATGCTTGCCTCTTAACTTAGTTTTGTTTCTAAGGGCAGCTTCCTCACCCTTGGGACTTGACTCTTGGATAAAAATCCAGTTTGGTTCCAATCCAAATGTAAAAAAGCACCACACTCAGGAAGCATGTGCAGAACAAAGACTCACAGCCCAGCAAACAAAACCATCTGGGGACTCTGCGTTGGTCTGTTATTCTTCCTGTTCAGAAAATGCTTGTTTTATTGCAAGTCTTTTTTTCTAAATTACTTATCATGAAGGATCCACCATTTTCCCCCCTATTTAGTACATTCCAGGAATTCAAGGCTTTGCAAAGAAGGAAACTTTGCAAGCCTCCTTCGATCTAGGATGAAGGCCCTGGAATTCCAATGTGGGGCAGGGCATTACAAATGAAGGGCAAGGAAGCCCAGGAGATCGAACTTGGTTTACAGCTCATGCGCAGTAACCCTGTTTGCTCAGTTGCGGTGGGCTGGTTGTCTAACTAAACATCCCCCATGTTTCTGAAAATGACATGAGGATTTGGCTCTGGCGTCCGTGGGAAATTGACACAGCACGTTTGTATTTTATTTCTGCCAAAGGTGCATAATGTGTTGCAGGCTTTTCTGCTCTTCTGGATTCTAGAAAGAAACAGGAAGAAAAGCTGTTCCCGAAAAGGGGGAGATGCTGGCATAGAGCCCAGACTCTTCCTCCTGGGTTCACACTGAAATGTAAAGACAGCCTGAGTTTTAAATGATGACGAGGAGAGAAATGTTGTTTTCTGAATTTGACATTGTGGTCCTCTGTGCCCGCCTTATCCCGTCAAACAACAGTGTAGCCACATGATAGTTGGGGAAAGTGGCTTTCCAGTGTTTATTTGGTCCACTAGTTTTTAAAGAGTTTAACATGGTATCGATGACAGAGCAGGGTCACTTCTGATGCCGATACCTCCAAGCTTACCTTAACCCACAGAAGCAGGAACAAAGTGGGGCGTCCTTGGCTCCTTCTCAAGACTGTGTAAGGTGAAGCCTTCCAAGAGAGGAACAGTCCATTCTATTTTCATCGTCCCATTCCTATAGTCTTGGCTGTCCCGGGACTTGCTCTGCAGACCAGGCTGGCCTTGAACTCAGAGGTCTACCTGCCTCTGTCTCCCAAGTGCTGGATTAAAGTTGGTTAAAGTGCCTGACCTGGTGCTACTTTTGAAAACTGTATGTTCAAAGCAAGCCTGGGTTACACAACAAGTTCCAGGCCAGACAAGGCTGCATAGCAGGACAGTGACTCCACACAGCCATCCCCAAAAGTCACTGTCTTCAATATCAGTATATGCTCAGTCTGTATTCAAATTACCTGATTGTCTCATAATTATGCTTTATATTTTGTGTTCAAGGACTCAAATGAAAACAATATGCTGTACAGTTGATGTATTACCTTCTATTTCAACTTTCAGATCACAAATCCCTCATTTTACATCTTATCCTTTTGTGTTAGGAAAAACTAGGTCAGAGTTCTAAAGGGTTTCCCCTAAGTCTAAATTTTACTTGTTTTGTCTTCACTTAATCCTTGTATGGCCTAGTAATTTGCAGTTAGATCTAGAGACTTGAATAAATTTAAACATGGAAGATTTGGGGCAAGAATGCCTCAGAGACGTTGTATGTGTCCACCAGGAAGTGAGTGACACCAACTGTCTGTTAATAGCTGTTGATGATAATAATACAGATCCATTAGGAAGTACAAATCACTGATAGTCAATATATATCTTTTTAAAATAATTCATTTAGCTGGAACACTATCTAATAGAAATTTATTTTGGGGGGGCAGGGGAAAGAGGAGGCTGGAGCAATGACTGGAGATGCTGTCCTTGCAGAAACCTCAGTTCCCAGCACTCAAACTGGGCAGCTCACAGCCTCTTGTTCCTTCGGAGCCAAAGGAACTCGCTCCCTCTTCTGGCCATCCTGGGCATTTGCACTCATGTGACGCTCATAAACTAAGGCTGCCTCACACACACATATGCACAAATAAAAATAAATCTTTAAAAAGGAAAGAAAGAAACTTCCTGTCCACTACGAACTGAAGTGCATATCTACAAGAAAGACAATCCAAATATCACCAATACAAATTTCAAATGCAGCAAAATAAATGCAAGGTTTCTTGGTGCATCTGATGGTTTCACTTCATTACAGTGAATTTCTTGCTGCTGTCCAAGCTGTGGTGTCCTTATCTAGTGCAATCCTCTTCCTTAGCTGCTGAGTCCTTCTGCTAACGGTCCTCATCCTTGCATTTTAGAGTGACAGGTCTTTCTTGAGATTTCCTGTCTGGGATCCAGTGGCTCCTTCTTGCAGAAAGTAGAGTGTGGAAATCACAATCTGAGTACATTTCCCCTCAGCATTGGATGGATTCCAGTTTTTCATGACTCCTGTAGGGACCCAGATCTGCTGATGTTCAAGTTTCTTATATAGAATGGTAGGGTACATTTTCACAGCCTGCTACACCCTCCCACACACTTTAAATCAGCTCTACCTTATTTATAATACCAAACACAACCATGAAAATAATTACCATGGAAACTATTTATGGATTAATAGCTAACACAGTGGCAATTTTTTTCCTAAATGTTTTCTATGTATGTATGCTTACATTTAAAGATGTGGAACCCAGAGATAGGCTGACCAATGGCATGAACTCTGTCCATTGTGCCAGGTTGATTGTTAGTTTGCCTTCAGCCTTTTCAATGGACAAATCTTGGAAATACTTTTTTTCCTTTAAGTTAAAATGTATCACAGAATTCATAGCAGCTATGCTTGTCGGAACAGACAGCTCTCAGGGTCTGTAGACATTAATGGTTGCTTGGGGGTGGGAGAGACTTTTTTATCAGTGGTATAACCACTGTCTGTGAGCTAGTAACGACTTCACTCATCCTCTCTCTCTCTCTCTCTCTCTCTCTCTCACACACACACACACACAGACACACACAGATGCAAGTACACACACAAACTCAAAAGTAAAAGGTATACTAGTTGAGAAGAGGAAGGGAGTCAGCAGGAGTAGGAAGGTGACAGCAGATTAAAATATAGGATATGGAGGTTAGAAAGGTGACTCATGAATTAATGCACACTCTTCTCAGAGAATATTCCAAGTTTGCTTCCCAGCATAGACACCATGGGGCTGTTCACAAATGCCGGTAACTCCAGCTCCATGGGATCTGATGCCCTCTTCTGGCCTCTTCAGATACCTGTACTCATATAGCACATACACATGTACAAACACTTAAACATGTACATAATTTAAAATAAAATAAATCTTTAAAAATACATTGCATAAGCTGGGTGTTGGTGGCGCACGCCTTTAATCCCAGCACTTGGGAGGCAGAGGCAGGCGGATCTCTGTGAGTTCGAGGCCAGCCTGGTCTACAAAGCGAGTTCCAGGACAGCCTCCAAAGCCACAGAGAAACCCTGTCTCGAAAAACCAAAAAAAAATACATTGCATATATGTACAAAATAGAATAAAACTGACCATCATGTATAATTAATATATCCTTTTACACTGCATCATGGATGCATATTGATGCTTCTATTTCAGATTCTAACTTGAAGGCTTTACTTTCCTCATGAGACTTATATCTACATGTGCTTTATCCAGAGTCAACTCTTTTTTTTTTTAGCATGACTTCTTATTGATTCCTTGAGAATTTCACATCATACACCCCAATCCCACTCATTTCACAGTCCTTCGATGTCTGCCCTCCATGCTTATAGCTGCCTATCTCCCCCAGAAAAGAGGAAAAAAAATCTAACTCTTCTGTCTTTCCCACCTCTCCATCATCTGTTCCTTTGCAGCAGTGGTCTTGAGAGCTGCGGTGTGTCATGCAGTAGACTTTTTGGCCCAAACAGCTTTGTTGTAGAATATTATTTTAAGATGTGTTACGTTTGTTCATGCTGTGGAGCATTTGTTTAATGATGCAAAGGTGTGCCACATTCTTTTATGTTGCATTTGTTTAACTCTGTGATGCTGAGTTCCTTTGCCTATCTAAAACACCCGATTGGTCTAATAAAGAGCTGAATGTCCAATCGCGAGGCAGGAGAAAGGACAGGCAAGGCTGGCAGGCAGGGAGGATAAACAGAAGGAGAAATCTGGGGAGAGGAGATCAAGCAGTGAGAAAAGATGGGGCCAGCCACCCAACCACACAGCCAGACTCCGAATAAGGAGGAAAGAAAAGATATACAGAAATAGAGAAAGGTAAAATGTAGTACAAAAAATTAAAACCCAGAGACAGGTATTGGGGTTGAAGCTGCAAGCTGAAGACCAGAAAAGGAAAGCAGCCAGCCACTAGCTCTTCCCTCTACCTCAGGCTGAAAGGCCTGATCCTGTCTCCACAAGCTCTCACCAAGCCTCAGACTGCTGCCTCACCTCAGCGTGGCTGGAAAGCAAATACCCAAGTGTCGCTTGAGACATTGGGCTCCTGTCTTTTAAATCCTCCTGGTATTAAAGGTGTGAGCTGTTTCTCTTTTAGACTGATACATTCTCACACAGTCCTTTGTGGCCTTAAACTCACCGAGATCCATCCTGAGTCCTGGGATTAAAGGTGTGTGCCACCACTGCCTAGCTTCTATAGCTAACTAGTGTGGCTGGCTTTGCTTTCCGAACCCTCAGACAAGCTTTATTAAATCAAAATAATATGTCACCACAGTAAAAGCCCAGAGGCAAAGGGTAGATGGGATAATTTAAGGAAGTCTGGCTAGAAAGAATAAACCTCCATGTGTATTTATGTGGGAACTGGATGGCAGGACCCTCAAAGAGTCAAAAGAATAAAGACAACAACACAGCTTTACTTGCAAATGTTCCTTGCAATGAGTTGTTGGTCTGGTTCAAGGCCTCTGACTTCTGGTACATCATCAATACTGGACCCTCACTGAAACTTCTCTCCAATATCCTGCTGTCATGGAGATCTTGCTGCTATGTTCCATAGTGTCGGTTCCTTCACTTGCTCCAGCAGGTTATTGATGGGGTAGATGTTGGGGTGGGTCAACTCAAAGCCCTGGATATGGGCCTGAGTGGTAGTTGAGCTGGTCAGTCTGGGCCTCCACTGGGACTGCCTCAAGGTGAGAATCAGGACCAGCCCTCCCATACCCACACCATTGGAGCCAATTCTCCAGAGAGCATTGTGAGGGATGGGGCCAGCTCTCCATTGCAGAGGCTGACAAGGGGTCAGGCAGTTCTCCCAGGGCTGTTGAAGGTCTTGGACATCTATCCCCCACCCATACCACTAGGGCCACTGAGGCTGCTACCAAAGGGTAGGACCAACTTTCTGGTGTCAAGCCACCAGATCAGCTCTCCCAAGGCCCCCAGTGGTAACACAGGCCAGGGACATAAACACTGACCCAGCTGCAGTAGGACCACAGACCCAGACATGGCCCTTGCCATGGCCCTGGGTGATTGCACAGGTCTTTCAGATCAGTATGGCCTCAGGTGATAATCCAGCCCTGGGCATCCCCATAGCCTGGGCCTTCAGTGGTAACACGGGCTGTGGTCATCAACACAGGCTCCAGTAGGCTTCAGTAGGGCCACAGACCCAGACATGGCTCTCAGTGGCAGCACAGGCCCAGATATCACATGGCCCCAGGTGGTAGCATAGGCCACCCATGTCAACCTGTTCCTTACCACCATCGAGTCTTCAGTTCAGCTTCTCTCCGCAGGGCATGCACCACTCCACTTTATTTTTCTCCAATTTCTTTACCACATGCCTGTTCATTCTGGTGGTGGCAGATATCTAACGGGCCTGTGACTGGCTTCCTGTCCTCCTGGACTGAAGCCAGAGTCAACTCTTTTATACCATCACTTTAAAGTGATGTCTCAGGTGTAGGGAGGAATGCGGACAGTAGAACACTGTGAAGGACACCCCTTCGGGATACATCAGGAGACTTAAAGAGGAAGGTTGTTCACACTCTAATAAGCACCAAACAATTCCAGTTGTTGCTTCTCACACACATTGCCATCTTGTTGCCTCATAAGAAGACCTCAGTCACAGACCAGCCCATACAGACACCACCCTGCATGGGCATTGCAATCAGAATTACTCCCTCATGCTCCCCCTTGGCCAGCCAGTATCTTCTACCCACAGAATCAGAACAGCAGACCTGAGAAGTGCCTTAATCATTCATCAACTTTCTTGAAGGCCATGACCTAAAGGTCTGGTTTAAAGATGAAAAAGCAGCATAGAAGCAACAACAAAATCCTGGTTCCACTCTTAGGCATCTACCCAAGAGATGCGCATTCATACAACAAGGATGTCTGTTCCACTATGCTCATTGCAGCATTACTTGTAATAGCCAGAACCTGGAAGTAACCTAGATGCCCCTTAACTGAAGAGTGAATAGAGAAAATGTGGTACATTCACACAATGGAGTACTATTCAGCGGAAAAAAACAATGGAATCTTGAAATTTGCAGGTAAATGGATGGCACTAGGAGAAACCATTCTGAGTGAGGTAACCCAGTCACAAAAAGACAAACATGGTATGTACTCACTCATATGTGGATTTTAGACACGGAGCAGGGGAGTGCCAGCCTACAACCCCACTGCCAGGGAGTCTGGGAACAGGGAGGACCCTAAGAGACATATGCCCGGTACCCCAGAAAAGGGGAATGGGACAGGATTTACTGAGCGGTTTTGGAACATGGGGAGACAGGAGAGGGAGTCGGGAAAAAGAGAGAGGGAGAAGAGGAGGGGAGAGGAGGACATGGGGGAGCAGGAAAGTTGAGTTAAGGGAAGAATGGAGGAGAGCAGAATGAGAGATAACATAATAGAGGGAGTCATTATAGGTTTGAGGAGGGATCTGGCACTAGTGAGATTTCCAGAGATCTACAAGGATGACACCAATTGGCAAACTAAGCAATAATGGAGAGGCTACCTTAAATGCCCTTCCCAGATAATGAGATTGATGACTACCTTATATGCCATCCCGCCTTCATCCAGTGGCTGATGGAAACAGAAGCAGACACCCCAGCTAAACACTGAACTGAACTCCTGGAACCCAGTTGTAGAGAGGGAGGAGTGATGAGCAAAGGGGTCAAGACCGGGCTGGTGAAACCCACAGAAACAGCTGACCTGAACAAAGGGGAGCTCATGGACCCCAGACTGATGGCTGAGAGGCCAGCATGGGACTGATCCTGACACCCTAAATTTGGGTGTCAGTGAGGAGGCCTTGGCAATCTATGTGGCTTTAGGTAGATCAGTATTTACCCTTGGCATACAAATGGACTTTGGGAGCTCATTCTACATGGAGGGATGCTCTCTCAGCCTGGACACATGGTGGAGGGCCTAGGCTCTGCTCTGGATGATATGACAGACTTTGGAGATCCCCCATGGAGAACCTCACCCTCCCTGGGGAACTGAGTGAGGAATGAGGATTAAGTGGGAGGTTGGGGGTTTGGGGAAAGGCGGAGGAGGAGAGGAGGGTGAGGAAGCTGGGATTGACATGTGAAGCAATCTTATTTCTAATTTAAATTTTTAAAAAAGTAGAAAAAAAACCTGGTTACTGGGTTCCAGCTTGGGTGGATTAATCAGAAAGACCCAATGATGGGTAGGCACCCTCAGCATGTGCCCACATAACTCCACTATCCTGGGGATTCTTATCTTTGGGGAAACTGACATATGACACTCTTGCTTTTCTGGTGCTGAACTAAGATGCCTGCAGGGAAGTGTGGAACAGACAATATTCTTGGAAGGTCATGCCAGCCCTACCCATTAACCCACTGTGTGTGGGCAGTCACATGCCGTGCTTAGTGCTTAGGATTTTGGCTTCATAGTTGCCCAGTGACCTTACAAACAGTTCTGTGTAAGTGTATGTGTATCTCATAGCTAACTCCATGGTAAAAAACAAACAACAAAAGAGCCATAACTTTTAAAAATTACTTTGTGTGTGTGTGAGTGTGTGTGTGTGTGTGTGTGTGTGCTCACACATATACATTTGTTGAGGTCAGAGAACAACTTCTGGGAGTCACTTCTCTCTTTCCACCTTGGGGAATCCATGGATACTGGGGATCAAAGGCTGTTCAGGGGCCTCACCCACTAAAGCATTCCACCAGCCCTAAAGAAGAATTTTTAATCCTCTGCACTTTGCTGAGTTTTCCAATCTCAGAAATGTCTTTATCACAGCAAACCGTGCTTTCAGAATGCGCTCTTCGTGGTAAGTGTAAGACTTCACAGTATAAACAGACTGTCTTGTGCAAAGAACCCTTGGAAGCAGAAGGCCTTGTTTAAAGGGAAACCAGCATTTCAAACAGAAATCAAGGTGAAATCGCAGCACAAGGATCACATTCCCTTTAACTCGGACCTTAGACGTTCCCTTTAATGCGGACCTTAGCCAGAGTTCGTTCACCTGCACGTGGTCATTATATTCCATCGGCATCAGGAAGAATGGTCTTCTAGAGATGTTAACAGATGTGCTGCTGATAAAGACTTCCCCTAAGCAACATGTGCACTGTTACTCTTTCTTGGAAATCCACTGGTCCATGGGAAAGAGGCTACAGACTCCAACAGCAGAAGCCCTTCCCAGGAAGAAGCTGACATGTGACAGCTGATGCTCTCCTCATCTAGTTGGCCTTTTCCTCTGTGAACAGCTTCAGGCTCAACTCCCTGGAAGCCGAGAGATCTTGTCCTTCCTTCTGTCTTGTCACCTTATTGTGGGATGACATGTCTACATGTTCTGCTACTAAAGTCTGCTCAAGTATTTTTCTATTTTTCAAAAATTTCAGGAACATATACTGAGGCAACGGGCAGGATTTTAAAATCTTATAATTCAAATTTCTTCCTAAATCCTTGAGCCTGACAGTTCTTGACCGTAGTGGAGCATAGCACAGAGCAATATGGGGTCCTGCTCATAATAATGCTACTACTTATATGCGGCTGCACAGAGCATAGCAGTTCATGGCTACACAAGAGACAGCTAGGGGCTGACACCAGAGGTGACCATGCGGACTGTGGCATGTGCCAGCCGATGAAGACATTGTCCCTTCCCTAGGAAACCACAATTTAGCTTAGAGTTTGGTGGCAGGAACAGTGTCTTTTTTTTCCAAATTAAGGAAGAAAGGGGAGGGAGGCAGGGAAGGTGAGAGGGAGGGAAACACACACACACACACACACACACACACACACACCTATCATTACCTATCTATGCCATGGGAACATTAGACTCTCAAGTGTGTCTTTTAAAGGGCTAAAAAGTGCCTGGCTTTTGCTGGTGAGCAAATGAGCAGGCGCATGCCTGGTTCTAGGCAAGGGAAGGACAGAAAAGTTAGTTTTAAAAAATCAAACACCATATGATGCGTCATATTTTCCATTTTGCCTTAGCTATTGGGAGACTTCACTCTAAAGTTATGCTTGGTGCAATAACTATTTTATCCCAGGTTCCAATCTCAACTGTGAGCTCCTTCCCAGAGGCTTGGTTTATTTATTTTTAGCATTCTATTGTGTGTATGCATTTTCATGCGTAAAAGCTTCGGAGGTAGAATGTGATCCTGTCTGAGTCCCAGAGTCAGATGTGCGGAGTTGGATTTGGCCGAACGTTGAGCAAGCTGCTTGCCTGCTGTGGACCATGTTCCACAAGGTGTGCTGCGGTGCTTGGAGGACGCCTCTGCAGAGGGCCTGGGAGAGTCTGCAGGTCAGAAAGGTTGACAAGGCATAACCACAAAATGAGGCGGCACAGCACAAAGTTGAGACACCTTCCTGAATACCTTGTGTGCATATTTGAGTCTGGGCCACACACATGCCAGGCCCACATTTGTGAACTGAGTTGCATCTCCAACATCCTCCGGTGTACCAGGCTTTTTCCTTTGGGTCACCAACCAGCATCCAAATCACAACATGGAGATTTCTTACTAGTTTTGAATGCTTGGCCTAGCTCAGCTCTTTTCTGGCTAGCTCTTAACTTAACCTGTTCCTCCTTATCTACCTTTACCTCACGGCTTTTTACCTTCCTCCTGTATATCTTATTTCACTGCTTCTCGCGTCTAGCTGGCTGGCAGCTGCCCAGCTTCTGGCCCTAGGTGTCTGTCTCATTCTCTCCCTTCTCTTGCTCTCCTTCTGAGCCTATGTTTCTCCTCCTGTCTCCACTGACAGTCCCACCTATCCTTTTCCTGCCTAACTGTTGGCCATTGAGCTCTTTGTTAGAAAGAAAGAGAGAGAGAGAGAAAGAGAGAGAGAGAGAGAGAAAGTGAAATAAAGAAGGAAGAAAAGAAATAGAGAGGAAGGAAGGAAGGAAGGAAGGAAGAAAGGAAGGAAGGAACGAGAAAGAACGCGGGTACATATGGCCATGTGAGCCTGCTGTTTGGTCCCAAGGCCTTAAGGCACCTTTGCAAGTGAAGCACTTTGAAGTTGAGCATTATTGGCTTGGTATTGAATCTCCTCCTGCTTATCAGGAAAGCTCAGTTTACACAAGGACTTCCTCTGAAATCCTTTTATAGACTGGAGACCAGTTTATTAGCCGTGGGTTGAGGCATTTCCTTATTTTCTAAAATTGGACAGTCACCTTCTTTAACAGCTGAGAATGATGCATGACGGCAACTGAAGCTGGGAGTGCAGGCGCCAGCTGCTCCCAGAATAGTTCTGAAGGTGCAAGAGCCTTGGCCAGTCCAAGCAGGCAGGTGGTACCCCAAGGAGTGAGGCAGGGCAGCCTCGAGGGAGGGGCCACCGGTGATGTGGTCACT
This sequence comes from Mesocricetus auratus, assembly GCF_017639785.1. Classification (NCBI taxonomy): domain Eukaryota; kingdom Metazoa; phylum Chordata; class Mammalia; order Rodentia; family Cricetidae; genus Mesocricetus; species Mesocricetus auratus. The sequence continues at coordinate 40,861,212 of NW_024429197.1, forward strand.
AGTTGACAAGGGCCAGGAAGGCAAGAAAGCAAGTTCTAGAACATTTTCCCTACCCTACATCACAACTTATCTTCCCCAACCCCAACCCCACCCCCTCAATTTGGAGCTCCAATTACTTTACTAGGCTTAGCTGGAAAATTAGTATATGTCCCCACTGTGGCCTTGCAGATATCCCCGTGTTATCAGGTGCTGGGCCTCAGCCAGGAGAAGCACCTGGTATCATTCCATGTGTCACCAGATGCTTAATAACCCCTGGGAGCACTGGGTCTCTTCATTCCAAAGACCACAAAAAGACTGTTGTTGCAAATGACGCCTGTCAAGCCAGGCCCAGGCTTCTGTCTATGCTAAAAGTTTAGCATAGACAACCAGTGATAACATTCTTGGTTTTACCCAATGTTAAGGGTGGCCGCCTTGAAACCAAATTGATTCAGAAAATCAGGAAATGACTAATGAATTAATTGGAAATCATTATTAAAATTAATGGACCTTCCAGACCTGCCCTCATGAGCTCAGAAACAAGTTCCTTTTTGTTCGAATTTCAAAAGAGCTGCCCCAGAACTCGGCCCAAGTTTCCTTAGATGCATATCTCTGTAATGAGCAAGAGGTTTGCAAATGTGCAAATGTGCTGCGTTTCTGCAGCAGGCTATTGCTTTTCAAGATGGAAAATGTTTTAGCTATCAAAAAAAAAAAAAAAGACAAAAACCTTACTGCCACCATTTCCCAGCGCCCAGAAGAAATACACAGCCAATGAGTGAATCAGTTGGGTGAACTCTAGGAGCCTTCCTGTGGTTGTGGGGTGCACTATGGGACAGAAGGCACATTCAGGAAGCAGTGAGGCCATTTCTGGAAGAACTGTGGCACATGAGTAATGCTTTTGTGAAGTACATGTGTTGTATGTATGTAATTCTCTTCTCATCTCCTTGATCAAGAGTAAATTTCAGTTTTTCTGGTTTACTTCCATGTCCCTTGATTCTACCACATAAGAGAAACCAAAGATATATGTCGAATAAAAACTATCAGAATTTCGAAGAGTGATGAGAGGGAGGGAGGGAGGGAGGGAGGGAGGGAGGGAGGGAGGGAGGAGAGAGAGAGAGAGAGAGAGAGAGAGAGAGAGAGAGAGAGAGAGAGAGAGAGAGAGGCTGATGATGATGAGATGGCTTAGTGGGTAAAAGGTAAATGACTTTCCAACAAGCCTGACAGCCTATGTTCAATTCCTGGAATTTACATGATAGAGAGCTCTGACCTCTATATCCATGCCATGTCATGAATGCTCATGCATACACACACACACACACACACACACACACACACACACACACACACACAGACATACAATCAGTAACTGGATTTAAAACATTTTAAATATAACTAAAAACCACATTTTATTTTATTTTTTTGGTTTTTCAAGACAAGGTTTCTCTATGTAGCCCTGGCTGTCCTGGAGCTTACTTTGTAGACACAGGCATTCCTGGAATGCAGAGAGATCCACCTGCCTATGCCTCCCAAGTACTGGGATCAATAGTGTGTGCCACCATTGCCTGGCTTAAAACACACATTTTAAAAATCAGTATCTTGGTATTAAAGCAAATGCACTACCTGGGATAACTTTTCACTTTAAAATAATTTGACATTGAGCAAACAGTTTTAAGAATTGTACCAACAAGCTTGGAGAGGTGGCTCAGTGGTTAAGAGCACTGATTGCTGCTCTTGTGGAGAACTCAGGTTCAATTCCCAGCACCCACATGGTGGCTCAGAGCTATTTGTAGCTCTAATTAGAGGGGATCTGATGTTCTCTTCTGGCCTCCACAGGTACCAGACTGGTATACAGATACACATGGACACGTATAAACATAAAATAATTACAAAAATATAGAAATAACTTTTTAAAAAAATCATAAAGAGTATGGGCTAGAGAAGAGAGATGCCTCAGTGGGTAAGGATATTGTCCACCAAGCCTGATGACCTGAGTTTGATTCCTATGACCCACAAGGTTGAAGGAGAGAACCAACTCCAGTAAAGCTGTCCTTTGACTGCACTCTCGAGCGTGCAAACAACACACACACACACAGACACAGACACACACACACACAGACACAGACACACACACACACAGACACACGCACGTGCTCATACACACACATAAATGTTTAAGAACTAGATCAGGAATTTATGGAAATTCTTCATTTAAATTCCCCAGACACTAACCCCTGCCACACTCACTTTTATGAGAGAGGAAGTTATAGACAGGATGTCCTTTCCCTCCTCAGCCTGACAATACAGGATTCCTAAGATAGTCTCTTACATAACTACCACACAACTGTCAAATTCAGGAGGTTAATAGTGAAAACTATCACCTAATCTAAAGACAGACATCATCTACCACCTGTCAGTGATCTTAAATGCACCCTGCTTTGCATTGAAAGAATGTCATGTTAGGGCCATAGCCAGAGTCACACACATTGCATTTATCACTTTGGTCAGAGACACCTTCTTAGTCCTTTGAGCCTTGATGTTTTATGGACCACAGGCCAGTTATTTTGGGAGATGTCCTCCAGCTCAGGCTTATCTGATGTCTCCTCGTGATTAGATTCAAATTTTGTGTCTTTGGCAGAATGGCCAGGGAGTGATGCTGTGCACGGGTGGGGTATACTGGTCTCTTGTGTTGCTGGGATACCAGCTATATCCCCAGGATAAACTAGTGTTCCCCAGGCTTCTAATGTTACTGTTCTGCTTTTTGTGCTTAGTGTGCTGTGTGGAGATGCCTTGAGATTGGAAATATCCTGGCTCTTTACATTTATTTATTTATTTATTTATTTATTTATTTATTTATTTATTTTGGGGGGCATGCATCACAGCACTCATAAGGAGATCATAGAGCAAGCTGTATAAATCACCTCTTGTAACACGAAAAATAAAAAACCAGAGACTGGCACTCGGGTTCAAGCTGAAGATCAGAGAAGCAAGAAGTCGGCCACTAGCTCTTACCTGTGCCTCAGACTGAAAAGCCTGACTCTCTCTCCACAAGCTCTCTCCCTGAAGCCTCAGACTGCTGCCTCACCTCAACATGTCTGAAGATTAAATTTCAAAATGCAGCCTGAGACACTGGGATCCTGTATTTTATATACCTCTCAATGGCTGGGATTAAAGGCATGAGCTCTAATTCTCTTTTAGAAGATTCACTCTTGTTGTAGGCCAGGGTGGCCTTGAACTCAGAGAGATCCATCTGCCTCTGTCTCATGAGTCCTTGGATTAAAGGTGTGTACGACCCACTGCCTGGCTTCTATAGCTAACTAGTGTGGCTGGCTTTGCATCCTGAACCCTCAGGCAAGCTTTATTAAATCATCAATAATATATCACCATAATTTTCCTTCCACATTGTGAGATATACAAATAACAATATGGGCTCTGGGGGGTTAAACTTGGCTCATTAGGCATGAAGACAAGTGCTTTCATGCCCTGAGCCATCTTTCAGGCCTCATCAAAATTTTATACACATCTTAGCATCCATAGACGACTCTATTGTTGTTGTTATGGGTTGTTTATCTCTTCGTTTTTTGAGACAGATCTCATGTTGTAACTCAAGCTGGCCTACAATGCTCTATTTAGCCTAGGTTGGTGCCAAATCACCCATTTTCCTATTAAATCCTCCCAAGTGCTAGGATAAAAGATGCACACCACCATGCCTGGCTTCATTTACAACTCTCACTTGAATTAAGTATTGATGTGACACTTGTCAAATAATTAGTGTCTAACTGCAACATGCAGTCCACATTGATGGTTGATATTCTGTCATAAGAATGTGTCAATGCATTTATTTATATCAGCATGAATTACATTATGGTTTTACTCACTGGGGTTGTGTAATCTGTCACTATCAGTATTTTATATGCATATTTTCTCAGATTAACCTGGCCACTGTGTGTTTTTCACACACATTATTTCTGAGTATTACCTCTTTCTCTGAGATAAGGTCTTCTGGGCTCAAAATGAACATACTCCTGAAGTCAGTCTGAATATACTTTATAAACCTCAATATGTTTTATAACTGTTCAATAAATACAGTAAGTGCTTAAAACATACTCTTGACCTTTGCCCTTATTAGTTAATCAATGGACTAATTTTCATCCATTAAGGTAGCCTGGTGTGGGTTACTTACAGATATAAAAGTGAATCAGCATAGATCCTACAAACTCTCAGGGATAGCACACATCTGGCTGCAGAGTATATTGTAGGTGGCATTACAATACTGTAGGTGACTTTTCAAATAATGGCATTAATGATTAAAAAAATTCACTCACTACCTCATAGAATTCAAAAAGCCTGAGCACTCAATATGTGAAAACCTTAAGAGGTGAAGTTTCAGAATTAGTAGAAGAAAATGAATTTTAAGTATGTTCAGAATTTAGAGGTGCTATAGGATTTCTTCCATAACTGACAACGTATCTCTTCAAACCACACATGCTGGGACTTGAAATCTCCAGGGAAGCACGGAGTCGGCAGGGTTGAGCCTCATGTTTGCATCAGTGAGCTGTGAGAAAGGCAGAGGCACTCTGGTGCCCTCCGCCCCTCTGTGTCTCCTGACCAGTGAGTACCCACCGCTCTGCTAGGCCTTCCTTCCCTTGAGAGCACTAGACGTTGCACACCCACACACGCCAAATCTGCCGGTGTCATCACCTGGAACTTCTCCGACTCTAGGACTATGAGAAATAGAAATTATCCATTCTAAAGTAATGGGACTAAGACAAACGTTGAAAGTAAATACAAAATCACTGCATCTCTTGGTAGACTGTTCTTACATGGGTTCTTACCTTAGCTCACTTTGTGGTTTATAAAAACTACTACGCACTGAGCAATTTACACAGAGCAGAAATTTACTCATCACAGCCCAGAGGCGAGGCAGTGCAAGACCATGACACCAACAGGAACTGACCGGAACCTTCTAGCTGTACCCGCATAGGGCAGAAGGCGGAAGAGCAAGCTGCTGGGATGCTGCAGGAAGCCATGATGGCGGGCCTCCCTGCCTTGCTACCTCTTAAAGGCTGCCTCGTCATCCTATCACCTGGGTAACATGTGGGGGGACACATTCAAAGCAGAACAACCCTCTCAGCAGTATCAACTCCCCCCTAAAGCTTCCTCATCTGACGTCATCTTTGGATACCAGCTGATTTTCGTCGGGATACTTCCATGGAGTCTTTTCTCAACCCTCTGTAATCAATATTGGTTGTCATGATTCTGTATATTCCTATGAGGAATGGAGGACTAGAAGTTTTGTTCTTAAAACTGAATTTGAAGTTTTCTTTTAATAATCATGTTTTGTCATTTACATTTATTGTTAAACCATTTGAGCTTGTTTATTATATTTTGCTTGTTTTTTTCTATTAATTCTACTGTTTGCTTTTCTAGATTTCTTGAATTTACTATTTGTGCCTCTTTCTTGGAATTTGGGCAGTTTGTCTGTTCTGCCTACTTTGTTGATAGGCTTTTCATTTGGTCTGGAGAGACAGCTCAGCAGTTAAGACTGGTTGCTGCTCTTCCAGAGGGCAGCACCCACACTGCGTGGGTCATAACTACCTTTAACGCCAGCTCCAGAGGGTCTGACACCTTTCTGACCTCTGGAGGGCACCCAGCTGCATGTGCACAATGAAATTTCTTTGTTTGAAAATACTTTAATAAGACTTCCATATAATCCTGTTATGTAGGGTCTTTAATTTTATTTCTGCTTCTACTACTATATATGTCTTTTCTATTTCTTTCAACATAGTCAAAGGTGTAGCTGGACTTTGGGCCAGCAGCTCACAAATAATAACACAGAGACTTGTTTTTAATTATGGAAGCTTGGCCTATAGCTTAGACTTGTTCCTAACTAGCTCTTATAAATTAACCCATTTATAGTAACCTACATTCTGTCCTCTTCCATCTTGCACCTCCTGTTTCCTCCCCATCTTTCCTGGTGTCTCCCTCTCATGCCTAGATTTCTCCTCCTAATTCCTCTCTCTGCCCAGAAATCCTACATATACCTCCTGCCTAGCTATTGACCGTCCAGCTTGTTATTACACCAATCACAGCAATACACCTCCACACAGATGCAAACATCCCACCACACAAGGGTTTATAAATTGTGTGGTGGCCTGGGGTTGCACTCTTGTAGTCCTAGTGCTGAGGAGGTGGACTCAAGGGGATTTCTGGACTTGCCAGCCAGTTAGTCTGGCCAAATGGCTGCCCTTTGTGTTAAGGGTTGGAGACCTTGTCTCCAACAATAAGGTGGGGAAGTAATTGAGGAAGATACACAATGACAACCTCTGGCCTCCATAATTATACACATGCACATGTATGCACATCCACACACACCTACACACACACACACACACACACACACAGCTACACGCATACACCACAGAGAAAAAATAAAGGCATTCCCACAAAAGCAGAAAGTGAACTAATTCAATATTCTCCACTCACTAGAGAAACACTATAGTAAATCTCTCTAAACTGAAAGCAAGTGATTTCATATTGTTACTTAAATCCAATCTTCTGTTTGTTTAAAGCAATTCTTACAACTGTATCATTGCATTAATAAGTGCCTATGAAAATAGCAGAAAATGTTTCTTGGAGCCATTCAGCATTAATTTAAAATAGATAATGCTTAAGCTAAAGATGTACATTAAAACATACAAGGTTAAAACATCAAAATAAAAGCATTTGCTTAACATAAAAAGGCAGTATGGGGGGAGCAGCAGAAAAACACCATGAAACAAGTAAAAACTGGCAAAAGTCTCTCCAATTATGTGAATAGTAAATACAGTAGACTTGGGTGAACACTCATATCCAACAGGAGAGATGATAAGCATGAGTGTTTTAATTTTTATTATTATTGTGCACGTGTGTACATGTAATCGCAAATGTGGAGGTTATGGGACAGTCAGCAAGAGTCATTTTTTTCCTTCCATCTTGTGAATCCCAGGGATAGAAATGAGGTTGCCAAGCTTAGTATCGAGTGCCTTCCCCTGCTGAGTCTCGCCAGCCCCAGAATGATGTTTTAAAAAAGAAATCCCGAGGGACATCACCTATTGTAATGAGACCGCTGGTCACATGGCCAGTCTCATTTTGGTGACACTTCAGTCTTCACCAATGACTTGGAAACAGGATGGGCACACAGGTGGCAACCACATTCGAGAAGCACAAAGAACTGTTGTTGCCGCCCGCTGCTCCCTCGGCTTAGCTCCAGTGGGGCGCCTTAACTTGCTTTCTACCCTTGTTTTATTTTCAGCGCACTGGCACTGCCATCTTTAAGAATTTTGTTTATTTTTATAAGTATGTTTTCTAGCAGAGGTGTCACTTACAGGAGAAGTAAAAGAGAGGCATGCTGCTAAAATTTAGAACCTTAACACCTCGATTCTTGGGAATGTTCCCGATCAGTATGATACAGGAGTAAGATCAGAGCCAAGTGAGGGCCCACAAAACTGGACAGACTCTGTCGTTACTGCCGGTACCTTGTCTTGGTTACTTTTTTCTTTTTTTCTTTTTTTCTTTTTTTTTTTTTTTTTTTTTTTTTTGGTTTTTTCGAGACAGGGTTTTTCTGTGGCTTTGGAGGCTGTCCTGGAACTCGCTTGGTAGTCCAGGCTGGTCTCGAACTCACAGAGATCCGCCTGCCTCTGCCTCCTGAGTGCTGGGATTAAAGGCGTGCGCCACCAACGCCCGGCGGTTATTTTTTTCTTATTGCTGAGATAAAATACCCTGACAAAAGCAACCTGAGGGAGATAGGGCTTATTTCAGCTTACAGTTTGAGGTCAGTCCTCTGGGGTCCCACCCTGGCAGCAAGAGTTTGAGACAGAAGGTCACACTGCATACCCGAGACAAGAGTTTGAGACAGAAGGTCACACTGCATACCCGAGACAAGAGTTTGAGACAGAAGGTCACACTGCATAGCTGAGACAATGAACGATAATGCCCTGCTTGCCACCTCCTTTCTGTTTACTCTGCTGGGTAGAATTCTGCAGGCCATAGGAAGGCATGCCAAGGCTAACCGAATTGAAAACTCCTGCACAGGTGTGCCCAGAGGTTTGCTAGGTAGGATCCCAGATCCCAGCAGGCTAATAACCACTATTAAACACTGTCTGAAACACGGAGAAGAACTAATCTGCTTTTGGTAGTAAGATTTTCCAAAAAAGTAAGTCATTCCTGGCAAAGTTTCAAATCAACAAAGTATTGTCTTCTCTTTATTTTCAAGGTATTACATTCTGGGAAAACTCATGGGCTAAAATCATATAGTGTCAAAGAAATGGATCAACAAATAAAGGCACTTGCTGGCAAGCTCGAGGGCCCGTGTTCAGTCCTTAGGACCCACATGGTGCAAGGAGAGAAATGACTCCTGCAAGTCGGCCTCTAACTACCACAAATATACCAAGATGTGTGCGCGTGCGCTCACACACACACACACACACACACACACACAGACTAAAATGGTGAATTTTGAGTTATACAAAATGGTTTTTAAGTTATGTTCTTAACATTCTACACACTGGTGCATAGTTTTCATTGATATTCAATTTAATAAAAATGAAAGTTCATCAGTCATGGTGGCTTACATCTGTAACCCCAGCACTTGGAATGTGGAGGCAGGAGGATTATGTTTTGGGAGTCAGCCTGGGGTGTTCTAGATCGGTCTCAGCTACATAGGAAGATGCTGACTCAACAAACAAGTTTAAAACAGCTTCTACTTCAGCCTTCAAGCTCAATGAACCAATGAACCAATCTAGTTCGTTTATGCACAAATAAAACCAGTTCCCGTAAAAACCATATCACTTCCATTTATCCTTTCTCTGATGCTCTGTGAGGTTGAACTAACAATATTTTCTTAAACAATTAATATTTAACCATCATGGGTAATTAAATTCCTTTAAAATGTAAATTATCTCAAATTCAGTATATTTGTTTCAAGCTTATTAAACAGCTGCAAGACTGATACACTCATTAGGTTCACTGACCATTTTTGGGGGACGGAAGAGGCTTGAAACAGGGTCTCTGTAGTCCAGGCCAGCTTCACGTACACTGGAACTGGAGTTATAGACAGTTGTGAGATGCCATGTGAGTGGTGGGAATTGAACCCAGGTCCTCTGGAAGAGCATCCAGTGCTGTTAACCACTGAGCCATCTCTCCAGCCCCTTGGCAGTTGCTTTTAAAATTCCACAAGAATTGAGGAGCTGGAGAGACAGCATCAGATCCCCTGATACCATAGGCAGCTGCCTGATTTGGGTGATCAGAACTGAACCCAGGTCTTCTGGCGAGCACTCTTAACCAACAAGGGAGCTATCCGTCTTTCCAGTAATCAAATCAAGCATTTTAAATAACAAGTGTGTATGATTTTTCATGATTAATTAAACCCTTGGTCCTAAATGTCACAGAGAAACATTAATCCGTAGTTTAGTTATCATCTGTACTTTATCATGATTGAGCTTGTTTAAGTAGCAAAGTCATCTCCTTAATGGACCATTTGAGGCTGTTGAAGGTCTCAGCCTGTGACTGGTACAAATTCAAGTTCAAAGTCCCAGTTTTGGTCTGAGACTAGGATTCACTTCATTAATTCCATCTTAAGGTCATGAGGATTGAAATGACTAGAAATCTTATGACCTGGACTGTGAGTCACCAAAGCAAAACCTCATTGGTCTCAGTCAAGTTTAGACATCATGGCTAGCGGTGGTGGCATAGGCTTTTAATCCCAGTACTCGGGAGGCAGAGGCGGGTTTGGGAATCTTCACTATCACCTCTTCTGTGATCCCATGCTCTTTATTCATTTTTATTCTTTTCCTCTCTCACTGACTACCTCTGTATGCATTTTGTTAACACAGTGTCCACTGGACTCTCTAATGACGAGCAATGCAATGCTCCTGAAATAACAGTCACATTGATGAACTCCTAGGAAGTGCCTCGAGCCCTCTTACAATGAGGCTGTGCTCTTCTAGGCCCTTGGAAAGCCCAACAAAAGCAAGCACAGCAGAGCCAGCCCTACTGCACTCTAGTGGAACAGTGCCACCCACTCTGTGTCTGGAACCACACTATGAATGAGGAAACTCTGGATGGCTCCAGGGTCCCAAGACAGGAAATACTGTGGCGTTAACCAGACCCTCCCAGGACTTGTTATGAACCATGGGTAATGCTAAGCCTTGCTTGTCTTTCCCAGAATCCTAGCAGCACCCCAGTGTTGGCAGGTGGTGATCTCACACTCAGCCTTCTGCCCTTTGTCCGCATCTCACAGTTAGTAACTATAGATCTGTGTTCTAAAGTAGTTGTATGTTCCTGCCTCGCTGGGGTGGCACGTCAGTCCCAGCATAATGTGAGATGAATGTTTGGGGGAGAGATCATGGGAAATTCTTGTGGATCCAAGCAGCTGGCTGGCTGCCTTTGTTCTGTCCCTATGGCTGCTACATTTCTCCAGTATCTGTAGTCTGAACCAAACCCACACCAAGTGTCTGGAGTCAGAGTCATCTGGAAACACGTGTTCCGTGTTTGCTAAAGGAAAATGGGATTAGATGTCCCCCTAAGTAAAAACTTTGAGATGCCTTCCTGCAGGGCCACCTATCCTTTCCGTGACAGACCACTCCAAGAGCAGACCCAGCAGATGGCCCACCAGAAAAGCCACAGGGCCCCAGTGTTTACACATTAGTCATAGGGCAGAAAAATAAACAGGTTTATTTGGGCGTTTTGCTTCCTGGAGGACAAGACCAAGGCCACTATAATAAATAAAGTCAAGGTAAGGGCCTCAGTTGTGGCGGCCCACATGTGCTTTACTAATAGGTGGTCTTTGAGGTCTCAAACGCTCAGACCAGTCCTTGTGGCTCACTGTCTCCTCCTGCTGCCTGCAAATCCAGATGTAGAGTTCTCAGTTCTTCAAGAACCGCATCTGCCTGCAGACATGCTTCCTACCGTGATGACAATAGACGGAACCTCCTAACTGAAAGCCAGCCCTAATTAAATGTTTTCCATAATAAGAGTTGCCGTTGTCATGGTGTCTCTTCACAGCAATATAAACCCTAACTAAGCGAGTTGCAGCAAATTGGGGAAATCTCTGCTCTGGGTTTTATTTAGATATTATCTGATGACATTCTTAGGTTTTTTTGGTCAGTGAAAGTTGGTGATCTATTAAGTTTATTCATTCTAAAAGGATTTACTTGGTAGTCACAGGATGTCAGGTTAGATACAGAAGTGGGCAATGACTAGCTATTACCTAGGTTAAATATATACAAGCTAACTAACCTGGGTCTGCAACATTGTAACTCTCACAAATAGAAAGTTCTGTCTGTTGACAACCAGTCAATCAACCAAGTAAAATCTTTAACACAAGTGTGGCTTCTTTCCCTGGAAACCTCAGTTCATAGGGTTTTTATTTGGGCACAATTTATGAGTGTGCATTCTAATGCAGTGTATAAAAATATGAACCAGGTACCCAGCTTTGAGTCTCGGGGGAAACTTGTGTTGGTGACCCCTGCTGATGTTTAGGGTGAAGCTTGGTTGGTGATGTAAACTGCTGTGGGTGGTTTCCACAGATCTATCTCTTAGTGTTGGCTGTATTGGAAAAAGGGTAGAAGGGATATTTCTTGGTTGAGTTAAATTGAGCTGTTAGGGCTGCTAATGTACTGGACACTTCCTTGATGGACCTGGACCAGTTTCTATTATCACACGAAGTGGGAGCCAAAGACAGATGCTGAAGTTGGGGTACGTGACCATCTCAGTGGTACTTCAACGACCTAGAACAAGTCCTATCTGATACTGGAGACTGTGTGTGTGTGTGTGTGTGTGTGTGTGTGTGTGTGTGTGTGTGTGTTCACAAAGACCAGAAAGGGTGTCAGATCTCCTGAAACTGGAGTCATAGGCTGTAAACAGAGTTTCCTGTCCCAACTGCCTGCTTCCTTACCTGGTAGCTGCTTCCAAATTACCACATAGAGACTTAGTATATAAATGTTCAGCCAATAGCTCAGGATTATTACTAGCTAGCTCTTACATTTTAAGTTAACCCATATTCCTTATTATTCTTGCCAAGAGGAGGTACCTTTATTAGCATGGCCCATTCATTTCCTTCTCCCTTTGTATCTGGCCGGTGACTCCTGACTCTGCCCTTCTCCTTCCCATCATCCTTAGTTTGGTCTCCCAGCCTATACTTCCTGCCTGACTACTGCCCAATCACCTTTTTATTAAATCAAGTTGAGTGACAAATCTTTACAGTGTACTAGAGAATTCTTCCACAGCAACCGGCTGCCTGACATGAGTGCTAGGAACTGAATACTAGTCCTAACTGCAGAGTCATCTCTCCAGCACTAGTGTCTTAGAGTTACTACTGTTGTGATGAAACACTATGACCAAAAGCAACTTGGGGAAGAAAGGGTTTAATTTGGCTTGCATATCCTGAATCACAGTTCACTGAGGAGCCCAAGGGAAGAACTCAGAGCAGGAACTTGGGGGCAAGAACTGAAGTAGAGGCTATGGAGGAATGCTGCTTATTGGCTTATTCCTCATGACCTGCTCATCTTGTTTTCTTGTAATAGCATCCAGGATCACAAACCCAGGGATGGCACCACCCACCATGGGCTGGATCCTGCCACATCAATCTCTAATTAAGAAATTGCCCTACAGCAGCAGTTCTCAACTTGTGGGTCTCAGTCCTTTTCACAGGGGCTGTTATGATTCATACCAGTAGCAAAATTACAGTTATGAAGTAACAATGAAAATAATTTTATGGTTGGAGGTCACCACAACCTGAGGAAGTGCCTTAAAGGGAAGGTTGAAAACCACTGTCCTACAGGCTTGCCTACAGCCAGATCTAACAGAGGCAATCTCTCAGTTGAAGTTCTCTCCTCTCGGTAACTCCGTGTCCATGTCCGTGTGTGTGTGTGTGTGTGTGTGTGTGTGTGTGTGTGTGTGTGTGTGAAATGACATCACTAGTATTTAATAGGGAACACACTGATTCTATAGATTGCTCTGGTTGTAATAACATCCTAGCAGTGTTGACTATTCTAACCTGTGAACACATCTTTCCATTTGTGTGTGATATATTATTTTCAGTCCAGTTTTCACTACAGAAACGTTTATCTCTTTCATCATTCCTAGGTATTCTGTAGCTATTGTAGATGCCATTGCTTTTTTGACTTTTGTTTTGGGTGATCCACTGTTGGCATTCACCAGCCGTGCTGATTTTTGTAAGTCGATTTGGTACTTCATAGCTTTGCTGACTTTGTTCTAATAATAGGACTTTAATGGGGTCCCTGGAGTTCTTCTTTATATAAGATCATGGTGTAGAGGGCATGAGGCCCTTGCCTTGGCTGGGACTACTTGAACACTGTTTAATAAAAGTGGTGGAATTGGGAGTCTTTACTCTTCCCAGTCCTTAGGGAGATATCAGTCCTTCCTGGTTCAGTATGTTAGCTGTTGGCTTGTCACATGTGGCTTCTATTATGGGAGATTTATCCTTTCTTTTTTATTTGTTTGTTTTTGAGATAGGGTGTCATTAGGTAGCTAAGGTTGGCCTGAAACTCGCTATATAGACCAAGCTGGCCTCAAGTTCACCATCCTACCTCAGCATCCTTGGTGTTGGGATTACAAGCATGGGCCATTGTACTGGTCAAGTATTTTCTTCTTGTATCTAATTTGCCCACATTTTCGTAATGAAAGGATGTTGAATTTTATCTAATGCCATTTCTGCATCCATTAAGAATAACACGTGACTTCTCTTCTCCATTTATTTGACTGGTGTGTTGCATACTAAATAAAGCTCTGATACAAAGATCCCAGACTGAAAATCAAAAAAAACAAACGAAACCATGAGCTTGGAAGTCAAAAAACCTGCCAGTCACACATTCCTTTTTTTGAAGATTTATTTTACTTTTAATTATATGTAATGGATGGGGAGGGTATGTGCACGTGAATGCAAGTGCCCTTGGAGGCCAGAGGCAGTGGGGACCCTGGAGTTGAAGTCACGGGTGTTTGCAAGCTGCTCAACTTGTATGCTTAGGCCCTCTGCAAAAGCAGTTCTGAACCAGTGAGCCATCTCTCCAGCCCTCCCCCCACCACCTCAGTCACTGGCTCTATGCAGTTGCTGGCTAAGTGCTTAGCCCTTTAAAGTAAGGATAAAAAAATGCATCTGTGAGAACCTAACTGCAACAGACACAGTTTTGATTCGGGTTGTGAAATAGGTATTTGTGACCATGAATACCTTGGGGGTATAATTGGTGCCACTGAAATGTACACTCACAAATAGTCTAGAGAATTTCCCATCATACAGGTTTGACATATTTCTGTGTGTGCCTCATAAAACCTTGGGGGAGAACTCAGCAAGAAAACTCACAAGAAGGATAAAAACGGAAGGCTGCCATAAAGAGTCGGCCTGGGGTGGAAGACTGTGGTTGGAAGACAGTCATTGCATTTTGCAGGAATGCCTTGGATCCTGTAGCCAGAACCCTTTGTGGTCTCTTGGCAACAGCGGAGCTCACAGAGAAAAGCCGGACATGCAGAATTAGCCATGCGGAGGCTCTCAGGGCTTCAGGATGAATAGTGCTTAGGCTTGCAACTCTCAAAAAGCTTGTAAATGGAGCTGGGTGAGACCCAGTTCACTCCAGCTGGTCACTAGTTATTGTGCCCAGCCAGCACTTAGTGAGCATCTGTGGACGGTCATTAGGGGTGGTAAGGGTTATTCTATTTGTAGCCTTCAGACAAAAGGTCAAGTTTCACTTCCCCAGCGCCATAGCTTGGCAAATGAAAAGGCTGATGTGAACCAGTGCAATTCCTATTCTACCTGCGCTTCCCACCCTGCCTCACCTCAGGAGCCCTTCACACTGTCGCCACAAGGGCTGGACTCTGCCTGAGCAGTGAACTTTGTGTGGTGCCATTGCCGTGTTGACTTCAGTAGTAGCAGCAGTCAGTCCCGAGCCTAGCCTGTCCCGTCACAGGTGAGCGGTTTGGGCTTAGAACTTTAACCTGGAGATTAAAGTTGGAGTTAGGAAGCAGTTTCGTTGCTGGCTAGTTACTTTCTTCCTGCATGATGTCGGACAAAGCATGGGACTTCTCCTGGGCCTTCCCAGTGTCTTATTTCTTACATTGTATGATGCAAGCAATAGTAGGACTTAGTTCATGGGGGTTTATGATAATTAAACTGGCTCTGATGCCCGACTCTAGTCGGGCGATGATGGTGGTAGTGATCTCTTTAATTCTCCTTACAGCTTCCAGGTAAGCCATGCTGGTTTTGCCAGTTGAGGTTTTGGAGTTGTTACTGCCAATGTCTTCCTTGAGCTACACGAGCAAAGAGAACGATTTACTGTGGATGCATCTCACCAGTCTGATGGGGGGCACACTCAGTGCTGCTGGAAGCTGCCTTGCCCCTGTGTCTGGGCCACCTGACTCTTCTCCCCCCACCCCTGCCCCTACTCTCTGCATGGTTCTTTCTCTTCTTCAGTTTCTCCAAAGACTGATCTCCAGAGCATAGACTAAGCCTTCATCCCTCAGCTGGAGACTGGGCCTGATTTTATACCAAAAAGGCAGGCCAGAATCCAAGCTTAGGTTTGAGATCCCTTGGACTCCCTACTGAACCAGACATACTTGGTTTGCCAAAACCAAATAATTTATTTAAACCATGGGGGTGGGGAACTATTGGTGTACAGGGTAGGAATATCCAAAAGGACCAAGGGGCAGTTAGGGGTATCACCACCCAGCCAACCATTGTGGCTCCTCCTTCCAGACAGAGCCAAAACTGATTTCAAATCAGTGGCGCTCTTTTTCTGTCCCTAAGTACCTTGGGAATACTGTCCCCTGGCTGAGTGTCCTGGCTGTGACATTGTAGCACACACTGCCCTCTCCCATCCTTCCTCTGTTCCTACCTCTGTCCCTCTTTTCTCTTCATCCAGGAGGAAGGGTTTTGTCACGGGTTTGTGACTTAGCATTTTCAGCTGTCACTCCTCTTTCCTTCCGGCCCTTGACTATTTCAGACACATTCCTGGCCTCTTTGGCATCTGTTCCCTACCTGTTGGTCTCTGGTTACTTGGTATGAGTCACCGACCCATCCCCAATTAGCTGAAAATTGATGCCCGCCTTCATGGCTTCCTCGGTCTCCTACATCCTGAAGATTCCCAACCCACTCTTCTGAGCTTCAGGCCCCTGGGCCTCTTCCCATTGTCCTGTGAGAATGCTCAGGACTCAATCCATCAAAAACAAAAGCAAAACAAAACAAAAAGTCCTTAACTTCCCTTGTTGATGCTCTCAGTGAGTGATATCAACATCTATTTAATCGTCCAGACTTGAAACTTCAGATGAACTTCAAACATGTCCTTCCGTTCCTCAGCCGCCCCCCCACCCCATGCAGGAGGAAGAGTAGACAAGAATTCAGGGTGATGCTCTCGGAATGTTTCTAAGATCCTCACCTGCTCTCCACCCCCACTTTCTCTGCCCCCTGGTCAGGCTCGCACTCCCTGCCTGGCCATACAGGCTGCTCCCCTTGGGCACTGTTTCTCTCTACCCTGGTGATGTCATCTTTCTGGAGGATGGTCCCAGTTGTTTTGTCTTCTTTCTCAGAGGCTTTCATGGTCCTCACTTGCCTTCCAGCCCCTCCAGACTCACCCCCTATCCCCCCCCCCCCACTCTGCTATCACTGCCTACCATCTCTGAAGTCTCATTGGTCACCTGCAACTCTCTGAGAAGCCTTGCAGCTGCTCCTTATGAGTTCCCCTTTCTCATCTCTGAGTACCCACAGGCCCCCAGGGCAAGCACAGGTGTCCTCCCCTTCACCACGAGGCCTCCCCACTCCAGGCCTGACCAGCCCCAGGCATGAGTGGAATTAAGCTCGTTTTCTCTGTGGTCACCACATTGTGTTCCTGTGGTGTGTGCTTGCACCATATCCCATTGTTGAACCTGCTGAGAGTGAGGGCTTCGTTCGTTTGTTTCAGTATTTCAGTATTGCACAGTGCCTAGATGCTAAGACGCGTAATTGATGTCCGTTAGAGCACTGATGGACTGATTAACGGAAAGTTTTATAATATTCTCTCTGCAAACAAGGAGGTTGCCTTGCATGGTCCTTAAAGGAGTTGGACACTCTAAAATGCCATCGTTTGGTACTTCTGATAATCTTTTCCCCCATCCCTGGCACTTTCCTCCTTTCTCCAAATAGTTATGAGGGTCACCCGCATGCCAAGCTCCAGGCTGCTGGCCCTTGGGGTGATGCGCAAACTTCTGCTTTCAAAATGCTTGCAAAAGGGGCCGCTTCCTGGATGCATGGATACGAACCCTGACATCCAGACATCTCTTGGAGGGCGTTTTTTTCAACTGACAGGTCTGGTTCCTTGTCTCCTACCAATTTGTGTGCAGTGGGTCTCTGCTCCCAATACTTTATGGGTCACTCCCTTTGCTTCTGGTCAGTGCTGCAAACTCTAAGTCACTGTCACGTTATAGAATGAAGCCACTCCCATGGGATGTAGGAAGGAGACTGAGGAGGCAGGCCTCTTCCCTTGACCACCAGTTCCTTGGGCCTTACAGCTGTGCAGCCATCAAGGACATCTTTTAGAAGAAGGTCAGAACAGCTTAGGGCATGGGCTTGGACGAAGTCCTTAGCCTTAGCACCTGCATACAGAGGGCTCAGGTTTAGCATCCCTGCCCTCACCGTAGCGCCCTGGATCTGCTTCTTTTGTTTCCAGGACTGTATAAGAGAACTGTATTCCCTCCCAGAAATCACATTGCCCAACTCCCAACCCCCATGTAGAACCTTGCCTTGGCCACTTGCTTTGGGGTAGAGCTCCAAAGCGCCAGCCAATAGCTACCTATCATCACCTAAGTTTCTGGGTGGCAGGTTCTGTGTCAGGGAGGAGTAAGGGACCTCTAGGATAACTTCCTTTTCTGTATTGTTCCAGCATGCCTGTCAATCATCCCTGGCCATCTCGGGGGTGGTCTATGATAACAAATGCAGGTATCCCTATACTGGGTGGTATTTTTGGAACAATCCAGGAGATGGAAACCCCGTGGAAGAAGGGAAATGTTCCCCAATTGCCAGAAGGTCTTGCTTACCTTTGGGGGTCACTGAAGACTATTCCTAGGTCAGAGAGTTCTTTTTCTGCCCTAGGGCCAGCCAGTATAATGAGAGACCCAAGGACCTCTGAAGGGCAGCTCTGGGCGGACCAGGCCGGTATGATCACTTTTGAAACATCAGTGTCTGTGGTGCAAACCTAGCACTTACTAATGACTCTTCTTCTCTGCTACACTACACCAGACACACAGCCACTTGTAACAAAAGCCTCTGCTGCTCTCTCTTCTCCACTAGCGAAGCCTACACAAACCCTGTTTGCTGTCCTCCAGAACACATCCCACTTGGATCTCCACCTTGGCACTCTGCTATGCTTCTCTGTACCCCACTATGATACTGGAGAGCCTTACTCGGCCCACATTATCCACTAGCTCCACGTTTCTGAACTGACCTTCTTCCCGACGTGGGTTTGCAGTTTGCAAACAAACAGTTGCAGCACTTCTTATTGAGGTTGATGTGTACACCCAGAGAGTGGCAAAAACTGTGAGTCACTTGTACCTTCTCAGCAGAGGTCAAGCCGGGGCTCAGCTTCTTGATTTAGCATCCTTCTGTGAAGGTGTGCCCTTTTGTGATGTGTTTAGAGCCATAGTTTTCTCCTTTTTGTGCTTATTGTCACTGATTTCACTACCGAAACAGCTCCGAGGGCTGTGCTGAAGCACTGTTTTGAGATGTTAGATCATGAGTACCTTCCAAAGAGCACGTGCGCGCATGCCAGGCAAGCTTTGTTCAGACCCGAGAGCTCTGAGTTCACTGCCGATGAGACACGGTACACTGAGTGAGATCATTGATCTGCAATGCGTAGAACTGTGTAGTGCTTCTCAGTTGATCAAAACACTGGGATGGGAAACTAACCTGGGTTTCCTCTACAAGCAGCCTAAAGCATTTGCTACTCCGTGCCTGTGGTGACTTTACTGAAAGTGACTGTCAACAGTGGTGAGAATCAATTTGTCATCAGATTCAAAGCAAGAATGAAAATTTAATGAGGGCCAAAGTTGCCTATGTTGTGGCAACACCAGTCAGATAGGGTCTCAATAAATACATGAGTGAATGAATGAATGGATGGATGGATGGATGGATGATTTAGAAGGCACTTTAGGCATCCTCATTTTCTTATATTTTCAGTCATGAGCCCAGCCTTTAATGCTGAGCCATCTCTCCAGGCCAGACATCTTCATTTTCTGATTGAAACTGAGGAGTCCTTCAGTCATAACCTAGGTAACACAAATCACAATCGTATTTGGCAATATCTGAGACAGCTGCTGTAGAAATCACAGCATTTCCAAATCATGTTGCATTGTAGACATCTTGAAATATAGTTTATGTTTCTGAGGTTTTCATATTTTATAGTAGACATTTTGCCCACTACATGATAGTATCACATTAAATTTTCATTAAACAATTTGGAGTCACAGATCTTTAAATGCCCCTTTTGATTTAAGTTTTTGTGATTGTATCTCTTTTTAACATTTATTTTGTTTGATGTGTACTGGTGTTTTGCCTGCATGTATGCCTGTGCGTCGGTGCATGCCCTGGAGGCCAGAAGAGGACATCAAATACCCGAGCCACATTTTGTTTGTTTGTTTGCTTGTTTTTTGAGACAGGGTTTCTCTGTATAGACCTGGCTATTCTGGAACTCACTCTGTAGATCAGGCTGCCTCTGTCTCTCAAGTGCTAGGATTAAAGGTGTGTGCCACCACTGCCTGGCAGAGAGACATATTTTGGTCACTGAATATAGGTGACTTCTTGTGACAACTCCTGGTTTCTGTTTTCAGCATTTTTAACAGTGCCATTAAAACATCCATAGGTCTGCCCAGACTATCAAAGAAGTTCCTGGCACAAAGGCACCTGTGGACCTTAAACTGAGTGTGACGGCTCATCCCTGTGATCCCCGCCCTTGAGAGGCCCAGGCAGGACGATTGCTGTGAGGTCCAAGGCAGACCTTGTGCTAAAACTAGTTAAAGAAGTTCAGCCGGGCTGCCGATGTCAAATCTGCATTGAGGTCACATGCCCAGGGTCATGAAGCTCCTTGGGCAGAATTTAGATCTACAGCAAAATCTACCTGCTGGTACCCATTAGCTAGCTCATTCTAAGGGCTCCTCCATGAGGGCTGCTCCTCTGTGCCTCCTCTCAGGCAGCTGGAAGAGCACTGGGCAGGCAGATTGCAGCGGCCCCTACAAAATGTGTCCAGTGTTAAGCATGTGTCCACTCTTCTCAGGGGCTAGACCAGTGCTTCTGATGCTTGTGACCCTTAGTCCCTCATGTTGTGGTGACCCCCCCAAACATAAAATTATTTTCATCGTACTCCATAACTGTAATTTTGCTACTGTTATGAATTATAAATATTTTTGGAGAAAGAGGTTTGCCAAAGGGGTCATGACCTACAGATTGAGAACTGCTGGGCTGGACAATGGCACTTCCAAGTTTAACCTAGAGACTCACACGGTCTGTAAATTGTTATTGAACAAAGATTAGTGAAGGACAGAAATTGAATAAGAACTTAGAAATCCTTGTAGTAGCCTGAATCTAATAATAACACAGGCTTGAAGCTTGCACGTTGCTCTGGTTTAGATGTGGCTTCACCAGAGGTTCCTGTGTTGGACCCCTAGGAAGTAGGGGTGGTGGGAAGTTCTTAGCTCACTGTAGAAGGTCCTTAGAAGGGGGAAGGCAATTGACGCTCCTGGGGGCCCCCAGTTAATTTTCATGATAACTGTAATAAAAGCACTATTGTGATTGGTTACTCCTCAGCTTCATTGGCTTCTTGTCCTGTTGTGTGACCCTCCGCTCCTGTGCATGTTCCCATTATGGCGATGTCATCTTCACAGGGTCCTTGCTGAGCCAGAAACAGTACCCTGGGCCTCCAAAACACCGAGGTGTGTACATTTCTTTTCTTTATTTAATTAGCCTTTCTCGGGTATTTCATTAGAGTAGACAGCCTAATACATGTAAATGCCTGTTTGAAATTTTATTTTACAAAATCAGTGTTCTTTGATGGAAGGGACAATTTTAAAACAAGGACTGAACAACCACACACACACACACACACACACACACACGCACGCACGCACGCACGCACGCACGCACGCACAAGATACTGGGTTTTTTCCACTTAATGTTTGTGAGTCACCACCAGGGGGAGGACAGTGGGCAATGGAGAGAGCAGGAGACAGACAGGGTAAGAAAGGGCAGGACTCTGGATAACAGATGAGTAAGATTCTGGTGAAAGAAGAGACCACCATCAGTCTGGTGGAGCCGGAGAAGGTCCAGGAAGCAGGATGAGATGAAATGTTTAGAGCAACATTCGCAGGTAGAGAAGGTGCTGCTTGGGTACTCCCCAAAGGGGAGCTCCACGCAGTATGTGCTGTGCAGCAGAAGCTGGGATGTAAGGAGTGGAGGGTGCAAAGCTGGACAGAGGAGGCAGCCCTCCGCCTCTGCAGCCTGTGTGTGCATGCTTGTGTCCTAGAGGACCTGGACCAGGTAGAGATGGTATGGAGCCTGGAAACACTTGCTAGAGCTACTTATAGATACTGAGGGAAGGTGCCGAAGATGCAACACTTTTCCAGTGAGTTGCAAAGAGCCCTTTACCTGTCCTGGATGGGGTGAAATACCTGAGTTTTCAACAGTAATGTTCATCATGCCAAATTAAATTTAAATTTTTCTTCACACTGCCTCTTTCAGAGAAGAAAGTTTTCCTTTTCTACCAGAATGTACAAATGTTCAGATCAATTTCCACACCTGGGTGAACATGGGCAAGGATGGGCATGAACGAGGAATGTTCTGGAAGAATAGTGTGTTTCTTTTGGCACCCTCCCTTACCCTCCTCTGTTTATCTGGAGTAGATCAGACCTACAATGCCTACATTCAAGGAAGTCCAGGGATCTGTGACTGTCACCTTGATATGACAAAAGAGACTTTGCAAATGAGATTGAACAGGGCTCTTGAGTTGAGTATGACCCTGGACTTCCTGTGAGGAGTTCTGATATACAGAAGGAGTCAGTTAATCAACACCAATACCCTGGTTTTAGTCAGGTAGAACAGATTTTAGGATTTCAGACATCCAGAACTATAAGGGACTAAACCTGCCATTCTTTTAAAAAGGATTTTTTGAGATTATAATATAGTTACCTCATTTCCTCCTTCTCTGTTCTCCCTCCAAAGCCTCCCATGTACCCCACCCCATAGCTTCTTTTCCTTTAATTGTTGTCACTTAGGTGTGTGTGTGCGTGTGCGTGTGTGTGTGTGAATTCCTAAATACAATCTGTTCTGTCTGTATAGTGTCACTTGTATGTACGTTTTCAGTGCTGACCATTTTGTATTGGTAAGCAGTTGGTGTGTTCTTCACCTTATTCAGGGATAGGGAAGTCATGGATCTTGGAGGAGAATCTACAATATACTAAGCCAGCATAATCCCTGACTACACTCTAAATATTTGTCCTTATACCCACAGAGAAGTAGTTCTAACCCCTAATCAAGGAATTTCCTCTTGCAACAGAGACCATTACAGAAAACCATAACCAATCAGAATACAGTGCTGTGGTTGTTAGATTATTTAAGAAGCTGTTGAGAGACAGGGTGGAAAGAGAGGCTTGACCTTAGGCAGGACCATGTGTATTCACAGTAAGGAGCACTTTTGTCATCCACCTGTGCAGATGGCCCAAATGCCTACAAAAGAAGATGGGATGTGGCCCCCACAAGGGCAGAAATGACTTCCATAGTCCAAAGGGGAAACTGGGAAATGTAGTCTTTCAACAGGAAACCATTAGTGGTTCCCAGTCCCACCCGATACACCTGCAACACAACTCCTGCACCTAGGGTTCAGAGGCCATTTCTGAAGAGAGAGCAGAAAGGTTGTACGAGCGAGAGGAACAAGAAGTTTGATGTGAGTCTGTGTCTCCTAGAAATGTCAGAAACTACACCGTGAAGTCTCACCAACATGACTGCCTAAATATCACCTGAACAAGGATGACAGCCATAAACATGCTAGTGTGGATGGGAGAAACCTGTCATATTTTTAACCACTAAGATTGCTCTGATTTGTTATAGCAGACACAGGGAACCTGCAAGCCACGCCTCCTCTAAGCCACACCTCCTCTAAGCCACGCCTCCTCTAAGCCATGCCCCCTCTCCTCCATTCTCTTGCTCTCATATCTGTAGTGGAAATTAGTTATATGTGGCCACAGAGCCGTCGAAGAATGGTCGCTGCAAATAAGGTGCTGATTTTCAATTTTATACCATTTTAATTAATTTTTATTTTAATAGACACATGTGTTTGTTGGCTGCCCCACCAGACAGTGGTATGGATTTTACTACAATAAATGTAGAGAAAAGTCAGGGGATTGAGATCAATAATAGAGTACTTGCCTAATGCGTGGTTCTATCTCTTGCCTCAGGATAGGTAGAACCCCAAAACAAAACAAAACAAAAAAGCAAAGAACTGAAATATAGATGCCATGACAGGCTGTCACAGCACATTTTATTTATGACCACCAGAATGAAGTGGATATGAAAAT
Source organism: Mesocricetus auratus (assembly GCF_017639785.1). NCBI lineage: Eukaryota > Metazoa > Chordata > Mammalia > Rodentia > Cricetidae > Mesocricetus > Mesocricetus auratus. Next base: position 40,884,765 of record NW_024429197.1, read on the forward strand.
AAGTCTTGCTTTCAACCAAACAGCAGGGCTGAATGTGTAGCTCAGTGGGAAAGTGCATATTTAGCATGGGTTACACACACACACACACACACACACACACACACACACACACACACACACACCACAGCAGTATCTTTAGTCTGTCTGTGCTCATCGGGCCCCTTAGTAAGAGACCTGGCCAGGAATTCAGAGTTTTTACCTTAAACAATCATGGGGAGAAGAAAAAGAGCTGCTGTCCACACCGAGCATCAGCAAAACCTGTGAATTAGGCTTTCTTTGCCTGTATTACAAGCAAGGAAGAGCAGGACTGGGGAAGTGAGGAGCTTGTCCAAGCAGAGAGGCATTTGGAGCAGTTCTGAGGCCAGGGATCCTGCTTGGAACCTCTGAGCTTCCTCAGTCTCCTGGGCATTGTCTTCCTCTCCTTGGACACAGGGTTCCTGGTCCTCACACTGTCTCCCCTCCAGACCGAGGACTAAGCAAGGGAACAGCTGTGAACTGGGAGGGGAGTTCTCAGAGCACCAGCAGTGCCTGCTACCTGAAATGATTCTGCACTCCTGTGATATTGAAAAGGCTTTAAACTTTCCATTTCAGCATTGCAGGAGGCCAGCGCAGCCCGATCATGGAAAAACCGATATCGGTTTGGAAAGGTTATCGTCGTTCTTCTAATTCCAGTCGACATTAAAAATGCAGATGCTTGCTATTTAAATACAGCCACCAGCCACCAGCTGGGAGTGCTCAGGACAAGGTAAACCACAGCGGGCTGTCATCTCCCACTGAGGCTTAGCGGGAAGGAGGCAAGGGACACCCAGAAGGGCCTATGTCACACCAAGATGCTGGTGTCACCTCCAGCCCTGCGCAGGCTGGGTCCTCAGAAGTCACGCAGTTCCAGTCAATGAACCAGACATCCATTCACTAGGTCCGGGACCTGCTGGCTTCCCTATCCTTGTGTCTTTGTGCTTAGCACAGTGCCTGCAGTGTCTGAACTCAGGGAACGCTGCTGCCTAGATGGATCACTTCCTTTGCCATCTTTTTTAGGATATCTTTTCATGTCCCAGGCACGGTGCTAAAATGTTCAAATTGATGCCAGAATGAGCCATTTGAGGAAATCAATCTTGAGTAATTTACACCCAAAAAGGATGGGAAATTCAAATAAACAGTAACACGGAGAGATACTGGCCGAACCTCATAACGATTGCTCCTAGAGATATTGCATCAGTGCTTGGACATGTGCCTGCTGGAGAATGCTGCTGAGGTCAGCAAGGAAAGTGGCCTAGAAGAGGTGCCAGGAGCTGTTCCCAGAGCATCCCCTGTGCCCCTCCTTCTCCATCCACACTGTGAGCTCCACAGAGCTCCACACTGTGTCAAACCCCTTGCTTAGGGCCTGACACCCGATAGTAAATAACGCATGCCGAGTAAGTGGGTGGAGAGACCAATGATGCTAGAAACTCACAGGGAATCATAGCAATAAACACGACTGGGAGTTTAATATGGGCTGGAGCCAAGGTTCCGAAGAGCGCCGTGGTAAAGAGCTTGTCTAGCAGGTGCAAGGGCCTGGGTTCCACGCTTGGCATCTTAGAAAAGTGCTCAGGTTCAGTGAGTGGTCAGGACTCACCTGGCATGGAGATATATCCTTGCTGTGTCTTCACCTGGAGGGCTAACAACCCATTCCCGAGAAATCTGCTGTCGGGACCTAATCTCATCTCAAACACCCCAGCACGCCTTGAGTGTTAGGATAGCTTTTGTTGGTTTGTTTGTCGTGAGACAGGGAGACAGTGTCTCACTACATAGCTTTCTCTGTCCAGCCTGGGACTAGATATGTAGCCCAGGTTGGCCTCCAACTTGGAGAAATTCTCCTGCCTCTACCTCCCAAGTGCTGGGATTGAAGGTGCTATACCACCACACTCCAAGAGTGTTTGGATCTTAACAAACAAGGAGGACACATTCAGAGCAAAGCAAGAGCAGAGGTGGCAGGTGCGGGGAATAGCAGCTACCCAAGGATTGAGACCACAGGGAGGGCTGAGATTTCATAAGCCAGAGGTTTGGAAGAGGGACTGAGGTAAGCTTACCTGAGAATGTGGAGCAGGGTCCCTGCTCGGCCACTGGGCTGGGGTTGGATGTGCTAAAGCCGATTCACTTGACGTTGGAAAAGCTGTCCCCTGGCTTCACAACTGTGGCTGCCAGGATTACAAAGCTTGGCTAGGATGATGATAACAGAAAGAAAGAAAACCAAAAAACCCACAGAAAGTAGATGAGAAGGAGCAAGTATGGTCGTGGAGCTCTCTGAGCATGACTGCAGCAGAGGTTCTGAAGGAATCACTGGCTGAGCAGCAATGTGGTTTGCCCAGATGCGGCTGCAGGGTGGCCCAGGACAGAGAGTTGCAGAGATACAACTTCCCATCAGTGCAGTGTTCCAGTGAGGCCCCTGCAATCTCATTATACAGATAGGAAATGGAGAGTGTAAAAAGCCAAGGTGATGTGCCTTATACGTTGGAGTAGAAGACACCTAGTTTGAACTTAGGTCTATCTATTCTAAATGGCAAAGTTATTCCCGATTTCCATCCACTTAAAATTATCAGGGTGTCAGGCAACTGGACAGGTTAGCATCTGGGGACAGACAGGATAGGGTGAGGTGGTCTCACTCAGAAGAATGGCCATGGCTATGGTCACCGAGTACCCACCAACTGTGATCACTCTGTTGTAGGTTGATACGTCTGTCACTGATTGTGTTGGCTTCCCAGACAATGATGTTCTTACAAACATTGTTGTTGACAAGCAAAAATTGGCTGTCCAACTAACTCCTAACCATTGCTCTAAAAGTCATCAAGTTACAGATGGTTATGAGCCACCATCCAGGCCCTAGGGATGAACCCAGGTTCTCTGGAAGAGCAGCTGGTGCTCTTAACCACTGGGCCTTGTCCAGGTGTTCTTGAAGCTGTTGAAAGCTCAATAGAAAGGGAAAACTCTCTAGCTTAGTTCCGTTCTCCTTTCTCCCAAGCCATTCTTCAAAATCCAGGCAGATGCACGCATAGCCACGTGAAGTCCTAAAACCTCCCGTAGGCTTCCCATTGCTCATAGGAAAAGACTCATGTCCTCCAACACCTTTCCCCTGTGACATGGGGCTTGGGAACCCATTCTCTCTGCACTCTTCTGCTCCTTCTACTGAACCTCATTTAGTGCCCAGCTCAGCAGCTCTTGGCAGCGTGCTATGCACAGATGAGGCTTCCTCTACCCAAGATCCTCCCCCTCTGGGAGGCCAGAATCCTTCTTCTCCTCTTTTTAGTCTCAGCTGCTGAGTCATTGTCCTTGGGAAGATACTGACAGGGTTCCTGGATGGGGATTTGCATACTGCTTTCCAGTGATGGCTGCATCCACTGCCTTGCGATGGCCTGTGGCCTATGAGCCCTATCCACTCAGTGCCAAGCTCTAAGCACACAGGCAGGAGCTCTAGAAATATCAATTTGCATATTTAATTTCCAAACATCTAAGAGAAGTCTTTCCAAGTAGTGTTTTAGTCAGGGTCACAGGCCTGCTAAGCCATGGTGTAGTAACTTTGTTCCAGTGTCTGGGGGGGGGGGGGGGTCATATGAAAAGGAGATCTCTAAAATGCTAGGAAAGGGCTCTGTATGTAGATTCAGGGATGGGAGCCACACATGATCTCCTAAGTATCCAGTCTGGGTGTCTGTCTTCCCTGGCATACAAGGCTGTGATGGGGTGGCATTGCGTCAACCCAGGCAAACTACAAAGTGTTGCACAAGTGTCAGGCCCAAACCAGCTTTACCTCATTGTCTTCAGGAGTCAATATTTTCTTAATCCCAGGTCTTACGTGTTTTAGAGCCTTTCACTTTGGAATCTTCTTATTGCTCTCTGTGGAGGTCAGAGAGTCGTATGCTAATGAAAGGGACCCAATGTACTCCTGTCACTCAGATTTTCAGAGCATCAAAACAAAGGACAGGTTCACTGAACATTATCCAGTCACAGGGTTGGGACAATTCACAGCATTAAGATTCTCCTGCAGTTGTCTCCTTAGTAAAGAAAAGAGGCATTCGTGGAATAAATATTAATGAGCTTGTGATATTCCAGGAACTTGGCATGCTCCATGTGACTTAAACCTCACACCAATTATCCCTATCTTGTAGATGCATAAATTTGGCCTCAGAAAGATTTTAACTGGATGGATGGAGGGATGGATAGATGAATGGATGGGTGGATGGATGGATGGTTGGATGAATGGATGGATGGATGAATGGATGGATGGATGGGTAATGGGTGGATTGATGATGGATGACTTGGTGATGCCTGTGTAGTAATGGCTAAAAACTGAGGATCCCAAACAGCCATCAGGGACTCTCTTCTTTTTCTGACTCACCTCAAGGAAGGTTAGAGAAGGAATGTGTTCCAAGGAAGTCTTCAGAGCAGAAACGGGAGAGATACTATGAATGGTAAGGAGAATTCAGGGAGCTGTAGCTATGGTCAGTGTCATATTGCATCACCATGCGAAAAGGGGCATAAATTCCATATCTGTGAGCACTATTAATTAGTAAACTCTTCTCCATTGTCAATTTGTAAAGATGCTTATTTTACACTCACTCACTAATACACTCATTCATTTCAATGGCTCGCAGTCAACAGCAAAGAGAAAATGACAAAACTGAAGGGACTTCCAGTCAAGATGGAGAGAGTAAGGCACAACAGATCCTCATAACAACAGCGACCTCAGGTGCCAGGCAGTGTTAAGGACTATGAGCTTCATCTGATAGCTGCTCGCAACAGCCCCACCCAAAGGGAACTAGCATGGGCCCATGTCACAGGTAAGAAAACTGTGGCTGTCTCAGTGAGATGAGAAGACAAGCTAGACTGACCCATCTTGGCCACACAATGGTGTGTGTGTGTGTGTGTGTGTGTGTGTGTGTGTGTGTGTGTGCTCGCGCGCACGCGCACACGCACATGTAGAGGAACGTGCTGTCCTTCTCCAGTCCCCACCTCACATGCTCCCGTGTCTGTGCCCCAGCATAAGTGACCTGTGGGTCACAATGGAACAAACAGGGGCATTCAAGTCCTTTGAGTTGACGGCAGCCTAGAAATCACCAACCTGAGTGGGAAACCAGCAGAGAGATGTCTGTCCTGAAGACGTTCCCTGAGCCGCCACTGTGCCGTGTCTGGAATGCTGGGCTGTGCTTGGGTGCTGGCAGCAGAAGCCAAGGGACATGGCAACAGCGCACAGAGCAAGTGTCCGTGAGCAGCATGTGTGGCAGGAGGCAAGGAGGGCAGCGCACGGAGGCCACCTGGCACCAGCTGCACAGGAACCCCAGGTAGGGCCCCAGAGGTAGCCAGATTCGGGTGACGGGGAGGAGGTCAAGGAGGAATTCAGCTATGTATCAATAAGAACTGTCACAGCCGGTGTGTTACAATTTCTCAAAGTGAAAACATTTAGAAAGACCCCAAAAGGCCGTGGGCCAGCGGGAATTTTAGAAGTATGTAAAAGCTTTGGCGCTGTTCCTTCTAAAAGGACGGTATGACAGACAGCCTTGGGTGAAGTGGGGGAAGGGGATCCTTTCTCAGCTCAGTTGGTTTTGCTCCACTCTACTTCCGGCTGCTCACCATAGCAAGGAAAAGAGGCAGCCATAGTCAGGTTCGGTTGGCTGCTGACCTGTGACTATGGCTCGGCACAAAAAAAAAAAAAAAAAAAGAGCTGGGTGGCGGTGGCACACACCTTTAATCCCAGCCCTCGGGAGGTACAGGCAGGCGGATCTCTGATCTCTGTGAGTTTGAGGCAGCCAGAGTTAGTTCTAGGACAGCCAGGGCTGTTACAAAGAGAAAGCCTGTGGCGTTTAAAAGAAAAAAAAGAGCCAGGTCAATGAGACTCTAACCTGGGAGGTTCCACTTAAACGCTGAGACTTGTAAGCAAACATTAGTGAAGCAGATGCTATAGGGTTGCAAATTTCTGTACGTAGAGTGTGAACAAGAAGGGTGGTGTGAAGAGAGAACCACGGTCCACGGAGAACAGGTTAGCAGAGAATATGAAGGAAGAAGCCTGAGTTTGGGAAAGATTGGGAGAAAGGCAGTGACAGAGACCCCAAGAACACATGGTCCAGGAGAAACAGATTCCCCGGGCTTCCCAGCCCCTGCACAGCTCTCCCTTTCTCTCCTTCTCTTGAGGAAACAGGGTCTGGTGAACTAGGAGATTCTGGGGAATGACCTCCACCATACAGTCTACTTTGAAGGGAACCTGGTTACTTTTTAGCTAAAACAAGGACATTTTAGCATTGTATTTATTGTGCATTGTGCATTTATTGCATTGCATTGTGCATCTTGACACAGCGGAGCCGAGGCTGATCTTGAGTTCGCTAAGTCCTCTCCCCAGTGTGTTGCAGGTGAAAGCTACGATGCCTTGCCACACAAGGCCATCGAGGAGCACTGTGAAGAGGGCAGAGAAAGTTAGGGTGACAGACTTTGATGGCTGTGGATGATGGATGTCACATAACAGAAAGGCAAATCTGAAATGGTTTCTTAGGTCAACTTGGGAGCTAGGTTGTGTCACATCCCTTTCTGAGAACTCTGGGAAGGATAGTCTTTCCTAAGCCCCTGTTCTGCATCCCAAAGATGAAGATGATAACAGGCCTCCTAGCCCAGGAGTCCCAGGTGGTAGCATCCTGGATGCCCAATGCTTGGCTCTGAGAAAGCCTGTTTCTCTGGCCTCTGCAATACATTGTGTGAACTCCATGAAAGACCAAGGATGTAAGAAGAAATTGAGAAATGGCAATGGGAAATGTCCTACTGGAGTGACAGGTGTAAGCCTGTCCATGGACCACACTCCTCTCTTTGTGGCCTTGGGGCTTAGTAGGGTGGAGGCTACAGTGACCCTGTCGCAAGGCGACCTTACTCACCAAGCTTATGAATAGGAGCCTGTCTGCTTCTGTCTTAAAATAGCTGAAGAAAGTTATTTAAAATGAGCTTCCAGTTGGGTGGTTACATGGCTTTTTATTGTCTTCCTCTCATGAGAGTTCAAGAATTCTCTCAGATTTTCCTTTTTTCATTTATAGCACAAGTCATAACAGGAAGAGCCATTGCTCTCTGTAACTTCCTCAGTCAAGATGTCCTGGTTGTCTAAGGGGCCTTGGAGTCAAGCGGCACCCCCAGAATTCTCTCCAACAGCCCTTGCCAGACAGTCAGCTAGCCGGGGAACACACGGTCATGGCACCTCCAGACTCTAGAAGAGGAACTGAGGGGAAGAAAGCTGAATTGGAGTGAAAAGGCCTGGGCATGGAGACTGAGACTTTGATCCTTATGGGCCTCCTAACACAGCTTGTGGTCTCTGAATGCTCTGATATAGATCCCAACTAAAACAAGGGTTCCAGAAAAAAAAAAAGGTCCCTGCCTATTTTAACCCTTGCCTTCTCCCCATGATTCTTCATTTCACTACTCTTTCCTGCCATGGCCTCACAGAAGGGTCTCTCATGCTTGTCTTCACAGAAGTTGTCATTTCTTCTGCAGCCCATCAAGGGATCTGCATTTTCCATCAAGGGAAAAATGTTTACCAGAACCATGAAACTCAGAGGCAGAAGTGGTGGCCGGATTGTGCTGGCTCCCTCTTCACACTGCTGCTTGTGTACACGCGTCTCCCTTTTCAAGCCACTGGCCACAGGGCATGGATGACTGGTCAGCACTCTTCATACCCACTCAAGGCCTGCACATGGACGTCTTCATCATCTCAAATCCATGTCATCCTTGGAGATTTACGTCCTGAGTTGACAGGATCGGCCTGGACATCTGGGACTTCCTTCCATTCTGGGACTTCATCTCCACTGTCAGCCACCTTGCCGTGAGCTGGGGTCTCACTGTCTGGTTCTTTCTTCCTTCTGCTCAGCCACCTCTTGTCTCATCCTCAGGACTCCTGCCCCCTGACCTGCAAGGAACCCCAGGCCTTTGGACCTTCTACTTGTCCAGCCCATAATTCTCCTGGCCACAACTCTGTTATGTTGTCCAACCTTTCTTTCCCAACAAATGCCATTACCTTCTTCTAGTCTCAGCAGAACCCCCTCAAGTCAGACCCTTTGCTCTTGCTCCATCTGTCACCTTCTGAACGTCTCTTCTGTCTCTGCGAATAGTTTCTTCCATCTGCCTTTCCAGGGTACTCCCTAAGCCCTCTTCTGTCATCCTCCTCTTTGAATTTCCTAACTTCTCTGTTCAGTCACCCTCTCCCTCGGCTACCGCATGTTTCCAACCCACTGTGAGATGCCATCTCTCCTGATCACCCCCATGGACACTGTCTTTTCTAATAACACAGTGTTAGGAACCATTGACATAAATCTGCCATCTTATCAAGCTCGTGGATTCTGAAAGTCAAGCAAGTTGGGTTGTCTCTACTCTGAACCCAGAGCCTCATCTGGAGGACATTGAAATCTGAGAGCTAGAATCATCTAAAGGATTTTACATCTAATTTGTGAGTAAGGATGATGATGCAAAGACTAGATCCTTTAGACAGAGACCTATTCACAGCCTCTCTAGGCAGTTTAGCCTTGTCACTATAGAGTGATCTCAGGGTAGTATGGTTTCGTATATGAGATGTTCTAGTTTGCCAGTGAATAGAGTAGAAATAGTTGTAGACAGAATTTTCTAACCTATCTGGTCCTGCAGCCTTTTCAGTCCCAAACACACAGAGGCTTATATTAATCATAAACTGTTTGTCTGATGATACAGGTTTCTTATTGGCTAGCTCTCTCTTAATTATTAACCCATTTCTATTCATCTGTGTATCTCCATATGGTCTTGGCTTACCCAGACCTCTTACTCCCTCGGCAGCTACATGGCATCTCCCTGGCAACCTTCATGACTCAGTCTCTGCCTTCCTCTTCCCAGAATTCTCCTAGTCCGGTAGCCCTGCCTATACTTCCTGCCTGGCTATATGCTGCCTGTCCATTGGCCAAAACAGTTTTATTCATCAACCGATAAGAGAAACATATATTCACAAAAAAAGAAGTGATGGGGGATGTCCTTCTGTATTTGTGTTTCTCTTATTGGTTGATGAATAAAACACTGTTTGACTGATAGAGGCAGAAAGAGAGGCATGGCTAGGAGACTAGGAGAATTCTGGGAAAGGTAGACAGAGAGGCACCATGATGACACCATGTAGAGACCAGGAGAATAGGATGCACAAGATTTTCTCTAGTAAGATAAGACCATGTAGAAACACACAGATTAGTGGTTATGGGTTAATAATTAAAACAGAGCTAGTCAATAAGAAGCCCAAGTCATTGGCCAATAGTTTTATAATTAATATAGCTGGGTGTTTATTTGGGACTGGAGTGACGGTGGGACCTGGCAGGACAAGAAAACGCCTGCAACACAGAAGGACACCCCCATCAAATAGTATCACCAAACTATTTGTGCCTCAGAAGTCCCACCGCATCACTTCTATTATACTCCATTGGTCAAAGAAGTCACAAGACACCCAGACTTAAGGGAAGATGGTAAAACCCTCGTCCCTCATTGGGATGGTGATGAGATTACATTGTGGATCAGGCATGAAGATATATGCCTTTAATCCCAGCACTAGGGAGGCAGAGGCAGAGGCAGGTGGATCTCTGTGTATTCAAGGACAACTAGTCGACATAGTGAGTTCCAGGCCAGCCAGAACTACCAAGTGAGACCCTAATTTCAAAAACAGTTTTTAAAGCACATATGGAATAGGAAATACATCCTTGAGCAACCTCTTTGAGAAGCGCAACTAACTATGGACTTCAGTGATCTTCCAGCTACTAAATTAAAAGATGGGGTCTTAGCTACGTTTCTATTGCTGTGAGAGAACACCATGACCAAGGCAACTTAAAGAAGAAAGAGTTATCTGGGGTTTATGGTTTCAGAGAGTTAGAGTTAGAGCCCATGACCATCATAGCTGGGAGAATCGCAGCGGGCATGCGGGCATGCGGGCATGCGGGCATGGGACTGGAGCAGTAGCTGAGAGCTTACATCTTGAAACATATTTACGAGGCAGGAGGGGGACTGGGAATAGCATGAGTCTTTTGAAACCTCAAAGTCTGCCCCCAGTAGCACACTTCCCCCAAGAAGGCCACCCTAATCCTTCCTGAATAATTCCACTAGTTGTGGACCAAGTATTTAAACATGAGCACATGGGGGCCATTCTCATGCAAACCATCATGGATGTTTTTCAGTTAGTAGCTTGACTTAACTGTATTAGCATTGTTGATCATCCCATCTAAGAAGACCTTTAGCCAAGTTACCATTTTCTTTCAGTTCTAGAAAAACCTTCTTTCCACTTCTCCCCGCCTCCTCATGTACATTTACTTTTGCCCCCTCCTGATGAAAATACCCCACAGTGTGTCTATGAATCCACAACATATTAGACTTTAGGGCTCCTCTCCCGCAGTTTCAATTACTGCATATACAGTCTTAACTCCCAAATATATCTCCAGAAAAAAAAATCTTCTCCCAAAGTCCCAGACTTGTCATCCATGAGCCTAGTGAGCACGCTTAAACATACTTCAGTTTAGATCTGTCCTATGTTAAACTCACCATCTTCCGCTGTGAACTGGTCCTTTCTCTGGCAATTTTTTTCTTAGGGGTACCTAATTACCCAAAATTTAGACCACTCCTTTCTCTTACCTCTCATGTCTCATTTCCCAAGTTATACTCACGTACTATGCCTGTTTCCATAACTTCTACTTGTTGTCATTTTCAAATTACAAGATTAGGAATCAAAGAGATCGTTATTTTCTAAGATTAGAACAGCTATTTTATTCTTTCGGATGTTAGTCAAGCACATACTGAGTACAACTTTAGTTCTAGGAACTTAAATAAAAAGCTCAAGACATAGTTCCTGGACCCTTCCTTGGGAAAGATGAGCCTGTTAGCAGCTGATCCATAAGATGTGGCACATATTGTGACCGTGGGAAGCCTTGGGGAATACATGGAAAGACTCCCACCTGGAGCCAGGTTGAGGAAAGGTGAGCCATGTTCTTGCTATGTAACAAATTACTCTAACTCCTAACTGTTTAAATGATAAATTTGCATTAGCTCACAGTTTCTTTGGGCCAGTAATCTGGGTACAGTATAGATGGGTCCAACTCCAGGCTGCTATCATCTGAGCACTTGACTGGAAGAGGACATGCTATCAGCACGCTTGCTTCACTATTGGCAGACCTTAAACCCCGCACTGGCTATTAGCCAAAGTCAGGGCTCTTCCCGGCTAGGCAGCTGACTTCCACCAGGGCAAGCATGTTGAGACACAGAGAATGACCAGAGAAGAGTTGGAGGCCAGAACAGAAGCCAAGGTTTTTGTAACCCAACCTCATGTGTATTCTAGCTGTGAACACCAGCAGGAGGAAAATCACTGGGAGTCCTCTCAGAGACTGTCACGTGATCCAAAGGAGATTTCTTACCAGTGGCATCTGGACTCAGCTTAGGAGGTGGCTATTAATAGATGAAGAGCTATGCAGAACCATCCTATGCGGAGACTGCTGCAGTGGTTGGCAGTTGAAGGGAACCGGAAACTGGAGGAACCATAAGTGTAGGGAAGGTTAAACAGTGTGCTGTCAGCGTGGAGATAGGAACAGGGTGACTTTGACAACTGATTTTGTCATCTGATGCATGCACGTTTCCTCACAACTTAATGTCACATTCCCTGCTCAGGGTGTCTGTTAAAACCCTGTGTTTTAACTACCTTTTACCTATGAATCAGCACTGGATCATTTGCATAACCAGCAAAACTTTGTATAATAAAATAAGCATAACTTATTAACAGTTATTGCCAAAACCTGTGAGAACAGCTTTCCAGTAGACACTATAAATGAGAAGGTAGCCAGAATTTCTAGTTATCTGGGCAGGGAGTATTATTTAATGTTGAAACATATTTAGTTAATTTTAAACATAGTTTTATGCAGTGATCTATAACAGGAAATGACAAATAATAAAGGTGAAAGTCAATGTGTTTTCACAAAGTACATCCTGTCTCTAACATTCGTATTGCAGAAAAAGAATACTGCCACTCCCAACTCCTTATGCTGCTGTTTTCCAGAGGTAACTAGTGCTCTCACTCCAATCACTGTTGAGCAGTTTCAGTGTGTCTGAACATTAAATAAATGGATTCACTAGGTTATACTCTCTGTAATCCCTGCTTATTTGTGACAATTACCTATATTGTTTATAATATTAGTTCATTTTCACTGCTGTGCAGTCATTTTAACCAACTAAGCCCCAGTTGATTTGTCCATCATATAATGAGTTTAAATAACTCTCAGTTTGGGGAAATTACAGATACTATTGTGTATTCATTCATGATTATGCCCTGTGGTATACACATATATACATATACTTGTTTCTCTAAGGTCTCTTCCAGCTCACTCACTCTTCCTTTCCTCCTCCTCCTCCTTCTAAGTTTCATGCATCCCAGGCTGGCCTCGAACTTCTGTGTGTGTGTGTGTGTGTGTGTGTGTGTGTGTGTGTGTGTGTGTACATATATATATGTGTGTGTGTATATATATACATATAGAGAGAGAGAGAGAAAAAGAGAGAGTGAGAGAGAGGCGAGGATGACCTTGAACCTCTGATCCTCCCACCTTCACCTCTGAGTGCTGAGATGATAGGCATGTGCCACCATATCCACTTTCTATAGTGCTAAAGTTTGAACCGGAGCTTCATCTATGCTTGTATCTGCCTGCTTTTAGAACATAACACTGTAGTGTTGAAATTTAGAAACCTTATTGATAGCTTTAAAAAATGTAACCTACATTAAATGTTTCTTATGTACAACGTAGCAAAATGGCTTTTGTATGTAGTATGTGATGTGCATATTCTTTTTGAATTTACTACTGATAAAATTTTGGGTTTAGAATTCAGAGTGCAGCATAAAACACTAATCTAATAGTATTGCTAAATCATAGGCAAGGAAAGGAAAACTGGGAGCCCTCAGTCTCTTTAGTCTTCATTAGCTCTCCAGGCAATGGGAGCCAAACCATCTATTCACTCACAAATACCAAGAGCCAGTGTTTACAGACATTTGTTGAACCAGATGCTACAATACACCAAAGGAATCCAAGATCCTCACCTCCTGTAGTTACGTTCTTCAAGGAGAACTGGACAGTGTTTCTGTTGTCCTACCTACTGGGAAAGAAAAACAGAGGTGTGGTAGGAGCAAAGCCTGAAACTTCCAACTTAGTCCCTGGATAGGGTACATCAGGGTGATCCCCTGTAGAAATTATGTTTAAGCTAATGCCCATGGGATGGTTGTTGGCTATGTAGAGAAAGGAATAGGGCAAGACGCTTTTAGGCAGAAATGAAAAGCACAGGAGGAACTTAGAGTATTAGAAGACCCAAGAGCATTGGTGATCAAGGACTGTGAATGGAGAAGTCACAAGGCTGGAGAGAGAGAGGGCATGGCTAACCAGACACAGAGCTTTCCTAAAGGAACCTGGACCTTTGGGGGGAATGGGATGCATTTGAACAGCATGGGAGTCTTTTAATTTGAAGCTCTCGAGGCTGTGTTAGCTTCAAAGCTAATGTAGCTTCAAAATGCCATGGCAACTACAAGGAAGAAGTCCCATTGGCTAGTAGTCAGCAATTCCTTCATGGAGGATGCAGTTGACAGGGGAAGACATGATTGTGTGTGTGTGTGTGTGTGTGTGTGCGCGTGCGCGCGCACATTGGCAAGCAGAGAAGGTGAACCCTGGGTGGCGTGAACAACCTGAACTCATTTAAATATAAAAATGCCGAGACCTGTTTGAGGAGTGACTGGAGAATCATGGGACATGAGCCTGCAATGGCAGGCTTTTGGTATGACAGTTCCAGAAAGCAACAGTGAAGAATTCATAAGTAAGTGACTTGCTTAGTGGCTGGGTGCTAACTGGGCGCCCTAGAAAACTGAGCCCTCAAAAACCCTTTGGCAAACTCTGGTGGGGGGCAATCTCAGGGGACCCAGGATGCGGAAAGGTAGAATGAGGAAGGCAAGCTATTGGTGACAAGGTGGACTGTTCAGACTCACAGGAAGTTGCAGGACTCAGCCAGGCAGTGTAAGAGGTGGTCCAGTGAGGGAGGAAAGGGCATCTCTGTGGCTTTCACCTCCTCAGGACACTAATGTTTCTGCCCTTCCAGCATGTGTGAAACTGTGCTGTGATTTGCAATGACCCAAGGAATCAGACTCAGCCACGACAGAGGCCGTAGGAGCAGAGAATCTGAGGAAGGGGGGCCTGACTGCCTAGAGGGAGCTGTGTGCCAGTAACAACAGAGGTCTCAGTGGCTCCTGGACTGAGGGATGCTAGGCCACGCTGTGGCTCTTCAGGAAACACCTGCTGGTTTGTTAGAGGTGACAGAAAAGGAGCAGAGAGAGGATGTCTGAACCTGCAGAGTCTCCACCTGCCCCTGAGGGGAGAGGCTCTGAGAGGATGGCCTGCACCCATCCCCCACTCCATCGCTTTGCTCAGGACTTGCCCCAAGGAGAGGAGCTTGGATCACAGAGCACAGTACTGAATTCAGCTTCCTCTGGCTCAATAACGGATTATTAAATTTTCAGGAAATTTGTGAGTCAAAGTTAAATATAACCTAATTAAAAATGAAATGACACAAAGTTAAAATGAAATAAGATATATTAAAGGCAAATATAAGGCTGGGGACGTGGTTCAGTCCATAGCATGGCCAATGTCCCCAGCCCGCATAAACTGAACTTAGTGATAATGTCTATCAACCCCAGCACTCAAGAGGTGAAGGCAGGAGAACCAAAACTATCAAGGTCATCTTCATCTATAAAGCTGATCTGAGGCCATCCTGGGACACATATGACAACATCTTAAAACAAGCGAAAAGACAGGGCTGATGGCAAACTAGAACAGGACTGGAGAGGTTCAAGGTCATTAGCCACTAGGGAAATACAGATCTGAGGGCTGGCAAGGGTAGGAGAAGACCGACCACTTGTGCTTTGGGAGTGATGAAAGACGGTGCAGCTGCTCTGGGATGCAGCTTGAAAGTGTCTTCTGAAGTTAAGCAGGGCTGGGTCATGTGACACCGCTCTTCCTCCCGCATATTTATCCTAAGGAAATGAAATTTTATGTTGACATAAAACTTCAACAGCGTTCCAGACCTAAGGATGCAAAGGAGGAAGTTTAATAAGGCAGACGAAACTTGGAAATGCATTAGGGTCGGAGCTGTTACGTTACAACCAGCACCAGCGCATGTGGGGTGCGCTTTCAGTATATGAAGATGGTTTTCCGACTCTCAGAGAAATCATCTCTGCCACCAAAGAATGAGCCAAGTTCCCAGCATGCATCTTTGCTGTTTTAGCTTCACAATGTCCCCTAACATAAGCAAAAATGTCAGCCAACAATCCTACTACACTCCTATTTTGTCACGTGTGAGTTGGGCACAATAGCTCTGATACAAGAACCAGGCAAGCAGCAGCAGCAGGAGTTTCCTGAGAGACTTCACCGGCTGTGTGAGAATGGTACTCTATGTTTGATAATTGCTTGTAAGTTGTAAAGCATGTGTGCACAATGAAGCAGAGAGTGTGCAGTCTTTATCTGCAGACCTTTCCTCAAGCATGCCTACTTGTTAAATTTTACTTGTGTAAGTTTCATTCCTGACCCAGACTGCTTTCACAGTCGCTTGTGGGTGTGGAGGAGGGGTGGGATTTTGAACTCTCAGGCATGCTTGCTTCCAGCTGAGTCTCACTGGTCAGCACGCTGCTTCTTGCTCTGTCTCTCATACTCTGCTCCTGCCTTATCTCGAGCCCAAGTTTTCAAACCCTGTGTATATGGGGTGTTGTTGTTGCTATTTAAAATAGTCCCCAAACTTAGTGTTCAAGTGTGTTCCTAAGTCCAAGAAGGCTGTGACATATGTATGAAGAGACATATGTATGACTCATGTATGAAGAAAGACGTGTATTAGAGAAGCTGTGCTTGAGTGAGTTCAGTGCTGTACAGCCACAAGCGTTATGCTAATGAGTCAACAACAAACATTGAAAAAGGATTCCACATGACTTTTCATGGCTTTGTTTTCCGAAGTTTCATTTACCCTTTATCAGTCACAGCCCAAAAATATTAAATGGAAAGTGCCAGAAATAAACAATTTATCAGTTTTAAATTGAGTACTATTCTGAATTGCACGAGGACTTGGTGTGCTGACCACGACACCCCTCTCTGCATGAGAATAGTCCCAGTGTCTAGCATATCCACGCTGTCGCCACTACCCAGTCCTTAGTAGCTCTTGTAGTCACCAGATCAGCTCTCCCGGTATCATAGTGTTTATGTGAGAGGACACACTCACAACACTTATATCACACACCTGGCTTCATCTTACATCATTCTGTGTAGTATACTTAGATGTTATCTAAGAGGGAGAGACCGAACTCACAATCATCCATTGTGTTGTTATGGCTATTCTATTTGATTATTAATGTTCACTTTGTGTCTGGTGTATAAATTAAACTTGACTGGAGAAATGTAGAAACAGGAAAAAACATAATAGCTGTAGGATTCTGTACTATCTAAGGCATCCTCGAGAGAGTCTTGGAATGTATCTCTTGTGGATAAGGGGAGATTATTGCTGATATTGGTGGGTGGATGAAAATGTGACCAGAGGGCCACAGGAGCCTATCTTTGCATATCCGCTAAGATCCACGATTTATTATTCATTGTTTCAGTGCTTGAATCTATGTGCAGGGTTTACAGAATCAGAGAAGGATGAGAACTGGCAGTCTATATTCGCAGAATCCCCCCTCTGAGAGCTGCTCCCTAATTGTTGCCAGCACCCCGTGACTGTAGGAGTTACTGTGTGTGGATGATGTCTGCTAACCCATGCCGCTTGCAACTGCACAGTCCTCTCTTGGAGCAAGACCTAAATGTATCTTCCATGCCTTCAGTTTGGAAAAGTCAGTATTCTGGTCACCAAGACCTGCCTTCCTGCTTTTGCCTCTTTGCCTTCAGCAAGAGAGTGACAGCCATTTCATAGATATGGTGAGGATTCCGGTGAGATAGGTAAAGAAGATGTTATGCTCATCACAGTGTCTGGCATAGGGCAGACAATGAATACACACTAATGTTCCTGCACTCCATACTCCAGCAAGGAGGGAGACAGGGAAGGGAGCGCGTGCGCGCGTGCGCACACACACACACACACACACACACACACACACACACACACCACCAGCCTGTCTGTACTGGGTCCTGATTGCAGCAAGGCTCAGGCTGCAGCAGAGCTGTGCCCAGTCATCCTAAATCAGCTTTCAATAGAAATGCTCACCGTCTGAGAGGTCCCCTTAGTCTGCAGTGGAGGTGTCTGAACCTGAAATTCTAGAAGATCTGCTCCCTGGGAGAGTTCTCTTCCTCCCAGGACCCTGCAAGGGTCCATATGCTAGTCTAACTCAATTGCTTTCCTGCCATGGCAGGAAATAGCTAATGTTCTAGCTCAGGCTTCTTTTCTGTGCCTGTGGCTCCTGCACAGGGAGTTGGGTGGTGGGTTGCTTCATGTGTATTTTCTCCCTCCTTTCTTGATGCCTTGGTCTGGGTCTCAGACACTCCGGTTGCTCCAGTTTGCTCTGGGGCTCCTCTGACTCAGCTCTACCCTAGAGAAAAGGTCCTCCTCTGAGTCATCAGGCTGAGCTGCTTTCGAGGACAGCAGTCTGGCACTGCCCTCCATCTTCTCGGGAAAGGTGCTGTGCCTCCACACCCCAGTGCCAGCCCCATGCCTAATTAGGCTCACAGTGCCCAGAAATCAAGGAACAAATTCTTCGAGGTATCAGAGCGTCCAGAAGGGTTCCAAGACTGGGACTTAGAATGCCCGGGGTTCTGTTCCAGCTGAACCAAGTAGCTTGTGTGACCTTGAGCTAGTCATGGAACACGTCCGAGGCGGATGTGTGTTCCCTCACGAGAGAGGCAGATGGATCTCTGTCTACAGAGTGAGTTCCAGGACAGCTAGAGCTACACAGAAAAACACTGTCTAAATTCCTGTCCCCCCCCCCAAGGAAAAAGTGATCTACACTGAATCTATCTCACAAAGATGCTGAGAGGCCAAACAAAACGTTGTGAAGCACAAATTCAGGAGCTTACAGTCCTGGTTATAGGCACGAGGCTTAGCATTTTAAAATAAGATTTGTTTATTTTTCTCTTATATGTACGAATATTTTATTTTCATTGTATGTATGTGCTCCATGTACACACATGCCTGATGTACCAGAGGGGTAGGGTCCCCTGTAGCTAAAGTTACCAGTTGTGAGCTACCATGCCAATGTTGGGAACCAACCTGGGTCCTCTGCAAGAACAGCACGTGCATCTAACCGCTAGCCCATCTCTTCAGCCCCGGGCTCAGCATTTTTAAATGAGTGGTCAAAAAGTTGAGAGACGGGGCTGGAGCAATGGCTCAGTAATTAAGAGCAATAGCTGCTCTTCCAGATGACCTGGGTTCAATTCCCAGCACCCACATGGCAGCTCCCAAGTGTCTGTAACTCCACTTCCAGGGGGTCCAACAGCCTCACACCAATGCACATAAAACAATGTTATTTAAATGCTGATGATTTTTTTAGTTGAGAGACCTTACTCAAGTATCTGGGTTCTTATGCATCTGATATGACTCTCCACCCATATCATCACCTTTCACAGGATGACGAAAACCAGATTTTCGAAGAGTCTGAGGCTCTTCTCCTTTGGAGCCCCGCCCCCAACTCCTTTTTGGGTCCCTGCACTGAGGTCAAATTTCCATTCCCATTAATTACTGCTATCCTGAAAGCTTCCTGGAAATGAAGTCATCCTAATAATGTTACTGTCAAAACGGAAATTAAGTGCCCATTGATTAAAATTACCTACCTCATCTGGGTCACAATGTCAAAAATAGAACTCCTTTGGCTGTTTCTGGGGCATGGGTACTAGGAAGGTGGGCCAGGTGGGTCACAGCTAGGCTCTGGAGACCTGTGGACTGTCATCTCCCCCTTCTTTTGTTGGTCCGTTCTTTAATGGGTAGGAGAAGCCACCCCACTTCTCTTTCTGGATTTTGCCCGAAATGCTCCTTAGATATTTGTCCATTCGAGGTTAGTGACGTTGAAATAATACAAAGCTGCAGCGCAGATGGGTGTATGAAGAGAGACTGAGGATTTTTAGTGGGGTTGTAGCATTGATTTGGAAGGAAATTGAAAGGAAAACGGCTTAGGGAACACCTAAGTCCAGTGATGGACGACCCTCACACTCTCACACTCCTACGAGGACCTCACTGCTCACAGGATCTCAGTTGTCGGGCCTAGGTTCGAGTCCTGACTTGGGCAGTTATTACCCTGTCTGATACTGATTCTCCGTCATTGTGGGGACAGGAACCTCTAGACTCTCGAATCTAGACGAACTTAGACAACCGCACGGGGTCCTGGGGACATCTGAAAGGCGCTTTATACAGGCTAGGACTTTTTTGGTTTCTTTTCAAAAAGTTTTTCTCCTGAACTCTGTCCGAGGCTAAGACCCTCCCCCTCGGTGTCGCAATTCTGCCCCTTCCCACACACCAAAGCCCGCGCCGCGTCAGGAAGGCGGGGACTCGGGTGGCGGCAGCGGGGATCTGGCTCCCGCGCTTGCACTCCCGCAGCCGGCGTGGTGGGTGTGCCTGCAGCGAGTGCGCCCCGGCTCAGGCCCAGCCCGCCGGCCAGAGGGCGACCGGAGGGTGAGCGCGCCCGGGACGGCAGGGTGCGGCGGCGCGCGGTGCGTGCCAGGACGCGGACGGTGCAGAGGAGGGAGGATCGTGCCACAGAAGATCGTGCAGCCGCAGCTACTGCACCCCGAAGCCGGGTGGGCGCCCGCACGGCAGTCGCTTCCAACCACAACCTGGTGGCTCGCCAAGGTAAGCGGCCTGGCGCCCTCTGGCCCCGGGGACCCGCCTTCAGCTACTCAGGCTGCGCCCATCGCCCTCTGCGACCCCTGCTAGCGCTGCGTCCCCGCAGAGGCTGCGGCAGTCTGAGTTGGGCATCCGGAGGGTCGGCGACAGTGCAGGAGGGTAGCTGCTCTCGCTTTTCAGTTCTGGGGACTGAGGCGTCAGTGGGAAGGGGACCGCGTCGTCCTTGAGACTCAGGTAGTGCAGACCCCTGCAACTGCCCTCAGAGGGACTCTGCGGTCCTGGAGGCAGCTTGCAGGACTGGGGGGCACCTCCCCGCTGGTCTCCGGGACTACCTGCGAATCGCTGAGTCTCTTCCCTTCTTCCTAAACATCGCTCCTGGTTTCCAGTCAGCACCTCTCTGCTCCTGGCTGAAGTTTCTGGAGCTAGGATGGGATACGACCTTGGGCAGAGGGAGGAGGGCCGCCCTGGATCGGTGTGCTAGGTGCCGGCAGAGGATACTTTGCCAAGCCCACGCGCCCCTTGGTTAGCTCCCCTCCCCTTCCCATCTCCTTTAAGGTCAAATCTTTGACCCTAGTATTTTGTCGCTGCAGACTGGCCGATTCCAGACAGGATCTGGAAAGTCCATGTTTTCAACACCTGGCCGGAACGTACTCTCGCCCTGTGCACTAACCTGGGCTGCAGAAATCCACAGTCTACTACTTCCCCAGTACCTTGGGAAGCAGACTTGCAGGGTGAGGAAGGGCATTTTCCAGGAGAGAGGGGTTATTCCATTTCAAGGATGCCCTCTGAGGCTTGTGAAAAGTCCTACGCACCAAAAGGGGCCACTTGCAGCCAGGAGAGGCATGGCTAGTTTAAAGTGCAGTCCCGAAGGACTGAGTAAACAAAACAGGGTTCCTTAACCTCCCGTGTGGCTGGGCACAGAAAAACATGTGGCTGGCTCCCCACAGAAGCAGAAGTAGACTCCATGCTGACATTACCTTCCAAGTCCAGCCTCCTACCTCAAGGCGCCATAATAAGTCCCAGGCAATGATGCACGGTCCAGATCAAAAGCACAAAAGTTCAGAACCAGGCATCAGGTAAGGTTTTCAGATAAAAAAGTCAACAGAACTGCACACTAGTCTCAAGGAGCTTGCCGTCCCAAGATGGAAGAAATCACACGACTCGGGTGTAGAATTCTGAATAGCTGGGTTCTTTGATTCTAAACTTGGGTGCTCCTAGAACTGGTGCTGGGTGGAGTGTCAGTTTGAAGACTGAAAGCTAAGTGGTTAGAGGGTGGAAAGGCTTTCAGAGAAAAGCAGCCGGTGAGAGGGCCTGCCCAGCAGCGGTCCTGTGCAGGAACTGAAAGCCTTTGTTTGCTGGGTGACGACCAAGGGGCACATGCCCCTTAGCCCTGCATTCCACTGACTGGGCTAATCAGTGTCTTCTTTTCTCTACTATGATGTTGGACTATTAGGAGCCCCTGGTTAGGCCAACTTTACAGGGAACAACAATAGTTTTCCAGGAGTTTTCTACCTATACCTTTGTTAAAACCCATGGGGTCCAGAGCAATGGTTCTTTCCTGCTGTTGCATTAAACACACAGCTGGCTAAAAGCCTGTGCTCAGATTTCAAGGAAATAGACGCTGGAAGTGGTGGCCCATCCAGGCCTGTGCAATTAGACCAATGTTGTAGGGGAGAGGATGTGAGAGGATGGGGGTGCCCTCATGGCATTACCTGACCTGGCCCCTGCCAACCTCTCTAGCCTCATTTCTGCTTCTCCCACGGCCTTCTGCAGCTGCAATGGAGGCAGTTCCTAGACTGTACACTGCCTTTGCCTCTGGTGTCCTATCTAAAATTCTCCCCACTTACTGGCCCAGTGAATGCACGTGCTGCCATCAACAGCAACATTGAGCTTGAGCTTCTCCATAGAAGTTTAACGCTGCCCTTTCTTTGTTTCCAGTGGCCCTGGGACATGTTCCTATAGTGCTGAGCATCAGTGGCCCTGGGGACCCCATAAGCAGGACTCTCCTGTCATATCTGAGTCTCAAGAGCTTGGTACAGAGCAAGGACACATAGGAAATTCTCAGCAGGTTATTTTCGGATGGATATCATCTAGTATTTCTTAGCTCTTTAACTGGGAGGGGTCATGTGCATATATCTTTGAGAATATGGTGAAACTCATCGATGCTCTTCTCCTATGCATATAACTTTATGGTTCCATGCATACAGTTCTCACATGGCTCACCCCATTTCCCAAACTTTGGGCTGTAATTTTCCAGAAAATGGAGGTCAGAGAGGTGCAGTAACTGCCAAACTCCCACAGCTAGTTAAGAGCAAGGACACCAAGCTGCTGAGCTAAGGGCTCAGGCTCCTTCTGGTCCTAGTTAGTACACAGCCTCCCCGAGCTACGCAGCAGCCTCATTTCATCCCTGGCATTTTGTGAAGGCCACTATTCATGACTGCAAGATGGATATCTCGGTTTGTCTCGGTTCAGCATCAGCCTAAAGGTAGAACAGGGAGGAAAATCTTGTTAGGAGCAGAGTTGACAATTAAGAAGACAGATGAGCCGTCTCCCTGTCCTGCTTGTCTCCCCTGGCCCACGACGTTTGTTATTGCATCTGTTTTGGTTGGAGGAGGAGAACATGTACTTCTGGTATCTTCTGGGTCTGATGGGCCAGGCTGAGACTCAGCTATTGGCCTTGTCAAAGGCGTCTTCCCATGAGCAGGCCAGGAGGGGGATGCTTGCCTGCTGCTCCTGCAGTCCGGCCTGCCACCCTATGCACTTTGCAGCAAGCCCTGCTTTGGGCTTTCCTGTTCCCGTGTGCATCTTCACCTGTGTGATTTGGTCCACAAAACTGCATCATGCATCCGTTACGTGCCAGGCACTGTGCTGGTTCCGGTCTCTAAGGGTGTGTGCCAGGGTACACGGTTCTGCTCTGTAGCCAAGAGGAAGACCTCACTGCTTCATACCTAAGGAGGTAGGGATAGAGGGCTAGGACTTCTGGATCCAAAAATATGCTGACTATAAAACTCATATCTCAGGGCTGGATAGCCTAGGGATTCGTTCCCAGCGCTGCATGGAAACAGAAGGATAAGACCTAGAAATACTGCCCTTGTGAGTGTCCCATTGTCTCAAGGGGGCCTGGATTCCTTGTGGTGAGTGGATTTGATGACAGTCCTTTCTCCCCTATATTTGGGAGACCATGCTGACACAGTTGTTGCAGATCCACTCAATTCTGGGTGTGAAACAGGAGCAACGAGATATAGGAATAGTGCAAATGTGGGTCCCACCGGGCATGCTCAGTCCTCACAGCCATGCCTGGGTTGGTTACTCAAAATCCCCAGTGCACAGATGTGGAAATGAAGGGCAGAGAGGTTGGCTGCTGTGCTCGGGATCTCGGGATTGGGAGCTCAGGCAGAGAACAACTTTGTGCTCTTCTTGCGGTAGAGTACATGGGAGGAGGCTTGGAGGCCAGGGAATCGGGAATGGGAGCCTGGACTCGCTGTGTGATTTACAGCTGAAGTCTAACTTCTCTGGGTCTCAGAAAGCTAACCTCCCAGGTGAAGTTGGACTAAAAGGCTTCTGCTAGGCCTCACTGGGAATGGCTTCTAGTCTACAGATGAAAGGAAAGTGGGGTCCTCTTCTAAAAATACACATGTCACATTTCCCAATAAGGTAAATGTGGTCCCAGGATTTCAAGTAGGTGTGCATGTGACACCTGACAGCTGTGGCTCCTCGATTCTGAAGGAACGTATTCCTGCTTCAAGGAAGAAGTGCCCACTAGATTTTCCCCAGGAGTACCACACCACTGTCTTGACTGCTGCTAGCCCACAAAGAGCCTTCCGTGGGTATAGGCAACATGGGGGAGCAAAAAACTCCAAGTCCCAGACCCCCTCCTCAAGCTTTTTCCTAGAGTAAAAATAGATAAAACTTGTTGGCTGTCAACTATATACAGTAATGTGTGTAAGTATATTGTGAGTGCGCATATGCATGTGTGTGAATGTGTGACTGTGCAAGTATGTAATATGAATGTGTGCATGTGTGTGCACATGTGTGAGTGTGTGTGTGGGGGCGGGGGCTGAGTTTCCTTTGGTGTGTATTTCAGGGCTGGGGCTCTGAGATCATGTGACATCATGTGACAAGGGCAGAGAGTCGTGGCCTAGGGAGAATTTGTCCATGAAGATGAAGAGTGGCTATCTGGCAGCAACAGTTCTGAGTGAAAGTGTCCGCTGTTCCTCACAGGACACTGGCAGCGGCTCTCCAGTTTCTGAGCACTTCCCTCATCGTCTGTTCCTTGCCTCAAGTCCCTTCCACCCTGGAGGATGTAGCCCCCAATACTGCAGGAAAGTTAGACATGGTTTCAAGCTGGATGGCGGCTGAATAGGTAATTTGAGCAGGCCTACATTTACCAGTCGTGACATTGAGATATGTGGAGGAGAGCATCTTACCATTGCAGAGGCAGGGCATTTTATCATTATTGTTCCCTTCTAATTGACTTTGTCTCGTTTTAAATAATTTTTATTTTTATTGGTTGCACTTTCACTGATTTATATTTAGTGAGTGAGTGAGTGTGTGTGTGTGTGTGTGTGTGTGTGTGTTCTCCAATACCATGGCATACTCTCTCTCCTCCTCCCATGTTGGCCCTGGGTCCTAAACTTAGGTAAGCTTGATGGCAGATGCCTTTACATTACTAGCGTTTGAATTTTTAACACGTTTTCATATTTCATCCATATGATCTTTCAATAAATAAATATTAAAAGTCATGACCCACCTGTGGGGGTGTGGAGGGGAAGAGAGGGCAAATGGCTTTGCCAGTTACCAGTGCCTGTGAGCCAGGCACAATACCCAGGGTTACATATCTTCAGCCTCCTCCACCAGAGTGCTGAGTACCTGAGGTAGGGCTCTTCTCCCTTGGAAGGCAGAGACACCTAGGAGTGCTGAGGAAGAGAGGAGATAGGGAGAGTGGTATTGACATCTAAGCCCAGGCTTGAACCAGGTGATGTGGTGAGGGACCTACCATGGGCTCAGCATGACACTGTGCATACCACTCCTGGTCTCTCCTTCTCTGAGTTCCAGAGGGGGACCCAGGCACTGAACCTGCTTCCCGGGAACTGAGGACTTCTCTTCCACAGAACCTAGCAGGGGCCAGGCCGCCTGGGCACAGGAGAGTGGAGAAATGTTGTGTCTGCAGAACTGGGCTCTGGGGGCAGAAAGGGTGCAGTGAGGACTATTCAAGGAAGGTAAGACACGAACATGGATGTTTAACCAGGACCAACAGCCCCGAATTCCCATTTACAGAATTTAAGAGGACTCTGTGAACTTGAATGTGGGCTGGGAATGACATCTTTGCTTGCCTTTTGTTTTCAGTTGTCAGTGTTGGTAATGAACCAGTAGTAATCTTGTCACTATCACCAATAAAAATAATAGATTGCTTCATATTGCATACTGGTTGCTATAGATATCTTAACATAGTATTTATGTCTATTGTGCTTGAGATGCCAGTAGTTACTACCAGCTTCTAAAACGTGTAATTTAATGTATTAATAAAGTAAAATACTTATTGCTGCATTACACACTTGGTTATTCAGATTGTAATAATTGTATTTTACTTATATTAGTTTTCTTTGTAGTCGAGTTATGTATTGTCTTATATGCATTCTAAAACATCCTGAGAAAGGGTCCATAGGCTTCGCCATAGGGGTAAAGGAGCAGTTAGGAGTCCTGACAGGAAGTCAGTACACTTCATTCTCAGCTTCCTGCCCTGACCTTTCACAGACCCATCTATTGCTCTAGTTAGTATGAAGCGTTCCTGAGTGGTAGTAAATAAATTCCATTTAATAGTTGGCAACTTCTTAAAGTCTCGGTTTGTGGTCTGGGTAGAAAGCTTTGATGCACAGCCCGAAGTTAACTTACAAAATGCAGGCACACATGGGAAACTTGTTAGGTCATTCCCGACAGCCGGCAAAGCCACCAGACACTGCTGAGACAGCTCTGCTAATCTCAGGCAGACCAGCCCATTGAAGCAATCACCGGTGGATGGCTGTTTGCCTGAATCTTGAAGATTTTGTGAAGAGGAGTGTACTTGATCAAAGGCACTCCCCAGCCCTAGGAAGAAATGCAACGTTAGAAGCATCTTGGAAGTGGTTTGAAATGGAGGGAATAAAAGAGGCAGCTTGGATGGGTGGGAGACTGGCCAGATGTTGACTGTGAGGGGCCAAGAGAGGGGAGAGTAACTATGGCAGTCTTGCAGAAATGGTTGGATTTTTGCTAGTTTTTTATTTACTTATTTAGAGACTGGGTCCTACTATGGAACCAAGGCAGCCCTCAAATGCAAATTATCCGGTTTCAGAATCCTGAGTGCTGCGCTAGCCACTGTACGCACCTTCCGCTCCCTTCCATGGAATGTGTCTTAATATATCAAGTCCTTAAATAAAATGCATTAGTCTTTACCAATCAACTAACTGGGTAGAACTGTGAGTGTTCACACGATGTGGGAGCCCAATGAGGTCCCAAGAGATTAACTATTTGTTTTAGCATCATTGGGTATTAAGTGGAGGGACCCAGGAGTTTAGCCCAGAGCTGGCTAACTTTGGAACCCTGTGCTTTTAAAAAGATCTCTTTAGGCAAACAGAGGACAATCCACTTGGAAAACTTGACTGCCATCTTGTCTCAGAGGGAAAGTGTTTACTATCCATTCTTTGCCCACTGCTATCTTTTGTTTTGTTTTTGTTTGTTGTTGTTTTTCGAGGCAGGGTTTCTCTGTGTAGCTTTGGAGCCTATCCTGCCACTCGCTCTGTAGACCAGGCTGGCCTCGAACTCACAGAGATCCGCCTGCCTCTGCCTCCCGAGGGCTGGGATTAAAGGCATGCGCCACCAACCCCCGGCCCACTGCTATCTTTTTAGTCTTGTGTCTGTTTTTAGAGACTTTCCCTTCCCTTTCTCACCCTTAACAAAAGGAAGGACAGATAGTCAGTGGGAATGGAGTTAGGCAGAACCAGGTTCTAATTCTGCCTTTGTCACCTAATTCTGACCACCTGAGAGAGGGGACTAAAAACACTTCCTCCCTCATGCCCACGGCTTCTCTCGGGGCTCTCAGGCCTTTCACTGTGTGCCTCCACTCTCTTTTTAGACTGGCAAATCACCTCCTCCCTAGTCACCCAGGCTCTGTTACAAGGGCTTCTGGGAGCCCCTCAGGCCTAGCCCGGGCAGCGGGCTTCGCTCCTCGCGGCAGCGGCGCGGGCCTCTGGGAAGAACCTGCTCAGTGTTACCGTGTGCTGCCTTTTCCTCGCGCCTTCCCAGTGCTCAGCCTCGCCTTGAGCCTTCTCACTAAAACCTCTTCCCAGCAGGCACGTGCGAATGGCTGGCGACCTTCCCTCTTTTTAAAATTTTTGTTTGCTTGTTTGTTTTTGAGATGGGGTTTCTCAGTAGCTATGGAGCCAGTTCTGGAACTGGCTGTGTACACTGGGCTGGCCTCGAACTCACAGGCCATATCACACCCTCCCTTCCCTGAGCCAGACACCTGCTCAGGGCTCTATCACCTAGGACTCGTTTTCTCCCTCCTTTTGCGCCCTGCTTCTCTTTCCCTCAGCGCAGTCCTGCCCTCTTTGTCCAGAGATGCTGCTGTCCACATTCTGGGTTCAGAGCACTCAACCAAACGTGTATTGTGGCAGGTGGAAGGAACCTCTCTGGTTGCCTAGACTACCTGTTCATCCCATGAGGATGCTGAGGACCAGCAAGGGCGGATACAGACATGGGTTACACGGGGACTGAGTGGCTGAACTAGGTGAGAACTCCAAGCCTCAGCTCCTCGCTCTACCCGCCAGGGTGATGAGTCTTCCATACTGTAGAGTGGAATGGGATTTTAGAGAGGGCACATTCAAGGAATACATTTTCTTTTTCTGCAGAAACAGGTTTGTGTCTCTTTTACTGTGGCCCAAGACTAGCCAGCTCTGGCCTAACCTTCTCCCTCATTTTTACCCCTGCCCCTCAGCACCCCCAGTCACTGAATGGAGTCCTGTGTTAGCTAGGCTCATGGATGATGTCCAGTGGTGGCAAAAGGCTCCTGCCCAGAGAGTTCCACCCACGGCCAGAGCTGAGGCCTGACATTCTCCACATTGGGGCCATTCCTTCGGACGGCTGTGCCTTCTTCAGAGAACTATTGTTCAGACGAAGTCTTCTAGCCTACCACAGTGTGGTTCCAGAAGAGTGGAAGACCAGGGCACTTCCATGTTAGTCAGGTCCCTGCCTGTAAAATGCGATGACAAAGATTTTTGCAGGGTAGACAAGATGCTTGGCCCATACATAGCCATTAAAATTGGCTATTCCCTCGTCTTTTACAGTCATCAAGATTGTTAGTGAGCTCCTTATTCTATTCCGGTATGTGTGTATGTATGTATGTATGTATGTATGTATGTATGTGAGATAGGGTCTCACTATGTAGCCCCGGCTGCTATAGAATTCGCTGTGTAGACCTGGCTGGCTTCAAGCTCACAGAAATGGGCTTGCCTTTGCCTACCAGGATCCGTGTTCCGTCAGAACGGACGGGTAACTGGAGACAGTTACCCAGCTTCCCACAGGGACCGATAGACGGCACAGATACTGTGGGCACAGGCAGAGAGACGGAACAGTGCTGTCTGATGTGAGGGCTAAAACGGGTGCCCACGACAGGTAAAGCTGTCCACAAGGCTTGATAGGGGTCACAGACTCAGAAAGGAGGAAAATTCCAGTTGAGGGAATTCTCCCATGAAGAGAGTCTACAAGGCACGCAAAGCTACGGGGTACACAGAAGGCTGCAAATTGCCACAGTGTCCCAGACTCACCCAAACTTGTACCTGGCAGCAAAATCCTTTTTTTTTTTCCTTTCTCCCAACTTGCGATCTAACAGAAGGATTTTGGCGAGGAGAGATAGCAGCAGAGTGTGAGGCTTGCTTGAGAGCAAGAGAAATGCAGGCGGAACAGCCTTAACTGGGGTTGCGAGTAGGAGTTAAACAAACTGAAGCAGATACTGAAGGACACCCTAGTGGAAGAGAGATGATACCAGCAGAGGCAGAGGCTGCCCAGGTCCAGGTGAGGCACAGGCTGCATTTATGGCAGACAAGTTGGAGGTCAAGCTAGAACCATGGCCCCGGGCACAGTTCCTACCTTGCTTGAGGACACAGCCCCACATGATGCCGTCTGTTTGTTTTGCCTGTACGGTATTTTTAAAACTATTTTTTATTAATTCTCTTAGAATCTCATGCAAAGTATTTTGATCTGTACAGTATTTTACAGAAGAATTCAGTCAATATTTAAAAATCAGATTTTACATAAGTCCACCCTTCCTGTCTTCTGAGGAAAGAAAATTCTAGTGTGGAAGTTCCAGCCTAGAACTAATCTCCAGAGGGCCACTGCATCCCTGAAGGTGAACAGTGAGGCTTCAGGTGATAACTGAGTTTCCACAGCCACGTAGCTTGCCTGAAGTCTTCACCACAATATGACTCTAGAATCAATGTCGCCACGAGCCTAGAAAGTACCAAATAATTCATTACAGGGGAGGAGAAAGGAAATTCCAAAGGACGGGGCATTGTGATCCCTTTATCAGATTGGGCAATGAATGCACTCTTTAGAGAAAGTTTAATTGTCAATAAAAAAAGAAAAAGTAAGCATTCGAGGAGTATGGGCGCCTTGGGGCCTGGGTGGACAGGAAGTGAGAGGGTGGGTGCCTCGCTGGGAAGGATGCAAATGGTGGGGCCCGAGGGTGAACCCTTCTGATCATATCGGTTCATTGCAAATATTTCAAGTAATGGAGAAAATTCCAGACTGTAAAGGGCTGCTGGGTGGGGTATGGGAAAGTTTGCAGCCTGCTGTTCTACACTTAGTACAGTCCATAGAGGATCTATATGTAAAACTATGTGTCTTTACTTAGACAGATAAGTGACCAATGGGTGGATGGATGCCCACATCTTTCATTCTCGGGGTCCACATTCTCCACTTTCACCATGTTGGGGGAGGGCTTAGCGGGAGAGCCAGTCTGGGTGAATTATCACGTTTCACTATTTAAAATCTTCTTTTTAGTCCTGGATAGTCTTAAAATCTCAAGTTGTTCTTTCATTGACAGCAGAAAATTCAGGTTTTGTTTGGGTGTTTTCCCTGGAAAGTCTTTTTTTGATTCAGCTGAAGGAAAAGTCCCAAAGCCAGGTACATGTTCTCTGATGGAAAGACTGTGTCCTGCCTTAGCTGTCCCTTGGGAGTGGAGGGGGAGGATGCTTTTCTGCTACTGGGGAAAGTCAGCCCCTTGGCAGAACAGAGAATGCATGCCCTGTCCCTGAAGCACCTTGTCCTGTACCCCAACTTCCTCCTTCCGTACCCCCTCATTTCCACAGCTAGATTTCAACAGTAACTTTCCTTCCTTTTAAAATTTGTCTTCAATTGTGGCTGCATATGTGGGTCTGTGCATGTGAGTGCTGGTGCTTGTGCATGGATATGTGGGTTTGTGCATGTGAGTGCTGGTGTCTGTGTGTGGATATGTGGGTTTGTGAATGTGATTTCTGGTGTGTGTGGCTGGATATGTGGGTCTGTGCATGTGAGTGCTGGTGTCTGTGCGTGGATATGTGGGTCTGTGCATGTGAGTGCTGGTGCTTGTGCATGGATATGTGGGTTTGTGCATGTGAGTGCTGGTGTCTGTGTGTAGATATGTGGGTTTGTGCATGTGATTTCTGGTGTGTGCGTGGATATGTGGGTTTGTGCTTATGAGTGCAAGGGCCCTGGTGGCCGTGATGCCTGGAGCTGGAGTTCCAGGTGCTCATGAGCGAGTGAGTGGGAACCACATGCAGTCCATCTTTGAGAGCAGACTCTTAGGCACTGGCCCATTCCTCTAGCCCAGCCCCTTTCTTTCATGTGACCTCCTTTAGCAGGAAATCCCTGCTCCTGTTACCTCATTAATATTATCTGCCCAGACTGCAGATTTAAGTCAGTATTGTGGAGCCAAAAAGGGAAGAAGGTAAAGGCCAGAGAAATTTTGATGTATTCTAAATGCAAACAAACAAACAAACACAACAACAACAACGCAAACAGGCAAATCTGAGTTAGGATCTCTACTTCCCAGCCTGCAGGCCACACTGGCTTGCTGCCTTCCTAATTGCTACCAGACGTCTCCTGCCGAGGAGGGGGTGGGGGTCAGCCCTAACTCTAGGCAGCTGGAGGTTGGAGACATTTTAATTGTGTGTGTATATGATGTATATTTGTAGTTCCCTACACGTGCAGAGGTTGAAGGACAATTTGGGGGAAAAGGTTTTCTCCTTCCACCCTGTGGGTTCTAGGAACCAGAATCAGGTCTTTAAGCTGGAGGCAAGTGCCTTGCACACTGAGCCATCTCGCTGACCCCAGGGAAAACTGGAAGGCAGGATGTGTTTGGTTTTGGTGTTTGGAGGGGGGTGGCACTTGGGTCAGTGAAGGAAACAGAGCACATGGGGGGAGGGAGGGAGGGAGAGTTGGGGAGGAAGGTGGTTGTGAATAGCCTGCTGTAGAGCCAGGACACCAAAGGGGTTTTGGCATCAGAAGTGGACTCGGGGTCAGTTCTTGTTGGAGTCCGTGGACCTTCCAGACATTTGAATTCACTTCAGATGGTTGGTGTCTTTCTTGCCCCTTACAGTGGTGCATCGTATAATCTTCACATGGCCCAAAGAGGAGCCCTTTCCTCCTTCATTCCCATTTCCTACACCTTCCCAGATCTAACCCCCCTTCTCTCAGAAGAGCAGAGAGTTCTGCTCACACAAGCTCCTTCTCTCAGAAGAGCAGAGAGTTCTGCTCACACAAGCTCCTTGCTTGAATGTGGTACTGGTCTTGTACTTTTAGCCTGAATTGAATGCTACTGTTGCCTTAATGATCAGTTTTCCAATAGTTTTATAGTTTGGGTCTCATTTGAAGCATCTAATAGAACACAAAATAACAGCAGGTAGAATTAATTGTAAATACATCTTATTTAGCCTAATATACCCATGGTGTTTTGACATGTGTTCAATATTAAGAGAGATAAAGAGAGATTTGTGTTAATGTTTTATGCCAAACCTTTGAAGCCCACCTGCAAAGCATTTCATTTAGGCTAACCCCATTCTAGTGTGATGGGCACAGACTAGCCCCCTACTAGTGCAATAGACACAGGCTACACCCTTTCTAGTGTGCTAGGCACAGGAGGTTGGTGGAGAGTTATGGGCCTTCACTAATAAACCAAGAAAACCCAGGAGTGTTGAAACATTTGGGCCCCCTTTTAATGAGGGATAGAGTGACTAGTCAACAGACCACAGCTACCACACCCCACAGCTACATGCTTGTCCTTGCGAATGTGTATGTTAACATGGATGGCAGGATACTAAAAATACCCCTTTCCCAATTCCCTCCTTTGCTATGTGTGTCCTCTTTTGTACCCTACAGTGTCCCCTTGACTCCTTTTAAGTCCCTAACTCAGGACAAGATCGATATGAAATCTGTGGCCTTTGTCCTTGTCTGCGACATGACCCTCATGTTTGTCCCAGTGACCTCTTACCCCATTCTCCTCACTGCCTGGTGTTGTGCCCAAATCTTGGACCCCAAAATCACCAAGATGATTTTGCAAAATCGAGGTAGGGAAGAGTGCTTCAGAGAAAGAGTTGAAGAGACAGAGATGGCTCAGTGGTTAAGAGTACTGACTGCTCTTCCAGGGGATCAGGGTTCAATTCCCAGTACCTACATGGCAGCTAAACAACCGTCTGCTAACTCCAAGATCTGACACCCACACACAGACATATATGCAGGCAAAATGCCAATGCAAAAAAAAAAAAGGCAAATAGTTTTTTAAAGTCCAAAGTACCAGAGAAAGCACAGCTAAGCTCTCACCAGCATCTGAGAGACAGAGAGAGAGAGAGAGAGAGAGAGAGAGAGAGAGAGAGAGAGAGAGAGAGAGAGAGAGAGAGAGAGAGAGAACAGACCTAACAGAATGCCACAGAAGCTCTGGAGGGACTGTCCTGGGGCAGAGAGAGTTTCAGGGACGGAAAAGTACATTATCTCATTAAAGGAATAAGCATTCCTCCCATCTCTTTAGCACAGTATTAGGTGAACTTGCCTTCCCTCTCAGGTCTTAAGAGAGGAGACAATGACATGTCTCCACCAGGGGTGGGTTCCACTGTCTTGGCTGGAAGGAAATAGGTTTCCCCAGGCTTTCCTTAGTGGGTGTTCAACGCTACATTTGGACAGGATGCATCACCCCTTCCTCTGTTTTAATTAACTGCACAGGCTGGTCCAGTTCTTATTCTCCATGAATCTGCTTCTGCCTGTTCTCGCCCAGATCCTCCTGTGTTCCCTGGGTCTGGCAAAGGCTGCCTGGCAAGGCAGAGAAAGGCACAGAGGCATTTTCCTAGCTGTCACAAAGCTGAAAACAATTCAGGATGGCAAAACCAACACTTGGGAGACTACCAGCTGTACAAGGCAGTCTGTGCCTGTGCCTGCATTTCCGATTGTAGCTGCTGCGGGTTGTTGAGATGGTTAATGGGTAAAAGTGCTCACTGTGCAAGCCTGAAAGCCCAGGTTTCATCCCCAGAACCCAGACAGTGGCAGGAGAGAAGTGACTCCCAAAAGCTACCTCCATGCACGACAGCAGTACATAAAATTAAATGCATAGCTGCTGTGCGCTCTCTCTCTCTCTCTCTCTCTCTCTCTCTCTCTCTCTCTCTCTCTCTCTCTCTCTCTCTCTCTCTCTCTCTCTCCTTTCTCTCTACCACATGTTTTCTTCCCTGCTCCATCTGCTTGGTGGACTCTTATTCATCATTTAAAAGCCAGCTCAAGTTTGCGATGTCTACACGCACTCCAAAAGATTTCCTTGCTCCTTTCTTATACCAGAAGTCATTATTTGGGCCTCTAGTTCCCATTTGGGACACTTAAGTTACTTAAAGGAAAGATCTCTGCTTTATTCTTCCGTAAACCCACGGGACGCGGCTCAATGTCTGGGCCATTGTTTCAGATAGACAGGTGCATGTGCACATCTGGGAGACTGGCCTTTGAAAACAAGGTGTTCCCCTTCCTCCTGCTGCTGCTGGACTGCTGACTCCAGGCCCCCCGGGCTGTGGCGGAATTATAGGCACCGTCTCCAACAGTAGTGGGGAGAGAGAGAGAGAGACCTGGCCCCTGGGGCCTCCCTGGCTCAGGAGAGAGACTTGCAGAAGCCACATGCTCCATGGGGGCTACGGTGAAGGCAGCCTTTATATTTGTCTTTGTAGGCAGAGGTTTCCCTGCTCCAGAACGCAAGTGGGTAAGTATGCTGGGCAGGCTTCAGGCTTCACACACACGTGCCAAGCGCCTGCTGGCTGCAGAGAAAAGGAGGCCTTGTGTGTGCTGGCGGTGTGCCAAGGGAAATCGTCCCGGTGTTCTTCTGTGTTGCCCACGGCTCCATCTTTTAAAGAAGATCAGCCCCAACGAGAAAATCTGCTCACGGCTTCTGAGACCAAGTTTCAAATCACTTGCTGCCCTCAAACTGTATCGTGTGAACGATGGATTGATCCATCCAACGGGGGTGTCCCTGTGGGGCATGGCTGTGGGTCAGCCCTGAGGCAGACAGGAGGAGATGCAGTCCTCTGTCACTTTAGCTCCATTCCTGGTTGCCAGCTGTCTAAAGACTTTGGGGGCGTGGCCTTGTTCCTTCTCCTGGCTTTGACTCCTGCTTTGAAAGCCCTGCTCCTTCCTGCCTGTCCCCCTCTATTCCCTCCAAAGTTTGCCTCCTGTCCATTCTCCATTCTCAGCCACCAGCTTCCCTCAAGCCTTTTGACAACTGTGGGCTGAAGCATGCCTCTGTCTGGCTGGTAAAACTTCCCCATGAGCCCTGAATGTAACACCAGTTCTGCCCTGTGCAGGCTCTGTGACTGCAACTGATTTGCTGACCGGTCTGCGCTCTGGCTTCCAAATCTCCAAGCAGGAAAAAAGACATACAGTACTGGCACAGAGGAGAGTGCCTGGCGGAAGTAAGAGATAACAGTTTATTGCTTGGCCCAGTGCACAGCTCTCCATAAACAAGGACAGAGCAACCCACGACTGCAGAATACCTACTGTTCCCCTCCCTCCCCAGAACAACAGTGTTATCTGCATGCCAAATACAGCAATGAGAATGGCTACAGCTAGACATGGTCGCTCATGCTTCGGGTATCAAGCCCTTGGGGCAGCAGATTGCCTTGAGTTTGAGGTCAGTGGGGGCTACAGAGTGAATCCCTGGCAAGTCTGGGTTATGTATGAGAACCTATGTAAACACACACATACATGAAGAGAGAGAGAGAGAGGCTGAGGAGATGGCTCACTTGGGAAGTACCTGCTGTGCAAGCATGAGGGCCTGAATTTGGGTCTCTAACACCAGGTTAAAAATCTGGGTGTGGCGATGCAAGCCTATAGTCCTAGCTCTGGGGAGACAGAGACAAGAGGATCCCTGGGTTCACTGGCCAGCTAAATCTTGTCAAGTTGGTGTGCTCCCGGTTCAGTGAGAGAGCCTGTCTCAAAAGCTAAGGTGGAGAGTGTCGGAGGGAACACCTGGTGTGGCTCTGTCTCCTCCACATGCACATACGTACATATACATGGATACACAAAACAAGAACAAACAGCCATGGGGCCATAGAACAGCATCACGTAATAAGTAGTTATTTACAGGTAGCTCTCTCTTATAGCTGGGGCGGGGGCTGGGGCGGAAGGTAGGAAGACTTGCCCAAGGGCAAATCATTTGCAGGTTCTGGAGCTCTGAGTTGCACTGAAGTCTACAGAGCCCCTTCCTGCTCCCTCTAAACCAGATGCCCCATCACACCTATGCCACTTAGGACTGTGACACAAGCATCTCTTCCTTTATTGGAAACTCTCAGGCCAGTCCATGGAACCAGCACGTACACATTAACAAGCTCTTCAGGAGATCGGGGCAGAATATGGCTTGCAAGGCCTCGAATGGGAGTTGGTAAAATATTTTATAAAGTAGGCAACTGGTGCTGGGAAAGCAACTTCCAGGTATCAGAGAGTCAAAGCAGACCCACCGCTCACCCTGCACAAAAATCAGTTCCAAGTAGATCGATGACCTAAATGGAAGGCCCAAAACTTTGAAGTTGCTAGAGGAAATCATAAGACACAAGCCTTTAGGATATATGTATGGGCGAGGGCTTTGTGAAAGGGAGGCTGGTGCTACATTGAATGATCCCAAGGACTGACAAATGAGACTATAGGAAATCAAGACACTTCTGTACAGCAAAGCCAACTGAAGCCTGAGTGAAGAGGCATCCTGCAGAACAGGGAGGGTGTAAAGGGAAGCCTTCCTTGAGAGAAGCCTTCCCGCCAGCCTGGTTCCAGAGCCACATCAGTCCCAAATAAACACACAGGAGGCTGTATTAATTATGAAGCTGTTGGCCTTGCTTGTTTCTTACTGGCTAGCTCTGACTTAAGTATTTAACCTGTCTAAGTATTTCTCTTCCTGGAGAAAGGGGTCCAGACTTCTGACCACTATGGTAGCTACATCTTGACTCCCTGTGTTTCTCCTATCCAGAGTCCTCCTGGATTCCTAGTCCCACCTATCTTGGTTCCCTATTGGCCAACAGTGCTTTATTGACATATACACAGGACTTCCCCCATCAGGAGGGGTGTTGCCAACTACTCATTAGACAGGGAGTTATATCCAATATATTTAAAGAACTGCAGACACTAAACACACACACACCGTCTGGGCAATAAATGGACTAATGAACTGAATACATAGCTAAGGAATTTGAACACCTTTCCAAGTATTTATTGGCTATTTTTATTACTTTTTTGGGTAGCTTTCAGAGAAATGCAAATTAAAACAGTTTTAAGGTTCCATATCACCCCAATCAGACAGAATATACCAGAGAGAGTGTAGTGAAAGGTCACTTACTTATTGCAAGTAGCAATGTAATCTTGTGCGGCCACTGTGGGAATCAATGTATGCACCATTTTGACCTGTTGATACCACTTCTGGGTACATACCCAAAGAAACATGAAGCAACATACAACATGTTTGTTGCTGTACTAGTTGCAATACTCAAGAAATAGAACTGGCCTAGATGCCTATCAACAAATGGTGGATAAAAAAATATAACATATACACACAATGGGGTTTTATACAGCCATAATAATGAAATTGTGAAGAAAATGGATGCACCTGGAAATCATTATATGAAGTGAAATAAGGCAGACTCATGTTAAGAGAAGCTTTTTCTTTTGCTAGCTGCTTTGGTTCTAGAGCCGCATTAGTCCCAAATAAACACACAGGAGGCTATATTAATTATGAAGCTGTTGGCCTTGTTTGTCTCTTACTGGCTAGCTCTGCCTTAAGTAATTACCCCATAATTGTTAATCTAAGTATGTTTCTTACCGGAGAATAGTTCCCGGCATCCTACCCCTATGGCGTCACATGTTGACTCTCTTGTGTTTCCCCTTCCCAGAATCCTCCTCGACTCCTAGTCCCTCCTATCTAGGTTTTCTATTGGCCAGACAGTACTTTATTGACAAATGCACAGGCAAATAACAGGACTTCCCCAACATCTCCTCTTTTCTGTTTAAACAAAAGAAAGGTCTTAATTTTAACATAGTCAAATTGTATATGACAGAACAGTTATCAAGTAAACATAGTTACAATATTTTAGCAAGATTTAAAGAAAATATCATCCATCCCATCCTTGTGAGTCAAAAGTTCTATATGTATCTTTTATCATAACTAAGGAAAACTATAATTATAACTATCTGTCTTCAACTCCATCAAAGACCACAGAAGGATAATATATAAACACTAGGATTGACAGAGACATCTTACTGCCTGGACAGTCACCCGAAGTTCCTCTGTAACGTTGGGGCATCCATCTTCAGCCCATAGGCCACAATGTGTCTGGAACACTTCTCAGCAAAGCAGGAAATTTCAAACTGTCCATCTGCGTTGGCAGTCTGTCAGTCATTTTTCTTTGTCCTGCAGAAAGTCTCGTAGACTCTTCATCAAGCAGGAACCCTGTAAGACTGAGTTCAGTAGTCACTTTCCTGTGGGTCCTGCATGTCCAGATGATACAACAACAGTCAAACAATCTAGGCAAGAGCAGTTTCTTGCCCAAATGGCTAATCTTGCCATGTTGAAAGCAAACTTTATAACGAGTTTCTTCGATGCCCATCTTCCTCTCAGACATAATTGGTGCTGCCAGGAGCAGACATTTCTCATTGTCAAGACAAACCCTAAACCATTTTAAATGCCATGTTCTGAAGGTCTTTGAGAGGTTTGAAGACTGTCCATCTCAATTATATTTCTGTATATCTAGAAACCCTAACTTACCTAACTATAAATTCTAACTATTATAAGTAACTATCTATTGTCTGTATTTAATTATGCATTACATTTTAGAAGATCAGTATAAGCACAATGCTTAATCAAGAGGAGAAATATAAACATCACAAAATTGACCTTGAATTTGTATCAATAAATGAAAAGCAATACCCATACCATAATTCCCCTTTTTACCATTAAAAGAAGATTGGCTGTGATCATTAATCAATTATAAACAATCCCATTTAAATGAAAACAAAGATTTATAACCAAGATGGGAATTGGGACGTCGCTCATTCCAAACTGCTTCCTGCTGGAAAGGGGCGCTGTTCATACCATGGGGACAATGACAAAACAGAGAAACCTGTATAAGTCCGTATTTTCGGGGTCTGTAAAGCTGTATCATCTTAGCTGTCTCAGTCGTTGAAACACCTGGTCCACTGCTTCCGGGGGTCTTGGTTCGTGAAACCACAGAAGCCTGGAAGGAATCCTTAGCTTTTCATTTTCTGTAGAAACATAAATAAAAACTCCTTTTCCGAGTAACATATCCTTATACTTAAATTTTGAGGTCAAGGCATTTTCGAAAGATATAAGTTGAATTAATTCAGCAGCATTTATAATCAAGTGTACTTCAGTAGCTGTTCCTTCCTTAGCAATGAAAAAACTGAAAAACATAATAGCGTACAGTATCCAGACTCTCTGTGTATTTTCCATCTTTACGTGGCTTATTTATTAATCTATTATTATTATTATTACTCAATTTTTTCACTTTTATTTCTTTTTCTCGGAGACAGGGTTTCTCTTTGGAAATCTGCCTGCCTCTGCCTCTGGAGCAATTCCTACCGGCGTGCGCCACCATAGCCGGCTTTTGTATTTATATACCACTTTGCCGTTTCATTTTCTCTCTCAATCTCACATATATTTTTAAACACACTGTAAACCTTTAGAGGTTTTGTTCATCCAAGTCTGACTTTACTGTAAATCTTTACGTTTTTCTGGCCACGTGTCTTATCTGTAAAACCGCGGCTGTTTTAAACTGCCGTTTCAAGATGGCGGGCGTAAGCGTGATTCCAGCTTACCGCCTCAGTCCATGCTGACCTCCAGCAAAAGCTGCCACTTCCAGCTGTACGTACACGCCTTTCAATCGTTATCAGAGTCTCTTAAAAGAAGCTTGTTGGTTTTTTTTTTTTCTTTCTCTTTTAATGCCAAGTCAGGAAGACTCCAGTAAGCGAGCCACGTGAATCTCGGCTTGTGGTTAGCAAAACAGAGCACACCTGAGAAAAATGCTGCTACCAAAATCTGTGCTTCTCTCCGTTCTTCTGTTTCTAAAATTCCTTTAAAGCTTTTGTTATTTTGCGTGGAAATTCATGATCCCACTTCTGACACCATTCTGTTAAGAGAAGCTTTTTCTTTTGCTAGCTGCTTTGGTTTATCCCCCGCCAGTCGCCTGGGCTCTGCCGCGCCAGCCTGGTTCTAGAGCCGCATTAGTCTCAAATAAACACACAGGAGGCTATATTAATTATGAAGCTGTTGGCCTTGTTTGTCTCTTACTGGCTAGCTCTGCCTTAAGTAATTACCCCATAATTGTTAATCTAAGTATGTTTCTTACCGGAGAATAGTTCCCGGCGTCCTACCCCCATGGCGTCACATGTTGACTCTCTTGTGTTTCCCCTTCCCAGAATCCTCCTCGACTCCTAGTCCCTCCTATCTAGGTTTTCTATTGGCCAGACAGTACTTTATTGACAAATGCACAGGCAAATAACAGGACTTCCCCAACAGACTCAGAAAGACAATATTCCTTGTTTCTTTAATATGTGGAACCCAGGTTTAATTTATGCAAAATAAATATTAATATTGTTAAGTACTGTAAGTAAATATTCCACTGGTTATACGAAAACAGATATAAAGTAGTTGGGGGGGGCCTGCTGACATATACCTGTAATCACGGTAGTAAGAAAACTGAGGTGGGGCTCAGTGGTTAGGAGCACTGACTGCTCTTCAGTAGGACCTGGATTCAGGACCTACATGGCAGCTCGTAGCTGTCTAACTCCAGTGCCAGGGGATCTGATGCCCATAGCAAAACACCAATGCACATAAAATTAAAAATAATCAACTAAATAAGTAAGAAGACTGAGGTGAAAAGACAGAAAACTTGAGGCCAGCCTGGGCTCTGAAGCAAGCCCTGTCACAAGCAAGCAAGCAGAGAGAGGGTGCAGAGGCATCCATCATCGGAGGGCTGGTTCAGGCAGACTCCCATCCTGCATCCTCCCATCCTCCCATGCCCACCACTCTCCTGCCACAGGTTCCCATAGGAGAGGTAGGGTTGGGAGCAGGACCAGGGGCAGGCTTCCAATCCAAGTCTTGGCCTTGGGGTAGCTCATGGTTTTTATCTGCCCTTGGAGCAGGCAGATTGGACACAGCCCCTCTCCCCAGGACTGTTGTAAAAGCATCTCTCTGACTTTGTGGGGAAATGCCCATTGGCAGGGAGACACAGCTCCCTAGTTATGGAGTCCAGCTCTATACAACTCAGTGAATGACAGGAAAACAAATTAATTGGCAACCCCAAACCCTTGTTTCTGGCTCACAAAAATATGTCTTTGAAATGGAAATTTTGACAGAGTGCTAGTTCTGCAAATAATATTGTATATAAAATTGATGACCGTGTAACCTAACTGCTGCTGTCTGTTAAATAGCTCTTAAACACCCCAAATCTCCTCGGACCCTTTGAAGGTTATTTGAAATCTACTTGTGTTTTTACTGATTAAGTAAGACAGCATTTTTCCACTGTATTCCTTGGCAAATAAATTTATTTATGAACCTATTGAGTCCCCTGGAAATGTTTATATTTTAATAGTCACCCGATACCCCATGATCATGGCTGTGACAGAATCCAAGTCTAGACTCCTTCCTTTGCTGATCTTTTAAAACTAAAAACAATTTGTTATTTTACATGTGTGGGGGTTTTGCCTGTATGTATGTCAGTGTACCGCATGCCCAAGGAGGCTAGAAGAGGATGTAGCTCCCAGGAACTGGAGTTGCAGGCAGTTCCGAAGCTCTGTGTTAAGTGCTTAGAATTGGATCCAGGCCCTCTGGAAGAAGAGCCAGTGCTCTTACCCACTAAGCTGTCTCTCTAGCCACATCTGCTGATGTCTGCATTCTTCTCTTTCTGTTTAGGCTCCACGCAACTTGTTTCTCGGACAGTTACAGAAGCTAGAGACCAAAGGGTTCACTCTGTGCTAAGCGCTTGCCCCATGAAGTTGGACAAACCCACCTCTTACTAGACCTGTGCTCTTGAACCTGTTGTCCATGGAAAGATCTAACCTACCTAATATTAGCCGGTGAAGTAGGCATCCCCAGCATTTGAACAGGGCAGTGTGCATGTAACAATTATTATTATAGCAATGTGAGCATCTCTATATTACACGTAGGCCCTAGTTCTCTCATCATAAAATAGTTATAATGGAGAATAAAACGATTAGTGAGTATTCATCACTTTACCTGTGAAGCCTTCAGAGGAAGTGTTGGGTGTAGCCTGCTTCACTATTGCTCTGTTACTATGTAGACTGGGTTAGCCAGAGAGAATAAAGGGCTGGGCAGTGGAGCCAGCACTGGAATTCCTGGGAGAGGGCAAGGAGAACCTGGTGGATGTGAATTGTGCCAGGTGGGGAGGAGGCTAGTGGAGGCGCCAGGAGACACATCTATGCAAAGGATGCTGGGAACAGAGCTCGCTGCTGGAGCAGCTGCTTGGCTGGAGCTAGGTGCCCAGAATAGCCGAGAGGAAAGCAGAAGTTTTGCTTTGCACTAAGAATGCTCTCCCCCTCCGGTATTTTCTCTGGAGACCTCAGTGAAGGTTTGGATGGCTTCCAATTAATTTTTTATCTGCTTAGCGGCTGTTTCTTTGAACACAGCGCTGAGCTCAGACTGGGTCACGAGGCAGCCATCTTTATCTCATTGGTGGAGGAGTCAGAACTGCATGGCCCCAGGTGCTGGGGTGGGGTGGGGGGATGAGTAAAGGATGAATACAGAGAAGGTGCCTAATTGATGTTGGCAACTGTTTTTAGTATTGTGTTTGGTACCGTCTCTGTAGCCAGAGGCTGCAAGCAAAGGTCACCAGTGGGAGTATGAGCAGTTTCCTGGCGAGCAGTCACTACAAAGAAAGCGCCATTATTCTCTGTGCAAACTGGGAAGAGCAGCCATGTTGGCAAGTCAGTTCCCTCCGAAGCCCAAGGCAGACCAGCACCATAGCATGAGCTCCTAATAGTAGGTGCTAGACACGGAGCCTAGAAAGCAAAGTCTGGCCTTAGATGTGAGGTATGGCAAGCACACACCACGGGGCCTCGGTATCTCCATTAGCAAATGGAGATGATGTCTATTAGAGATTTCTCTTCTCTCACCATAGAATCTGCGAAAATGACTGGATGGACACTCACTGCTTGCAAAGCCCTGGGCTGGAGTTGTGAAAGGTTTGCAGAAGCAGGAGGAGAGGTCTTGACTTGAAGGAGGCAGTAGTGTGGCTTGAGGGATGATGTAAGGAGAGGCTTAATGAAAGTCAGCCTATGCTACGTTCTGTATGTTCAGTCATTGTGTGATGGCTCTGAGCCGCTGTCAGTTGGTTTAAACCTGAGGCGTGACTTCCAGAAACGTGTTATCTTAGTGACTTGGCCTACTGTTTTAGTCTGTTTTCTAAGATAAGTCTAGGTAGGAGACTATCTGAAACAGTGATGTGTCACAAACAGGAATTTACTTGGCTCATCGTGCCGAGGACCGGGAAGACTGTGGTGCTGGCATCTGCA
Organism: Mesocricetus auratus; assembly: GCF_017639785.1. Lineage (NCBI taxonomy): Eukaryota > Metazoa > Chordata > Mammalia > Rodentia > Cricetidae > Mesocricetus > Mesocricetus auratus. The sequence continues at coordinate 40,927,632 of NW_024429197.1, forward strand.
GAGGGATTTCGTGTTGTACCACCCTGGGAAAGCAAGCAGAGGGGAAAGAAAGAGGAAGAACTATCGAAGGCCAAACTTTTATGTGAGCCTGCCCTCAGCATCTAACCCACTCACTCATCTACTCGTGGGGGCACGCCCTTGGCGACCCCATCACCTCTTGTTAGGCCCCACTCCACAACGTGTTGCTATGGTTTAAATTCTAACACACGAACTTTGAGAAATACATTGAAACATAGCACCTACATTAGGCATAACAAAACAAAACCCAGATCACAACAATATACAACTTTCCCCGTGTACTGCCGAATAGCAAACCAAATGAGTTCCATCTGCTTCCAGAAAACATTCAAATTGATGGGAGTTTCTAGAGCCCCTCGTCTCTGGCTCATCTCTGCTGATACCCACTCCTGGTTTCAGCTGACAAGTTGCTGATACTAAGTGTCCATCATCCTCGTTTGACACACATGACATACTGCATACGTTGGATGCTGAACTAGTAGAAGTCTAGATAGAGTATTGTGCAATTGAAGAAAAAAAAGCAATATTAGACCCACCCAGATGTCTGGAGGTCACTTTTCATCCTCAGTTTTGTTTAAACTGATTCCTGAGTGGGCAGGCTGTGTGTATTTGATCCAAGAAAAACCTTCCTCCCAACCCGGAAGGTAGAAGCCCACAGAAGCTCTAAACAGCCTGCACCTGGGGCTCATGCTAGGCGTCCTTGCTGGTGCCTCAGAAGGTTTCAGTTGGATTCTAACCAAGGACAGTAATGCTAGGTATAGGAACTGCTTAGAGAGGTGCGGGGGTGCCTCCCACCCTCACCACACACTGAAGAACCCAGGAAGAGGAGTGGAGCTGAATTCCTGAGCAATGTTTACTCCAAGCTGTGGCTTCCTAACTATCTAGACAGCAGCCCACAGTGTTAGAGCAAAAAGCTTTGGGGTCTACTAACTCCACTCATTCCCATGGTCCAGTAGGGGTGGGAGTGCCAATAAAGGCCAGGAAGGGAAGAGAAAAAGTGGTAATAAAGCAAATTCTCAAGATAGCGATCAACAAAAATTTCCAACAGTGATCTTATGAGTAGTAGAAGTTAAAAGAATAAGAGTTCACATCCAAGTCTTAGAGTAGGCGAAGGTCACAGTTGCAAACTTTTAACCCACTCTAGCAAGCTTGCGGAAGAGGATTTCATAAAAGGATGTCAAGTAGGAGGGTCACTACCCAGATTCTTTGCCTAGTAGTCTCTCTTCTTCCTGGGGCACCGCCTTTCAGTTGGGAGCCTGGCCTGGATGTCCCCAGATACTGGTTGGCTGAATCCTAAATGAAGTGGGTTGGCACTATGAATTCCGGTTCTGACCTTGGAGACTTGGAACTCCTAAGGAGGGAGTCCTGGGCATAGAAAGGGTGTTCACAAAGTTCTGGCTTGCTGGGAAAAGCACAAATATCTTCTCCACTAACAACAAAACGCCCTTTTTGAGAATGGCAGGAATTCCAGACCCTGACCTGAGTGAATACCCAGGAGTTTTGCAATACTGTTTGCTGGTGATGGGGCCCATTCTTCTTTGCAGAGCAGAAGATTCGTGTTTTGTAGCCAATGGTTTTTCTTTATTAGTGCCAGTATTTAACTAGCATTTTGTTCCTAATTCGTTGTAACAATAAAACCACATTGCTATGTTACTTACCTTTAAGAATCAGAATCTGGATTTGTTTACACCTCTTTGGAAACTCTTACTGCTTCCACTGGAGCAGGGATATTTATTTATGTATCCATTTATTTATTCACTTATTTGAGTTTTCGAGACAGAATTTCTCTGTATCACTGGCTGTCCTAGAACTCACTCTGTAGACCAGGCTAACCTCAAACTCAGAGATCTGCCTGCCTCTGCCTCCCAAGTGCGGGGATTAAAGGCGTGTGCCACCACCACTCTGCTTCTTAAGAGCCCCAAAAGTTAGGAGTAGCCATGAGTCCCAGCCCTCACGGATTTCTGTGCATTGCTTGTCAGCTGATTCCCACAGGTGCATCCTGTTCTCTAGAGCCCCGGCCTTGCCCACCTAACATCAACATCTAGCACGAGGAAAACACGAGCTCTTACACCTGGGGTTTCGCCACTATGCTGCAAGTCTGTATATAAGAGTGCTCACTCCTTAAGGCAGACACACGGGCAGACATACAGACAGACATACAGAGATACAGACATGGCACATACTCTCTCTCTCTCTCTCTCTCTCTCTCTCTCTCTCTCTCTCTCTCTCTCTCTCTCCTGGCAATAAAGGTATCTCGGACTTGTTTGTGGTGCGGACACCACACACACATGCCTATGATACCAGCACTTAGGAGGAAGATTGAGTGTTCAAGTCGTCTTTGGCTGCATAGAAACTTTGAGGTCAGCCTGGGCTGCACAAGACCCTGTCTCAAACAAAACAAAAAACATGGACATTACAGATGACTCACATGAGCAAGAAGAAGGCTTAGTTCTTGCCATCAAGGAGCTTCTGGTCCACCAAAAGGAATTAAATAATAATACAAGGACAAAAGAAAAAGATGGCAGTAAAGTGTATATCTAACATGCATGAAACAAATACATTCCAGCAGAATTGTGTAATTTTCAAGTATATCTGATAAAAAGTTAATATTTAGAACAATGTAAGTTGGACGTGGTGCATATGACGCTGCAATCCCAGCATTCGAGAGGCAGAAGCAGGAGAATGGTTGCAGGTCTGAGGTTTGCACAGTGATAACACACCTTTCTTCAAAGCCCATGCAACTCTATTGCAGCCTTCCTAAACTGAGGTCTTCCCTGGACACTGTTCTTGAGGACCACTTGCAGGCTGGCTGATGTGTAAGTGCAGAATAAATGTGAAGCAGAATAACTTCCGGCAGGGAGTGGGTTTGCAAAACAAGGCACAAGTCAATGATGTTCTGTGCAGCCATGTGCAGTAATTACTATGAAGCAACTGTGACTACATTTTCAAGTGCCTCTGTGATTAGACGTTAAATACAACATGGAAGTCACAATTGAATTTGTATTATAGTAATTACTGGTGTACTAATTTCCTGAAGGGACTATGTGCCAGATTCTGCTCTGCTTGCACTTAGAACACTTCTGTTGCACTTGGTTTTTTAATTTCCCTATACACCCAAGCCAGCTAAACCGTGCTCCCAAGCACACAGGCCAGGTGCTAGGAGACAGTCTATCCATTGTGTCTGGGCACTGCCACTAGGTGCAGTTTCTGCTGTCTTCAGCTGAGGTGGGAGGGTGTCTCATCATATGCTTAACGAACATTCAGGACCTTCCCTTGAAAGTGTTTCTGTTTATCTGATTTGATATAATATGTAAGAGAGTATGTTTCATGACTTACAATAGTGTGTTAGCATTAGAAAAAGAGAGGTTCAGACTTTGTGACTGATAGTCTCAGAACCTCAGCTTTATGTTCTGTTACAAAAAGGACAGCAGATAGCATTTTGGGCTGAACCTACAGTGCCTACCATAAACAGAGTGATTTTCCAGTCATTCCAAGACCTTAGCTTAGTGGTAGGGTGTTGACCTTATCATGCATGAGGCCCTAAGTTCAGTCCTCAGTAATACAGAAAGAAAAAAAAAAGATTTTTCAATGGTATCTTTTTCATGATTAACTTATAAAATTGAATATTTTAAGATATTGGACATTTGCGTATTTTCTTTGATGAATTGTGTGCTCTGTCTCTTTTCCATGTCTGTCTGCATCTTGGTTTTACAGTGTGTTTCAAAGAGCGAGTTCATTAGAGAAGGCAGGAGAAATGTAGATGGAGGTCTGTGTCCCCCATCCGAATCCACGTGACTTATGCCACCTTTCTGCCTCAAGACACTTTCCCTTGCTTTAAAGAGTCCCTCTTTTGAGTGGCTCACCTGCCTGGATGTCTCTACACATGACCTACCACAGACGATTTCTTTCTCTTCCTACTTAGTTTCATTCCATGGGAGTCTGTGGCCATGACCATTCTGCTCTGAGAGGCAGTTTTGGTCAGTGTGTACCTGATACACTGGAAGATGCCGTGTCCCAGGCTGTGCCATAGCAGCCCTGACAAATAGCCGCCGTTTCTGGAGAAAGTACAGAGCCTAAGGGACTGCTCAGACACAGCCACAAGCTTAGGGGATGGATCCTGCCAAGCCCCTTTTCAGTGGATCTGGACAGTTTAGCTTTTTCCATCATGGAACAGAAGGAACCCTGGCCACAGATGTTGAGTATTCCTCTGTTGCAGAAAGAATCAAGCCTCTCTCTTGGTAATAACTCTCAATAGGAACGTCATTGAAGAGAAATGTGCACAGTCTCAGGGTTCTCTTATGACTGGGAGGTAACAAGGTTAGCTGTAAGTCTCAAGAGGGAAGCTCAGAGGTGGGGGATACTGTCTGACTGCAAAGACATCTTCCCAACACAGCCCAGCTCCCCCAAACACACACACACACACACACACACACACACACACACACACACACACACACACGACGTGAGCAAGTGGCTGGAACGCCCTGAAAGACCTGCCCTCAAGGTGGCACAGAGGAAATCTGGCTTGAATTGCAGCTGTTGGGCCTTGTTTTAGCTCTGTAACCCTGTGAACTCATGTAGCTTCCCCATCTGGAAAGGGCAGAAGGGAGCACCTTGCCTGTTCTGCTTGTCTCTTGGAGTTCGAGTGAGGGCACTTGGTGGGTTATAGAAAAGCCAGAGAACTTCTCTTTTGTGAGATGAAGGCACTGCGCCCAGTGTCTGGATGGGTATCTCTCTGAGGGCCAGAACTGAGTGCCATTTTGCTCCAGAGAGATTAGAAGGACCTATGCTCATGTAGTATTTCTGCTGTTAAGCCTCATCTGATCCCAAGCTCTAATTCTCCTCCCAAATGTTAGATTGCATGTATGAGACACCAGGCCCAGTTACATGCGTCTTTTATCCTGATGTCTAAGGCAAACTGATTAGTGGCACTCCCAGGGCCCAATACTTCCTTCCTAATGTTTTTTGTTGGCTATTCATCTCTCTATTAGGCCAATCAGGTGTTTTAGACATGCAAAGTAGTAGTAGTACAGCTTCACAGAATTGAAAAATTCAACAGAAAAGAATGCAATACTTCTTTGTATCATTAAATAAATATTCCACAGCACAAACGAGTGTAACACATCTTAAACTAATATTCTACTGATGGGCAGTAGGGCAGTAGGACTTTCAACTGTATCCCCGAGCAAATTTGCTCCTTGATGTCTTTCCCATATAACTTTAGCATTCAGGCTGCATTTCGGATCCTTTTCTAGCTGTCTGGTACTTGGATGACACAAACACTTCTAACAATTGAAAAACATACACCCCTACTCTATAGCCTTGTCCACAGCCATACGCATCACCCTGTGCCCTTCAGAAAGTCTATTCATCTCTAGATAAAGCAAGATGCTTGGGAATCTCCCAAGAGAAAGACTGAGAAGAACACAATTCCCCCCAGGAATTTGACTCCTGGGAGACATAAGGGAATTCACTTAGACCATCTGCTTTTTTTCTTTACCTGTATAGCAGGAATACTAGATCCTGGCCTGTGTAGCAGGAATACTAGATCCTGGCCTGTATAGCAGGAATACTAGATCCTGGCCTGTGTAGCAGGAATACTAGATCCTGGCCTGTGTAGCAGGAATACTAGATCCTGGCCTGTGTAGCAGGAATACTAGATCCTGGCCTGGCTGGGCTCACTCACACTGGTGTGGGGACAAAGGGCGAAGAATGGAAAGGAAGGGCTTTTTATGTGTATTAGGGAGATGTAGGAGGCAGTCCAGGGTGAGGTGACACTCGGTGCCAGCATCAAGTTCAGCACAAGTTTGATGTGAGCCTGGGCTGGGCTGGGCAGCTCAATGGTTAGCATGTGTGGGAGAGCTGCCTGTGATGTGTCTTACAGGGCCATTTAGTGCCCTGGTGGTACCAGGGGGGTGGTGTCTCTCTAATACCGCTGCTTAGCCTGCATAGAAGAATCATAAAGCTCTCAGAACCTCTGTTGGACCAGGCCACCCCTGTCTGTCTGTCTTCAGTAGGAACAGGAGCGGTGTCAGGTTTGGAGAAGCTGGGCCCTACCTCACACCTGCCTCTGTTCTGAGAGCTGTAGCAGCTCCAGGTTGGACTCCAGGTCTTGTCTGTGGTGACTGTTCTGTGACTTCCCTCTTCAGGCAGCTGCCTCTTCCTGGCTCTTGCACTCTGCCCTCCCAAATTACTAGGCCTTCCAGCAGTTAGAAATCCTGCTTGGGGGCGTGGGGGGGAGCAGGGGCCACGGAAAAGGAGTTTGCTTGACACTGTAGGTACTTGCTTTTTTTTCCTGCCAGATGGGGCGCATTTTGGGGTTCCGGGCATCAGACTGGTGGGGCAGCAGGGAATGGGAGCTGCTAGCCAAGCCCCTGGGAATTCACTGGGCATTATTCTATCGCCGTCCTGCCTGAACCTTGCTGGTGCCAGCACCGGGGAGGGGGGGGGGTTCTAAAGCAAAGCCAGGGTGACAGTCATGAAACCCAGTAGGTTCCTGGTCCTCAGGAAGCTACACCACTGTTACAGGCAGTTTCATTGATGAGCTGTAAGGGAAAGATGCGAACTCTTTCTCCTGGGTTCTCAGATTTGGATGCATCAAGGAAAAGAAGGTTGTGTGTTTTGGGAAGGGGTGTCTTTACGTGTGTCCCTCTAAAACAATGGCAGTCCACAAGAACCAAGTTTGCAACTGAGGGATCTGAGCATTCTCCCTTTTCCTGTCTGATCCAATATTAACTTATTGAGCAGTGAATTCGTTCCTGACCCAGCTTGCTTCCTCCAGAGAGCAAAAAGGAAGTCAGTGTTTGCTTTTTCAACAAGGCCATGGGTCAGTTGACCCCAATCCTTTAACAAACAGCTGGGAAGCGGACTGTGCTGCTGAACTCAGCTCCATTCCTGCAGCTTGAAGCCGGCCTCCTGGGAGCCCAGTCCTTCCTGTTGGGGCTCTGCAGAGTGGAGGGGTGCTTGGGGAGGCTGGCTTACTTCCCAACTGACCTCTCTTCTCCAAGAAGCCCCAGATCCAGTCGCTGCAGTGTGAGCAAAATAAGAGAAGCACTTGAAGAAAAATGGAAATGGAATGAATGCTATTGTGTTAATGTGTGCCCTGCTAAGACAGAGTCCTCCACACCCCATTTCCTGGTGGGTGGGAAGTGAGCCTGGCTAAGAACCCAGCAGGCAGAATCTTTTAGGAGTACATCTCACTTCTTCGGTACCCCTGCCTCAGCCCTCCCCCTCACGGATGAGTTGAGCCCTCAAATGTTTCCAGTACCACTTGGAAAATTGGGGCCCTTGGATGGGGAATGAAAGCTCTTGCCTCATCACATGACCAGGGCAGGGTCACCCCAGGTATGGGAGGCATTCTTTACTCTTTTGGAAAGAGGCCTTTGTCTCTGCCAGGTGATCATGAAGGGACCAGTGGGGCTGCTCTTTGGTGTGTTACCAGGCTAAATATTTGACTGTGTAAGGTTGAATTGTCCAAGAATTCTGTGGCAGCGAGGCTGTGCCTTGAGCCAAGCTCTCTTTTCAAGGAAATCCAAGGTGCTGTTTATTTTGGCCTGCAGCCTGTTCTGTGATGAAGAGCGGCATTTTTATTGTTGCAGAATAAAGAGGGGTTTGAAGAGAACAAAAATGCAGGCACGGGTCTCAGTTTCAGGACTAAGGAAGGGAAGTTTTCTTTATATTTCGACTTGAGGTTAAATGAGGTTTGAAAACGGCATCATAAAAGGAATAAATGTGGATGGGGGAGGGGGCGGGGGAGATGTGCAGGAGTCGAGCTGACCTGAGGAAATCATTTCTCACATGGCCTGGCTGCACAGGGACCGGGGTCATCGATGACACTGACTGTCTTGGCCCTTTCTCCTCACTGTCCCTTAAGTTCTCAAGGACCTGCCATCCTGCCCCTAATCAACTGGGGATCTTTAGGTTGGTCACACAGCCTCTGGCTGCCTCGGTGTCCTCATCTATAATTTAGAGCCAGTTCCCAGGCTGGCTTGTGTTGGGGGAGGGTGTGAAGTGACGTAGTGCTTGGTACCTATTCTTTCCTCTCCATGGGTTCTGCTTGTAAATGGATAAGTTTGCTCCCTCTTCTTGTTTACAAACCTCGCACAGTATGTCCAACACCTTGTAAAGGTGGGGAGTCCAGGTGACACAGGAATCTATCTTGGGAGAATTCTGATAAGGAGAGAAGAGCCAGAAAGAGACAAAGCTGTGTGCTCTCCAAAGGTTGAGAATATAATGAGCCAGCGAGAAAGGCTGGGCTCTAATTGGGATCCTTGAGACTGGGACAAACCCCAGACAACAGCAGCGGATGATAAAAGATCTTCAGACAGGATACAGCCTAGCAGGCTGGTTTTTAAAATGCTGTGTATCAAAGTTTAAATGCTCCAGACTGTTGTGGGATTTAAAAGGCACAGGGAGAGGCGGGGGAGGACACATCCAGCAAAGCTATCCTCATACTCATGTTGTGATCGAATAGGTGTGGTAGTTAGCCTTTCCACTTACCTAACCATCAAACCCCTGCCCGACTCCAGGGGATCCCCCTGAGCCAAACTCCACCATGGGTACTGTACTGTAAGAACCAAGGAGCAGAGCCAGCTTGGGGGGTAGGGGTGGGGAAGGAAGGGGTGAATTCCTTCATTTCCTTTCTGTGCTTTGAACCCTTTAGAGTGAAAAGTTGCAGGACCCTTCCTCAGAGTGCTGGCTTTCAACTTCACTCAATATCTGTAGCCTTGACGTGATTAGTCTAAGTAAAATGCAAGCAGAGGACAACTTAGTGGCCTCCATGGAGTTTTCCATCCTGAACCAGGCTAATGTATGTGGAAAAATCCCCTGAAGTTATCTGAGCCCACGGTTTTTTTGTTTGTTTGTTTGTTTTTTGTTTTGGTTTTATGAGACAGAGTTTCTCTGTATTGTTTTGGAGGCTGTTGGTCCAGCCTGGCCTCGAACTCACAGAGATCCACCTGCCTCTGCCTCCCGAGTGCTGGGATTAAAGGCGTGCGCCACCACCGCCCGGCCTGAGCCCACGTTTGATGGGCCGCACTCAGAATTCTAACCAAAGGCGGTAACTAATGTCCGCAGATGCTGACTGGAGTTCACAGCCGCAGGTCCAGTTACACCTGGTGGCATCCCACCTTAGGGAAGCAGCCTCCTCCTTTTCATGAATTGAGTAGTGAAGGAAGAAGTAATGGAATAGGAGCTAGAGAGGGTCCTAGGAATGGATTTCCAGGATTATGGTCAAATCTTAAAGTTGACTAATTCAGAGTAAGGACAGCATTCTTCTTGGGAAGTTCCTGAGGTCTTCTGGCCCGATGGGTTGAACTTCCCCTTGTTCTGCCTGTAGTTATAAATCACCACTAAGTACCAGCTCCTTGTCTCCTTATCTTGCCTTTGTCTTGGATTTGATTGCAAGGCCCTAAATCACCTGTAGGCACTCCATTCCAGCGTTTTCACAAGATGGACTCTGTCCTTTTCCCAGGTCTGGAAAGAGTCCCATACTCCTTGCCAGACACCATGACCTTTTTCTAGCTCCATCAACTATCTGCTGAGGCCTTGGAACAATTCACCTCAGTTCCCTCATTTCCAAACGAGGGGTTGGGCTAAGTGCCTCCTTTAGTGTCTGCTGTCTCTAGCATTCTGTGAAGACACACCCAAAGTCTGGGCTCAGGACTGTGTCTGGCTTTTAACTTCCCACGTTGGAAAGCTAGTGTGTGAGCATCCCTAGGAGAAAGGACGAACCGTGTCTCTTTCTTAGTGCCGTGTCTTCAGCTTTAACCCGTTCTAGTCTTGGCAGCGCTAACCATGTCTTTTTCTTTTCTTTCAGAACTCTCCACAGATTGTACAGACTCAGGGGACAAGAGGTGCCTGGGCGACTGAGCGCTGTTTGCATATGATGGAGAAGGCAGATGGTAGGCAGGCCATGTCCTGTTCCTGGTTTAAAGGGTTAGTTGGTTTGGAAAGGGTTAATCACCACCAGTCCCTGAAATGGCTCTGGAGAGGTCTGTAGGAGGCCTGGTCTCCAAACAGGCCGTGCTAGGGACCCGGAGCACCTGCTTCAGGTGTGAGCCATGGCCGTGGGAGAGAATGAAAGGGAAGTGTTTTTGCAGGGGGAAGGTTTTCTCTACCTAACAGCTCTGGCTGTCCTGGAATTCACTCTGTAGACCAGGTTGTCCTTGAACTCACAGAGATGCACCTGACTCTGCCTCCCGTGTGCCTGGATTAAAAATATGCACCATCACCACCCGGAGAGAGTGAAGTCTTGTGAAGTAAAAAAAAAAAATTTAAACATGTATAATTAAATTTTTTTTCTCTCACCCACCTACTAAGAACGCAATAGGGTCTCCTCCCTCATTACCTTTTTCATTTTTAAAAAAACAGATGAGAGAATAAAAGGGCTTGTGACTTAAATAATATTTATTGTTACTCAAAAATTGTGGAAGTTAGTATTCTGGTTTAGGCTGGTGTGGCTGATCTCTCCTGGACCCATTCTTGTGCTCTCCTAGATGGCTAGGTGGGGGCTGGGATGGTTTAAAATGACCTGGTTTGTACACCCGATTGTTAACCCCTGGGCCATCGGTAATGACATAACCACATGCCACTCATCATCCAGGCTGACAGCGGGGCATATTTCCATATGGAGGCAGTGGAAGAGCAGACAGTCTCCACAGGAGTCAGTATTCACGATTCTGTCTACGTCAAGATTGTTGGCCCCTAGCCCTCAGCCAGAGCCAGTCACAAGGATACATAGGCTGGGTGGTAGGAAAGTTACTCAGGGGTGGTATAATATTGTACATTTTCCCAACTATCTATCATATCTCATCTACAAATGGGTATTCATAAACTCTCTCCCAGGCTTGGTACATGTGAATCCCACTGAATGAGAGTAAGATCACTACCACAATGTAAAGCCAAAATTGAAGCTAGCTTTAATTTAATACTAGCCAGGTGGATGGACCCTGGCCTGGTCCATACTCAGGTTCCTGGAAAATGGTCCCAAGTCACAGTTTTTGGTGGCTTAAGTAGGAAAGCCTATAAGTCATTGTGTTTCCCATCAGGTCCAATCAGGGGCAAGCATACATCCTGATGTACTTCCTGCCTGTGAACCTCCCACCCACTAGCAATCAAACACATCTGGTTCAGATGGGTCAAACAAACTTCTTTAGGGGACTGAAATAATGTGACTTGTTATTTCCCATAAGCAATGGTCTCCAGCATTTCAGGAACATCTGTCCTTGGGCAAGGGGCTTGCAGATCAGAGACATTTTTGTTTCATGGATCTCTTAGGCATAATAATTAAAACTTAAAATGTAACTTTGGCTCTCACATACAGAAGGAGGCAAGATGCTGCACCTAAAAAAAATCACCGAGTGATAACTTTCTTTTTTTAATATTTATTAAAATAAGTTATATCTTACAAACATGCATGCATGCTTCACATGTCAATCCCAGCTCCCTCTCCCACCCCTCCTCCCTTGTCCCTCCCCCAGCCCTCCCCCAGTCCCCCACCCAACCCCCACATTATTCCCCAGGAAGGGTGAGGCCCTCCTTGGGGGGGTCTCCAGAGTCTGTCATTTCATCCAGGGCAGGACCAAGCACTTCCCCATGTGTTCAGGCTGAGAGAGCATCCCTCCATGTGGAATGGCTCCCAAAGTTCATTCGTATGCCATGGTAAACACTGATCTACTACCCAAGGCCCCAGAGATTTCTGAGGCCTCCTCACTGATGCCACATTCATGGAGTCTGGATCAGTCCCCTGTTGGCCTCTCAGCCATCAGTCTGGGGTCCAAGAGCTCCCCCTTATCTGGTCAGCTGTCTGTGGGTTTCATGCGCACAGTCTTGATGCTTTTGCTCACTGGGTTCCAGTTCAGTTCAGTGTTTAGCTATGGGTATCTGTCTCTGCTTTCATCAGTCACTGGATGAAGGTTCTAGAACTGTGGGTGGCGCAGGAGACTAGGGTGCTGGGGTGCCTTGGCTCCTGCCGCCAGGATGGAAACTGCCTGGATCTCTCTCTCTCTCTCTCTCTCTCTCTCTCTCTCTCTCTCTCTCTCTCTCTCTCTCTCTCTCTCTCTCTCAACACTTTTTAATTATATATTTAAATTAGAAACAAGCTTACTTCCCATGTCAGTCCCAGCTCCCTCTCTCTTCCCTCCATGCCCAACCCTCCCCTGCCCCCCAGCCCCCCACCCAGTCCCCACTCCATTCCCCAGGGAGGGTAAGGTCCTCCATGGGGGATCTCTAGAGTCTGTCATTTCATTCCAGGGAAGGGCCCATGCCCTCCCCCAAGTATCCAGATTGAGAGAGCATCCCTCATTGTGGGATGGGTACCCAAAGTCCATTTGTATGCCAGGGATAAATACTGATCTACTGCCCAAAGCCCCATAGATTTCCTAGGTCTCCTCACTGACACCCACATTCTGGAGGTCTGGATCTGTCCCATGCTGGCCTCTCAGCCATCAGTCTGGGGTCCAAGGTCTCCCCCTTGTTCAGGTCAGCTGTTTCTCTGGGATTCACCAGCCCAGTCTTGACCCCTTTGCTCATCACTCCTCCCTCTCTGACACTGGGTTCCAGGAGTTCAGTTCAATGTTTAGCTGTGGGTGTCAGCCTCTGTTTCTGTCTGTCACTGGATGGAGGTTCTGGGATGGTATGTAAGATAGTCGTCAAAATCACTATTAGGGAGGGGCATAACTTTCTAGTAAAGTTAGTGCTCCCTCCCAGAAAAGATGCTTCAGTTGATTGCCTAGAGCCCAGGTCCCTGACTGGATGAGATAGATGCCTTTTTCCAGATCACCCAGTATCAGGAAATCTTTCAGTCACATGGCCCTCACTGGTGGCCCTTATTAGTGGCAGGACCTAGTCAGCTGCAGCCCTCCATCTTGCTTTTTTCCAGCTGCATTGCCCTATACTTCAGGAGCCCACCACTTCCGGCAGAGAGCTGCTCTTCCAGAACATCCCTGGAAATGGCCCTGGCTCCACCCCCTCGATATCACTCCCTTTCAGTGACTCAGCCACACCCACCCCCAGTAACTCAAGAAAGGTGCCCCTTCCTTTGGGTACATCCCCTGGATCCTGACTTCTTTTGCTTTAGACAGGGTCCTATTGTGTATTGACTCACTCACCTGCTGTCCTTCATTCACGTAGCCTTTGAGGCAATGACTGTCACTGCCTCCTTCTCCATCCCTTTCCTACCCCCCCCCCCCGTGTGTATGAGTGTGCATTCATCCGTCTAATGGCTGTGCTTGCAGGTTTTTTCCAAGTGCCTACCAACCATCTTTGCTTCTAGAGCAAGACAGTTCCCAGTACCTCTGAATCTCTTGTAGCTTGCTTTTTTCTTCTCTCCCTGATTCATTGTCCCAGTTTTTTCAGTTATTTGGGGACTTTCACACGCACGCACTCACACACGCATGAACACGCATACACCGCCAACCTCCGATGCTCACAGAGTTAGATAACCCAGGGAGAGAGTCCACAGCCAGTCCTCTCCCATCAGAACCTCCTCATCTCTGCCTATAAGAGCCTCACTAAGAGCCCACATAGTCAGTTCACAAGTCAGGCAATGTTTTCTCTACTTTAAAGAGAGAGAAACTGAGGCCTAAGCAAATGCGACTCTTCCAGGGTCACGTGAGTGGGAAGGTTGGTTTACCCGACCTGACTTTCATTTGGAACAGAGACTAATCTAATTGCTTCTTGCCTTGACCCCATGCCCAAGTTCCTGCATACCTGACACCAGACAGAACTAACAGGAGCCCAACTTAAGGTGAGGCTGGGTCCTATGCATAACGACTCAAGTTCCAGGATTATTCTTGCTCTGGGAGAAAAGAAAGAATGCAGGGAAATGGGTGGCACGCTGGGCCACATGAGGAGGATCACCAAGTTGGTGTGTGTGTGTGCGCGCGCGTGCGTGAGTGTGTGTGTGCCTCTTAAACCTGTCTCCTCTTATAATTATATATGTATTTATATGCTCATGTCTGGGCAAGCATATGCTCTTTGGGTGCCCTTGGAGACCAGCTAGAGTTACAGGCAGTTACGAGCTGCCCCACAGAGGTGCTGAGATTGGAACTCAGGTCCTGTGAAAGAGCAACAAGCACTCTTAATTGTTGAGCCATCTCTCCAGACCCATAAATCTCTTACCTTAGGTATCTTCTCAGTCCCAGGCTCCTTTGGCTCCCCTGGCTCTCAGATGAAAGATTTTGCCTTTCAACACTGTTTTCTACTTGATGTCATGTGTTCATGCTCCAGATCTGCTCCCAGAGGCCCCTGGGAAAATCGGAGCATTTCTACTGCATAGAGGCAAGAGACAGAAGCAGTAAACAGTGCAGCCTCTCCGTTAGAAGTCTCTGCTCTGGGTCATGAATCTCCCCACTTTGGAGAGCCTTCTCCTCTCTGACTTGGCTCATCCTTCTAATCCAGGGTTCTTCTGAGTGGGCCAGTAGGCTACAGAGTACAGATTAGGAAACTAACAGAAGCAATAACAGAAAATGACCACACTCCTGTGATTTCAATGTGTCTCCTCAGGAAGTGGGCAAGTTGGGAAAAAAAAGTTATGTGGGTAGATGGAAAGTTCTGTGGTTATGTGGAGATATTTGGGCGCTAGAGGCATACTGCCTCCTTGTCTACCAGAAGTCTAAAGCCCAAAAGGGACCATGATGTGAATTAGGAGAAGCCCGCCCTGCTCTCTGCTGTGGTTATAACAACCAGCCACAGGCCTGTGGATCTAGATTCGTGGTGCAGAGATTCCATGTGTCAAGTTGGCTTCATTCCATTCTCTAGGGACACCTGTGCAGAGAGTCACCGGGCAGGCATGTAGCACCTCTAGAAGGAACCATGGGGCACACAGCCCCAGGCGGTCTACTCCAGCAGTCCGGTCGTTAGTGCTTTCTTAAAGCCTGCCTGACTCCCTCCACATTGCTCTCACCTCGAGTCTATCAACAATCTCTCCTCTGGTCCCAGGCTTCTGTTTTATCTTTCTTTTAGTCCTTCGCAAGAACGTTCATTTTGAGGCATGCAGGATGTCACAAATTATAATTCAAGCGTTCCAGAGGCTGAGTGAGGTAGCAAGATTGACAGTTCAGAGCCAGCCTGGACTGTACAGTGAGAACCTATCTCAAAACCAAAGTAAACAGAAGCAACTACAAAAACAAACAAAAACACCGCTTCTTGAAACTTGAACAACTTACTCCTCGTATAAAGCCGGGCCGTGAACCCTGTGACTTAGACATCCAAGTGGCTTCACGACCCAGCTTTTCTTCGCTTTCTCCAGTTTGTCTTCCTCCCTTACTCTTCAATCCCACACATTAAGCTGTGGCCATGTAAACTTTCACCCACTACTGGTGTGCTGTGTGAGCTCACACCTCTGTGTCTTTGCCATTTCCCTGACTTCTACCTGGAGAATAACTGCCTGTTGCTACAGCTGGGACCACCCTGAAACTTAATGGTTTCCCACAGTAATTGATGCTCTGTCCAGATTTAGCTGAGAGTTCCTCGCTTGGGATCCTTCCTGTAGTCAAAGTCTAATGTTTCTTTATACTTATGTCTGGAATTTGGGCTAAGACGGCTAGGGCAGTCTTTTTCTTTCTGTCGCTCCCTCTCTCCATGCCTTCTCCCTCTCTAGATAACTTATATGAGAAGCTGATTAAGCATCATGACATCATGACAGCCTCAGAGAGTTCTTACATGGTAGCTGGCTTCTCAACACATGTGCATCCTGAGAGGCCGTGGTAGAAACTACCAGTCTCCTTATGGCCTATCCTTAGCACCATCACTGCCATGTTCTTTTTGGTCAGAGCTTTGCAAGCCAGCAGAGATCAAAGTTGTGGAGAAACAGATCCCTCTTCCTTGTGGAATTAGCTTGCTTGTCTAAAGGGGCTGATGGAGCCATCTTGGAGATAAACTGCTTACAAAGGCTTTTGATCTCTTGTTCTGGCAGACTCCTGTTTGCTCATATAACACTCCTTCTTATCTATGTCACTCTTGTAAAGTCTCCCTCCATTAGCAAGGCAACTCTTTCCTTAATTTCCAAGAAAATGCTTCCAGAGAAAGGGGGAAAGTTCATCAGTAAAGAAGACTATTGTAGGCAAAGTCCAGTTATCCAGCACATTGCATTGTTAGCTGCTGCCGTATTTGATCATAAATCCTTTGAGAGAAATGGCTGTTACTGACTTATCTCTGTGTCTCTACAATGTATAGCTCAGCAACTGACACATAGGTACTCGGTAAATAGTGGTTGAGGTTTATGGATTGACTTGCTGATGAGTTATATATTTTTGCCCAAAAACTCATCAATCAATCAATCCCAGCGAATGTGTGTAGGCCCTCCTTCAATTCCTAATGGTGAGTCACCTACGTTGATTTCCATCAGTTCTCTACATTTTGAGCTTCCACAAAAATAATAACTATAATACCGAGAACATTTATCATGCACTAGGCATGGGGCTGAGTGTATCATATTCACTATTAATTAATTAGACCTCACAATAATCTTACATTACCTGTGATTATTCCCACTTTATGCAGAATGAGACACAGGGAAACTGAGTAGGTTTCCCAGGGTCACAGAGCAGAGTATAGACTGGGCTCCTGTATTCTCTTTTGTTTTTCTGGTGATTTTGTTGGTTTTCTTTTGAAACAAAGTATCCTTCTACAGCCAGGCTAGCCTGGACTTAAACTGTTGCCTCAGCCTTGAGTGCTGAGGTTGCCGATGGACACCACCATACCCAGCTAAGTTGTATTCTTGACTTCTGAGTTCAGTGGTCTCACAGTGTGTTCTCACCCCATGTCCAGAGGCAACAAGAGTGTCATATGAAGAACACCAAAGGACTAGTTAACCTGGAAAAATAATCTGTGTAAGTCCCAATGGCTTCAAGCCGCCATAGGACTGACAAGTTCCTCGTGTTTTCTGTGGCAGTCAGGAGGGAGATTGTTGGTGCCCTGGCTTACAAAAGCACGGCTCAGGCTTCCCTAAGAGGTCACAGGACCCACATCTATGAAGATATATGTCTGTCCTCTTTGACATTTATGGGATCTCCTCCCTTGACAACTGTTTCACAGTCCATGAACAGTGTGGTATTTCCTCATTAGCCCGGGCTTTTGAAAAAGGAACTCACATTGTTACCTCTTACTCAGTTTTCAGGGGGAAGGAAAACTGGGCATCCATGACCACCTGCTCCATTCCTGTGGGTCTTTAGGTAACCAGAGGCTTAGGCACCCCAGCAACTTAATAAATGCAGGAGTCATAAATTATCAATTATCTTAGCATTTTGCAAGACTTCCTGGAATCTGTTTGAGGCATACCAGTTTCTCTTTGAGTGCTGAGAAAATTGTGACTCTTGCTCTGTGGAATCTTCCATGTCCATAATTGTCAGTTGGTACCCTCCTCTGACAAATTGCTGGACTTCGGTTCAACAGCTACATGATGCAACCAAGAAAAGCAGAGTGAGACAGTTTTGTTTTCCTGGTCATGATAACAACTGAGATGGCATGTTGAAAATAAGAAAGTACAGGTGTTGCCTAAATGCACACTGATTTGATAAGATGATATCCCAGCACAGGTACCAAGTCCACACGTTCCGCAGCATCCTTTGAAGGACAGAGCGTCAGAGGGAAGGCTCATAAGGTAACGTGAGGTCAAAGTCACAGACATTCAGCCCCATTTTAACTATGTGCTTCCTTCTTTATGTCTTGTATCTCCCAGCCAAGGACCAGTCTTCTCAGGGGGAGGAAGAGAAAGACCCTCCAAAGAGCCACCCTTACTCTGTAGAGACCCCTTATGGCTTTCATTTGGACTTGGACTTCCTCAAATATGTGGATGACATTGAGAAGGGACACACCATCAAAAGGATTCCTATCCACAGAAGAGCCAAGCAGGCTAAGTTTAGTACCTTGCCCCGAAACTTCAGCCTTCCTGACAGTGGTGCTCGCACCCATGCTGCTCCTCCCCAGCGAAACTGGTCTCCCGTGGTGCCCAGAAAGATATCCCTGGGGACCCAGGAGCAATCCCCGTCACTGCCGCTGGGTGATGTCCCCCAGGCCTCAGGGCATGGCAGTGAGTTGAGCTATCACAGGAAGGGCCTGTTGGCAGAGGATACCAGGCAGGTGGAGGCTGGTGCTCTGGAAGACGGAGGGAGTGGACGGCCCCAGCTTTTAAGAGCATCCAGCATGCCTGCTACACTGTTGCAAAATCGGGCCCCGGATGAGTCCAGCCTGACCTCAGGTCCTTCCACGCTTCTTCCCCTCCCTCTGCTCCAGAGTGACAGCAGTGTCTGTGACAGGACCTTTGACTCTGCAGAAGGGTTCACAGGTTTCCAAGCATCAACCCAGTCAACAGACAGAGGGGTGGGAGAGCTGGGACCAGCAATTCCAGAGCTGGTCTGGGAGGGGGCTGAGCCTGAAGAAGGGGACATAAAGACTTCAAGTCACCTCTCTCAGTCAGGTCCTCCCTCCTCAGTCCAGAATGTACCCATTGTTCTAGAGGGTGTGGAAATTCAGCACCAAGTCAGGAATGCAGAGGTGGTGTTAACTTCTGGCTCCTCCACACCCAGCCCACCCCCTCTGCCTTCCCCCATCCCTGAGAATGAGCTCTTCCTGGAGGAAATTGAGCTCAATATCAGTGAGATCCCACCTCCTCCTCCCATAGAGGTAGATGTGAGGAGTATTGGAATCCGGGTAACAGAGGAAAGCCTGGGCCTGGTGGGGTCAGATACCGGTAGTATCTCCAGCCTGAAGAATCAAGTCTCGACCCTTGAGGACAAGTTGTCGGGGAGAACAGAGGAGCTTACCCAGGTCAGAGCTGCCCTCGCATGGCAGCAAGAGGAGACCAAGGCTAGGGAACAGAGGATCCAAGAGCTGGAGTGCACTGTAGTCCAATTAGAAGAGAAACTTAGTCAAGAGAAGGTCAGTGGTGCTCCAGACCGGACTGATGCCACGGTGAACACTGACCCTCTTCTTGAGCTCATCCCCAGAGAATCATGTGATAAGAACATCGGGGTCAACCTGCTGAGAACCCCGGATCCTGAATGCTGGGCATCTAGAGCAGAGAAGAATGGCTTCCCCCGGGTCCACAATAGTCACAAACAAGGCCATCAGAGCCCTGAAGAGCCTGTGCTGCCGCCCCAGCTGTCGCTGTCAAGGGGACCTGAGCAGGTCCTTGCCTCGTCCTTATGCAGCTGCCTCTCCATGGAACTCAGGATCGAAGAAGATGTCTCTGAGCAGGAGAGAGGCCCACAGGCGGGGGCCGAGGACTTGAGCAGGGCGACAGGAGCCTCTTCCTGGAGCAGCCCCAGAGAGTCTGCCTCAGTGATCAGGGAGGAGGCCAGCTCAGAGCTCCCAGGGGCAGAGCGTCCAGGAAGGCCGGCAAGTTCCCCACAAGATGCCACAATCGGGCAGTATGTTAAGAAGATCCAAGAGCTACTGCATGAGCAGTGGAACTGCCTGGAGCATGGGTACCCGGAGCTGGCCAGCGCCATCAAACAGCCTGCCTCCAAGCTCAGCAGCATCCAGAACCAGCTGCTCAGTTCCCTCAACCTGTTGCTCTCTGCCTACTCAGCCCAGGCCCCAGAGCCGAAGGAACCACCTGCCCCACCCTCCTCCACCCCTCCACCACCACCGGGTAAATACTGATGCCTGGGACCTACTTCTGTACACGACAAATTGTAGGGACTAGGGGTTTTAATTATGAGTATGTTTTTGAAAAAAGAGTTTAGTATCCCCAGGGACTCGAGGTAATAAAAACTGATCTGTGGAGGCCTTGTTGCTGGATTGTGTCTAGCTGTAGGACTTTCACATACAGTTAAGCAGATAGACAGGCCACATAGATACCCAGCATGGAGGAAAAGCCGTAAGCCTGCAGCACTGAGTCTTCCCAGAGGGTACCTTGTCCCTGATGCATTATGCATAGGCCATGTCAAATGACACTGCCTGTACACTCCTCCTGGGCCTTCCCTTTTGCTTCCTGGATTCTGGCAATTCCCTCCTTCCTCTTTGGCTTTTCACATCAGGTTTTCTCTAGCTTGAATTTGAGGGAGCATTATAATGAGTCCTGAACTAGTTCATAAATATTTGCGACATAGGAAGATGAGGAAGAGGGAGGGAGGAATGGGCGTGAGGAGGGAGGGCAAGGAGGAGGACCGGGAGGAGGGAGGAAGGGATTCTCATGTATAGAGGTTTGCCCGTAGTTGAGCATGAATGACTGAGACACCACACACACTCTTCACTGTTGAGCAAAGCTGAACCATATAGCTTTGGAGAATACAAGTCAGCTCCCTGCTACGGGTCACAAATCTGCTACTTTCTCACTTTTCTGCTACTTCTAGATTTGCTGTGGGGAACTGTCTTCCATGCTGTTACATAGCGCAAGACTTATGACCTGATTTACATATCGGTCATGAGTCCAGTGTCATCACAGGTAGCAACTTGCACACTCTCCAGGAAGGACTATTGAGATGCCGTTGAGTAGAGATGGGTATAGACCGGCATCCAAAGACCTGAGTTCTGCCATACCATTCCGTGTGCAAGTCTGAGCCCCACATTTCCCAGCCCCGATATGAAGACAATGCTGACACTACACACATGGTTCTAAGAAGCATTCCAATGGCTACTCTCATCCACATACAAAGAGTGAAGTCATTCCTAGGGACAGTTCTACAAACACTCAACACAGGGGCCTCTGACTAACAGCCCTAAAACATCTAGTCTTCATTACCTTCCACTGCTCGCTTCTCCCTTTTCATATACCCATATCCCCTTAAAGCAAGAATCCTAGCCTGGCCACCCTAAGGTCATTCTAACCTGTGATATTGTGTCTGCCTAGAGATCTCTCCGTCGACCAGCCTTAAATCCATAATGAAAAAGAAAGACTATGGCTTCCGTGCAGGAGGTAATGGGACCAAAAAGAACCTTCAGTTTGTTGGGGTTAACGGTGGGTAAGCATCGCTTGTGAAGCTCGGACTGCTTTCCCTGCTACCTAACACTGTTGTCCTTAGCACCCTAGTCCTGGGGGACACATCTGCATCTCATTCTTCTGCAGGGATTCAGTCTCCATGGCCTGTTGGGTTTGCACATGTCTGACTCCTTGGCAACTGCGCTGGTCTGTTGGAACCTCTATTTTTAATGGCTTGTCCTGGTCTCCTCGGAACCCACCTCCAGGTGGCTTGTGGGAGTGTCAGGGTCTCGGGGTCCTTTGAGGAAGGTCCCTGACTTGAGCACAACACTGAAAGTAACACAGGCTTTGCTGGTTTCTTGAACTTCAAGCTTGATCTCTGTTTATTTATGGTGCTGAGACTTGAACCCTGGTCTTGTACACACCAGTAGGTACTCTATCTACTATGACATCCCCAAGCCCAATCCAGTTAATTTTTTTCTTCCCTTATTGTACTGCAAATTAAAACCAAATACAAGTAGTCCATTGAAATGGAACATGAGTCAAACCCTCTCTAGACTGGTGGATTTGAGTATTAAGTATGGTCACGTGTCATCTAGAAACAAGAATACATTCTGAGAAAGTCATTCTTGGGGATTTTTATCACTTTGTGGACATCAGAGTACTGCATAAGTAACGACATCAGTGATATCACTAAGCAACATAATCTGGGGTCTATGCGGTTTGTGGTTCAATGGTGTGCTCTTAAATTGTACCTGATGCATCCTAAATTGGTCATTTCATAAACATGCATTAAAATACAGCTGTATGCTTGGCAACAAGGTAAAAAAAAAAAGAGGCAAGTAAATCCTAGTTGATACCTTTAACTCAAAGGTAAGTCAGGAAACAAAGAGAGCCGGGTAAGATGGCTTAGCAGGTAAAAGTGCTGTCATCAAGCCCAAGGAACTGAGTTTAATCCCTAGGACCCCACAAGGTGGAAGGAGAGCTGACTCCCTCAGACTGCCCTCTGACCTCCGTGCACACACTGTGGTGTGTGTGTGTGTGTGTGTGTGTGTGTGTGTGTGTGTGTGTGTGTGTGGAGAGAGAGAGAGAGAACATAAATGAATAAATAGATGTAATATAATTCTAAAAAAAGTAAGGAAGGGGGGACTTCTGATTGGTTGTTCTCTCGGTGAGGAAGTACCGAGTGTCACAGAAGCATGAAGGGCTCTAACCCATTCCCGAAAAGGCCCTGACGGCTTGGCCACCTTCCTTTCTTCCTCCTTGCCTGCCCTGCCCAGAGTCTTCTCCTGGCCATTTCTCAGCATTTGGAGCTCTAGAATCATGGTGCTCAGTGTGGCTGCATAGCAGGGATACCAAGCTTTGGAAAATCTTGATTGCAGTCATGGAGCCTGGTGTAGTGAGCTTGGGGTGCAGTCCACGTACTGAGAATGCTAAACACTCCAAAGGTTCCGGTGTGCAGCCAAGGTTAGGAGCCTATATTTTTCACACACAAACACACTTTATTTAGTGAGACAGAGCCTTACTATGTAGTCCAGGATAGCCTCATACTCAGTTCTGCTGCCTTGGTTGCCTGAGTGCAGAAATGGCAGGTATGTACCACTGTGGCCAGCTGGAACCTGTGTTCAAGGTAAAGTAAGTCTTCCTCCCTTCACTGTCATTTTGTTTGTGGCTGCTATCTCATTAGAGCCTGTGTGGAGCAGGTGTTGAGGGTTTCACCACGGTCAGATGTAATCCAGGCTGGAGCAGGGTGGCTAGAGGAGGGTTCCTGGCCATGCAGAGAAGAGAGGCAGCTAGGAATCTTAGGCAGATATAGGGATGCCAACCTAGACTTGAGCGCCTCTCTGGACCGAAGAGTAGGTTCCAGAAGCATGTACTGGTGTTGACGTGAACCACTGGCCCTGGTCTAGAAGGATGAACCAATTGACCTTTGTGTCTTTCCTAGCTATGAGACCACTTCCAGTGAGGACACCAGCGGGGAGGACAGCTCCCCTGAGGACGTGTCTGACGGCGAGACTGAGAAGAAACGTGATTGCTCAGAGCCCAGACAGGGCAGAGGCATGCATCCCGCCTGTGAGGCTGGGCAGGATGTCCCCGAAGGCATCAGCAGTAACTCGGGCCAGACGAGTGGGTCTGGGGAGGAAGTCTCTCATCTGAAGCCTGAGAGGTGAGTCGCAGGCATGGGACATATGTTCCTCTGAAGAGGGGCGAGGGCATATTTCTCCTTCATTTAGTCCCACTGTCTGTCCAGCATTTCTCTGAGGTTCTGTTTTGTGCCAACCCCTGGGCTGAGTGAACCAAACAAATGTGACCCCGCCTCCCCGAGGAACAATCCAAATGGCCCAAGTTCTTCGTGTATGTATGTATGTATGTATGTATGTATGTATGTATGTATGTATATCCAGCATTTTTGTTGGCACTATAAACAGGTTGGACTTGACATGTATATCAGGAATCCCTTAGTAGTCCCTGTAGGTAGAACTTCCTACAATCCTTGCTTTGCAGATGTGGAAGCAAAGACATTGGGAGGTGAGGGGATGCCCCTAAGTAGGGCAAGGGTTTGAGCCCAGGGCCTTCTGATTTTTGCAGTTTCTTCTGCCAAAGCCAGAGTGCTGGAATTTTGTGACAGTAGCACCACAGTTGCAATTCCCCGCTTTGGCCATCAGGGTCTTTGGCTTAGTCACCTCAGTGTCCTTGAAGCAGCCAGATAGGTTTGATCTGAGGACTGTGTGAAGAAATGGCTGTGAAATGCCCCGCACAGAGGGGCCCTCAATACACAGAGATAGGCCAGCTGGAACCACAGGCGTCACCTCTGCCATCCTCATCACGGGTTTGCAGGATGGAAAAACAGAGCTGACTGAAAACAGGCCCACAGGGCGGCCCCACTGCCATGCTACTAAATCTCCGTGAAAGAGAAGGCCCTCACAGCAGTGGGACAAGTGCCTGTCACTGTGACACCCCAGTCTCACAGCTTCTCATTTTACCGACTCTGTTTGGGTTGGTCATGTCCTTCATGGGGGACTAATCAGGAGAAACTGCTGGTGCAGGTTTGTTTGTTGGATTTTTTTGGGGGGCACCCAGCAGGCAGGGGCAGCTTTCCTTCCTGGCATGACAATAACTAGCATTGGGCCTTTGGCCTGATGCCTCCCTTATCTGCTCCAGCCCCTGCCCAAAGCAGTGTGGGAAGAAAGTGTTTGACCTTCAGAAGCACTCAGATGCCCAGCCACATAGAACTATGAGCGGCCATGTTCCTTTCTTTTCTTTCCTTTCCTTTTTTTGGGGGGGGGGGTTTCAAGGTAGGGTTTCTCTGTGTAGCCCTAACTGTCCTGCAACTAGCTCTGTAGATCAGGCTGGCCTCAAACTCACAGAGATCTGCCTGCCTCTGCCTCCCGAGTGCTGGGATTAAAGGTGTGCACCACCACCGCCTGGCATGGCCATGTTTCTTAGGAAATGCCCCTCGTTATGGAGTAGTTGCCCAGCTTGATCATTGCAGCTGCTGAAGGTGAATGTCTTTTTTGTCAACATATTGAACGATATAATCTCTCCGTTTTCTTTAGGTGTAAACCGTCAGAGGAATTTCTAAACGCATGCCAGGCGCTGAGTCAACACCTGCCAGAAACCGGGGCCATCACCGAGCAGCTCCTGGTACTCATATTTCCACTGATACATGGAGGTTTCCTGTGGGGTGACTATGGTTCATTACCCGAGGTAGCAGAGTGTGTGTGTACACCGAGTCCCATTCCTCAGGCATTCTGTGATTTATCCAAATGCTGTTACCTCAGGAGATGGGCTAGGCTGAGGGAATAGAAGGGTTAATACAGACAAGAAAGCTAGCCATGGGCTCAGAGGCATTTTACCAAGTATTTTTAGAAGCCATAACCAAGCGTCTGCCACTAAACTCAGTGGCTTAGTCTCCAAAGTGCCTTGCAGCTCAACAAAACCATGGGTAAAGTAGAAAAGGCATGTGGGATGCGGGCTTGGGTTTACTTCTAGGACCTCTTCCAAAGGCCGTTAATTCAATGTGCAGGGCCTGGCTTCCCCAACTGTAAGTGACAGTGACTGGTCGCCTGTCTCCATCACCTTAGAGTCCTCACAAGAGACCAAAAATAAGAATGTATCTCCGTTTGAGCTTTCCCACCCGTGTATCCCACGGAGATTTGAACCTGTAATCCTTGCGTTCTAATTTTAATCAAGAGCTACTGGCCTGAGCCGGGAGACAGCTGTCAGATCCAAAGTGGTAAAACCTGTAAGCACTTTCAAAGCCCATTGCCCCTCAGCAGAGCAGCCCAGAGAGTAACAATGATCATTTCAGAAGTGATTCTTACTCACCCAACCCATTTCCAGGTATAAATAGAGACTCCTGGTACTCAAATTACATCCCTAAGCACTGTTTCAACCATCTGTTCATTCATCCATCCATCCATCCATCCATCCATCCATTCATTTCTGTTGAGATAAGGTCTCGATCCATCCATCCATCCACCCATCCATCTATCCATTCATTTCTGTTGAGATAAGGTCTCGATCCATCCATCCATCCATCCATCCATCCATCCATCCATTCATCCATTTCTGTTGAGATAAGGTCTCGTCAGTCCAACCTGACCTCAGACTCATTATGTAGTCAAGCACTGCCTCCACCTGCACTGTGCCTGCTTTTAAGTGGTGCTAAGAATTGGATGCCTGCTAAGCAAGCATTCCACCAGCTTCGGTTCCTTCTTTAAAATCTACCTCTACATTCTGTCATACCAGGGCTTTCCTCCAGATTTTTTTGATTCCCTAGATAGAGAAGATATCCTGATATAGGGAAATGTTTCGGCCACAAATAAGTGATGTTTCTGCTCTGGAAATGTGACAAAAGCCCATGTGTATGCAACCTTGGCACCACCCCACATTAAATCAAACGATAGGATGTGTATCCCTTCGTCTCTGCCACCTTGCCCCTGCCTAAGAGACAAAGTAGATTTTAAAATTACATCACCCTATAGAACCAAGGAAACAAGGAAGCCAACCTCCTTTTATAACAGGAATAAGAAACATTCAGTGAGAGCATATGGTCACACAGCTGACTCAGGGCTTGTATCTGGTCATGTGAATTTAATGCCTAAACCTGGAGCCACTTCCAGAATGAGCATAAAGTCATTTATAATAACCACATCCCGATAGCATCTCTTGCCCTTTGGATAAATATTCTAAACGTGTGGTCTTGAACATTTGCGCTTGTCACACACACAGCTGAGGTCTCTGCCTGATGTTTGTTTTGTATATAGTTGCCAACGGGTGGGAATTGGAGGGCCGGGAGAATCATACCAACATCAAGTGTGCGACAGGATTCTTGGTCCTGCCATCCCCCAGATAAAACACAGGAAGAGCTGCGGGGATGAGTAAGCGAGACAGAAGCAGCACATGACCTATCCAAGTGTCACAGAGAGCGCTAACCAGGGTACCTAGGCCAGGGAATCTCTTGTAAGCAAATCTTCTGCCATTCCAGCGGCAAAGCTTGAGCACCATCAGTCAGGAGTGGTTCCGCGTGTCCAGCCGGAAGTTAGCTAGCCCTGCAGTGGTGGCCGCCTACCTCCTCGAGGTCCAGCCTCATCCCCATCTGCTGAAGCTGCTCGTCAACCTGGCTGACCGAAGTGGGAACACAGCCCTCCACTACAGCGTGTCGCACTCCAACTTCGCCATCGTGAAGCTACTGCTGGACACAGGTCAGAAATGACTCTGTGACGTCTGCATGACTCTTGAAGGCCCACCTTTTGGTTCTTATAAAACGGGGTCTATTTATGTCTCCCAAGCTATCCCCTGAGCTCCTGGACTCAAATCATCCTCCTGCCTCAGCCTCCTGAGTATGTGGGACTACAGTGAGGGCCGCCTTGTATCACACTGCCTTCTCGTCACGCTGAGTTCCTCTTGTAGTCCAGGAACAGGGCCAGACCATGAGCCTGGTTTTTGTTTTGTTTTTTTCAAGGCAGTGTTTCACTGGGTAGCTCAGGCTGGCCCTGAACTCACAGAGCTCCACTGCCTCTGCCTCCCAAGTGCTGGGGTTAAATGCACGTTTTGTTGTTGTTGTTTTGTTAATGCAGAGATCTTCACAACTTTGCATGTCTTCCTGGCACAGGGCCCACGCTAATCTCTGATCATCCCATCTCTTAGTATATGCATGGCAGAAGCAAGTCCCCATTGCCTGCACGCTGCCATTGATACTGCACAGTATTTTCTTGACCCTATGGTGTCATCAGTATGATCCCTCTCGTGTTGGGTTATAGACTTTGCTCGGGTCATAAAGCAGATTTTGCAGTTAGTCTGTCCAGCTCCAGAACAATGCCACATCTTAGGAAAGGCCACCTTCTCTTGTCTCCATAAAACACTGTTTAACAAAAGCATGGCTCCTATTAGCCAATTTGACTCATGCATCTTTCATCAAATATCTGTCGACTTCTTATGACTTACGAGTCGGGGATGCAAAGGTGATCCAGGAGTGAGCCTTCTGTTTCAGCTGAATGTGTCATTCCTCAACGTCAGTGAAAGGTGTCGATCACTGAGCGACAGTCACACTCCCAAGCCTGGGCTCCCTTCACTCAGAAGGTACATGACCAAGTGAGTCGTTACGGAGAGAGCCATTAAGTACCCTTCTGTGGGCCACTTTAGTGAGGCGTTCTTTATTTTGCCCGAATGCCACTGTTGCTCACTGAGTGGAAGCATGCTCAGTTGAGAGCCTTCCCCCTCTCTCTCCTCCATGACTGACTTGCTCAAAAGCAGCTGCTGTAAGAATGTGGGTCCTCAGCCTCCTTCTGTGCTCTGGAGAGGGGGGCGACGTCACTCTACTGTTCCATCAATCATGTTTCTAAAGAGATACAAGAAAGCTGCTAACCCGACGCAGTTACACTTCCTAAAGCAAATAGTCAGAGAAAACAACTAAAACATATTAAGAAGGCAACACAGGTATCTACATATTTTTTAGATTATAGTTATTTGTGGGGGTGGGGACACATGTGCCCCAGTATACATGCAGGTGGAGGTCAGAGGACATTTGTAAGAGTCATCCTCTCCTTCCACTATATAGGCCCCAGGGACTGAACTCAGGTTGTCAGGTTGGTGGCAAGGACCCACCTCACTGTGTCCACGTCTATATCAGGTCATGGTTGTGACAAATAGAGCTGTCACACAGCCTTTGTCATCTGCCTGATCATGACAGTGGTGGGGTCCTCAGGGAGGCAGAAAACTGGCTAATGAGCCGGATTCGCTTGTCTGTGTCCGCTGTCATCTGTGCTCCTATGGCATACTTCAGAAACATCCTTTGAGTGAGATGAAGCAGCATTTTTCTCTTTCACAGAACTTAGAGTTGTCCCTAATTGACATCTTTTCATAAACCAGATTTGTTGTAAAAATATCCAAGTCTACACGAGTGTCACTCTGAATGGGAACAACGGCTGCCAGTGGTCTCTGGTATTTACTATGTGCTGTTCCTGGTGATTTACCAGACATTTTGTAATAGCCCTTAAAGGTAGGTCCCATTGTCATTCCCTCGTAGCAGGGGAGGATACAGCAGGCTGTGCTGCCCTGATTACAGAGACAGATTTAATTTTACCTCAGCCACCAACTTTCTGCAGTGAGCAACAGCACAAAACTGTCCTGGTGGGGGGAGGGGTCATCAGGACCACAGGTCTCAGTCTATGTATAGTAGCCCTGTAGCTTCTTTGATGCAGAAGGACATGGAAGCGTGTCCCCGGGCTGTGGCTCAGGGCTGTCTTTTAAATTATCATTTACCACCTCATCTTTTTTTTTTTTTTCTTTTTTTGGTTTTTCGAGACAGGGTTTCTCTGTGGCTTTGGAGGCTGTCCTGGAACTCACTTGGTAGTCCAGTCTGGTCTCGAACTCACAGAGATCCGCCTGCCTCTGCCTCCCGAGTGCTGGGATTAAAGGCATGTGCCACCAACGCCCGGCTTTTACCACCTCATCTTAAAAATACCTCAGTTTATCACTCTATCATGAAAGGTGAATTCTCTATTGCTCCAGTACAAGAATTAGGAAGTTCTTTTCCACCCTCAGAGATTTTCTGTTTGTCCTGTATTGTTTTCACACCCCGGTACATGGTACCCGAGCCCTTGGGTAGGCCCTACCACTGGCCCATCGTTTTGAGCTCCACATGATATGAGCTAGCAAGAGTAGCCTGTAGACACACCTGTGAGTGCTGTGTAGCTAAAAGAGGGATGGGCTCAGGTGCCAGGCAGTCCCAAATCCTGGTCCCTCCTCCATCATGTGAATAGTTTATGTGACCTCTCTGGCTTTTAAATGTCCTCCTCTGGGAAGATGGTGAGTTGTGCCCAGGTTTTCGAAATAAAGTCATTGTCATTGACCCCTTATCTGCTTCTGGCCCTTTTATGATCCTCCTTTGTTGGGCATCCTCAGAAAGCCTATAGAGAAAATTAGCCAGTTCTAATGGCTGCTAGGAATGTAAGGCAGTGACTTTGCTGTGGAAACAGAGTCCATGTGTTCTAGCCAGCAAGCAGTGTTCTGTTGAACTGTTGAAACCCAGTCTGTCTCCAGCCCGGCTGTTCCAACACTCATTCCTTCCCTTGTAGGTGTCTGCAACGTGGATCATCAGAACAAAGCTGGCTACACTGCTGTGATGATCACTCCCTTGGCTTCTGCAGAGACAAAAGAGGACATGGCTGTTGTCTGGAAGCTCTTGCGAGAGGGGAATGTAAACATCCAAGCAACTCAGGTAGGCGGACAGCACTTGATCTCTCTGCTTCTCGACAAACATAACACCCCCCAGTTTTGTTCTGCCAGTAGGGTGAAGAATTCCATTCATATCCATAGAGCGTTTTCCACTCCAGAATGCTGGGGCCATAAATGGCATCTATCCAAAAGTCCAATACTTGATCTTCCTTAAAGGCTCTTGGGACCAAGAAGACTGGCACAGGGGTCACTGAGCCACCTGGTTTGTGTTCCAAACTAACACAGGACAATTCCACCTGGATTTAAATTCTCCGACCGGAACCCTAATGTTAGACTTTGCTGGCTGGCTGCTGTAGTTGCTTGTCTTTGTGACTCACCAGATCTTGACCCAGGACACACTTAGAAGCTCAGTATTTAGAGTTATTGCCAATCATCTCTCTAAAGCCTTTTTAAGGAAGATTTTGTTGTTTGTTCTGAGACTGGATTTCTCTGTGTAGCCCTGGCCATCCTGTAACTTGCTCAGGCTGACCTCAAACTGAGAGATTTGCCTGCCTCTGCCTAAAGGCCTAAAGGCATATACTACCACACCCAGATATTTTATTATTTTTAAATGTGTGTGTTTGTGTGTGTGTGTGTGTGTGTGTGTGTGTGTGTGCGTGCGTGCGCGTGTGTGTGCCTCTGGAGGTCAGAGGTGTCGGATCCCCAGGAACTGAATTTACAGGCAGTTGTGAGCTGTCCCATATGGGTGCTGGGAACCAAAGTCATGTCATATGTCAGAGCAACACATACTCTTAGTCACTGAGCCATCTCTCTGTCCATCCAAAGCCATTTTAATAAAGTCACGAATTTCCATTAGACTGATGGAGAGAGTGTGTAGCAGGACAGGCAGGAGTTGTCACCAGTCCCTTACTCCCAGGGGCTATAAGGATCCCTGCTTCCCAGGCTCTTCTTACCCAGGGGGTTACTGGAGGATTCTTCTGCAACTGAGCAATATGACTGACATGCTTCTTTGGTTCTTAAAGTAACTTGGTCTCTAACTTCTCCTGTCTTTCCTTACCTCCCCACCAACCAGAATGAGTGATACCTGAAATAAGTCACTAATAGTCAAAGGGTGTAGCTGGTGGCAGTGTGTCCCTGCCTAGTATGTTGAGGGCCTGGGTCATTCCCAGGGACTTATACAAAGGAAAGGCTTATCTGGGCTTCAGAGGGTCAGCCTCTGGCTGCTTAGTTCCATTGCCTTTTTGCCAGTAGTGGTACAGAATGTCATGGCAGGAACACACAGCAGAGGGAAGGAGGGGGAGAGGCTAGGTAGCCAGCCTTTAACACTTGTTAGCAAGCCACAGCTGCTGTATCATAGGAGAGAAACCCTGAATTTGGAGAACCTGAATCT
Source organism: Mesocricetus auratus (assembly GCF_017639785.1). Lineage (NCBI taxonomy): Eukaryota > Metazoa > Chordata > Mammalia > Rodentia > Cricetidae > Mesocricetus > Mesocricetus auratus. Next base: position 40,958,585 of record NW_024429197.1, read on the forward strand.
TTTATAATAGTCGGTGAGCAAGACTGACCTGTCTTAGGAGACACTGCCTCTTTAAAAGCTGTTTGCTGTGTAAATCTATGTTAAAAGCTCATCTGGGGACTGGGTATATGGTTCATTGGTTAGGAGCACTAGATATTTTCCCATAGGACCCGGTTCAATTCCCAGCACCCACATGGCTATTCACAACCATCTATAACTCCAGTTCTAGGGGATCCAATGCTCTCTTCTGACCTCCTTGAGCATAGATATATAGTCAGATTTGTTTCTATCCCACCAGCCAGCTCCCAAATAATGACAAACTTACTATTAATTATGAAAGCTTGCCCAGTAACTTAGGCTTGTCCCACTAGCTCTTATAAGGTAAATTAACCCATTTTTATTAATTTACTTCCTGCCTTGTGGCTTTATTTCCTTTATTCTGTATTGCCCATGCTGCTTTCCTGCTTCCTCCGTGCCTGGCTGAGACTCCACCCTTCTTCCCAACATCCTATGTACCTGGAAATCATACCTCGCTATTGGCCATCCAGCTTTTTATTAAACCAATCAGAGTGTCATCTTTACAATATACAAAAAGACATACATGCAGGCAACACACATACACACACACACACACACATACACATAAAATAATAATGCTAAATATTTGTGTTGAACTCCACTCTGTTTCACTCTCCAAAATTGCAGAAAGTACCTCATCCAGGAGCTTCCAGGGACTCGGGAGATGGTTAGGTGGTTAGAACACTTGGTGCTCAAGCATTTGGATCCCCATACTCATATTTAAAAAGTGGGCGTGGCTCTGCACACACCCATAACCCCAGGTCTGTGGGCAGCAGAGACAGGAGGATTGCTGAGGCTGCTGACTGCCAGCAAAGGACTAAGATGGACAATTGTAGAGCACAGCTGTCATATACCTGCACACACAGCTTGCACATAAACACACACACACACACACACACACACACAGAGGAAACATGATTTGGGGAAATGTTGCTGTTTTCTAATAGCTTCCTGTGGATGGCAAACTTTCTGGTTTTCAGATATTCTTACCCACGTACAACTCCTATCCCAGAAGATGCTATACAGTATTTTTATTTTAAATAGCATTATCCTAACAAGCATGTTGACTTTTCTTAATTGGAAAAGGGGATGTTCACCATAATCAAAGCCAATCCCTCCTCTTCCCTGAGACGCAGTGGGTTCTAGGAAGGTCACCAGGGAAAAGCCTGGGATCCACAGCTGCAGCTGTTTTCCTTGGCTTCCCTGGGACTTTGAGGGGGATGACCACACCTCACTGGATGGGAGTGAGCTAGGAGGCTCTGTGAGATACATCTTCCCATCTCCAAGGTCACTGCAGAGCCTCTCAGGAAATGACCAACTTCTGAACGAAACTAAATTGTGTCAATCTAGACCAAAAGAAAGGTAAGGAGGAGGAGCCCCAAGAGTCTCAGGAGGGCTCTCTGCCATCAGACCTGGTTTTTGTCGAGGCTGGGGAGAGGAAACCTCAGGCCTAGTCAATCCACTAAGCAGCCATTACCTCCAGGCCGAGTAATCACCCTCTCAAAGGCAAACTGGTAATCTCTGGAAAGATCTGTCAGGGTTCCAGAGAAATGGGGACTCAAAACAGTTAGCTATTCATACTCGCTTACCGAGCAACTGCTGCACACTGCCTCTAACTCTCTTAGAAACAATGGCAGTGGACACTTACTTACTAACTTGTGAGGCCCTTGAGCCTCCGCATGGCTCCCTGAGGCATTAACCATCCCTGCCCTCCCTCATCAAGAGACTGTGCAGAGATGAACTTGCTTGTGTCTCGTCCACTCATATGCTGAGTGACAGAGCCAAGAAATTTCTGACTGCAGATCCCCTTTCTCACGTGGTGATTGAAACACCGGCAGCGTGTCCTCAGTGCTTCTGACATGGACGTCATCAGAGCAGCAGTTCTCAACCTCTGGGTCGCAACCCCTGTAAGGTTGAGTGACTCTTACACAGGGTCACCTAAGACCCTTGGAAAACACAGATGTTTCCATTACGATTCATAACAGTAGCAAAATTATAGTTACGAAGTAGCAACAAAAATAACTGTATGGTTGGGGGTCACCACAACATGAGGAGCTGTGTTAAAAGTTTGCAGCATTAGGGAGGTTGAGAACCGCTGGTTTAGAGCCACAGGGGATCTGAAGGGAGAGAAGGAATAGACATCGCCTTATTCTTGGGAACCTGATATCCCATTGGAGAGACAAGCTTGACCTTCAAGCCCAAAAAGGTAAAAATACAGTAAGTCATAGGGGAAGGCTATAAGGAAATAAAGGAACAAGTAGTGGACCCGTATAAATAAGAAGTAATTGTCATTTTACACTCAGAAAAATTGCCACCTCATGTTACTGTATTTATATTCTTTATCTCACTTGATTCCCACAAGAGCCACATAAAGCACACAGAAAAAAATATTTTTTAGTGTTTTTGAGACAGGGTTTCTCTGTGTAGTTCTACCTGACCTGTCTGGCCTCGAACTCACAGAGATCCACCTGCTTCTACCTCACAAGTGCTGGGATCAAAGGCATGCACCACCACTGCTGCAGGAAAAATAATTATAGGAGTAATTCCCAAGCAAAGGAAAACCAAGACAGGGCCTGGCATAGTCGCACATTAAACTGCAGAGACAGAACTTGGGTTGGTTCTCTGCGTCTAACCCATTGCTATGTCCACTGGTGACGACGGGGATGTAAAAGATTACCATACTGTCGCTGGTCAGAGTTAGAGGCTAGCAAGCAGGTTTTGTTGAGACAAGAAGGTTCTGGGTATCCTTAAACAAAACCCAAGAGACACTGAAGCTTCCCAGGGAAAGGAGGCATGGGCTGCAGCCATAGCCCTCACACCCTCCATCGGTCAACACATTCCATCAAATCCTTGGTGCTAGGCCATGAAGAGACTGACACAAAGATAATGGTCCCTAGGGGAGTCCCAGTAGCAGAGTACTTGTCTAGCGTGTGGGCTCCTGAAATTAATCCTCTGTAGTACAAAAAGTAAAATCAAAGAAATAAGAACAGCCCCTGCTGTCAACTTCTGAACCCCCTAAGCATAAAGGGAAATTGGAATGCAATCAGTAAGTACTGTCTGTGTGATGCTGCCCATGCTGGGAAGCCAGGCACGGTTTGGACGGGAGTTATGGGAAAGCAAAGTTAGCCAGAAAGAAAAGGACATGTCCAGTGCTACTGGTGGAGGGGAGATCCGATCAATGACCATTTCCTTGAGAAGTTTTGCTGGACACATCCAGCTTCAGCCTCTGCTGTCTCTCTTTGTGCAGGGAGGCCAGACTGCACTGATGCTAGGAGTTAGCCACGATCGGGAGGACATGGTCCAAGCACTGCTGAGCTGCCAGGCAGATGTCAACCTGCAGGACCATGACGGATCTTCTGCCCTCATGCTGGCCTGTCACCAAGGCAACGCCGACTTGGTGCGACTGCTCCTGGCACACCCAGCCTGCAACAGCAGCCTGACTGACAAGGTAAGACTTGCAGGCAGTTAACCAGGAGGTATTTAACGCCTGTCCTGAAAAGTGTCTTGCCAGCCAGCAGAATTCAAGAAACCATATGGCCATAGCAATAGAGCTGACCTGGTGAGGCTGGTGTAGGGTTTAAATGAGATAATGGATGATAAATGCTTGTAGCCATGGTGCTTCGAAACTCACAGGATTAGAACATTGTGCTTGGGAAATGTGCCCAGGCCTGGCTTGCCCGTGCACCTCCTTTAGTGAAACTAGTATGTGGTTTTGAGACAGCAGCTCAGCTCAGCTCTGTGTTCAGGAGAGACAAAGTTTATAGAAAATGTAATCTAGAGCAAAGTCCCAGTCCAGCAATAGGTGGGGGGCCTTGGCGTTTGCAAACCTCTGCAGCGAGTCAGGAAGACGAAGATCCCATGGTAGGGGAACCAGAAGAGGGAGACTGCCCCCAACTGAGCAGCCGGCTGCTTACCAGTCTTGTGTTTCTCTGGAGGGGTGACACTGACAGCCAGGGAGCTTTGGCAGTACCTAGAGACGTTTTTACTTGTCACAAGCAGAGAGGGGGTGGTTCCTGTCATCTAGGGCTAGGGTTGGTGATAAACATCTGCAGGGCATAGAATCAATAGAGAATTAGGAATTACCTGGACCAAGCCAGACATGGCGGCACACACCTTAAATCCCAGCACTCAGGAGGCAGAGGCAGGTGGATCTCTGAGTTCAAAGCTAACCTGGTCTACAGAGGAAGTTCCAGGACACCCAGGGCTGTTATACAGAGAAACCCTGTCTCGAAAAGCTCGGTCGAGGGCTGGAGAGATGGCTCAGAGGTTAAGAGCACTGACTGCTCTTTCAGAGGTCCTGAGTTCATTTCCCAGCAACCACATGGTGGCTCACAACCATCTACAGTTCAATCCGGTGCCCTCTTCTGGTGTGTAGACAGAACACTATATGCAATAAATAAATAAATCTTTAAAACAGAAAAAAAAAAAAAAGGCTCGGTCGAGGGTTGGTGTAGGGAGAGCCAGGGCAGCACTAGGAGCAGCCACTGCAGGTCAGGTCTGGAACGGCAGGGCTCAGTGCTACACGTGGATGTGAGATGCAGGGGAAAGTCAGCCATGTGGTCTTGGGCAGGGCTTGCAGGAGTGCCCCAGGGCCCTGTCACATTCAGTCTGCCTGAGTCAGGCCTGACTGAGGATTCCCACTGCAACTTCCTCAGGGCAAAGGGGAGCCCGGGGCTTCCAGCAGCAGAGAGAGAAAAGAGAACAGTTTCTGGGACCCACCAAAGACCGAGGCTAGTACCCGGTGCCGGTTCTCACATAACTCTGTCATACCAGCAGTCACCTCTCTTTGGAGGCTCAGCTGTCTGCAGCACAGATGTCCTGGAGACTCATTTAGAGAGAGAATCATGTTCTGAAAGTGTTTCCTCTCAGCAACAACGTTCCATAAAACGTACGGAGAGCTGCAGGCACTTTCCCTAGGCTTAGGAGGCAAGTGTGTGGGGTGGGGTTGCTACACTTTCTCTGGAGTCCTTGAGCATGACAAGCTGTGGTGGTGAGGCCTGAGCACCAGTTGCCCGCTTCTCCTTATTTGGAAGGCATTTTTGAACATCCATCAAATGGCAACGAGCTGAGGTGGAGGCATCTTTCAATATGACAAAAACTCATGAACTCACTACATATCAGGTAAAGATGAGCAAGGCTTAATCTCCCTCCTAAGCCTAGGGAAAGTGCGCGCGCGCGCACACACACACACACACAGGCTGTCTGTGCAAACCCTCCACTCTTCAGCTCACAGTCAGGTGCATACACAGTCTGCAGTGTTGTTAAGCAGGGCTCACTAGACCCAGTTATGATGCATAGGCTCCATGTTTGCTTCCTTCCTTCCTCTGCAGGAAGCATTTACCTTTAAGAGATGCTCTCTTCCTAGGTGGTCTCTTTTTCTCCACTTACTACCCTCCACATTTCAGCTGAGAAGCCCACAGATGGAGGCAGTCACCTCCAGATGGAATCTGTCAGAAAATGCATAGCCTCTGGGACTGGCCCTGTGACACTTTCCCATGGTAACAGTCACACACACACACACACACACACACACACACACACACACACACACACGCACGCACACACAAATAAAATCCTAGAAATGAAAGCAAAAAGGAGGGTGACAGCGTAGCTCATCTTGTAGAGAGCTGACCTCACGTGCCACAGGTCGCCGAGCTTGAGCCCCCGCACACACTGATTTGGGTGGTGGCACACAGGCCTGTACTCTTAGCACTCTGAAGAGGCGGAAGCTGGAAGAACAGGAGTCCAGGGTCATCCTTGACCTCAACTAGTTCCTGGCCAAATATGGGCTACGAGGCCTTGCTCAAAACAACAACAGTGTATTCCTCCCTCGGAGCCCCTTCCCGCTCAGTTCTTGCTCTGCGGCAGGACTACAAATGGTTGTGCAGCCTCAGCGGCAGCTGGGTCCCATCCTGCTGCAAAGGGGGAACACCAAGGAGCTTGCCGTGTTAATATGTCCCACCTGCTCCTCTGAAAGATGCGGCCCATCTCAGGAAGTTAATTCTGCATCTACACAGTTACAGTGAGAGCAAAACGCACAGTAAGCTTCATAGGTAGCCTTGGGCTGGGTTTTATCTCTAAGTCAGTAACCAAGAGAGGTGTAGTTTTCAAGGCCATCTTTGTACAGCCAATAGCAGCCCTGCCTAAGGAGAACTCCACAGGGCAGCTTCTTTAGATGGCAGGACTCAAGCTCTTTGCAGAGTGGGCCCTGCAGTGGAGAGAGATACTGCAGCAACTACAAGTCAGGAATTGTCACCGTGTACAGTGTTGCTCACTTCTGCTCCCGGGGGTGCTGGGAGATAGCTCAGTCCCTAAAGTGCTTGCAATGTAATCGTGAGGACCCGAGTTCAATCCCCAGAACCCACAGCTGTAAAAACATCTGGATATTGTAGCACATGCTTGTGATGAGGCTCACTGGCCAGCTAGCCATTGAGAGACTCTGCTTCAAAATGGACAAGGTAGACAGTGCCTGAGGAACAACACCCTGTGCGCAGCTCTGGCCTCCACATGTGCGCATGCACAGACGAACACGCTGACACCACACACACACACACACACACACACACACACACACACACACACACACTATGAGAAAATGCTTTTTCAGTGACTTTAGCACTTGTGGGCATATAGAAACAAACAAGCTTCCAACAAGCGGGAACTCGCTGGTGTCTTATGGGCTGTTAAAACAGAGTAAGACAGATGAGTCATGAAGACTAACAGTGGGGAACCGTCTCCTAACACACCACAGTAAGTTACAAGAAAAGGGCATTCAACACAGATGCCTGCTGCCATTTCTCTCCTTAACACCAGCAATAGATTTGCACAGGAGAAAGCACGCCGAAATGCTAACTAACGTTCACTTAGATCCGTGTGTTAGGATAGGAAAGGTTATTTTCTTTGCGATATTTTCCAGTGTCTTAAGTGTTGAGGGTCTGGCAACCCCTTCTGTGTCCCCACTGGCGCAGGCTCCCCAGAACCGAGTGCTCCTGTGGAAGGGCCCCTCGTGTCTAATACGTTTGGAACATCCTTCTCAACACTTCTCACTGGGACTACGAGGCAGGTGGGATGATTGTTCTCTCCTTTCTTCTCCACAGGCTGGCCGAACAGCTTTGTCCATTGTTCTGAACTCACCTGCCCGTGTGGAAATCGCAGAGCTTCTGCAGGCCCACTCGGAGCAGGGCAGGCCCCTGGGGCTGTAGGAGCTGCAGAAGCACTAACAGCCAGGAAACAAAGGCTCCTTTTCTGAACTCCGCCCTTGGCCTCAGAGAGGGCCGGGGTCACAGGCAGAGGACCACCATTCAAAAGAAGCTATGTCAAATATGCACAATACATTCCCATCATATGATTCTGCTCATTAGGATGCTTAGTAGTTTTTTGCCTTAGGCCAAGCCTGCCCCCCCCCACCCCAAAGTACACGGGCTCCAGAGCAGGGTGTAAGGTGCAGAGGGCAGGCTGCAGAGGGGTTGTCCCGAAATTCAAAACATTTTCAGCCTTGCATTTCTCATGACTGCTTCTGCAGTCCTGTGTAGCAAGCAGGTGGGTAAGGGCGCACTGGCGCAGTAGAAAAGCAATACTTTTCCCATGGGGTTTTAAAGTGCACTGCCTTTTCGTTTTGAATCAAGTATATATACAAATATATCCCACTGACTGTGCATGTCTAGAGGGAATGGGAGAGGAATCTAAACTTAGGCACGGTAGGACGAAGCCCAGTGATGTCAACGGCTGACACGTTTGAGTACTCAAGTGGCTCCAATTCCCTCTCTGGAAGAAATCAGGAAATCCAATCCAGTGGTTAACACTAGGGCCTGGTGATAGAGTCCGGCTATTTCAGCTGTTCCCAACCTTATGAAAGAAACAAATGAACTGGCTGGCTTCTTGCTGGGAATGAGTCTCTGTAGAAGTTGGCATTGTTCACCCGCTGCCGGCAGCACACGGACTCTATGAGCAGGTACGGGTCCTGAGAACTTCCGGGCTCCTGGCTGCACAGAAGTCCAGTCTGGGCTGCAGCAGCAGCCATCCATGGCAGGACACAGCTCTCTCTGGACTGAACCCTCTCCCAGGGACAGGTCTTTCCTATGCCTCCATATTCCCTGGGGCCTGCACATAAGACCATCTTTATGTAACAGGAAGAATGCCAACACTGGGGATCTGAACACTGAAAACTCAAAGGCAAGAATCCTCGTTTGGTCTTTGCTTGATACCTCTTGTGTGAGTCACCAGTCATTTGTAGGTGACAACGCCACCATCTCCAGAATGGCGGTGATCATACACCCTACCTCTGGGGGTTCTTCATAAGAAACTGCTTGCAGACATTTTTGAACCCAGATGGTAACCCAGAAAGATCGCCTTCAGAAACCCTGCAGCAAACTTCTTCCCACAGTGTGACTTGTGAGAGATGTCCAAAGTCCCATGTGTGGATACTGCTCAGAGATGGAGAGGTTGGAGCAATAGATGAGTTTATTTAAAAAAAAAAAAAAGCTTTGAGAGGATTTATTTCAGTGTCAAAATACAGTGTAAAAGCAAACACATACATTAATAAATGTTAGCCCCATGCTTTGCAAAGGTTAATGTATATCCAGCCCCCAGGATCTTATTATGAAGTAGGTCTGAAATGAGGCCTGAGTTTCTGTATGTCTAACTAGGCCCAGAGGATGCTGATGTGGTCAGGCCACAACCAAGCTTTGAGCAGCACAGCTCTGGCCTGTCCTTATTGTATATAAATTAAAATGCTGCCTCTTAATTAACCTCAAAATGTCTTTGCTCTTGATTCTTGGGAATTTAGAATTTACAATAGAAGCCTATATTAGCTAATTTCTTTTTGTGCTGACAAAATACCCAAGGAAGGATACTTAGGAAGAAAAAGAGGGTGTTTATTAGCCCACAGTTTTGGAGTCTGGGGAGACCCTGTGACAGATGTCAGGAGTGTGTCTAGGAGGAGGAAGAGATCTCAGCTCCATAAAGGAAGTTGGAGAGCAAGGACAAGTCAGGTTTTTGAACAGGCATCTTGTGACAGCTGCTCTGGGTCCCAGGAGAGACATCTTACTTACCATTGACAATGTGCCCACAAGTGACCTAAGGGTCCCTGCCCCTTAGAGCCTTACCCTTCCCTGTACGGGGCGACGGGATGAAGTGCTGTGGAGATTGTCATGCCAGAGAAACCTCATGGAAGAGACTCTGAGCCGAACTCTGAGACGCAAGCCCAGATGTTCTAGAGGGAGCTGTGGGGTTGAAGCTGTGGCACGAGGCAAGCCCTGTGGCCCCACAGTGGTGGGATTTCAGATGACTTCAGTTTCAGTCCATGGGAGAGGAGACGAGAGAGAGGAAGACACATGGTCTTGTTTATTGAATTTGGATAGTAGGGATTTGGACTAGAGCCTAAACTTGAGGGGACTATCTCACACACTACTTCAAGAATCCAGACTCCTTTCAGAAAAACACACACGTGTGTGCTAAACTCGGCTCTTAAAATCCTACTGCTGGGGCCTCAGCAGGTAATGGTGCTTGCTGCCAAGCCAGATGACCTGAGTTTGATTCCCAGGACCCACATGGCAGAAGTTAAGATCCAACTCTGGCAAGCTGTCCACTAGTCAGCAAACTTATCCTCCACATGAATACTGCGCACACCGGATGAATAAATAAATGCAATTTAAAAATATTTTTTAAGCCCATTGCTTGGCTGGAAATGTAGCTAAGGGATAGAGCACTTGGGTTCGGTTCCGGCAGGGGATGGAGAGGCATCGCAATAGGTAGTAGAAGCCAATGAGAAATCGCTAAACACTGAAGGCAGCCAATCAGAGGTAAGGCTAGAAGCAAGGGGTTCAGTTGAGAGCCTCTTATGAGCCATGGGGGGTATAAAGCAGCTAAGAGTGGAGGTAGAATTAAGCATTGCTAGGAAAGTCACCAGGAATGAGGTGTCCCAGGGTGTGATCACAAACTGGATGAGAGAAGAGTTGGTGTCACCATTATCCCCAGTATCATCTACTGTGCTTCCTTAGTTATAGGTTCTCCAACTCCATACCAAGGGTAGAGAGTGCACTTCCCAGCTTCCCTTGGATTTGCTATGGCTTCTTAACTACATGTAGATAATGAGATGTGTGTAAGTGATATGCTCAGCGATTATGAGCACTGTCCTAGGGGATCCTAAGCCCTCTCCTGTCCTCCTTGGGCACCAAACACATACATGGTACACAAACATATATGCAGGCAAATTACCCATACACACACATTCCTCCCATCATCCTGAGGATCCCTCATATCATCTGTCATCTCCTCCAGGAAGTTGTCCTTCTCAGTGGCTAGGCTGGAGGCAGGCCCTAAGTCATTGAAAAACTGCATTAGTAAGACCTCGAAGAGTGACAGTCCCTCAGAGGCAGCAGAAAACTGGCCAGATTTCGTAAGCATTGTTGTTTTGTTAGGATTTGCACCAGACTAGCAGACTGCTGAGGCGGCAGGAGAGAGATTACCACATGGGAACACTCTGAGTCAAGCAGGTATCTGACAAGGACAAGCTATCATGTCCTAGACAAGCACTTTAAAAAATCAGATTTCAGAAAATGAAAATCTAGCGCCTCTGCACTCCTAATCTGATTTCTCCGTGGTGGGGGAGGGGAGTCTAAACGCGAACGGTGTTTCAGGACTGCTGGGTTCCCTTGAGCGATGACTTGACCCCTCATCCTGCCTGCTTCTCTGATCACCTCTTGGTTAGCACCGATTTCAACTCAGGAAGAAAGTAGTATGAGCCAAGTGTCCATTGGATTCCTTTGCCAGGATAGGAAGCCCCAGATGAAACCCTGCCCCACTCTGGCCTGGCTGTGGAGTGGGTGGGTGCTCTCTGCACTGCAGAGGTCAGGCAGGGTTGGCCGTGCAAGCAGCACCCTGGAGCTGAAGGGGAGCCAGCAGGCAACTAGAACACAAAGAACCCAGCTCAGTGGGATTCAAGTGGAGAGGGGCAGTTAGACACAGTCGGTGGTGAGAGGTTAGGAAGGGCTCCCAGCACCATGGGCTCAGCTTGCAGACCCGGTATCTGCTGCTAGGGATCAGAGCCAGCGTTCCCGAGGCCAGCACATGCCATTGACTGCGCCCAGTCTTAAGCAACTTATCGTTTAGATGTTTCATTTGCTATTGTTGTTTGAACTCGGGTCTTCTGGAGCCCAGGTTGGACTGGTCTTGAACTGAATTTAGCTGAGAATGACCAGTCTTGAACCCTGGGCCCTCCTGCCTTTACTTCACATTAGCCAGCTGGGATTACCAGTGTGCCCCCCCCCAAGGCCACATAAACTTTCTTTTAGGAGGTAGCCGTATTATCTAAACCTTTCTAGAACACGAAAGAAAAATAAGCTGGGCACAGTGGTGCACATTTAATTCCAGCACTTGGGAGACAGATACAGAACCTCTGTGCCTTTGAGGCCAGCCTGGTCTCTACATGGGAAGTTCCAGGACAGCCAGGGCTACACAGTGAGACCCTGTCTCAAAAAACTAAAATGTGGGGGCTGGAGAGATGGCTCAGAGGTTAAGAGCACTGGCTGTTCTTCCAGAGGTCTTGAGTTCAATTCCCAGCAACCCACATGATGGCCTACAATCATCCGTAATGAAATCTGGTACCCTCTTCTAACCTGCAGGGATACATGCAGACAGAATACTGTATACAAAATTAATAAATATATAAAAAATAAAATGTAATGATGATAAATATAATTTTTTTATTTCTTGCCAGTCCCTGGTATTTAGAAAAGTGTACTCAAATCAAGTAAATACTGATATGCAAATTACTTAGACTGAGTGATAGTTAGACATATTAAAAAATGTTTAAGGTTGGTTGTTGAGTTGGAATTTAGCAACAGAGTCGGCATGTACTGGATCTGTGGGGAGAGCTAGGCAGACAAGGTGTGGACATTGATGGGATGGAAGGGTTTCTAGAAGCCTGATGGTTCTAGGTAGAAGAGGGAGACGAAAAAAGAGGGGAAACCTTTTAAAGGGACTCGGGGATTGAAGCCCTGGAGAGGATGGAGTCCTCGGAAAGGAGAGCCAGGGAGAGCATGCGGGTGAGCAGCCGAGGCAAGCTGAGCTGGAGAAACCACTGTGTGGAGGAAGGGAAGGCAAGAGATTGAGAATGCTTGCTCCTGATACGCCTGGGCTCTGCACTGAACGCAGAGGCCTCCACCTCTAAGGCTGGGGCGGAGAAGCAAAAGGGGCTCTGGTTGACAATGACATATGTGGGTGAAGAGCTGGAGAAACCACTGTGTGGAGGAAGGGAAGGCAAGAGATTGAGAATGCTTGCTCCTGATACGCCTGGGCTCTGCACTGAACGCAGAGGCCTCCACCTCTAAGGCTGGGGCGGAGAAGCAAAAGGGGCTCTGGTTGACAATGACATATGTGGGTGAAGGAGAGAGTGGAGTTCAGTCCAACTCAGCCCCCTCGTCCTGCGTGACCTTCAAGCTCTTGCCTTGGGAACTTGTGAGTGGTGCATTCGGTTGCCTTTCTCGGCAATTATCTAAGACCGAAAACGTTTCCAACAATAGAACAACGTATGTTCTCAGACACAGCTGAATTGTGTGTTTTAATTTGGAGAGGATGAGAAGAGAGTATTACTGCTGGTGTACGTAGCATTGCTTCCCACTGCCGGGACTGCCCATTGTTTTCAGGAGGCAAATCCCAGCAAGGTCTCTGAGAGGCAGGAAGCATTTGGAAGAGCAGGACTGTATCATGCTGTGTGCAAGTATTAAATTCCCGCAAAACGAGATCATGAAAAAGGCTATATTTGTGCTTTTGATTTTATTGCCCTAGCTTCCTCTGTAGCTATAATTGCATAAGAGCTTCACTGAAATATTACAATTCTTGGTTAGAAATGGGAGGATCTCATCAGCAAGTGAGTACAGCAGCCTCTGAGCTCTCAGGTTCCCCTTAAATCAGACTCTGACTCTTGGACAGGCAGGGTCTACATTCTTGTTCACCGTGGAGACTCGGGACATGGAGCTTCAAGGCTGGAGGGATGACTCCAGGATTAAGAGTGCTTGCTGTTCTGGCTGAAGACTCAAGTTCACCTCCCAGCACCCACATCAAGTGTCTGCCTGTATCACCAACACCAGGGAATCTAATGCCTCTTCTGTAGTCTCAGGGCACTGACACACATATGCACACATACACATAAAAAGAGAAAACAAACCTTAATTTAAATCTTAGAGAGAGAGAGAGAGAGAGAGAGAGAGAGAGAGAGAGAGAAAGAGAGAGAGAGAATGAAACTTAGCCACCATTAACCCCTATGATCAAAGTCTCAAATGGGGAAAGTGAGGCAAGACAGAAAGACTGAGATAATTAAGACATGGGAAGGAAAAAGGTGCCTCTCACCCTGGGTTATGGCTTGTATTTCTTGCTAGCTGGGAGTCAAGAATTTTGACCCAGGAGAGGGAGCCCAAGAATGATGGTCAAGTCTCTGGTGTCCCAGCTGGAGGTGAGCAATGAAGAACAGGACTCCCCCCCCCCCACACACACACCATGAGCAGCTGGCCCAGACAGCGGCAGAGAACGAGGAAGGTGGGCACACTAGCAACTACCAGCCCCCAACCCAGAAGAGCATCCAGGAGATCCAGGACCTGGACAAGGATGAGAAATTCCTGAACAAGTACAAGTGGCCGTCTCTCCTCAACATCATTGTGACCCAACTAACCTCCAGGCCTTCTGGTACTGGATGGGACAGGTGATCTGAAGAGCTTCAAGAAAGTCCTTTGTACTGACAGAAGGGTGATCGCTTTCCTGGTGCACAGTGTGTCAGGCATGGCGTACTTCTAGCTCGCATACAGGATAGGCAGTAAGATTGACGAGACTGACTGTGTGGTCCAGGCTCTGGGCTAAGGAGCATGAGTTTCTGACACCCATGGAGGAGTCTCCCCCACCCCAAGGGCATGTTTGCTTGGGGCAGCTACAATATCAAGTCCCACTTCACAGATGATCACAAGACTGAGCACCCAGCGTGGGAGTGGAGTGTCACCACCAAAAAGGAATGAAGGGCTCCTAGCTGGGAGTTGGGCGGAATGACCAGCGTGTCCCTCCCTGAGCTACCCAGGCAGGCAGCTCTTCTGTTTGCCTCTGCTCCACCTCCTGTCCTCAGGCCCCTGAAATGCATCTTGCACCGCCCCCGTGGTCTCTAGCCTGTGCAGTGGAGGGGTTCCAGCCCAGGCCTCCAAACCACCCTGTCCCTCCAGGTTCCGCCTTTCCTTCCTCAGGTCCTGGCTGGACCCTGACTTCTAGGTGGTGGCGGACTACTGGGGGTTGCCCAGCCCACTTGTGTCTCTGCACCAGCGTGGGGCCAAGACTGGGCTATCATTCAGCACCATTACTCTCTGGCCGGGTCGTCACTGTCAGTCGCTGTCTAACCATGATGCCTTAACGTATGGAACATGTACTGGCAGCCGTCACTTACTCCTAATTCACCTGTCTGCATGAGCATGTCGTCTCCCCCCTCCTTGTCTGCCATCCCCCACTCTGGTGACCCAATCAGGGAGACCTGGGTTGTGCTGCTGTTGCTCACTGCAAGTTGGCCAGCTCTTCACCATGGCCAGGCTAGGGGTTACTCCAGTAGCTAGGGGAGAGTCAAATTGCCAAAACTCAGTGCTTCCAGCCCCATCTAGGGAGCAGGATGGGGTCCTAACTCCTCTGCCTTCTCTGTCCTTGCAGGCAGCACTCAGAGTCTGTCCCCACAGAGAGCTCCCGGGCACAAAGCCAATGGCCGAGCATCATTTGGATGCTATATCCTGGAACCTTGTATCTGGCCTGTCAGTATCCTTTTGACTCCATTTGGGCCAGCTGGCCTGATGCCTATGCCACGGCTCTCAAGGCCACCATCCCTGGGCAGGCCCTTCCTGGGCCGAACAAACATAGGGAACAGTTGGGAGCTTTGTGGATATCATGCATCAGGCCCAGATCTTGACAGGCAGAGGACTCTGTCCCTAATTCTCTTCCGACTGGGAGATAAACACCCCTGAAGGAGACAAAAAGTTTTTGACACAACTAACAAATCACTATGAAGATTTCTTGATTAGTGAAAGGGATTTCAAATAAGAACATTAAAGTAGGGATAAACCATGCTAATGTCAGAGTACAGACATTTGAATTTAGCATTTCCTTCCTCATCCGGGAACTTGCACTTTCCCGTGGAAACTTCACATGATTATGAACTAAATTTATAATAAAAGCACATGCCTTGAGACATGTATAACAAGACTTTATCTGACCTCTTCTTTGGCCGATGTTCATATCTTATGAACATGTGAATTTGCACAGTGCACCTCATAAACCAGTTTCTAATCTCACTCATTAAAGAGCATTTCTTTAAGGCATATGTGTGTGTGTGCGCGCGTGCGTATTTGGGAGGGATGTGTTTCAAGACAGGGCTTGTGTGTGTGTGGCTTTGGAGCCTGTCCTGGAACTAGCTTTGTATACCAGCCCGGCCTCAAACTCACATAGATCCACCTGCCTCTGCCTCCCAAATGCTGGGATTAAAGGAGTGTGTCACCACCACCTGGCAGGGGATACATTTTTATCTTTTAAGACCCATTGAGAGCAACATCACTCCCCCAAACTCTCAAATCATATATGTAACTATTGTTAAGGTGTGTAAAATCAGTCTTGTCTTGTGAGAAGCCCACACTCACCTTGTGTGTGAGCGAGTACACGTTGCAGATATTCATAAGAATGCGCACAAGCCATAAGAGGGCTTTGATAGCAGTGTTATATAGGCGGGCTTTGATGGAAGTGTTTTAGGGGCGTCTGATTTTGTTCACAGGTGTTTTCCTTAGTAAACATTGCCTACCATCAGGACCCAAGGCGAATTAAAGCTTTTAAAAAATAGATTCGCTTTAGGGTGGCAGATGCAACAAACATCATTCATCAAAGCCTTTCCCGGAACTCGCCGGTGAGGTGGCTCAGGGGTAATTGTGTTTGCTGTACAAGACTATGAGTTCGAGCCCCTGGACCCATGCGAAAGTAGAAAGATAGCTGACTCCACTAACTTGTCCTCTGACCTCGACATGCACGTCACGGCACATATACAATTTTCTTTTTCTCTTGAAAAACACATGAACTGAGCTGCGCGAGCTGCAGTCAGAATGGAAGCGACTCTGCGGTCACACCTGGGAGCAGCACCAAGAGCTGAGCCAACACTTCCAGACGGACCCTGACCCAAACAGGAGGCATGCAAGGTCCCGGCTGCCAGCCTCAACACGAAAGGAGGAAGTGGAGGCTTGGTTCCTCGGGCAAAAGGACTAGCAGAAGCAAAAGTGGCAACAGGGGGGGCGGTGGTGGCGCACGCCTTTAATCCCAGCACTCGGGAGGCAGAGGCAGGCGGATCTCTGTGAGTTCGAGGCCAGCCTGGTCTACAAAGAGAGTTCCAGGACAGCCTCCAAAGCTACAGAGAAACCCTGTCTCGAAAAACCAAAAAAAAACAGAAACACAGCAAGGATGACTGCTTCCATTTTACACTCAACATTTGCATCAGGTCTGAGTGAAGGCGCAGCAAGTTAGCGGCCCTTGATCCCATCCCCAGTGCGGCAAAAAATAAAACCAGCAGTGCCTGACATTATCTTCTGTAGACATCCCAACTTCATTGGGATGGCAGGGCTTGAGCGGTTATCTTAACTTGGCCCAGGATTAGACACAATTTTCATTGCATAAAATTTCCCCTCCCCCTCCCCCCCCAACACTTGGCAGGCTGAAACAGGCCATACAGAGGGATTCAAGGACAATTAGGACTGCTGGAGACCACTGCAGAACAAAGCATTCCGTTTCACTCTCCCTGATTTCTCTAGTGCTTTCCCACAGAAGACGGATAAATTTCAAACGAAGGACTATCTATACAAACACCGTCACACATTAAGGCAAAGACTCCCTCAATGGATGTCCTGAAGCAATGAAGCAATAGGTTCGTAGACAGTATACAGAAATGACAGGGCCTTCTGAAAACAGGAGCAGGAATGTTATGCAGACAAACGACACAGTCAAACTTCAAGTTTTAATATAAAAGCTTACATCATGGCAAATGATAAGAGTAATGTGTTGATTCAGTCAGACTGTGGCTATTCTATTCTGTCGTTTCCCACTGTGGCCCTAAGTACATTGCCCTGTGTGTGCTTACGCTGGGGAGATCCCTCCTCGCCAGGGTATGCAGCTATTTTTAAAAGCCACGCATGCTAACTCAACCAACATTCAGGCAGTGAGTTGCTTTTTCCCTTTCCTGGAAAAAAAAGACAGCTGTCCACCCTTCTGGACAGAGATGGGATGGTTCACTGTCCAATTTTACTTGGTTTTTGGATGTACTTTGGTGGGCAGAAAGCACTCCAGATTGCTAAAGTATATCGTTCAGCAGTTCTTTCAAAAAGGGTATATCAGAAACAAACTTCTTAAAATCTTCAATATCAAAAAATACTTTAGTTTTACCCCTAAAATCAAATGCCAGTTTGGCAGGATAAAGGATTCTCGGTTGGAAGCCTTCTTCTTGCAGAATTTTTATGATCCCAGACCACTGACTTCTGGCATCTATAGTGCCAGGCGATAAGTCAGCTGTCAGCCTGATTTTTGACCCTCTGTAGGTGATTTCTCTTTTTGCTCTAGAAGCTTTGAGGATCTTCTGTTTATCACCAGCACTCCAAAACTTCACCAAGATGTGTCTGGGTGTGAGTCTGTGTTCATCCACTGCGTTGGGGATTCGATGAGCACTGACAATCTCAAGACTCGAGTCTTCTAGCTCAGCAAAGTTTTCTTCTATTATCTCCTTGATGATGTCCTCTGCTCCATTCTCGCGGTTTTCTTTCTCTGGGATTCCTATCACTCGGATGTTGGAGCTCCGCAGTCTGTCCTCTCTCTCCCTCAGCCTTTCCTTATCGACGATCTCCTTGGCCAGCTGCATGGTCTCCTTAGTTAGCCCCTCCACTGCATCTTCCTGCTCATTCACTCTCGCTTCAATCATGCACGCCAAGGAGTTCAGGTCATCCACTGAACTCTTCATGTTTAGGACATCAAAGAAGTAAAGCTTCTTAATGTCCTCAACCTCCCTCTGCATCTGTCGGATAGTGCTGATCACACTTCTTCTGAAGGTTTCCTCGGTTGCATGCATCAAGTCTGCTTCTTTGGCTGTCAGCTCTGCCACTTGGAGAGTTTTGTATCTCCCCTTCTCTGTGTTCATTAAAAGTGGAGTGACTTGTGATGGGACACTCGGGTTTGGATGTGAATGGCTTTTAGGACCATCACTGCCTGCCTGCAGGGATTCTAATGGAGAAGCCAAGTAGAGCGTTAGACAGGGTGTCCCGATCCCCTGACTAGTCAAGGCAGCTGCTCCTCCCTCCTGGCACTTGACCAGCTTTTTTTCCTTGGAGTCCCAGACCAAGTAGCTAAAGGCAAGTTCTCTAAGTCCATGGAAGGTCTCCTTTTTCTTGGTCTGGGAATTCTTCTTTAGATTTCCTTCTTCTTCTGATTCTACTATCAAACTAATTAAACCAATCTCCTCACCACTCCTGGTGATTTTCTCAACTCCATGATCTTGTACCACAGTCAGGCCCTGGAAAGTTGAGTCTTGTGTTTCATGGAGTACAGAGGCCTCTTCCTCCTTTCCTATCTCCGAATGCTCCTCCTCCTCCTCCTCCTCCTCTGAGGTCTGTTCCTCCTCCCCCAACTCTGAGCCCTCCTCCTCCTCCTCCCCCAACTCTGAGCCCTCCTCTTCTTCCTCCTCCTCCTCCAACTCTGAATCCTCTTCCCCCATTTCTGAGGCTTCTCCCTCTGAAGTCTCTTCTCCCTCCTCTGCCCTCGAGGCCTCCTGTCTCTCCAGCTTGAGAGTTTCTTTATCCTTCTGTTCCAGCGTTTCCTCTTCGTAAGTCTTCACGTTTGGACTAGCAACTTTTACCTCGTTGATGAATAGGAAGCTCAAACTATCACTTGCTATTCTTCTAGCTTCGCGCTTTGTGTCTCCTAGAGTTTTTCCCTAGAAGTTTAAAAAAGCTATTTAAGTCATGTTTTTCAACAAATTAAAACATCTATTTCACCCTCTAAATGTAATATGCTTGCCATGACAATGAACGAGTCTGTGAAATTGCTTAAATATTACTTAATCTTTCCTGCAAAGAAGATCAAACTCAGGACCTTGTGCATGGTGAGTACTGCTCCCACACCAATAGTGGTAGACCCCTACATCCAGCCACCTATTCTCAAAGACAGGGATCCCCAAATAGATGGTTTCTTATAATGATCCTAACAAATTGCTTCTTCTGCAGTATTCAAAATAAAGTCCCACAAGATCATCCCTGCTCTGACTTTCTGAATCCCCAGTATGTAATGTGTCACATGTGACTGACTAAGCACATTTAGTAATCTCTCCTCATGTTTAGCAGGACCCTAACTAAAGAATTAAGACCTGGTAACAGAAATTCACCTGAATGGTCATTTACCTTTCCCTCCAACACCAAAGCAATTTAACCCAATTTTTTTTCTTAAGTTGAATGTGTTTGTGCGTGTGTTCATGTGTGTGTGGTGGTGCCACAACACTCATACGGAGATCAGGAGGCAGCTTGCAGTAAGGAGTTAGTTCTCTGTTCTACCATGTGGGTCCTCATGCCTCATGCCTCATGCCTCAGCCATCACTCTCACCAAGCATGGAAACCATGCCTGATTTATGTGGTATTGGGGATTGAACCCGGACTTTGTGCATGCTAGCTAAATATGTACCCTTCCAGCTGAGCTACATCCCAGTCCTATATTCTTAAGATAGTGACTGAAAGATCGGCAGGTCTGTGCCTGTAATCCCAGCACGTCAGAGATGGAGGTACCAGGGTGGGGAGTGGAGAGTCTGGGCTAATGAGAGGCTTAATCAAAACAACCAGCAAATGAAAAATAAAATAGTGAGCAACCGAGGTTTGAGTCCAACCTTACACAAAGTGGTACAAATTCTAGCTGTGTTAAAAATCTCAATAGGGGGGCTGGAGAGATGGCTCAGAGGTTAAGAGCGCTGACTGCTCTTCCAGGGGTCCTGAGTTCAATTCCCAGCAACCACATGGTGGCTCACAACCACCTACAATTCAATCTGGTGCCCTCTTCTGGCATGTAGGCAGAACACTGTATATGTAATAAATAAACAAACCTTTAACAATAGGAGGGGCTGAAGAGATGGCTCAGAGGTTAAGAGCACTTGTTCTGCACAGGACTTAGGTTCAATTCCCAGCACTCACATGAAAGCCCATGACCATCTAAAACCCCAATCCCAGGAAACTGACACCTCTTCTGTCTTCCTCAGGCACCAAGCACATACATGGTGTGCATACATGCATGTAAGCAAAACATCACATAAAAATTAAAATGAATTAAAAAAAACTTAAGAAAAACCCTCAATATAAAAAAACCCCATAATGTTCACAAAACCTATCTTAATACTAAGATTTAGTAATGGGGAGATGCAAACCAAAACCACAGAGCTATGGTACACACCAGCCAGATTACCCATAAAATCTTACAGCTGGGGGACCTGGCCATGGGATCTCCTTTGTTCATGAAATGGCACCACCAGCATGCACGACAGATAGCCTCCACAACAAATCAAAATGTACCAGGAAAAAGAAAAGAGAGACCAGAGCAGGTGTGGTGGTACACACCCACAATTCCAGCACCCAGGAGACTGAGGCAGGAAAAAAGTAAACCTGGGATACATAGCAAGACCCTGTGTCTGTGAAGATGACACTTGCAGCTGATGCTACTACCCCTAAATAGCAATCTAAAAATATATAAAGAGTTACAAACCAATAAGCAACATAAGACAAATGAACGGAAGACTTGAACAGGTACTTCACAGGGGAGGAATCTGAGTGGTCGATGAATATAAACCCGCTCAGGTTAAGTTGGGGTTACTCGAGACCTTGAGTGTAGTCAGTTGTGACGGGCAAAAGATGGTGTAAGGGCTCAAGAGATGGCTGAACAGTTAACAGCCCTTGCAGAGGACCCAAGTTCAGTTCCCAGTTCCCACATGGGGTGGCTCCATGGGGATCTGATGCTTTCTTCTGGCCCAAGCCCAGGCAAGGCAGGCACCTGACGCACACATGTGCACGCAGGCACTTACACACATAGTACTTGTTAGAAAGAAAACTGGACCCAGCTAATACCTGATAGTGCCACTGCTTAAAGCTTTGGTTGTGCCCACTCATTTGTTCCCTTTTAACGAGTTAAAACACACTCTTACTGCTCAACCTTAAATTTTACCGTAAACGGTTTCCTATCGGTGTCTGGAACCTCCAAACAGACCTTAAATCCCTGTTCATCTCTCAAACTTGCAACAGCACATTGTTTCCCAATGGAAAGCGCTAAAATGAAAAATTTCCGCATTATGCCTTTAAAAGAATTCCCACCAACCCTTGCACTTGAATCCTACATGCTCACCATTCTTTCTTGAAGCTCACTCCGTCTTCCTCCGTTTCTTGCTTCGTTTTGTGGGAGCACGTCTTTCAGCAACTCTTTCAGAAAAGGCTTTGTGCTGGTGAACTGCCGGAGGCTGGAAAGGTCCGAGAAGGTCTTTGCCTCACCGTCACATTTAAAGGCCAGCTTAACCGAGCACTGCAGCTCAGGTTCCAGCTCCTTCTCTTTCAGGAGGCGGAAGATGCGGCCCCACTGCTTGCTGATATCCAGGGTGGCCGAGGAGAAGTCCGCAGCCAGCCTAAGGATGGCTCCCTCTGGTGGCGCGCTGCCCTCTCCGGAGGCATTTAGGGGGTTCTCTTTATTCTGATGTCTGGGTTCCTTGGCTGGTTTGTCCTCCCCCGTCTTGGGTTCCTCTCCTAGAACATCCACCTGGCCACTGCTCTCCCAACACCTGTCACCTACACGATGCAAGGCGTCTCCCATCCTCTCTGGTGAGGGTTTCTCGCCGCCCCGGTGGCTGTTGAGTTGTTTTTTGTCCTGCTTATTACTCAGCTTGCTCTTGGCCTCACTTTTCACAGTGAGCTTTTCGGTGTCATCTGTTCCGGAACTTTCTTCTTCCACTTTCTCTCCCGACTCTGGCCGTTTTGCAGCTGAATGTTTTCCTTCTTGCTGCGCTCTCCCGTCCTCCAAACTCTTCACCTCAGGTGGTGTTCGTTTAACCAGCATTTCCTTCAGATCATTTTTAAGGCTTTCTCTCATCTCTACAAACATCATGTCTTGCATTTCCATTAAAGCATTAAACTTCTTCATCATGACTGCCGATACGTCAGTGTACTTTAAATCCTCTGACGCGGCCATTGCCCTCTCCGTGTCTACTAACGGCTTGTCTTTGTGCTCCTTTTGAAGCCTGGCTGCTTTTGATTGCACACCCGACATTGTGGACGCACTAACACCGGAGTACACTTTCTTCTCCGGGAGAGAACAGGTTCAAAATCCTGAAAGAATAAAAAAAAAAGCCACCTGAACTATAAACAAATGAAAATTCACTTACTGAGTTTTGTCAAGAAACTTGGTAAGCATGAACATGCTTAAGAAAACTATGTTAGTCTAGCAGTGGTGACGAATGCCTTTAATCCCAGCACTGGAGTGGCAGAGGCAGGCAGATCTTTGTGAGTTTGAGGTCAGCCTGGTCCACAGAGTGAGTTCCAGGACAGCCAGGGCTTTACACAGAGAAACCCTGTCTAAAACAACAACAACAACAAACTATGTTATGTGTTCTTCATAAATATTTAACACAAAGGGTTACTAGTAAGGCCGGGCGGTGGTGGCGCACGCCTTTAATCCCAGCACTCGGGAGGCAGAGGCAGGCGGATCTCTGTGAGTTCGAGGCTGGGCTGGACCGATAGCCTCCAAAACAATACAGAGAAACCCTGCCTCGAAAAACCAAAAAAAAAAAAAAAAGGGTTACTAGTAGGATGTACACATAGCTATCATCACAAGGGGGAAAAATTATACAAAATGACTAAAGCCCATTTAGAGGGGGACATCAGGGCATGCCTATAGCCCCATCTAATTAGGAGAGCAAGGTAGGGGCCCAGGTGTCAGTGGTGAGTGTAGGCAGCATAGTGAGACCCCAGCTCAAAAAAAAGGGGGCGGGCTGGCTGGGGAAGTAGCTTCGTAATAGAGCACACACAAAAGAGGTCTAAAAAAAAAGAGATTTCAAATAGAGAATTGGCAAGTCAGGCATAGTGGTGCATGAATTTATTCCCAGCACCTGGGAAGAGAGGTTGATGGATCTCTGTGAGTTCAAGACCAGCCTAGTCTACATAGTGAATTCGAGGACAGTCAAAACTACAAATAAGATGTTGTAAGACTGCAAGGTAAGGTGACTCAGAGGGTGATGGTGCCTACCAATCTAAGTCTGACCCCTGGGACCCACTTTGAAGGACAGAACCCATATTACAAACTGTTCTCTGACCTCACATACACAATAAATAAAATATAACAACATATTAAATTAAAAAAATAAGGGCCAGGCAATGGTGGTGCAAGTACTTGGGAGGCAGAGGCAGGCAGATCTCTGTGAGTTTGAAACCAGCCTGGTCTTCAAGAGCTAGTTCCAGGACAGCCTCCAAAGCCAGAGAAACCCTGTCTCAACACCCCCCCAAATAAGAAAGTATTACATACCGGAAGCAAAACAAAAAAACAGCTTTGAGGTCAACCTAAGAACATTATTTTTACAGGGTGCAAAATGTTAGATACTCCCTAAGGAAGCCAAAGTAAACTCCAGTCCGCTTCCCTGCTCCTACAGGCCCAATCTGTGCTTAAGGATCCCCCAAGATCCTGACCCTCCAAAGATTATTGTAAGAGACTGGACCTGACCTTCAGCTGAAATAGAGGTGAGCAGCCTTAGGGAGACCGGCTTAGGATCATTGTTAGGAATTTAGAGTGTGACGCCCTCAGTATAATAAAATAAGCAGAAAACAGACAAGGGATCACAGACACATGGGGGACCCACAGCCACTTCCATGGAAACCAAACAAGGCCGTATCCTCGTGTGTAGATAAGCCAGAGTGGGAGGAAAGAAGGGAGCTGGTCCTTCGGCTTCCTAAGTTTCCATTACTATCACAAAATGCCCAAGACAAACATCTCAAAGGAAAAAAGGGTTCTTTTGGTTCCTGTTTTGGGCTTTCAGAGCAGCGCACCTCACGGTTGATGCTTGTAGAGGCTGCTCATCGCTTGGTCACGAGGAAGACACTGGGATCCCAGTCTCTGGTTTTCTTCCCTCAAGCAGCCCTAAAGTCTCCTAAAGGCACCACTAGCACCTGCACCCTGGGCTGTCTGCCAAGCTGGCAGCACAGGCTTGTGGGAAACATGTAGGGCCAAATGGAAACATTTCTTCCCTACAAAGGTGACATCTACCATGAAACCAAACAAGAGCAAAGAAAACTCGTTGGGCTGGATTAGGGTCTCCTTGAGTATGCTGAACTGACTTGGAAGCCCTCCTGCCTCCAGAATGCTGGGATCACAGGGGTGTGCGACCTTTCCTTGAGAGAGCAGCAACAAAACATTGTTTGAGACCAGGTCTCATTGAGCACCAACCGACTAAGTAGTTGAGGCTGGCCTTTAACCTTTGTACTGAAAGACCCCTACCCAGGACCCCCTAGGAAAAGAAAAGCAAGGTCAGGCCGTTGCCTAGTGGAAAAACCCAGACTAGGTGTCTCACCCTCAAAACAGGATGTCTGTGATCACTATAGCAGTCATGGGACCCGGATAATAATTGCTGAAGCATGCTGGGAACTTTCATATGATAATACTAGAAAACCTAGTCCTTGGCAACTACCCTGGCCCCCAATTGTGTCTGATCACTATAGCAGTCATGGGACCCGGATACTAATTGCTGAAGCGTGCCGGGGTCTTTCATGTAGGAAACCTAGTCCTTGGCAACTACCCCTGCTCCCAAGATGAGCCAATGAAATGCCTGTTACTTATGTAACCATTAAAACTCTATGAATATTGTACTCCATACAAGCCCGGTATGCTCTGCACCCGAGTTGCAGTAGCATCCGCAGGCGCCTGTGTACTCAATAAATCACCTCTTGCATTTGCAGCCAGTGGTCTGGCCCCGGTTCTTGGGCAGAGGGTTCGGTTCAGTGCCCGGCGCTTTGATGCCGAGGTCTTTCAGTACGTTCTGCCTTGAGCTCCCAGAGGCCCACAGGACCAAACCAGCACATAACAATGCCTGGGTTTTCCTTCCTTCCTTCCTTCCTTTTTTTGGGGAGGAGACAGAACTTCTGTTTAGCCCTGGCTTTCCTAGTATTCACTTTGTAGACCAGGCTGGCCTCGAAGTCACAGAGATCTGTCTGCCTGCCTCTAAAATGCTGGGATTAAGGCATGCGCCACCACCAGCTGGCTTGATGTTTGGTTTTGTTTATTTTTGCTTAAACCTAGGATCTTTTGCATGGTGGCTGAGGATCCACTGCTGCGCTGGATCCCTTGTCTTGAGAAAAAGTTTTAAAGCATTAAGATTCTTTGTCGTTATTCGTACTTCCGTGTTATCACAGTCCAAGAGCAAAACAAATGAGTCTACAAGCCAAAGTCACTTTCTATGCCGCATGCAAAGGAACAAAGGCAGATGGGGTTTTAGTCAAGGGGACTTGCCTACCCTGCAAAGGTCCTGGGTTCTATGTATGCACCGCTCCCCACCCCCACCCCCAGTTCCCTTTAGATCAGACGGGAGAGGCGCATGAAAGTAATCTCAGTACTAGGGAAGCTGAAGCAGGAGGATTGCTCCAATAGACCAGCCTGGATTCCTGAGGGAATGTCTCAAAAAACAAAACAGAAACCAAAACACATACACAAGGAAAAATACAGAAGACTCAACACGATTTCACCCAGGGTCCATACGATGGGGACAGAGCTGACTCCTTCAAGTTGTCCTGGCCTAAACGTTTAAGACGCAGCACATGTAAAGTGAAGCAGGAGGGTCTGTTTAGCTGAGGCTAGCCTGGTCTACATAGATAATTCAAGGCTATCCAGGGATATACAGTGAGACCCTGTCTCAAAAACTGACAATCCAACAAACAAAGCAGAGAATATATCTTCATATTTAACCTGGAAAACTAGAACAAATTTGTTTTGCTTTGTTCTATTTTGGTCTAGAAATTGCAAGAACCAATCCTGCATCAGTGCCCACCTGCATCTTTCTGAATGCTGGGAATACAGACAGGCCTGTGCTACCAACTCTGACCTTAAAATGTTTTCTTAGTTATATTCAAACCCCAGCATTCTAGAGATCAGAAAGGAAATATTCCAATAACTCTAAGAGGCTAGATAATATGAAGGTTAGATTAAAAAACAAACAAACAAAACTGAGCCAGGTGGTGGTGTTACGCCCCTTTAAATCCCAGCACTCAGGAGGCAGAGGCAGGTGGATCGTTGTGAGTTCGAGGCCGGCCTGGTCAACAGAGTGAATTCCAGGACCAGCTCCAGCTCCAAAGTTACAGAGAAAACCTGTCCCAAAAACCAAATAAATGAATGGATGAATACTCAATCACAGGAGTTTCTTCACTCTCATAAATGGATTTATGCAGTTCCTTGGGGGTCAGGTGCAGGAACACAGCAGCAAGGCCTTGTGCTAATCAAGTGCTTGGCTACTGCTGAGCTGCAGGCCCAGCCTGATACAACATCAAAAAAACCAACTTTAAAGCAAATACTAGCAAATCAAACCCATTGGCATTAAGCAAACTTATAGCAAGATAATGTGGGGTTTACTCATGAATGAAAGACAAGGTGTGATAAATAGTACTATGTTGCCCTGAAAAAAAAAATCTACACAGTATCCGAGGCAAGTGGTCCTGGGGTCACTGCAAGGCTGCAATCAGTCTGTCAATCAAAGTCACCATACTCAGGCAGAGACAGGTACAGGCTGCTTTGACCCAGCTCTGCAGCCTAGCCAGGCTCGAAATTGAGATTCTCCTGCTTTGTCCTCTTGAGCAGCTGAGATACAGGGCTGCCACCACCAGGGCCCACCTAGGAAAAGATTAAGTAGAGGCGCAAAGGCATCCGAATTAGGCAGCTTGCAGAAGTGTAGAAGAGCAAACCCCAGTGAGGCTTAGTACTGGCTTCATGGGAGGGTCGGTCCAGAGCCTGGCAGCTCCACTCCATCAAACCAGAGTGAACTGACTGGGCACAGGGGCATTTGCTATTTTTTTAAGACAATCTCAGGGATGGAGACAGGGCTCAGATGTTAAGAGCACAGGCTGCTCTTCCAGAGAACCAGGGATTCCATTCCAAGCACCCACATAGTGGTGGCTAACAACTGCCAGGAAACTACAGTTCCAGGGGGAACTGATGCCCTCTTCTGATGACCACAGGCACTAGGCAGACATACATGTCAACCAAACACCCATATACACAAAATAAGGAAAAGACCTCAAACAATGCAGCCCGGCCTGGCTCTGAAACTGACTGGTACTGGAATCCACCTTGAATGGCTGTTTTGCTTCTTTGCTTTAAAAGATTTATTTTTAATTATAGGTAACTGTGTGTCTGTGTGCGGGTGCACGCGTGCCTAGGCCTGTGGCTATGTACATGGAGGTGCCTATCCCAGGAGTGATCTCCTGGAGCTAGAGCAACAACTGATGAGCCCTGATGAAGGTGCTGGGAACTGAACTTCAGTTCTCTAGGAGAGCAAGCGCATACTTTTTTTTTTTGGTTTTTCGAGACAGGGTTTCTCTGTGGCTTTGGAGGCTGTCCTGGAACTAGCTCTTGTAGACCAGGCTGGCCTCGAACTCACAGAGATCCACCTGCCTCTGCCTCCCAGCAAGCGCACACTTTTAACCACTGAACCATCCCTCTAGGCCTTTTCTGCTTTTTATATAAAGACTGCAATGCAGGGCAGTGGTGGCGCAGGCCTTTAGTCCCAGCACTCAAGAGGCAGAGGCAGGAGGATCTCTGTGAGTTCAAGGCCAGCTTGGTATACAGAGTGAGTTCCAGGAAAGCCAGGTCTGTTTCACAGAGAAACCTGTCTCAAAAATCCAAAACCAACCCCCCCAAAAGTTTCCATTTCCCCATAACCTCACCACATTTGTTGATTTTTTTTTATAATTTATTTTTATTTTTTGCACTGGTATTTTGCCTGCATGTTTGTCTGTGTGGGGGTTTCAGATCTTGGAGTTCACAGGTGTGAGCTATCATGTGGGTGCTGGGAATAGAACCCTGGTCATCAGCAAGAGCAGTTAGTGCTGCTAACCACTGAGACATCTCTCCAGTCCCCTGTTTTTTGTTTTTAATGAAAACATTCTGGCTGTAGTGAGAAATGCTCTCTCTCTCAAAAAACAAAACAAAACACAAACCCCAAATCCACATTTAAAAGTTGTGAGCAGGCAAGTGGTGGCAGCCCTGCTGTTGTTCCCAGCACTCGGGAGGCAGAGGCAGGTGGATGGATCTCTGAGTTTGAGGTCATCCTAGTTTGTAGAGCTAGTTGACTTACACCCCCCTCCCCACCAAAGCTTTAGCTTTTTAAGCACCAGGGGAGGTGGAGCATTTCTATAATCCCAGCAGGCAGGAACATCTCGAATTCAAGATCATCCTGGTCTACAGTGTGAGTTCCAGGACAGCCAGGATTACACAGAGAAACCCTGTGTAGTGTCCCCTCCAAGGAAAAAAGAATTTAAAGGGGGTCTGGTGTTACAGTCCAGAAATAGAACATGCACACACCTAGCTAGCATCTGTAAGGCTCTCTGTTCAGATCTCTCCCATAGCAAAGTCAGCCTGTAACATTTAAGAGTTGCTGTTTAAGACAGACAAGCCTCTTGAATTGCAAACAGAAATTGTCTATCTCTGCCTTCTATAGAGTTTGTATTCATTGAGAAGCTACAGTTGAAATTTTGTAGGAAAATACCTGAAAAGATACGGGTATCTCTGAAGAGATCAACGGAAACAAAACTGAGGCCACCTTTCTGCACCGGGTGCACGTGGAACCCCTGCAAAGCCAGGTCTGCAGAGGCTGGCCAGCCAATTAAGAGCAGCAGAGCCGGGGAGGCTGGAATACTGCAGGTCTGGAGGTTACTGACCTCATTTTAGGCTAGTTCTCACCTCCAGAACACCTTTCCTTGACTGCCCCTGTGTCTTATGACTAATAGGTAAGAACCTTTTAGAATCTACTAACTTAGCACCACTGGACTTAGCTTCCAGGAATCCCAAAGCTAAGAGCTAAGATAGTATCTTGTCATCCGATAGTATCTTGGGCCTATAGAATCGCTTCCCTAGCAGAGGGCAGTGGTGGTACTCACCTTTAATACCAGCACTCTGGAGGTGGAGGTGGAGACAGGTGAGTCTGAGTTCCAGGCCAGCTAGGACTGTTACAAAGAATCCCTGTTTTTAAAAAAAGGGGGGGGTGGGAATGCTTCCTCCCCCAAGCTTCCCCAATGTATCTTTTTTTTGGGCCTTGATTTATGACTTTCTTTGCTGTCTAAAACTATAAAACTTCATGAAATGTTTGCATGGAAGAAAACCAGGCATGCCACATGCCTGTAATCCCAGCACTTGCAAGGTGAAGGCAGAAGGATTAGGAGTTCAATACCAGCCTCGGCTACACTTGGAGAACCGGAAGACAATAAAACCTCAAACAATCAAAACCCCACAAACTAAAGGTGAGGGGTGTGTGTGTCTGGAGAGATGGCTCACTGGTTAAGAGCACTGGCTGCTGCTCTTCCAGACGACCTGGGTGGGTTCTGTTCCTAGCACCCACATGGCAGGTTAACCAACTATAACTCTAGTTTCAGGGATTCTGACACCCTCTGGCCGCCTCAGGCAACAATACACACACTGCACAGATACATGCCCAAGCACAACACTCATACAGTAAATCAAAATGAAAGGTTTTACAAAGAGAAAGGGGAATCTTTTGAGCCAGGCTATAGCTGTACAGCCAGCACCGGGGAGGCTGAGATTAAATACAAGCATCAAATCTGACTTCAAGAGCAGTAATTAAAACCAGTACTGGAGCAGGCATCTGCCCTCTAGAGCTATGGGTAACTGACTTGGCAGAAACCCCACTGTCCACTATTGGACTTTTTGAGTGGTGCACCAAGATGGGTAATCGGAGATTGCTTCAAACTGTTGAACACGAGAAGCCGAACAGGATGAGATTTCGCAACTTCACGTGGCAGAGCGGAACCTGTACGTCAGCTGCAGGTCCACACAGGGAAAAGACAAAAACCCCACCAAGAGTAAAGAGCAGAGCCAGAAGGAAGACGCCCTAACTAGAGTGCTAAGTTAGGGGTTTAGAAGCTGCTTGTCAATAGCAGTGACTCCTCCAGTCCAAAGGTCTAAAGCCGCCTTGTAGCTGTGCCCTTCATCTTGCCTCTCCAAGGCAGAGACACAGGTCAGCGCCAAAACCGCAACCGAGGCAGGGTACAGTGGTGGTGTGCCGTTTCAGCACTTGGAAGGTAGAGGCTGAAGGGTTATGAGTTCAAGACCATCTTTGGCTTCACATCAGGAGTTCAAGGCATACCTATGGCCCCTCTTAAAAAAAAAACTGGGTCGGTGTCCTAAGCCTTTAATCCCAAGAAGATAAAGAGTCATCCTTAGCCACGGGACTTGGATGACAGCTTGGACTCTGTGAGACTCTCTCAAAATCACCTATCAAGCCAAGTAAAATACAAGTAATACAGTACTGGATGTTGAATCCAGGACATAAGCTATGTAAGCAGTGTATCCTCCCCACCCCCCATTCGAGCTACAAACACCCTAAACCTCTACAGTGGGGGGGGGGGGAAGGATAATCAATCCTGCCCGCAAGCAAATTAAGGGCGGAGACCCTCACAGTAAAGAACAAGCTGCTAATTTGAAAATGCAGCAAGATAATAAACATCTGAAAAGCGAGCAGGAGGTGACAGGCTGGGGACCCGGCAAAGGCCAAGGAAATGCAAATCTAAGAAGGCTCCCTGGCTCTCCCAGAGACAGGAAGTCACGCCCTCCCCCTCAGGCCTGATTCCCCCCAACATTTGCCCCTTTCTTCACTGGTAGGTTTTCTACTTAGTACAGCCCATTTAAAATGTAAATCGCACCACCATGCCTCGATCCCAGCACTCGGGAAGCTGAGGCCAGAGACCTGCAGCCAGTTGGGAGTCCAACTGCAACTACCTCGTCGTAGCTCCAAAAGGAATGAGAGACCACAACTTCACAGGGCAGGACCACAACAGCAAACCTCAAGACGAAACAGACCAGCACCAAGGCAGTCCGTTACTCCACAGCTTGAATGGCCGCTGCCAAACCTGGCCTGAAACGCGCCAGCTTCGCTGGGTTCTTCCCCCACTAGAAAGCTTCGGGATAAAACTGGGACTATGGAGGTTCTTGGATGAGGAAAAGGTCTCATACTTGTGACAGGGTCTCACTAAGCTGTCCCAGTGAGCCTTCAGGGGGAGCCGTTTGCCTCAAGGCCCTGAATAAAGTGGGACCACAGGTCTGAGCTACCTATCTGTTTCCTGCTACGTAGCCCTGGTGTCCTGGAACTCACTCTGTAGACCAGCCTGGCCTCAAACTCTGAGATCTGCCTGCCTCTGCTGAGGTTAAAGGCTTGCGCCACCAAGTCTGGCTTGTTTTCTGCTTTAAACAATGATTCCTAGCAACCGGGCGGTGGTGGTGCCCTCTTAATTCAAGCACTTGATAGGCAAAGGCAGGCGGGGTTTTGTGAGTTCGAGATGATCCCTAGTGAGTTTCAGTGTTATCACAAATTCTTGACACCCTAAAACACAGGCAACACACCATCCCTACTTGAAGACACTTCTGTCCCACTCCAAAGGGCCCTTCTCCGTGCCCACGAGCACACTGCGGCTTACCCACAGTTCCTTAAGGTGGCCTTAAGGAACCAGCTCTCCGCAGCACAGGACTTGTTCCGTCCAACCCACAGTCGCGTCTCTCAGCACCTGGAATGAAGTGCGCATCCCAGGTCACGTTGTGGTTTAGTTTGCAGAAAAGCACCCACGTGTCAACACTAAAAGTCCTTAGATGTGAGTTTGCTTGAACAGTATACACAAGTTATTAACAGGGCACTAGGGGTGGGGGTAGGGAGGAGGGAACAATCCGGATCTGAATTCAAGGAGGCAAAGGGCAGGCCAGAGGACAGTGGCTTCTGCCCTGTGTACTAGGGTACATTAACGTAACACCTTTAATGACTTGACAAAGAATTCTGCCTATTTTCCTAGCACACTTTGCAATGAAACTGATGGAAACGCCTTCCCAGTCAAAGACACCGAGGAGAGCGTTGGAAGGTGGAGGCTAGGAAGGGCCTGAGAGCCCGGGTCCCCAGGCTCTCTGCAAAGCTCTGCCTGCGGCGGCCGCTCACCTCGCGCGGCTGCCGCCCCGGTGTCTCACTGTCCCCACTTTCCGGGAGGAGCGATTCTCATTCCCCACCCCGGGGCTGGCCAGGCAGAGCAGGGTGAGAAGCACGGGGACATCTGGGGCCTAGTCCTGAGCAGCCTTACCTGGGAGCCACGAGGTCCAGGCCGGAGGTCACACACGCCAACAAAAGCGGGCCGGGGCGTCTGAGCGCTGGAGGGACTCGCCGGTCGTCGCTGCTGACTCCTCCCCTCCCTCTGCGAAGTTTGCAGGTTTCTAGGCCCAACCCCCCTCGCCATCGGCTTCCCTAGCCCCCTCCCAGTAGGGCCTGAGCCTGCGGGGTATGGTGGCCCACGCCCATAGCCCATACACTCTGGAGGCCAGTTAGGGAGCAAATTTTTGCAAATTAAAATAGCCTCAACGCTGATCTCTGGCTTCACGCTAACCAGCCGGGGAACACACGCACACACACACATCCCTGTCCTGACTTCAGGTTCTGGTCCCAACTACACTAAGCGCCTAGACAGAACCTTGGTGTTAGTTATTGTAGGCGCCTTTCCTGAAGCCGGTTGCTATTGCTGTCACTGGATGGGGCAGACGGCCTTCCTCTCTGTACTTTTCTGACCCTCATCTCTCTGCCCCAGGGCCTTTGCACTAGCTGTCTCTCTGGGGCTTCCTTTCCCAGTTCATGTTTTAAGAGACTCTCCTCAACCCCGAATTCCATAAGTACTGAACTCTGAACCCCAGATCCTCTGGCCAGCACTTCCCTAGAGATGGGATTGCAGACCTGAGAACCAAGAAGTTGGGGGCAGGGTGTATGGGGCCTTGGGTGCATTCTTCAGCTGAGTTACAACACCAATCTGCACTGCCTCAGTGTTTCCAAAGCAGCGCTTTTTCCATCCGCGGGTCTCAGGTCAAATATTAACTCCTGCAGGGATGGTGGCAACACCTTTGTGCATAGGGATTGGAGCTAGCTTGGGCACTA
This sequence comes from Mesocricetus auratus, assembly GCF_017639785.1. Classification (NCBI taxonomy): domain Eukaryota; kingdom Metazoa; phylum Chordata; class Mammalia; order Rodentia; family Cricetidae; genus Mesocricetus; species Mesocricetus auratus. Next base: position 40,991,853 of record NW_024429197.1, read on the forward strand.
TGGTGAGGCCTGTCTCGTAACAAAAACAAAAAGTTAGGTGGCCTCTGAGTCTACCCTTCCTGAAGAAGACACATGCCTCCTAGCTCAAAGCTCCACCATAGATAGATCTCTGCTTTCACTCTCGCACTTCTTTGAGACAATATCTCGCTTTGTAGCCCAGGATAGCCTTCGATTTCCGAGGCAGCTCAGATTGACCACACACTCCAGGCACTCCTCCTGCCTCAGCCTTCCAAGTGCTGGGATTTCAGAAACACACCATGCCCTGTTTCGTTCGTTCTCCTTCTTGACTCCCAGTCAAGTTTCCTTTTTCTGTGTCTCTATTCTCCATTCCTGTATAAAATGTAATTCCAACCAGACCAGACCTGTATCTTCTCACTCACATGTTTATTCGCGATGTCCAGGGCAATGACTAGCATGTTCTACAGCCTCTTGTTGAATGAAGAAATAATGTAATAATGTAAGGGAGCCCACCCCTCCTGCCACAGCTGACCAGATGCTATCACTAAAGGTGCACCACATTTTCTGCAAGATTAAGAAGGTTGGTGCTAGCTGGGTGGTGGTAGCACATGCCTTTAATTCCAGCACTAGCAAGGCAGACACAGGTGGATCTCTGTGAGTTCGAGGACAGCCTGAAACAGCTAGTTTCAGGACAGCGAGGGCTGTTACACAGAGAAAACTTGTCTTGAGAAACAAACAAACAAACAAACAAAAACAAAAAGCAGAAGGTTAGTGCTAGAGAGATGGCTCAGTAGTTAAGAGCACTCGTTGCTCTTCAGAGCACCCAAGTTCAATTCCCAGCACCCACAAGGTGGTTTACAACAACCTGTAACTCTAGTTTCAGAGGATCTAATGCCCTCGGCTCCTGACATCAAGGACACCAAAGCGCGCGCGCGCGCACACACACACACACACACACACACACACACACACACACACACGCCAGTGATATACATAAAATAAAATGAATAAATAAAAAGAGAAGGGTGGGTTGCTGGATGTGTTGGCACACACCTTTAATCACAGCACTGGAGAGGAATAGGCAAGTGATCTCTATGAGCTGGAGGCCACCCTGCTACACACTGTTTGAGTTTCAGAACCACCAGACCTGTATACTGAGACTCTGTCTCAAAAAGAAGGGTGTGCTGGTCATTTGTCCTGAGTTAGAGACTTTGGGGTTCTGGGTGGCTGGACTCAGGTAGAAGGTGGGCTGTATTAGGTCACACAGCTAGCTAGGGAATAGTAAAACCTCACCAAGTTCATGTAAGTGAACTTTTAAGATGATTTACTTCCTCTTCGACCTTGTCGTCCTTTTTACTTTTCTATTGATGTGATGAGCCAGCATAACCAAGGCAGTTTAAAAGGGGGCTTACGGTTTCAGAGGGCTAGAGTCCATGGCCATCTTGGCGGCAAGCATGGCAGCAGGCAGGCAGCGTGACTCTGGAGCAGCAGCTGGGACACAGTTGCTTGAGACACATCTAGAGACACAGCCATGAGGTGGAGAAAGAGACCCGGAACTTCTTTTGAAACCTCAAAGCCCTTCCAATGAGTGGCACACCTCCTCCAGCAAGGCCACACCTCTGAATCAACTGTTCCACCAGCTAGGGACCAGCTATTAAAACAAATGAGCCGGGGGGGGGGCATTGTCATCTAAGTAACCACATTAATGAATCCCCTTAAATAAAAAGAACCAGCGGTGATGATGCAAACCTTTAATCCCAACACAAGATTTAATCCCAGGCAGAGGCAGGCAGATCTCTGAGTTCGAGGCTAGCTTGGTCGACAGAGTGTTTGTTCCAGGACAGCCGGGGGTGGGAGTGGGGGAGTAGAACGGGTGGGGACAACATGATGACAACAGGGGACTCATCTGTGAAAGGGCTTGCCTTATAGCCCTGGCAATCTGAGTTTCATTCCAGGAGCCACGTAAAGGAAAAAGAGAACCAATGCCACAGAATTGTCCTCTGAGCTCCTCAATGGCATTTAGAATGTGCTACACACACACACACACCCACACACACACACACACAATAACCTAAGTTCTAGCAACAAGGCTCCCAACAGTGCCCATCCTAGAAGTAGGGGTGAGGCCACAAGCACCCACACACTCACATTCATGTGTTGCTGAACGGTGGTCAAGGGCAACTATCGCAGCTGGTCAATGGGAAACAGACAACCGGAAGGCAGTGGAACCTGGCCTTAGGGGCTAAAACCAATTCCGCGGGATATAATCCTTCCTGTGCTGTCTGTTGAGAGCCTGGTTGGCTGTGAGCCTGACATTCTGAGAACTGGGTTTCGGAGAAGTCATGAAACCACTCACGGCAGGCGGATCCTTCTTTCCAGATTCCTTGTCCACCTACCTGCCAGGAGCGCTGGTCAAAAGCTTCAGACGCATGGTGTCTCTTGCGCCACCGCGCGGTTATCTGAGGTATCGCATGCTTCTAACTCCAAAGCCCCGCAGCAGGGGAGCAAGTTTAGAAGGATGGGGCGCTCTTGCCTGGATCTCATTCTTGCCTAGAAGGTGCCTAAGCGGGGTGGCCTGGCCTGCCTGGACCTCTCGGTTTCAGCAGTCCGAGTTCCCTCAGTTAGATAAAACCTCATCCTTGGTTCCATGCAGAAAAGAATTCAAGAAGAGGAGCCGATATGAAGCAGAATTTATGTTTATTAAAAAGCATTAAATATAGAAAAGAAGGCTCTGGGGAGTAAAGTCTAAAACTTGTGGTGTGGGTTTCTCCCTGAGTCTGACTTCATTCTCTTTAAAATGGCGCTTTCTCCCAAGCTGGTGGGTTTTGAAGCCGATGGCTTAGAAGGCTGGGACTTTGGATGGGAGATTACCGAAGCTTACAGGGCAGGATTCCAACTGATAGGAAAGTCGTGCATTCCACGGATGCAAGAAGGCAGGGAAGCATCCCTGTAAGCAAAACCAGCTGTTTCTTTTGTAAAAGATTTCTTTTCATTTTATGAAAAAGAATTCAGGCTGGTGTGATGGCCCATGCCTGTAACCCCAGCACTTAAGAGGCAGAGGCAGGTGGGTTTCTGAGTTTGAGGTCATTCTACTCTATTGAAACCCCATCTCAAAACAAACAACAAACAAGCAAACAAAAACTCAAAGAAACAAAGGGTCTGGATGTAAGGATTCAGGCACTGTGCTGGCCTGCTCCTGACACCTGGGAGAATGCACTCAGGCAGTACCCTGGTCAGCCCAGGGTTCCAAGGTTGCTTGTCTGCACGCAGGTGCAAAGGACCCCTTTAAAAGACAGACCCCGCCCATTTATGCTCTTCTCTCTCTCTCTCCTGCTGTTCTCCTGGGGCAGACAGGACTTTTCCTGTCTCCTCTCCTCTCCTCCCCTCTCCCTCCCCTCCCCTCCTCTTCTCTCCCCTCCTCTCCTCCCTTCCCCCTCCTCTCCCTTCCCTAATCCCTCCTCTCCCTGTCTCTTTCATACCCCCTTCCCCCCCCCCCCGTTTCTAATAAAACTTCTCACTAAGCTCTGTTTGTCCCTCAGCCTCAGTCACCCTCTCCTGCCATGGAACCTGCAAGACTCCCCACGAGCTTTATCGTAACACTGGAGACATGGCTCTTTTGAGAGCACTTACTGCTATCCAAAGGACCTGAGTTCAGTTCCCAGAGCCCATGCTGGTTGACTCACAACTAACTCCAGCTCCTAAGAAATCTGATGCCTCCAAGGGAACCTACAATCATGTGAACACTGCCCCCATAGCTAAAAATAATGAAGTATATCTTAGAAAGAATACGAGATTGAAATTTTGAAGGCTTGAGAGATGGCTAAGGCGTTAAGTGCACTTCCTGCTCTTCGAGAGCACCCGCTGGTGTCTCACAACTGTAACTCCAGGGATAGGAGATGCGAGGTTCTGTACTGGCCCACTTAGTACACATAAACTCATGCAGGCAAACACACGCATAAATAAGTCTTATTAAAAATATTTTAATTTTTAAATATAGTTCACTTGTATGCATAGGTGTTTTGCCTGCAAATGGATCTGTGCACCACGTGCTTGCAGTGCCCTCTGAAGTCAGAAGAGGGCGCTGTACCAACTGAGCGACATTCCCAGCCCAGACTGAAGATCCTAACAGGACACTGAAGAGCTGTTCTAAAGGACAAAATGAAGTTAGATGCAGAGATTAAATGTGTACACCATAAGTCATGTGTCTGCCTGCTCCTTAGTCAGCTGCCTTGATTCAGAAATATCTACACATAAAAACATTCTGGCTGGGGCATTGGTGGCACACGTCTTTAATCCCAGCACTACGGAGGCAGAGGCAGGCGGATCTCTGTGAGTTCGAGGCCAGCCTGATCTACAGAGCGAGTTCCAGGACAGCCTCCAAAACAATACAGAGAAACCCTGTCTCGGGAAAAAAAAAAAGCATTCTGTACTTTTATTTTTCTCGTTCATTTACCTCTTGGGCTAACTCCAGCTAATGATATTAATAATAGACTTAAGTGGTCAAAAAATAACACGTGATTTTAAGAAAACGACTTTTGCAAATTACTGTCTTTTTGGTGTATTGTAAATTCTGATGGCGACAAACCTTTTTGGCACAGCAATTACTCACTAGTCCTGTGGAGAGGGCAGGGTCCTGAGGAACCTGATGCATGAAGTCCCACAATTACCTCACTGACAGACTTTTAGGAGCATGCCTAAAAGGATCATGTGTAAAGAAAGATGCAACAACATGCATTATTTCAAAATGTGTATTTAAGGTCATTCCACCAAAATTAAGCAAAATTACACTTAGAAAGCATTAATGCAGCTATCTTTATCTTTTAAGGTACATTTTCATCTGGGCTTCATTTGGTCTCTGCTGCTTGAGATGTTCATACAGGTATCATTCACACAGAACACTGAAGCTGGTGGCTTCTCATGAACTGGGAGACGGGATCCTAACAAAGCCATGTATCTTAGATACATTAGAAATTCTAAAAACCCTATGGAATTTCAAAAACCTTAATACCAGTCATGGAGATGCATTGTCAACATAAACCTGAGGCACTCTGCACTTTGGAATAGCCACAAAAATATTACAGCAAGAGTTAATGCACTTTGTGATTACATCTACTCAAAGGGAGTCTCAGTTAAAATCCTCACTGATTAAATACCATTTTACATTAGGGCCCATTAAGTCCAGGTGATTATTGAATAATTTGCAGCATGAGTTATAGTTAAACAAAGCTGGAATACAGTCAATGCTGACCCTGTGATCACCTTTCAGGGTGGGCTTCTTTGTTTTCAACAGAAGATCCTACAGAACTCAGTGACTAGCATCCCCTCCCAGCCCATATCCCTCTAGGAGTCCTCTCCGGCTTCTGCTACAGTAGCTTTCTTAGCTGCAGAGCTGCAGCCAATAGGAGGAGGAGGAGACTGGGAAACCCAAGCTGAGCGCTGATTCCCAGGTCACTGATCCTTTTCTATGTTCAAATGCTGCACATTGACTTGGGGCTGAGCTACTGTGCAGGCTGGTGTGGAGGTAAGGGAAAGCAAACCGAACTTGTCACTCACTTTGAGTCAGGCCGAGGATGCCCAGACTTGCTCATCTCTCCAGTGTGGTCTACGGGTGGGAGGGGGATGGGTGACCCCACCTGCTAAGATGCCCATCACTCCGTGTAGCTTTCCAGCAATGTGAGCTAGCGTGGCGAGGATTCAGGACTACTTGCTTCTGTGGGGATCAAGGCACACTTGATGAGCAGTGTGCACGTGTGAAACTCAGAAACAAACCTTTTCAGAATGCTGAGTAGACTACAGAATCTACAAATGGACTCCTCAAAATCACCAATGACAACAGATGTAGCTAGAGGCAGGGAGTGGAGATCGACTTGACTGTGAGACACACGGAAGAGACTGCAGTAATTCCCAGCAGCAGAGTATGAACAGTTCATTGTGGGGAAGTTAATTGCACTGCTAATGTTTTCTGCCTTATTTGAAGAGACAAATTAGCATAAGTAAATCACGAGTTAAGATGACAAGCTAAACCTTTGCTTCCACTCATTAGATGAAACCGAGGGAGCTTGCAGTTAAGCCTCTGTGGGAAGGATGTGGGAGGGATGAGGGCAGGAAGCAGAGGCTGCAGCTCCAGTCTCTGTAAACAGAATCGGAGCAGTGACGATGCTGACTTTTAGCTGAGGCAACTTTTCATCCCAACTGGAAGCCACAGAATTGTGTATTTCCGTACGTCATGACCAGGATCAGTGCTCACGGCAGCACAGTCAAGGCTACAGTCCCTGTCTGCTGCTTCAGAATGGCGACGGCTTGCTCATGAGTAACACCTTCCAGGGGCTCGCCATTGACAGCTAAGATCTGGTCACCTCGTTTTAATCGGCCGTCCTCAGCAGCTGCTCCCTGTGAGCAGGAAACAAAACAAAATTACTAGGAATATTGCATGAAATTATCTACACACACACACACACACACACACACACACACACACACACACGTATATATGACGCTCCAGTGAATTTCCTTCCATATATATAAATACTCTATAATCTGAGTAAAACAACCCAAACCCAAAACAGAGCTGATCTGAAGAGTTCAGATCTGGTACATTCCGTCTGTACGCTCATCATGTTCAAACTCATGTTGCAGACTGCCAGGGCTTCCAAGCACTGCCCCTAAATTTTCTGAGTTAGTCTGAATCATCATCATCTATCTTCCTTTCCCTCCCTCCCTCCCTCCCTCCCTCCCTCCCTCCCTCCCTCCCTCCCTCCCTCCCTCCCTCCCTCCCTCCCTCCCTCCCTCCCTCCCCCTCTCTCTCTCTCTCTCTTTTCTACAGGGTTCACCATGTAACTCTGCTGGCCTAGAACTCACTATGTAGCCCAGGCCAGCCCCGGAGTCACAGCGATCACCTGTCTCTACCTTCTGAGAAGGCCTATCTATTTTTTGTTGGCTGCTGAGATGACTAAGACTTCAGGTGGCTCTGACTTTAAGGTTTCTTTAAAAAACTACGTGCCTGTGTGTAGGTATGTGCACATGAGAGCAGGTGCCTGAGGGAGGCCAGAGACCAGATCACTCAACTCCCCGGCAGCTGCAGCTCCAGGCAGTCATGAGCCGCCTGATTTGGGGACTTGGGTGCCGGGAGCCGGACTCTACAAGATCAGCACACACTCTTAACTCCTGAGCCATCTTTCCAGCTCATGAACTTGAAGTTTTCAAGAAAGCATACACCTGACTGGCAGTACCCTACGAGCCTGCTGGTGGGATGGACTCTCTGATGTAGACAGGTCACATTCCTGGAGCGGTGAAGAGTCACTAGGGGCTACATTAAATAGCCTTTTATTCAAGGAAACGGAAATTTTGATGTATAAACCTACACCCTATGTTTCACAGCTCCAGAAGCCTGAGAAGGGAGCGTGTGAGGGAAAGAATGTCCCACGTGAAGGCAGCATGGGTTCTGCGCTCTGTGTGGGAAAAACAAGGTCAGGGTCATCTTAGAAAAGCTTTATGGGGGCGGGGATCTGTCAGCTTTAGGTGTACTGAGTCTCTATTTTATTTTATAATTTGGATGTCCCGGCCAAATTTAACAAGCAAAATGAGAAAGAGAAAGATTCGGTTATCTCCAGTGCTATAGGGCCAGAAATAATGGTTGTTGTTATTAGCTGCATTGGAATATGCTTTCAGAATATTTTCACATTGTGTGTGTGTCGCAGTGCATGTGTGAAGGTCAGAGAGCAACTTTTGGGAATCAGTCCTCTCTTTCACCACGTTGGTTCTGGGGGTCAAACACAAGCCATCAGGGTTGCAGGAAAGTGAGCCATCTTGACAGCCCCATGGAAAGTCTTCTACCAAGACTAACTACACTAAGTGGGCTATGAGCCAGGGCTTAGACATTTCTTCTTTTAGATTCAGAAACTTTAATTTTTAGGTAGATTTCACTTTTTAAAAAGTAACATTCCAGCCAGGTGGTGGTGGTGGTTACATGCCTTTAATCCCAGCACTTGGGAGGCAGAGAGGCAGGGGGATCCACAGAGCTAGTTCTAGGACAGCCAGGGCTACACAGAGAAACCCTGTCTTGAAAAGCAAAGCAAAGCAAAATGGCACATTCCTTAAAAAATAAAAACATTACAAACAAACAAAACCAAAAACCAAGCTAGGTGTGGTGACTCATGCCTACAATCCAGGTACTGGGGATGGGGCGTTGAGTGGGGGATCAAGGCCATCCTTGGCTACACAGTGAGTTCAAGGCCAGCCTGAGCTACACGAACTCCTACCTCAAAAGTGAAACAACTCCCCCAAGCAAACACAAAAGAAAGGACAGCCAATAGTCACCTCCAGCATGCTATTCTCACTTGCGGGCTTCCATGGGAGGCCTTTCCAGGGGAAGTTGAAGGGGCTTCCCTCAGCACTTTAGGACACTCTCCCCTCCCACTGGGGTCATCCCGCTCTGGCCGATGATGGTTTGTTTCTTTGTTGGTTTTTAGTTTTTCCATTTATTTATTTAGTTTTAGACAAAACTAGCCTCAAACGTTAAGCCACTCTCCCAGGCCGCGGTCTTCCAAATGCTGGGATAACAGACACATGCCAGCAAGCCTGGAGATGGGTGCTTTTAAACGCACCAATATTACATATCGGTGTCACTTTCAGCTATGTGTTCTGATGACGCCCCCCAACCACACTGTTTCTAACAGCGCCCCTTGAGAACAATGGTCACAACTACTTGAAGTGTTCCACATGTCTTTAGAGGATAGAGTGTATATATCCACCTCAGGCTGGGTACCACCGATGCACTGTGAAGCTGCCTGTGATTAGCTCCCTCCCCTCTGATTAGCTGCAGTTCATTAGATAAATGATTCCCACTCTGTCTAGTGTGCCATAACCACACTCTACCAAGAGGGACAGATGTGGCTGTCTAGTGTCATCCAAAAGCAAATGCCCATTGATTCAAGAGCCCAGTTAGCAGGCAAGATCTGTGCAAGCAGGCTTGTGTTAATATAAGCAAAACTTTCTAGGAAGATAAGGATCTATCTTTACTTCTTTGAAAACCTTTTCTGCCAGATGCTGGTGGCACATGCCTTTAACACCAACACTCGGGAGGCAGAAGCAGAGCCAGGTGGATCTCTGTGAGTTCAAGGGTAGCCTGGTCTGCAGAGTGAGTTCCAGGACAGCCAAAGCTATACAGAGAAACCCTGTTGAGAGAGAGAGGGAGGGAGGGGGGAGAGAGAGAGGGGCGGGGAGAGGGGAGAGAGGGGAGAGAGAGAGAGAGAGAGAGAGAGAGAGAGAGAGAGAGAGAGAGAGAGAGAGAGAGAGAGAGAGAGAGAGAGAGAGAGAGAGAGAAGAAAACCTTTTCATTTTTAAAAATTAGCTGGGCATGGTGGCTCATACCTTTAATCCCAGCACTTGGGAGGCAGAGGCTGGTGGATCTCTGTGAGTTTGAGGCCAGTCTGGTCCAGGGCTGTTACACAGAGAAACACGGTCTCAAAAGATAAGCCGGGCGTTGGTGGTGCACGCCTTTAACCCCAGCACTTGGGAGGCAGAGGCAGGCGGATCTCTGTGAGTTCGAGACCAGCCTGGTCTACAGAGCGAGTTCCAGGACAGCCTCCAAAGCCACAGAGAAACCCTGTCTCGAAAAAACCAAAAAAAAAAAAAAAAGATAAATACATAAATAAATATTAAAAACACTTTTTAGTTCTGTGAGAATTTCAGACAGTATTTTTATCAAGAATCTTTATTTCTTTAGGAACACAATTCAATAGAAAGCCACTGGATCAATTAATGAATAAATTATTGCAGTTTTACCACTGAATAAAATGTGGTAAGAAGCCGGGGGTTGGTGGTGCACGCCTTTAATCCCAGCACTCGGGAGGCAGAGGCAGGCGGATCTCTGTGAGTTCGAGGTCAGCCTGGTCTACAGAGTGAGAACAGCCTCCAAAGCCACAGAGAAACCTTGTCTCAAAAAACTAAAAAAAAAAAAAAATGTGGTAAGAAGCCAGGTGTGGTGGCACAGGCAGGAGCAGCAGGATCAGGTAACACAGTTCAAGACCAGCCTGGGTCACAGCATGAATGAGCCAAAAAATAAACTCACAAATAAATAACTGAAAGAAAAAGTTGGGGTGTTTATCCTAAGTACTTTTCAAATGTCTTCAAAATTTACGATAAAATTAAATGCTAATCTACAGCTCACAGTGATATTAAAAACGATTACTCTAGAAGCCATGTAGAAGCAGGGGAATAGTGGACACTGATTCCCCGGGGCATGCTGGGAGTAGTGTGAGGTTTTGTTTGCTGTTTTGCTTCCTTTATTTAAGACAGGTTCTAAAATGTGGCCCAGGTTGACCTTGAACATACAGTCATCACTGTGTCAGCCTCCTGAGTGCTGGGATTACAGGTATGTGCCTGAACCTGGTTTGGAAATAGTGTTAACTCCTGAGTCACTAGGACTTGCTATTAGACCAATGTATCAAGTACCTTGCAGAGGCAATCTTAATCTCTACAACCTCGTAGTGACCTGAGGATTGCAGAGCTTCTAACCCTTCCTTCTTTGCCTGACACTGTGTGTGTACACATGTGTGCTTGCCTGTGCATGATTTTGTGGAGGCTAGCGGCTAATGGTTGGGTATCTTCCTCTATCAGTATCCTTTTTTATTTCCACTGTTATTTTCTGAGATAGTGTCTCTCACACCTGGTGCTCACCAATTCAGCTGGACTGGTTGACTTGAGAACCTGGGATCGCCTGTCTCTGCCCCACAGTGCGCCTTCTGTGGGTGGCATCTCAACTCAGGTCTTCATGCTTACAAAGCAGGCACCTGGCCCACTAAGCCAGCTCTATAGCCCCAGGACATCTTTCCCTCACTCTCTCCCTTGCTGTCCGAGAACTCGATCTGTAGACCAGGCTGGCCTTGAACTCACAGAGATCCACTTGCCTCTGCCTCCTGAACATTAGTTTAGTGTTGGGATCAAAGTGTGTGCCACCACACCAAGACCCCAACTTTCATTCTTACAGGAGAAAGCTAAGTCCCTTGCAGCCTAGGGTAACGCATGCATCCAGAGTCAGCCCCCGGGGCGGGTGCTGCTGCTGCTGAAGATGCTGCTCTAATCTGAGTGCCAGCTTCCACTGGAGTACAGAGAAAATTGCTGCCTGGGATCCCAGTCTTGACACTTCCCTCCCCGGGTCGGGGTTTCCTATGAGACCTAAATGAAATACCCAAACCCCAACCCCTTAAGCACAAACCACAGCAAACCAGTACAAAGCACTTACAATCTCACTAGCTTTGATTTTAAAAGAACAGTAAAAAGAAAAAATACCTTTGCAAATATAGTCTTGACATATATTGGCAGGTCTCCGTGTGGACTTCCATAACCCCCTACAATACTAAGCCCCAATCCTGCAGAGCCTTTCTCCAAAGTAATAATCTTAGGTGCAGGTGTTCTGAAAGCACAACACATGCTGTTTAATTTGAGAGCAGACACTGAGGGCGTTCATTTTAAGGGAAGCACACAGATTTGAGAGAGACTTCCACACTGCAAAGTCATGAGTGCTGTTTTGTCAAATCCGACTCTCAGGAAGCAGTCTGGAAATGCTGCTGGACACTTTTCATGCCGCGCCAGCTCATCAGTGCTCTTGAGGTGTCGAGTTTTCGCTCGCAGCGTCCACCGCTGCCTAATTAAAACATTCACTGCAATGGCAACACACCTTACCCTATGCACGGCGCCTTCCTCCTCCTTCTTATGTGGGCTGGATTGGCCTTCGACAGCTCAACCTCTTGCTTTTGCCTCCTAAGCTCCGAGATTTTTTACTTCAGCTATTATACCCACCTCTATGCTTAGTTCTTAATTCATTTGCTTTGTTTTATTCAGATGGGATCTTGTTGTGTAGCCTGAGCTGGCCTCTTTTCTGTGTGTGCGTGTGTGTTGTGTGTGTGTGAGTGTGTGTGTGTGTGTGTGTGTGTGTGTGTGTGTGTGTGTGTGGTGTGGGACCGGGGATAGTACCAACAGCCTTGCACCTGCTAGGCTCCTAGGAGCTGTAGCACTGAGCTACACAACTAGCCCGTTTTTATTTTATTTTATTTTTGAGACAAGGTATTGTTAAGTTATGGAGGGTCACCACGTAGCTCAGGCTGGCCTTGAGATTATAATGCTCTTGCCTAAGCCCCCTAAGAAGCTAGAATTCTAAGCATGTACAACAAGGTTGGGCCCAATTTTCTTTTTTCAAGACAGGGTCTCTCTGTGTAGCTCTGGCTGTCCTGGAACTCATTCTGTAGACCAGGCTGTCCTTGAACTCACAGAGCTGCCTGCCTCTGTCTACTGAGTGCTGGGATTAAAAGTGTGTGCTTGCCACCCGGCTAGCTCAGTCGGTAGAGCAAGAGACTCTTAAAGGCATGTGCTACCACTGCCTGGCTGCTTGGCCTAATTTTTAATGTGTTTGTTACATGTAATATATGTACTTAATGTGCTTGTGTACATGTCAAAGTCAGAGGACAACTTTTAGTGCTTACTCTGTCTTCTAGCACATGGGTTCCAGGGGTGAACTGAGGTCGCCAGTCTTGGCAGCCAGTGCCTTTACCCACTGAGCCTTCTCGCCAAACCCCCGTCCCCATTTTGAAGCGTGCTTTGAACTGTAGCTCAGGTTGACCTGGAACTCACTCTGTAGCCTAGACTAGCTTTGAACTCACGGCAATCAGGATTTCTTCCTCGGCCTCCTGAGAGCTGGGATCACAGGATCACAGATAAGCTTTTAACCTTATCTTAGTCAAAAATCGAGAACTATCCTGTGGTTTAAAATCTGGCCTATTTTGTTCAAAGACAGATGTGAGGACTGCATAGTCGGCAACACAGAGGTCGTGCCAGCATGATGGAAGCCTGCCGTCCCCAGATGAACCCCGAGCCAGTAGTGGCAGGCTAACGCTTGGCAACACGTGTCCCCAGCTCTCCTCCCAGGGTGGGAAGACCCTCCTCCAAGGCCACCTGGAGTAGGGTGTTCTCCACCCTTCGGGAGGGTGGGCCCAGTCTTTCTGCCCTTGGTCTCCCTCCCTCCACCCTACTGTAACTGCACATCTCTACCTGTTCCTCCTGTCCTAGCTACCCATGTGCTCCCAGCAAACTCAGGGTCACTGCTGTAGAAACAGGAACTACAACCCAAGAGGGGAGAAGTGTGTCACCAGTGTGAAGCAGGACGGGTAAAGACAACCCGCTCCGAATACGTGACTGAGATTTTCGTCAGTGTGGAAGTCTTCTCTCTCAGACAGCATTACTGAAATTCAAATCACACACATGTGCTCAAGCCATCTAACCTCAGCTTACCTGAGGCCAGTTTATTATTCCTAAATACTAGTTTTCTTTTGACATAGGGTCTTATGTAGCCAGTGTTGGCCTTGAACTGGCAGTGTAGCCAAGGGTGACCTTGAATTTCTGGCCCTTATGTTTCCAACTCCCAACGGCTGGGATTAGAGGCTTGGAACACCAGGCTTGTTTTTTTGTGGTCTGGAAACCAAACCAAAGGCTTCATGCATAGCAGGCAAGTGCTGTACCAACTGAGCGACACCTCAGCCCTTCTCCCCATACTATACTATCCAAAGGGTAAAAACCCAAAGAAGTCTGGGGTCCCCATCCCTACCATCTGATTTGTGGTGGGAGGGCCCCATTCTTCCTCTTCCTTTTGAGACAAAGCTGTGCCGTACAGTCTGGCAGGCCTTGAACTCACAGTGATCCTCTTGCGGCTGCTCCTCAAGTGCAGGGATCACAGGTGTCTAGCACCATGTCTGCCTGGCTCGAGGAGGCACACACTCTGTACTGGCAGCATACCTTGCCTTGTGGCAGCATGCATGTCTGAGAGACAGTCACCTGTTATGAACACAGCCACTCACATGTCAGAAAACTTCGATTATGCTGCTCTGATTAAACTTAGCCTAACTAGTTTTGGGTTGGTTTCCATCTGGTTGACACTAATAGTCCTTGCTTGTTGATGTGATTTGATTTTTTTTAATAGTAGTTGTCTACTGCTATAGCCTGAGGTGTACAAATTGTGGATGGCTTTGAATGCTACCCTGCTTAGCCTGATTCTTTCAAAACTCACCATCAGCTTCTCCAATTACTGGCCCCCAACCCCCCAACAAACACACCCCAAGTCAGGCCCCTCGGCAATGGCTTCAAGAGCCCTGAGCTCCCTGAACTTAATTTCCCTTACTAGCCCTTCCACAGCCATGAATTTACAGGTCTACTTTTCCTTTAAGCCTAGGTAGGGTCACATCTTTACAAACATTCCCGTGTTTAGACCCTCAGGACTCAGTGCAGTGCCTGACCTTAGAGAGGTACTCAGTACACATCTGTTGAAATAATGAAGTGTCCCTACAAGGAACAGTGATGACATCACAGTGCCTTTCTCTCTCTGCAGCCTCCTGAGTTTGCTGAGCAATGACCCAGTTCAGGATCTAGCCTGATTTTGGCTGCTTTTGCAGACATGGCCCCTATTGCCAAAGAGAAATGAGGTGCTCAAGGTTAGCATGTTAGAACTGGCCTCAGGACCACCAAGTCCTTAGGGACCTGCATTCCTGGGCCCACTGGCAATCTGGAGCATGTGTTAGCATGTCCATTTATCTCATAATACCTTAATATTTCTTCTCTGGAAATAATCTCTAGTGTTTGTGTGTGTGTGTGTGTGTGTGTGTGTGTGTGTGTGTGTGTGTGTGTGTGAATCTAAATACCTGTGGAGTCTCGAAGAGGGTGCTGCATCTTTTGGAACTGGAGTTATAGGTGTCTACAAACTGCTGACATGGGTGCTGGGAACTGAACTCAGGTCCTCTTGAAGAACAGTATGTGCTCTTAACCTCTGGGGTACCTTCTCAAGCCATGCCTTAACATTTCTTTCTTTCTTTTCTTTCTCTCCCTCCTCCCTCTCTCTTTGTCTCTGACTCTCTCTTTTTTGAGACAGGGTTTCTCACAATAGCCCTGGCTGTCCTGGAATTCACTAAGTAAACCAGGCTGGCCTTGAACTCACAGAGATCTGTCTTCCTCTGCTTCCCTAGTGCTGGGATTAAAGGTGTGAGCTACCATCTCCCAGCTCTCTTTCTTTCTTAATGCCAGGGTTTCTCTATTATGTAACTCTGGCTGTCCAGGAACTCATTATGTAGACCAGGCTGGCCTTGAGCTCGCAGAGTGCTTCCTCTGCTTCCCCATTGCTGGGATTAAAGGTGTAGCCACTGTGCCTGGCAGAAACCAGTTTTTAAAGACACTCAGGTATTAGCTGTGGATTTGTTTGTGCTGACAGCCCCTGCCAGAGCTGTGTGTTAGAGAAAAGGACCACATGACAGGGGCAGCCCTACCCTTCTATAAAGACATCATTTTCACATGCATCTCAGGGTGCCCTTTGCCTTGCAAAGCCCTTGCATCAGCTCCAAGTGCTGGAACTACGTGTATGAGCCAACAGAGCCAGCTGGTTTTTCTTTCCTTTTTTTCTTTTGAGAGACAGGATGTCATGTACCCCAGGCTTACCTTAAGCTTGCTATATAAACAAAATGGGTTTGGAGTTTTGGTCCTTCTGTCCTAACCTCTTGAGTACTGGGATTATAAGTGTGTTGTCATGTTCAGTTCAATGTGGTACGGAGGATGAACCAGGGCATTGTAATGCTAGGAAAGTACTCTACCAGCTAAGCTCCAGCACTAACCTCTCCAACTCGACTTTGTTTTAAAGAGTACCTTGAAAATGCTCATTTTCCTATTTGGTCATATTTGATGGCATGTATCATGAGGAAAAAAGTAGAACCGCCTTAATATTCTTTCTTTACTAGACACACCCAAAAGTATCATTTAGCCCCTTGTGGATGGCTGTGATCATGAGCTCCTTAAGTGAACAGTCCACCAACAGCATTTACTGAGTACACACGTGACCAGGTGCTGACAGTGCAGTGACGGCAGCTTCAGGCAGAGTGCTCCAAGTGCAGCTGTTCTCTGCCTGTCTGGTCCAATGACCCTAGGGAACCTGCTGAGACCAGATGCCCAGATCTACAGGGGACCTTCTCCTCGGAGTCTCCACGAACAGGGTCTTGGAGTGTGTGTGCAGGCACATACACAGGCGAGTGTGAGATTTGCTTTTCTCCTTCTACTATGTGGGACCCAGGGATTGAACTCGGGTCATTAGACTTAGTGGCAAGTGCCTTTACATGCTGAGCCATCATGCTGGCCTCCTGCTCTTACTCGTACATCATTTTAGTTCTGGAAACATTGCTTTTTTTTTTTTTTTTTTTTGGTTTTTACGAGACAGGGTTTCTCTGTATTGTTTTGGAGGCTGTCGGTCCAGCCTGGCCTCGAACTCACAGAGATCCGCCTGCCTCTGCCTCCCGAGTGCTGGGATTAAAGGCGTGCGCCATCACCGCCCGGCTTTGAAACATTGCTTTAATGAACAACTTTGCAATGACTAGCTGTAATGACACATGCTAGCAAAGGGGACAGCAAGACTTCACCTTAGCTGAGTGAGTTAAAGAAATGTGACTCCTTGAATCTTAGAGCAGGGAGGACCTGGGCTGTAAGCCTGCAGTTTCTTAGGACAGAATTCATAGGCTTGTGTCAAGCCAATGAGAAGCAGTGTGAATACAGGCCCTACCATGGTCTCCAAAGGATCCTAGGGTGGAACACAGCCTTGTGTGAAACAGAGCAGTCTTGGCACCTTGTCAGAGCTCATCTAGGTCAGGAGAACATAGCATGCACATTCCTCTGCTCTGAGATCACAGGTTAGAACCTGACACTCAGGGGCTAGGCCACTCTACATAAGACTACTCACTCCATGTCTTCTGGATGGTGGTCAGCAGTTGGAGAGCCAAGCTGGGAGCCTGCAGACATGATTTCAAGCTGAGTCGCTATGGCACTTATATTGGTGTCTGCCACAACCTGGGGATGACAAGGTATTTTACTATAAGTTGCAAAAATGCTGGAGAAACCATGGTTGCATTATAACCCTCATTCAACTTGCATGTAGCATTGGACAGAATGGATTGTTCATTTTCTCTTTCCTCTCACTCTCGTCTTTCTCCCTTTCTTCTCCCCCATTTCCCAATGCAGCCTCCCCAGTGCTGGGATTTCCGTGTGGCCCTCCATGCTGGGCTGGAGGCTTTGACTCTCCTGTAAGCTATTTCTTTCATTTGACCCTCCCCACCCCCTTCCTTATTCTTTTGTGAACTGGGGACTGAAGCCAGAGGCTCCTACCTACACTATCGCTCACCTTGTCCCCAGTCCCTCCTTTTAAAGACTTCAACAGGGCCGGCAGGGTCTCCCTAAGCTGCACAGTCTGTCTGTGGGCCAGCCCCTCCTGGGCCTCCCAGCAGCTGCTGGACCACAGGCTGGTGCCACCTGGCCCGGCTCCAGTTACTACTCTTCCACCTTTCCGACCTTGCCATCCTCTCTTCCAGACCCTGTCTTTTTGATCTGCAGTGTCTCATGCAGAGTTTAAATACCGTCTGGGGATGATAATCCCCAACTCTATCTCCGGCTCTACCGTACTTAAGCCCGAATCCATGTGATGCGTCCCCACTGAGCTCCCCAGTGGTGTCCATCAGGAACCCAGAGCCAACATGCCTCCAGCCTGTGCTTCTGCAGCCTTCCACATCCCAGATGACCGCGGCCTGTTCTCAAAGCCCACAGACCTCTTAGATGCTGCAGGCTGCACCATAAAGTAAGTTATCTTGTGTGCAGTTTGAGCGGAGCTGTCTCACTAGCTGCCCGACCTCACTTTTCTGCAGCAGCCAGAACCACGCTAACATGGAGCCGATGACTCCAGACTCTGTCTGAAGCCATCTGCAGAGAACCAGACGCCCTGGGACTACAAGTTGAAGTCCTTCCTAAAACCTTCAAGGTGTCCTACCCTGTGGCAGCTCTCCTAACATTCCGCGTTTAGCATGGTGACCTCATTGTCCCTCTGTCCCCCCCCCCAGAATAGAACCCTGGATCTGGAGAGCTGACTGCAATACTGCACAGACCCTGTTAGAAGTCTGCCAGCAAGAGTGGAAGGGAGCTTGATTGGATGCAGTTTCAGAACAGACCAACAGAGGGCACACGTGCCTCAGTTGTGACAGTAGCACTGCCAGTTCGAAAAGCAGCAACAGGTAAAAGGAGCGGTCAGAATGCATTTGGGAATCATCCCAGATGAGGGAAAAAAGTTACAAGGAGATGCAGAGTGTTCTAGAAATACATTCGTGGGAAGAATGGTGACTAAATGGGGAGATGTTTAAGATAAAAACCCAAGAAGAAAGGCCAGCTCCCTGCCAGACCATGCAAGCCTGTCTTCCAGTAGCATGCTGAACTGTCATCAGTAGCATGCCCAGAGCCCCAAGGGCACTGCCTGCTCCTAAGGCACACTGTCTTTACAAACACTCTATTCCAGCTTCCACCCATCACCCCGGCCTGAGCCTGCCTGACCCGCATTCTCCTGGCTTCCCAGCTGTTGCTAGGGTCTGCTCTTTGCTATCTGACCTCCTGACTCAATCACAGGCCCGGGTGGCTTCAGGCTCAAAAGACAGCACATACATTCCCCTGGCTTTAAATTCCAACAGTGTGCTTACAATTCAGCTGTGTGCGCTGGCCAATCACCAGCTTGAGATTTTCATTTCCCATCCCTCAGCTCATCAAAGTTAGGACAACTCCAAATTTGGATCGGGGCTGTAGCTCAGAGTGCATACATACCTAGTGTGTGTGTGTGGGGGGGCTGGGCTCCACTCTTAGAGCACGTGCAAACACCATGCAGTCCTGCCCTACTTCCCCTCCAAACTCTTGACCCCCAAACCCACCCCGTTCACTTAACTTTTCCTTTCATTTTTCTCTTCTTAGGAGGTGACACCTCCAGCTCCCTGTTATGAACCAACAAGGCACTCTACTGAAAACTTGCTGTGGCTGGTGCTGTCAATCTGCGGCGTGCGCTGAGGCGCTATCCACACAGGTGCTCGATCTGAGCGGCTACCTTGGTACCTCCTGCTATGGAACACCAACGCTTCTGCAATCTCTTCACTTGTCGTCCTTTTCTCTCTCTTACCCCGCCCCCAGGCATCTCCCCAGATATGCAAAGGTACTCTATTGCTCCAAACCTTTCAGCACGGTCCTTTTGTGCTTGGGACAGGAATGCAAGCAAGTGAACACCCCCCCCCCACACACACACAGTTCTAAGTCCATTTCTCCTTTCCCACACCTCTCAATCTTCTAGAGTCTCCTCCCTGGGGTTATCTACACAATCCAGCTTAGACAGCAGTCCTGTTCTCCAGTCCCTGTTTCGGTTAATTCTTCCTGCTTTCTTCTGGGTTTCTAAGCTGTTTGTCAGGAATTGTGGCAGTGAGTGTTTGCGTGTCTGTGGGTTGTTCCTATCTTATCTCATGTTCCATGAGCAGCAGACTGATGCCCCACAAAGTAGCTGCTCCCTCTGGAGAACCTGGTCCCATGGAGACGGGCTTTTGGTCCGTTATAGCAATTAGGCAGGCCTGGCTCCACAGAAATTCAGTAATGATAGGGGGCTTAAAGGAGCCCCAGGTACTAACCCAGCTGGAGTTCTGCCTTTTTTGGGGGGGGGGACAAAGTTTCTCTGCATAACAGCTCTAACTATCCTGGCACTCACTCTGTAGACGAGGCTGGCCTTGAACTCACAGAGATCTGCCTGCCTCTGCCTCCTGAGTGCTGGGATTAAAGGCGTGAGCCGCCAACGCCCTAGGATTTTGCTTTCTATTTTAATGACATTTTAAAAAATTTTAAGTGCATTGGTGTTTTGCCTGCATGTGTGTCTGGTGAGGTCGCTGGATCCCCTGGAACTGGAGTCACAGACAGTTGTGAGCTGCCATGTGGGTGCTGGGAACTGAACCCTGGTCCTCTCCGAGAGTAGCCAGTGCCTTTACTAACTGCTGAGCCTCTCTTTAGCGCCCAGTTTTTCTCTTTACATTTGTTTACTCTGTGTGTGTTGTGGGTAGGAGGAACCTGCACATGCCATCGTGCGTGTGTGGAGGTTGGAGGACATCCTGTGGGGCCAGCTCTCTCCTTTCCCCGTGTGGATCCCCACATGTGAACTCGGGAGCTCAGGCTTGGCAGCAAGTGCCTTTCCCTGCTCAGCCATCTTCTCGCCAGCCCTCAGTTAGGTCTGTGACTCCATCTTGTTTCTTTTCCTGTCTTGAGTCTTTTTTCCACTTAAAGCGAATCTGGCCCTGAGGAACAACAGACTTGAATGGTCGGCACCGGCAGAGCAAGCTCTGCATGGCCAATCCTGAGAAAGTGGCCCAAGACAACATCAACCAGAGGACAGCCAGACCAAGACGGCCTCGAATCCTACCTCAGGAACGCTAAGGCTTCCCTTTGTTCCTCTACTGTGTACCCAGGACTGCCGCAGGCAGCTGAGGTTAGGTTCTTCGCGTACTGCTGTTGCTCCTGTGGTCACCGTTTATTTAATAAAGTTCATTTCCCAGACTTGCCATGCTCTTGTCCTGTGGGTTTCTGTTTTGGGCGGGGAGAGGAGTCTCCTGTGTAGTCTAGGCTTGCCTGGAACTCAAGATCCTCCTGCCTCAGCCTCCTAACTTCTGTTCCTAACTCTTTTAGAACTGAACGCTTATGGAGCAGAACAACATAGTCAAAAACACTGGGATCTCATGAGAATCAGCATTTAGTGGTCACTCCAGATGTGTGGATGTGACTGTCATGTTCCTATTGGGCAGAGCCAGAAAGCCACGAGAACATCGCCTGTTTATGCCTTGTTTTCTTTCTTTCTTTTCCTTTTTGTTTTGGTTGTTTTGTTTTTTTGAGACAGGGTTTCTTTGTAGCTTTGGAGCCTGTCCTGGAACTTCCTCTGTAAACCAGGCTGGCCTTGAACTCACAGACATCCGCCTGCCTCTGCCTCCCGAGTGCTGGGATCAAAGGCGTGCACCACCACAGACCAGCAAATCTAGTAGTCTTTAATCAGATGTTGGGAAGCAATCACCCAGCCTGAGGGAAAAGAGTTACAGAATTGACTTTTCAGACATAGCTGTGTCCCCAGTTATACTCATCATGAAGTTACCATCCAACTAGAAAATAAAAAAGCCTGCAGTTTCCTCCTCACAACTAGCTCGAAAATTAAAAGGCTTCTTAGCCACCAGTAAATCCTAGGGGATCACCCAGAACCCTCATGTCAATCTTATAGGAGTGGTACCCTCAGACCAAGTGGTAAATCTGAAGGACAGTATGCTTCTTTGGTGGGGAGACCAGGATCGCAAACCTGCCACCTGCAGGAAGACTTTCCAGGCTTGACATTTGTAGCCAGCACATTTGCCTTGAGAGCTGACTGACAAGTAACTGGATAGGCAGGGGCTAAACCTTCCCTGGGGCCTCGCCTGGGAATGGGGAGGAGCTACTCTCCAAGGGTTAGGTCAGTGGTGTACAAGTTCAACACTGAGGTGTGAGCTAGGTGTCCTGCTCAGCCTTGCCTCTGAACACCAGGGACTGGGGACTGTGGTCTGAGGTAAGCCTGGGGTCCTTTGGGGAAGCAGGGGAAGGCCAACAGGCTGACAGGAAACATACTCTATTTTCCTTTATCAAGTGAATCTTGGACTGGTTTTCGGCTTCACTGGGTTCTGAGAACAGAGATGGGACTCGGGGAGACAAGGGAGAGAACTCCCTCAGGGAGGCATGCAGTAGGCGTCCTGTGAGGGGCAACGAGACACAGCGATGGTCAGAGTGGGGAGGGCATGACACAGGGCTTAGAGGTCCTCAACGAAACCTTGGGTACCATGGTCTCTGCAACTCCAGGTGTTCTGGCCTCTGGTTCCCTAGCCTATAACTGGCTAGGCAGAAACAATGGACTCCAACAAAATGGAAATTTCCCCAGGAATCTTATGCTGGGAGAAGCAAAAGGTGCCAGCCTGAGAGAGAAAACTGTCTTCAGGAAAGAGACACCACACAGTCCTAACCCTTACAGGATGAGCTGAAGGCACAGACAATGAAGGCCAGTGGTGGGGAGCTGCGCTGACCAGGACTGCTTAGATGTTTGTATCCGTGGTCCTCTCTTGAGGCGTCAGTCTTACCTCAGGACCCAAAGATGGGCTGTGCGTGTGGTCACTCTTCCCAGTGTAGTCACATTGCACAGATACGTCTCCCTTTCCTGCTTTCCACTATTAACAGGCTCTTTTAACTGACTTATCAAGATGGCTTGGAGCACAGGCTCCTCCTAGGTTCGGTAACAATCCCACCCTGGGATCTGTGGTCTGGCCTCCACCTCATGCGGACGGGCACCCTTTCCCCTCTTTCCCCAGAGGAACAGGACAGTTGGGAAATACGGCTGATGTCATCCTACTCAACCACGGCCCTTCAAAACATTAACCTGGTCGGAAACAGGTATGCCTTTTAGACGTGCACCTCTTGTTAGGCGTAATGTGCTGTGGACACACTGTCGCTTAGAGCTGAGGCTAAGCGCAGACTTCCTGGGTGATAGGTAGGAGCCCACTACGTTTAGGAGGGCTGCCATACTTATCAAGTGCTTGCCTAATTTTAGATTTTCCCCCCAGACGGTTAATGGAAGTCTTTTGTACCCCTGTCCAGGTGTGGTTATTATTAAGCGCGCAGTAATTACAGGCCTGAGGCGGCGCAGCCCAGGGGCCTGCAGGAGGAGTCCCAACTTCTCCAAGGAGGAAGAGGTCAAGATGAGAAGCATGTGACCTGCCCACCCCAAACTGCCAACAGGAAGGAAGAAGAGGGGGTCTCGTCCTTCCACCATCCAGAGAAGGCAAGGAGAACAGCGGCCGACGGTTCGAGAAGACACACCCACCGAAGGAAGCGGGAACAGACACCTGCCCATTCACAGAGACCAACAGGAGGGGAAGATGCAGCTACCTAAGCAAGGCGAGCCGAGGGACCGGAAGGCCAGGGAGGAGGCTGTGTCCCCCAGGCCGAAGGAGCAGTCGGCGTGGTTGAGAGACGAGCCGGTCACCGTGTTCCCCCCGCCCTCCTCCCTTCCCTGTCAGTGCGTGTTCCCCCCGCCCACCGCCCTCACACCCCACTCGGTGTTTCCCTCGCCTACTGACCTTTGCGGCCAGGGCGTGTTCCCCCCGCCCACCGCCCTCACATCCCACCCCATGTTCCCCCCGCCAAGCGCCCCCCCGTCCGACGGCGTTTCTCTCTCGGCTTGCAATTCCTTCTCCTCCTCCACCGGGGTTCACCTCCCAAGCTGTTCTCCCTGAGAAAGGGCTACTTCATCAGACACACTGGCTTGTGCTGCAGTGACTGGGACACGAAATGACTTGAGAGCAAAGTGGAATGCAACTTCGGCATCATTGTTCGCAGTAGGTCACTCTGTTCGATTAAACTCTCGAGTTGAGTCATTTGTGTATGTTTTTATTACATGAGCCACAAGTTGGGTAGCTCTTAAGAATCAGGTTTGGGAGGCTCCCAGTGGTGGTGGCGCACGCCTTTAATCCCAGCACTTGGGAGGCAGAGGCAGGCGGATCTCTGTGAGTTCCGGAGGCTAGCCTGGGCTATAGAGTGAGTTCTGGAACAGCCAGGGCTACATAGAGAAACTCATCTTGAAAAGTCAAAAACCAAACCAAATCAAAACAACACAAATCACCCAAGAAGGTTTGGGGGATTACGTCTTGGAGAACGAGAAGTCAAAAGAGTTTCCGGGAGTGTGGGCCATTAAAAGCACAAGAGCCCGTGCTCTTTGCTGGGATTTTCCTGGGCATCTAACCCTGCAAGGGAGAACACTATCAGGCCGAGATTCGTCAGGGCCGGCCCAGGTATTTTTGGTATGAGATGTAAATCTCAGCATCCATACCCAGCCTGCATCCTCGGTCCAGAGGTACAGAGGTGCAGAAAATAGCCACAGGGGCTGAGGCCAGGGTGACCTCGAGAAAGTGGGCATCTCAAACATCAACGGAAGCTCGGAACTGGCCTTGGTACAATCGGAAGTAGCGGGAAGTGCTTGCCTAGAACTCACCGGCAATGACGCTCTTGAAGTACTAATTTTTGGGCTTTTTTTTTTTTTTTTTTTTTTTGGTTTTTTGGTTTTTCGAGACAGGGTTTCTCTGTGGCTTTGGAGGCTGTCCTGGAACTTGCTTTGTAGACCAGGCTGGTCTCAAACTCACAAAGATCCGCCTGCCTCTGCCTCCCGAGTGCTGGGATTAAAGGCATGCGCCACCAATGCCTGGCATTTTTGGGCTTCTTAAAAAATAAGAATCTAAGGGTCTAAAGTGTAATACATGATGGCTGCTGGACATGGTGCCCTCTAGTGGCTCACACCCCCAGCGTCACTGGAATACTATGAAGATTTCTCAGAGGGGTTTTTAAACTTAATTTTTCTAGTACCAGGAATTATAAAACCAGGCCCCTGTGGCTTGTGTTTGTTAGGCAGGAATTCCAAGCTGCACCCTAGGTCAGTTTCTATGCTATCAAAAGACACTGAGTCTTTCTCAGGCCTCACACCTAAGATATTGTGATGAAAGTCAGACCACTGAGCACGGTCCCCAGTGCCGCACGAAGTCCTCAGCAGCTCTGTAAGGGGAGAGCTGTGATGTGTGCTGCGGGAAACCCGCCAGACTGCCGGAGGCACCGGCTCACCGCGCTGTCAGCCCACAGACACATCCACAGCCCTCTGTCTTCCTCCTGGCATCATGTGGCTCCCTCTTCTTCATGAACCCCACCCAGTGCCACTTGTCCTGCAGCCCCTGCACAGTCACCTCTGCAGAGTGTACCAGCGTCTGACGTCCCGGGCACACCCGGCACCAGGTAAGCCAGGATCTTGGGGATGCTCTGGAAAAGTGACTTGACTGGGAGGCGGGGTGAGGAATTCTCACGCCAGCTGACATGGTGGCTCATGCCTGCATTCCTAGCACTTGGAAAACCGAGGCAGAAGGATTGCTATGGGTTCAAGGCCAGCCTGGGATATCTGGTGGACTTTAGGTTAGCCTGAACTACAGAGTAAGACCTTGTCTCAGCTCCCTCAAAATAAATAAGTGAATAGAATTCACAAAGCATTCCTCTAACTATACCCACATGCTTTGGCTGCCTGGTTGGTGCTCTAGAACAGATCTGCCAAATTCCCAGCCCTGGGTGAGCTTGCTCTAGACCAAACTAACAACTGCATCATTCATTCACTCACTCTCTCTCTCCTCCCCACTGCATCATTCATTCACACTCACTCTCTCCTCCCCACTGCATCATTCATTCACACTCACTCTCTCCTCCCCACTGCATCATTCATTCACACTCACTCTCTCCTCCCCACTGCATCATTCATTCACTCACTCTCTCTCTCCTCCCCACTGCATCATTCATTCACACTCACTCTCTCCTCCCCACTGCATCATTCATTCACACTCACTCTCTCCTCCCCATTGCATCATTCATTCACTCACTCACTCTTTCCCTACTGCATCATTCATTCACTCACTCACTCTCTCCTCCCCACTGCATCATTCATTCACACACTCACTCTCTCCTCCCCACTGCATCATTCATTCACTCACTCACTCTCTCCTCCCCATTGCATCATTCATTCACACACTCACTCTCTCCCTACTGCATCATTCATTCACACACTCACTCCTCCCTACTGCATCATTCATTCACACACTCACTCTCTCCTCCCCACTGCATCATTCATTCACACACTCACTCTCTCCTCCCCACTGCATCATTCATTCACACTCTCTCCTCCCCACTGCATCATTCATTCACTCACTCTCTCCTCCCCACTGCATCATTCATTCACACACTTTCTCCTCCCTACTGCATCATTCATTCACACTCACTCTCTCCTCCCCACTGCATCATTCACACACTCTCTCCTCCCCACTGCATCATTCATTCACTCACTCACTCTCTCCTCCCCACTGCATCATTCATTCATTCACTCACTCTCCTCCCCCTCCACCTGCTTTCCCTCCCAATCCAGAGCTTCTCACATGCCACACCCTCATATCCAAGTTCATGTCCTTCAACTTGATCTGCATGCCCAGTAAACCATTCACTCTGAGTTACAACTCACAGGGATCTGCTTTGGGTGGAGCCCTTGGTATTTTTGGGCAGCATCTTGTTATTAACCCTGGGTGGCTTCGAACTTGTGACTTTCCTGCATGTACCTCTGGCAATGAAATTTATATCCATTCAAGTCTATTCTGACTTGCTTATTTGTTGTGCAGGCCTCCTATACGCTATGGTGTGCGTATGGAAGTTGAGGACAACCTGTGGGAGTCAGGCCTCTCCTTCCGCCATCTGAGTCCTGGAAATCAAACTCGGCTCATCAGGTTTGGCAGCGAGAGTGTCTTTATCCCCTGAGCCATCTTGCAAGCCCAAATTCATCAGCTTGATGATAGCTACTGACTTTCTAAAAATTAAGTATGTCAGATTATTTCACTTAACATATGTATGTTCAGATATTTATGTACCTAAATGTATGTATATATGTATATGTAGCAGTGTTTGGAGTCAAACCTAGGGCCTTGTCCATGTTAGTCAAGGACTCTCACACTGAGTAACACTTCCCCCTCTCTCCCTCCCTCCCTCCCTCCCTCCCTCCCTCTCTCCCTTGAGACAGGTTCCCACCATGTAGCCTAGGCTGGCCTCTAACTCACAGAAATCACTTTTCTGCTTCTGCCTCCCGAGTGCTGGGATGAAAGGTGCACACTGCCTCACGCTATCTCTAATTTTTAAAGTTCTATTTGTTTCCTCTCTTCTCCTCTTCTCTTCTTCCATTCTGTGTCTTCATCCTCTTTTGTTTTAGGTCTTGCTATGTAGCCCTAGCTACCTTCAAACTCAAAATCCTCCTATTTTAGCCTCTTGAGTTCTGGGATCTAAGAGCACTCTTCCAAGCCAGGGATTTTATGTTTTTTTTGTTTTTGTTTTTGGTTTTTTGAGACAGGGTTTCTCTGTGGCTTTGGAGGTTGTCCTGGAACCAGGCTGGTTTGAACTCATGGAGATCCACCTGCCTCTACCTCCTGAGTGCTGGGATTAAAGGTGTGTGCCACCACTGCCTGGCTAGAATTTTATATTTTTAACACATACTCTATAGTTCTAATATTTTTCAGTAACTTTAAGGCCAGGCATGGTGGCTCATGCCTTTAATCCCAGCACCAGGAGGTAGAGGCAGGCAGAGGCTAGCTAGGGCTACATAGTGAGATCCTATTTCAAAAAACTGAAACAAAACTAAAACCAAACAAAAACCAAAACCCAATCAACTAAATTTTTTCCCCATGTATGTTACTTAATTTTAAAAGTAAAAATTGGGCTGGGCATGGTGGCACAGGCTTTTAACCTCAGCACTCAGGAGACAGAGGCAGAAGGGTCTCTGTGAGTTCAAGGCCAAGTCAAAATTGGGCTCAGTGGATAAAGGTGCTTGCCAGTAAGTCTTGACAATCTGAATTTGATCCTAGGACCTACGTGAGGGAAGGAGAAAACTGACCGCTGCAAGCTGTCTTCTGCCCACCACACGCGCACACGCAGACATTACAAGATAAATAAATTACGTCATGGAGTCAGAATCACCCACCAGCCTGCTCCTCCATGCCCCCTCTCTGACAGTACTTTCAACTCTAGCAATTTCTCTCAGTATTTGCTTCCATATTCCTGAATAACACGATTTTACTTCTATTTGCTGATTTAATCAAATTAGTCAATTGGCATTTTGAAACAAGGTAGATAGACTATGTAGCCTGGGTGGGCCTTGAACTCATTCTGTTGGCCCAGGCTTTTCAACTCTGGTTTGTGATGCATTTCCTGACTCAGCCTCCTGAACATGCCCCCACTCCTGGCCGACAAGCTTTTAAAATACCTAATCACATCCTTGTGCGGATGACAAAAGCTTTAAGTCATCTGATCCTTCCACTGAAACATCAAGGCCACCCACATGCCTCCCCTATCCTGCGCCAGGGTCTTCGGTGGTATTTGTTTAACAGTGTAGCAGAAAACTCAGGCTGCCCCTGTGCAAAGCAGAGACTTAAGAGTGTCTGTAGAAGCAAACGGGAACATGGCAAGCCTGTCATCTCAGCTTCGGTTTCCACCGTCTCCTCTGCTACCTTCAACTTTGGGTCAGATTCCTGTTCAACTCTGTACAGTAGACATGTTAATCATTTAAGGCTGTTCCTCTTGCAGCCTCCCCTTCCAAGGCTGAAGGCACCAGATAAGAAAAGCAAAGGTATTTTCAAGATTTGCAGGAGATGTCATAATCAACCCATCACCAACCACCAGTTTTTACAACTTCCTGTTCCAGAGTGGCACCTATAAGTCTCCAGTCTTTGCTCTAAACCTCAAGTTGCCCTAACGAACACCATCTTGCCCTTCTGATTTCTTTCTCTGTGGCATTCTCTCCTTGGATTCCAGGATCATAAGTCTAACAGACAAACATCCTGTGAAGCAGATCAAAACTGCCCCCAGCAGTGGTGACTTCCTTGTCCAGATAAGACTGTATGGCCAGTCCTAAGACAATGATCAACCAGAGAACCCGACCATGACTGAGCTACACAACCCCCCTTGACTTCTGCCTTGCACTCTCCGTGGGGGGTGGGGGTGGGGGCAACCTGAAGACACTCAGTGTGGCCAGACTGAAAACACGTTCTTTCCTGGTATTCACCATCACTTGTCTCCATTCTCAACATGTGAGGCAAGTGTCTGGCTGGAACTCGGGTTGTCAGGATGCCTGGCGAGTGCCCTACCCACTGAGCCATCTCTCTTCACTCGTTAGTTCAGAGGGGTTTTTCTCAGTGTGCTTCTCCTGTTCCAGCTGGCCAATTTGCTCTCTGTACCGCTGCCAGAGATTGTAGTCCAGCACTTCAGTGTCCTCTGTCTTATTTTGTTCACTTGTTGGAGCACACCTTAAAGTAACTATCTCAGAAGACCAATTTCAAAAAAGCCGGTGCCATTCAAATGCCTCTCGCTCTTTTATAGCTACAAGTACTTTTCTCTTGAAAAAATGTAAAGCCTAGGTAAGGATTAGTCTTTTATTATTTAATATGTGCACCAATTAATGCATCTTTAAATTTCTTTACGTTTTCTTTTCTCACAACTCTGTGTTTCTGTTTATAACTTCTATTTGTTGGACATTAGATTTCTTGGCGTAATTCCTTGGTCCCCCTTCCGTCCCCTCACTCATAGGTGGTACGGGGACTGAACCTAGGGAAGCACCCTTCTGCTGAGCCACCTCTCCAACTCTACCCATGTTATCGTAATCTCTCTTCTGCCACCGGGGCCTCTTACATTAGTTCTACAAGACCTGGAGAATGCCCTGAAGGGAGACCCGATGAACTGCTTTGTCTCTTTGAGACTTTCTTCTGATCTCCAAACTTGTTTCTAGACTCTGGGATCCGTCTCTTCCATTTTGATTCATTTATCCAGCCAGTATTTAATAAGTGCAGTGTGTCAGGCGATGGGGATGCTAACCCTGAAAAGTTCTGCCTTCATTTCCAGCACTGAGAATGTGTAAGTAACACATCCTTGGCTATGAGGCTGCTCGGCCTCCCCATACCTGTGACCCTAAAAGTACAGTGCTATGAAGGGCACATTATCCTGAACAGAAGAGGATCAGACACTGAGAACAGGAGTTCAAAGCTAGCCTTAGCTGCATAGTGAGGCCAGAGGGTTATCTATTTAGTTAGTGCTGCCTCCATCAACTAAAGCTGTCTTCACGAGTTCTGTTCATGATAGAAACGCTTGACATGTTTCCCACGCCCTCTTATGTCCTCAAAGAAAGGGAGAAAATTATAAACAACAAAATTTTTTTCTAGTGGACTGACAAGATGGCTCAGTGGTCAAGCTTGCTGCTCTTTCAGAGGACCCGGGTTCATTTCCCAGAACCTACATCAGGAGGCTCACAACTGCGTGTAACTGCAGCTCCAAGGGATCCGACGCCCACTTCTGGTATCCATGGCACTTGCACATGTGGCATTTACTCACACTGACACAAAGGCACAGACATACACACACACACTTATAGTCATTCTATTTGCAAAAAAACTGAGTGGCACTAGTTCTCAAACTATAAGAAGAAAATAAAACTAGGAACATTTAGAAACACTTCCAACAGTCCAGTCAATCTCAGTTGCTCACTCTGGGGTTGTCTATAAGCAGTCTTCAGAGGAAGAGACTCCTTCTTATACTCAGAGATGTCAAGCTTCCAGCAGTGTTAGCTGTCTCTTGGTTTTCCCCTCTGCAGTGTGCTGACCCAGGGTGTAACGGGTCCTGGGCCAACAGTACTTGCTGATGGCCTTGCAGGAGACACTCACTGTGGGTCTCTTCCATGGGCTGCAGAGATGGCTCAGTTGGTAAAGGGCTTGGCTCTCAGGCCTGAAGACCTGAGCTCATTCTCTGGCATTTCACAAAAAGCAAGAAGTGTGGTGTGTGTCTATAATCCCCATGTTGGAGAGCTGGAGACAAGATGGGACTTGCTGAAGGTGGAATTCGACTGCACACATGCATACACAAACCATACACACACACGTCTCCTTTCCAAATTACCCGGCACAATTACCTGACCTTGTCTACTTCCCTGCCAATGACCTATCTGATAGTAATAAAAATAACTGCCTAGTGATGAGTCAGCTGCAGTACAATTGTGCTGCATATTGTTTTAATTCAAATAAACACCGTGTGACGAGAAGGCACTTGAGAGGGGACCTTGCTAAACTTTGTGTCTACTACATCTGCCGTCACGCAAGCTCCATATTTAGTGTGAGTACCTCAGCTGTGGACTCCTCAGAGGGTCCACTGATCTGTTCAGAGTGCAGATGAGAAACTGAAAACAGCAAGCAACATGATTTGCAAGGGAAAACACCTTGAAATACAGTGTCTCTCTTAAGACACAGAAACAGAAAAAAAGGACCTCGTTCACAAACAGGATCTTAACACTGAGCGACCCATGGTGGCGCTGTGGAGCTGAGGCACACGGGGCCCTGAATAGCCCAGGATACGGTAGAGACCAGTCTGAAACAAAGCAAAATCAAACAAAAGCAGCTCTCTGTCAGAGTGGGCAGAAGCAATCACTCTCTTTTTTTTCTAAGACAGGATTTCTCTGTGTAGCACCCCTGGCTGTCCTGAAACTACTTCTATAGACCAGGCTGGCCTTATACTCAGAGATCCACCTGCCTCTGCCTCCTGAGTGCTGGGATTAAAGGCGTGCACCACCAACAACCGGCTCACTCTTCTATAGCTTTTATCTGAAATCAATTAAAAATACATTTGCCACTTTATAAAAACATTTAAATACAATTTTGAAAGATTTTATTTTTCTCATTTCATTTGTATGGGCATTTTGCCTGTATTTTTGTATACCAAGTGTATGCAATGCCAAAGGAGACCAGAAGAGGGCATCAGATGCCCCTGGAACTGGAGTTACAGAGGCAGTGAACTACCACGCAGGTGCAGGGAATCAAACCCAGGTCCTTTGGAAGGGCAGCCAATGCTCTTAACTGCTGAGCCATCTCCCCAGGCCCTTTATAAGAAATATTGTAAAAAAGTATGCAGACAGGAACAATTTAACTAGAATGAAGTGTTACCCTTGTGAACTTTGTTTTTGTGAGACAAAATTTCAAGCAGTCTAGATTTGCCTCTAATTTTCTATAGAACCAAGACTGACTCTGAACTACCGATCCTGCCCCCTCAGTGTCCCAAGACATGGGATTACAGATACGGCCACCAAACTAAGCTTCTAAAAGCTAAGTTTTTGTTGGCTTGGTTTTTTGTTTTTTGTTTTTGTTTTTTTGAGACAGTGTCTCAAGGGGCTCTGGGTTGACCTTGAACTCACTCTGTAGCCAAAGGTAGCCTTGAACTAATTATGCAGCAAAGGGTGGCCTTGAACTCTGTGTGTTTTGGGGAAGTGGTGTGGAGGGCTGCATGCTAGAGTTCCATCATGAGCTACAGCTTAGTCCCGCTTGTGTCCTGCTTGCTTGTGAAGAGGGCGGAGCCGCTGAGTGAATGCAGTCAGCTTTAAGAATACCAGTGACACCAGACACCGAGAGACAGCCCCTTCCTCTGGTTCAGGTTCCCACTGTGACTCTGCTCCCTCATGCCTCCAGTGACTAGCACCTGAGACTGGAGAGGTGCGCTTGGAACAAGTGACAAGGGCTCAGTAGAACTGGAAGGATGGACAAAGGAAAGCAAAGCTTCTGTAGCGGGAGAGGGAGTTATTATGGCGAGCAATTTCCCCCTAAGTGACGCCAGTGCACAGACAACGAGAAACAGGGCCAAGGATGTCCACAGACTGTTTTGGTTGGCATTCAGCAGACACTTAAGGACCCAAATATTTTTGGCCTCTTGTTTGAAACCACAGACTGTTTCAGGATCTCCACCACATGTATTAAGAGCTTTTTACCTTGCTAAATGCTTTGACACTTTGGACTTAGACCACTGAGCTCTCAGAGCTAAGAACCTCAAAATCACCTCTCTCCGATGTCAGGGTTCTTCCATTCAGCCTTCTAAGGCTAGGACTATCTGAGTGCTGGCTGTGTGCTTTATTCTCTTACCTAAAAATCATCTTATACTACCTCTTTGGAAGTGATGGTGATTATAATCCTTCATTTTAGGGCCACTCATTAATGAGAGTCACTGCCGGTATGTGCCTCTCCAGGCTCGGCCCAGCATCGATCTTAGAGACTCATGAAGGGCTGAACTGGAGGGAGGAAATTAACAGCACATTTTGCTCTTACTTCCTCCTATATTCCCTGTGCCTCTGGACAATACTCACAGGGCCAGGGCTGATCAATAATTGTCTGCCTTAATTGATGACTACTATGTATTAACAGTTGTAGGGTGCTCGAAACCATTCGTGGTGTAGGAGAAAGAGTGTTGTATTTTTCTTTGCCGTTAAAGGGATAGGAAACAGTGCTTGGGGCTGCCCAGTAACAGGCTTTGGATGTAAGAAAGGAAATCATTTCCTATTCCTTGAAAACTTCAATTTACAAAAGAATGCTGGGAGCTAAAAGCCTTGTTGATTTATCACATGAAGCTGAGAGTAATTTTTCTCCCCTTGTTATACTTTTATATAATCCTGTTCATGCCTGTATGGGTGGCACTAAAGAATTTCTGAATAAAAATAATAATTTCTCGCTTTCAGCCTTCATAATTCACACCAGCAAGCACCCTGCTGGGTGGTGATGCCTACTGCCACTACTGCCAGTGACGCTTTGCTGGTCTTTTCTGCTGCCACTTATCTGCCTCACCCAGCTGGCTCTCCATTGATCACAATACCTGCAGGATAATGTGCCCGAAGGCATTCTTCAGTAGATTAACAGCATCTGTGTGAGACAGTCCATCCAGGGGTTGCCCATTAATGCTCACAATCCGATCTCCAACCTGGAAGGACAAAAGTGGGAGAAAATCACTATCATTAGGAAAAAATTAAATTTGAGAAGAATGCCTGAAACTCTTCGTGAGCTGTGTTCCCATCTGCCTGGTTGTTGAGGGCTGGCTCTTGTGGAGTGTAGGGAATCTTTATGGCTTTCCCCAGATGCAGCCCAATCAGAGAAACAGGAAGGGGGT
Source organism: Mesocricetus auratus (assembly GCF_017639785.1). NCBI lineage: Eukaryota > Metazoa > Chordata > Mammalia > Rodentia > Cricetidae > Mesocricetus > Mesocricetus auratus. The sequence continues at coordinate 41,025,240 of NW_024429197.1, forward strand.
CAGTTCTGATGACTGAAGGGCACTGCAGATCACTTTTGTATTTTGGTAATGGTGGTGTTTTACACACACACTTGCCAGTAAGAGTGGGGTGCACAAATTAGCTGCTCAATGGAGCTCTAATGAGGAAGACAAGTATTCTCTGCTTAAATTTCATACCTCAGTGAAAATTAAGGGACAATGGGAAAAAATCATAAAAATGTTGATACTTTTGGTGGGTGGAAGATTACAGGATCAAATCTGAGTTAAAGACCAATTTTGGATAAATGAGATGCTAAAAGGGTTTCAGAGGTTTGTAGGAAGCTGTGATTCCTTCTTTTACTATGAAGCACTGATAAAAACAACGGTTTTATATGTCCAGGGACTTATGAATTTCAGGTCTGTGGCCTTGCTAATGTATTCTGCCCTCAGCACGGGTTGCTGATGGCTTTTGCAATTCTAACTTTAAACGAGGTCCCTGTGGCTACAACTTCCTCCTCCACCCAACACATGCTGTCAGCCTTCTGCCTTTCCCCTCTCGTATTTACCTTAAGCTTCTGGGTGCGTGCGGCCACTCCGCTGGCCTGAATCATGGCAATAAATATCGGGATATCTCCCAAAGGACTTCCCTTTCCTCCAGCAATACTGATTCCAAGGGCATCACTGAGCTCCTAAAAGAGAGAGAGCAGAAGGCCTGCATCTTCAGTAACAGGCATAGAGAGAGTGTCCTCAGATTGCACTGGACAAAAACTCTCCATGATGTAGGAGGCCAGCGTAACATGGGAGCCGAGCCCAGGGCATCAAGAAGGCCTGTGTCACCGTGTTCAGTCAGGCAGCTGTTGGGGCATCAGAGAAGTCCATCTCAGGGAGCCTCCAGTTTACATACAAGATGGGAAAGAGACTGCACAGTACTCGGGGATAATTTGAGCATAAATAAGATAACGTAGTGCTGTCCTGGCCTTCAGAGAAGAGGTTCAATAAAAGCCAATAGCAGCAGTAAATTTAAAAACAAAAGCCTTCAGTACTGCTCAGTGGAGAGGCCAATTTGACGCAGCCTTGGCAAGTGTGTTCTCATATGGTGTTTATGATTAAACTGCCACGCATATCATGTTCTGGGTGTGAACAAACACACTTGGCTTCAAAAGAGCTACATGGCTGCATTAAACAAAGGATCCTAGAGGGTGCCCACTGTTGTGACAACAGTTTGGAGAGGGAAGTAAAATAGTAGCAAATTTTTTTGCAAAGATGGACCATTGTGTAGAAATCTGGCTCTCACCCCTCCTCCCAGCATACAGTCATTAATATTTTTAAAATGAGTAAAAAAGCAAATGACAAGTTGCAGTTCTGGGCTGGCACTCTCACCAACTATGGCTCCTGTTGACTATAATGGAAAAGTCTTGTCAAAATGCAGATAACAACAGCCCATAGCACCTGTAACAGGAAGAAACTAAAACTGGTAAATGACAGCAGCAGGGGTGCTTTGTCCCCAGGCTTACCATGTGGGTGTACTTGTGTTCATGCACTTGTGAGAGTATGTGTGTGTGAGCATGAATACACATGCATGTGAGCACAGGCAGGTGAACATGTCTATGGGTACAGTCATGTGTATGCATGTGCACACGCATGTATGTTCCATTTTTACTCTGAGGGAGACCCCAATCAAACTCAGAGCTGAAGAGGTGGCTGAACCATTGACATTCTGATGTAAACCCCATCCTTCTGGCAGGAAGAACCAGAACCAGGGATATCTGGTTCACTGGATAATAAGAGAAGCTATTCAGAGTGAAGGAGTTAGAAAGAGACCCTGAATTCTGGGCACAAATGCACGGGATGCTCAGGCTCAGTTCTAATCTACTAAGTGCAGAAGAGACCTCAACCAGCATACCGAAATTTTGATTACTAAACTTCGATTTGAATCACCATTAGAATCATCAGACAGAAACTGCACTCTCAATCTAACTGGGCCAATGCCGATGGCCTGCTAAAGCATAAGCACCATTATTCTTCAGGGTTGACACAACTTAACATCCAGGATAAAAATCTAAAGTTTGTTAACATGCAGAGAAAAATGTAACCATTTTCTTCTCTAATGCTCTTCAGAATGTGGAGGACAGTTGAAAGGAAACACTGTAACAGTGTTTTATATAGACATGAATGGCCGTACCAGGCCTCTGGCTGGATCTCAGCATGGGAAAACAAAACAGAGGCCGGGGACAAGTGCTACTCCATGAGGAAAAGGACCACATGGTCACAGTTTCTGTATAGTTGAAACTTCTCATTTGAAAATATTCCTAGCCACCGGGTGGTGGTAGTGCATGCCCTTAATTCCAAGAGGCAGAGGCAGGCAATCTCTGAGTTTGATGCCAGTCTGGTCTACAGAGTGAGTTCCAGGACAGGCAGAGATACACAGAGAAACCCTGTCTCAAGACAAACAAACAAAAAAACAAAAACAAAAACAAAACAAAAACAAAAACCCAAACCAACCAAACAATATAATTCATAGCCAAAGACGGGCATGATCCCAAAACTCTGGAGGCAGAGGCAAATGGATTTCTGTGAGTTCTAGGATAGCCTGGTCTACATAGAAAGTTCCAGCAGAGCTACACAGTAAGAATCTTGCCTCAAAAAGTAAAACAGAAAAGCACCTTCAAAAGACCCAAATGAAGAGAACTTAAAAACAGACTTGCAGGGAGGGGCTGCAAGGAGCTCACGGCAGAACATGCCTTAGTCTGTATGAAGCTCCGGTTTTAATCTCTAGGGCGCAAATCAAATAAAATGTCATCAACAAGGCAAAACATTCTACCTTAGGGCCATGAAGAGAGTTGGGAAGATAAAAATCCCTGAAACTCATGCTATCCCAGCACTCCTACAGAGGGGTAGGACACAGAGACAGGAGGATGGTCTGGAAGCTCACAGGCCAGTGGGACTGGAGATTTCAGCCCAGCTGCAGACACTAGAGAAGCCCTTTCCCAGTCAGGCAGACGGTAAGAATCGATTCCCTGAGTTTCCTGTGACTTCCGCATGTGAGCTGTGGTCTACATATGCATGCGAGTACACACGCCCCCACATCCCATGGACCTCATTACCCAGCTGCACCACTCCTGAGTATGTATGCAAAGGATTCTTCATCCTACCAAAGAGACACTGTCTCAACCACGCTCATTGCTGCTGCCTTCAAAATAGCCAGGAACTGACGGCCGGGCAGTGGTGGCAAAATAGCCAGAACTGGGAACAACATAGATGTCCCTCAACAGAAGAATGGTTATGTAGAGATTATATAAAGATGATGACATAAAGATGAATTATTCTATCATCATTAGTGCTGCCATGCCATAACTCTAACTTAGAATAATTGTGATGCTTCACTTCCAGGGAGCTTCTATCCCACTTTCACAGAATTTGTGTCCAATTGATACCTTCTAAATGCATCAATTATAGGCAACACCTTCTGTGCAAAATTCCAAGAGGTTTTAATGTACTTTTATTTTGTATGTATGGGTGTTTTGCCTGCATGTACATCTGTGTACCACACGTGTGCGGGCCCATCCTGTTCTTAGTTCATTTGGATTGCAATGAGGAGATACCAAGACCAAGATAACACACAAGAAAGCATTTCACTGAGGGCTTGCTTACAGCCTCAGAGGGCCAGTGCAGGACTATCATGGTGGGGAGCATGGCATCAGGACTCTAGAGCAGAAGCTGAGAGCCTATATCTTATCCACAGACACAAAGCAGACAGAAGCAGGGCTGGGCCTGGTGTAGAGTTTTCAAAGCTCAAAGCTCAGCCTCGTGACAACACCTTCTTCAACAGGGCCACACCTCCTAATTGTCTTGAACAGTCCACTAAATGGGAACTAAACATTCAAACGTCTGAGCCTATGGGAGCCACTCTCAGTTAAACCAACACAGATGCCCTGTAGCTGGAGTTCTAGACTGCTGTGAACCAATGCTGGGGGACTTGAACCCAGGACTTCTGGAATAGCCACCAGTGCTCTCAACTGCTAAGCCATCTCTCCAGTTCCCAAGAGATGTTTTATTATGAAGTCTGCAAATGGACCACGTGAGAATAGGGTGGGTATGAGCAGGCCTATTCTAGAAGCCTGTAAAAAGAAAGGACTGAAAGATACAGAAAATATTTTCAAAATCTCAGAATGCTTTGGCCTTAGTTCCATCTATATTTTATCTGCAACTGTGTATACTATTTGCGCATTTAACTTCTTATCACAGAGCATCTGAACTGGCACTCTAGTGGAAAGATACAGGGTAAGTAAGCTTGGCTAAATTGCAGCTAGGAAGGACAGATGCCATTTTCTGGCCTTTAGGAGGGACTCAGAATCACATGCTCTATACATCTTATCTCATTTATTGATTTTGGTTTTCTGAAATAGGGTCTCTGTAGGACAGGCTGACTTGGAACTGGTTATGTAGCCCAGGCTGGTCTTGAACTCATGGCAATTCTCTTGTCTTAGCCTCCAAAATGTAGAGATACAGGCATGAGGCATCAGGCTCAGCATTTAATCCACACAAAGTATTGATCTATGATATGAGTTAGTTTTACAAGCCCATGCTATAGATGGCAAAATTGAGGTGGACCCAATGGCAGACCACTGAGCTGATGTTATAGACAACCAGAGTTTAATATTGAACCCCCATGTTCTATTTCCTCAGAACACGGTTTCATTTTGAGACAGTGTTTAGAATGAGACCACTAGGGTGAGCTTTAAATCAGTCTAACCAGGAATATTCAAGGGAGAGGCTACGCAACAGGAGAGACTCCAGAATGATGAAACACATCAAGGACAGGTCCAAGAGGCCACCACAGGAAGGCAGCCATCTGCAAGCCAAGGAGAGGTCAGAAAGTTAACCCTAGACCCTAATGTTGAACTTTTAGTTTCTACAACTATGGAAAACTAACATCTGCTGTTGAAGATACCCTGCCTATAATATTTTGTTAGGCAGCTCTGCCAAATAAACAGTCAAAGACCTATGATTGAATCCAGAGAGGGGAGCTGTGCAGGAATCACCTCACTGCATTGGTTACACTGATTATAACAGAGCTGTAGTCCTATTACTGTTCTTGAATCTCAACTTTACAGTCTACTTTCTAATATTCCAGATATCACACACGAGTTGAAAACTCAGCATCTAAAAATGTATGAGCCGGAATAAACCTCACACAATCTTCTCAAAGGAGCAATTCAACAACACATAACGGCCTTTAATAAGAAGTATCCCGCATGCTGAAGATGGAAAGCATGGTCTTGCATACACTAGCCAAGCTCTCTGCAACCAAGTTGAACCCTGGGTTCAAGCGTGGCTTTGTATCTGATAGCTTCCTTTCTAGGAAGTGATCCTGAAATGATTATTCATGACATAGGCAAAAATGTAAATATAACAATGGTTGTTATAAGGTAAATATTATACATGGGGTCTAAAGAGATGTTGAACAGTTAAAGCATTTGCTGCTTTTGCAGAGGATGTGGGTTCCATTGCCAGCATCCATGTGGGGGTTCACAACCCCCGTAACTCCAATTCCAAGGAATCCATTGCCTGCTTCTGGCTTTTGTGGGTACCAGCTATGCACATAGTGTACAGACTACATGTGGGCAAAACACTTATACACATAAGATAAAAATAAATCTAAAAAAAAAGAAGAAACATGTTAAAAGCTGAGTGTTGGTAGCTCAAGCCTTTAATCCCAGCACTCAGGAGGCAGAGGCAGAGGCAGGTGGATCTCTGTGAGTTCAAGGCCAGCCTGATCTACAGAGCAAGTCCAGGACAATCTCCAAAGCAATACAGAGAAACCCTGTCTCAAAAAACCAAAAAAAAAAAAAAAAAAGAAAGAAAAAAGGAAACATGTTCATTGTTTAATGAGAGGAAGCTGATTAAGAAAGTTCTAGGCACACCTAGACAGTGGCGTGAATACTACATCACCAGTAACAATTGTGTTCTGTGCTGTCATGAGCACTGACATGGCTCCAAGTTTACATCGCAAGGTAAAGAAGATGAGCTACAAGACAATGTCCAACATACTTTTTGTTGTGTGAAATTTAAACACACACTATTATAAAAAGGATATATTAAAATATTCACAATGGTCATTTACATGGTTCCATTTATTTTTTAAAGTCTATTTGAGTTATATACTTAATTTACTAACTTGGAAGAACAATAATCTGATAAATTGCATTCAGAAAGAAAATGTACAAACAAGAATAAAAATAGTAACCGACTTACTCTGATTATCTCAACAGTCCTTGGTCCCACCTCTGTGCCTATGAAAGAAGCAAGACCATCATCATTAATGCTTTTGAATCAGAGGTAACATGCTTAAGATGTACACTCCATAAAGAAAGGAGCATTCTTCTAGGTTTTCAAGAAAGGAGACTAAAGCAAGCAAGAAAACCTCTCCTCAGCAACAGGACCCAGCTGAGTCTTCAGGGGCAGTATCCCAGCATAGACAGACGAGGTAATAATCATTTGGTCTGACCAAAGCCAATGCCCTGCAGCAGCAATGACCTGCAAAATGGTGACTCAAAGCTGGGGAACAATACGTTTGTATTTCATTGTCTATCTTTCTGTCCTACTCGAAGATAACCTGTACCCAAGAGGGACTTAAACACCCCTGGCTTCACTCTGTTTTCCAGGGCGTAAGCACTTCTCGCCTCCTCCAACCACCTATAATGCTCTCATGTTTTCTCTGGAAGAGCTGCACTTTATGATGCCCCAACCTTTCCTTCTGAAATAGGCCACACTAAGTAATTTGGGCTGGCCTTGAACTTACATTTCTGTGGAGGATCAGAAGCTCTTTTTGTGCCAGCCAGGTTTTGTAGGCCAGTGACAGGGGCGAAGGAGGGGCGGCAGCTGCTGTGTGCACCGTGCTGATCCCCCTGAAAAAGAGACACCGTGGTCACTGGCTTGCAGGACTACACGGCCTAGACACGCATCTTCAATCAGAGTCTACGGTGTCTGAGGTCAGCAGCCATCTACAGAACATTCTGAAGAAGTCAAGAAAGAAAACTGGTTATGGCACTCACCCCTCTCCACCCAGCCCATTACACATTCGCTCCTTTGTGCTCCCCACTGCAGATATCTGCATCTCAGCCACAGTAAGAACGGACAACTCCAGCTGCTTTTGCTGCACATGAAATCAGACATTGTCCTAGGTGGCCACAGGGTTACGGTCTTCAGTGTTTGAGGAAGCAAACAGTATGATGCCCATAATTACCCAGTTATTGAGCTTATGCCTAACTGCATTGAAAATTTAAGCTAAGACTAACATCACTATGACCATTTGGTAAGTTATAATGTGTTCTGTTATGAGACAGGGTCTTGCTATGTAATACAGGCCTGCCTTGAACTTGGGTCTTTCTGAGTGCTGAGATTACAAGTGTGTGCCATCATGCCTGGCTGCAGTTCTTTTTTTTTTTTTTTTTTTTGGTTGGTGCATGGCAGGCAGGTGCTACAGCTACCTTACCATAGTGATCATTTATTTAACTATGGAAGAATCCTTAAAACATATTTCTTAAGGAAGACCTAAAATTAGCAGACATGTTATAAGCCTTATAGACATATTTAGACTCCACAATGTAAAATCTGCTACATTTTCATGACACACACATACATGTACATCCCAGCCCTACAGAGGCGGGACCTGAGGCACACACTTGGGAGTCTCCTTCATAAAAACAAAAGTAAAATTAAAAATAAAATGTCTGTAACTCCTTTTTATTTTATACATGTGTTTTGCTTGCATGTATGTATGTACACCATATGCAACAGCCTGAGGCAGCCAGAAGAGGGCACTGAATCTCCTAGAACTGGAGTTCCAGATGAGGTCACTGAATCACCTAGGACTGGAGTTACAGAGGAGTCCATCAGAACCCCCAGAACTGGCGTTAGAGATGGTCATGAGCCATGATGCGGGTGCAGGGAATTAAACCCAGCTCCTCTGCAAGAATAGCCAACTGCTCTAAACACCTGACCATCTTCCCAGCCCCTACACTTTATCACATACTTTCTATTCATCAATTAACTTATCTTTTAAAGTTCATTTTCATATAGGCTGTAGGCATCTGCACTTTTCTTTGGTGTGACACAGGGGTTCTAGGTATCTTAAGCTGATCTTACCTTATTTGTGATCTAGTTGAGCATAGTCTTGAGCTTGGGACCCTGATTCTACCTCCCTGAGCATTAGGATGGCGGGTGTGTGCCACCATGCCCAGTTTATATGGTGCTTGGGACAGAAATTTATGAACTAGAAGTTACACTTAACCACTATCAAACACCAAACTGTGCAAACGCATAATTAAGATGTATTAAAAACAGATATAGAGCGGGAATGTGGCCCTGGATTCAACTGTGAACTTCATGAATCATGATGATACTTATATACATTCCTCCAGAGGGGTCAGAAACCCAGGCTACCCACCACCTCAACTGCTGAGCCAGGGAGAAGAACAGTTTCCTGTCCAGTATGGCTCAGTGTGTACTCTAGCCTCCTGTGTACAACGAGGCTTGCTGGAGCCACTGGACATGGATGAGTCTTCTACCAGAGAAGAAGCATGCCTGAGACTGTGGTCCTGCATCTGCAGCTCCCACTGTCAGCCTGAGTCTCCACTGAATCCCTGATGAGTCACTCGTGGAGTAAGCAGCAACTGCACTCATCTGGGCTGGCCGCTAATCACAGAAACTGGGGGTAGGATGAGTGAATGGATTAACAGTGTGGATTAGGTCTGATGGCTTTGAAGTTTTTAAAAAAATTTTGTTTACATGTGTGCACTTATGTCTGTGTGAGTATAGGTGTCAGATCCCCTAGAACTGGAGTGAAAGCCAGTTGTGAACCACCATGCAGGTGCTGGGAATTGAACCTGAGCCCTTTGGAAGAGCGGCCAGTAACCTTAACCCTTGAGCCACCTCATTGGGCCTGCTTTGAAGATCCTTGAAGTCAAAGCAGCTAGTCTGTGATCCTGTCTGACCAATGACATATATTCAAAATTCTTTTATTAGACGTGTGTGTGCGCGCGCACGCCCGCGCGTGTGTGAGCGTGTAAACACATGCCATAGTATGAGCAGGAAGGTCAGAGGACAACTTTTGGGAGTCAGTTCTCTCCTACAAAAAGAGTTCCAGGAATTAAACTCAGGTCACCAGGTTTGGTGGCAAGTGTATTTACCCACAGACTCACTGGCCCTCAATAACATCTTTTTTTTTTTTTTTTTTTTTTTTTGCCCATTTTCTAACACCAATGAGGCAGCTATGCCAACCGCAAATCCAGAACTCCTTAGGCTGCGGGGAGGCTAGAGCTACAAGACAACCAGAAAAGGACTAAAGGTCACACTTTAACTTCAAAAGGGGGGCTGTCCATAACCCCCAAAGAGACCAGGGGCTCACATGCAAGTTTCTACAGCTGACTCATGTGCCAAGGGGGACTAAGAGAGGTAGACTGAGTGTGTCAGCCATTATAACACACACACAAAATGACCGTGAAAATACTTCATTAAAAAGGTGGTACTGACATCAGTCTTGCAAATAAATATATTTGCTAACTCACAAAATGTCAACCACTAATACCTCCCTGCCGTAAGAGAGACCCCCATACTTTGCTCTCCTAGGAATACACCATTAATTGCCTTCAGCATGTGTGAGTGGCTATTCACAAGTTAACTTTATAGCAATGTTTAATTGGATGAACAGAACAATGTTGTGCTAATGAGGGTCAAATTGCCACCAGATGTTACTTCCTTTTTTTTCCTTTTTAAAATAAACACAGCTGTGTACGTGTGTGCACAGGAAATATAGAACAGTGGGAGAGAAAAATGGTTCTAAGAAAACACTTATAGGCAGTAAAGGGAAGAAAATGTGGGCTTAATGAATTTCCACCCCCCTTTCATTTTTATTTCAAATCATGAGCACACACTGAAGTTGAGCTGTGACTGTGTGGTACATCAGACATCATTTCTAAACAATCGCTTATAAAATGAGGAACTTTGCCCCAGCAGGTGAGTGAGTGAGTGAGTCTGGGAAGACATCAATAACCTGGTTGTTTGGAGCGGTCTTCCGAGAGGAGGCCCAGGAACCGGCTCGGAGTCTCCCAATCTCCAGTTGCACGAGGCCTTGGACACACTTGGGAAGACAAGAAAAGACAGAAGTCAAACATATTAGCATTTATGATCTAAAACACCAGAGCGGGGCCGTCAGTCTTCTGCAGCTTCCTAGAGGGCAGTAGGTCAACAGGCAAGAAGGGAACCAGTCATCCAAAACCCAAACAAAACAGCACGTCACCACTTCACCCATGAGTCCTTCAGATGCATCGAATGGGTTTGGTATAACTGCCTTTCTTCCCTGCCATCTCCCTTCTGATGGAAGTGTTCAAAAAGACCAGGACAGTCGAGCAGTGGGAAAGCGCGGTGTGGGGATCCAGGAGCAGATGGTGCACAAATCCACGCCCTCCTTTGCAGAGTAACTGAGAGCCGACTGAACCCAAAACCTCGATTATTAAAGCAAACCCCTGACTGCACAAGATTCCACAGCTGCTTTTGAGATCCACTAGTTGCAACCAAAGGGGAAGGAGGTTCATGAGGCAGAGCCTCTCAGCTGCAGGCTGCCGCCACAAGTTCACCATTGCCCAAGTGGGAACAACGCACCCAAGCAGAACGTTGCGACTCTGTCTTCATTTGAGAACCTAAGAAACCAGTCTAGATGGACCCTAGCATTCCCTCTTAGTGATCAAAGTTGGGTTTGAGTTATGTAGAGGGAGGGGTGGCCTCCATACTCTAGGAGAGCATGTTCTGTCCAATGAGCTGGATGACAAATGTGACAGTTGGAACAGTCACTAGCATGCGAAACTGCCTCAAAGCCGCAGGCAGGTCCCTCAGTCTGCTTAGTCAGCACAACAGCTTTCCTGCAGAGCTGTTCTCGATCATCAGGTATTATACTGCTAGTAAGAGCGGAGCAAAAACATCCCACCAAGGCCAGGAAGACTGGGCCAGCTCCATGAGCACTTGTCACTGCAGCTAGGCAGAAAGCTGCCCAGGGACTCACCTTGAGGATGGTGGCCACTGTCTCCTGTGAGGCATGTCTCATGTCCTCTCCATTCACAGACAAGATCTGGTCTCCCTGAATCAATCTGCCATCAAGGTCTGCGGCTCCGCCTTTCACAATGTCAGAAATAAACACTCCGCTTCCACTCCTGTTAACATCACCAAGCATTGTGGGATTGGCACAGCCAGTTAGTCAGTCATTAAAATGGACTTTACTTTATAAAGACTTAGGTTAAGATCTCTAAAACCAATCCATTAGGTCCAATGCCATCCACTAACTTTCTAAATACTCAGCTCCACAATTAGATTCTGCCTCTCCATGCTTTGTGTTGCACATTCATCTTTGCCTACCGTGCTTTTATTTCTATTGGTGGTGTAAGCCTGTGACCCCAGCACTCGGGAGGTGATGATTTTAGTAAAGCAAGATGGAATTTACTTTCCAAAGAGGCAGTGTTTGTGGCCTGGAGCATAGTTCTGTAGCTGACTGCTTTCTGGTGTAAGTGTGACCCCAAGCACCCCATACAGAAAAGAAATGAGCAAACTATTTTCTTAGAGAAGAGCCATTGCTAGTAACTTCCTTTTCTTAAAAAAATATTTTTGGGGGCTGGAGAGATGGCTCAGTGGTTAAGACCACTGGCTGCTCTTCCAGAGGACCCGGGTTCAAATCCCAGCATCCACATGATGGCTCACAACTGTCTATAATGAGATCTGATGCCCTCATCTGGCCTGTAGGCATGAATGCAGACAGAACACTGTACACTAGATAAATTAAATTTTTTTGATTATTCATGTGTTTTAGTATATGTGCTGCCGAAGCGAGCACGATTCTTCATGTGTTTATGTAGGTAGATATGTGCAAGCCAGCACACGCATGGAGATCAGAGGGCAGCATGTGGGGGTTGCTACTCCCCTTTCTCCCAGGATTCTAAGGCAAGTCATCAGTTTGGTGGCATGTGCCTTGCCCCACTGATCTTTCTTGCAAGCTTCTAACAGTTCTATTTCTAATCTCCTTTTCCTCTTGTATTTCCTTGATTATGTAATCCCCCCCCTCGATGTCCAGTCTCCTGTAGGGCAGGCCAGCCTTGTACTTCTGATCCTCCTGCCTGCACCTACTTAGTGCTGGGATCTTAGGCCTATAACACCTAGGCTTTCATGGAGTGCTGAGCTTCATGCAGGCCAGGCAAGCAGTGTACCAACTGAGTCACACCACCCCCAGCCTTTTATCCTCAGTCTTAACTCCTTTTATTTGCTGCGTAAATTTGTTTCAGAATTGAAGAGGGCAAAAGTGTAAAAGTGTGTATCTTGGAGCTAGAGAGATGGCTTAGCACTTTTGAGTGTCTACTGTTCTTACCGAGGACCAGAGTTTTGTTTCCAGCATCCACACTGGGCAGCTTATTACCATCTGTGACTTCAGCACACACACACACACTCTCCCCCCCAGACCCTCCCAGGGTCTAAGGCTGCAGGCTGTATACTCTACCATCGAAGCTGTGGTGATTCAGTGTCTAGAGACGTAACTACATTGCGAACTACCTCACTTTTGTCGTATTTGATCTTTACACAGCTTGGCAATTGATTGTTGTGGTAGGTATGCTGAAGGCTGAAGACAGATCACACACATCCTACCTATGTGGCCTGGAAGTGGGCTACCTCCCTACCTCTACCAGTCTTCATAAACAACAGAGCATGTCCATTTTTACGGCTGCATACTATTCTGTTGACGTCCCATAATTTCACTTATTGAATGTTTACCACTCTAGTTGATGGTGTGAACCTGAGAGAGCAGGGCCTAAAAGTGAGGTAGACTCATGTTTCAAGCAATAGCCAACTTTATCCAGAACATCAGGAAATTTATGTTGAGGGTTAATAAGAATCGCATGAGTCAGGTGTTCAATCACAAGGACAAGCAATATGAGACAAAAGATGATTTTTTTCCATGGAGGTCTATAAATAACAATAGCTGAAGGAAGTTCACTCCATCCACTACACCTGGGAGAAGCACGAAAACACATTCCAAGAGCAATTCTGTGTTTTGAAGAAACTGAGATCCTCAGTCTCTTGTCTCGTTTTCTTGGAATTTTTTCACAAGTACTCAGAATTCTCACACAACTCCATTCTAGGACTATGTTCTAACAACTGAAGACCTAAGGTGAGGGTTTTCATTTGTTTGTTGCCTCTTCTATTCCTTAGTTACTGCAAAATATATACAATAAGTATTTGCAAGCAAATCTTTAAGGAATTAAGGACTAACTTGTCAAAAGGGTCTGCAAACCTTAAGAGATGCACCTGATCCTTTACAATGAGAATATGAGTGTTCTTTCCGCACTGCAGATGGTGAATGGAGTCACGTCATCTATTACTCGACAGTAAAGGCGAACACTGTGTGTGGTGGTCAGTCCAGCTGAGGTAGGGAGGCTGTGAGTTTAAGGCTAGCCTAAACTACACAGTGAGCGCCTGTCTCAGCAAGCCACATGAAACAGAACCACTGTTCTCTGACTGGGATGCCCTCAGGGAAACAGACGTCAGCAACTGACCCTCAGGGAAACAGACAGCTCTGCACCCTCAGATACTGCCCTGGGCAGCCACTCCAACCCTCACTGCAGAGCTGAGTGCAGACTCGGCAGCCCAGCTGGATCAGCCCACTAGGTCCAGCTGTATCTCACCACGACATGTCTTAGAAACCCCATCACTACTCTACAGGAGGCTTTCTTTTTCAGTGTCTAGGAATATTGGTCCCTGTGTGCTGAAGAGAAACTCTGACCTTGCCTGGAACAATCAACCCATCCTTACCGTTTCCCAACAATGCTCAGGCCCAGTCCTCGGCCAGTCTTCTTCTGCAAATCCACAAGGAACACCTCCAAGTTCTCCTCATCTCTGTACTGTGCCTCGTCTCTGTACACCACCAGGTGCACCTTCTGCGGGGTCTGCCTCAGGGCTGTGATGGCTTCTTCATGGCTGCAGCTCCTCAGGTCAACCCCGTTAACCTGTAACGACAGCCATCCTGAGATGGGCAGGCACTGCAGCCTCCTGTGGCTTCTTGACCCAACTGGTACGGAATCTCAAGAAAGTTCCAGTCATTCCCAAGGCACACCAGACGACCATCAGGAGTATGAGCTGCTCCACACATAGAGAGACCCCCACCCTACAAAGGACAGGGTGGGTTGGTGTGCCTGGTCATATGTTTGCACAGCTGTGAACTTCACTGTGGAGTTAGGGGAGCTGGTGTGTGTGTGTGTGTGTGTGTGTGTGTGTGTGTGTGTGTGTGTGTGTGTGTGTGTATAAGCAGTTACTTACTGACTTTGGAGGCAAGTAGCTAATGCAGCTATGAGCTCAGTTAATAAGTATCTTTGGGCTGTTTGCTTGTTGGATCTGACATTCTCACTCTCTTTTATTTGTTTATTTATCTCTGGCCCTCTGAGACAGTCTCACTATGCAGCCTTGGCTGTCCTGGAGATGCTATATAGAACAGGCTGACCTCAAACTCACAGAGTTCTGACACCTCTGTCTCCTGAGCACTGGTATTAAAGGTCCGATCTGTTACAAATCTGGCTGGCTCCTCACTCTTAACTGCCCAGATCACATCATCTTTAGAAATCAAGGACAGTAGTTTCCAACAGCTTCAAAGAAGCCCTTGAAGGTTCACATTTGAACCTGATGGCAGGGACACAGAGAGGCCCACCAACAGAGAACATACAACACTGGGAACAGTCACCAAGTCACATGAATCTGACAGGCATCTCTACTGCATGTTGAAGACTGAGCTATATGCTCAGGAGTGGTCTATCTGGGTCACACAGTCCTTTTTTTAGTTTGTGTGTGTGTGTGTGTGTGTGAGTGTGAGCACTTGCCATAGAATGTATGTGGTGGGGTCAGAGGAGCTAGCTGGTTCTCTTCTTCCCACCACATGGCTTCCAGAACAAACTCAGAACTCAGGTTAGTAGGCTCCCTTACTTGCTGAACCATCTTGCTGGTCTTGCTGTTTGTTTGCTTGTTGTTGTTAAATATCTGTATTAGTAATTTTCTCTGTTGTAACAAAATATCTAACACAAGTAACTTAGGGGAGGTTTATTTGGGCTTACTTTCATAGAGAATGGTCTACCATGGCAGGGAAGGGGAGGTGGCTGGAGCAGCTGGGTCCATGGTGGCAGCAGCCTGTGGCTCAGTTGGTTCACATCTTGTCAGATCATGAAGAAGGGTTTGAGCTACACCTTTTCATGGTCTGCAGTCATTAGCTAGGCTCTAGCTATATCATCTAAGTTTCCAGTCTCCCCAAACAGCTATGGGCACCAAGAGATGAAGTTCATGGCATATTCAAAACACAGCAACAGACTGGAGAAAATCTCAATGTCCTGCCCTGCCCACCCAGTACCTCTTCAATACCAGGACCTCGAGCCACTCGTCACTAATCTATAATCGAGGCTCCTTTTGCTTTGAGCTTGCTCTCTGCCCAAGGAAGGATCTAAACATACAATCCTCCTGCCTCAGACTCTAAGCAGCTGGGGCTACAGGCCTACATATTTTAGACTTACAGTTTTGTTTTTTGTTTTTTGTTTTTTTTGGCTAGGTATGGTGAACATTTTTTCATGTATTTATTTCCCATTTGTACTAATACTTTTTTTTTTTTTTTGGTTTTTATGAGACAGGGTTTCTCTGTATTGTTTTGGAGGCTGTCGGTCCAGCCCGGCCTCGAACTCACAGAGATCCGCCTGCCTCTGCCTCCCGAGTGCTGGGATTAAAGGCGTGAGCCACCACCGCCCGGCTCGTACTAATACTTTTGAGAAGTGTTTGTTCAATTAATTTGCCCACTTATTTGCTGGATTTCTTGTTCTTTCAGTGTGTAATTTTTTAGCTCTTTATATATCCTGAGTATTAATTCTCTGTTGTTTAAGTAGCAAGCAAAGATTTCCTCTCACTCTGTCAGCTGTCTCTTCACTGACAATGATTTTCTTTGCCATGCAGAAGCTTTTAAATTTGATGTAACCTCACTGTCAGTTCTTTTCTTTATTTCCTGGAGTCTTACTCAGAAAGACTATGTCTACTCCTCAACTGTTTCTCCTCTTTTGCAGACTAAAGTCTTGAATTATGGTTGTCACGGTTACTTTTCTATTGATATAAGACCAAGGCAACTTATAAAAGAAAGCATTTACTGGGACTCACAGATCCAGAGGCTAGAGTCAATGATCATCATGGTGGGAAGCATGACTATAAGCCAAAGTCTCATTACCATTTGTAGATGAAGAAACCAAGGAGTGGAGAGGCCAAGGAACTTGACCAATGTCACACATCTAGCCGATGGAGGAGCAGTCAACATTTGAACCCACACTTCTCTCCTTCCTATATAGATGTGTGTGTGTGTGTGTGTGTGTGTGTGTGTGCACATGTATGTGGAAAAACAGACGGTGACACTAAGAATCCTCTACTGATTCTGTCTACCTTATATATTGAGGCAGGGTCTCTCACTTGAACCTAGAACTTGACAATTTAGCTAGTCTCAGTGGCCAGACTCCTGTGGAGATCCTCTGTTTCCACCTCTGAAGGGCTGGGATTACAGCCCATGCCCACCTGATACTTTGTGGGGGCTGAGGATCTGATGAACCCCAGCATTCACTCTTACATAGCAAGTGGCTTGCCCACTGATTTATCTCTTCAGTCCCTAACCTAGACAATCTTCCATTCTGGTCCTTTTACCACACAGCCTCATAAGTTAGCCTCTGAATGTGTTATTGGATGGATCTACCACAAACAGTTAAATAATTGATACTGATTAGTGAATTTCTGCAAAGAAGAAACTCAGGGATAGTTAGATTCAAGTTAGTCAATCCCTGCATGCCACATATTGGAAAAGAGCCAAACAAAATGAAGAATAGTTCCAACTATGGCCAGACAGACGGCAAGAATGACTTCTACCCCTTGTTCTGATATAGCCCTGTGTGCCCCAAGAAGGTCAAGCCTGTCTTTGAACTTGGTCCTTTTATCTCTTCAGTAAAAGACAGTCTAAGGCTTTTCCAACCCTGATACCTAATGGCTAGGGACCCTAGGAATCCAAAAAGGAAGGAAAAAAACCAACTCTTCTTGAAGAAGGTGACTTTGGGGTTGTGTTTAAAAATTTTTTTAATTATTTTATTTTTAAAGTGTATGGATGTTTTGTTGGCATGTATATCTGTGTACCACATGTATGCCTAGTGGTCAAAGAAGCCAGGAAAGGGTGTTGGATCCTGTGGAATTGGAATAGCAGATAGTTATAAACTGCCACATGGGTGCTGGGAATCGAATCTGGGTTCTCTGGAAGAGCAGCTAATGCTTTTAATTGCTGAGCCATCTGTCTAGTCCTGCACTCATGAAATTAACTAACTAACTAACTAACTAACTAACTAACTAACTAACTAACTATGTTGTACCGAGGGCTTTGCACATGCTAGGTGCAAGCTTTCTCCCTACCCCACTGGGCTGTTGTTTAAATCTGATTCTAGGAGCCAAGAACATTTCTAAAAGGCCAATTACCCATTACCAAGACACCTTTTCCTTTCTGATATATCTCAGCACTCAGAGACACCCAGAATCATGGTGGTTAAAGACATAGTTTCAGACAGAGGCTGAATCCAGTTGCTACGCTAGTCTGACTTTCTGGCTTTGTGAAACCCATAGAAATGACTTCAGCTGGGTTTCTGTGTCTTTCAAGGCTGGAGCCAGGAAGAATACATACTTTGTATGGTGAGAATCGAATGAAATAAACCCGTCAAGTTACTGTAAGAAAGAAAAGAAATGATGGGCTGAAAGGCAACACTGTCAGAGCTGTTTCCTCTGTGCCGGACCCCTCGCTATTCTCAGACCACTAAACACGCCTTTGCAATGTTAGTGAATAAACCCACAGAACAAAGGGAAAACAGCGTTTCTAGGAAATGTGAGCTAAGCTGATTATTTTCCTGTGGTCCAATAGATGGCACACAAGACCACTTCTATTGCTTAAAACACAAGGTGACCTCATGGACTCAAAGGCCTTAGCAAAAGCACAAATAATTGAAGGCATTTTCATTGAACTCTACTATTACAAAAGCAATTTCTACCAAATTCTGGCATCATGGGGCCTGTTCAGATGGGAGTGACCTCAGCTGGGATTTCGTGTGCTCAGCTGATCAAGGGGCAGCATGAGGAGAGAAACCCATGCAGCCTGAGCACAGTGGGCTGATGCGTCACCCCAAGCGCCTCAGAGACACTGTAGGCGGCATTCACAACACTGCTTATTGAGCTTTAGGTGGGGGGAGTGGCCCTGGTTTGAGAAGAGCTCTTGGAGGTCCTGCTGTCACATCTTCTCTGTAAAGGCTGGGCATGTAAGGAGTGGATGAGCCATTGCCAGATGAGGGCTTTGGTTGCTCATTATTTTAGTTCATGAGGAAAATCAGGCATTAACTGTCTCTCTGATCCTACTTACACGTACTATAGTGACAACAGGGTAGGGTACGAAAAGGGATTGGTCATATCACTGCAGGAATAGTTGAGTCAAAGACAGACAATTTGACCTTATGGACCAAGGTCAATCATGTTCACTGTTACAAAGTGCAATACAGAATGAGGTACCTCTAATATCTGGTCTCCAGCCCACAGTCTCCCATCTCTGGCTGCAGCACCTTCTTCATAGACTTCATGGATAACTATAGCATCCTAAAAAAAAAAAAATCCCATTAATTCCTAACAACTAGAAACAACCTAAAGCAAGCATCCGGATGGTGGGCAGTAACCCACAAAGGGCAATTTGCTAATGATGTTTACTTTCTTGATGTAAACATAACTAAGACGCAACAGTTACAGGTTGAGAAGTACAATCACGTTTTCCAGAGATGATTATTTCACTTCTTAAGGGTGGGATTGCCTCAGATTCCAGGTTAAACTTCATTAGCGTGTTTTTTTTTCTGTTGACCTTGAACATTTGCTGCTGTGTTCAAACTTGAGGTGAACCTCTGTGTCATTTACTTTTTCCTACTAATTTTAAGCACAGTTTCAGGTATTTCCTAGAGCTCCAGGGTTCAGCACAGAAGTGTGGCCTGATCCAGGGTTGGCCTCATTACTTTGGCAATGAAAGAAAATGTAACAAAGTGACCTCATGCTGGGGGACAAAGCAGGGTATGGGAGGAAGCGCCCAGAAGCCCAAGGCAGGTCAGTTGTGGGCTTGGAACTCCCTTGAACCTAACGCTCAGGCCAAACCAAACTTGTAGGACACTATCTGTGACAGGTAACCTTTGGTTAAAAATGTTTCTTCGTTAATGAATTAAAAATAATTTGCATCTCTTCATATTAATAATCTCACTTTTTGTTTTCTTCCCTTTATTTCTTCTTTAACCTAAGTTTTTTTCATATAATATATTCTGATCATATTTCACCCCTCTTTCAGTTTCTCCCAGGTCTTCCCTACCTCCTTATTCACCCAACTTCCTTTTCTTTCTTTCCTTCTCTCTCTCAAAAAAAAGATAAACTCCAAAATCTAAACAAATAAAAATCATTAGAGACAACAACAACATGGAGTCTGTTTTGTGTTACCCCACTACTCCTGGGAACAGGGCTTGCCTTAGAGTGTGGTTGACAGACTCAGTGTCACTCCATTGGAGAAAAGTGATGCTCCCTTCCCAGAAGCCCCCACTTGCAAAGAGCTCCTTGGTTAGGTGTCTATTTCCCTTTCTCTATGCTGGAACTTTGTCTATCTTGAACCTGTGCAGGTCTTGTGTGTGTTGTCACAGTCTCTGTGAGTTCATGTGTGCATCAGCCCTGTTGCTTCTGGAAGGGTCAGCCCTGTTACATCTGGAAAACACTTTTTCCTTGGAAGTCACCTACAACCTTGGGTCCTTAAAAATCTTTCCATCTCTCCCTACACATAGATCTCCAAGCCTTGAGGGGAGGGTTTGATTAAGATATCTCATTTAGAACTGCTTCAAAGTCTCTCACTCTCTGCATATCCATTTACTCTCATGTTCTTGGCCACTTTAAGAGTGTCAGGTATGGATTCCAGCTCATGGAATGGCCCTTAAAACTATAAAAAGTAGTTGGTTACCTCCATTACATCTGTACCACTGCTGCACTGGAGAATCTTGGGCAGGTCACTATTGCAAGCTGCAGGGTTTGTAGTTGGGCGATACTGATTACTTTTCTCCTCTGGTAGTATACAAGTCCTTCAAGCACTACAAACACCAGTCAGCACAGGTGAAGCTTATAGCTTGATTTCTCCATGTTTGATGATGTAAGTGATAGCTTCACCAACAGGGCCTTATCGTTGTGATGTAGAGGGTAACTGATGGCCTTGGTAACAGCTGTGATATTTAGTGGGGGCTATCTACAGAGCTCCTTGGTCAACTCAACAAGATGTAACCCATTCCTGGCACTGGAGGTTTTACTTGGTGGCATAAGATGTCTAGTTGGAACACCTTTTCTCTCATTCTATGGTGACTTCATATAAATTCATTTCATAGGATCAGGCATGGTCATCCACACCTCTAATCCCAGCACTTGAGAGGAAGATGCAGACAGACTGCTGTAAATTCGAGGCCTACATAGTCAATTCCAGACCAGTCAGGGCTATATATTAAGACCCTGTCTCAAAAAACGTAAATTCCTTTCATATACGTATATATTTTAGGAAGCTTATACAATAGTAGTTCTCCGTGTGGCTTTTCAGAAGGCCTTTCACTTTAGTTGCCACTCTTGCAGTCCCTGTTTACCCTGCTCTTGAATCCCCCTCCCATTTAACGGTATTTTAGTTTCCCCTTTATCTCTTATAACATTATAGTCTATTCCCCTTCCCTGAAAAATCCTTTCCTTCCCCCTTACCAGATACCTACCTAATCTCTGTGGTTACTCTGATTAAAATGCACACTAAAGCTTAAAAGCTAGTATCCACATATAAAACAGGCAATATTTGTCTTTTTGGGTCTGGTTTACCTCACTCAGAATGACTGTTTCTAGCTCCATCCATTTACCTGCAAACTTCATAATTTCATTTTTCTTCTTTGAAAGCATGGTAGAATTAAGCACTTGATCCACTTGGCTCTGGGCTTTTTTTTTTTTTTTTTTGGTTGGGAGGTTTTTAGTTACTGTTTCTATTTAACTTGGGGTTGGAGGTCTGTTAAAGCTGTTTATTTCACCTTGAATAAGCTCAATGTTTTAATCATCATAAAAATTAACACCTATGTGAAGGATTTGCATGACATCTCAGGTGTCAGGATTGAGAAAGAAGAAGATATCTCCACCCTGGACTCCAAGCCCCACAGTCCAGCAACAACTACACACCCAGTACTTAGACACTCAGTGAGACTATTCTGAAGTTATTAACTAATTTGTTCAAGCTTTGAAATTCCTTGTCTTGGATTTTGCAGTGCTAGAAATGGAGGCTACTAAAGCTTATGGGGTATCTTTTTGTGTTTAAAAAAACTGAAGGGAACCGGACAGATTGAGTCAATGGATGATACTGGTGTCTTGGGGGCTGCAGGGAGAGGTAAGGAGCTTTTGCATAGGCATGGGGATGATCAGGATCTGCATCCTGCGTTGCCCAGGATCCTCCATCTTCCATCTATGGCATGCACAGATGGTTAAGATCCTGTAAACAATGAAAAGGGAGATATTCTAGGGCAGAGTCTAGGCAGAGAAATCTCAGGGTTCTGGAGATACGTTTCAGTGGTGGACAGCAGTGGCTGCTCTTCCAGAACATCCAGATTCAGTTCCCCGCACCCACACTGCAGGTCACAGCCATCTATAAACCAGTTCTAGGGGATCTGATAGCCTCTTCTGGACTCTTGGTGCACAAGGCATGCACATGGTACACAGACATAGTTGCTGGCAAAACACCTATGCATGTAACATACAGTGTTTTTTTTTTTTTAAAAGAAGGGGTATCAGTCCCATAAGAAGCCCTGTGTCCAAGCACAGGTCTATAAGATGCAAGATGTCTGGACTTGTAGAAATCACAAAATCACAATGTGGGACTTAGTGATGGCCAGGGAGGACTGATGGAGTTGTGTGGGAGTTGTCTTATCAATGTTGAGGTGCTCTGTTAAGAACACAGAGCTCATAAGCCCCCAGATAGCTAAGGTTGAATGTTACCTTAGTCCCAGGGAGCTTTGGCATTAAGCTTACAAAAAGAAAAGAGGCACATGCAAACAATTTCCTTCCTTTCTTTTCCCCTTCCCTCTTCCCTGGCCTTCCTTTTTTGAGAACAAGTCTCACTATTCAGTACTGGCTGGCCTGGAACTCACTAAGCAGACAGGCTGGTCTTGTACTTAGAGAGGTCTCCTTGCTTTTGCCTCCACCTCTGAGTGCTGGGATTGAAGGTGTGAGCCACTATGCCCAAGCCCTTTTTGAGACACAATTCTCATTCAGTAGCCCATGCTGACCTCGAAATCACTGTGATCCTACTACTGCACCCTGGTTTTAGAACATCTATGCCCACCATGCCAGGCTTGAATTTACTTTCACCCCCCCCAAATAATCCAATACAACTTCCAGGGAAGAGAAGCAACAAAGAGGTTTATAATCAAACCAAACCCTCCTAGGGCACTTTCATTTCACTCTGATACAGTTCTGAAATCACTCTTCACTTTAACAATTAGGGGCAGAGCTCAGAGCTGGGCAAGGAGTCTTGATCCAGCTGCACTTCAGATCCTGTAGCAGCAGTGGATTTAACTCAGACTAATGACTCTGTTTCTCTGCTGCTTCTGGGAAATGACTTTGAGGAGATGTACTGGGCCAGTGGCCTGAGGTGGTCCCAACACACTTCCAGACCGCACCAAGGGTCACTTGAACTATGGCCACACAGGAAGTAACTGAAGCACGCTTTAAGGAGTCTGGATGATGCCAGTCTGTAAGATCTCCCCATTCCGGGGTTGCAAGTCTCCCACTGAGCACAGAGCTGGTTTGTCACATATGCTCCCAGTTCTCCAAACATTCTCAATAACAAATGTAAGTGTTCTGTTCATTTATATCCATCAGGAAGACAAAGACCCATTATCTTCTCATTCTATGAAGTACTCTGGGCCTCTTTAACAAATGGTGCTGAGAAAACTGAATGTGTACAAGATGAAACTGAATCCTTATTTCTCACCTGCACAAAAATCAGCTCCAAATGTACCAAAGGCCTTAGTGTAGACCTAGTGACATGGGCAAGGGCTGTCTACCTAGGACTTGAGCCATGCAGAAGATAAATGCAACCATCAGCAGGCGGGCACTCCAAAGACTGAAAAGCACTGCACAGCAAAGCAGACACTTAACTGAGCAAAGAATCAGTCCAGAGAATGGGGAAAATCTTTGCTGGCTACATGCCTGGAGAATATACAAAGGACTGAAAAATCAACAAACCAACAAACCACCTCATCGAGCAACAAGAAAACAATCCAGTCAACAAAATGGGCTCATGAAACAGACAGTTCTCAAAAGAGTTAATACAAATGGCCATTCAACATGAAAAATGTTCAGCCTCACTAGATATTAGAGAAATGCCAACCCAAACTATAATGATTCCATCTCACCCCAGTTAGGATGGCAGTCATCAAGAAAACAATAAAAATTATGGTGATGAATAAAAATAAGGAACCCTTATATGCTGCTGGGATGAGGTGGGGGCCCTGCAAACTAGCCAAGTCTCTATGGAAACCAGTGTAGAGGCTTCTCAAGTACTCCTGGGTATCTATCCAAATGGCTCAAAGTCAATGGATGGCAGAGGCTGGTGCACATAACGTTTACTGAAGCCACATTCACAAAAGCTAAGTTATGAAACCAACCCTGGTGTCCAACAACAGAGGAAAGGATAAAGAAAATGTAGTTTAGACAGACAACAGAATTTTTTCTCCCATAAAGAAGAGCGATGTAATGTCATTTGGGGGAAATTGGTATAACTGGAGGCAATCATATTAAGTAAGCAAACTAGGCCAATCTCAAACATAAATTGTATGTTTTCTCTCATCTGTGGCAGTTGGATTTTATATAGTCACATAAAACCATGTATATATAAATTAAATGAAAGTAGAAGTGACCAAAGGGGAAACAAAGGGTTAATGGGAAGGGGAAGGATAAGAAAAGGGAGGACAGGGGAAGTTAATTGTGGGAGGGAATGTGCTTATATACTAGTAAGAAAATTTAAAAAAATATGAAAAAGAGTAATTTTGAATCCAAATCTCTTCACACGTTTCTTGTGTCCATGAAACACCAGCTGTAAAGGAAGACACTGTTAAGAGTTTCAAAGATGTGCTGGGTTCATGATAATGACATGTAAATCCTTCTGTGGACACACCCTGTTTATTTCTTTGCCTTTGCTTGCCCACTGCCATGATGTCTCTAAGTCGGTAAATAGAAGGAAACCCTAAGACCCAGTAACCTGTCAATAGAAAAGGCTGCCTTTCTTGTTGTGCAATCTAACACTTGAAAGTGCTTTATGAAACTCTGACAGATGTGCTAACTGGGGATGACATGACCAGAAGTGGAGACCAAGAGTTAAATCAGAAATGACTGCTGGTGAATTAAAAAAAAATGGTCAAGATTGTTTATTTTGTTTATGTTCAGAACTTCAGAGCAAGACAGTAGAAAGAAGAAGATACTGTGTTAGGGCATTTCAGGGGTCTACTCCACAACATTATACTGAACTATGAGTTTTTGCCTTTAGAAATGTACGGTTAGATGGAAATAATGGGCCATTAATAAGAAACTGACTTGTATTATTTTAAATAGAAGCCTGGTGGCTTCCTGTCTTACCAGCTGCCCTCCTAGAGTTGGATGCTCCTGCCCAACTTCTGGTCTGCACAGGTAAAGAATGAACACTGTGCTACCTGGTGTCTTCAGACACTCTGCTTACCAGCACCAACAACTTCTCTCTGAATCTTTTTAGTTAGCATATACACAGTCTTCCCTTCCTTCCTTCCTTCCTTCCTTCCTTCCTTCCTTCCTTCCTTCCTTCCTTCCTTCCTTCCTTCCTTCCTTCCTTCCTTCCATTCTCCCCAACCTCTCTCTTCCTTTCTTTCTTTTTGGCTTTTCAATACAGGATTTGTCTGTGTAACAGTTCTGGCTGTCCTGGAACTCACTGGCCTCAGACTCACTGAGATCCACCTGCCTCTGCCTCCTGAGTGCTGGGATCAAAGGTGTGCACCACCACCTGTATATTTCCTTATAACATTTCCACACATACGAGTTGTGCTGTTGCTCACACCTTCTCAATTCCTTCCTCGACCCTTCTCCCCCTCCCCATAGTCTCTTCTGCTTTATTGTCCTCCAGTCCCACATGAAAACACCTGGCATTTGGTTTCTCCTCATTATCCTTGTTGTGTCCAAGTTGCAAAGTTCCCAGAGACCACCAGGAAGACAGACCCACCAAACTGCAAAAGCAAGGTTTAATGATTGTTCATCCAACCACGACAGGGACCCCTGTCTAGTAAGCTGATGCAGCAGGCTCCAGAGGGAGTACTGTCTACTGCTAGGTTTTAAAGACAAAAGCTCAGGATTACATCAGCAGGTATGGGTTGGGTTCTGATTGGTTGACAGTTGGGAACAATTAGGAGCATTTCTCAGAGTCATATTTTGGCATGAAATACCTGTGCACCAACTATTTTCATAGGTCAGTACTGAGAGAGAACATTCTGTGACTTCTATGTCATTGTCTTGTTACTTGCAGGTGTCCTGTTGTACACAGATACCAATAGTTTTCAGGACTATATCCTGGAGACTACAGGGGAGATTTTGGTCCCCCCTGGAGGTTTTTTTTTGTGACCAAATAGTTCCCAGGAATCAAGCATCTAGGAGGCTGGGCGGGGTGTCTGGAGTTTCTTTGTGTTCAGTTTTGGCCCTAGACTCTGGAAGGTCAGAGGATTTGGAGTTTTCTTGTGTCAGAGGCCTATGTGTCTTTTCTGTAGCCTGTCAAGGCTGTTACAGCAGGGGGCTGAGTGAGGGTCTGATCCCTTTATTTCTAAATTATCAGAAGTGAAGCACTTGAGCTTAGTTTACCCCTTTCAATTCTATCTTTCTCCCTGCTCTCCTTCCCTTTAGACTCTTTCTGTCCTCTACATGGTACATGCCATGTATGTATTACACATACACATACACACACACACACACACATTGCTAGAATTTGTATTTGAGGGAAAACATAGGATCTTGATACTAACAGTCTGTGGTATTCATCTATTCTTGAAGTAGCTTATTTGTCATGTCCTTGTGAGTGTCTGCTGGCTTGGTCTGAGGAGAGGTTTAGGACTAATTAGGATGATTAGGAGGTGGGCCTCTGGAGGAGGCTTTCTCTGTTCAAAGGCAGCACTGCTACTACCAGTGCGAAGAAGGGTATTAGCTCCTCCGTAAGTGAACAATTTATTATCTACACGTAGGGCTGACTGCCAGGTGTCATCATGAGCAAGAAAACGATCAGCTCTCTTGTTACCAGTTAGTGAACACCTATGTAGCAAGGAGGCCACACACTCCCAGCTGTCCCACTCAGGCTTCCTAACAGCTAAGCAACTTAGCAGTTACTCCAGCTTGCTGAAAAGCAAGTGTAGGCTTGTGGGCTTCAGCTCTGAACAGGTCTTTGCGGCTTCTGACGGGACAGATGAACAACTGGGCTCCCCTCACATGACTGATGTGTTCCAACAGTTCACTGTGCTATTCTACAAAGGCTGGGGTTTCCCGTATTATCAGTTCTGTGGAAACACCGTTGCCTCAGTTTCACAGCAACAGCCTCAAGGGCACGAGCGGATCATTTTACAGAATGGGAAGAAAAAGATCATTGTGGAAGTAGAAGGGAGGAAACCTTGGGACTAATGAGGCATTGGAGATCTACGGATCTCAGCATCAGAAGGTAGCGCAAGGTCTAGTTCCCACAGAAGCAATGTGGGGTCCACAATCCCCCAACTCTTCCTTTCACTTCACTGATTACCTCATTTCTTTTCTCCTGTCTTTACCTCTCCAGAGCTGTTTCTGAATGATTTTTGATTTTTTTACAGGGCAGGGTGATATAACCAATAGCACACTACATACCACTGATAGGTTGATATTTAACTACATTAAGAGATATATGTGTGGGCCAGGAGGTGGTGGCGCACGCCTTTAATCCCAGCACTCGGGAGGCAGAGGCAGGTGGATCTCTGTGAGTTCGAGGCCAGCCTGGTCTACCGAGCGAGTTCCAGGACAGCCTCCAAAACAATACAGAGAAACCCTGTCTTGAAAAACCAAAAAAAAAAAAAAAAAAAAAAAAAAAAAAAAGAGATATATGTGTTTAGAATGTGTAAAGGCCTTCAAATATTAAAAGGTCTTGCTCTCTTTTGCCTGGTAGCTCCTTTGTTTCCTACATTCTCCTCAAATCAACCAAGTGTCACATTCTCCATGACTCGTCTTTCTTGTGAGTCATCACTACGTCCCTGCACTCATCAGAACATCACAGTTGTCTGTCCAAGGATCTATTCTCCCCTCTCCCATGCACTCATCAGAACATAGCAGTTCTCTGTCCAAGAACCCATCCTCCTCTCCCCCATGCACTCATGAGAACATCACAGTTGTCTGTCCATGGACCCATCCTCCCCTCTCTGATGCTTCTCTCTAGAACCCTCTAGATGCTTCCAGTTCATCTTTGTGTCCTGGTGCTGACCTGGAGCAAATACTCATGAAGTGTTCTCTTGAGTGTTTATCAAGAAAACATGGACAACAAACAAAAGAGATCAAAATGACTCTGAGTGGGGAGGTGGGAAAAGGTTACTATATCTTAATTCTATTTCAGTTCAACCTTCGGATGGCAAAACATTAATTATACAAAACCAAAATACTCAACAAAAAATGCATGTGGAGGCCGTATGAATTCCCAGAGAATTTACATTAGCTCAGAGAACCATGTAAAGGAGTCAGGCATGAGGGAGACTTAATTATCACCGAGCCCCACAAAATCCCCAAATTCCTCCAAGGGGATTAAGCTCTGAATTGCTGGAAAAGAATTTGATAACATGTAATAATGGAGCCTTAGACAGAGGCAAAGTCACTGCACACTACAGCCCATCAATCAAATTTTCTTTACTGTTCAAGCTGCCAACAAGTAGATAAAGTAACTCATAAACACACCAATCACTCAGCAAAAGGCAATTTTATCGTTGTCACAATAGGCCCATAACACTTAAGGAAGTCATGTGTTAGAAAAATTAAGTAATGTCTTCTGTGGCCTGGAAGAGTTTAAAAAGCTCTACATTGTGGGCAAGCTATTCTAGATGAATGAAATTTTTATATTTAACACGTGTAGACATTCAGTAGATTACTTTAATAAGCATATTAGGACAGAATTTCAACTGGGAACTCCATAGTAGATAATTATGAAGGACTGTGTCCACATGGCTTTGTTTCCTGCTTGCAGTCATGTTTTCCATAGCTTGGATCACCCTTGAAGGAAAAGTCTTTGCCATGCTCGTAAAAGCCTCCAACCACACTCCACACATGAACTCCTAAGGGATTTTTTAACCACCAAAAAGTTCCACATTAAATTTAACATTTAAGATGGAAAACATTTATCAGTATTCCAAAAAAAGTGTCAGATCTTGTTTTCCTGCCTTCAGGGAAAAACTGCTCCTAATGAGAAAGACCCATGAGTACCGAAACCAATATTAAATATATTCCATATTAAATGGGCCTTTATTTCTTTTGAAAGAAACAATGGCTCAGAACTCTGTGAGCCATGCTGCTTTCAAAGGCTATGTAACAGAGTTCTTAACTGTCACTGTTCAGAAATCACAGTAGGCATGCCTTCTACATAGTGCACTGTGCTGTGTTCGGGGGACCTATGTGGTGAGGACAGTAAAGCCTAAACTATACTGAATATTCACTGAAAACATAGGACGGAACTTAGCTAAATATAAAATGTTGGGTTAAGCTGATGGAGTTTATCTCATTTTGAGCAAAATTTTAAGCTTAAACTAAATCTATTTAAATACAAAGAACACAGTTCTTATGATTCTTCTGATAACTCAGATCCTTTCTCCTTCTCTCTCTCTCTCTCTCTCTCTGTCTCTCTCTGTCTCTCTCTGTCTCTCTCCCTCTGTGTGTGTGTGTGTGTGTGTGTGTGTGTGTGTGTGTGTGTGCGTGTGTCTGTCTGTCTGAACCTAGGGCCTCTTGTATTCATGCTAATCCAGTGGTCTACAACTGTTTCCAGCCCTTTAACCCAATGCTTTAGGAAGAAAGCTTTTCAATTATACTTCAATTAAAACGTGATCTGGAATAAAGTGCAGTAGTGTTTGGAAGGATTCAGGACTGGGAGTTGGAAGAGTTATATTTTTTCTGACATACTTCAGGTAGCCTACTTAATTTTCTTTGCTCATGACACTTAATGACATTAGTGAAGCACTGAATTGAGCCACATGCCATCAAATGTCATCCCAGATTTAAAATTCTCTTTTTCCCTCCACACAGTCACACAAATGTTTACTACACAGTAAATACTGATTGAATAGTGAGGGTACCCAGACACAGACATCGAAGTTTCAGGGGTATATCTTGTAAATAAAGGGAGGAAGATATGTCTGTATAGTCTAAATGCGAGGGTGAGAAATACCAGAGTCTCTACTTTTCTTGTTACCATGGAAATTCCAATGCACACCTTGTTGCTTTTTTTCTTGGTGAAGGTATTGCAACATTTTATTAGTTCTTTGAGAATTCATACATGCACGCAATGTATTTTAATCACAATCACCCTTTTCCTCCCCCTAACTCTGCCTAGGTCCACCCCCTTCCTAGTCTTTTTGAAAAAGAGTGGTTATGATACCAGGGAATTTCAGGATATTCTTTCTTCAGTAGTTGTGGGTTCTATTCCCAGTACTAAAAATGAACTGTACAGACTGGGTCTGTTGACACGGGCCTGTAATCATTACAGCTACTTGGAAGGCTGAGGTAGAAGGATGCTAAATTTAAAGCCTTGACCCTATAGAGTGGGGCCAAGGAAAGCCTGGAAAATAAAACTAAAAACAACAACAACAAAAAACAAAGGTATAACTCAGACAAGGTCTAAGGTGAATTGTGAGTTTCCTCTCTTACCATCACACCAAAGACTTTGTTCTTGACTGACACAGGTACTTAATTTCAGTAACTTGTGAGAGTATTACTGACTGAAAGCTGATGGGGAAGTCCTGTGTATATGTAAATAAAGCACTGTTGGCCAATAGGGAAGCAAGATAGGTGGGACTAGTAGTCTAGGAAGATTCTGGGAAATGTAGTGAAGGGAGTGGTCACTATGTGATTCCAGAGAAGAGGGGACGCAAGTCTGCATTCTCAGTAAGATAAGACCTTATAAAAAATATATATATGTATATATATATATTAGTAATTATGGGTCAATAATTAAGTCAGAGCTAGCCAATGAGAAACAACAGCAAATGGCAACAGCTTCATAATTAATATAGCCTCCTATGTGTTCATTTGGGACTGACGTGGCTCTGGAACCAGGCTGTCAGGAAGACTACACGTTACAGAGGGCAAAATGAAGTCAACAGATGGGCAACTGTATATTAAATATACTGCTTTCCTATAAATCAACAGAATGTGACATTAGAAAAAATACAGTATCTGACAAATCGATGTCATCACTGCTTGCCAATTCCATAGACTGAACAGTGTTAGTGCAACACACACACACACACACACACACACACACACACACACACACACACACACACACTTTCAGGGGTTATAAACTTTTGCTTACCATTTATCAGGTAATTAATATATGTAATGAAAGTCACAGCAGTAAGAGTTAACATAGGAACTGCTCTGAGAACTAACAAACATGTTAGACTCTAACATTGTAATAAGCGTTCTCTTAAGCTCAAAACTGAAGTTTATATTTACCTAAAATTGAGTTCTTGTGCCAAGTTTGATTTGACAAAAAGCTGATGTTCATGGATATGTGTATAACTGTCCATGCTGAAATATAGATTTATTGAATGAAATGGATAACATTTGCATTACATTTTGATCATTGCACGTCTTACTTTAATTTTACTTCTCCCCTCCAAACCTTTTAATATACTCCTTTCTACTTTGAATTCATGGCTTCTTTTCTTCACTAATTATTATTGCTTGCATATATGTATATGCATTACATTTTATAAGTCCCCACTGTTCCATTTTTCCTTATTTATTGAAATTTTACTCACCCTGCATAATATTATTGCTTGCAGTCACATTCTTATGACCTGAATGTCCAAATCCAGGGTACTATTCATTAACATTCTTCCAGTGTGATTCATAGAGGTTTTGTAAATGTTTATGATTTTAAAATAAAGCTAAGGTAAAAAGATATTTTGTGTAAAAAAATATATGACTTAAGCAATAATGATATAAGGAGCTGGGCTTTGGGGATTGCATGCCAAAGCAAACCATGCTCCTTGTGAGGTAGACTATGCAAAGTCCACATGAAGGTGAATGGCAAACAATCAGTGTAAATCGGCTTTCTACTCCGCTTTACTTAGAAAATATCCAGAAACTTAGATTGCTGTAGTATGACTTTCAAATGGTCAAAAGCAGTGATAGATAAGCTAGAGCATATAATACGATTGGATCAAATGGAGTTACTTCAGAATAGATACAGCTGTGGCAAAAGAAAGGTATTCTCTACTTGAATTTCTCGGTAGGTAAACTTTGCCACATAATGTCCCAAATCCCTGGGGCCTCCTACCTTGATATCTTAGTAATGTATAATGTATCTTCCTTATTCACTGTGTAATAGAGATGGATTAAAATGGTATTATTTTGTAGAATCTGTGTGTACTAATACATTAGTTTATTAGAGCTATGCTGCAGCTTAGTGGTAAAGTGCATGCTTAATGTGTGTGGTCCTTGGGTCCAGCCCCTAGCATATAAATAGATAATTTTGCTACAGTTATGAATCTTAATGTAAATAGCTGATATGCAGGATAACTAATATGTGTTATAGGGTCTCAACTCACAGATTAAGAAGCACTGGTTTAAAGCCTTTTAAAATTTAGAATATCTATATTTTTTAAAGCGGGAACTTGGAAGGAACTGGAAAATGTTATATAAAGTGAGGCAACCCAGACCCAAAGAGAAAACAATTCATGATCTCCGCATATGAAGCTTTAAACTTTGAGAACTGTGTATTTAACTTGGAGTGTCCGTAGAAGGCAGGAAGCTGGGAAAGGTTCATGAGAGGAGAGGGGACGAAGCCTCAATGGAAAATTAAAAGTCAAGTGGGGAAGGGACAGGGGATGGCAGAGGGAATGGGGAAGATGAGAGGGTAGGATGTGGACTAGCTGTAATGAAGAGTGCATGAAAAGGTCTTACGGAAATTCATTAAGCTAATTAAAAATACCACTTTAAAATAAAGAGTTTAGATCAATGGGTGTCCATTGCTGCTACTAGAAGGTTATTTAAGTGAAAGTCTCGTTCCAGGCACTGAATACCTTCGGTAAGTTAGTGGTCAGGAAGGCCCCAGAAGCACACACAGAGGGAATGGCCATTGTTCTTGGCTGCCCACCATAACTGCATGATAGTAAGTCCCTACTGCTGAAGATACCACATACTTTGGCTTCTGGACACAGAGAATCAGGCTGGAACTCACCAGGAAATATATTCCCTGTTGGCTAGCTGACACAGTGCCAGAGGTGCTGTGACAGTTGCTGGTGAGGATAGGCATTAGTAGTCTTGAACCCAGTGCTCAACACTACATGCTACAATACCAATATGCTCAGAGAGGTATGCCTACTAGTACAACAGTGACATGACTGTTATGGGAGTAACTGCTGCTTCTCTTCTTTTCATTCTTTCTGTTTCTATTGTTTTAAAAATGGATTTATGGTCTGCTTCATAGGAGGGACTTAGTACTGTAAACTTGGTTAAAAGCCCATGACTGGCAAGGCCATAGGCCCTGGATGGGTGAGTGAGGCATGACCTATTACTGTTATTTTTTGTTAAATGTTCGTGCTGTCAAAATGTCTTCTAAATGCTTATGTTTATATGCATAGATATATCAGTCTTTATCAGAGAAGTATCTTTTTAGCAGTGGGCATCAATTAACGCAGAAACACATAACCAATCAAAGAGCTGCCAAATGCTCAGCCCTAAATGGGACACCTTGACCAAGGTCCAAGGAACATCCCAGAAGATGGGGTAGAAATACTATGAGAGCTGAAGGATGGGTAATGCTGTGAAATATCATAAGGTCACGCCGTGGCTATCACACTCATGAATATACAGCAGCTGTCAACAAGACAGTGTTGATAGAAAAAGGGGCTCATAGGCCTTAACCTTAGCTAAGGAGCTGCTGGGGCAGGAAGAGTCACCTTTCTTAATTAAAAAAAAAAAACGTGAGCGCAAATTGTGTGTGTGTGTGTGTGTGTGTGTGTGTGTGTGTGTGTGAGAGAGAGAGAGAGAGAGAGAGAGAGAGAGAGAGAGAGAGAGAGAGAGAGAGAGAGAGAGAGAGAGAGAGAATAGCAAGAGCATCCAGAATAAGGCGCTGGATCCCCTGGAGCTAGTTATAGGGATTTGCAAGCTGCTCAATGTGGTGCTGGGAACTGAACTCTAGTTCTCTACAAGAGCAGATAACTGTCCCAACCCCTGAGCCATCAGCTCTCTCAAGCTCCGAGCCTTCTTGCCTGTCCAAGAGAGCCATTTTTCTTCAGAAGCATGGTGCTAGTGCATTTTCCATGCTCATGTGGATGGCCCCACACCCATGTACACATAGGAAACACTCACTGGGCTCAGTGGGCTATAAACAAAGAAAAAAGATCACGAAGATAGGAGGGGCCATATTGGGTAGGATCTACAAAGTCAAAGTGGGGAGTGAAGGATAAATATGATCAAGATACTCTGTGTACATTATGAAATTGTCAAAGAGTTAGAAAAACAAAACTAAGAAGAGGTCCTGTGTGCTGCCAAGTGAAACAATCTGAGTTCAGTCTCTGGGGTCCACATGGTGGAGGAGAGAACAGACTTCCAGCAAGTTGTCCTCTGGTTTTCACACACACACACACACACACACACACCACATTAGATAAACAAATATTGCAATAGATTTTTGAAAACAACATCTGTACTTTACAGTCTCTCTTAAGAATTGACCTGCCTCACTTTTAGTGGAACAGCACTCAAAATATAAAAGCAAACCCAGTGCCCTTGTCTGTTTTTCTCTTGTAACAAAACTCTAAGACAGTGAAAAGATACTAACTAGAGCTTTTATTTAGAAACTTTTCTCTGTAAAAGTGATAACAGACTATGGCTTCCATAAAACAAGCAAGCTAAGCTCCAAAATAACCTGGGCCTATTCCCTATTAAACAAAATAGAACAACTCTTGGAATTGAAATATTAAATTCGTGAGATGTCAAGCTTGGGGGCATGGAGCTTTTTCATACCATCATCTTGAAAATAAGAGCCATAAATGTAAATGTGTCTCCTTTGTTAAAAAGTAAAAAGTGCCTGGTGGTGGTGGTGTACACCTTTAACCACAGCACTTGGGAGGCAGAGGCAGGTGGATCTCTGTGAGTCTGAGGCCAGCCTGGTCTAGAGCGAGTTCCAGGACAGACTACAGAGAAACCCTGTCTTGAAAAACAAAACAAAAGCAAAAAGCTGAGTAGTTATGCAGAAGCTGAACGCATCCTTTCCCAAGAATTCTCTAGGGATGACACACGCACTGGGTGCTGGCAGATCACTTGTTGGACCTCAGTAATAATGGGACACCTGCCTGTCACTGAGTCTACTGGGAACACCTGGATCATCCTCTTATTTTTTATGAGAGGAGGTTTACTCTCAGGGCAGTGGGCACTGGATCATTCCCATCCTTTATCTACAACAACAAAGGGCACTTTGGAAATCCTGACTAATACACATAACCTTAAGTGTAGACTTTTGCCAACATCATTGCTATAGTACCCATTTGGCATTAACATAACACTTGCATAATGCCTCATAGGTAACATTCTGAGGTTCTTACACCAAGAATCAGCACTGTGCTCTGCTCTGCTGCAGCCAGGGTATAGTTGCAGAGTCTACGCTGCTGTTGCTGACAACACTATCTAGAAAAGGGCCTGCCAGTGGCCCAGGATAAAGACTTACTCCTTGAGTTCCCTTTTCCTTTCTAGCATCCCCACGTCTGGCAATAAAATAACCCCAAATATTCTGAGGTGCTATATTTTGTTTCTTCAAGAACATGGATGTAGACCTATCAATCAGGAGGCAGACATTTTGAAAAGAGTCTTTGGCAGGCTTGGGAGGGGCTAACACTAGAGTTATCAGCAGAGCAATCACTCTTTATTTCTTATTTACAGATTAGATGACATCAAGGAGGTGTGTGGTATTTTATGGGTCAAAGGAATACTTCAGCAAGGCCATCAAGAGCAAGGGAAGACTGGAAAAAAAGACAGACTTATACACATATAAATGGAAGGAAATAAAATATGAATTAATGTCCCCCCTTTGCTACACAATGTGCTTTACAAGGCTTCCTGGCTTCCACTTCCACACAATAATCAGTCTATGATAGTTAGATTCAGAAAATGATACAGCTTCCCTTTTTTCCTACCCTCTAAAGGTTGGGTATTGTGATTTCCCACTGGTTGATCCCCTACAGTACCACGAACACTGAAAGGTAGTAGAACAAACAGAAATGTGTGCACTCTTCGAAGGCAGGGAAATGTCACTCAGTCTTATAGCTCAGGTCAAAGTAAAAGGGACTGAGCAAACATATGTGAGCTATCAGAGAAGACCATGCTCTCCAGAGGCCAGCCTGGCAGTGGCATCACAGGAGGCTCTCTCCAAGGACAGAACCAGGTGTGCTTGTAAAC
Organism: Mesocricetus auratus; assembly: GCF_017639785.1. Classification (NCBI taxonomy): domain Eukaryota; kingdom Metazoa; phylum Chordata; class Mammalia; order Rodentia; family Cricetidae; genus Mesocricetus; species Mesocricetus auratus. The sequence continues at coordinate 41,061,030 of NW_024429197.1, forward strand.
CTTCTGAGGGGTTCACCCTTGCCATTAGCTCAGTGCTTTCAAAGGCTGATGAAGACTCCAACACACAGGACAGGACATATGATCTCCCTCTGTGATCTCAGAAGCCATCTGTCCTAGCAGAGGACTGATGAAGTGTCAAGAGATTAGCTCTACAGATGGCCAAGATCACTGGCTACATAACAAAAAGGATATGGGATTCTAATTGGGAGGGGTGGGGAGGGGAGGGGAAGGGCGGAAGTCAGAAGAGCCCTTCCCTGCACCAGGGCTGAAATAAGCCCAAACAGCAGAGGTTCGGCTCAAACCCAGCTCATTTCCTGCAACTTCTTTTCACAAACTCACACCTTAGTTTGCAGACTGCTGCTGGTTGGATAATAGGATCCATGTGTTAGTTTTCATGCTTCATATGAAAATTTGGGGGAGTATTAAAAAGGGAAAAAGATCTTCATTGTAGGAACAATGTGTTTAAGCACTTTTCATACCAATCCTCTTTTTGGCTGCAAAAAAAAAAAAAAAAAAAGACAGCCCTATATACTTATTGTGACTCTAACTTGAGGCTTTTGATGGAGTTAGGAAATAAAAGCTATGTCCCATCTCTCATTTTAAGTGGTGCTTGTCTTTCAAGGACAGTGGGATTTATAGTCTCAAATGGCAGAGAGATATATTAGGAACCTCAAGATGCTCCTGAAGAACTTTTATCTTTGCTTTTCTTGAAGTGGCAAGAGAAGCAGAGTAAGATGCTCAGCAAGGCCTCGGGCTGCAGGAAGAGGAGGCTGGGTGTCCTCAGTCAGAGTCAGGAGCACATGCTAGTGCCAGAGTGCAGCACACACATCTGGGTTGAGAATCCTGAGGGTCCCACCCAGGGCAGAACTATATTAACACCAACGGAGTTGAGACAGCAAGGTCATGGTCACTCAACTGAGCTGACTCCATTAGTCTGAGTCTAAGTCATAAAAAAGACTTCTTTACAACAATGAGATCAGATGGTTAAATTTGTTATTTTATGTGTATGTATGTGCATCATGCCTGTGCAGTGCCCAGGTATTGGATCCCATGGAACTGGAGTTATAGATAGCCATGAGACACCATGTTGGTACTAGGAATGGAACTTGGATTCTCTGGAATGACAACCCATGCTCTTAACCACTGAGCCATTTCTCCAGACCTCAGAGCATTACATTTTCTATCATGGAAGAATTCAGTATAGAACTGCTCTGAAATTTAATTTTCCTGTTTTGTTTAAATACAGTTTTATTAATACAAATTTACTTCTTATAGTATTTAAGGATATCTCTTTGGAGAAATGGGGGGAAAAGGCCTTTAGGAGGGAATGAGTACCCATGTCAGGACACAGAGTCTCAAGACTACTTCAATGGCTATAGTATGGCAAGGACTGCTGTTATAAGCTATCTCCTGGTGTTTACAAAATCTCTGAGCTTTACTACAGCCCAGTGAGTCAAGGTTACTAAAATAGTATATGAATATTCCATTGTTTAATGATATAGCTTAGTCATATCACCCAAAAGAAAGCAAAAGAAAGGCTGTAGTAAGGATAGGTCTCTCCGTCCTCAACAACAAAAGTTGGGCAGACACAGTAACATGCTAGACAAAGAGAAATGCAGGAGCTTAGAGCTGTATATAAGCAAAGGCCTGTGTAAGGGGCACCAACTCAACTGTCTGTGGAGCCTGGGCAACTCCGGCATCCACAGTTCCATGAAAGGGACATCACACTTACACAGGATGCCCCATGCAGCAATTTATGACTATAGAGGCAGAGGCAAAGTTAGGACATGGAAGTCCCTAATTGCGATGTTTTGATCAAGCATAAGGAGTTAAAACTCTTTGGTCAGTAACATCAAGCTCAGAGCACATGTACTCCTGGTCTGGGTTGCTCACTGGAGACTCAGCCACAGGCCAACTTGCTCTAAGACAGGTACGTAGGTGCAGAGAGGTGAGGCCTGCAAACCAGGAGCAGGGGACCAGGTTTCTGTAGTTCCTGCAGCTTCTGAGTTTCCTTACGCTTTAGGGAATGAGTACTTATATTCTGTCAAGCTCCAGCAACTGACTCTGTGACAGCAGACACAAGTTACTTCTAGATACTTACCAAAGGCGTATCTTTTCCTCCTACAATGCTGAGACCAAGCCCTGAGCGCCCCTTGGATATCTCTATGATCATTTCCTGGCCAGGGACAATGGGACATGTTGCAGGGTCCACTGAGAGAGGAGCCTGGAAGTTACCTGGAAAATGACAAGACAAAATGATTAGCAGGTAGGAGATGCAGCTCATCTTGTATTCATTGGAGCACAGGGTTGTGCGTTTATCGCTTTACTCTCCTCACACGAGGCACCATGAAGGGAAAAGCTGGGTCATTGTTCTCCTCACCCACAGTATGAAACACGACACTGCTATAGCACTTTTGAGATGAAAACATTAACTGCTCACATCTGTCAATTTTAGGTATACTTAATTAAAAGAAAACTCAAAACACACCATGAAAATCAGCAAGGAACAACTTAAGATGACTAAATATTTAGTTACACAAAAGCACATACTACAGTGAATATAAGAGCCATTATGACAGAAGACCGTGAGTTTAGAAGAATGTTTGGCTCACAAGGTCCTAGGTTCAATCTTCCATACTGCAAAATTAAAAAACAAAACAAGCAATAGGAAAAAATTGTGTGCCGGGTGGTAATGGTTCACAACTTTAATCCCAGCACTCGGGAGGCAGAGGCAAGCAGATCTCTGTGAGTTTGAGACCAGCCTGTTCTACAGAGCGAGTTCCAGGACAGGCTCCAAAACAATACAGAGAAACCCTGTCTTGAAAAACCAAAACATAAATAAATAAATGAAAAAAATAGTGCTTAAATACTTTCAATCAGAATATACCACATCAATTAACATGTATAATGGATTTAACAAAGTATATGAGTGAAAATAAAAATTAATTAAAAGTTATCTCTAACATCACAGGTGAAGCATCCCTAGTCCAGATTATCTGAAATTTTTTGATCAATGATATGACACCACAAATGGAAAATTTAATATATAGGAGAAAGTCAAAATATAGACCCACTCAAATAGCCTTCAGGCTGTACACAGAATGTGTATATTAAACACAAATGTATTCTGTATTCAGATTTGAATCCTATTCCCAATCTATCTCATTCTAATATAAAAATGTTCCAAAACTAGAAATATTTCTAGTCCCAAGTATAATGGTCAAGATTATTCAACCCATATGCACACATTTGTATTACAATAAAATATGAAAAATTACTTCCCGAGGCCATAAATGAAAGCTTTTGTTAAAAGAGTTATAATATTGTATAGAGGTTTGTTTATTTGGTTAAAGATTTACTGTTTTTATCATTGTCAGCCAGGTGTGTTCTGACGTTTGCATATGGGTATGCGCACACAAGTGCAGTGCCTGGAGGGGCCAGAGCACTGGATTCCCAGGAACTGGAGGTTTACTTTCTTAAATCATTGTTTAAGAATGCATTTTCCTATAACTGAAAAGAGCTTCCAGGCCAAGAAGGATGACTAAAAACACTATTATCTATTTCCAAACCTGTATTTTGTGTATAACTAACCCAACTTTAATAAAGAGCTTGACCTTTCCACGTACCAGGTGCTCTGCAGAAACCTCTATAGGAGTGATCTCTGTAGGCAGCTTAGCTATAACCAAGTCTGATCACAAGGGTGGATGTAGCAACACAGAGGCTGACAACAGTGAGCGCCACCTACTGGTCAGTGCTGTCTAAAGCACAGAAACCTAGAAGACCTGAATTCAAATGTATGCTTAGACCTACCTACCCTATGTGATAGCAGGTAATGGCAAGCTACTGTTCATAACAAGAGGGCTCATATAACTTCAAAAGGAAAAAATAAAGATGAAAACCATATTTAAGACAGGTAAAATTTATATGAAATCAAAATTTCAGTGTCTATAAAGCTGTATTGAAACGCAGAACCACTAATTCGTTTATGCTTAGTTATGTTGTTTCACCACACAGGTAGAGGTGAAAAGCTGGAACCACTGTGTGGCCTGTGAGCTCAAATAGTGACTATACAGTTCTTTATGGAAAAGTTTGGTTATCTCAGTACTCTTGAGCCTTAGTTAGGAGGGTCACCTTGAATTCAAGGCCAGTCTCTTTTACAAAAGCAAGAGACTGACATGTCCCCTTGCCCTGCACCCTGCTCCAGAGAAGGGAGGAGGAGATAAGGAGAAGGAGGAAAATTTCTAACATAAAACAAAGAGGCTAGCATAGGAAGGGGACCTGTGGGAGTTCTCTAATCAATACTAATAATCACCATTTGATAATACAGGGGAGCTGGGTTAAAAAGACAGAAGTGCAGATTCCTGTGTCGTAAAACTCGCTCACTGTTGAAGAGTAAATGCAGGTAAGCATTACTGAGCAGGTCAGAGGAGAGACGGGACAGTGTGGGTGAGGTGCTGGCCTCCAGCCTGGCCTCCTTCAGGACTCACCCAGCTCCCACTGCTGTACACAGGAGACTTGCTGATCTAATGACCTCCTAGCTAAGATGGAGCAATCCAGTGACACAGCCCCAGAAATAACAAAAAGTACCACTTCAGAAAGAGAACATTAAGATTTTTCTGTTTTTTCTTTCTTTTTTCTTTTTGCAGTCTATATATTTCACAATGTTCCCCATTAATCTACCATAAACATGGCATACAAGGCTGGTACAACTCACGGCTACTTTTGAACTTTACTCTGCTTTTATGAGTGACTAGTTTAGTCCTCTGAGTAAAGAGAGAGGACAGGAAGACACTAGAGATGGCATTTCCCTCCTTCCACCCTGCTGTCCTAAGTCACTTTTTGTTTGTTTTTTAAGATTCACTTTTAAGTTTTAGAGACAGGGTCACTCTACATAGCCCTGGATATCCTAGAACTCACTATGTAGCCCAGGCTAGTCTCAAATTCAGAGATCCACCTGCCACTGCCTTCCAGTGCTAGGATTAAAGGTGTGTGCCACCATGTCTGGAAAGATTTATTATTTTATGTGCATGAGTGCTTTCCCTGTGTGTATATCAGCACATCATGTGGGTGCTTGGTGCCAGCAGGGATCAGAAGACAGCACCAGATCCCCTGGAACTGGAGTTACAGTTGGTTTGAACATCCCTATTTCACATTCACTGCTACAAAACAAAATCTGACTCTACAAGAGCTACAAACGCTCATTCTTAACTGCCATCTTCCAGTCAATCTTTCCATTTATTTCTCTCACACAACACAGCTCAGAGCCTGACTCATACCAACTTCAATAAATATTTTTAAGTGGATGAGAAATAAAGTTTCTAGAACTTAAGATTCAGGGCCATGGATGGCTATTAATATACATTAGCCAGATCTGCCTGGTCTGTATCCATGGCCAGTATTTAAGTTTGGGCATTTTAGGCCACATTGTCTCTTCTGGGACTACTTAACTGTCACAGAGCATCAGAACAGTGATGACACTATGTTAAGGAGTGCTGAAGTATGAATTTCATGTAGTTTTCATAAAATTGGCTTTCAGTTGTTTTCAGTCTTTAAAATAAACCATCTCTAGCTCCTGGATGAAGCAAAAACAGGTGATGATGGGCTACATTTAATCTGTGGTTCACAGTTTGTTTGCTGATGATATTCACTAAGTACCTTAATATAAAACCAAACAACTACTTGCTAAACTTCTTACAGAGAGACATTTATGAAAAAGGGTGCTAGTCAGCACAATGGTGAGCCTTCTTGTTTGTTTGTTTTTGAGACAAGGTCTCTCTATGTAGTTCTGACTGGCCCAGAACTCACTATATAGATCAGGCAGGCCTCGACCTCACAGAGACCTGCCTACCTGAATGCTGGGATTTTATTTATTTTTAATTATATGTATGTGCATGGGCAAGAGCACGTGAGTGCATGAGCTCAGGAGACCAGAAGAAAAGTGTCATATCTCTTAGGGCTCAAGTTACAGGTGAGCTGCCTGCTTTGGGTGCTGGGACTCACACTCTGGTCCTCTGGAAGAGCAGCACTTAACCTCTGAGCCATCTCTCCAGCAGCAGTGTGCCCACTCCTTGGCTTTTGATTGATAAATACTACATAAAAGCAAAGTGGAAATCCGATCACTTGCTTTGAAGCTCCATTTCAACCCTCATTCTTCATCACTTAAGCTACAACATGATTTCCATCCTTGCCTCCTTCCCTTCTCCACTTTCTTTTGAGACTAGATTTCCTAGAGCCCAGGCTGGCCTTGAATTCATATGTAGTTGAGGATGACCCTAAATTCCTAATTTCTCAAATGCTGGGATTATAGGTACCACCATGCCTGGCTCTGAATGCCAACTTCTCTACTGAAAAATAAATCCTCAGTGCCTTCTATCAATATGCATAGTGTTAAAAACTGCCTGCCTTGTGATTTTGGAGACTATCCATGACTTGGGGAGAGACTGGCAGGCAATCTGTGTGCTTTAGTGTCATCAAATGCCTCTTTGGAGGCCTTTTCTCTTCTGTGTTTATATTCAGTAAACATTAGGCAATGCAGATGCTAAAGAAATGAGAAACAGTGTAGGAAGTGGGGTGTTCAAGCTCAAAACTATGGAAGCCGAGGAGGGCTACAGAGCCATGTGACAGCCTGCCGCCTCATTCTTTTCTCAGAGCATCATGAAGTGTTCTTCTCCAAAGGTTTCACAAGCCAGTTTTGACTGGACAGATTCATACCAGGGTCTGTGAAGTCTGTATCTTCTGCCTGACTCAACGGACTTGGTGCTAATGGGGTCTCTTGTGAGTTGAAGGGGGCTCGTGACGAATATGTTTGCTGTTTCATCTGGCAGGCAGCCTACAAAAGGAAGGAAATTTGCATGAATGTCAAGGAGGAGAGAAGCAGTAAAAGCACTGTACAATTGCTGTATTATTGTTCTTAAAATAATGGTAGCTTCAAAACCATGCTTTGAGACAACTGGATGCTCAGAGAGGCGGCAAGGGAAAGCCAGGTTGACTTTTTTTATTGTCTCCTATTTATTTGCTCCGAAGATACTTGGAGGCTTGGTCAAAAAAGGGGAGAAGCAGCTGGGCGATCGTGGTGCACACCTTTAGTCCCAATACTCTTGGGACTACAAAGCGAGTTTCAGGACCAGCTCTAAAGCTACAGAGAAACCCTGTCTTGAAAAACCAAACCAAACCAAACAAACAAACAAAAAACAAGGGTGGAGTAGGATATAAGTGAAACATTAACTTGCAATTTGTACTTTTGCTGACATCACCCTCGGTGAATATTAGCATTAACTAGCTAAGAAAAATGAAGAACCGTGTGCCGTCTCAAGAGTTACATAAAATGTGGAGGTAGTGATGTGATTTGCCTGCTGGATTCCAGTACATGCCAGGCTGTCTCTGAACTCCAGAAATATCTGCTCCAGAAAGATAATACTCCAAGATTCTGTCTGTGGAAGACTGTTCCTCAGTACAAGGTATGAAGTATACAAGGACTAAGACAATTCTAACCACAGTGCATTTGTATTGTGGAGACCTCCATCACAAGAACATTCCTCAGTATTAGACAGTATCATCACACAGATAATTAGAGGAAGACGGTGACTGGTAATCGGTTCTTGAAGAATGCTACCATCAGAGTTCTTAGGAAACAGCTGCTAGACTATAGTTCTAGGGATGTTCATTCGGTTCTGTAGTTTTTGTTTTTATAAGAAAAAATACAAAAGAAAAAAAAAAGCCAAGTGGTATTGGCACACGCCTTTAATCCCAGCATTCAGAAGGCAGAGGTAGGGGGATCTCTGTGAGTTCAAGGCCAGCCTGGTCTATAGAGTGAATTTCAGGACAGGTTCCAAAGCTACACAGAGAAACCCTGTCTCAAAAAACAAAACAAAACGCAGGTGGCAGTGCTCATTCTTCAGCAGGGAAAAGAGTGGGCAGAAGAGGTTTGATGTCTGCTGCACATCCGAACCAGTGAGTGTCCAAATTGTCTGCATATCAGCACTACTGGCATCATAATGAAGCAGCAGGGGCTGAACTGTACCCACTGCTGGTTGAACTGAATGTAGCTGTTTTTAAAAAGTTATTTATGATTCTGTGTACATGGGTATTTAGTCTGTATGTATTCTGTGTACCATGTTTATGCGGGGGCCTTTGGAGGCCAGAAGAGGGCATCAGAGCTGCTGGAACTGTGGTTACTGGTGACTGGGGGCCACCACGTGGATCAAACCCAGGTCCTCTCTGGAAGACAGCCAGTGCTCTTAACCACTAAATTATCTCTCCAGAGCAGACCTTAGTATTTCCATAGTTCTCCTTCTGTGATGCAAGAGATGACACCCAGGGCCTCAGACATGCTAACTAAGTATTCTACTGGCAAACCACATCCCCATGCCTACACACATTTGTTTTTACTGACATGTTTAGAATATAATTATAGAGAATTTTCAAAAGCACTTTATGTGGAAATGTTTGAAATATCAAAATTTTTGGGGTGGTGGTGTTTCTTTGGTTAGCCCTGACCGTCCTAGTATTAGTTTAGTATACCAGGCTGTTCTTGAACTCAGAGATCCACCAGCTTCTCTTCCCAAGTGCTTGGATTAAAGGCATGTGTCACCACACCCAGCTATTGTGTACTTTCTATATACTATTTATTTATTTATTATATATACAGTCTTCTGCCTGCATATATCCCTGCACACAAGAAGAGGGTGCCAGGTTTCATTACAGATGGGTGTGAGCCACCATGTGGTTGCTGGGAATTGAACTCAGGACCTCTGAGCCATCTCTCCAACCCTCTATATGCCCTTGTCATCTATAGTTCCTGAATAACGGAAGTTTTGTGACATAAAAATATAAACTAGGGCTGGAGGGATGAGGTAGCAGTTAAGAATCTTGCAGAGGATGTGCTTGCCAGCCCAGCACCTATCCAGTGGCTCAAATCACTTGTAACTCCAGCTCTGGGGGATCAGACACACTCTTCTGGCTTCAGCAGGCATCAGCATTTGAGTGTTTTGTGTCAGTTTGACACCAACTAGAGTCATCTGAGAGGAGTGAATCTCAACTAAGAAAATGCCTCTACAAGATCAGCTGTAGGCAAGCCCATAGTGCATTTTCTTGCTTAATGACTGACAAGGGAGGGCCCAGCTCTCTGTGGGTGGTGCCAAACCTGGAAGGTGGTCCTGGGTTCTATACGAAAGCAGGCTGAGCAAGTTATAAGGAGCAAGCCAGTAAGCAGTACTCCTGCATGGCCTCTGCATCAGCTTCTGACTCCAGATTCATGAGTCATGACCTGCTTGAGTTCCTCCCTTGACTGCCTTTGATGAACTGTGATACAGAAGTGTAGTAAAATAATCCATTTCCCCGAAGCTGTTTTTAGTCATAGTGTTTCATCACAGCAATAGAAACTAAGACAGACATTGGTAGCAGGGTTCTGAGGTGTTACTATGACAGACCAAATTGTTGTTTTTGGTAGGATTGTAGAAGGACTTTGGAACTTTGTGCTGGAAAAGCCAAAGTTTGGATTGCTGTCTGTGGAACTTGAAAGATAAGAATGTTGAGAGAAATGCAAATGATGGAAGCCTGGTTGGTGAAGTTCAGAGTACATTTGCTATTTTGAATTATGGAGGTATGGTTTCTGGTCAGTTGGAGCTGAAGAATCGGCTGTGATTAACAAGAGACTTACACTATTGAAGTGAAACCTTTGCTTTACTTGGATAATTGATGCTAGTCAGCTAGAGCTGAAAAATAGATGGTGATTAGGGAGGAGTGATGAGCTGGAGAGACAGCTGACCTAAACAAAGGGGAGCTCATGGACCCCAGACTGATAGCTGGGAAACCAGCATAGGACTGTTCCAGACCCCCTGAACGAGGATGCCAGTTTAGAGGTCTGGTTAATCTATGGGCCTCTGGTAGAGAATCAGTATTTATCCCTAGTACACGAATGGACTTTGGGAGCCCACTCCACATAGAGGGATACTCTCTCAGCCCAGACACACAGGGGAGGGTCTAGGCCCTGCTCCAAATGATATGACAGACTTTGAAGATCCCCCATGGAAGGTCTCACCCTCCCTGGGGAGCAGAGGGAGGATGGGATAGGGGGTTGGTGGGGGCCAGGAGAGGAGAGGAGAGAGAGGGAACTGGGATTGATACGTAAAACAAGCTTGATTCTAATTTAAATAAAAGAAAAAAATCACTTCACATTGTCAGTGCTATTGAAGAGGAGGAAGAAGAGGAGAGGAGGAGGAGACCAAAATCATCAAGGTGAAATCTTCAGATAAGTGTTTCCTTAGGGTAGACACACAGAAAATTCTGTTCCAGAGGAACTGAGATTGTAGCTCATGCTAGCCCCTGAACTTGGTCATGTTTAAGAGTTACCCAGATGGTACTGCTTTTGAAGTCATGAAGGGGTCATGGAAAGCAACTGAGTCTTGGCAACATGAAATGTCAGCATAGGCCATTGTTGAAGTGCAGCCTCAGTAGCAGTTGAAGCCCCAGCATTTTGCAGATGCCAGTACCATGGGATTATCACCAAAGACAACAGCAGCTGGAATGGAGCCAGCCTAACCTTAGAAGACAAGTTGTGTGTGCTGTGGATGGCTGTACAAACTCTGTAGGAACCCAGGAGATTGGGAGTAAATTCTAGACATTGGACACTGAGGTATTTCCTGAGTTTGTGTACAGGGCATGACATCCTCCTCTTCACAGATAGTACTAGCGAAACCAGGAATGTTATACTCGGCAGGTTTTTCTCTCCAACAGAAGGAATTTACACCTGTTTTCCACCTAGAAGACTGGGGGTGTGTGTTGTTAATGTCCTGGTGATCTTTGCTATTCTGTAGAATACCCCAGACTCCTGAGCATTGTTTCTTGTCAACAGAATCCATTCTTGGGAAAGCAGTCCCATGCACTTTGCAGAGGAGTTTACTATTATGCTTACTATAAACCCTTCCTCCCTAGACCCTCACCCTGAGCACTGCTTCTCAGTCAGTAGAGCCCATCCTTATGAAAGAGCTCACAGGCACTTTGCAAAAGAGATGTTTCTATGAGATCATGTAAGCTTTCTTGTGAAAACTGCCATGAGGAAATCTTTTCCAAATTTGTACTGTGTTTAAATATGTAAACATTAAACTGCTCAGGGTCACAGTCTGGTAGTCTGAACCAGCCCAGCTAATTAAGTCCTGCTGAAGTTCCTTTGCCAACTGTAGCATTTGCAGGGACTCCCACAAGTTTGGTATTATGCTCTGGGTCTTCTCTCTTGAAGTAAAAAAAGTATTTTTTAAATTTTATTTTATAAGAGTCCACAGCTGAGAGACTTTAAACTTTTAAAGAGATTTTGGAGTTGTCTAGTGACTGGACAAATGTTCTTGTCAAAAGCGATGTGTTTGTGTATCAAGCTAACTAGGGATCAATTGGCTGATTTTTGGTTTTGTTTTGTTGTTTATGTCAACTTGACAAAAGCTAGTCATCTGAGAGGAGGGAAACTCAATTGAGAAACAGACTACGTACAGATCCAGCTGTAGGAAACCCTGTAGGGCATTAGCAATTGACGGGAAAGGGTCCAACTCACTGTGAGTGGGGCAACCCTGGGCAAGTGGTCATAGGTTTATAAGAAAGCAGGCTGAGCAAGCCATGATGAGCAAGCCAGTAAGCAGCATTTCTGCATGGCTTCTGGATCAGCTCCTGTCTCTAGGTTCCTGCACTGCTTGCTTTTGATGATGAACTGTGATATGGAAGTGTAAGCAATATAAACCCTTTCCTCCCCAACGTGCTTTTGGTCATAGTGTTTCATTACAGCAATAGTAACCCTAAGTAGGAAATGTATGCATACTCACGTACAGACACTTACAGGTATATATAGTTAAAATAAAAACAATTCTTAAAGTATAAACTAGTACATAGAAATGAAAACCAGGAATTAAAAGCAAGGAAAAAATTAATAGCAATAAAGATTTGATAGACACAGTTGATAGCTTGCCGGGTGAGGGCATGAAGCCAGACATTCTAGCACTTGAGAGACAGAGGCAGGAGTTCATGGTCAGCCTTGGCTATACTAGTTTGAGGCAAACCTGGGCTACATAAGACCCTGACCCCTTCTCCCCCCAAAACCCAAGCAACCAAGCAACCAAGCAACCAACCAGTTTATAAGCTTTAAGGCCTGGCACATACAAGGTGTTTAACTCTTCCACTCAGTGATGTCTTCAAACCTCTAGTTTTTAAAGAAAAATGAAATTTAAAATGTGAGGAACACTAAAGTTATTGTATCTTTATCAAACTATAAATTCTTCCATCTGAAAATTTTATTCATGGCATTGTGTAAGATAAAGGCACTCTTAAAATTTAACCGAAAAAAAAATTAACTGCAAAAAGATGTCTTAAAAATATTTTTGTGTCACGGCCGGGCGGTGGTGGCGCACGCCTTTAATCCCAGCACTCGGGAGGCAGAGGCAGGCGGTTCTCTGTGAGTTCGAGGCCGGGCTGGACCGATAGCCTCCGAAACAGAGAAACCCTGTCTCTCATAAAAACCAAAAAAAAAAAAATTTTGTGCATATGCATGTGTATATGCTTGTATGTGTGTGTGTATATATGTGTATGTATGTATGTGTGCATATGTACATATATGTACAAGTATATGTGTGTGTGTACTGTGGATTGGGTGTGGAGGTCAAAGGACCACTTTTGGGAGTCAGTTTTCTCTTCACCATGAACTTGGGTCATCAGGTTTGACACCAAGTGCCTTTACCTGCTGAGCCATCTTTTGAACACCTGGTTAGACTACTGGAACAGAATGGTGAAGAAAGGACACTTCTGCATACCTGTGTGATCAGTGACATAACTGTGCATGGACACCAGGTTTTAAGACACCTTAACCTTTGCCAACAGGAAAGGATTTGACATTATAATCATCTCCTTTTCTTGTGGAGTACAGGTCACATGACATACTACCCCAACAGAGGAAATGGCAAACATAATTACCACAGTGTCAGGTGACTCCAATGCCTTCTGCTGCTCTGCCCCCATGTTGTGATCAACCACCTGGGACAGGTCTTCCTGAAATGTAAAAGATACAATCAGTCAGTAACATCGTAGGTCTCTTCCACCTCTGACGGCCCCTGGGCCTTGCTCTATCTCAAAAATGACCCCAGACAGCACATATGTACTCTCCATTTCCCACTGGATGAATCCACACAAGTGAACCCAGGCTAGTCCATTTCTTCTCCATTACACTAGCTTCCCTAGATTTGTGTTTGTGCTGAATTAAACCACTTCCAGGGTTCAACTCCTGACACTAGAGTCCCCACCCCACCTCTAAGATGCCTATTCCAGAGACTAGGAGATACTGTGAGAAAGAAAGTAAGTTAGTCTTCAGACATTTCAACTGAAGTGCTGGCCAGAGTGTGCACATCTGTCTCCACACGCTGTGCTGAGCACTTCATGGCCCCTGCAGCAACACAGGTCCCTCCCTTGGCATAGACACACAGGCTTAGAAAGTGCTCACCTCCCAGCCACTGCACAACAGAGTTCTTAGTGCCTTTACATCTGAGCACAGGGGCATTTGAAGATGCTGAGTTTGCATCTTAGCTCCTGAAACACATGGACACACATTTGGTTGGCACCCAAAGCCTCAGCACAGCATGGGAACTCCTTTAGACACTGTTTCATGCAATGAAGTCACGTGGACCAGCAGATGGCACTTGTGAGGGTTAGCTGTTAAGGCCATATTGGATTCTTCTGGATGAGTTATGATGAGAGGTAGGTCTGGCCTGCGACTCTCAAACCAGGTGGGTTCCTTCTCTTAGTTACCTTTCCACTGTTTTAAAGAGACACCAGGACCAAGGCAACTAACTTCTAGAGCCAAGTTTATTGGGGGCTTTCTTAGAGGGTCTGGGGCTGAGTCCATGACCACCATGGCAGGGAACATGGCAGCAGTGGGAAGGCATGGTGCTGGAGCAGTAGCTGAGATCTAAAGTTTGAGGGGGGAACAGAGACAGACAGACAGACAGACAAAGTGAGGAGAGAGAGAGGAGACAGAAAGTGAGAGGGACATCGAGAGTGCTAACTGAAAATGGTGTATGTTTTTGAAACCTCAAAGCCTACTCTTCATGACACACTTCCTCCAACAAGGCCACACCTCCAAATACTTCCCAAATAGTTCCACCAAATGGGAAGCAAACATTCGAACATTTGAGTCCATGGACACCATTCTCATTCAAATCACCACACTCCTGCTCTGGAACTAGGGAACTAAAGCACCCCATGGGACCAAACAAGAACAGAAGTCTTCAGATTCTAGTGACTCAAGGGAGGAGAGTCAGCTCTGTTCTGGCAGAGACCTAGCCTCAGGAGAGACATTATGCTGGGGTGTAGGCCAGTCTGGATGATGAGCACAGCTGAGACACCCCTGGCACCAACTGTTGCTGTTGCTGAGTTGAGTGATAATTCTGTCCCTGCAGTGACTACAGGTGGCATGAGCAACAACACCTATAGCCTTTAAGTAAATTTCTAATTTTGGCTAAGTAAGGTCATCAAAGACTCCCACGGCACCTGAACTTTTCTTTGAAAGAGAAACTATCCCTAGCCCACTTATTCATGTTTCATAGTTCAGGAACACAGCTCAGTGACAAAGGTCTACCCAAAGGAATTCTTTACATTCCAAAATGAGTTTGCACACTGAAAGATATCAGCCTTCCACACCACTTCAGAATCTTTCATGAAACCACTTCAGAATCTTTCATGAGATCATAATTTCTGTGGAAATCTGTGATCTCTTCTCTCAGCTCAGCTAAACTTAAGGGAAGTGGCAAATCCCAGGGTGACGGTGACAGCTCCAACAACGTAAGAATGAAGATCCTCAACCAGATGTCTGCATCTGAGCTGTCATCAAAACACTAAAAGGAGTAAATGTCTTTCACAGCAAACTGTCCCAGGCTGTTGGAGAATGGACCCCAACTGTCCTTTTAATATTTATAATACCAAGAATATCTGGAGGTGGGATCTGGATGTATGAGAAGGTCAAACTCTGCCTCCTAACTAGCTGGGAGTACCTGTATATGAGCAGTGATCCCTCCTTCAAATCCGTATGTGAGTGTGATATGTACATTCATGAGTGTGTGTGGTATGTGCAAGCCTGAGTATGCACACAGAGATCAGAGGCCAATCTCAGGCTTGTTTGAGACAGGGTCTGTTTGTCACGCATATGCCAGGCTAGCTGGCCTGAGAATCTCTGGGGATTTTCCTTCTCTACTCCCCATGGTTTTTGAACTCAGAACTCCATGCTTGCACAGCAAACACCTTACCCACTGTTTCATATCCCCAGCCCTACTAATTACTTCCTTAAAGTTGTATCCATATCCTATCTGTATCATTTACCTCTCATACTTCAGTTTTATCTATAAGATGGGTTAATAATAGGGTTGATCTCATGTAAAACATGGGTTAATATTAGGACCATTGTTCTAATAGAAGGCATTGTTCTCCCATACAGTATGGATGAGGATGGTGCTTTTTAGGGTACACAGTGAGCACTGCGAACGTTACCTCCCACTACCCTCAGCAGTTCTGGAAGCTCCTGGGTAGACTGAGCCGTGGGCATTATGGTCAGTGATGTGCCAGGACTCAAAGGTCTTTAGTACAACTGGTTTACATCTGTAAGATTCTGTGGATTTACAGTTTCTTTTGAAAGACACCATAGCGGACACAGGTCTTAGCTTTCCAGATTGTTAATATTATACCAGCAAGCAAGGCTTATCCAGGAAGCTAAGTCTCCCTCACAGGCCAGTGCTGAGCAAGCTGCTTTCCAAGAAGCCCAGACACTATAGGCCCCTGGGATGGGCAAGACAGCCTGAGATCTGTGCCCTGTTCCTCGTGTCATTTTAGTCCTTGGCAGGTGACCACTAGGAATTACAGCTGTAGCACTCCTTTCTCCATTCAGAAAAAAAAATGTTGCTAGCAAGTAACTGCTTCCAGGCAAGTGCAAATTCAGCTAAGATTCCTCAGTGGGCCAGTCACTGGGCAGGAGGGGTGGGGTGGGGTGATGTGGGACAGAGGTGAGCAAGAGGTGTGAACCCTTGTTAAAATGTGTCCCCCTTCCATTCTTGCATTCAAGAGGTTGCCTTTCTTGTCGCTCTTCCGTCTCTGTGGTTTTCATTGCCATACAATAGGGAAAGGGATGAATGAAAAAGCCAAAAGGTTTCTCTTGCACGCCCGTGAAGTGAATTTGATTAGAAGTTCACTGTCATTTTTACGACTTACAAAGGGAAATTTATCATCTGAGCAAATCCCAAGTTGTCTCCGAGATGGAGACATAAAGAATAATGAGCTGTGAAAATGCCACATATTTGAATGCACTTGAACTCCACACTGGCAATTTGTACACTCTCGTGAGAGGGGCCAGTGCTGGCTCAGCCAGTTTCCTGTTCTTGCAGAGAATCCCAGACCCTTGCTGTAGATGCCATCTCTGTGGTGGATCTGAAACAGGAGTGAGGACGTGCAGTCACATCTGTTGGAAATGCCAGCCAGGAAGTAAACTCTAACAAACCTACAGTCACTAGAAAATCCCTTAGAATTAAGTTTAAAAGTTGAGTGTCAGTGCCAAGATCAGGGAAGAATAAAGGACGTCAGAAACTAGAAACCACATCATTACCCTGAAAGACAGAGTTCCAACATGACCATGGTATGGTCTCAGCACATTTTCTCCCCTCCGGCTCCCCACAGTCTCAGCCTCCCATGGATCTGGTTTAAACCACAGGTAGCCTTTTCTCCTCTGCTTCTTGTCTGTGTTTATCTGTGTGTAGTGCTCTCTTTAACCCAGGGACGCAACATGAAATGAAGAGGACTTTTCTCACACAGGCTGTGAAACTTTTAAAATGACCCTTGGGGATGCGACACTAGGTGGAAGGCAGAGGACAGAAGTCAGTGCATAAAATGCTTGTGTTTTGGTGTTGACATTCCAGAACCTACATAAAAAGTGGGCAGAGTGGTGCACACCTGCACTCCAGAGCTGGGGAGGCAGGGATAGGTGGATCCCACGGGCGAGCTGACTAGGGAGTCTCAGGGCCAGTGAGAGAATGAATGCCTCAGAAAACAAGGCACATGGTGCCTGAGGAAGAGACTTGAGGTTGATGTCTAGCTTCTGTTCCCTGACATCTGCACCCCCCTCACCACACAAAGTAATATTAGGGTGTAGCACATGCCTCTGGAGCCTTGTAAGCCAGGAATGATTAACAGTGTGAGGCTAGCCATCATGTGTTACTATCAAAAAGGGGACATCTAAAATGAAGAATTTAGACAGGATACAGTGGACATACCCTTCATTAGATGGAGTTGAGGGTGGGTATAATCACAAATACACAATGAAATTCTCAAAGATTTATGAAACTACTTATTTAAAAATTAAAAGCTCCTATATATAAAATGTGGCTTGACCCTCTTAGAAACACTGTGCTGACTGAAGGAAAGATATCTGCTGGGTGGCCAGGCCCCTGACAAAAATGTGAGCTGTTTTGTTGCACTCCTCAATCTGAATTATATCTTACGTGTTTTTACTTCCTAGAGTTAGTTATACTGCAGCTTCTAAGAAAATATGGGCTGACAAATTAGGTCTTTGGCACACTTGGATTTTACCTAGGCAGGATCTGGTATTAATGCTAGAATCTGCTGACTAAGCCACGCTTCAGGCAAGTGCTGTAGAGTTTCATGTAGAGAATCACACTCAGTCCTCACAACAAAGAGGCAGCAAAGAGCCAGGCTTGGGGGAGGAGTCAGAGATGGGCAGTGTGAGCCACTCCAGGTCTTTTCAGACTCAGGCTCTTGACTGGTACCTGACAGTCCTCGCATTTGGAAAGGGAGTCACATCAGGGCATCTTGACACACAGGCACTGTCTAATACAGGAAAAACTGATCTTCCCTGAAGAGTGTTTGCACATCTCACACAGACCAGGCACCTCAAATCAGGGAACAGGGTGCTGCTAAGACCCAGGCAGCCCAGTGGATGGAATCTTAAAGTGGTAAAATGAGCTTCCGTTTGAGCTTTCACACCACAGAAGAGAATGGATATAGATTATAGCAAACACCTTACCATTTTATAAAGGGACTTGGGCATCTAAAGACTTGGTATCTTCAGGGCCTGGAAACTAATTCCCATATAGAGACTAAGAGATAAATATATTGACAGCTTCTTTAAATCTAAATTCAGATGATCCTAGATGAGCCCCTCATTCATATGACCTGTGAGCGCCAAGTACTTTTGGTCCTTAGCTCTATCAAAGTAGAGATCTCCATACAATTGTTGTGATGCAGCCAACATAGGAGTCAGTATCTCTTTACCTTCAGTAGCAGATTCCTAGAAACTAGCACACTCTTGGGAGTCCTGCCAGTGATTAATGAGTGGGGTTCCAGCCCCTCCACACCCCACAGTTCCTGCCATTATCTGCTTTGTTGATTATAGTTTTTCTGCTAACTGCACAGCCATACCTCACTGTGACTGATGTATGAGGCCACATCTCATTGGAGTCCTGATGCGCATTTCTCTAGTGGTAAAAATCTTGAACATCTTTTACATATTTACCCATTATTTGTATATCTTTGGAGAAACATTAGCATTCTTTCCCATTGTTTACCTTAGTTTTCTCTTTATTAATTATTGTGAGCTGGTTTCTTAGAGTTGTTTTGTTATTAGTAACTGTAATAGCATGGAAGATGGCCAAGAAGACAGAAAAGGTAAGTTGGCTTTACAGGAAAACAGAAAAGTGTGGCCAAGACAGGGTTAGAGACACAAAGGCAGCAGCCTACACAGAGGTCAATAATAAGAACGCAATGGACCCCATTTGCTTATACTCCTTCCTTCCCACCTAACTACCAAGCTTCTAAACATGGAAGCCTAGTGTGAGCACCTGTGCATCTCAAGCCCTTTAAAAACCCAGCTAGGCATAGTGATACATGCCTATAGCACCAGCACTGTATGGCTGAGGTAGGAGTATCACCCGTCCAAGGCTAGTCTAGGTACCTAGAAGACCTTTTCTAACCAAGCAACGGACAGAGTCCGAAGTTTTGCTCATCCTTGGGCTCCCTGCACACACACGAGATGATTAATATTTACTGTTTCAGAAAACAGATCCCTGATATTTCTTTCACTCTATGAAAAGTCATCTAGGACTGGAGGGATGGCTCAGCAGTTAAGAGCACTGGCTGTTCTTCCAGAGGATCAGGGTTCAATTCCTAGCATCCACATGACAGCTCACAACTGTCTGTAACTCCTGCTCTAGGCGATCTGACATCTTCACACAGACATACATGTGGGAAAACACCAATGTACATGAGAGGAGTGGAGTGGGGTTACCTATATGATCAACACAGTGCAGAACTGGGCTTGAGGCTTGGCTGTACCCTGCTATGAGATCTCAGAAAAGACTGTCACCCTCTAAGGACAGTCCTCAGCAGTCAAGACCACAAGCATCTTGGGGTTCAACAAGACAGCTGCTGTGAACATGCCTGGCACAGGCTGCCTTTAGAAATGTTTTAGTTTCTTTCATTTTATGAAACATCTGTTTGTCTATGAATAGCTTACTGACCAATGTAAAATGTATTATGTGTAAATTTAATCTCTTTAATTAATTTATTTTATATGCACTTCAAACCAGTCTGAACCCAACCCTTTTATTACTACCCATTAATACTTTAGTAAGAATTACAAAACCAACATCAAAAATAAAAACTCACTAGGGGATTGAGGCCCAGGTATGATGGCTCACATCTGTAATCCCAGCATTTGGAAGGTTGAAGCATGAAGATTATCCCAAGTCTGAGACTAGTAAACACTGAAGCCAAACTCCCCAGGTAATGCAGACCCTGGTTCTACCCTTTACTAGGAATATAATCTGAGGGAATAAAGTTGTGTGCCACCACAACAACAGGCTAAGGCCAAACTCATTTTTTTATGAGACCATTTATATTACATTAGAAAATATGTCCAAATTCAGGCTATCTTTCTTCTCGCAGACCATGGATAGGTTCCACTGGAAATGATGATAGAAATTTTAGAATACTAAAAAACAAGGAAGATGGGAGGGGAAGCAGTAAAGGGGAGACATAACAAGAGTGGGGGATCTAGTTATTTTTGGATGAATTGATATCTAAAAATAAGCCCAGACTCAGACATACATGCAGGCAAAATACACACACACACACACACACACACACACATTCACATTCTCTGTCTCTCTCTCTCTCTCTCTCTCTCTCTCTCTCTCTCTCTCTCTCTCTCTCTCTCTCTCACACACACACACACACACACACATACACACACAAAGCTTTTTAAATGAAGTTCAATACTTCAGGCCTCTTAAGCTGCCCGTGAACCATCTCTTTACTATTGGTGCCTAGGAGCAGAGTGGATGAAGGATGCCTTCTATCTGCAGCCTACAGGAAAGCCTTGTTGGTACTCTCAGACTCTTCAAGAAATAAGAGGATGTCCTTCCTTCCCCCCCTCCTTCTCTCAAAGGTCTTCTGGGGATTGAATTGAGGGCCGCTACAAAAATCATGTTGCTTTAAAATACTTTTCTCTAATGCAGTGGTTCTCAACCTGTGGGTCATGACACCTTTGGGGTTACATATCAGTTATTACCATTATAATTCATAACAGTATCAAAATTACAGTTATAAAGCAGCAACAAAGTAATGTTATGGTTGGGGGTCACCACAACATGAGGAGCATGAGTATTAAAGGATGGCAACATTAGAAAGGTTGAGAATCACTGCTCTAACGTAGCCACAGTGACGTGGTGTCCCAAAGAGTAAGCTAACTGGTATTTAAATGAATGGCCTTCCAGTGCAGACATGCATTGTCTTTTGGAAGAGGAACAGGAGTTCCTGTGTGTTATTATTGCTCCCTTTGGTACTGGGAATCTTGGATCCCAAGGAGGTTTGTCCGACTGCGGTCTGCTACAGTTTCTACTCTTGGTGAAGTAACTTTTCCTTTCTAGCTGAACAAATCAGTTCACTTAGTTGGAGATAAAAATCTAAGCAGTTAAAATACAAGTTTTCCTAAAAGCTGAAAAAAGATAAATAAATAGATGACTTCTCAAACTCCTTCAAGTAAAATAAAACATCAGGCAGATTTAAAATCATCTAAGGGGTAGGTCTACAGATATTTAAAACTCAGAGGGGCAGGGAAACAAGAGCCCAAACCAACCCACATTCCTTTTTAAACAACTTAGTTAACTTTGGAAGCGAATGGCTACAAACCAGAAAGGCACATCATGAAAAAAGGCATGGACACAGAGAGCATTTGCACAAAGCAGCCATTGACCTTTGAAGGAAATAAACTTCTTTAACTGTGTGTCCTTGTTTACAAAGGACTGGTAACCACCCTTACGGATGTACAACACACCAGAGAGGTTGGGTCAAAGCGGACAATTAAACAAGATGCTTGCACATGGTGGGAGAGCCACAACTCCCTCATCTGGGACAACTATGTGTCTTTTTCTAGGAATCAAAGCCATCACCTCCCAGAGTGTTGCTAATGTTCCTTCCGTTCAGACCCTTGAAATGCCCAGGGCTGAACTGCATTGGAAGGAGTGCCTTCAGCTGTAGTCTCAGACAGCACAGATCAAGCATGGTAAGAGGGAGGCTGGGCTGTGAGAACCACTCACTTGCTGAGTGGAAAGCTCTTCCTGTCTCAGAGTTCAAAGCACCAAGAGAGCAGGCAGGCGGTCCTTCCTCTAGGGGTAGTAAGTGCAAGCTCTGAGCCCTCCCAGACTAGGATTCTTACCAGTTTGGGGCTCTCAGTTTCAGGCAGATGTTTAACGTCCACACTGCTGTCTTCCTCACTACTGACAGGTTCAGTGCTACCCAGCTCCTATGGGACAGTAAGATAAAAGCATTAAGATATTACTCTTCATTCACACTGTCTCAGACCACACACACTGCACAGCTATGGGTGTAGTACTCCTAATGTTACGGTGAACGCCATTTCTGCAGAAGCCATCCTGCCATCTGCTTTGTAACAGAAGGCCAGCAGACATTTCTGTGCATCGATTCCTGCTGCCTGTAGTAGTCCTCAGGAAAGCTGGGCCCTTCTCTCTGTTCCAGGCACATGCCTGGCTGTCTCAGGTCAGTCTCTTCTTCTTGTCAACAGTTTGTCAGGAACAGGAACCTGGATGATGAACTTCGTCAGTTCTGGTAACAAGACTAAGAAGGGTATGCTAGAGGCCTGCAGGAAGTTCTTTGTTCATCTTTGGCTCTGTTTTTCTGTGTTTTTTTATTACTTATTTAGATGTTTATGCCTGCACATTCAGTTATAAGCCAATATACACTGAAAAATTATTTCTCCCACAGAATTATAATCATATGTTCCTAAAGTATATGGTTGAACTCATGTAGTCACTAAGACACATGATGTCTTAGGGTTTCTATTGCTGTGAAGAGACACCATGACAATGGCAGTTCTTTATGTTTTTGTTTTGTTTTGTTTTGTTTTTTGGTTTTTGGTTTTTCAAGGCAGGGTTTCTCTGTGGCTTTGGAGGCTGTCCTGAAACTAGCTCTTGTAAACCAGGCTGGTCTCGGATTTACAGAGATCCACCTGCCTCTGCCTCCTGAGTGCTGGGACTAAAGGCGTGTGCACCACCGCCCGGCTACCATGGCAATTCTTATAAAGGAAAACATTTAATTGAAGTAATGGCTTCCAGTTTCAGAGGTGGGGTGCATGACAGTGTGCAGGCTGAACATGGTGCTAGATAAGGAGCTGCTACATGTTGATATGCAGGCAATGGGAAGTAGACTGAGTGTCACATAGAGCAAAGCTTGAGCATATATGAGACCGCAAAGCCCACCTCCACAGTGACACACTTCCTCCAACAAGGTCACACCCACTCCAAGAAAGCCACACCTCCCAATAGTGTCATTCCCTTTGGGGGCCATTTTTTTTCAAATCACTACACGTAACCATTTTATCAATTATGTAATAAAAGAAAAATGAATGAATATTCAAGGATTAAGTTACACAGCTCAAAGGGCATATAGAATATCAGATGCCTGCTCAATTAGTAGAAACAATAACTTCCCGTTTTTTGTAAGGCAGACTGGGGAGAAAAAAGGGGGAAAAATCTTGTCAAATAACAAAGTAAGTTGGTAACTTTTGATAGCCATGGAAGGATAATTTAGATTTTTGAGAGGCTGGTGAGATGCTCATTGGATAAAGGTACTTGCCACCAAGCCTAACAACCTGAGTTAAACCCCCAGCACTCACATGGTGGAAGAAGAGTACTGATTCCCTTTAATTGTCCCCTGACACCTCCCCTACACTAAATAAAGGTAATAAAAACAAATTTTAGATACTCACGAGTAAGGGTTTATTTAGTTTCTATCTAGGTATCTCTATCTTTACTAAGAATCAAACTCTACTTTTGCAAGGCTCAGACAACATTTTACTGGAAAATTTAACAGCCTACTCACATTGATTTTTAGGTTGCTGCAGGTAAGTTGGACCCCAGCGTACAAACATTAAATTAATTCTAAGCCCCTTACCCTTAAGGCCAGATAATTTAAAGTCATGTGCTTCTGTAGCAATGCTAATTTTCTTTTTTAAAAGTCTTTCATTGGGCCAGGCAGTTGTGGTACACACCTTTAATCTTGGCCCTTAGGAGGCAGAGGCAGATAGGTCTTTGAGTTGAGGTCAGCCTGGTCTATACAGTGAGTTCCAGGACAGCTAGGGTTACACAGAGAAACCCTATCTTGAAGAAAAAAAAGCACCTTTCTTTTATTGTTTGACAGTTCCATACATTTATAGAGTATATTTTAGTTATTTTCACCCTTGGTTTCACCACCTCTTCCCTCCTATTAAAATCCTTCAGCTCACCTGACCCCTCCTACTTCTGACTTTTTGTGTGTGACTCACTAAGTTCAGTGAGAGTTTCTTGCTTGAACACAGGTGGGAGTTTCTTGCTTGAACACAGGTGGGAGTTTATTTATTGCAGCAATGGCAACATAGTGACACTCCTTTTTCCATAGACTGTTGTAGACACAAGTTTCTGTCAAGCCCAGTTCTGCAGCCCTTCAGTCCCAAATAAACACACAAAGGCTTATATTAACTATAAACTGTTTGGTCTATTGCTCAGGCTTCCTATTGGCTACCTCTCTCTTAATTACTAACCCATTTCTATTAATATGTGTATCTCCATGTAGTCTTGGCTTACCGGAGAATGCCCAGGCATCTTACCTTCCCAGTAGCTACATGGTGTCTCCCTGACTCTGTATATTACCTTTCTCTATCCCTGTTTGGATTTCCTGTCTGGCTAAATCCTGCCTGCCCATTGGCCAAAACAGCCTTATTCATCAACCAATAAGAGAAACATATATTCACAACACACAAAGGACATCCCCCATCAGACTGTTAACTGTCAAAAGTTCCCCAGATTCATGATTAAATGCTGACTGGCCCAATCCCGTGCAGGTCTGATTCGGGTGACTGTAGGTGCAGTGAGCAATGTAGTGAGTAATTTTCTAAGTGGTGCTTTCCCGCTACTGCACAAAACCAGTACATAAAGACAGTTAACAGTCACCACAGAGCTTGGTAAGAAACAAAAATGATTAATAGTGACGAAAGCCTTTTATATACTGGTGTGAATGTGGATAATACAAACATAAAGAGAGCTGCCAAATAATCAAAGAAGCCCTACAGCACTGGGTGACCAGAGTGTTCGCAGTTCCCGGTATTCTGCATCCATATTACAAACAAAAAAGCATTGTGATAGATATTCTGATGCTATTCTCTCTGGATTTCCTGTATGTGGATAAAATCTTGGCATAAGAATACATTTGAAGACAGAATTCTGTGTAGGAAAGTCACCTAGTGGCACCTAGTACAAGCAGCAGACATATCCTAAACCCTGAGCAGCAGTGTCCACACATTTCATTATTCCACATAGAGTGGTTGTAATTCTGAACACTTACGTCTGGTGACAGGAGGCTTCATTAGAGCTATTCACCTAGCTAGCATGTTACTATGTATGATAAATTAGGCTCCATGTCAAGTTTTACTTCCAAGGCACCAGTGTTGGGCATCAGTCTTATGGAATAAAACAGCTGTTTCAGCAACCAACAGAGTCTTGCAAGTGCAGCTACATTTAAGATTCTCCTCTACAAACCAATGCTGTTTGCATTCAAACCTCCACTCTGCGTTTGCCTTGTGAGTTGTATTTTGTCTTCCTAGCTCATTCTGCTTCTACTGGTGCTGGGGCCAACAAGCAGTACAAGAACCAGGTTCTTCGCGAAACCATCTTCATAGCTTAGTTAATCATGAACCGTCTCAATAGCTTAGCTAGCTGGATGGTGGTATATCCACTGAGTACACGAACTGTCCCTCAAACAGCCAGCATGACTTAGGCCAGCGCCAACAGTCTAGACCACTCCTGGAATGCCTTTATCTCAGACGAATGCCCTTGCTGGGGCAGTGAAAGTGCAGCCTCAGTCAGGACAGCTTCAGAAAGTTTGTACTAGACTTTGGCCATCACGAGCTTTAGAGAGTTGTAGCTGAGTCTCTCCCCTCAACCACTTCCACCTACACCTAAGAGGCAACGCTCAGATTTGGAGCAACCCTAAACTATTTGAATGTGACTTGGGCTGGGATTGGTATAAACACTTTCCTCTGGCTAAGAAGGCATCTACAGCTTACTGGGAAGTGGGAGAAGACTCCCTGCCCTCCAGCTGCCTCGCCTGGTGTTGCAATAGTGAAGAGGCTTTTCTTGGGCCTTTTCTATTTTTAGGAATGTGGGCTGAGTTGGTTACATGAAGAACGGAGCAGTAGAGGCAGCAAAGTGCTTGGTGGGCTCAGCCTGCTTCCTGACTGCTGAAGGAGAGGCACCTGAAGGTCTCAGAGAGCAGCCAGGGCAGAAACAAAGGGAAAGGGAAACAGGATGGGAGGTGAAGCTGGTGGAGGATGAAATAATACTGGATGAGTTCCAGAGGGCTGTCAACCTACATAGTGAGGACCTGCCAACAAGCAAACAATAAAAAGCCTCCAAAGAAACAAGTACTGGGTACAGTCATCACCACAAAGTAAGGTTTCCATGATGGAACATATACATAGTGGGGTTCCATTTGTCTTAGGGTTTCTATTGCCGTGACAACCAAAAGTTACTATGGGAAGGGGAAAGGGTTTGTTTCAGCTTACACGTTCTAATCAAGGTCCATCTCTGAGGCAAGTCAGGGTGGGAACTGACGGCAGGAGCTGATACAGAGGCCATGGAGGAGTGTAGCTTACTGGCCTGTGCCCCATGGCTTGTTCTCGCTTCAATCACTAAGAAAATGCTCTGCAGACTTGCCTACAGGTCAATCTACTGAAGACATTTTCTCAAAGTCCTCTCCTCCAAAAACAACTCTAGCCTGTGCCACTGACATAAAAACTAGCACAATCACCACACATTGATGGTGACACCGGTGTAAAACTACGGTGCCACTAGTCACTTGAATGTGCAACAATACAATTATGTACATGCACATTATTTGATTATACAATAGACAACCACTTACTGATTCGTGTAGCTAATTATACTCTACTTCATATTATTTTATAAAATGTTTCTCTTTAAGACAATGTACTATTCTGCTGGCACTCATGTTTACTGTTTCTCCAGAAACATTCATTAGCATCTCTTTTACATCCTAATTATGTATGCCGGGAATCTCTGAAAGATCCCTGATGCCAACATCTGTGCTTCTTTCATGCCCTTTGTCTGATGCATGTATTCATCCCTGGGAGCAGATGCCTCACTTCAAAGGCCGTGCCCTGGGCTGTACTATATTCACCGTTTACACATTCTCTTCTGTTTCTAGTTGGACATGCCTCCACTGAGGAAGAGGCATGGCCACATGGACTCAGGTGGGGAAAAAAGAGGAATTGAGGATGGTTGGAAATGAGGCACTTACTTTCCAGGCAAGCTAAGGTTTACATAAGAGTGTGTGTGTTAACCCAATGTAAGAACAAAATTGTAAGGTACAGAATGGCTTACACGGCAAGGAGCCCTTAAAACACCCCGTTTGTCAAGAGCTTAAAACATGGCAAACAGTAAGACAGGAAGGAGGCCAGGAGCATGCCTCTAAGGAACAAGGGTCCCTGGTGGCTTGAGAACCATCTGGCTGAAGGGAAGTGGCTGCTGACAGGATGAGTCCATTAATCCAGGGGGCTGGTGCGCCCTTCTCCCATGCTGATCTTTAAACAACATGTTCAATGTGGCTGGCTTAACCAAGCCTGCTCACAACTGTCCAGGAAGACCAAAGTCAGGAAACACAGGAAGTCAGGACCATGGATGAGTGCATGGCAAAGGCATCACCCAAAGATGGTGAAGGGGTATGTGTGTCTTATTAAAGACATCTTTTTTCCACACCTTCCGAAGTTCCAAACTTCTCTTCCTCTGCTGGGCTCACTGGGAATCTCCCAAAGAAGGTGATGATGGTTGTTTGTTTTGCTTTCTCTCATTTTAGTTTAATGTTTTAACTTGGTATAATTAAAACAAAATAAGGCCATAGTGGGCTGGGACTTGGAGCAGAGAAGCTTCCTCTTGCAGAAGATGGGAGCTGTACATTGAGACCCAAAACTGAACAGTGTGCAGAGGGTGAGAGACTTTGCAGCACTCGGTCCTAAATGGGGTGTCTTTATCAAACCCCTTCCCTCAGGGCTCAGGGAAATACGAAGAAAAAGAGGCAGAAAGACTGTAAGAGCCAGAGAGGATGGATGACGCCAAGGAAACAGTGTCTTCCAGACACAACAGGACTGACACACACATGAATTCACAGAGAGTGAGGCAACAGGCAGAGGCCTGCACAGATGCAAGCCAGAAAGACTCCTGGTGCTCAGAGCGGGAAGGAGACATGAGTCCAGAAGCTATCTCCAAGAGACAACCACTTGCAAAAGAAAAATTAGTTTTCTCCAGTGGAGTCTCACTAGGTATATAAACCACACTTGAAGGCAGCACCGCCCCCCAAAGCACAGCAGTAAATGGCAACACAAAATAAACTCAGTGGTATTTTTTTTTAGATTTTTTTTTGTTGCATATTGATTTGAGCATTTTTTTAAATCTCACTGGTCTTTTGCTTGTATATTATGGTTCCTGATTTTCTGTTTTAAGGTTGTTTGTATATATGTACTTCTCTGTGTATGTTTCCTGTGCTTTTTTTTTTCCTATTTTATTCTGGTTTGTTTCGTTTTTATAATTTATCTGTTTGTTTTCTAAATAGACAAGGAAGGCATGGAGTTGATTGACTGGGGACAGTCAGGGAGGAGAAACCATGATCAGAATATATTGTATGGATTTTCAATAGTTAAAAAAACCCTCTGTGAATGAGCATGGACACAGGAAAGAAAGCACTAACCTAGAGGTCACCAACCGGCTAACTGGCTGGGGCACTGGGGTGACAGACATACTCTAGCACACAGACCTTTCATACCTGTGGGAAAGATCCAAACGTGGGTCCTCATGCTTGTGCAACAGACACTACTGACTCACTCCCCAGCCTCCTGATTTAATAGTTTTTGAGGCAGAGTCTCACATGGAGCCCAGTCTTGGGCTTTAATCCTGTCTACCTCCTGAGTGCTGGAATTGCAGGATGTACTGTCACCTTGCTTGCTGTTTTATTTTCATGCTACTTTGCTTTCTCAGATATACAACTTACCCACAGCTTCTTACCGACTGGATATAAAGAAGCTTGAGGGCAGGAACACTGCTTTGAGAGCAGAGCATCACCCAAGCAAAAGAAGCTCTGGTGGTTTAGAAAGATGTTCCTGATCAGATAAACATAGTGTTATTCCTCCCTTTTCCTCATCCAACATGACAAGAACATATCAATAAAAATAACTGTTTTCCTTCTATTTGAGATGCCACTAAGCAATATAATATTCTAAAAACCTAACAAATATGCCTCTCATATTAAAGTTTGTTTTCTTTCCAATTTTTAAACATAAGGTCTCACTATGTGGCACCGACTGGCCTGTTGGCCTCCTATTTACAGAGATATGCCTGCCTCTGCCCCTGAATGCTGGAGTTAAAGACATGTGCTATCACCATACCTGGCTTGTTTCTTTATTTTTAAAATATGACCCATGTTTGTTGGTTTAGACTACGTTATGACTGTGTTCCTAAATCCACTGCATTTTTCAAAACACTTTTAATTCTCATTGCAACATGTTCACAAATATTTCTTTTTGCAAAAAAAAATCCTGTTTAGTTTGCTAGATATGAAAACCTGTATTTCTCTTTCCTAGCCACTACCATGAACATATTTTCCGATGAGTTGGAATTCTGCACAATTAAAAGTAAAATGGCAATCACAGTAATGGCTGTCCCTCTCCTCAGCTCATCAGGACAGGCATAGCCTCTCATGTGGTGTTCAGAAAGCACACCCTCTGACCAAAAGCAAAACAGGAGCTCCTGCTGTAGAAAGATGTCTACAAGACCCAGGCCACCTCATGGAGGAATGCCACGAATACCTAACATCCCAATTCTACCTGAGCCCTCACCATCTCTTATGGGACCACTTCAGAGACTTTTAAACTAGGTTTTCCTCCTCAATCAGGACATCCTTCTTTAAGAAACATTTTATTTATGTGTATGTGTACAGGCCAATGTACACATGTGGCAGTCAGAAAACTTGTGGGAACTGTTTTAGTTCCCATGTGGTTCCAGGGATTGAACTCCAGGGGTTGTCTGGCTCTGCATAAAGTTATACACTGAGCCTCAGGACACCTTTGACTTGCCTTCAACAAGTGTCTTTACACACTGAGCTTCAGGACACCTTCAACATTGTTACTCAACTAATCCTGAATTATAGTTACTGTTCACGATGCTTCCAACAGGTCCAAGTGCCTACAGCATATCATTCAGACCTTCTGAGGTTTAGAATTCAAGTCTGTCATGAGACCTCAGTCTATTTTCCAACATCTTTTATTATTTCACTTCATTTCACATCCCTCTATCACTCCCCCAGCTACTACACTTTCTTTCTTTCTCTTCTTCTGTGTTTTAGTTTGTACTATTCCTATGAAACCATTTTTAAGCATAGAGTCTCACCATGTAAACCAAGCTGACAGGGGTCGTGATTCTCTTAGCTTAGGTTCCAGTGTTGGGAGAATGTGCCGCCACACCTGGCAGCACAGAACTAATACATGTTTTAAAGTCTAAACAAAGAAATGAATGCACCCAATGTTCATTGCATCAATATTCCCAGTGACCAAGAACAGACTCACCTAAGCATTTGTTAGTGGATGACTGGATAAGGAAAATGAGTCTTATATTTGCATTGTATAAATTTATCAGTGTTAAAGAATGTTAAGTTGTGATGACATGGGTAAGTAAACATGGAAAACTTTGTTAAGTGAAACAAGCCATGTGCTCACAAGTAAAATATCACACGATTTCACTTAACTATGATTGCTACACTTTTATCTCACAGAAGCAGAGAGTAGAATGGTGGTTACTAGTGGTAGTGTTAAGACTACAAAATTTCAGTTAGATTGGGCAAATATATACAAGACTGCAACTAAAAATAATAATGCTGCAGTCTTGAAAACCTGAGGGCTTTTGTTTTGTTTTGTTTTTTGTTTTTTGTATTAGATGATAAGTTAGGATGTTGTTATATAGCCTAGGTTAGCTTGGAGCTCTTATATAGCCTAGGTTAGCCTTAAACTCACTATTTTTATTTTTGGCCTCAATGCTGGGTATATGGGTATGCATCACTCTAAGAGATTTCAAGTAATCTTAGCACACACAAAACAACAATGTAAAGGAATGCAATCTACTTACTTTGGGTTAGCCATACCATAATGTACCCATATCCCAAAACCAATGTTGAATCTGGTAAATACACTTTTCATTTGTCAATTCAAAAATCAAATAATAAAGAAATTCCATTTTGTTCATAATAATTGAAGATGGAAGATGCCAGGAGCTGGAATGTATGCTAGAGACTTTGATAACTATGAGTATAACCAAAATAAACTCCCAGTGTGTCCACGATTGGTCTTAGCATCCATAGTATTAATCCTTCCAGGGTGAAGAGCAGAACTGAGGTCTATCTGACTTCTGAGCTCTTGCTTCCACACTGTGCATACAATGCTGCAATGGTCTCATGTGGCTGAGTGTGCTGTACAGAAATGCTAACAATGCTGTAGAAATGTGTGTAGCTATGCGGACTTTCCAGACTTAGGACTTGACTCTCATTACTCCCTTCTGACAGACTTAGAAGAAGCTTCACAGAGAAAGAGAGGCTTTGGGAGGTTAATGCCTCTACCAAGGTCACATGACCAACAGGCACCTGCTGGAAAGAAAGTCAAGCAACTCAACACTAATCATCATACTCCCAGTTCAATGTTCTGCTAGTAAATTCTGTTTGACTGTACTAGCACATAATTGCACAAAATAATTTGGCTATTATTATGCCAGACATAAGAGCTTACTAAATATTTGCCAGATCAGGGAAGTCAGGCTGAATCATTGTTGTCAGGTTCAACTTAACAGCGGCATGGCTGCACTTGGTGTATAGTTCATGGTTTAAACTGGTTCTTTTTGTCATATGCCTTATAAGTTATGCTTGAACACTCACAGAAATGCCTATGGGAAAAGGCAGGGTGATTGGCATGTAGGCAAGTAAGTTCAGAGTGGTGATGAGAGTTCATAAACTTCATTCCCATAGCGGGTGCTCTTCTGTAGGTGACAGTCACTAGAGCCAGCACTGCAAAGAGCTAACGGCTCTGAAGAATCTAATTTAAATGGCAACATTGTAACAGAAATTGTGAGCCACATTCTTTTGGTTTTCCAGGGTTTCTCTGTGTAACAGACTGGCTGTCCTAGACCAGGCTAGCCTTGAATTCACAGTGATCCACCTGCCTCTGCCTCCCAAGTGCTGAATTAAAGGCATGCACCACCACTGCCCATCAATAATTTATTTATTTGCATTTTATCTACATTGGTGTTTTGCCCACATGTATGTCTGTATGAGGATGTCAGAGCCCCTGGATCTAGAGTTACAGGTAGTTGTGAGCTGCCATGTGGGTGCTGGGAATTGAACTAGGTATTCTGAAAGAATAGCCAGTTTGCTCTTAACCCCTGAGCTACCTCTCTGGCTGAGCAGCATTCTCTTAAAGAAATCCATTTATTACATAAGCACTTAGTTGCAAATTATTAAATTTCAAATGAAATGCTGACAATGGCATACCACAACTATTGTAATTAGGTTCTTGAAAATTACAAGTGGTGTCACGATGGGTGATGTCCTTCTGTCTATATGTTTCTCTTATTGGCTGATGAATAAAACACTGTCTGGCCAATGAGGCAGGAAGATAGGTGGGACTAGGATGAGGAGAATGCTGGGAAAGATAGGCAGAGAGAGAGCCCTACCAAACAGTTGCCACACAGACCACAAATGAATAACAGGTCTGGGCATTTTCCAGTAAGCCAAGACCATGTAGAAATACATAGATTAGTAGTTATGAGTTAATAATTAAGAGAGAGCTAGCAAATAGGAAGCACTAGCTATTGGCCAATGGTTTAATAACTAATGTAGCACCATCTGTGTGTTTATTTGGGGCTGAAGCGGCAGCAGGACCTGGTAGGACAAGAATACTCCAGAACAGTGCCATTTCTACTTCATACAAATTAGCAGCTTGCTTTACTTAAAAAGCAAAATCAGGTCAGGCATGCTTGCCTTTAATCCCAGCTGAGGCATGCAGACTTCTATGAGTTTGAGACCAGCCTCCAGACTGAACTATGGATGAGTTCTAGACTAGCTAAGAAAGTCTACAGAGTGAGATCATGCCTCAAAAGAAAAAAGAGGGCAAAAATCAGCCTTCTACATGCTCATAAGACAGTGATACTCTTTTGAATGATACCAAGCTACTTTTTCTGGCTAATTACTGACTCAGCAAGATTAAGATAGAAGAAACAAAATCTTTGTTACAGGTGACTATCACTGCCCTGGTGCCCTGAGGACATCAAGTCCCCTGACAAGTGTCTATCACTGCCCTGGTGCCCTGGTGCCCTGGTGCCTTCAGCCGAGGCAGTTCTCTGGATCTTGAGTACACAGAGAGTCACTGGTAGATCTGAGGAACTTTGTAACTCTGAAGAGATAATGCCAGCGAGTCGATTCTCATACATGTATTTAACACTGCTTTATACCCTTCTACTTTCTGTACCTCAAATGCTTTCTTTCTTAGACGTGGAAATTTGCTAGCTAACAGACATTATGTGACTAAAAATAAAAAATTATGGTTTTATGGAAGTAATGAAAAGTTTCAGGTGCATCTGCTGAACAACCGTACCTCGACA
This sequence comes from Mesocricetus auratus, assembly GCF_017639785.1. Lineage (NCBI taxonomy): Eukaryota > Metazoa > Chordata > Mammalia > Rodentia > Cricetidae > Mesocricetus > Mesocricetus auratus. Next base: position 41,094,311 of record NW_024429197.1, read on the forward strand.
GGTGACGGGGAGTTTGACGGCAACAGGAAGGGGGCAACGGCCATCTGACTGGCGGCATCTTCGTTCCTGCGGAATGGGCAAATGGGAAGAGTCAGTGCTTGAAAAAGCTCACGGTCCTGACTTACGTTGCGTGCACTCCCTTAACCGGCAGTTTAAAATGTGTACACAACCCCACAGAATTAAACACGTACACAGAGAGAACGAGCGTGCAAAGCTGTTACACGAGGACAGCTGTTGCACTTGAGAGATACGGATATGATTACTAATGACGATGAAGCCGGGGGTTAGTAAATCCGGCTTAGGATGTCTAAGACTGGAGAAGATAATCTTGGAAAGATGTCAGCTCTCAGAACTGGGGAATGTCAATTTTTCAAACAGCTGTGCACAGCCTCTAGGTCGCACTCATGCCTACAGGGTTGTGTTCTTTGAACTGGAAACATTGCCAGCCTCCTCATTTGTCTTCAAACTTTGCTCTGTGAATGAAGGATGTCAAGATATCTGTACTGGCCCTTCATGGCAGACCATGAGGAGGAGTGATGGGTGGGGAGAGCAGAGCTCTAGAAAGACAATGCCTTGTGGTTATGCGAATGCTGCTTATTATCTTAAATGGGCAGAGCAGGGAGGAGCTGGAACTTAGTCAGCAAGGGGACAGGTGCACAACCTTGGCTACAATGTAAGTTCTGATCATCTGGCTCATTTCTGTTACCAGCAGACAGTAGGCAGTGCATTGTGGGAGATCATGACTGTCATACACTATTCATCCATCATGCAGGACCAATATAATTAAACTAGGATTTACTTAATGTGAAATCTTATCTTTTACAGATAAAAGCATGAAAACTTACAAAGATGCTTTCTGCTTAACACACTAGAGCTGAGGCTGTAGTTCAACCCTAGAACATTTACCGACCAATACATGAGGCCGTAGTTCAACCCTAGTAGTAAGAAGGGACAAATAAACAAACATAAGACCTCATATGTCTTTCCAGAAGGGTGATTTACCTGACTTGGCAGTGGGTAACAAGTCCATTGATCCATGTCATTCCCAGCTTTAGACTTTAGTCACAGTCATGTTCCTACGTTCTTGCAAGGTTTGTCTTTAGTCAATTTATAAATACCTACCCATATGTCTCCATTATGATCCAATGATCTCAACAAGATGACTATTTTCTCCAACAAGGCCACATTTACCTGTTCTACACTGACATGTCTGACTTGGGTTCTCCTGAGCTCACCATCTGCACGAATGCCCTACTTTAAGGTTCTCTACTGCATGTCTGACAAGCATCTTGAGAGAAACGACTCACACTTCCACTCAGTCTCCAGAATGCTCTGTAGCTGATTCTCACCTGTGTGTTCATGAAGACTTGCCCTCCTGTTCAACCAGGAACTAAGAGACTTTGAGACTTTCATCTGCCGTTGCACTTTGATAATCTCCATTCCCATGATTCTCTCATCCCTTCCTCAATGAGCCTGTTCTTTCTCCCTGTAAGCCCGGCTCCTACTTTCATGCCTACCTGTGTGTGCCCAACTGCATTTAATTGTGGTCACTTGCATGAGCAAGTAAGAGTATTTCTAAAAAACCCATCTCTCAGTGGTATTCCCAATCCGTGAACAAATCTTGTGACTCTACATTCAATATATATCATAAGTCTTTTCACCGCTTCCCAGCCTACCCTATATACTGGCCACCACCATTTCTCACCCCTACCAAAGAAAGCTTTTTATTTGATTTCCCATCTTACATTTCTCAGAATCTTCACTGATGTTCATTCTTCACACAGCAAAGTTAGTATGGTTTTAATAGATAAATCTGACTACATTAACCACCCTTGCCACTCCTCTTTGTCATCATTTTCTTCTGTTTCTGGAAACAGGGTTTCATGTAGCCCAGGCTGGCCTCACACTTCCTATGTGGAGGATGACAACTATAAACTTTTGCCTTTCCTACCTGTATCATGAATAATAAAAACCCATGCTGGAGTGCAATCCGTTCTGCAGTAGTTGCCCACACACAGAAAAAGCAATCTGCTAACATGGAGTAAGTAATGGAGCCTTCCCACTGGTAACTGGCCTTCCCATTGAATTGTTTCCATTGAGTAACACAACAGGGCTCATTGGAGCTTTGAGCGAAGAACCAATGGGACATACCTGCTCCAGATGAAGACAGAGCTCACAGAGCAGGGCACACTGTGAAGTAATTAGGAGATGGCTTTTCCTTTCTCTTCTGAAGGCTACGAGCATTGAAACATGGCTGCACATATATTGAAGGTCAAGATTAATTGTCTCAGGATAGCTTAAATCAGGTAAGCTATCTCTTTAAAATGTAATGATTTTCCACAAATTAGTATGACTTCAATGCCATTTTAAAGTCCACTCATTTTTTTTGAACCTCACATAGTAGAGTACAATTCCTCTTAATGGACAGAATAAGCAACAGTTGATAGCCTTTTATAATCCACTTAGTAGTGATCATTTACAAAGCCACATCAAGCTGTGGAGAGTGGCATCACAGTGACTTCAAAGAGGAAAGACACGGGAGAAAGAAAACAGAAGGAAAGATTGACACTGCAAACAAGCAGTGTGCCAAGTGACTTCCATGGAGACTTCAAGGCCTGAACAGTCTAGGAGTCTCCTAAAGAATCAAACCTGTTTGTTCTGTAATCAGACTTTTAAACAGTGGAAGTGTTAGGCACCCATATGAGATACCACCCAGAGTTGCACTCGTTTGCGTTTTTACTATTATCTCAAGCGCTGGGAGAGACAATGAAACTCGACCACAGACAAGAGTGAGAGTTATTTCAGGCCACATTTCCCTGTGTATACTGCTGTGGTAGAATATTACTTTAAGCTGTGTGACTTCTGTTTATGCTGCATTTGTTTAACTCTGTGAAGCTGTGTTACTGTACCTGCCTAAAATACCTGGTGGTCTAATAAAGAACTGAACAGCCAGTAGCGAGGCAGGAGCAAGGATAGGAGGGGCTGGCAGCAGAGAGAATAAACAGAAGGAGAAACAAGGAAGAAGAGACCCAGAGAACAAGAGGAAGACACTAGGGGCCAGCCAGCCATGGAGTATGAAGGAAAGTAAGGTGTACAGAAGTAAGAAAGATAAAAACCCAGAGGGAAAAGGCAGACGGGTTAATTTAAGGAAAGCTGGCTAGTTACATTCATAAGTAATAAGACTCCATGTGTGATTTATTTGGGAGCTGGGTGGCGAGCCCCCAAAAGAGAAAAACATTTTACTGTCTACTGCAGTAACCACAATCCCTGGGGCTATGTTCAAAGATACCTAGTGGAAGCTAAGACCAAAGTAATGCACCCTACTTATACTCCGTTTTCATACACATGGTATTCTAGTTTCTTGTCTGCTGCTGTGAAAAAAAACACTGACCAAAGAAATTTAGAAAGCATAAAATGAAAGGCAGTGTGACTGAGGTAAGTCCTGTGCTTTCTAACCTGCTTCTATGAGTGAATGACAACACGTTGCTTATGCCCAGTCGGTAACCAGCATTTCCCCACTGCTCATAGGCAGCACCTGCATGGTACATCATGTCCACACTAGACAGCACAAACACCCTGCCTTAATGAGCATGGAGCAGAGAGGTACCTTTGGAGCAACCAAACTCTCCATCCTAGAGAGTCAAATTTCAGAGCAGGTACACAGAGTTCAGTACTATGTCATCAAGAGACTACCATAGGCTATCCTCCAGTTACTACAGGGCTTGGCAACTCCCCTGTGCAGACATCTCTAGAGATGCCCCGGTGCTTTCTCTTTAGAAGTCTTAGTGGTTCCTGTTGATAATCAGTGACATGTCTCTGTATTCTCCTAACAGTGTCTCCCCGTTTTTGTTAAGACAGAGTCTCAGGTATCCCAGGTTGGCCTCTAACTCATCAGCTGAGAATGTGACTCTCTTATTGTCACCTCCCAGTACAGGGATTATAGTCTTCCGTCAGGATCACCAATTTATACAGTACTGGGCTAGAACCCAGGGTTTTGTGCATGCTAGGCAAGTGCTTTACCAACTGAGCTACACTCCAAGCCTGCTTTCCTTTTAATTTAAGCTGGTTAGCATTTAATTGGTTGAAGCTCAATGATATTGCTCATTTTATTTTGAATATGTACATATAGTTGACACATGTTTACAATATGAATATAAAATGAATAAAACATGATTACCGCCTTGATGATATCAGTAATTAGAGAGGAATACAGCAAACAAACAGAAAATTACAATTGTAGAATTACTACCCTCGGGATGTCAGTTTAGCTTTTCTCAATATGATATTAAGAACACTACAATTCAGTCTCTTATTTGTGGAATATATTTATAGCAAAATATATTTTGGATCCTGATTTAAATTCCTCTTTGTTAAAAAAAATATCACTCTCATGGGGCTCGGAAGACAACTCAGTGGGTAAGAGTACTTCCTTGCTCTGTAAGTATAAGGACCTGAGTTCAAATCCCCAGCACCTGCACAAAGAGTTGGGTGTGGCTGGGTATGCCTGCAACCCTAACATTGAGGAGTGGAGAACCCCAAGAGCTTACTGGCCAGCCAGCCTCGCTCAAATAACAAGCTTCCATTTCATTGAAAACCCTGCCTTAAGGCAACAGGGTAGAGAATATTACTCTGTGTTGAGTAGTCAGGAGGCATGGGGTTTGTGTGGTTCATATATGTGTACCTGTGTGCTTAAACGCGGAGGCCAGAGCAGCACACAAGCAAATACATGCACCACCCCACATCACACCCACAGAAATACACTGGCACTGGTGAAAATCAGTGGACTGGGCAGAATGCTAAGAGAGCTGCTAAGATTTCCGTCCCTTGTACACACAGCCAACAGTGAAGATGGGTCTGCGATTTACGTTACCCCATCAGCTTACGTTACATAACCCAGCTGACTTCAGGATAATGGGAGATTACCTGATTGTTCCTCAACTAATTACGAGAAACCTTAAAACAGAAATGTCATGTCTCAGAAAGGCAGTGTCCTGACCTCTTAGTCAGATTGTTTGTCTGAACTCTAAGCTGAAGAGTTCTTCCTGGAACACCTTGAACACACAGTTGAGGATGCAGGGGACTGCCTCATGAGGAGGAGGGACTGGGCATACCCCAACCTGAGCCAGCAAGGAGACAAGTTTCAATAAGAAGGAGCTCACCGGAGAATTTCTCCCACAGCACACACTCAAGATCACTAACCCCAGATTTCTACCTCTTGAGACCCTAAGTAGAAAACCTAGCTCCTGTGCCAGACCTCACAACCATAAGGCAACAGCCGTGGGTGCTGTGAGCCGCTGAATCTGTAGTGATGCAAAACATGTGACACAAAAAGAGAAAGCTGTGATCCTCTGCTCTCTGCCTGTCCTGTCTCCTGCCTCGCTATTGGCCCTTCAGCTCTTTATTAGATCATCACCAGGATTTTGTTCCTTTCTTTCAAAAAATGGGGTACAGAACTAAATAGAGAATTCTCAATAGAGGAGACTAAAATGGCTGAGAGACATTTGAGAAAGTGCTCAACGTCCCTAGTCATCCAGGAAATGCAAATCAAAACAATTTTGAGATACCATCTCACTCCTGTCAGAATGGCTAAAATCAAAAACTCCAACGACAGTTAATGGTGGAGAGGATGTGGAGAAAGGGGAACACTATTGGTGGGAGTGCCAACTTGTACAGTCACTTTGGAAATCAGTATGGAGATTCCTCAGGAAAATGGGAATCAGTCTACTACAAGACCTAGCAATTCCACTCTTAGGCATATACCCAAAAGATGCACATTCATACAACAAGGATGTCTGTTCCACTATGTTCATAGCAGCATTATTTGTAATAGCCAGAACCTGGAAGCAACCTAGATGCCCTCAACTGAAGAGTGGATAGAGAAAATGTGGTACATTTACACAATGGAGTACTATTCAGTGGAAAAAAACAATGGAATCTTGAAATTTGCAGGCAAATGGATGGCACTAGAAGAAACCATCCTGAGTGAGGTAATCCAGTCACAAAAAGAGAAACATGGTATGTACGCACTCATTTATGGATTTTTTAGACATGAATCAGGGGAGTGCCACCATACAATCCCACTGCCAGAGAGCCTAGGAAACAGAACCTTCATCCAGCGACTGATGAAAGCAGAGGCAGATACCCACAGACAAACACTGAACTGAACTCCCGGAATCCAGTATCAGAAAGAGAGAACTGATGGGCAAAGGAGTTAAGAATGGGCTGGTTTGACCTACAAAAACAGTTGACCTGAACAAGGGGGAGCTCTTGGACCACAGATTGATGGCTGTGTGGAAAGCATGGGACTGACCCAGACCCCCTGAATGTGGGTGTCAGTGAGGAGGCCTAGGTAAACTATGGGGCCTTGGGTAGTATTTATCCCTGGCGTACGAATACACTTTGCGTGCCCATGCCACAATATGGGAAGCTCTCTCAGCCGGGACTCTTGGAGGAGGGCCTAGGCCCTGCCCTGGATGAAATGACAGTCACTGGAGATCCACCATGGAGTGCCCCACACTCCTTGGGGATCAGAGTGGAGATTGGGTGGGGGACTGGGGGACCTGGTGAGGAGGGCGGGGAAGGAGGGGAGAGAGAGGAAGCTGGGATTGACATGGGAAACAAGATTGTTTCTAACCTAAATAAAAAAATAATTAAGAAAAACCAAAAAAGAGAAAATTTTAGATGAGAATGTATGTTTGATAAATAAGGTTTATAAATACCCAAGGTCTACTCAGGCTAGCAGAAACTGACTTGAAGATATCTATAGCTCTTTGTCTTTGTTAGCTTTGTGAAGCTTTAGATGCTTAGGTAAACATATCTTTAATTCAAAATCTTACGGCTAAAACTTAACAGGGATAAAAGTATAAAATCCTAATTTTGCAAAAGTTGCTAACTTGTAAACCGTTAAAGATCACTAAAACACACAAGTTAATGATCAGTCACCTTATAAACGATCAGATTCTTTAATGTGCCCAGAATCATGGTTGCAGTCATGTTAAGTGTATTTCATTTATAGGGACAAAGCTTGTTTAACCTTCTGTGTATGTTACCATGGATAAGCCTGAAGCAAGCAACTAAAAACAAGTAAAGTTTGTTTAAAATCAGGTATACTTAATAGATGAGATAATGAACCTCAAACTTGGAGATCCAGTGAAAATGGCATTTAACATGTTAATTGGAAAAAGCTCCCCACGACAGACAAAAATGCCAGTTCCTAGAAGTATCCCCAAGGTCTCTTCCAAAGAAGATGATGGGACACAGACAAGTCCATTTGGATTGTATTAACACTAACCATTTGTCAAAGAAATATCCCGTGTTTCACCTGCCACCAGGATTCTGCCAGATCTGTGGACAAGCAGGACACTGGAGAATTAGCTGCCCCTCTTTGCCTTGCCAAGGTAGGCCAATCTCTCAAGTTTCTCATCAACAGGAAAGGTACTCAGTCAGAACTTCCCAGGCCTAGCAACTTAATGCTGCCCAGTATGGCAGTCAAAGACAAATGCCTCATTGACCTCTGTCCCCCCAAAAACCCCCAAAACATAGTAACATGGGGGAGCCTAAGGTAATTGTCAAGGTAGTCGGTAACTCACTGTAATTTCAATTGTTTACAGAGTTCATTTGGATTATGCTTCATACATTTATCCTCAGATTTCTGATGATATTGATGGCTAACTATAGCTTTATTAGTTTAACCAACTCTTCCCCTGTAGAAATCAATACTTGCATTTTTCTAGGGCTACTAAGTCTCCTGCTGAGAAAGACAGACTCACAGTTTACCTTGCTAACAGGCTTCACACTGAAAAAATATACTCCCAAAACAGGTTTCAGTGTAAAAACAAACAAGCTATCATGCTGCTATAGCTAACTAAAATTTTACTTTTTACCATTTCATTATTTTTTTAAGGGTACTTGCTTCACAATGACTGCTCTGGTAGTCAGTCACCTGTGTCTCATGGCAAATAATTGGGATGAAAGGGGAAATAAATTAAAGTTTATGTAAGTTGCGAGAGTCTAAGAAAATTAATTTGGCTGTTTACAGACACTTGTGAATTGTTTTTCCTACAATAAGGTTTTTTAGTGCAGATTACAACAGTGGTAGTGATAACATATCTAAAACTTTTATCTTTCTTTGTAAACTTAATAAAACTCATGCAAGCTTCAGGGAGTTGTTGGATCCACCTGTCTAGGTACGTACTCCTGTCTAGACAGTCAACAGCCTAAGCTTCCCCACACACTGCCTATTCATGAGGGTGAGCCCTCTCTTCCCCCAGTCTTGGGACTCCTTTCGTTGCCCCAACTGCCAGGACCACAGTTTCAAGTGTATACCCAACATAAAAATTTCCCCTAAGTGCCTTAACTTTACCTCTGTCCCTACTTTTTATCTATCCCAGCAGATTTGCTGTCAACTGAAGACCATAAACTGCTCCAAACATGCCAGTCTCCAGTGGTCCTTTGGAACTAGTGAGCTCTAGACTTGCTGAACGCTGATGTAAACCAGATACTTCTGATGGAATTTCCTACCAGCCAAAGCACCCGCTTTGGACCAGCATTCCACATCACTCTACTTTGCTAGCCCCAGATGGTCCAGCAGAACCTGGGCAATGAACCAGATGTCCCCTGCCCCCTTCTGACCTTTACCTGGCATTCCGTCTTTCTTGGACCCTGACAATGATGTCCTGATTTCATTTGAAAAGCAATTACAGAAGAGAGTATTTCCCGTTATCCTCAACTAAAGGCAGGAAAGTTAGGTCCAAAGGAAATTAGTTCCTCTCTACCAGATGGAGTCGATTCCCTTCTCTCTGGAAGAAGGGACAATGGCTACCTGTGGTACTTACTGGTTTACCAGGACCCTGCTGGCTCCACACTCCTTCATTATTACAGATACCTGTTAAAAATTAGAGAGTTGAAGTGCCCCTGGCCTTGCGCCTGGGGGAGGGCAGCACCATTCCAAGGAACACAGATGTGATGGACAGGAGGGAAAGACAGAAAAACAGCAGTGTGTGCTATCGAGAGGCAGAACTAGGGACCTGATGGGGGTGACAGGTGAGTGAGGGCTGAGATCCACATGCCGCCATTGCCCAGTAGGGTCCACAGGATGGCGTACAACAGCCGGGAGCTCAAGCAGATGCAGACTCAGTCCTGAACCTCCCATGTGGCCGTGGGATCCCCTCCCCCCAGCTTGGTCAACAATGGAGGCCTGAGATGAAGAAAGACTCACTTTCTGGAATGGACCTCCTTGAAGGACCACCATGGCCTGGCCCATGATTCCACCAGAGGCCGTGTCCATGTTGGTGGTCTATGCTGCTGCCTCAGGCCATGATGAAACCTGAGACCCATGTGGATGTATGCAGTCTATGTGGTTGCCTGATGCTTTGGTGATGTCCTTGGGCTTTGCTGCCTCAGGGCACTAAGATGATGTGAGTGACATGTGTAACCACCTCAGGCCATGTCAAGGCTTGTGGCCTGTGCAGCCACAGAGGGCCATGAGTCAGCCAATGGTCCTGATACAGCCAAGGGCTGAGTTGATGTCTACAGCCCGAGTTACTACCAAAGCTTATGTGGATGCCTGAGGTCTGGGCTGCTGCCTGAACCCACATTAATGTCTGTGTGCACCAGGAAGACTTGGTTCCACCCCTCATGGGAGAGCTGGCCTCGACCCTTGCTGGACCACTGCACTATGATAGTGACACAGTGGTGGCATCGGGGTTGGAGAACTGGCTTAGGCCAAGTACAGCTTCTCTCAGCTGATGAATTCTGGTGTGACAGCATGTGGAGCAGGTAGAGAAAGACATACCCTCCCTTCGGGGGCTGGATACTATGAATTTTATATGGATAATACAAAATGAACTTTTGGGTGGTTGTGGAGGGAGGTCATGGGGGAAGGGAAGTGGACATGGGAAGACTGGGAGGTGAGCAAGATTGGGATGCATGATGTGAGATTCTAAAATAATTAATAAAAAATAATTTTTTAAAACTTAGAGGGTTACAAACCTTGCAGAAAGGGCTAAATCAAGATGGGAGCTGTGCTCTGAATGGCTTACTTCAGAGTTACCAAATTGTATCTGGGTGAAGCAGGTTTACTTTTTCTGTTTCACTGGTTTTTGCTACCTATTGCTTATCTGTTGCCAATATTCACCTCTTTGTATTCCCCCCAGCCAATCAAAAACAAAACAAAACAACACTATAGACTCCAGCAGCCCTAAAATTAAATCCCCCAGATTGACTCACTCTCCTAGAACCAGTGGGGAATGTAGTGGACTATTAAACTATAGTTATGCCATCTAACTGTCTTGGGAAAACTGGTCTCTAGTCTTCCCTGTAGAATGTGTTCCTGACCTAAGGGTTATAAAACTGTTTTCTGATCATCCAGAAATGGGATCCTGTGAGGGAAGCACATTTGTCTTGGTCTATGTCCTTACCATAGGCCCTTGTGTCATAAACTATGAACTTACATACATGAAGAGGAGACTCAACACAGTTAATATACTAACTTTTACTTCTAAATAAATGTGAATCAATGATTTGACTCATAGGTGCCAGAGGACTCCATCTTAGGTCTGGAGCCAGCCCTGTGAGCAACCAGATGCTGCTACGATAAAACCAGGAATCCCAGGAATGTAAGGACCCAAGATTTCCCTTACATCTGTGGAAGTGCACTTCCACAACAATAAATTGTGGCTTCTGCCTTTAAAAGTGGCCCTCCCCTATTAGTTGAGCCTTGGTCCCAAATCCTACCAGGATGCTGAGAACAGCAGCAGCTTAAACAAAAAATTAGCTAATTACAACTGGATGAAGTCAGGTATGTGTTTTGGTACATTATGTGATACTGAGTCTCAGACACTTAAATTTCTATGTTTTAGGTCCTTGTTACCATTCATATATTTAGCTGTTATCCAAGGCACCAAGCATAATGGTTTCATTCTAAAGGCTTTGCTCTTCCTTCTTCTCATCTAGTGAATGTCTCTTAATCCACTTGTATAAGTTGCCTAGACTCTGACAAGAGAGTCCCTACTGGTTTTCTTGATCTGTATCTGAATTAATCTAAGCCACTCCCCTCTTACCTGGACCAGAGTAAGCCAAAGCTTTAAGGTCATGTGTTCTTTTCTGTTTACTATACAGGCACCTATTCACACGACTTAACTTTTTAACTCATGGCTTTACAAAAGATGTACATAATAGGTATTTATATTTTTAGGAAGCCCAATGAGCCCATGACAATAATTTCTGAATGAGGAAAAGTAAAAATAGACATATCATAGGTTAGGGTGAATGTGTTTGTAAAATGCCATCATTTCTCATCGGTCAATCTGAGATATTTCTACAGAGTATTTTCATTCCTTTTAAAAGTAAAAGAGTGCTCTCTGCTATAATTTATAGAAAAATTTGAGCTGGCTTCTAAGTTGTCAAAACAATCTTGATAAAGAACAGCTTTGAAGGTTTTCCATACATCTAAACTTACCACAAAGACACAACAACCACCAGCAGAAAGGGATGAAGAGCCCATAAATAAACCCTTTTGTATGTGAGTGAAAGACTCTCAGGGGCAGGCAGCAAAGGTTCTCCATGTGGAGAACGAGCCATCCCTTCAACAGTGCTGCAGAACCCAGCCACATGCACAGAACAACACTGTATCCTTCCTTTACACCCTAGGTCAAAGTTAACTCAAAATGGACCAAAGACCTAAATACAGGAGCTAAAATAAAAAAAAAAAAAAACACCTTTGGGAGGAGCACAATTCTTCACAGATCTTGAAAAAGCAATACTCAACTTCATACGGAAAAACAAAAACCCAGCTTGGTATTGGCATAAAAACAGACAGGTTGACTAATGGAATCAAATCAAAGACCCCAATACCAACACACACACACACACCTATAACACCTAATTTTTGACAAAGAAGCTAAAAATATAAAATGAAAAAAGAAAATATATTCAACAAATGGTGCTGGTATAACTAACTGGATCTCAACATGCAAAAGAATGCAAATAAATCCATATCTATCACCAGGCACAAAACTCAAGTCCAAATGGATCAAAGACCCCAATATAAATCTATCCACACTGAACCTGTTAGAAGAGAAAGGGAAATACATTTGAACACATGGTCACAGGAGACCACTTCCTATATAGAACACCAGTAGAACAGACAATTGAGAGCAACAATTAATAAATGGGACCTCCTGAAACTGAGAAGCTTCTGCAAAGCAAAGAACACGGTTAACAAGAAAAAATGACTCCCTACAGAATGGGAAAAGCTCTTCACCAACCCCACATCTGACGTAGGGCTGATTTCCAAAATATACAAAGAACTCAAGAAACTAGAAATCAAACTACCAAATAATCCAATTTAAAAATAGGATACAGATTTAATCTCAAGTGGCAGAAAGACACTTAAGGAAATGCTCAACATCCTTAATCATCAGGGAAATGCAAATTAAAATCACTCTGAAGATTCCATCTTACACTGATCAGAATGGCTAAAATTAAAACATCAATGACAGTTTATGCTGGAGAGGATGTGGAGAAAGGCAACACTCCTCCATTGCTGGTAGGAGTGCAAACTTGTACAGTTGCTGTGGAAATCAGTATGGTGATTTCTCAGAAAATTAGGGATCAACCTACTTCAAGATCCTACAATACCACTGTTGGGCATATACCCAAAGGAGACACATTCACATCACAAGAACATCTGCTCAACGATGTTCATAGCAACATTAATTGTAATAGCCAGATCTTGGAAACAACCTAGATGCCGCTTAACTGAAGAATGGATAAAGAAAATATGGTATATTTATACAATGGAGCACTACAGCAGTAAGAAACAATGGCATCCCAAAATTCAGGCAAATGGGCAGAACTAGAAAAAAGCATCAAAACCAGAAAGAGAAATATAGTATGTACTCACTCATAAGTGAATACCAGACATAAAGCAAAAGATACCCAGCTTACAATCCATAACCCCAGAGAAGCTTGAACCCTCTTCCAGAAACAGATGGAAACAGATGCACAACTAACCAATGGGTCAAGCTCCTGGAGTACAATCAAAGTGAGGGAGAAGCAACAAGACCATGATGGGGAAACCCACAGAATCAGCTGACCCAACCTAGTGAGAGATCACTGACTCCAGTCTGACAAATGGGAACCTGCATAAGACCAAACTAGACTCCCTTAATACAAGTGACAATGGTGTGACAGGGACAATATATGAGGCCACTGGCAGAGGGTCCAAGAGCTAACACTAATGCACAGACTGACTTAGTGGAGGCCATTCAATATGTAGAGATACCATGCCCAGCCTAGACACAGAGGTGTGGAGGTGGAGAGGTGCCTTGGTCCTGCCTCAACTAGATGATGGGACAGACTTAGTAGACTTCCTATGAGAGGCCTTACCCTCTCTGAGGAGCAGATTGGGGTGGGGGGGGAGGGAGGGAGTGGAGGGAATGGGAGGAAAGGAGGGAAAGGAACTGGGATTGAAATGTAAAAAATAAATTAATAAAAGAGACTTACAAAAAGAAAATACAGAAAAAAAATTGAGTCACGAGGGTTGTTTTATCATGAATATAGAATTGGCTTAAAGACCACAAACAAAGCTGAAGACAAGCACAGTCATCCCAGATGGAACACTATCTCTAGGGTTTCCTAGAGATCTAATCTATGATGTGTCTTCTTATGTGTTTATGAATGACCTTATTGGGAAGTAGATATGAAGTCGCCAGGTTCAGGGATACTGCATGCTATGGAGAAGGTCAAGCTATGGACATTTGGATTCATAAGAGATGTTATATTATTTACCTTCCTCATTGTCACGGACAAATACCTGATATGAGGTAACTTATGAAGGATGGATTTATTCTTTCTCATGGTGTAAGTATACAGTACATCAAAGTGGGGAAATCATGGTGGTGATAGCGGCTCATTGATGTTTCAGCAGGAGCATGAAGCGGCTTGTTTATATCTAGGTAGACCAGAAGCTGAGAGAGACATACAGCCTAATAGTGGATAAGACCTACTCTCCAGGGACCCACTTTGGTCACCTAGGCCCCATTCTTCTGAAAATTCTACAGCCTTCCAAAACAGGAGCACCAGCTAGGAAGCAAGTGTTCAAACAAATGAACACATGGGGAGACATTTCACACTCAGGCCATAACAGTCACTATGTGCTTGGACCATAAAATATAAAGAGGATGTAGAAAATAAAAACCTTTGGGAGAAAACACACAGGGAAAGTTTTACCACAATGAACAGTGAATTGAACATTGAATGACTAAATGGCAAGGCAGAAAAATAGGATATATTGACACTATTGTTTTCATCTAAGGCAATCTAAAGAGTGAAAATGTGGGAGAAAATATTTATAAATCATCAATCTGGTAAATGGTTAACATCTAAAACATACATAGACTCCTATAACCCCAAATCAATAGCAAAATGAACAACCTGATTAGAAAATGGGCATTAGATGCTGTGCTGGCTAGTTCTATGTCAATTAGACACCGGGTAAAATCATCTAAAAAAAGGGGGGGGGATTTAATTGAGAAAATGTCTCCATAAGATCTAGCTATAGGACATTTTCTTAATTACTGATTGGTGGAAGAGGGCCCAGCCCATTCTGGGTGGTCCCACACCTGACTTTGGGTCCTAGGTTCTACAAGAAGACAGGCTGATCAAGTGAGTAAGTAGCACTCTTGTATAGTCTCTGCAGAAGCTCCTGCCTCCAGGTTTTTGCTTTGCTTGAGTCCTTGTCCTGATTTCCTTCAGTGATGAATGCTGTTAAATGTGGTAGAAGTGTAAGCCAATACTCTTTCATCTCTAAGTTGTTTTGGTCATGGTGTTTCATCACAGCAATAGCAACCCTAAGTGTGACAGATAGGAACATTTCTCCAAAGAAGATGCAGAGAGCAAAAGCACATATAATGTGCTTAACATATTGATCATTAGGAAATGCAAATCAAGATCACCAGGGGGCACTCCCTTGAAGTCACTAGGAAGAAAACAAACCAGAAAATAAATTATGCAAGGTAGGAAGGAATTGGAATCGTTGTGCATTATTGTTGGAATGTAAAATAGTGAAGCTGTTACAGAAACAGAATGATTGCTCCACAAAAGGTCAAGACAAAGCTGGTCATTTGGGCAAAAAACAAAAACCAAACAAATAAACAGACAAAAAAACCACTACCATTGTATCAATTGTTGACAGTATACTGTCCAAACTCAACCAGCAGGATGCAAAAGAAAGCTACCTGTCAAACTTTGCCAAGATAAGGTAGGGAAGTCCTTCAAGATTCCCTGCTTCTCAAAAATGTCTGTCAGATGTACTAAGCCTGTAAGCCAAAGCTGGATGCCCCAACATTACAGAAGAACTTTGGGTGACTAGGCAGCCAGATGTCCCTGTCCTTAGGTAATATTACACCCTTCTTGGGTCTTTGATGGAGTTAAAGACTAAGTAATTAGACTTTAATAAAAAGCTGACTGGCTGATAGCTAGACAATATTTTTGAGGCAAAGAAAATGCTGGGAAGAAGGGCAGTGTCTGAGAGTTGTGAGTCAGACACAGAAGAAGCAACGTGGGAAGTTCACGGATGAGGCAAACAAGCCTCAGAGCACACATAGATTAATAGAAATGGGTTAATTTAAGTTGTAAGAGCTGGCAGGAGAAGTCTAGGAGATCGGCTGAGCATTTGTAGTTAATAATAAGTCTCCATGTCGCTAATCTGAGGAACAGCTGGTGGGACGGAACTGCTTGGTGGTCTAGACAGAA
The DNA here is from genome assembly GCF_017639785.1 of Mesocricetus auratus. NCBI lineage: Eukaryota > Metazoa > Chordata > Mammalia > Rodentia > Cricetidae > Mesocricetus > Mesocricetus auratus. The sequence continues at coordinate 41,110,067 of NW_024429197.1, forward strand.
AGCGCTGCCTACAGAAGAGTAACTACCACAAAGAATTTCATTTTCTGCAGATGATGAATGATGGTATATGAATGTATTTAATGCCTGTGAACTGATGGTTAAGACATATAACATCAATGTATATGTATGTAACCACAACTTAAAAGCATTAATAAGAAAAAAGGTACAAAGGTGATATGTAATAATATTCGATCTATTTAGATTATCACTGGAAATCACTGTTGCTGTAAGGACTGCTTTGCTCCCACCTCTGTGAAATATAATTTGCCATATCTATAGGCTTGAACTCTATATAAACTACAATCCAGGTTGGTACCCAGCATATCATTCAGGTATGCGTGCATGCACACACGCGCGCGCGGACGCACGCTCACGCTCACACACACACACACACAGATACATATATAGTGTATCGAATAAATGAAAACAGAACATAGCTAAGGAAACCTGAATATTACTCTTTGACTGTACTTTTTAAGACAGAAAAAAATTACTAAACTTTACACTTGCTGCATTAACTAGAACTTGACATTTGAATTAACATTCAGCCAGGAAAACTCCATGTCAATGACACAGAAGTAACACGTAAAACAAAGCAAGTTATTATACCTCTGTGAGAACAAAATTCCTTTCTGAAAATATTCCATAAGACCAAAATAGCTTTCAACTTATAACTGGGAAAAGAAACCACTAGGATAGCTCAGGATACCACACTGAAAATTCCAAACCCACTGAGGGTTGCAGGGAGGAACCTAGCACCCTGACCCATGGTATACAAAGGTGTCCCCAGCGAGTTCTCAACAGATGTTATAGAGTCCACAGGAAAAGGAGGCCCAAACAATATGACCAAGTCCACACTGGCAGGGAAGTAAGCTGAAGAAGTGGCAGCTTTAGGATGTGGTGGCCGACTCAGCCCACACAGTTCACCACAGAGGTTCCAGTACAGCCATAGCCTTCATTATTCTCTCCCCCTGAATCCAGGCTGGGAAAACCTAAATGTTGAACTATCCAGTCCCTGCCATAGGACAAGCGATGGGAGATGACCCTCCCCATCAGAAAATTGCCAGTGGCAAATCCTGCCTGAGGGTCACTGCTAGCTCACTCCAAAGCCAATGACAGGCTGGAAGTGGCTCTCATGCTCTGCAAAAGATATATGCAAGCTAACAAACCCGGAAGTCCAGGCTAAAGCCTTCCTGTGACAAGGGCAGGCCAAGAAGAAACGGCTGTGGTGGCTCACCGCCTGTGCAGACTCTTCTCCCTTCACCACTGCCCAGTCATTAGAACTCTTTGGCATGAGTGATGAAATGAACTAGGAGAACATTAAGCAAAACTTTATTGGAGGGATACTGAGATCTCACAAAGTAAGCAGGAATGTCACAGGACCAGGCATGTAACAAGGGACCTCTGAGGAAAAGAAAACAGTAAGTAGGATGACAGGACAGTTGGAGCATGTCTGCTTCCATTCTAAGCCTAAGGCAGCACACTGCAGGTCACATGACCACCCACTCTCCACACCTCAGCACCAAGAGCAAGGTCATGTTCCTCCAGCTTTTTCTTTCTTTCTTTTTTTTTTTTTCTGAGACAGGGTTTCTCTGTGGCTTTGGAGCCTGTCCTGGAACTCACTGTGTAGACCAGATTGGCCTCGAACCGACAGTGATCTGCCTGTTCCTTCAGCTTTTATGTGTAAACGGGCATCTGGACTTTTTGTTTTTGTCACCAAGTATGAGTAGATGGTCACCACAGTCAACAAGTAGGATATAGTTTCTTACTCTCGACCTGTTTAATGGTTATTATTTATGTACTTACTATTTACAGTACTGGAGATCAAGCCCAGCCCCTGCCATGTGCTAGGCAACTATGCTTCCCACTCAGCTACATTTGGAGCCCCAAAGTCTAAATGTCAATGGAAAGAAAAGCTGGTCACACCCTCCCCAGTGGCTGCATAATGGGTATTTTGAACGTCAGTGGGTCAGGCTCAAACAAACAGTCATAATTCCTGTAAGCTGATGCCTGCCTGCCTGCCTGTATTGTCAAGAGGCAGGAGTATCAAAGAAAAAAATTACCAGCTCCCTCCAAAGCAGGGGAGGGGGAGAAAAACAAACAAACAAATAAACAAACAAAACCCCTGATTTTCAAAGACACTTTACAAATTATTCAGATGAGGTTGGGTGTAGCTCAGCTGCACAGTGCTTGCTTGGCATGTGAGAGGCTCTGTGTTGAATATCTAGCACCATATTAAAGGATGGACTTAGCTAGGTCCCCACATTTAGATAATTGGTGATTCATGGTCATGAACGGGCCTGTGAAACATCTGGTCATTTGAGACTGGATAAATCACCCTCACAAAAGGAAATCTTACTGTTACAGATATGTCAAAGATGTAAGACAATTCCAGAAATGCATTGAATCACGACTGGATTAAATGTTCAACCTCTTGTGATCATATCAATGACTTCAACATAAGATCAAAATGCAAATAATCTTAACCTCAATTTATTCTGAAAATGGTATAATTTATAAACTGAACTTACACAAAACCAGTAAGTGAATGCAATTTAAGTTTAAAAGGTGTTAACGGGTGTTGAGACAGCTTGGCTGGTGAGAGCAATTGCCACCAAGTTTGACAACTTCAGTTTGAATTCTGGAACCCACAAAAAGGAAGGAGAGAACTGATTCCATTTATCCTCTGACCCCCCCCCCCACACACTATGGTGTCTACATGTCCATACTTTTACATACACATGTCATGCACACATGTACATGAATACAATAAAATTTTACAGACAATAAAACATCGGTATTTCTGTCCAGGAAAGATGTACTGGAAGAAATAAGCAAGAGTTGGTGCTTCAGAGCATTATAGACGACCTCACAGGTCCACCACACTTGCCAACAACAGAGAAACAGCCTGGATGGCACCAGTGTCTCTGCTGTCTTCCTCTGACCTGCTGTGGATGTCAGCACTAATAGAGGCCTCTTCCTCAAAATTCTCCATCATATATATATATATATATATAGCATTGATGATACCCACCATGCTCTTGAAGACACCTCCTTACAGGATTTGAAGACACACACACACAGAGAGAGAGAGAGAGAGAGAGAGAGAGAGAGAGAGAGAGAGAGAGAGAGAGAGAGAGAGAGAGAGAGAGAGAGAGAGAGAGAGAGAGAGAGAGAGAGAGAGAGAGAGAGAGAGAGAGAGCGAGCTGTATTCTTCCAAGAAGGAACGCTTTTTCCTGTCATTCAATGGTCATATGCACCGGCTAACACCCAGCCTTTGGTTTCTATACAAACTTGCTTCCTATCCTTTGGGTCTCAGCTAAGCATCTTTCCCTGTGGTTCTGCCTCAGAGCCTGGAAGGCTACATACATAGCTTGCTCTTCATTCCTGTATCTTCACAGCACTTACAGGCTGACAGGGGCTAGACTATTTGTCTTGTTCACTGCCTTGCCTTAGGTTGCTACTACATTTTCTGCATCACTGACTACAACAGTGAGAACAGTAAACTCTTGTTAAATAAACAAACAAATGGATGATCCTTTATGAAAGTAAATCTCATATTGAACATATAAACCTTCCTGCCTATTTATCAAATTAGGTATCACGAGCTGAGTGCAGAGGGTTTTTTTACAGCAGGGATCCAAGCTGATTGTTTGGATAGACACTGCCTAGAGATGTCTCTGACATTCACATTAATTTCGAGCCAATATCATCTTTCAGGAATATTGCAGGACACACCATTTTTAATTGCCAAAACGAGACCTATGCTCAATCGATACAGAAAGGTGGCTCCTGCAGCGTGCTCCCTTTCACTCTGTATGGTCTGGCAGTCTCATTTGCCTCCTTTGGCCCCAGGAGTTTTTACACAATACACATTTTCCACATGTAATTACATAATGGAGAGTGAGTTGTTATACATGACATTTAATTTTCCATGGTGGGGGAAGGCATGACAGGAGCTACGGGCAGGATCATTAATCTCCTTGGCTCCTTGCACACCATATACATCCATTCATCCCTGGTCTGGATCCAGCCTCCTCTGTGTAAACTGGCTTGCTTGCAGTACGTGCCACAGGCCAAGAGCCCAGACTGTAATAAACATGCAGACGGTGCAGAGGTAGACAGCCGAGCATGAGAAAGTCTGTACGTTTCAGATTCAGTTGTGGAGCCATTGGAAACATAATCATATACAAAGAAAGGGGGAGCAGTTATGTATACTCTGGGGACTTACAACAACAAATGTGCACTAACAGCTCACAGACCCCAGCAAATAACAAGTCAACTAACATGAATGAATCCAAGTGTTAGGAGAACAGGACATGGTTGTGATCATATGTGCATGCATCACTACAGACTAAGGGGCCCACTTAATTAAAACATTATACATGGCGCATTTTAACAGTATTTTTTTTCTGAGTGCTAATTATACAACTTATGGCCAGTTCTCATTTTTATTTCTATGGTCAATAAATTTGAAAAAGGGTCACCAAGGTATAAAAGTCAACAATGTCTGTATAATGGAAAGACTTAGAAAATTAATAATTTCAACTAAAAGAGAAAATGTTTCCAAATAAAAGCAACTATGGACTATATAACATATGCAGTATGTATAAATGCATTTTTAAAAAATAACATAACCCAGTACAAGTGATAAGGGCTTTAATCACATCACTGGTGCCGAAATGATTTGAGTTAACTTGCTGAAATTTCATAACAAATCAACTTTTAGTTCATTCAGAAGCTGGTTTTCAAATGGGTAAAAAGCAGGGTTCTTACAGTCTGAAAGTGACAATGCATGAAAGGCTGAAAGACATGTGCTTGAGTGATGAGCTAGGCAATCATGGCTGAGATGCTGGCCGGCTTCTATGATGCCCAGCACTGTGGAGAGATGGACTCTAACCTCCTGCACTGCCCACGATGGGCACATGTAGGTACAAACCTGGAACAACTCCATCACTTACATCCCAGAGGCCAGAATGGGAGACAGAGTACATGAACATGACAGCCCCTCTATCCAGTGTGCCAGTGACGGTGAACAGGTCACACTGCATAGGAAGTGGATACAAGTCTACCAGTGATCTCCATTTGTCCTATACATGTGATGAGGAAAGAAACATGTGCTTCAAATGGTGGCATTGATTTGATGTTACTTATAAAACTGATATTTTTCACGGACATGGGGATTTACTATGCTAGGTGTTTCTCTGCTCATTTCTTCTCAAAGTTATTCTACGTCTTGTTAATAATAATGTGTGAAGCTCCCTTAAAAAATAAGCTAATGATGGGGATTTGACCCCTCTAATAACATTTCCAGGGAACGGTTTTACATACTGTACCTTGTTTTGGAATACTTAACTATGTTACATTTTATATGTTACATTTTTTATGCTGTGGAATATTACTTCAACTGTGTAAAGGTGCATTACTTTTGTTTAGGCTTCATTTGTCTATTAAAAGGTGTGTTGCTGTTTCACCTTCCCTGCCTAAGGCATCTGATTGATCTAATAAGAAGCTGAATGGCAGTAGGTAGGCTGAAGAGGGACAGGTGGGACTAGCAGGCAGCGAGAATAAATAGAAGTCTAGGTTCAAGAGCATGAAAGGAAGAAGAGAGGAGAAACCACAGGAGATGTCTGGGGCCAGAAGCCAGGCAGCCAGGCATAGGCAGTAGTGAAAGATATACAGCAAGAAAGGGTTAAAAAGCCCTAAAGAAAACATTGATGAAGAGAAACAGGTTAAGTTAAAAGAGCTAGGTAGAAAAGAGCCTAAGCTAGGCCGAGCATTCATAACTAATAAGAAGTCTCTGTGTAATGATTTGGGAGTTGGTTGGTAACCCAACAGAAAAAGCCTGGCACATTTCCTTTTCTTGGTGCTTATTAACTATGATGTAATGAAAGATCTTTACAGCACAAATTTGCTCTGTAATAGTATCAAACCTGGGGTAGCATAAGAAGGTCTTGTCAGCAACCCTGACAACCCCAGTTCCATGACAAGCCCCATATGGTGGAAGGAGAGAACTGATCTCACAAGGTGTTTTCTGACCTCCATACTCATGCTGTAGAACATGGATCGCCTTATATGCTCCCCAAATATACACATGAACACTCATACACACACACACACACACACACACACACACACACACACACACACACACCCCACTCTGAAATTAGACAGAACACAGAGGAGAGAGTGCAGTTTTGCATCATTTCTTCTCTTCTTTTTACCTCCTTTCTCCCTCCCTTCTGAGCTTTTCCTGCCATAGTCACAGTTGCCACTGCTATCACCACATGTCACCACAGCAGTAGACAACACTGGGTCCATATGGCCAGGCATTCACCACCACATTAGACCAGGAAACTGATTAAGCTCACACAGCTGAGGCATAAACAGCTGGATTCCAAGTCCTGGGATGCTGGACCCAAGGTTTTATCTTCGAATTTTCATTCAGGCACTGTGGGGGTGGGGTGGGGAAGAAGGAGTCTACTCTTTCTAGGTAAGCATTCTCAGGGCAACAGTTCCTTCCATTTGGGACAGTGAGGCTTAATTCCATTGTCTGCACATAAAATAGTGGATACGTAAAAACTCAGTCCAACACAGCCTGGTTGCCAGCACAATCCACATCTCCCCTGATGCAGCTGAGCCTCCTTTCCCTGTGACTTCCAATGTGGACACAGCAGACTTACAGAATGACTCCTACAACCTTGTTCCTCCTGTAGACCTACTCTTTCGTTCTTTCCATGTTTGGCACTGTTTATATTTGAAACCAAGGACCTGCACATGCATGCTGGGCAAGCTATCAACCACTCCGCTACCCTGCCAACCTCTTTTATTTTCCATAAAAATACAGACAAATCTTTCAAACCTACTAAATTGGGGAAATTATAAGAAGCTAGACTTGGAACAAAAATTTTTGAATTACAAACAAACATAAAGTGTATTTAAATCCACACAATAAGTTCCTTACTATCATTTTCACTTTGGAGAAGAGTCTAGAACTGCTCTGTGATAGTTTAAAAGAGAGTATTCACTAACATTTTCTGAATGTCCATCAGATGCTGGGCATTATATAACTTAAGGACCTTGCAAGCCCAGTAAATGCTATGGTCTGAATGTTGTGTCCCCAAGCCTGTATGCTGAAACTTAATTACTAAGGTGAGCGGTTAGTGGGGGCCTTCGGGGAGATCTGCACGGAGGCAGAGCTCTCTTGGGACTCTTGCTGTTCTAAAGCAGGCCTAAGGAACTGCTGCGGCAGTTGAAGAATGAGCAAGAGACGGGGAGTAGGCCCTTCCCAGACACCAAACCTGCCAGCACCTTGACTTCAGCCCTTAGGACTTGAAGAAGTAAATGTCTGTAGTTTATAAGCCATCCAGTTCACAGTAGTTATTTTACTAGCAGCCTCAAAGGAACACAATTCGTCATGTGATGAAACCTTTTCAGTCTACACTGATAACTTCTAAATTGCTGAGTATCATCTTAACGAATAGTCACTTAGGAGCCTCCTCAACTTACACACAACCATTAACTTAGCGATCAAATTCTCATTTGATTTACCCCACTCTAAACACAACAAAAACAACCAGACAAAGTAAAACTATCAGAGAAATGACTGGCAGTTACTCAGCGCTCTTGAGACACTACGCGGCTCTGTGTCATATGACCAACTTCCTGTTGCTTGTCTTTCTTTGCAGAAGGAGGAGGAGGGTTTGGGCTCCCAAATCCTTTACTACATTAAATGATTTCCTTTATACTCTACTCCATTTCCTTTCTGTTCCTTTAAGACAGGATGCCAAGAACTAGCAATGAGGCCCCACCAAAGCTGAAGCAGTAATGGCACTGTTAATAACTGCACTGTTAATAACGGCACTTAATAACTGCACTGTTAATAACTGCACTGTTAATAACGGCACTTAATAACTGCACTGTTAATAACTGCACTGTTAATAACGGCACTTAATAACTGCACTGTTAATAACGGCACTTAATAACTGCACTGTTAATAACGGCACTGTTAATAACTGCACTGGTAATAACTGCACTGGTAATAACTGCACTGGTAATAACTGCACTGGTAATAACTGCACTGTCTATAACTGCACTGTCAATAACTGCATGTCAATAACTGCACTGGTAATAACTGCACTGGTAATAACTGCACTGTCTATAACTGCACTGTCAATAACTGCATGTCAATAACTGCACTGGTAATAACTGCACTGTATATAACTGCACTGTCTATAACTGCACTGTCAATAACTGCACTGTCTATAACTGCACTGGTAATAACTGCACTGGTAATAACTGCACTGGTAATAACTGCACTGGTAATAACTGCACTGGCAATAACGGCACTGGCAATAATGGCACTGTATATAACTGCACTGTTAATAACTGAACTGTTAATAACTGAACTGTAATAACTGCACTGGTAATAACTGCACTGGTAATAACTGCACTGGTAATAACTGCACTATAATAACTGCACTGGTAATAACTGCACTGGTAATAACGGCACTGTATATAACTGCACTGTTAATAACTGAACTGTTAATAACTGAACTGTAATAACTGCACTGGTAATAACTGCACTGGTAATAACTGCACTGGTAATAACTGCACTATAATAACTGCACTGTTAATAACTGCACTGGTAATAACGGCACTGTTAATAACTGCACTGTAATAACTGCACTGGTAATAACTGCGCTGTTAATAATGGCACTGTTAATAACTACACTGGTAATAACTGCACTGGTAATAACTGCACTGTATATAACTGCACTGTCTATAACTGCTCTGGTAATAACTGCACTGGCAATAACGGCACTGTATATAACTGCACTGGTAATAACTGCACTGTTAATAACTAAACTGTAATAACTGCACTATAATAACTGTGGGAACACCAGACCTTGAGCAGAGACCCACTTCCCCTTCTGCCTGGGAGTAGGCAGCTGTAAGACAATGTTTAGTAAAAACATGTTTACTAAAAACGATACAATAAGTTCCTGGGAAAGGCCTTCCCACGGAAACCGCCCTGACCTCGACCTTGTCCAAAGACTAATCGCACCTTAAAAACCCACACACATCCACCTCTGAGTCAGAGCAGAACCAGCCAGGGTAGAGGAGAGAGCAGAAGCTTCTCTGGTGGGAGCTTTTCTTAGGAGGTTTTCTTGAACCTTTTTGGAGCCTGTTTAAAGTTTTCTTTATATCGTTGAACGAGTCTCTGTGTTGTCAATCCCCGACACCGTCCGCACATTCTCGGACACAGGCCGCGCAGCAGACGTGACAAATAACTGCACTGTTAATAACTGCACTGGTAATAATGGCACTGTTAATAACTGCACTGTATATAACTGCACTGTAATAACTGCACTGGTAATAACTGCGCTGTTAATAATGGCACTGTTAATAACGGCACTGTAATAACTGCAGTGGTAATAACTGCACTGTTAATAACTGTACTGGTAATAACGGCACTGTTAATAACTGCACTGGTAATAACTGCACTGTTAATAACTGCACTGGTAATAACTGCACTGGTAATAACTGTACTGGTAATAACTGCACTGGTAATAACGGCACTGTTAATAACTGCACTGTTAATAACTGCACTGGTAATAACTGCACTGTTAATAACTGTACTGGTAATAACTGCACTGGTAATAACTGCACTGGTAATAACTGTACTGGTAATAACTGCACTGTATATAACTGCACTGTATATAACTGCACTGGTAATAACTGCACTGTCTATAACTGCACTGTCTATAACTGCACTGTCTATAACTGCACTGTCTATAACTGCACTGGTAATAACTGCACTGGTAATAACTGCACTGTATATAACTGCACTGGTAATAACTGCACTGTCTATAACTGCACTGGTAATAACTGCACTGGTAATAACTGCACTGGTAATAACTGCACTGTCTATAACTGCACTGGTAATAACTGCACTGGTAATAACTGCACTGTCTATAACTGCACTGGTAATAACTGCACTGTATATAACTGCACTGTATATAACTGCACTGTATATAACTGTACTGGTAACTGCAGCTAATGCCATCCACTAAACAAAGCCAAGTGCTTCTGTTTACTGCTAAAATAAAAATACAAATATATATGTAATGTTAATAAAATTCCTAAGGCTTATAAAGAAAGACCCTTGTTTAGCTCATGGCTTTTCTATTAATTGAAAAATATTTTTCCATACAATATATTTTGATTATGCTTTCCCTTTCCTCAATTACTACCAGATCCCCCCTACTCACACAAATGTATTTCTCTTCCTTTTTCTCTTTAAAAACAAACAAATACAAACATAAGCAAGAACCAAGAACATCATGCCCTAGTTGGAAATTAAAATAAATAGGCAAAAGACCAGTGTTGGGCCCCAGCCCCATGGGGTCTCTGTGAGTTGCTGGTCAGCCTACAAGGGCAACTTGTTTTCCAGTCCAAGTGCTTTCTGTTTTCTAGTCCTGGCTTACTGCCCTGGCCTTGACCCTCTGACATCAACATTCAGCAGGAGGAAAACAACGATCTCTTCTACCTGGGGTTTTTCCACTGTGCTGTAAACCTGTATATAAAGCTCCTCCCTCTTACAAGAGGGAGCCCTCTTAGCACTTGCAATGAAGACACACACATACACACTCTCCTGGCAATAAAGACTACACATCCATTCTCTTAGTACAAACAGCTGGACGTCTGGTCTTTCTTTCCCTGATACCTTGGAGTTGCTTGTGGCGCTGGCGCCACAGACCAGTAAGACAAAAAATGCTCAAAGAAAGCAGAATTTGAGAAGTCAAAACAAAAACAAAAACCATTGAGATTGTTTTTGTCTTAGTCAGCTACTCCTGGGTATGGTCTGTCCTGAAGTGTTGTTGATATACCCAATGATACTCTATTAGAGAAAACTGATTTTTCCTCTGCCACTGGGTATCAACTGCAAACAGCGTTTTTTTTTTTTTGTTTTTGTTTTTTTTTTGTTGTTGTTGTTTTGTTTTGTTTTTGAGATAGGGTTTCTCTGTCCTGGAACTCTGAAGACCAAACTGGATTCGAACTCACAGATCTGCCTGCCTTTGCCTCCCGAGTGCTAGGATTACAAATGTGTGCCATTACCTCCTGACATAGATAGCATCTTGTTTAGGGATAGGAGCACATGTCCACTTCCTCTTCTCAATGCTGGGACCCTGTCTGACTTGAACCTGTGCAGATACTGAGCATGCTGCCAGTCATGCTGAGTTCATGTGTGTATCAATTCTGTTGTGTCTAGAAGGCAGTCTCCTTGGCGACATCCATCACCTGGCTCTCAGTCTTTCCAGCTCTTCTTCCATGTGGATCCCTGAGTCTCGAGGAGAGGGCTTTGATGAACACATCCTATTAACAACAGAGAACTCCAAAATCTTGCACTTTCTGTACATTACCCAGTTTGTGCATCATTGTATCAGTTCCCATCTACTATAAGTAGCTACTTCTCTGATGAGGGTTAGTTCATGCTTTCAAAGGTTGAGCATCAAAACAGCATTGTATAAGCTGTGGTGAGGGCCTATATAAATGGTGCCATCACTTGGGCAGTGTGTGTAGGGAAAAGGGACCAGTCAAAGAAGCACACCCTGAGCAGAGCCAAAGAAACACACTTTGACCCTGCAACCACAACCAAAGAAATGTACCCTGACCCTAAAACCAGTGCCAAAGGAACACACTTTGTCCCTGGAATCAGAGTCAGTGAAAGAAATGTACCCTGGCCCTAAAATTGGAGGCAAAAGGCTAAAAAGGACCAGAGAAAGAAACACACTTTGGCCCTGAAACCAGAGCCAAATCTGACCCTAATCCTGTGTAAAAAAGTAACCAATCCCAGAGCAGAGCTCTAGCCAATCTGAGCTCAGCACTGAAATCGGACCAATCCCTACCCTGGAAAAACTTCCCCAACCCCAGGAACCCCTATATAAACCCTGTGTATGTTCAGCTTGGCTGGTCCAGCTGTCTTCCAATAAACACCTTTGGATGAGCTTCGGGTGAAGATCTTCTTTTGCGGCGGCGACAGAGCAGAGGCGACCCTGGGCAGAGCAGAGCAGAGCAAGCAGAGGCGACCCTGGGCAGAGCAGAGCAGAGCAGAGCAGAGCGAGCAGCACTGTAACACTTGCCCGGGAAACCTTCCTTGGCAGAGCAGAGTTGTTACACTCTGCTCCCGCCCGGCTCCCTGCTCTCCGCTCTCGGCTCTCCAGGAGCAGAGCTGAACTGTAGCAACTTCGCCCGAGAAACCTCCTGCGGAGCAAAACTGCTACACTAGGCGAACATCCCCAGCTGGAAGACCCTGTCCTGCCGGAGCGGAGCTGATACACCGGAGAAGCCTTTCTCTGAGGCAAGGCTGTAAGCTGCCAAGCTTACTGCAACCTGTGGTGGTCCTTGGCTCCCGAGCTCCAGGATACCTTTCCACCTGAGCTGTGTAACACTCAGTATCCTTGGCTCCCGAGCTCCAGGATACCTTTCCACCTGAACTGTGTAACACTGAGTATTCTGTGACTCCCGAGTGCCAGAATACCTGACCCACTCCTGTTCCATCCTGTCCCGACCCATCCCGACGAAACGCTTACAGTGTGGAAGAGAGTAAGAGGCATCCCGGGAAACCAGGAAGACAGAGGGTGATTCTGGGATCAGGCGCATTTGTTTGCTTTGTCTGTTTTACTCTCTTTGTGGTGCTGAGGATGGAACCGAGAGCCTCATGTATGTTCGCAGGCAAGCAGTCTAAGCTACAACTCCATTCCAAGTGCATCTTTTAAATTTTTAAATTATATTTGAAGTATGCATATGTACATGTGAATGCAGATGTCCAAAGACACCAGAGGTATCTGATCTCCCTGGTGCTGAAATCATAGTTGGTTGTGAATGATCAAATGTGGGTATTGGGAACCAAATTGGGAAAATACCCCAGAACCATCTCTCTAGCCCTGAAGCTCATATTTTTTATAAGAACCCGGTTTCAAGAAAACTAACTCCAAATCCATGAGAAGTGCCTTAATCTTTCAAAGGGTAGTAGCCAGTGATTGACCAACTTTTAAACCTCTCTCTGAAAGGACCCCCTCTTCACATAACCCACACTGGAAATCAAACCTTACAACCCATGAACCCTGTGGGACATACAAACAATACCAAAACGACAGCAGGCACGCATCGGTTTTCAAGCCTGAACCTGTGACTTGAGTGGCTCTCCCTCAATGGACATCTTAGCCTTTTCAGTTACTGATCTTGCTTCAAATCTGCTCACCTTACCATAAGCAAGCTCATTTGAAGCCCCTGGAAATGGGAAGTGCAAGGAAACCCCAAAGAGGACATTGCTGAGGAAGCCTCGGCAATTGACTCAATACACAGATACACACAAGAAGATCTCCTCCTTCAGAAGCCAGAACAAAAAAACCAATCGGGAAGAAAGAGCTGTTAGGTAGGGGAAAGGGAAGCAGCTGGAGGGCTGCGCCAGGAGAACCAACAGTTGAAAGGTGATGTGGGAAGTTTGTTCAGCTGCACCACTGCCCACACTGGGAACAAAATCACCCTCAAATGCCAGTGTTCCCAGTAAGGGGAGGTCTGACTGGTGGTAAGTAGAGCGAAAGGGAAAAACAGTGAACAGTCTTTCAGCACTCATCCTGTACTTCTCATTGTGTTGGCCACTGTATCTGTTTCTTTTGCAGAGCTTGGATGAAACCCAGGGCCTTAGGTATTCTAAGTGCTCTACCACTGAGTTACATCCCAGCCCATATTATTTTCAAAACTTTTGATTTACTTACTTTATTTTATGTGCACAAGTGTTCTGTCTGCATATATATGTACCATGTTCACACCTGGTGCCCAAGGAAGTCAGGAAAAGGGAATTGGATCTCCTGGCACTGGAGCTACAGGTGGTTGTAAGCTACCACATGGATGCTGGGAATTGATGCGTGTCCTTTGCAAGAGCAGCCCGTGCTTTTAACTATTGAGACATCTCTCCACTCCATTATTTTAAAATGTTGAAATGAAATAATGAAGGTGGTAGTTGCTTTATAGTATCCACTTTAAAAATGATAATGGCAGGGGGCTAGAGAGATGGCTCAGTGGTTAAGAGCACCCACTGGCTGCTCTTCCAGAGGTCCTGAGTTCAATTCCCAGCAACCACATGGTGGCTCACAACCATCTGTAATGAGATCTGGCACCCTCTTCTGGCCTGCAAGTATACATGTAGACAGAATACTGTATATACAATAAATAAATCTTTAAAAAAATTAAAAAATGATAATGGAACTGTAGAGGAGACAGACACCCAGAAATACTTACCAAACATGGTTACTTACACCAGCTACAACTTATCTAAACTTAAATGTCATTTAAATTAAATAACAGAGACTTAATCCCAAACACCACAGAGCTGACTTTCCTAGGCTACATCAATCACCAGCACTTTTTTTCTTAATGAGAATGTCTCATGCAGCAGGCTGCCCTCCAACTCTATGTATACAGGTATGACGTTGAACTTCTGACCGCCCCCGCCCCATCCTCTGCAAGTTGCTGGGATCACAGACACACACTACCATATCTGGTGCTGGGGATGAAGCCGGGATCTAGCACATACTAGCGAGTGTGCTCTGCTACTTCAATCTACCCAGATCCCTGACCAGCACTCCTGTAAGAAGTAGAATACAGTGACTTTTTTAGACAAAGCTAAAATAAAATATTCTTATGCCAATAATTGTCTCTCCAGAGGAGACTATATATTTAGAAGACTAATTTAACTTACCTAATGAAAACCAGTTTGACCCTGCTTGGGGCAGTCTTAATAATGGCAGATGCATTTTGATGACTTCTCCCATAAAGGATTTGATTATTTATCTGTTTGGGAAAAATAAAATACTTGTAAAAATACAACTCGTATAGTTTATACAACGAATATACACATATATATACATATGTAATGCTTGTGATTAAACAATAAAGTTTTCACTTTTAAGTGTGTGTATAGGATTCATTAATGGTAGAAGTTTCAATATTCTTTGTACACAGATTCACAAGAGAACTCTAAGCAACTATGAAAAGTCTCCTAAACTCAGCTGTGGCTACAGAGAATAAAGGACTAAACTCCTTGACCCTGTTGCTAAACTTTATGAGAATGGTAGCTGAGCTCAATGCAAAGTTTTACAACAGATACTTCATTTTCTATGGCTTTTCCAGATTCCTAAAGAATGTAGAAAACAGACCAACTCCAGTATATACAGAGCTCAGGAAGTCCATTTAACATTACACAGGAGATAAATATTATATACCTGCTTTAAGTTGAAGTTTAGGTCAACTAATTTTACATCTTGCTGCAGACAACCAATGAGTCATCTGCTCATGTCCAAGGTATACTGGAATTATAGTTTGACTGGAGTCACCTTTATATGACAGAACAGTAAGTAGATCTAAACTGTTTTCATTTCAAATCTTCCCACTGATTTACATTATACAACACTTACAATTATTCTCTCTTACCATCCATCCAGTTCTGCTCTCCCCATCTGTTTGATAAGGAACTAGTTACCCGTACTGTTACTTTATCCCTAGGTAGCTGTGGCCCTGATAACTACTACAATCTTAGAATTATATTCAAGAACTGGAGTCTTGAAATTAGTGTTTAATCCATCAGCCCTTGATGTCTCTGTAATATTGAATCTGGAGACACAATTCATGCATCTTTGAAAACACTGTTTCATCACTGTGGTTACAATGAAAAAGCAAAGGGAAATTGTCAAAGGACGGGAGGGAAGCAGAATACTTTTAACTGTCTTTGGAAGCCAGTCCACCCCTGTGCCTAGGGAGGTACAGCCATGGCTAGCAGGCAACTTTTCCACTCTGCCTCCTATTCTGTTGTGTTTTGTTCCTGGCTGAGCTCATTAGTATCAGAGAAATGCACTGACTCCCACACTCCCAGTTATTTCTGACTTGCTTTCCTGTTCAATAAAGGAATTCAAGCAGCTGCTCCAAAGTGGTCCTGAGCAGCTGTCACAGATCATGGACATGATCTTAATACCTGAAGGAATTCTGCATTCATATATTCTGACACTCATCTTTTCTGCTGCTAAACTTTAATAGTCATGCATTTAATAATGTGATTATACCCCAGATTTCCAATTCTCATACAAATGTACTAATGCTTTCATGGTTTAATTTCCCATACAGAAACACACACACACACACACACACACACACACACACACACACACACACACACAGAGAGGGGGGGGCACAAATAGAAAGACACACTGTTTCCTTCCTTTCCACTTCCTGTTTTTCCTCCTTGGTGCTGGAGATTAAACACAGGCCCTTTCACACACTAAATATGTACAGCCCCCACATAGCTGGACACCAAACTAAATATCATCTTCTCCAACTCAGTCATCAGGCAAAGGCTCTAACAGTAATGAGAAACACTCTGACAGAACAGTGCCATGTCTGCTGCTGCTGCTGCTTTCTGCAGTGCCGGCAACTGTGGCCTTGACTGTGGGGACAGCTGCTCCCTGGCAGTGCTTAGGAAGTGCTACAAGTGGAAAACGGGAAACAGAGCAAGCAGCTCTAGACACAGGGGAGCCAGACTTTACTAGATTAAATCTAAAGGGGAGACTAAGATCTCTAGACAAAAACAAAAGCACTTCCTTCTGACTTTAAAAATGATGTAGCCGAGACCGGTGAGATGGCTTAGTGAGTAAAGGCACTTACACGTCTGAAGATCTGAATTTGATACCTGGGACTCACATGGTGGAAAGTGAGAACAGACTCCCACAAGCTGATTTCTAACACACACACCACACACCACACACCACACACACACACACACCACGCACCACACACACACACACACCCCTGCACACAGTCGTGTGGAAATTAGAGCACTATCAATCAATTGGATTGGTAGCATTACGGGAGGCACATGATCCGATGTGGTAGTTCATTCCTGTAATCCTAGCACTGGCAAGAGTGAGGCAAGAGGATTCAGAGTTTGAAGTCAGCCTGGGCTACAGCAAGAGGCTCTGCTTACCAGAGGGAGTGGCAAGGAAGGAAGGAAAGGAAGAAGTGGGAAGAAGAGAAAAGATGGGAGGAAGAAGGGAGATAGAAGAGAGAGAATCTCTCTGCTATGGGAGGATACAGCAATAAGGAGGCTGTCTGTCTGCGAACCAGGAAGGAAGCTTCACCAAGGTCCAGTTTGGTACCATGATTCAGGTTTCCCATCCTCCACAACTATGAGGGAGGAAGGGACAGAGGGAGGGAGGGAGGGAGACAGGGAGGGAGGGAGAGAGGCTCAGCCACATTGGCATTTGTTATAGTCAGTCAAAGTGGCAATGGCAATTGCTTGAACTATTTCTGCTCTTTGAAATGGAATAACTCCACTGATGCAGCTTCTTGTCATTCTAAATATCTACATTAACCCTAACCTTCTTTACAGTCTCAGAGACGGATGCTCTCAGATACCCAGATCTTTGCCTTGGCAAACACAAAGAAGAAAAAGGAGACAGACTTTCTGTCCACAGGCAATTTCGATGAGACATTTATTATTATCATTATTATTATTATTATTTTGGTGCTGGAAATTGAACCTAGGGTCTCACACATGCTGAATAGGTGCTCTACCATTCAGCCATACCTCCAGCCCAATCTTTCTCTGTAACTATCATCTCTATGCCTGCCTATCTCTATCTATCTATCTATCTATCTATCTATCTATCTATCTATCATCCATCTACCTACCTACCCACCTATCATCATCATCTAATCATTTATTTAGAGATCAGGTCTCACTGTGTAGCTTAGGCTGACTTTGAATTTGTCGTGTAGTTCATGCTGGCTGTCAAGTGTGATGTTCCTGCCTCAACCTCCTGAGCACTGTGATTAAAGGTGTTCATCACTGCCCCCTCCACCACACCTTCTATGTGCCTGGCCAGGCACTCTGGTTTGCTGAGTTGCCTTTAGGTCCCTATTCTTATCACTGACAATGGGGGACTTCTGTAACTCTCCAGATACTAACTTATGTCTCAGCTCTTGACCCCCGGTCCCAGAAAAGCAATAATAGGTATATTTGGTGAATTAATTTTCTTCCAGGCTCTGAAATTCAAATCCCATTCATGAACAAATTATAGCAATTCTGGATTCCAAGGCCCCAGACAACAGCCATGCCTGCATTTTCAAAGCTAGTGAGTCACACTGCAGGTTTCCATGCACAGGATTTCCCCCTCAGGGGTGGCCTTCTGTCTCCACAGTGAGGAAAAACAAGATCTTAATATGGGGGCAGTTCTGACAACGTTGGGGTCATTAGCTCCAGCATTTGTAGTTTGCAGCAGAAGTAGAATTAGGATTAATCTAGTGCAGAATCAGCCAAAATAAATGGAGGTAAATCCTTTTCTAACACTGCACAAATTTCATGTTAAAAGTCTTTAATGAGATTTGTTTTCATCAAATTAATTATGCAAAAATATTAAAGTGAAACGTTTTCAACTATTCCTAATTTTCCATAGTTTGTCTGAACAGGAATATAAATTTATGCTGAAAGCAGCTCAATTAAATCTACTCAAATGACATATCAAATTGGAAGTAAAAGTTAATTAACTTAAGCTAGAGTTGAAAATATTAATTATACAAAATTAGAATTTAGTTCAAGAAACAGATTTGTCCAAGGTTTGAACATCATGTCATAATTTATGACACTCAACCATCTCCCACCCATGCTTCCTTTTTGAAAGCAAAATGATGTATTATACAAGCTGGTAAACTATTATTAGGGAGCTGAACTGAAACTCATTATGCCAGTGGCTGATAATGAAATCTGAGTCCTTCCCCCATCTTTACTTCGAACATCTGAGCATCATATTTTAAGACATTAGAATCTATACTTTGACTTTTAAAACAACCTTTACTGAATATAAATCACAAGGAAGAAAATCAATACATTATATTTATAACCATCATGCCTATTAAAATTTTGGTACTGAAGACAAAACCCAGTACATGAACTACAAGTGTTCATCCAAGAAAGAACATTTTAAACTTCTAAACTTTATTTTGAGACAAGTTCTTAACGGACTGCCTTAGATTACAGGCAAATAGCACCAAACCTAGTTGCCAGTTAAAGTTTGATCAAACAATTCCATTTTTATGGTTCTGTACTAAAAAAGGTTAAAACTTAGGCAATAAAATGTCACCCTCACTATACTTTGAATTAAGAAGCAGGATACCTGTGGGTTTCCCCACCTGTTATCATGGCGACAATGGAGAACAATCACCCTAAAAAGAAATGGTGAAGGTGACATCTCGATGCATGGTATTTAGCGGAAAATGTATCAGATAAGCACTTCTAAAATAAAGGCTTCCGTGTGGGTCTAAAGAACTATATCCCATATGTGGGCTATGTGGTGGCAGTTTTTGGTATCAGTATTTTAACATTTTTATCACATTTTATTTATTGTGTGTGTACATACACACATATATGCCTGTCTGTCACAACATGAACATGGAGGCATTAATGTAGTCCTTTCCCTCCACCATGGGCTCTGGGGGGTCCAGTCCAGGTCTAATGTGTGTGGCAAGTGCTTTTCCCACTGATCATCTGCATGATGGTATATGCTTGTGATCACAGCATAGGGAGGCTGACAGAGGTTTGTGGGCTGGAAGTTAGCCTGGGCTACTTTGTGACATCTGTCTGTAATCAGAAAAAAATAATCACATTGATTTCTTCCTTAAAAGTAAAGAAATAAATAAAAAGAGGAAAGGGAGAGAAGCTAGAAGGTGTCCTATTACCTTCCTACAATAGGAAAGGCTAAATAATGTAATCTACCTTTAACAAGAATTGTTATTAATACTGCAAAAAAATGATTGCTTGCCAGGAATTGAAGATACCTCAACATAATCTTTGGGTATGTGTCTTTTGTGTGTGTACACATGTTCATGTGTACTTGTGCAGGTGAATACATGTGGTGACCAGGGGCCAACCTGGGCTTAATAATTTTGTTATTATTTGTGGTGGTGGTGGTGATGGTGTGTGTGTGTGTGGCTAACCTGGGATTAATAATTTTGTTATTATTTGTGGTAGTGGTGGTGGTGGTGGTGGTGGTGGTGGTGGTGGTGGTGGTGGTGTGTGTGTGTGTGTGTGTGTGTGTGTGTGTGTGTGTGTGTGTGTAGGCCACAGGGGCCAGAAACATTGGTGTGTGTGTGGCCAACTTGGGCTTAATAATTTTGCTATTATTTGTGGTGGTGGTGGTGGTGGTGGTGGTGGTGGTGGTGGTGGTGGTGGTGGTGGTGGTGGTGGTGGTGGTGTGTGTGTGTGTGTGTGTGTGTGTGTGTGTGTGTGTGTGTGTGTGTAGGCCACAGGGGCCAGAAACATTCTATCTCTTGGAGCTGGAGTTGTAGGCAGCTGTGAGCTGCATGATGTGGGTTCTGGGAACCAAACTCTTGTCCTGAGAAGAGCAAGCACTCACTCTTGACCTATCTCTCCAGCCCCATACTTGTTTTTAGAGTCAGGTTTCTCACCTGGACCTGGGCTCTATCAGTAGGCTAAGCTGGCTAGCAGTGAGCCCAGGGATTTGTCCTCTGCCTTCACCTTCTCTGCACTGCTACTACAGGGACTTGCCACCCCAACTGATAGTTTATATGGTGCTTGGAACTAAACTCAGATCCTTAATGCTTGTGTGGCAAGCATTTTACCAAATGAGCTGTCTCTCCAGCCCAGGCATAACTCTTAATGGAAATCTTAGCCAGATAAGCAAATAGGACTCAGGTTACTAGCAACCTGGAATTCCTTTATCGAGAATATTAAGTTTGGTGTGGTGGCATAGGCAGGTGGATCTCTGTGAGTTCAAGGCCAGCTTGATATACACAGCAAGCTACAGGCCAGCCAGAGGTACATATCTCAAACAAACAAAAACCAAACAATCAAACAAAAAGAATATCAAGGTACTATGCCCTGTAGTAGCAATGTTTGGCCTAAGGTTTCCTTCTTTCTTACAAAAAAGTGGACATTAGAAATCTACTCCAATTCTTAGTTGCTATATTTTCCTTATACTCAAAATGCTTTATAATTCCCTTTACAGGCATTCAAAAATGCAATCACCAAGACTCTCCTAACTCACCTCCTTAGAGTTTCAGTCTCTCTCCTTTTAAAAGTGTTCAGATTTTATTAGCACTGTGTGTATGGTGTGTGTCTGTGTGCCTGAGCCCCCTTGGAGGTGTATGTACCACATACGGAGGACCACTTACAGGAGTAGACTCTCCTTTCACTGTGGGTTCTGGAGATTAAACTGAGGTCATACATGACTGGCAAGCACTTCTACCCAATGAGCCATCTCCCTGTGCCCAGTTTCTCATTAACAGTCACCTTATTAAAAAGCTGTCGTGCAGAGGCACGACGCCATCCTTGTCACCTAAGAATATTTAGCACACACCTCATATAGTCTAGCGCTGCCCTGCAGCACAAGCCCTCAGACAGAAGGGCCTGTGTTGGTGCAATGAGGACATGGAGACTCATGAGCTCAATGCCTTATAACAGAGTTTAAGGTATGAAGTGATCCTGCCAGAATGCAGGCCCGAGTCTCTAGTCCCAAAGCCTGTGGCTACCAAAACGTGTCACAAGAGTACTCATTAGGTGTCAGGGAGCTCCTAGGCTTCTCTTAATCCTTAATGTAATCAATCAGCCATATCCCATCACAAACAAATCCCAACCCAGGCAAAAAAATGTCCCCACCTTCCAATTCTCAGCATGGCAAAGGTAGAGGAAATTTCAAACACTCACCACCCACCCAGCCCTCACTCATTCTCCTGTAAGCAACTCTAGTCACCAAAAGTTAAAAAGTACAACAAAGTAAAAGGGTGACTGGTTAGGAAGAGAATGGGAATCAGGAGGAGGGGACAAGAGAAGGTAATGGGGGCAAATATGATCAGAATACGTTACATAAGTGCATGAAAATGTCATAATGAATCCTGTTACTGTAGCACTTAGAATACACTAATAAACCTTTAAGAAACCCTCTCCTCATCAGAGAATAGCACTATTTCCATACTTCCTTATGTTCATGTACAATATACAAACCCAGAATCTGTTAGATGGCTTAAAGTCTGGTAACATCCATGTTTGCTAGCTTAAGAGGTAAGAATACTATCCATTACATACTGTAGACCCCCATGTCCACATATGCTCTTTTGCTTTCTAAGGTTTCAGATCAAATGTGGTCTGAAATTATTTGATAAAAAACTCTAGAAATAGTCCATACTTTAAAAAACTTGGGTTTTATTGGATCTGGGAGTGGTGGCGCATGCCTTTAATCCTAGCACCCAGGAGGCAGAGGCAGGTGGATATCTGAGTTCCAGGTCAGCCTGGTCTACAGAGCAAGTTCTAAGATGGCCAGCTACACAGAGAAACATGTCTTGAAAAAAAATAAAAGCTTTTGAAATCCAATTACAAACAAGGGCTGATCTGTCCTTTTCATACAGACCATGTCTTTGTTGACCCCGTCTCTACCTCCAGGCTGGCATCATCCTCCCCAGAGACCTCTTTCCACTTTCTTGTTTCAGGGTTCACAAATTGGGTTCTGCACTGCAGATGGAACCAGCCTTTATCCGGGGATCCCCGCTGCACACACCTGTTGCTTGACTACTCAGCTACCAGAGAAATATTCCCAGGCAGATACACTTTACTTAATAACTGCCACAAGCCATGAAACATTATTCTGGTGACTCAGATATCCAAAAGAGTCATGAAATGTTCCCTTTAGAAGAAAACACAGTAACACACTAGAACAGAAAACTCATTTATGAAACTTTTATTATACTACTTTTGTCTCATTGTTATACTTTATGACTCATTGTTAATATTGCACTATGCCTAATTTATAAAGCCAACTTTGTCATGAGTATATATGTATGGGGGGAAATGTAGTATAATCTGGGTATTAAGGTTTATGTCTGCAATCCCAGGTCATGAGGCTAATAATGCAGGACTGGCCTGAGTTTGAACTACCTTTTGTTAGTTAGTGGGTTCTAGGTAAGCATAGATTAGAGAATGAGTCCTTGTCTAAAAAAACAAACCAACCAAACAAAATAAAACAAAGCAATAATGATGGAAATGAGCCTTGTTATGAAAGGCTAGTACTATCTGTGGCTTCAGGCATCTACGAGGGGTCGTGCAATATATCACCTTGGTGTAGGGGGTACACAATTAGCAAAGTGAGAATTCCCATTATTCAAATGCAAACAGATTGTGTGTGTGTGTGTGTGTGTGTGTGTGTGTGTGTGTGTGTGTGTGGTCAACGGAACCCCTCAGAATAACCTCAGTACAGCCTCAAGACAGTAAAAGGAGGTAGATGCTGCATAAAGGAGGGCTGGAAGAGTAGAGTACAACCATCACCAGTCATGCTACACACCAGGAAGAATGGCAGAAACCTGAGACAGGGGAGCCATTGCTTCCAAACAGCGTGTTCCTTCCTGGATGTCTGATCCCCAGGTTTCAATTTTCCTTAATGGGCTGTTTCCAGATAGCTGTTATTAAGGAGGGAGCATACATTCTGCCTGTGTGTGGGACCATCCCATAAAGTCCTAGACTGAAAACAAAAGGGGGGGGGGGGGGAAGAAAAGATAATCTGAGCACTAGTCATCATCTCTCTGCTTCCTGATTGTGACCAGTGACCTCACGTTCCTGTCTAACATCCCTGCAAGATGGGTTATATCCACCTGAACCAAAAACCAAAATAATCCTTCCTTCCTTGAGTTGTTTTTGATATTTTCCTTCCTTGAGTGGCTTTTTTAGGTATTTTGCCATAGAATGAGAACAATGACCAATAGACCTTCATTTTTTTTTCTTTGTTTTCTCTCTAAGGTCTTAAGGTAATTTGGCTCACTGCAGAGATCTCAGAGGTTCTGTGAGAGCAGTAATGAGGACCGTAGCACTAAGCAGTGAACGATTGTTATTCTTTCCATAGAACAGTAAGAGGAGAGACTTCAGCCAAAATATCTCAGTGACAGAAAGACAACGAGGTGCAACTAAATAATTCGGAACTCCTCCCTGAACAAGCTGTCGTCAGAAACAGGCGTGGTAAAAATAGAGTGAAAGACTTCACAGCAGGAAGCTCTGACAGAAAGAACCAGGACACTCAATGCGAACTAGGCAAGAGTTTCTATACCTGAAAATAAACCCAGAAATGAGGGCAAGTTCTTCAATTATGAAGTTCAGAATTCCACAGGCCATGCATGAACAAGTTCAAAGGAGGACTGACTTCCTGCCTTGGTTCTTAAAAGAGAAGCATGATTTTGTCAATTACATTCTTCTTTTAATGAACACAGCAGTATTACAATTTAAGATGGATAATGGAAGTGCAATGTGAGAAACTGAGGCAGGATAGAAAAAGTTCGGGGACCATAGAAAGGAATGGGTGGTGTTCACTTGAGTCTGGTTGAGTCTTTTATCAGCTAGGAGTCCAGAACTTTGACACAACTAACAAAGTTGGCATAAAGAATAGGTTAGATGTGATGGTGCACACCTTTAAACCTGGCACTAAGGAGGCGGAGGCAGAGTTCAAAACTAACCTAGTGTACGTGAAAAACTCCAGGCCAGTCCAGGCTACATAGTGAGACCCATTCTAAAGGGAGGGGGGAGATTAATTACATATGTAGAGACAATATCGGTATTTGAAATAAGAATGTTATATAGAAACTAACCATGCTTAAGGCCTAAGTGCTTGTGACCATTGCGTTTAACCTTATTTTTTCCCAGCTACTAACCTATATATTTCTAAAAATCCTACAAACAAGATTATACATTTTGTTTATAGTCAAAACTTGCCTTAATTTTCTTGTGACCTAGTATTATTTTGTCTTGTCAAAAGAAAAGAAAAAAGGGGTTAGGAGTGTTTCTCAGAAACCCTTTAAACAAGCCGGGTGGTGGTGGCGCACGCCTTTAATCCCAGCACTCGGGAGGCAGAGGCAGGCGGATCTCTGTGAGTTCGAGGCCAGGCTGGACCAACAACCTCCAAAACAATACAGAGAAACCCTGTCTCGTAAAAACCAAAAACAAAAAAACAAAAAACAAAACAAAACCAAAAACAAAACCAAAAACAAAACAAAAAAACCAAACCCTTTAAACAAAGAAAGTAACATCAGAAGCTACTAAAATAATATATATGGCTAATACTAAGTTAAGCATGATTCGAGAGTTCACACCCATGTCCTTAGTGTGAACCTGCTGTTTTCTAAGAGGCATTCTCTCTCCCTTAGTTGCCTGTGTTTATATGTACATTAAAATTTTATTTAAAAATATGTCTGTGTGTGTAATGTTAGAAGCATTTTTGCATGTGTATACATGGAGGACTGACATTAACTTCAGGAGTCTTCCTGCTCTCTATGGTATTGATTGAGGCAAGATCTCTCAATTGAACAATTCAGATAGTCTAGATACCCAGCTTGTTCTAGGTATCCTGTCTCTGCCAACTGAATGCTGGAATTACAGGAAGGTCACTGTTATTGATGGAAAGAAGATGGCCTACAAAGAGAATGGCACTACGACAACAAATCCCTAACACAAAATATCCAAGAAATATGGGACACCATGGAAAGACAAACTTAAGAATAACAGGTATATAAGAAGGTGAAGAAAATCACCTCAAAGGGGCAGAAAATATATTTAACAAAATCAAAGAAGAAAACTTTCTCAACCTATAGAAAGACATGCCAATGAAGGTGCAAGAAGCTTACAGAACACCAAATAGAATAGACCACAAAACAGACCCCTCGCCACATAATAATCAAGACCCAAAACATACAGAATAAAGAAAGAATATAAAGAGCAGCTAAGGAAAAAGGTCAAGTAACATATAAAGGCAAACCTATCAGAATTACACCTGACTTCTCCATGGAAACTATGAAAGCCAGAAGGTCTTAGATAGATATTCTACCAACACTAAGAGACCACGGATGCCAGCCCAGACTACTATATCCAGCAAAGCTTTCAATCACTATTGATGGAGAAAACAAGATATTTCAGGACAAAACCAGATTCAAACAATCCATATCCACTAACCCAGCCCTACAGAAAGTTCTGGAACAAAAACTCCAACCCAAGGCAGTTAACTACAACCAGAAAAACATAGGCAATAGATAATCCCAACTTATCAACAGCCAAAAGAAAAAAGGGGTGGAAATCCACATATAATTCCAACACCAACAACCATTCAAAAACAAACAAGAATGAGCAATCAATGGTTATTAATATCCCTCAATATTAATAGTCTAAACTCGTCCATAAAAAGACACAGGCTAACAGAATGAATTTGAAGATAGAACCCATCCTTCTGCTGCATACAAGAAACACTCCTTAGCCTCAAAGACAGACATTACCTCAGAGTTAAGGATTGGGAAAAGATTTTCCAATCAAATGGATCCAAGAAACAAGCGGGGGTAGCAATACTAATATCTAACAAATTAGACTTTAAAATAAAATTAATCAAGAGATGAAGGAGGACATTTCATACTCATCACAGAAGAATCACAAAATGGGATGACTTTACCTTGGCATGTGTGAAGGTTGGAAGCAGGACCTGTTCATAATACTCATTTGTGTCAGCTTTGATCAATTCAATTTTAAATAGCTTTCAGATATTAAAGCACAAATACAGCTGTTTGTTGAAACAGGGGGCTCAGTTTCTAGTCCTGACTGACCTGGACCTTACTATGTAGACCAGGTTAGCTGTGAACTAAGAGATGTGCCTACCTCTGCCTCCTGAATGCTGAGATTAAAGGAATGTGCCACTACACCTGACCAAATGCAGCTTTAATATATAATATATTCATATCTAAAGTGTCAAAGCCATTTGAAGTCACTGCCACAGTAAAACAAAAACAAAAACCTGGTCAATCAATTCTGCATTACTAGATAGCATCACTTTTGTCAGAAAATTATGGAGAAACATAATTTTATTTCAGTTTTGAAATCCTTTGCTTTTCCTGTGGTTCAGACTACTGTTTCTATACCAGGAGATTTTATTACATGAAGCATCTTAGGGGAAAGGTCTTTCATTAAAAATACTTGGTAAATGCCCCTGGGTGTGGTAGTCTGAATGACATGAGTTTCTGAGTGTAAATTAAAAGCTTTTATCCAAAAGATGCACAGAATCTCGTTATTTACTTACTAGTTTGCAAATCGCAGTCCAAATCACATCTAAGCTTTCCAAAACATTTCAGATCTAATTTGCTGGCGAGGAACAGAGGCTGTGGGCCAGGGCCAACACCAATAGAAGACTGTTTAAAGAGGTGGTAAGCACCTGGGTGAATCGTTTCACTTTTGTGGATTTCTTTTCTGATGAAAACAAGATCACAAGACAAAACCTGACTTCACCCCTAGTGTTATGTCTGTCTCCCTGGAAGGCGTGAAAGGTACTCACACCTTTTCTTTTCCGCTGTACGTACTATACTGGACAGGACTCGGTTCAGGCTATCCTGCAGGTCCCACTGCTCCACACAGCAGCCTAATCCACTGTGCCATCCACTCTGATCTGCCTGCTTCTACTTTAACCCGACTCAGGCTCCCTGCACAGCACCAGTGACCCTGTCTTCCCACACTTGCACTGTACGGAGGGCTATAAATAAATCCTAGATTCATAAGGCAGCACCACGCTCCAGCCTGCACATTTCCTGAGCCTAATTGCTCTGGGAACACCAGTGTTCTAGTGTAAGCCTCATTCTGTGTGCATGGTAATTATATGTTAATGCCTTTTGAAATTAATTCAGTAACCCCACATTTGAATTGAAAGGAGGGGTAAAGGAGCTGAGATTTAATCACACTGTCTTCTGGGAGCCTAATAGGAAATTTCTTTTACACATGAGTTGTGCCATCGACCCACAGAGCTTACCTACTATTCTCTTGCTGCAATGCAATCCAGCACTCCAACAATACTGCAGTACCACAGGCCCCAAACATACACACACACAAGGCTCTGGGAGAAAAGTAGAGTTTCTGACTTAAAAGAAGACAGGCATGTTTTTGATAATTCTTTTACTTGACTTCAGAGTCTTAAGCAAGTGAATCAACTAGAACTAGGAGGCAGTGAGCAAAAGAGTACAGTAACTGTCATGGCCAAGTAATGATGAGACCATGAGCTTACAGTAGAGTGACAAAAATAAGTAAGACACGTAATTGTACCCAATTCAGGGTTGAAGTCATAAAATAACCATATTGTGGGTGAGAGTTAGGAAATACCCATGGTTTGCTTCCATTTCTTAAAAGCCTATTTGCGCAATGTTCCCAGTCATTTAATGCTCTCCGCTTTCCTGGTGCACATCACTCAATTGATTTCTTATTCTCAGCTAGCAGGCACATTCCAATTCCTCATATATTAAACAGAAATGACTACATTTTTCCCCAAGCTATAAAAAGAAACTAGAAAATATTTTCCCATATCAATTTATTTTCTGTCATCCTTGAACTAAAGTCAAGACTGTTAGGAGAGAAGATGGATTTCAATTGCCTAAGATCTGGGTGTTTGTTAAGGTGCTGCATGGAATTATTAAGGAATAAAGACACTGTTCTGACACGATTTCAGAGACACTAGTATCTGAATATAAACATACTAAAAGGACAGAAACACACATATACAGAAATGATAACTTTTGACCCTATCACCTAAAGCATGCCAGAGACTGTGGCAACACCTAGCCTACCATATTCATCACTAACTTCCCCAAAGGAAGGGTTGCTCTGAGCTTGATGCTACCCAACCACTACACAGCTAGCTCTGTGAGAACAGGACCCAGTTCATGCAGTACCTACTATGTGATAGCCCCATTTAAGGGTCTGATGCAAGTAGTACCAACTATAAACCCAAAGAGACTATGAACAAAGCAGTGATATTAATAACAACGACAATGAAGCAATAATGAGAAGTAACATGATGAAATGGTGACTTTCTTAAAATGACCAAGACAAAGGCAATTTTATTCAATCAAGGGAAAGGCCATAAAAATAAGTATATGTCTTTTGAACTTATTTTTAAGTATTTAAGGAAGATAATTGTTAAGTGATTTGAAAAAGCTAAGGCTGAAGAGAGATGGCATGTGACAATAAAATCTGTGTCCCAACACATTTGTATTTTTTGCCATTGGGCAGAAACCAGAGCATCTTTGGGGAGGGTAAAAAGGAGTTGATACAGTCACATTGAATCTACATGATCTCTGCACACATAACTTAATATATGGCTGCATATAGCAAACAGCCAGATCAGAAAGCTACAGGAAGGAAAAGGAGAAGTACAAGGTAAATGTTGTTCTTTTTCACCCCTTGCCTGGCAAACACCTGAAGTTTCTATACATGAAGGAGGAAAGAGGGTTAATTAGCAGTTAACTCTTTGCTATGCTGCATTTTGATGACATCAGAAGACACACAGATTTGATCTCTAAGCTTTCGGCACAGAGGTAATCCTTTTGTAGTTTTCTATTTGATCACTGTTCATCTTTTGATCTAACATGTGGTGGTATCTTATTTGTATTCTAACAAATAAAGCTTGCCTGGAGATCAGAGTTCAGAGCTAGCCATTAGTTAACCGAGGAGGCCAGGCAGTGGTGGCACTCACCTTTAATCCCACCATTTGGGATCTCATGTACTTGGGAGGCATATCCCTTTAATTCCAGCACTAGGGAGGAGAAACAAGAAGTGATATGGCTGGGCGGAGAGAGGAAGTGGTAAGGTGGGAGGAGACAGGAACTAGCCCCTTGTTGGACTGAGGATTTCATATGGGTAAGAACTCTAGTGGCTGGCTGCTCTGCTTATCTGGTCTTTCAACTTTCACCCCCAAATATCTGACTCTAATTAAGACTAATTAGAATTTATGCTATACTGACATCTGGTCTCTGACTCCCAATCCTGATTGTTGTTCTAATGAAGGATAGGATCAAGGGTCTGGGCATGCTTATAAGTGTGCTACCACTGAGCTACACCTGTACTCTAATTTTTTGTTTTGTTTTTGTTTATCATAACAGGTTTTCACTATGGAACCCTGGCTGTACTAGAACTCACTCTGTAGACCAGGATACCTCTGCCTCTCAAGTTGCTGGGATTAAAGGTGTGTGCCACCACTGCCTGGCATCTATGTCTAACTAGTGTGGCAAGCTTCACACTCTGAATTCAGGCAAGCTTTATTTGTTAGATCACAAGCAAAATGTCACCACAGTCCACTTTGGCTCTGCCTCTCAAGCACTCCCCATGTTTCACTATTTGAGGCCCTGAACCACCTCTGGACAGTTGACAAGGTCAACATGAGGTGTGGCTATTTGTCCAGGACCTGAAACCATCAGTCAACATAAATCTCTTGGTGGGAGGTGGTAGTAGCAAGGAGGAGGAGGAAAAGGAGGAGGAGGGGGGGGGAGGAAAGTCCTCTGTATAACGTAGCTATGGAGATGCATCTAAAACAATAACGCACAGTTAAGACATGGAGCGAGGACACAGGTGTGTAAGCACAGTAGCAGAGCAAGTACATGTTTAGCATGTTCAAGTACATGTTTAGCATGTTCAAGTACATGTCTAGCATGTTCAAGGTCCAGGCTGTGATTCTCAGCCTACGCAAGCGAGCAGACACACACACACACACAGACACACACGGACACGGACACACATCGACACTAGCAGTGA
Source organism: Mesocricetus auratus (assembly GCF_017639785.1). Taxonomy (NCBI): domain Eukaryota; kingdom Metazoa; phylum Chordata; class Mammalia; order Rodentia; family Cricetidae; genus Mesocricetus; species Mesocricetus auratus. The sequence continues at coordinate 41,140,719 of NW_024429197.1, forward strand.
GAGAAGGAGTAGGAGGGATAGGAAGAAGTGGGGGAAGAGAGAAACGGAGGTTACAGAGTCTATTAAATTACCACAGGAAACACAGTGACATCAGTGCTCACAGTATGACTCTTGGAGTCTGCCAAGCCTAAGTTCTTTTTTGGTTAAACATTTTTATTTATTTTCATGTGTAGGAATATTTTCCCTGCACATACAGAAGTGAACTATATATGTGTCTGGTGCCCATGGAGGTCAGAAGAGGGTGTTACAGATGCCTGTGACTCACCATGTGGGTGCTAGAAACAGACCCTAGGTTCTCTGCAAGAGTAGCAAAGGCTCTCAACTTTTGACTCCAGCCCCTAAGCTTGAGTTCTTCTCCAAGTTTAGACACTTATTTCTATAATATAAAGCATTCATAATCCAGTTTTGTTATGCATAAAGAGAAGTAATTTGCATCGAAGGTTCTTAAGAACATTAAAGACGTGTATGTACCATGCACAGTACCTCACTGAGCTAGCGCCCATTTTCACCATTATTTACCTTCAGCACTTCAGTCTCATCCCAAGTGTGTGTGGGGCTTCTAACCAGGAGGTAAAGGAAATAAACTTGAGACGTGGATTATAATGGTCAATATATTCTGTCAAATTTCACCTTTATTTATTTAATAATTATACTAGTTGGTGATATCCCCTAGTGTGGGTTACCTTTGTGATGCCAAGTTACAGAACAAGTAAGAAGGGCACCCTCCCAGGACTGGCTCTGCCCATAGAAGTGTCTCTGTTCCATATTGACTTAAGGTTAGAGAGTTCAAGCCTATCCTTGCTCTTTCAAGGTTAAAGGCCTAAGACCTAAAGGATGTTTGGCCTACAGAGTGGTCGCTGGATGTCTTCCCTAGATAACAGCATACTTGATCTAAGGTGTGGCTACGAGGTGTTTCAATCCTCAAGGCTAGATAATAGGAGATTTGATCTAAAGCGTGGTTACTGGATGCTTGAGAATTAAGGAAGTAATTATGTCTGTTTGTTCCTTGAATCATTGGTAAGGAAGTCCTCCCCGCCCCCATTTTGGTTTGGGTACACAAGAACTTTGAGCAATAAACTTAGGGTGGATCCTTGTGTTCCCTAGATGCCCTCCTGACTCTATTTTCTGTCTCTAGCCTATTTCTTCCCTCAATCTGCACTCCCTTCTCATGCATGAACTGGACTAGTCAGCTGGACGAAACAGCTCTGCAGCAGGAAAGGGCATTAGGTGGAGAGAAGAAAGGAGATGCTAAAGTCTCCCTGAATTGGCTGCAGACGTATAAGGCATGTTCTAAGTCTGAAGGGGAAACCATCCACATAAGTGCAGAGGCTGCTACTTCATCATAAAGACAGTGTGATGCCCAGTGTCTTGTGACTGGCCTCCCCTAAAAGCAACATGCTGGAGTCTGTTTCCCCAAGAAGCCTTAACAGTGGGTAAACACAATCAAGAAGTCAGAACAGGAAAACAGCTAGGTGTGTTTGGTATCAAGAATGCATTGTCTGTTACTTATTATGATTTTCAGTTTGTAATACAAAGGCCTCTTTTGTTTCTGTTTCTTTTTATCTCTTTTCTCTATACTGGAAGCTATTTGAATGAAGGAACTATAAGTGCTCATTTCTGTCCTTATGGATACTTGAGAAACATCTGAATGAATGAAGAAAATGAATATTAAAACTCCAACAAACTCAAAACAAATTCCTAGAATTTAAACTTAGGAAAACAGAACAACCTTTTCAGATCAGATTACCAAGGAGATCATCCAGATAGTAATTACCTGAGGATCAGCCTACTCCCTCCCTGCTTTCTGTTTCTAAGTAAGGAAGCTATGTGACCTAACATGTCACAAATGTGACAGACATAGCTATTCCCAATAAAAATTCCACAGACTTCTTTATCTCTGTTTATTTCATTTTCCTTCGACAGGGTCTCACATAGCCAAGGATGGCTCAAGCTCACCATGTAGCAGATGTTGGTCTTGAACTCCTGACCTTCTTACCTCTACCTCCCAAATCCTGGGATTACAGGTAAAGACACCATGTCCAGCTGTCTACAACCATGTCCAGCTGTCTACAGACTTTGTTGGCTCTAACTCATCCATAAAAGAATCTACGTTGGTTTCCCTGTGTGCTACCTCAATACCTAGTCTGTGCACCAAAGGGCAAATTGAAAACAAATGGCTCTCACCTCTAGCAGTTCATCTCCAATCCGCATCCGTCCATCTGCAGCAGCCGGTCCCTCTGGGTTAATCCCCACCACAAATATGCTCATCTTTGACCGGTCTTTATTGCCAGCAAGACTGAGTCCCAGTCCATTCTTATCCTTTTCCAGCTCGATAATGTGCAATTCTCCAGGCAAGTCTGCATATCTTTGCCTGATCTTTTCTACATGAGAAATGGAAAAAAAATAGAGTATGAGTCTATATTGTGGTGATATCAGGATTCTCCTATATTTAGTGTGGTTCATCTACAGTGCTTTCTTTGAATAAATCACGTAAGGTTTTCATGGCCCTGTGGGTAAGTTATAGCTAGCAAATATTTTTATCTCCACATAAGATTAGAATGAACACCAAACTTCTCGCTTCTGGTTCCCATTAGCTTAACCTTTCATGGACTGTTTTTCCTTCTGATAGTTATCAAAATACGGGGAAATCATGGCCCCCAAGCCTCCACCTTGCCAAGAAGGTTTAGAAAATTTACTGATAGTGAGGTCTGAACAAAGTATTTGATTTTAGTGACAAAATAATGAATCAAACAGTTTTTGTTTCTATTCTCATGGACTTAAGATTTGGTCAGAAAGAAAACCAACAATTTATTATACTTAAAATATCATTGTTTAAAAATATGTTTGTCACATTAGGGATTGAATCCAAGGTCATGAGTGTGATAGACAAGAGCCTTTCCACTTTTCCATAAATATCAAGAATGCATTGTTGAAAATATAGAAAGAACATAAAATAAAATTGGATCAACTAAAAGGAAGGGTAATTAAGGGTATCCTTTTAGCTGCCAGATCTAAAAGCAATCCATGAACACCCATACATCCATCAATGTTTTCTCCCTATGGGGTTCTACTTCTCCTTCACTATGCTGAAGATCCTAATAGTCATGGCTTATGTGAGTTCAACAGTTCTATCTTTCCATCTTCTATCTCACCTTCTGTGCTTGCTAGTTTTTAGTCAACGTGACACATGATAGCATCAACTGGGAAGAGGGAACCTCGACTGAGAAACAGCCCCATAAGACTGGCTTATAGGAAAGCATGTGGTGCATTGTTTTGATTGAAGATTGGTAAAGGAAGGCCAGTCCAGGGGTGTGGTGCCAGCGCTAGGCAGGTGATCTTAGGTTGTATAAGAAAGCAGGCTGGCGGGGCGATGGTGGTGCACATCTTTAATCCCAGCACTCGGGAGGCAGAGGCAGGCGGATCTCTGTGAGTTCGAGGCTAGGCTGGACCGACAGCCTCCAAAACAATACAGAGAAACCCTAGAAACCCTGTCTCGTAAAAACAAAAAAAAAAAAAAAAAGAAAGAAAGCAGGCTGCTTAAGCCTGGAGGATCAAGCTAGCAATCAGTGTTCCTCCATGATCTCTGCTTCAATTCCTGATCTGACTTTCCTTCATGATAGACTATACACTATAAACTGAAATAAACCCTTTCCTCCCTAAGTTGCTTCTAGTCAGTGTTTATCACACAACAGACCGCAAACGAGGCAGCCTTCCCACCTCTACACTATTTGATCTAAACTACCTAGCTCAGCTCTTGGTTGAGCCACTTTTCACTTGTGCTGGTTCCATACAACAAAACCACAACAGTACATCAATAGGACACAAATACTGCTCAAAGGTGGTCTTTCATCCCACACTGTGCCAGCTCAGGAAGTAAATTACAGAAAATAAATACAGACGGGTCTGTTTAGATGCGGTTGGCTGCAGATCACCGGGGCACGAATGACATGCTGGCAGACTGGAACATGCACATGACAAAGCTGGATGTGACAGAAAATGATTCTAGGCCCAGTACGTAGGAAGCTGAGGGAGGGGGTCTTCAGTTCAATGCCAGCCTAGGCTACAAATCAAGGCCCCATCTCAAAAAATCAAAAATAAGCAAAAACAAAACAACAAACCAAAAACCAGAAAAGACAAACTGCAAAGATGTGTAATATACACGTGTGTCATATTTAGGGCTAAAGAGACAGCTTATTGAACCTGGGGATCACTGATTGATGAGGCTGGATGGCCAGCGAACTCAGGGCTCATCTTGTCTCTGCCTCAGTGCTGGGGTTTCAGATCTGTTTCTAGACTGGTGATCCTAAGGCAGGTCCTCATGCTTTCACAGTGAGCACTTTACCTACTGAGCACCCTGACCCCACCCCTGGTCTGGACGTCCTATCAGTGTTTAGGATGGTATAATTTTATTTTGCTGCTGCTGTTCTTTATTGAGGCAGGACTTCACGAAGCCCACACTGGCTTCACACTCAGTGTGTAGCTGAGGATGGCCTTGAACTTATGTTCCTCCTGTCTGACATGTCTGGCATGCTCTGATTTCTCCCTCCCCTAATGGACAAGAGATTCAGCAACAAAAAAAAGACTGCTGTCTTTTGAAACTTGTTATGTAATCGCCAATTTGTGGTTTAGAGCTGAAACGTCCTCACAGCTTCTGCATAGAGACTTGTCATGGCGCTCGGCCAGGGCGGAAGGGACTAAGTGAATCATAATGGCTCTGACTAAATTAGTGAAATAATCCATTATGGATTCATAGTTTAAGGGACTTGGGGAAGAGGGCTTCATTATAAAAGCAATCTCTCTGCTTCTTGGACACTATGAAAAAATATGGTTCAAACTAAGAACATATTTGGAAGACAGATGAATCCCAGGAAAGTAAAAAGTTAAAAAATGAAGGGGTAAATAAATAAATAGATGGGTAGTGGTGGCTCACACCTTTAACCCCAGCATTTGGGAGGCAAAGGCAGTGATCTTAGGGTTAGGAGTCAGTCTGGTCTACATAGTGAGTTCCAGAACAGCCAGGGCTACACAGAGAAACTCTGTCTTGAAAAGCCGATAAATAAACAAATAGCTGGTAAAACAGGATACTTTCTGATGTTATACCCACAGGTAGAAAAAAATATAACAAAGAGGAGATATTTTAATCCATCAACGAATTAAAAAGCAGAAGTTTTACAAATAAAGCACAAAAAGACATCTAGCTCCAACATATAAGAAGCTCAAAAGGCTCAGGTTATGTGAGAAAATGTTCATATTTACTAGTAAGTTTACAAATGCAAATTAAGTGGAATACCAAGGGCAGTGTTTGTAGACCAGGAGTGGAACCTATTATACATGAGGCCCTGAGTCCTATCCCTAACTCCAGCCACCCAAATAAATGATTATCAGAATAACAAGTGGGGTAGGTTATCAAAATAAAGCCCAATAAAAGACCGCCAAGATTGACAATCTTATCAGTAGCCTTTGCAGAAGTAAGGACATACTCTGGGGCTGGAAGTGCTGACAGTTACTGCCACCCTGAACAGCTATCAGGCTTTAAACCAGCAATTCCAATCTTGCCATATGCAGCTTCCCAACGTGACATAGGCGCTGTCTTAATTAGGGTTATTGTTGCTATGATTTAAAAAAACACAGTGATCATAAGCAACTTGGTGAGCAAACTTATTTCACTCATAGCTCAATATAACATTATCAAAAGCAATGAGGGCAGGAACTGAAGCAGAACAGGAACCTGAAGGCAGGAGCTGATGCAGAGGCCATAGAGGGATGCTGCTTACTGGTTTGCTCCCCATGGCCTGCTCAGCCTACTTTCTTATAGAACCCAGAACCACCAGCCCAGGGATGGTACCACCTACCATGAGCAGGGCTCTCCCCAGCAACCACTAATTAAGTACCTAACAGGCTGGTCTACAGTTCCATCTTATGGAGGCATTTTCTCAATTGAGGCTCTCTCCTTTCAAATGACTTTAGCTTGTGTCAAGTTGACATAACAGCATGGGTGTCAAGAGGACACAGAGGAGGTTGACTGTAATATTATTTGAGATAGCAGGGACTTGAGGTAGCCATAGTGGAGGGATGTCTCAACATGCCACCAATGGTGAGAGGCAAGGCCTCGGAAACAGCCAGACGGGGAAGATTTTCAGAACAGTGCTGAGTGAAAGAAGAGGAACAGAATGAAATCCATACCATTCTTGTACCATTTACTCTGGTTACCAAGCGACACATAAAGCCCACAGTACATATTTGCAAGTGTATGTGCCAAGAATGAACATTCAGAACACTAGAATGGTCCTTGTTGAGGCAGAAAGGGAGAGGAGTAAAGGGAAAGAGAAGAGCAGACACCTAACGCAGTGAAGGCTGAAAACTTGATGGTTTTAGAAAAACATTCATTAATATCAAGGAAGTTCCAGGTTCAAAACTCATCTGGTCAATCCACAGAGAGAAAACAAACAGAAAACACAAACAATCTTTTGAGGCCATTAACTATAGATTCCATCGCTCAGATGTGTAAATCAGTAAGGACAAGGAGGAATCTCCTTTGGTAGACCTCTTTTGTACCCAAAGATCAGAATTAACTGTGTTAGGCCCAGGTAATCTGTATAATATACGAATGGATTCTTCTGGGACTGGGGAGGAGTATAGAAAGGGTTAAGTTTAAATGCTGGCAGAGTCACATAATGTCTCTGGCTTGTGGATTTGTTACATGCACAACCTATTTGTAAAAATAAGGTTTTCTTAAAAGCAGATGTTCTCTGAAATATAGGTGTCCAAATAGTGCAGAGGACAGAGAAAATCATGATTTCACTTTCACTGCTTAGTTAATGATGTTGTAATTAGTCTTGAATTGATGACAAAGCTATTATTTTCTTCTTAATTTTGCCTGCTATGAGGAAAACTGTCTTTTGAAAAGAAGGGAAGTTTCTCTCATTATTTAAAAAAAAAGAAAGACAAAACACATAATCCACACTAGGAGTCTGGAGGAAGAGACCAACACCATCCTCTACCTGCCAGGTTAGTTCTCTGAATTATTTATTCCCTGTGAGGAGTACCAAGCAAGCTTCTCAAGATGTGCAGGGGACCACCGTAGGACCAGTGCTACCATGGATGTAAACCACACTGAAATGCTTTGAAAACTGACAGTCAAGTAGTTTCAGTTAGGAATAATGAAGGAGCTCTGAGGACAGGTAGGGATGGCTGTACCCTAGCAGTGGACTTAACGACAGCATACCCAAACATTGGTAAAATAGTAAGTTTGTCATGTTTCTTAAACACACACACACAAAGCCCTACTGCTAATCTAATGGCCCTCAGAAACTAAGTGTTCATACTCATCCATATAGGGTCTAAGAGGTAGATGTATTGTCCTTACTTTGAGAGACTAGAAGGTTAATTTTCCTGGCCTGAATTTTTAATGCCACAATTACACACCTACTGAGTCAATAAACAAATATTAATGGAATCCACTTGACATTAAAGTTGTAAAACAAAAGGAATTCATTTCATGAAATCTGTCACAAACATACATATGACTAGTTACAACTCAGAGAAAGAAAAGAGCTTCAAGAAAAAAAAAACCAAGGATTAAAGTTATTTATTTTATTGGTTTTTTTATTTATTTAGTATCCGCACGCCCAAACAAACCCAGAGACTTACATGTGTGACAATACATAATCATGGAGCCACACCCCCAGTCTCCAGCCATCTAGTGAGTTAGCAGGAGCATCAATCATGTCCACAAACTACAGTCCACTAGAGACTGGTTAGTACAGAGTGTTGTACCTGTACAGAGTGGTCCTCCAGACCACTGCCAATAATGATTCTGCATCCTGCTTTCTCCAGTTGTAATTTATTTCACATTAACAAATGAGCTCATCGGCTCCCAGTAACATCTTTCTACAGCTTTTCTAAGTTTTGTAGGAGGATGGAGTAAGTTCAAACCAAAGTTCAGCAGGGCACTTCCACATGGTTGAGAGGTTACTGACAGTTTATGGGGTACCTGCTAACTTGCAGAGGACTGGCTGAATCTTTCATTCCACTTCTTCTTCTCTGGTAAAAACATCTATCATCTCCGCATTCCAGAGGTGTGAAAGAAGGCTGGAGTACTAGACCCCTTACCAAGGGTGACCCAGCTGTAACTGTGTCTTTGCAGTACTGCAAAAAGATTTCTTGATTTCTTGTCCATTCAGACCACTGCTGCCAGTACCCACCGTTAAATGGGCACCATGTGCCATCCAGGGGGCCTTTAACAGGTAAAGACAGAGGGAGGCAGGGAGAACCTGGCAGCCAGGTCCGCTCTGGTAAGTTAAATAGGCAGCTCAGCCATTTGTTTCAGGCTTGAACCCCAACATTCACCTCCTACGTGCAGTGTGTTAAGTTCAGGTGACACTTGCTGAAAAGCATAAACATAGGATGCCCTGACACTCTTCAACTGCTCTGCCCTACTTTTCCAACACTGCTCCTAAAGAAGGACACGGTCTATTTCAGACCCAAAACCTTAGGTCTGAATGTTTCTTTCACTTAAAAAGAGCACAATTTCATCCTTACACTTGTATTCAAAATTTATTAGTGTTCCTAGAAAAACAAATTCCTATATGGACATATTCTTTGACAATACACTTTATTAGGAATGTAATGGTGAAGCTCATTGGCAGAGTGAGCTTTGCACATACAATCCCTAGCATCCCCCCAAAATAAAGAAGATAAAATTCACCTTGAACTGAAGATACTTGAAGAGCTCGCAGCCCATCAACCCCCAGGAAGAACAGTAGGCTGGGAAAACGCCTGTTCAGGACACACTGCTAACACTTTCAGCCCCAGAATTGATGTTATTCTACAACTTATTTTTAGATCCACAGCTTGAAGGGGATTAAAAGGAGATGATCCCATTTTTCTGACACACTGATTGCTGTGTTTTCCCCATCCCTCAGAGAGGCAAGACGAAGAGATCACGAAATGTCACTTTCTCCTATAGCCCCCCGCCTGGACCCTGAAATTCTGTTCTACAGATAAAGACGACTTTAGAAAAAAAGATCTTACATAAGGCCATGAAGTTGGCATAACCAGAGATTAAAATCAGTTATTTTCTATCAATCATCTTAAATTCACCCGATGTTATTTTTAAGACAAATAGACTTTGGATTTCTCCCTCAGTCTGAGCTGCTGTGTTCAGTTTGGAAATCTCCTATTCTCGCTACAGCTCCTTCCATGACAGAGACCTCAGCACCGGCTGTGCCTCTGAATTCTTCCCACACAGATGGCATGACTGACAGGTAGCTGAGATGATCTGGCCAGAGTTCAGTTGGGTCTGCGGGACCCAAGGGGTGCAATCTGTTCAGCACACTACAGCTTTGCCTCTGAGTGGAACAGCGGCTGCTGAGAAGCTCCTTCATGACGTTTCTCATTCTATCTTTCCTTTTGAGGCAGGTCCTGCTGTGTTACCTGGCAGACCTTAAGCTCAGGGTCCTTAAGTCCTCTTTAAGAGCAGCAGCAGTGGTTACCCAGCCTGTCCACTCAGGGTCGGTCACGCTAGCTCCTGGTTACCCAGCCTGTCCACTCAGGGACGGTCACACTAGCTCCTGTCAGCACTCAGAATGCAGCACCCCAAACATGGCAGGCTGCTCCATGAGAATTATACTGAGAAGCTGGGAACACTGCAGAAGCAAGCCCTCTACCCAATCCCTCGGGCAGGTCACTGGAACCAGATCACCTCTCATGTCTTCTTCACGGAAGCCAAGGAAACTCCCTCTCTGACCTGCTCCCTCTCCCCTTACCTGAAGTTCCTGTGAAAGGTGCCTTGCCTTATACCCAGAGAACTAGGGAGCCAAGAATCTGAGAAAAGGCCCAATGTGGCACCATCGGACTACACCTCTTATCCTCCATCAGACCATGTCCCGATCCTCCAACATCCTTCTGTACACCTGCTCTAAAAACAGTATTTTGAGTTTTTGGATCTTCATTTCTAAAGGTTCTGATATCACATAAAATTTTAGCTGAATAAATGTTATTACTGGGGCCAGTGAAATGGTTTGAATAGGTAAAAAAAAATGCTTGCTGCCAAGCCTGGCAATGTGAGTTCAGTTCCCAGGACGGACGGATGGACACACACACACACACACACACACACACACACACACACACACACACACACTCGGTAGGAAAGAACCAACTCACTCAAGCAATCTTCTGACCTCCACATGTATATCATGGCATACAAACAATAAATAAATATTACTGTAATTTTTAAAAAAATGTTTTCTTCTATCAATTTGACTTTTGTCACAGTTGTGTTTCTGCTACGAACCTGGGTTAAGAAAAAAATATTGCTTTCACCCCCTATACTACTTGTCAACCATGGTGCTTATGAAAAGAAGTAGTCATTGGGCCCCAGCTGTTGAAATTCCACACTGGTGAGCTTGGGCCAAGAATCTGTTACCATGACAAGGTACTGACATGATTCCTGTGGTCACCACAGAATCCTCTCCCACACAACGCACTATGTTTTTCAGTAATGACCACAACAGTCAATCACGAAAACTCACAGATAGCAGGCTGAAGGCAACTCTTTATAAGTCGCATCTCATCAAAATCCCCTGTCTCCACTGCCATGACTTAGGATGAAATATGATCTTTGTGTGGATCATTCGGTGGAGAATTGAGAACCCAGTCACTTTTCTCCTCCTTCCCATACCCAAGTACATCCCTATCTAGTCCAGGTCCAAGCAATTTCCAGTACCTGTATTCTACTTGGTAGGTATAGTAAAAGGTAAGCTGTAATTTCAGATGGGGAAAGGATAGTCATTAGCATGTTGGTCCAACATAGAACTCTACAGCCTTAAAAAAGTCAAGACAATACCCATTAGCTATGAAGTTTCAATTCTGTGCTGCCAGTTAGCACACAGAGCTCTGTGACATCACATATGTGGTTCTTCTGCAGCTGGGGAACCCCATGTGGGACTGAGCTCAGGGCCACCAGGATTCCTTTCCCAGAGAGGGAAGAAAGAGTTAAGAACAGTTCTCTTAACTCTATCACCACAAACAATGTATTGTTTTAAAGTGTAATTTTTTTACTAATCATGCAGCCAGACTTTCCCATAAAATAACAACTTAAAACTCATATTTTCTTTTCTGTGTACATAAACATCTATACATAAAATTACACAATACTAGCTTTACACAATAAGTTTTATAATGATGCAGGATCTTAACCACATCTGATTGTACTTTATGTCATTCATCGTGGTGTTGGGAATGAATACAGGCCTCATACATCCATGTTAGACATGTACTCAACCATGGAGAAGCCACCTTAGTTACCCCTCCCAACAATACAGAGCTTGGTGACTGAGAAACTCATCACCCTGAAGGGTCACAAAGCCTAGAAAGGTTTTCTGATCAGCTCTCTAGGAGGTTGTTAGGGTCATTGCAGAGATGCCCTGTCTACACTGGAACAACAAGCATGCTTACCTCTGATGCCCTGTCTACACTGGGACAACGAGCATGCTTAACTCTGATGCCCTGTCTACACTGGGGTAATGAGCATGCTAACCTCTGATGCCCTGTCTACACTGGGGCAACGAGCATGCTTCCCTGAAAACACAGGACTTTAGAGGTGACTCCGCATAGATACATTCCCGCAATTTATCACCATCAGAGCACATGCCACTTACTTCTCCAAGACTACCCATTTTACTATTAAGTTTATTCCTTTCTTTGGAACTTATTTCCTCCTAAAAGTTCCTATGTCACACAAAATCTGCATTTAATAAAGTTGTTCTCTATTCTTCTGTTACTGTGTACCAGGACCTAAGATGGAAAGATGCTGTTTTCTCTATACACTTCTACAGAGCCAGGGAAGTGGCTGTGTTTCCATTTCTAACAACCTGGGTGCCCCTCCCCTTCTAACTCGAGATCAGAGTTAGGCTACCCTAGGCTAACTCATACACCCTGAATCAGCATAACTGGAAAGAACAGTCTTTGGTTCAGCTCAAATGTGTTTTAAATACGATTTCTCACTCCTGTGACAATGTTATTTGGAAAAAACCCAAAAAATCAAAACACTCTAGTTGTTCACAATTCTCCATTAAAGCATCAGCTGTCTTTTCCTTGTTCAAGGAAGCCAGAAAGATTTCTCTAGCAGGCCTCAGAGTGCTTTGCCATCATCACAGGATATTAGGTGTTGCTAAGTAACAAAGCCTTTCTCCTGGAAAGATACTTAATTCAAGTCACTGCCTAGTATTTTAATAGCAAATGCTCAATGCACTGGACTAAAGACTCAGTGCAGTTTCAGATGGTTTAGCTACCTGGTCTGCTTCCAAAAACAGAGTTCAATGATACAAAGGCAGTATTGTGAACATTTTTCCCCAGGTTCAATAATGTCATTTGTTAAAAATCAGTTATGATAAATACCCCAGTTCTTTCTTCTTTCCGTATTCAGTAAACAATTTTTACTTTTCTGAGTTAGTATATGCAGACTTTAGAAGTAAAAATATCTGGAGGAAAACCAAAGCTAATCAGAAGAAATGAAATGTGAACTCAAGTGGCACATCTCAGGTGAATATTCATACCAAACAGAAAATGATGACAACACATTAGCATAAAGAAACTAAAATTACAACAAAAAAGCAGGCTATGAAGTATAGTTGATATTTTTGCCAACATGCAGGCTTGATAATGTTATATAAGTCTATATGGGAAATTAAATTAATATTCAGGCTGCTCTCATGTGTTGGACGTTGCTCCCAGCGTGGAGAGCTGAAAGCCTCTGGGTTTTATGAAGATGCTTAAAGGACGGAAACCTCAAGCTTTTAGGTAGGGAAACTAAACCCAGTTGAGAACAGTGACTTGCAGGTGACACAGGAAGCAAGGACTAAAGTTGGTCACCCCAGAGAGTTTGCCTCTACAACCCATAAGAGAATATGGACCAGAAGTTAAAAAGTATTACAGTTCAAAATTATTTAGTTCCCTTCACTCACAAAACTTGAATCTGTATTCTATCGATACAAAAATAAGTAACAGATTTAGAAGAATGAAAGTTAAGAGAGTCAACCTGAGCAAGAGTCATTGTTTCCTGAAGACAGCATACAGTGTGTGCATGCAGGGGGTGGGGGAGGCCTCAACTAGGAGAGAAATCTAGAATTCTCCCATTAGATGAATCAAAACTAAACCAAACAACATGCAGACAGAAAACTTAAAGGTTTTATACTAGTAATAAAATGAAGGTGAACCTTTCTTGTTAGGTCCTATGGTTACTTCTTGGGACACTAAATCACCAGTTAGAATCTTCACAATGTCCACTTACATACAGTTGAAAACAAACACAAGAGAACTAGGCAGAGAAGCAGACAGACTTGATCAACAGGCTGGGCCTGCTTTACTGGAGGGATGAAGGGTGAGCCGGTTTAGAGGTGCTGGGCACAGATATATACACATACATGGGGAGCTACCAGGAAGCTACGGCTATTTTCTGTGGTTTGACTGGAAGCAAGGTGCACTGTTTTCCGTATCTGAGAACTCTGTTTCTGCAGGAGGGGCAGGATGATTAGGCTGGAACTAAGTAATCTCTGCTGGCTAGAGACTCTTGCTCTGTACTGACCTGATTCCTCGTGTCCTGAGGCTATTACCCAACACACATCACTATATATTGTTACACTGGAAATACAACAAAAGCAATTATTTCACAGGGAACAACATCATGGAATATCAGAAACTTGTTTCTGAGCCAAACAAGGCAAAAAGATGTGAGTAGCATGTTTCTATTTATGTTTAAAGTCAAAGCCAGACATAATTAATCCCTTTTTAGATGTCGAGGAAACAGAAATGAAACAGTCAATTAGGGAATCATAAAGTTCTCAATGCTGTCATTTTCTCTTTAATGAAGTGGATAAGGCCTGTGCAAATTCAGGAAACTTTAATACAGTTTTCTGAGTATATATTTCTTTCTTTTTTTGTTTTTTGCTTTTATTTTTGTTTGTTGAGACAGAGTTTCTTTGTGTAGCTTTTGAGCCTGTCTTGGAACTCCCTTTGCAGACCAGGCTGGCCTCAGACTCACAGAGATCTGCCTGCCTCTGCCTCTTGAGTGCTGGGATTAAAGACAAGCCCCATCACCACTTAGCCTGAGTATATATTTCAATGTTCACTTAAAAATATATAAACCTTGGATATGAACAAACCAGTAGAACATTTTTGATCTAATAAATATTTTGATTAAGGATTATATATTACAAAGAAAAACAATAAAAGAGTGCTGGCTGGGCGGTGGTGGCACACGCCTTTAATCCCAGCACTCGGGAGGCAGAGGCAGGTGGATCTCTGTGAGTTCGAGGCCAGGCTGGACCGAATAGCCTCCAAAACAATACAGAGAAACCCTGTCTCGTAAAAACCAAAAAAAAAAAAAAAAAAAAAAAAAAGAGTGCTGGGTACATTATTGGTGCTCTTCTCTTTCTTAAGTCAGGAACTCTGTCAGTCCTGACCTTGAACTCTGATGCTCCTGCTTCAGCTTTTCTAGTATAGGAAGTCTAGGTGTGAGACACAGCAGCTTTGTTTTTAAGTGGTATATATGAAATGCGAAGATATCTAGGAATGTAAAAAGAAAATAAAAATAATGTATAGATACGGGAAATGTAGAAAAACTTTACTATTATTGAATTAGGTAGATAGTATATGTTCTATTTAGGATTACTATTGTTGCAATGAGATAACATGACCAAAAGCACGTTGGGGAGGAAAGGGTTTATTTGGCTTACACTTCCATATCATAGTCCATCATTGAAGGAAGTCAGGGAAGGAACTCAACAGGACAGGAACCTGGAGGAGCTGATGGAGAGGACACGGAGGGGTGCTGCATACTGATTGCTCTCTGTGGTTTGCTCAGCCTACTTTTTTTTCTTTATAGAAACCAGGACAACCAGCCCAGGGGTGGCCCCACACACAATGACTGGGTTCTCCCATATCAATCACTAATTAGGAAAATGCTCTACAGCCACATCTTATGGAGGCATCTTCTCAATTGAGGCTCCCTCCTTTCAGATGACTAAAATTTGACCTCTGATTGTGTCAAGTTGACATAAAAAAAGCCAGCCCAGTACATGTTATATATATATTTAAGAAAAATACTATGTGGGAATTTGCTGTTCTTTTCATAGTTACAACAGTTTGAACATCTCACAGCTGAAAGACAAGAGTACATAATCATCTGACCAAGCCTATAACACACAACTTTATTTCCTTGAAACAGTAAAACTGGGGTCAGTTCAAGGTTGGAAACTGTTCAGTATACAGTTCCTAAGTGGCATGCATGTGCCCCACGCCAAATCCTGTATGCTTCACCACAATAACGATGCATGCTGTGTTCATATCAGCTAGAGGAAGGAGGAAAAAGCTAAACGTATCTACGTCTTTTGGGAATTTCTTTTTATTTATTTATCTAGCTGTTTATTTATTTGTTTTATGTGCACTGATGTTTTGCCTGCATGTGTATCTGTGCAGGTGCCAGGTCCCCTGGAATTGGAGCATCAGAAAGCTGTGAGTTGCCATGTGAATGCTGGGAATCGAACACAAGTCCTGTGCAAGAGCAGCCAGTACTCTCAAGCGCTGAGCCATCTCTCCAGCCCCTGGCATTTCTAACTTAAGGGAAACATCTATTGTCTGACTCTGGGTCACAGGTTAGGAGTTTAACTAGTCGGTGGTAAACACTTGAAGAGAAAGAAAAAGAGCACAAAAAGATCAAGAAGAAAACAGTGGAGTGATAAGAAAAAAGAGGTGAAATTAGTGTATTTTAATAGGAAAGGAGAAAGGCAAGAGCGGTAAGGCTTGTGAGCTGCCTGCAAGTCTGAGTAAGTGAATGGGAAGGCTGATAAGGGAACTAAGGTGATGCTCAGGGCTGCAAAGAGAAGCACCAGAGGTCTTAGGGTACCAACAATAGACAATGGCTGACTGGCTGCCTGCAGCCTGGGAATGGAGAAGACAACTACAGTAAGGACTAGTAGCTACAGACCTAGGGTGGAGATGGCTGAATACTTTTAGCAGTGTTTGGAGTGGGAAGGACGGCTCATGGAGGAAGAACAGGAAACCTGACCAGTTGGCAGGCCTCAACTATGCACCCAAGAGTGACAGGAAATGGATATAAACTGGATTAATGGTAGGGAGGAGACCAAAAATAACTTAAGATGACATAGTAATAAGTAATTTTACATGTCAGGTCCTTAACAGTCATTATGCTACTTAATATAGGGGTGAATTTAAAAACAAACAAAAAACCAAAAAAACCAAAGACTGAATTAGATACTGCCAAAAACACTGAAAGTTTCAAGTACCATCGGGCTCTCTCAGTCATGTGACAGCAGCCATACTTAGTTTGCAGAGACAAAGAAGCCAGTCCAGAATTTGAAATCGAGGACACTGAAGGTCTGAGAGCTTAATCACAACAAACATCAGATCGAATAACAGAACCCAGAATTTCCCAGGCCAGGCCAGTGTCACTACTATCAGTGTCAACACTGAGGCGACTGGGTGAGGTCAGAACCAAGGGATATGTGGGCCAGCTTCTCTCCTCACTTCCACAGGTCTCGGCCCAGCTGTTTCCTTCTTTACTTCAGGCCACGAGACTGACAACTCAGCAAAAGCCCTCCGGTAAGGAGAAATATGGAGACACTCTGCAATCACGCAGTGGTGAAGAGAGCTGACAAATGATCAATGTGCAAAGACAAATTTAGATTCATTGACCATCTTATGGTTAAAACATGAAATCAGGCTACTCCTGAGGGGAAGTATATCCACCCCAACAGGGAAGAAAGTAACATATACACCAGTGTTCGAGTACACAGGCATTCTGCTACACTCCGTGCCCATGAGGCTTTGCTGCCAGAGCAACAGTTTAGTACCTGTATTTCCCAAATTATTGTGCCTGGACTATCTGAGGTAGGGACCCATTTTCGCTGCTTTCTTCTCTGTCAAATCTACAAACTGTCACTTTTTGGATACGGGACAAAGGAGTTGCCTTTATAATACTATTTTAGTACACCTCTATAGATTATAATTGGATTGGGATGTGGGTCTAAGTATGAGAAATCACTAAAAATGTTTTTGATTTGAAAACAATACAATTTTTAAAAGGTTCTTTACAAATCATTTGTGTTACACTGTGCATTTCAAAAACAGGGGTGGTTTTTGTTTGTTTTAAGTCACCATAGGAGTATTTTGCTGCGAATACCCTGTGGTTTTAGCACAGCAGAAAGGAAAAAGAAGAAAGTAGACTCTGTTTCCACTTAAGGCCTCATGCAAAGCTGCTTAGCAAAGGTCCCTACGGGCATCAGTTCATTGTCACCAGCACTGGCTCTGACAGCAGTAGGTATTTAATTATATTTTCTGGAGGAGGGAGAATGTTAAGTTTCAGATAATTAAAGTGTAGTAGAAAGTAAAAAGGAATTATAATGTGGTATCTGCCAGGTGACCTGGCCCCTTAGTGACAGAAAACAGAAGCCAACTCTTCTCTTTACATGGACTTGCAATCAGACCTTGTACACAGTATTATTTCAAATAACTGTCGGAATAAGGCTCAGAGAAGAAGGAAGCAGAGTTCTAGCTGAGACGCAAGAATTTCAGTCAATTTATTGTCCCACACTGTCTCTGTAGCACCAGCAGGGAAGAAACTACCTCCGAACAATATAGGCAGAGCTGCAGGTGTGGCATAAATATATAAATGATACATAAAAACACAAACTTAGAAATTCTGTAGTACCTACACTGTTTAAGAGATAGGCTACAAGTTAATCAAAAATTCTTAATTAGGAATGGAAATATAGCCCAATGGTACAGCATTTGCCAAACACACACACAAGGCCTTCTGGGTTTCTGTTTTTGTTGAGACAAGATCTATGTATCCCTTGCTGTACTGGAATTCATTATGTAGACCAAGTTGGCCTCAACCTATAGAGACCTACCTGCCTCTGCCTCCCAAGTGCCACCATGCTGGGCAGGCCCTGGGTTTCTTACCATTTAGTACCTCATAATTACAATAACGAAATTCCCAACACACACACACACACACACACACACACACACACACACACACACACACACACTCCTACTACAGTCAGTAAAAGCTTAGCAAGATTAAAACAGTAATGAGGTCTTTTTTGGGTCATTCACATGTTTATTATGTAGAAACAAACTTTAGGGTCAAAGACCTTTATTAAAAGATACACGGAAAAGTTAAAGAAAAAGCTTCTTTTCAAATTTCATTTTGCTACATTGTACCTATTAGTCTCTTACAAAGTAGTTAACTTTACATCTCCATCCATTTTCCAGCCCAAGGACTCCTAGAACTTAAAAATGTAGAGTTCAGCATGATGCCTCCTCCTACCAGTTCTCTGTGCCTGAAGTTTTTTCCCTCAACAAATACAGCTTTTATCTCCTAGAGAGCTCCTAAAATCTCCACTAAACCAATTTTAATTACACATCATATTTTAAAAGTATTGCTTTAATGTCTTTATGTTACACAAGAGTAAACAGATTCTGAGAGTTTAGCTAACAGGCACATGGTTGCATAGAAATTAATTCTTAAACAGTGACCAAAATATCCCACGAGTCCTTTGAAATTAGTTTAATGGGAAAAAAAAACCACATGAATTTTATCGTTTGTTATAATGTGACCTAAACATTTCATTCAAATAATACTAAACAATATTAAATACTTATATTTAACAATTTTATCCCACGGCTTCTGAGTTTCTATGATGTTTTCAACAGAGCTGGCAGTATAGCAAACTCTCCTGCTGTTGCACAGGGCATCAGTGTGTTCACAGAGTTTAGAGGACACGGGGCACTAATGTGGAACCGTGGGGAGGAACTACTGACTATTTCTTAGTCAGGTTAAGAACCTGACTGTTAGATAAGAAATCTTGGGCAGATCATTTATTTAGTTCAGCCTCAGTCTGGTCACGGGTTACATGGAAATCATGCCTACTTTCACTCAAAGGCTTCATAAAACAGTCCAAACACCAACATAAGAATAAAAGCTGCTGTGTTGGAAAGGGTGGCAAAGGAGTTGACAATTTTCTTAAGGATAGTTTTGTGGTTCTGAAGCTTTTGTTAACAAAGGTTGACAGGAAGAAAATGAACATAATCCTTCAAATTTCTATTTCAATGAGTATGAAACCAAGTGACTGAAAACTTTGGAGCCTATCCTGGCACTCACTCTGCAGACCAGGCTGGCCTCAAACTCACAGAGATCCACCTGCCTCTGCCTCCCGAATGCTGGGATTAAAGGCATGTGTCTCCAATGCCCAGCCGGTGCTATCTTTTGAATAGGCAAATGCAGACTACAATGAGCATGCATCAGCGTAACTCAACACCACAAACATGCTCCAGAGGCCATCAGTGGGTAGGGGGAAGAAAAGGGCAAGGGGAATTGGGTATTTTAATGTGGGCTTAAAGGTGGCTTTCCTTTTTTCTAAAGAGTCAGGTAAATAAGCTCTATTCCCCATACTACACTATTTCTAGAAGGAAATAAGGCAATTCTTCATGACCCAGATTTGGTAATGATTTATTGAGCATGATGCCAAAAGTAAAGATAGACAGATGGGGATATCAAGATTAAATGTTCATTCATCAACAGATTGAAAAGCCATAAACTGAATGAAGAATATATTACATAGGTGGTTCATACCTTGAATATACACTGAAACACCTCTAATTCATCAACAAAATGAAATAACTCGCTTTAAAAAAGAGCAAAGGATGTGAAGATAGACTGCTCTAAAATGACATACAATTGCCAGGATGCATTGAGAACATGCTCAGCACTGCTAACCATGACTTAAGGACTGAAACCACAGTCAGTTATTTTTTCAGCTGAACGGTTGCTGTAAAAGATACACATGTTGTGGAACTTGAATTTGGGTTCTTATGCATGTATGGCTGTTAGATGGTAAAATTGTACAGCTGCTATGGAAACAGTAAGACAATTCCCCAAAAAACTTACAAATCTAACTGCTATGTGACTGAGTAATCTCAATTTACATCCAAAAAATCTAAAAGCGAGTCTTTAAGAGATGCACACCTTTATTCATAGCAGTGTCCATCACAACTGCCAAGAGGTATTAGAAGCCCAAGTGTCTACCAATGAACAATGGATAATTAAATGTGTATACACCAGTGAAATACCATGCAGCTTTTAAAATGAGGAAAATCCTGTCACATATTACAATATACATGAACCCTGATGACATTGCGCTAAGTGAACTAAGTCAAGTCACATAAGGTCTAATACTGCATAATTCCCTTTCATTGGAAAATCAAAATCATAGAAATCGGAAATACAATGGTGGTTATCAGCAGCTAATAGGTTATGGACGGGGGAAAGCAGTGCTGTTTAATGATAGCAGAGTTTCAGTTTAGGAGGATGGAAATGTTCTGAAGAGCTGGTTTATACCAGTGCAAACAGCTGACTCCTTGGGCATTCAAGATGGCTCGGTGGGTAAGAAACATTTGCCACAAAGCCTGACAACCTTAGTATGTGCGCGTGCACACACATACACACAAACACACACACACACTCTCTCTCTCTCTCAATAAAATAAATCACTAACCCCTATGAAATAATATATGTGAACAGGTGTTAAGTGATAAATTATATATATTCTTTCTACAATACAAGAGTGAAGGTCAGCCTTAGGACTGGAGAGATGGCTCAGTGGTTGAGAGACTGGTTGTTTTTTCAAGAGGACATGGGTTCAATTCCCAGCACCCACATGACAGCTCACAACTGTCTGTAACTCCAGTTACAAGGGACCTGATACCTTCACACCAATGCACATAAATAAAGTTAAATAAATCATTTTCTTTAAAAAGTTCAGTCTTAATACCGTACTTCAGGTTCTGTTGACCTAGGTCTCCATTTATCTAAAAAAAAAAAAAAAAAAAAAAAAGATTCTGTTCTGAACATCCGGCAGCAAGGACTCTGATACAAAACAGACACCAAAGACTGTCAAAAGCAGCAGATGATGCCTGTCACCCACACCCTTCCCACAGAGCAAGGGATGATGTTAGCTCAGGGGCTGGTTTTGTGCATGGTTGTAAAGCATTTATGACTATGCTTTGAACTTTAACATCTTTTTTTGTTGCGATATTTTTTCAGACACAAAGATATTACCGCTTTAACCTGATGCCACCTTGACAGCAGCTGGCAGGAGGGACCACGGCAAGACCTCACACATCAGGGACCAGGTGGTAGCCTCACAAGAAAAAGAACAAACAAAGATGGTCTGGATTTCAGAGGAAGAAGTGAGGGGCAAGGGTGGGGAGAAGGAAGCGCCTGGAAGCCCCTATTTGAAACCAACCCAAAATCTTAGGGGCAGTTCCCAGCTCCAGTTTATAACGATAACTGATGCTACAGAGTTACCTTCAAATAAATGATCTCATGATAAATAATACTTCCATAGTCCCTCCTAGACATAAGAAACTCTGGAGGCTGATGGACACTAAGTAAAATGCTCAAAAATACTAGGTTGTAGAGGATAGGCCCATATTTCTACCTAAGGCACAGATTCAAAAAATTTCCTGGAGCTCTTGAAGCCACGCTTTTCCTGCCTGGTGAGAAAGTATTAACAGCTATCTCCCTCAGAGGACACACACCCATTCAGAACCAGGTTCCACTCACTTTTGTATTCCCAAGATATCAACGCTTTTTTGGCACCCAGAAAGTCCACAGCTAACTCATGTAGGACTGTGGCCTTCAGATGTTGAGGATGGGACACTGAGCATATTTTACCCTCTTCAGGCAAATCATCTTTGTTTAAACTTTAGTGGAATTCTATGTTACCAGCATCACCCAGAATCTGTCAAGGAGGTGCTCACAGGACAAAGTCCTGCTGCCTGGCCTGGTTTGAAGGGCCCTTGCAGTCATGGTGAAGACCTGTGTCTAGTCTCCCAAGAGTGAATTCCTGAGTGCTTTGGGGGAGCACAGGCCACCCAATCTCCTAAATCCCCAGGTCTACATCCTGAGTGGTCAGCTTCTTTAACAAAGCCAAGGAGGAGTATGGGGCTGGGGCTTGCATATGGGCCTAAGCCCATCTCTCCAGTTGCACTGGAGACCTTTGGGCTGCCCATGATTAGCCTTCCTAGGATGTTTCATATGTAATGTGAAAACTTCAGCTATTCTGAGCTTGGGTTGCTAGTGACAGTGTAATGAAATGGCCTGAAGCACATCTCATAATGGTCCTACTTCCTTCCTGGGCTTCACTTCCTTTTCACAATCCCAGGCCCCATATCTGAGGATCATCTGTAATAATTATACCCCCACAGTCTGCAGGTTGTCATACCCTCCTTTCGTGGGGGTCAAAACCGGAAAGTAAATCTTCCTATGGAGGTTAGTGGGCCATACTTGGAGAACTATCTGTTCCTTGATAAGTTCTGTGCCTTTTGACTTAGAATAAAAAAAGGCACAGCATACATGCAGAGACTGAAGACAACAACTTAAACTCTTACTGTAAGGAAAAGCAAAACCTTGACACCTAATCTCAACACAGCATTGCAAATCACAGACACCATGTTCACAAGGGAAGGAGTAATTAAATCTAAGAAAACATATTGCAGACCCCAGGGGGCTGAAGCACACGCAGGAAGTTTGACAGGTTCTCTTACTCTGCAATCCAGAATACCTACCTACCACAATGCCACTTATTAAAGAACAGTCAAAGCAGGGAACTAGATAACTATCAAGTTATTAAGCATACAGCACAACGCCTGCCATTCAAAGAGGCAAGACAATGAACATGAAGAGGAGCCTTCAGCGGTCCCTTGTAACGCAGATCAGCAGTTACAACTGACATAGAATACAGTGTTCTTTATCCCTACAAATGCGTCACATCTTTCCCAAGAACTCCGGTTGCTCATGTCTGAAATTCCCACACCTAGAAGGAGGGTTACATAGTGAGGTCCAGGCCAGAAACAAACTAAAAAAAAAAAAAAAAGAAAGAAAAAAGAAGCAAAGAAGCATCATAGTCTCCCAGTGACCTCTAAGCTAGGAAGCTAGCCCTCTAGCCATCAGATGTCACCCTCTCCTAGAATGCTGTATACTGCAAGATCTTTGCTTCAGGAAGCTGGCACATCCTGCCCATCCCGGGATGTGCCTGCATCTGTACTATGTTTGTTAAGATTTGAGGCAGGAGATACTGCAGAATATGAGTACCTGAAGTAGGCATAAAAACTGCCCAAGTGCAATTCAAGACTCTACTGAATAAAGCAGGAATACTAGCCACCTTAACCAGGACAAACACAGAAATAAGGAACCACTCAAAGTATAATTTTTCCAAATTTTACCTAAACATTTCATGAAGCCACCAACTCACCCATTTCCATCTGGCTAACACCAGGAGACCTGCCACGGCTTCTCTGAAGGCACTAATTTTGTAGAGAAGGAAGAGAAACCTGCTGGTGCCGAGAGGGAGGTCTGGCTCATGCTGCGCTCTGCCTCGAGCAGTAAGGCGCACGCCTCAGCTCATGGCACGTCTCCATTACTGTAATTTTCCCAATTCAGTCTCATTTGCTTGAATGGGAGCCTTCAATATTAACATGTGGAGTGCTGCAGAATGCAGCGGACATTTTTTTTTCAGAATTTAGACTGTCAGCATGTTTTAGGGGTAGGGTAATCTGATTTGCCTATCTATCTGTCCAATGAACAGATATAAAAAATACATTACTAATTGAGAGGAAAGTTGTCAATTTGACTTGGCATGAAATGGATTACTTGAAAATATGCACAGTTAAAACATGTCAAAAACACAGACTATGGAATCATGTACATTTCACCTAGAAGACCAATAATGTATAAAACTATATTAGAAACTACAAAGAAAATAAAGTGTACAAAGTATTTAGCTTAGTATATAGTAAACATTTTTAAAAAGAAATAAAATGAAACTAGAAATTGTATTTCAGCGTTCTAACATACAAGCTCATTAGGCTAGCTACAACTATAATTTCTAGTTCAGAAAATACTCGAACTTGCAAACTTTAAAATACAGTATGAGAAGCACCGTCTTGTTGAGCTTCTCTCCTTCCCTCCCACTGGCCCTGCTTACAGTGCTTCTTGGCTCTCAAGAGACACTTTCTGGTCTGTCTCTGTTGTTCGCTCTCTCCCTCCCTTCCCTTTCTGTCCCCCCAAACCTCCCCTGCCCCCAGTTTCTCTGTCTCACTATGTAGCCCAGCTTATTCTCAGAGTCACAAGAATCTTTGTCCTTCAGATCTCAAATGCTGCAATGATAAGCGTGCACACCTTACCTGGCTCACACACACTTTCCAATTTTTAGACAGGATCATGTTAGACAGTACCATACCTAAGTCTAAGACAGCAACAGCTTGTCCACTCCATACAAAATAAAAACAAATAAATACATGTAAAGGTAACTGAGTGCAGAAACAATGAGCACTCTGGCACTAGACATAACTATATTTTGGAACTAGGAGCTGAAGAGACAGCTCAGTAATGAACAGTGTTTACTACTCTTGCAGAAGAGTGGTTTCTAGCATCCACATCAAGTGACCGACAACACTTTGTGACTCCAGATCTGCTGTCCTCTGACCTGCAAGTACATGGTTTGCATAAACTCATCTAGGCACACATATATACAGATAATAAACAAATCTTTAAAACTAATTTGAGTTAAGCATATAAAGACAGGAGTTTTTTTTTAACGTCACAGATATTTACTATAAAAAGCATGACCAGTTAATCCTAAACTGAAGCACGGTGAACTAAACACATATGTTCCGCCACAGCACACACTTATAGCTAATCACAGCTTTAAAACCGAGTTCATATATTATTTTGATTAAATGCAAAGGACATTAAAATTCCAAATTATTGCATCCACTTATATTCCAAAAAAATGCTATGTCAACTCCTGAGGGTTTCACCAAGCCTTTGAAGCATGGACATTAGCATCTTCACGGTAGTGAGACGATTTAAATGTATTTATAATTTGGATTGATCTAAAGAAAAGATAAAAAAAAACAATCCAACAGAACAAAAACAAAAGAGAAACGGAAATACAAGCACAATGAGCCAATGGCTTAAGGAGTCTAGAGAGAAACAGCTAGATCCGGCAGTTCTAGGCCATCTCCACAGCTTACTTGCCCGTGCAAGTTTGAGAAGCAGTACTGACAGCTACCAGAAAGCAATTCTAATTGCGGAACAGAAACAAACACGATGAAGACTGCTGTCCCTGTGAGAAATCTGTGACGCATCTGTTTAAGAGCTCCTGGAAATTAAATATGTAGACTAAATGACAGGTCACACAGCACCTTCACACCAAAATACCCAGAGGTGATGCCGCAGTAAAGAGCAGAGTTCATGCTCAGTGATGTCGAGAGAACAGCCGGGAATAGGCTTGTTTGCTTAAACTGGGACTGCTGCATATGTCCTGCTGGTGCAGGAGAAAACCTCGTTTGACTCATTCTGCCGAAAATGAAATAAAGTCACGTTGCATCAGACGCTGAGTAAAACTGACTCCATAGACAAAGCTACTTAAGAAGACCCTTACTGGTTCTAAAGATCTCACATCTGAACTGGATAAAAAGCTCAGGTTCTAACACATTAATTTTTAAAAAGCCAAACAGAAGCTCATGCTATTGAGAGTCAGGACGTATATTTAACAAGAAGTTGCTGGTGATGCCTACAGAGGCTGAGTCCCCACTCCTAATGAACCAAAGCTGCAGGCTGGAATAATGGAGACTTAGGACAAGTCACAATGATCAAATGGTATTTAGGGACTACTTACAGTTTAGAAAAAACAGCCTTTTGTGTGCTGCCGCTTCCTTTGTGAGACCCTGCTTTCATCTACGTCTAAAATGCTGACTATACAGTTTTAAAATTGAGCAGAACATCCTCATTCTAACGTAAATACCTTTGCCTTCTCGTCATAGCGAAGCCACAGATTGCAGCAATAATGCTAATAAATGTCCAGGGGATCTACTTCTCACTCCCGATGCTGAAAGGCAAGTATACTGCATGCCCGGAGTGCTAAGGATTTTGGTGCAGAAACTACTAGCATAGTCTTGACAGTCTGATAAACTGCCTCACTTTTCAAAAACATCCTACGGATGATTCCGGCCATGGTACCCACGAGAGGTACAGTGAGGCTTGCTTCCAGCATGCATCTACCTTGCACATGCCCCACCGCCCTCGCTCTCATTTAAGAGATGCTTTAGCTTACTTGAGATCTTTACACCAGTGCTCTGCACCAACATTAAAACAGCATCTGACTGCATCCAGCAAGACCTGCACATCTATCTCATCAGCAACAGAAGTCTTACCTGGGAACCCCCCGTGGACCATGCTGCAGGAGTGCTCCCTTCAGGGCTTCTGTACTCCTAATGGCTGATGCTGGAACAGCTCCACTCTCTCCACAGACTCTGTCCTCTCTCTCCTCACGACCTTGGGTCTGTTTTCTTTTCTTTTCCTTTCTTTTTTCAGATTTTATTCTTTTTAAGGGCATGAGAAACAATCAATTAAGCTAATTTCAATCTCTCCCTCGAGCTAACAGTCACATCTGCCAGTAGAAGAAAGCTGCCTGGAGAAGTCTGCCGGGGAGCTGCAAAAAAACCCTTGGTTCTCCAGTCAGATCCTCAGATGCTGCACGCTGCTGGCTGTGACACTCAGTCACCCTGCTCACATAGGGACTGCATACTGTGGGCTCTGACACTAGTCACCCTGCTCACACAGAGAAGATGGCTCTATTTCAGAGCAGGAGGCAATATAAACGCAACTGTTTATTTTGTGACCAACTTCAACTGATACCACGCTAATGTCCAATTTTCCTGCTGAGAAGCAGCACTTTGGGGACAGTATCTTTCCAATGCAAATTAAAAGGAGCTATGGATTTGAGCCTGCCCGCAGTTAGGAATAGTCATTAACCTCTCTCTTCTTTATCTCCTTTACTGCTTCCAGCACAAAATCAGGCTTATCACAAGGCAATCAACCCAAACTATAACACCTTAATCAGATCCATTAGTTGTCTCTGGCACTTTAAGTACAAGTTAGCTTTGGGAAGAAAACTTATTTACAGCAACTGTAAAACAAACAACTGAAGCTGCTTCACCCACCCTACCTTGCCCATGCCAGCACACCAGAACAGCACATGGCAAACTGCAAGGATTTCTGCCATTTACATTACACTCCAACTCTTCCAATCATGTCCATGTCGCGCAAACTATAGACACAAAATTCTCTTGGTAAACTGCAGATAAAGCAATAATTATTTTGGTTACTGCGCCATGAGTGAAGTGGGGGGAAAAGGCAGGAACACATCGGACAGTTTAAATGCAGCTCAAAGGTATTCAACAATGCCCTTCCTTTCTAAATTTACACTTTCACTAAATTCACTGAGCTGAAGCTGAGAACATTTCAAAAAAAGCTAAAAGAGGAACGCGGTATTACCAGCCTCTAATCGCATAGCAAAGATAAAAATACTACTTATTTCACTTAATTATAAAGAGGAAAAGTCCATAAAAGGAAATAAACTATACAGGAAATGAGGAAAAGCATTTCTATAAAACTAAAACATTTAATCTTAACCTGTACTCTTACATTTACCCTGCATTTTGCATTATCAAAAATCAAAAGGAGAACATATAAGCCGATGTATTGAGCAAAAGCTGGCAGAAGCTCCTCAAAGCTCCTCATGCTGCCGGTCAGTTGGCAGTGAGCATTCTCAAAGTTCTTTACAGGCTCTGTTAGTGACAACTGTTGACTCGAGTGACATCTATTGGTAAGGCAGAGATCAACTAGAGTTCACAGTGGCACCAATAGCCAGGAGGCTACTGGCTTCTAGATAGAACTTTGCTGGTCGTGTTTGCTCCATGTTAAAAAGCAGAGGCAAGCACTGCGGCAGAGCCTACAAGTGAGACCTGGGTCTAGTCTTGTCTCATCAAATACTGGGGCAAATTAATGATGCTTGGACTCAGGATTCTCAGTCACAAAATTTGACAAAGCCCAGGTGCACTTTACCGCCCTGAAACCCCTTACCCCATTAGAGAAGACACCAACTTTCGTTCCCCTCTTCAAGGCCCCATGCTACTTGAATTCTCCTCCATTAACAGAAACTTGCTTACAACTTCACTATCCCTTGCATGCGTAATATTTAATTCATAACTTAAGTTGCAACAATTGAACATCTGTAGTAAGTAGAACTGTACATTACAAATGCACAAGTCTATGACTTTAATAAGCTTAAAGAATTGTAGTGGTTTAAATGAGAGGTGTCCCCACAGGCTCAGGTTTTGGTTCCCAGTTGGTGGTGCTGTCTGGGGAAGGCCATGGAACGTTCTGCTGGAGGAAGTCAGTCACTGGGGGCAGGTTTTGTGAGTATATGGCCACACTCCACTTTCAGCTCACTATCTCGGCTTTTTGTCTGCAATCAAGATATTAATTCTGGCCCCACGGCTTCCTGATGACTATCTACTCTCTTCAACTAGAACCAAAATCCAAATACACTCTTTCCAACATAAGTAGTTTTTGTTCATTACAGCGTTCCCATTGGTACAATCCTCAAAATTCCATGAAGCCTGATGCCAGCTCAGCCCCAGCCCTAGAACACTTCAGCATGCAGGATTATCCCTTCAAATCCCACCAATAACAGTTGAACCCCTATTTCTACTGAGACGAATGGACATTTGGCAATGTTTGGAGCTATTTTTCATGTTCACATGTAAAGTGGGTGGGAAGGTGTTGGCTGGTATCTAGCCACATCTAGCCCATGGAGACCTGGGATGCATATATATATATCTTCCCATGCAAAGACAACCTTACAACAAAGCTCTCAGCCGAGATGGTGGCGCAAGGTACAAGCTGTACACAGAATAGGTCAACCACCAATTCAGACCAGTGGAAGAGAGAGTTCTCCATTTTCTTTATTTTCCAAAACTGCATAGCATTTAATTCACAACTCAAAAGAATATCAAGTTCTCATATTAACTAAAAGTATATTTCACTTAGTATTTGGATTCAAATCATGTTATTCTTTTTTAAAGACTTATTTGACTTATTTGTGACGAGTGCTCATTCTGCATGTATGCCTTTATGCCAGAAGAAGACATCAGTTCCTATTACAGATGGTTGTGAGCCACCATGTGGTTGTTAGGAATTGAACTCAGGACCTCTAGAAGAGCAGGCATGCTCTCAACCTGACCTGCCTTTCCAGCCCCTCATCTTACTCTTATGAACTGCTATAGAAATTCAAAGCCTCAGAGTATAAGGCAAGCACTCAGTCACTATATATCCCAACCGTTTTAAACTCCTGACTACTGCACCCCGACAGTTCCTAGTTTTTCTCTAGTGAGGAAATGTAGAATCTTTTCTAAGTGGATAATACTGGCAAAGTGAATGTATCTGTGTTTGTGTGTTTATACAGATGCATGCATAATTTATATGTACTCTGCATATCACAACCAAATAAGTTAAGATTTAAAGATTTGAGATTGACAACTATGTCATCTGTGGTAACTGTTCTTTCTGGTCTTCTGTTTATGGAGGCGTACGGGGGTTGAGCTCCATGCTCTGCCAGCTTCCCTAGGATGGCAGAGTTAGTAAACATCCCTGTCCTCTTCCAAACTCAACACAGACTTTGTTTTTCTGGGACAGGTTCCCCATCCTCTGCATGAAAACACAAGAATTCCCTGTAAAACTATTTTTAATATTACAAAGTGCTACATATATGCACATAATTTTATATATGTACATAAAGAACACTTGAAGAAATCTGATGTACTGCTGATAAGTAAAGTTTGAGGGATACTTTAGCAAAGATGTGTCAAGTGTTAAAAAACAGAGCAGCAGAGGCCGTACAGCTCTGATAGAATAAGCAGACGTAACCCATGAGAGGTTCACAGTGTGTTATATGAGTTCTACTGGAGTTTTTATTAGTTTTCTTTCTACACTTATAAATATTTGAATTCCCAGTACCAGTTTCATTAATAAACTTTGTTTCCCATAATCTCAGCACTTAAAAAGCTGAGGCAAAGGACTCATGAGTTCAAAATCACTATAACCTACATAACAAGACTTTTAGAAAAACAAAGCAAAATGCAACAACAACAACAAAACAACAAGAATTGAAGCAAAACTCAAAGCTATAATCTAGGTTTTATAATCTGCATAAGTCATGCCACCATGTAAGGTTATCATTATGCTTCATAACTGAAATACTGTGCTAGATGGATATTCTACCAATAACACATGACTGTGGGAAAGAAAGACTAGAAAAGCCACACAAATATATAGTAGCTCATAGTCAACCCAGAAAAAAGAGGAGGAAAAGATGAAAAAACAAAACACAAAGACAATATTCTATTCAGGAACTAATGTATCAGGGAAGGGCTGTAGAATTCCCACCAGGGTGGAATGGGAGCTGCATTATACTTCTATTTTCCACCTGAAAGCTAGATAACAAACAACTCACGACTAGTTGATTTGTGGCGTTCTAGTTGCTTCATTAAAAAAATACTTATTTGTGAATGTGTGTACATACACACATGTGCAAGCATGAACAGACAAAAGGAGGCTGTTGGGTGTCTTCTTCTATTTCCCTCTGCCTTATCCCCTTCAAACAAGGTTTCTCACTGAACCTGAAGCGTGCTGTCTCCTCAGTCAAGCTGGCTGGTCAGTGAGCACCCAGGCTAAGCCTATCTGTCTCCAAGTGCTGGACTTATAGGGCACATGAAGCCATGCCCAGCTTTTTCACATTAGTGCTGGGAATTCAAACTCAGGTTCTCATGCTTGCCCAGAAAGCACTCTATCCACTAATCCATATCCCTATCTCTTGGTTCCTTTTCTTCACCATCATCTTGTTTAAAAATTCATGTAAAATTTATTATTTGGTGGTTTCAAAAATGTAGCAGAGTGAATGTCAAAGACTTTTCAACAACACGGCCATTGTAAAGCTAACCAGCAGCAAGGCTGGGCTTTCCAGACAGCAGCTGGGGTGGGTGTGAGCAAGCAAAGAGGTGTCAGGCTTCTAGGAGAGGCTTTGACACTGGAGGGCTCTCCACTAGACAAAGGAAACAAAGTCTGCTAAGACAGGGAGAGTCACTTCTACCAAGTGTGAGACTGGGAATGCAAACGCATCCACACTGCTTGTCATGAAGGGAAACAATAAACAACACAAGTTTCCAGTTGGGAAGAGGATATGAGAAACAGTAAGTTTTTAATACAAAACTCAGAATACAAAACAAAGGTGAGCATTGGGCAGAACTTTACGTTTCGTTTGGTTGAGGATTTATAGGGCTAATGGAAAAATCCAGGGCATCTTTCTCAAAGGCAGATGTAACCCTGAGAGGAACACAGGGAGAACAGAAACATATCTAGAAGTCACTGTGGAATATGTGAGGTCCCCACGCCCTTGGTGACCCTGAGACCCTGAGAAAACAGGTTTTTCAGTTTTGTGTGCAAGGCTATCCCATACTGTTTTAGTTTGCTTTCTGTTGCTGTGACAAAGACACCATGACAAAGAGCAGAGGGAAGCTCATGGAAGTTTTTTGGAAACTGTCTTGCTGGGTCAGCAGGCAGGTACTATCTGCACATCATTATTTTTAAGATTAATTTTTAATTACGTGTGGGGAGGTATATACATTTGAGTGCAGGTGCTCACAGATAGGAGAAGCATTGAATCCCCAGGAGCTGCAGGTACAGGTGGCTATGAGCTGTCTAGCATGGGTGCTGGAAACCAAACTCCGGCCCGCTGCTGGAGCAGAGTGCACATGTAACTGCTCAGTTATCTCTTTAGTCCTCACATTATTCTTATGCAAATTCATGAGCTCCCATGACCCTAGTGTCTCCATCAATAGTTTTCAGAAGGAAGTTCTTGGGTCAGAATTTGATGGGGGAAGTCCTTCTATGTATATGTTTGTGTTATTGGTTGATAAATAAAACACTGTTGGCCAATAGGGAAGCAAGATAGGTGGGACTAGGAGTCAAGGACGATTCTGGGAAATGTAGTTGAGTAGGGAGTTGCCATGTGATCCCAGGAAGGGAGGACACATCAGGGTGGCATCCTCAGAAAGATTAAGTCCTTATAGAAATATATATATTAGTAGCCATGGGTTAATACTTAAGACAGAACTACCCAATGAGAAGCCCTAGACATTGGCTGACAACATTGTAATAGAGTCTCTGTGTGTTATTTGGGGTTGATGCACCTCTGGGACTGGGCTGGGAGGAAGAATCTTGTTACAAGTAGTAGAGTCAGTAGAGAATTGTGTAGAGATATTAATTTTTAGGTCCTCCTACATCTACAACGAGTCTGTGGGTAGACTATTAATCCTATTAATCAATGCCTTGCCTATCCTCCTTCTTAAGAGTTTCTGATGAACTCTGAAATTTGAAAGTTGTAAGTCTAGATTAGTATTTCTCATAATGTAGGTCATTAAATAAATTCAACTACAACCAGCACTTATAAACAAAACAAAAAAAGGTATAGAAATAGAACAAAATCCATCACATTGTAAAGTAGTATTTATACAATTTTTGTCTCAAATATACATGCAAATTTCTACACATGCATATGCACTGGTTGTCAAGGTTTAGACATTGCATGTACCTCAAAATCCTACTTGTTAGGACAGTGGTTAAGAGAGTTTGTTGCTTTTTCAGAGTATCATTTTCAGAATCCAGTTCCCATATGCTGGCTCATTAACATCTATACCTCCATTTTTTAGGAGACCCTTTTCTGAAATTTGTGGATACCAGGCACATATATGCTGTGGTGCATACATATATTCAAAAACATAAAATTAAATAAATAATTCTAAAAAACAAAGGTCCTATTTGTTAAAGGCATGGCAGTCAGTCTATGGACCTTTGGAGGCTCTCTATAATCGGTGGGAGCTTAAGTCAGGGTATGCTCATAAAGGCTATAGAGACCCAAGCTCCCCTCTTTCTTACTCCATACCCTTCATGTGTCTCATTTCCTCACCCTGGCCTCCCCTCTCTTCTACTCTCTATGATTTGAACAGCTCTTGAGTCAAATGCTCCTAACTGATGAGCTACACAGACATGCACTCGGATCAACAGGGCTTCCGAAGTGACCTAATCAGAAACTTTTAAAACTAAATGAAAAGAAACCTCTTCCTCTTAAAAGTTGGCTTTCTCAGGCATTTGCTCATAGGGACAGCTGACTAACAGTTAAGAAGTTATTGCAGGGCAGAGTTTCAGTTATTTTCAACTATCTGAAGACTACACGCATGAACCACACTTGACTCTGTGTCTTGAGGATCCTAAACCATGTCTCTGAACCATCCTACTAACATGGTCTCATACAACGTGCTGACTTTTCTCATACTACCTTTTGTATTTCATCTTATATTTAATTTTTACTTCCACTATATTTTACTCAATGCCAATCACTATTTGTCATCTTTCTCCTTCCTTAGCTAATGACAGAACATTCTCAGGCACTTTCCCAATACACCCATAACATCCATCCAACAAACCTTTCCTACATGAACCCCAGAACTCACTAAGTTGTCAGTGGGCTTTGTAGCCACGTGTATCTCATGTCTCTGATCCTTCTTATAAAACAGCACTTCCTTGTGGGACAAGAGTCGAATTTGAGCCATGTACTTCTAGTACTGACCTTGGGAAAGTTATAGAATATATTTCATAAGATGCAAACAAATGAGTCCTGGGACCGCAAAACTGAGATAAACAATATCCTGACTTTCAGTTTAGGCCAGATGAGTCAAATATTAAATTAATTAAGAGTTACAGAATAAATAAAACCCCTGAAATCTGTTTTAAAGGGATTGTGAGAGGCCAGAGGCTTAAGCTGTAGGTGAGATGTGTGAATAATTCAGCATTTCTGGAGGTTTTCAGTGAAATCAACAGTGTGTAACATGAGTCAGGCATAAACACTGAGAATGAAAAAAATCACAGAAAAAAATGGAGAGAAGAGTCTTAGACACATGGAAATGAATTTGCTGGAGAAACCATGAAACAAAAGTTTCTGTAGTTAAGAGAAATTACAGGTCTTTGAATACTCAGTGTAAACTGTGGTCCTTCCTGTCCTCACTGACTTGTGCATGTGGGCGTATGTCTCAGGGAGAATGCTGATGTTCTGCAAATCTTATGGCATGAAGGTGTTGTGAGCGAGAAGCCCACACACTTAGTTCCTTGTCTAGACTGTAAGGCATTTTAAGCAGCAGTGAGGCTCTACGCAGTGCCCCAGTGGGAACCCCATTTCTACTATTTGTTAGCTGAATAACTTCGGACACATTCCTTAATGTTTCTGAACTCCAGGTTCTCTGCTCATATGATGAAAGCTGTCACATGCTATCACACTGCTGCCATAAGTAAGGCCTCAGAAAGATGCCCAGCACATGGTACCCAGAGTACTCGACTGTTCTGTAAGCACAGGCCTATGAAGCAGAGTACTGTTGGGCATCCATTCCCACTGATATGCAAACATGAGCTGCAGATGGGTCAGAATTAGCATTCTAAGCAGCTGCCTTACTATCTGCAGTAGAACAAGAGTGTGTGCTGCTTGTCAGTGCCCGGAATGAGTGGCTCTCCAGATGAGGCTGATCTTCCACTACATACTGTGTCCCCCACCTTCTGTTAGGCTGATGACTCCATCAAGGGAAAGGAGCTGTTCGCTCGTTTCACAGCTGACACTGTTTTCTAAACAGTGAGTGGATCACACTCAGCCAAGCTTTGCTAACTAGTAAAAATGGATTAAGTCGAAGAGCTCTGCAGAGCAAACATCAAGGTTTCATAAAGTCAACTTGACCATCAGCTACATTTTTATATTTTATTCCTACTTGTTCCTGCTTATAAAAATAATAAAGTGAGATCAATAACCATGAACAGCAACAGGATGAGCAAAGCCTTTTGGAGACTCTCAATTTATATATAAAAATACTTTTATATATTATAGTAGGGAACATTTTTAGAGAAAGATATAACACAAAATTAATCGTTGGAAATGCTGGTCGATAGCTTTTTGTCCATTTACAGAATGCACAGCACTGTCACTACTTATTTTACAAACTACTTTCATATCCCATAAAAGAAACTGCATATACAGCAACCAGGCTTAGCTGTATATACTGTACATGAAAAGGAAAGTGACTTCTTTAAATAGAGCCTCTAGCAAACCTCTGCCAAATGTAGACTTCGTTCAACTATTGCAAAATATAACCATGAAACAAATTCCCAAGGCCTCCATATGATATGATACGGCAAGTCTCTGCCTCTATACAACATGGCAAGTCTCTGCCTCCAAATAGCATGGCAAGTCTCTGCTTTCACACAAGCCTGTCAGCATTCTTTTAAGAGACAGCACCTATGCCTGACTCAGAATGTTAGGGCAAGAACCCCAATTCTCAGGGCTTAGCATTTTTGTTTCATAACCAACTAGTAAAATTAAAGCATTGTGCAACATAGCTTTCTTAAACATCCTTTGTTAATTTCAAATAGGAAATAAAAGTCACAGGAGTTTCAAAGGTAATGGATAAAAACTTTATTTTTAACACATGCTATGCACATTTCTGAAGACCTACAGTCCTATATTTGTGATTCACAATAGTTATGGCAACATATTTTAATAAATTTTGCATCTACCCTAAATAATGCAAAGGAACTCACTGTCGATCAGGGCACATTCTTCCTCGCTCTCCTCACTGTCCACAGACGGAGCTCTGTAAGGCGGAGGCAGCTTCATTGGAGGTGGAGCTGTTCCGTGCCTCTGAAGGTGCAAAATTAAAGAAAAGCATTAATAACTTTCATACAATGCTCTTCTTTAGTGACAAAAAGCACACATAAAAAAAGATGATCTGAAAATAGTCTGGCTGCAGCTGACTTCGACCATAATACAAGGACTGTAAAACAAATGTAATTCTTCCCTCCAGTTCTTGTTATTTTGTGAAAGTAATTTTATGTAAACACAGTAATGCAACAAACAGGAATTTAAAAGCACAGCTTTGAAGAACACGACCCTGCCTAGAAGAACACACCTCTAGAACCTCCCGGAAGAACGCAAGCCATGTACACTCTCTTTAAGCCATCAAACTCAATCCTCTGTGTTACTAACAAAATAACTCACAGATTTTCAAATGTAAAGGTAACAATAACACCACATATCAACTTTACAATTATTCAGGTTTTCTTCATTATAATAATTACAGGTTATTTTTTAAAAAGTAGCTGAAATATCAGATTTTATAAATGGCAAAGTGCTCTTCTAGAGTTTGCAGATAGTCAAACACATTTAATGTTAAAAGGGAAGTGGTTATAATGAATAATTATTCTGAATAAAGATGCTGTGAATTAACACAGCAAATAACATAGTACAACAATCTATGACTCACGTAGATAATTAAAGTGAAACAAAATCCCATTGCTAAATTACCTTCACAGAATGAAGACGAGCTCGTGAGCGTGAGAAAAAGGGAAACATGCCGCACGTGGCAGAGACGCCAGCTGCTGCTGAGACGCTCAGGCCTTGACAACACCCAAACACTAGCCTAGGGTTTGCCTTCCTGCATGACTTCAACAGAGTGCATTCAATTACGCTTGGCCAGACAAAACCACTAATGCAAGAAGGCACACCTCTGTTGAGTGGACACTGACCCATTATAACAAGGCCAAGAGTGAACTCCTCCAGAAGAGAAGGTACTATCTGGGATTCATAAAAGAATGCACTCCCACATTTCTTAAGCACAATATATAACAAAAAAAATCAGTGATCGTATGTGTGGAAAATACAAAATGCTAAAATGTCAGAGTGATGAAGAAAAGTCAGATTTGAAACATTTATTAAGAAACAAGTGAGAATGTGACAGCTATAGTTTTCAAGTTGAAAAAAAAAGGTGAGTGAAATGAAAAGAAACATCAAGTGACTCCTCCCCACCCCACCCCTACCACTCCCCCCAAAAAACCTTCTTTTCTCAGGACCAGGTCATTCAACATTAAAGCTGATCCTTCAAACAAGGGCAGGGTCTGAATGTACTATTAAGAGCTAAGAATTCCAGCTTAGTTGATTATATTCTGTCAACACAGATAAGTGTGCATCCTAATCCAGGCTGGTCTGGAACTCACCCTCTCTCTGCTGAACTCCCCAAGTGCTGGGATTAAGGTGCAGACCACGCCCAGTCCCCAGATGCACCAGCCTGCTGCACATTAAAGAAGGGTGTGCACACACCAGACCCTCTAGTGATGGGGAAGGCTGAAGTTCCCAATGATGAAGCAGGTCAGAAGATGACAAACATCATCAAGACAGAGAACAAGGCATCTTCAAGTTTAGTCCCATGTACATGATGACCTCCCTAGGCATGTCTAAATAACTGCCTCTATTCATGCTGTTGCCTGAAAGACAAACTTTCAGAAAATGACAGTGACTCAAGCAACTCTTTTTGTTTTTGTTTTTGTTTTTTTTGTTTTGTTTTTTTGAGATATAGTTCAATGTAATCTAGTCCAGGCTGGCCTCTAATTCTATATGGAGCCAAGGATGAGCCTGAACTCCATTTCAAGCATGTGCCACCCTAACTACTGCAAATGATTCTCACTTGACAGCATTATGTACTGATTTTGTGTAGCAGATAGGCAAATGGTGTTCATACTTATAAGGTAAATGTCTTCTAAAAGATAGCACCAAAGTTATAGCCTTCTTGTCCTGTAAGGCATGAACTAATTTTATGTCTAAATTTGAACCTAACTACTCAATTATCTGCTCCCTGCACCAGGCTTACCATGTCTTATTGCTCTTGTTAGTGAGTTAAATAAATACTTGACACCTGCACATTTTGCATAGTTCCATGATTACTGTTTTTTTATTTATTTTTTACTTATATACTGACAGTTTTGGAAGTCCCACTGAGACACTCAAGCAGACCCACCTTAGTTCAAGCAGAACTAATTAAACAGAGATGTCTCAGATATGCAATTCATCAGTTGTTTAAAGCCATTTACATGATTTTGGCTCACACAGTAAATTCTGAGAGAGACAGAACTCCACCACTTTTACCTATTTCTCTGTGCTTTATTTACAATTCTGCGTGTGTGCTTTTGTTACTAGGTTAAGTCTGACCCGTTATTCACTGGGCCTGTAATTTGGCGGCAGCAGTAATGAATGGAATGTGGTTTCTGCTGTTGCCATTGGGTGTCCTTTATCGGGGTGATAAGTCCCTCAGAGCTGGCTCTTTGGGATCTACTGTCCACTGGCTGAGGAGTTACAATTTTCCTTTTTGATTTCGTGCTAAAGGAACAGCTCTCTGACAAACAGACCAAGCGGTTTGCATTTCTGTGTCTCACACAACATAAGGCTACATTGCTAGGTGAGCAGCTAGGAACTGAACCTCTGCATTTGAGGAATGTTCTTACTGCTCTTTGTGAATGTGTTTTAATAAAGTGTAACAGTTCTGAACCCAAAGCAAAACAAAAACAAAAACAACCCACAAACAAAAAAACAAAATCAACCCACAAACAAAAAACAAAAACAAAAAGTTTCCCATTAGTTTATGAACTAGTGTTACTTAAAATTAATTTTTAGTTTCCAGAAAACAGTGAAACTGAACATATTATTTTGAGTACACTGGTATTGTGATAATTTTTTAAAATTCCTTCTTCAGAACCTTTAAAAGAATCTAATTGTCTGTGTGTGTAGGGGTTGGGGGCCCATGCACTTGAGTTCAGGAGACCTAGCGGCCAGAAGCCTGGGCTCCCCTGGGAGCTATAGGCATCTGTGAGCAGTGGGACATGGTGCTGGGAACTGAACTCAGCTCCTGCAGTAGCTCCACATCTTCTTAACCCCAGAAAACGTTTTCACATGAGAATCCAGATTCAAAGACACATGTTCTGGACATACCTGTTATTTCAGCATTGGGAGACGGAAGCAGAGGACCAAGGCCTCTCTGACCTAGATAGTGAGTTCAAAGACAGCCTAGACTACATAAGACTCTCTCAGAAAGAGATCCAGCAAGCAAAACACACACACACACACACACACACACACACACACACACACACCCCGCAAATGCAAATCAAGATTCACATGATCAAAGTGACTTGAGAAGTCTCTCAACAAATAATAAAACAGTAATATCATATACACAGCAGTCTGATTATAACTAAGTTAGAAAGCAATTAGAGTCTCAACAGCAAAATTCAGCATTTCTAGGAAGAAATCCAGGGTTTATACTTTTCTGGATTTTGAACATCAATGAACGGAGATAATTTCATGGAGAGAAATATATGCTAGGCAAATAAAAGGTTGCAACTTCAGAGCAATGTGGTCTTGTCCCAAATCAACCCCAAAACATCACCAAACTAATTTGTGGAAATGGCCCAGTTGATTCTATATTTACATAGAAATGAATGAAAAATGAACATAACCACACAAGAATTTAGAAACAGAGACATGCAAAAATCAAAAACCCCCGCTCCACCAGAACACAAGATTTGACTGCCAGGCACCAGCATCTGGGGAGCAGAGGAGGAGGGACAGAGAGCTGATTGAAGAGCCAGGCCAAAAGCACAGCTTCTGTCCCACAACTCCTGCCAGGACAGGCTTGGACTAAAAATCCTATTTTGCCCTCCAAGCCCTATTTCAAAATAATGAGTCAATTTCCTTGATGGGGTAAAAAAGTATAGAAGCATCCTACCTGATACCATACTCTAAGATAACTTTTAGGTCAATGAATTCTATTAGAATGCAGGAAAACAAAATGGGTGATTAATTCTGACAGGTGAAAATGATTTTTTCCCAGTAGAGGTAAATTTTGATGTGAATTTTCTTAGGAAAAAAACAATATGTAAATGAAAACTTTCAGTTGTGAGCAGCATGCTCTGGAAATGGCGACCCAGCTTACGAAACCAAACAGGAGAGTTACAGATGTCCTTGGCTGCACTTCATGGGCTACCTGACACCTGGTCCCTGTTTTTTCCTGTCAAGAACCAGATTCATACCCAGCAGAAATCCACAGGACTCCTCCCCACTCGCACTCGCCACGGCTCAGCTACGCAAAAAGAAAGAAAAGCACTTCTAAGATGCTGGGGCGGGGGAGGCTTACCTTTGCTCTTCTTTCTGGAGTCTCTTGATCCTGGTTCCTGGCAGATGGTTTGCCTTTGTTGTGCACACTCGGGATGACCTACCACCACCACAGAAAGGGAAGAAGAAAGATGAGCAAGCTCAAGTGTCTTTTTCTAAATTGTTGTGATGGTGCACACCCATAATCCTAGCACCTTTGAGGCTGAGGCAGGGGGATCCCAAGCCTGGGCTACACAGTGAGCTCAAGGCCACCTTGGGAGACATAGTGTCTCAAAAGAAAGAGAAAGGTGATGGATGCCATTAATTCAGCACTCCAAAGGCGAAGACATGAGGAGATATTCAAGTTTGAGGACAGCCTGGTCTGCACAGCAAGTTGCTGGCCAACCAGGGCTACATCATACTGAGATCATATCTCAGGGAGACAGAGAGAGCCAGGGAGGGAGAGAAGGAGGGAGGGAAGGAAGGAGGGAGGGAGGGAAGGAAGGAGGGAGGGAGGGAAGGAAGGAGGGAGGGAGGGAGGGAGGGAGGGACTCTCCTCTCTTCCCATCTTCCTGATTAGTGTGGTGTGGGTGGCTTTTCTCACAGTGCAGTTCAGGTTGGTCTAGACCTTGCTATGTAGTCTAGGCTAGCCTCAAACTCATCATCTTCCCAGTTCAGGATAACAGGGGGGTGCTAGGAAGGTGGGAGCCATACACTGGGCTTTACATTCCTTTTGTCTATTTACTAGTCTGCGCTATTGCTCATGCCAGGCTTGGTACTGAGCAAGCTCCAGCCTTTCTTTTCTGTGTTTCCAGACAGTAAAGACTTAATAAACCTGGAGACTTCGTCTCAAAGTAAATATATGAAAAGTTAAATTCAAGGCAATCAGTAAAAATGGGTAAAGTAGAGAAAATATGCATTATAAAATCATGCCATCAGAACAAATAAATTAAAGATTTGTGTTTAAGATGACAACAAAGAAAGCTACAAAGTTAGACCACTGTCATTTAAATATCTCATTCTACAAAGCAAGTTTCAGTGGAGACTTAAGTGAATTGCTAGACTATAGGAACCCTTCTACACACTGTGTCAATATATGTCGCTATGATTGGTGTAATGAACAAGCTGACTAGCCAATAGCTGAACAGGATAGAGTTAGGCAGAAAGCCAAACTGGGAATGATGGGACGAGGAACGGCGAAGTGAGAAGAGACACCGGCCAGCAGCCAAGGAAGTAGGATGTGTACAAAAATGAGGTAACAAGCCATGAGCCACGTGGTAGCACACAGAATAATAGAAATGGGTTAATTTAGGTTAGAAGAGCAGGCTAAAAACAAGCCCGAGCTATTAGCCAGGCATTTACAAATAATATAAGCCTCTGTGTGGTAATCTGGAAGCAGCTTCCAGGATAAGAAAACACCTCCAACAAACCTCATATATTTGACCTCTGAACTTCCAGCTGAAATATGTTATTTAGCAGACTTTTATCTAACTATCACTGTTAGGAGAAGGATAAATTACAAATTTATTTCTACTATCCAATGAGAGAAAGAATTGGATGACATGTTATATTTATTTTTTATTGTATGAATGTTTTCCCTGCACATATATATCAGTAAGAGGGCATCAGATCCCCTGGAACAGGAGTTACAGGTAGCCGTGAGCCACTGTATGGACACAGGAATTGTACGTGGGTCCTATGCAACACCCAGTTCTCTTAACCACAGAGCCATCTTTCCAGCCCCCTGAAGTTCAGGTTTATAACAACAATTTTAATTCTTACTGATGCCAATAGCACAGCTTTCTAATTTTGTTTTGGATGATGGTGTTTTGAGACAGGACCTCAGTTGTTACTCCAGGGCCACCTAGAACTCTGTATAGCCCAGGCTGACCTCCAGTGTGTTGCTGAGCCACCATGCTCAGCTAAAGGTACACCCAGGAGCTGGCTTGTCCTCCTGGCTCTCCCTCTGCAGCAGCCACCTCTGGCATGTGGCTACTACTTCCCAAAAATGTCTCTTTGTAGTGTTAATGAGACATCTTGGGAAAATATAATATTGTTAGTGATTTTTTTTCTAGTCCTAGAGATTGAAGTCTGAGTCTCACCCATGTTAGGCACTCTACTGCTAAGCTAGACTCTGAACCACTAGTTATGGTTTGGAGACTCTTCAAATGGCCAGCAGAAATAATTATGGCATAAAACCTGATGGCTGTCATGTAGGTAGGAAAGTTTTTTTTTCTTCAGAAAGTTAAAGAAACTGCCTGTATCAAGACTATTAAAAACAGTACAAAATTTTCCACATTGATCTAAATGCAATTTAAGATGAAATTTTATTCATTTTTACTATGTTAAATGAATTCAGACTTAGTAAGATCTCAGAAATGTTTCCCTTTCATAAAACAACTTACTAAGTTCTTAGAAAGACTTATTTTTATTCACGGGTCTCTATGTGAGAGCATTCATTTCTATGTGTCCATGTGTATGCGTGTGTGCGCATGTCTGGGCTCTCAGAGGCTAGAAGAGGGTGTCAGATCCCATGGAGCTGGTGCTACAGGCAGTTGTGAGCTGCCGTGCATGGGTGCAAGGAGCCAAACGTGGGTCCTCTGCAGCTGCAAGTGCTCCCAACCTCTCTCCAGTTCCAGCAATAACTTAATGCATAGTGAGAGCCTTTGCGGCAGCACTGAGCTCTGTACTTTTGTCTTACATACACTAAAAACCTGCTGGAGTACAAGATCATAGGCTCATGGGTAGGTGATTCTTGCCAAAATCTAGAAACGAAACAATCGGGGTCTGCTTCCACCCATGACAAGACCAGGCAGAGATAAAAGGCATGCAGAAGTGTCATATGAGCAATGTCAGCTGCCTCTCCTAATGTCTATATTCTGAATATCGAAAAAATACTACTGCATATGCTAAGCACAGGCAAAGCTCATGTAACAGAGAAAACTGAATTTATATGGTTAACAGGGAGCTGTGCATGTATCAAAAGAAGGGCACTGTTCTACAGCCACATGATAAGGATGCGTAGTCAGGGCCCTGGAAGACAGAAAACAGCACATCACACTGCTTCCGGGGGAATTAGATGGTCTAGTACATAGCAGTATTCACTAAGTGCTTGGAGATGAATGAGGTTCAATTTTAATTTCAATTCTTAATGATACTTAAGGGGTGGCTGAGGAGATGGCTACAATTTCCAAAAGGCGTTTTTGTTGTTAAAGTGGCGTGGGGTACAGATATGAAAAAAATACACACAATGTGATTCTCAGGTGTGCTTAAGCTAATGTATGGTGTCATGACTCAATTTAGGCCAGCAAATCAAAATTGGGCCTAAAAAAACAGAGATTGAAGGGAAAAGCTAAACGTGTATTGAGTTAATATTTCTTCTACTAGTAAAACCAAGCAACAGTGAGAACGTGGGAATCCTGGGAGAGAAAGGCTAGCACACAGGTGAACAGATTACTCATGTGGTATAAATAGGAAGTAGACCTTACCCTGGGGGTGGATGACAGGCTCTGTACCACGAACACGACAGGGTTTCCTGCGTTCTTGATGGCCTCCACAGCTTCTGCATGGGAGGCATTCTGCAGGTCTATGCCAGACACCTAAAACACACAAGGCGGCGTTCTGATTAGAAAGGCACCAGGTTGTGGACAGGTTAGCTCAAGTTCACGTGTATCATCTGTGCGTGAGAAAAGCCAGAAACTAATGAGTTAGACCACAGCCAGGGATTAGAAACAACTACATATGAAATGTTCTACTTTTCCCCACTGGCATTAAGGAAAATAACGTTTCCACTTGGGGGGAGGGCAAAGAGGACAGTTACATTGTCACAATAGTCCCACTTTCATATAATGACCTAAACTGGGAGCTGGTAAGGTTCCATTCTAGTGAGGTCTCTACAATAGCACAGGATTGCAGGATGAATGCAAGGGTTCCCCTAGCAAATCCCACAGTGACAGACGAGAATGGTTGGCGGTGGGAAGCTGGGGACAAATGGAACTCTGATACATTCATGTAGCACTGGCACTCACACGTAAAAGTAATAAATAACGAGTAAATCATTAAGATTAGTCTCCCATAAAACCGAGCAAATGAGACACATGGATACAAGCGCACAATCAAGAACTTGCTGAAGGTTCTGGGGAAGCAGGTGTCCATCTGTTCTACACGCAGCATTATGCTAAATCCTTCAGTCGGCTGGGCTCTCCCCTCACAAGCTAGAGAAGTTCAAATAGTGTGTACACAGTATACAAACTAAGGTATCACAAGGGCATTCCATCAATCCAATTATACTAAACAAGAGGTTTGCCAAAGTGAGTCTTTTACTGATTCAAATGTTTCAAGTAAAACATTGTGTCTACTTCACTTACCTCAAGTATTTTATCTCCAGTTTTAAGAGCATTGGTTTTTCCTGCAGGACTATCTTCTAACACTTGTTTGATGAATATACCCTTGAGCTCCTCTCCATTCTTTAGGCGTTTTATAACCGTTTGTCCACCAACAATGCTGATTCCGAGAGACACATTAGGTTCTCTAAAAATCTCAACACTATAAAAGGGACAAACAAAACACACTCATGAATAAGGTAATTTAACTCTATTGTCACTGTAAGTGTTCAATTTATTACATAGCCCATGGCTCATGTTTTATTAAAATTTCCTAATGTACTCTAGAGATGTTATATAAACAATGCTAGCTCAAAAATGATAATACACTACCAAAATTTATGACACGGGAAAGTTTAAATTTTGAAAAGATAGATCTCTCAAGTAAGAACTGCTGAGATTCAGAGATGGGTTGGAGGAGACTTAAGGTGCCTCCCTCCGTCGTCACTGTACCATCAGTCAATTCATTCACATGCACAATGTTAGCAGGGACTCTGAGTAAACAACAAAGAGCGGAAGACTCAGTGAAGCACTA
This sequence comes from Mesocricetus auratus, assembly GCF_017639785.1. Classification (NCBI taxonomy): domain Eukaryota; kingdom Metazoa; phylum Chordata; class Mammalia; order Rodentia; family Cricetidae; genus Mesocricetus; species Mesocricetus auratus. The sequence continues at coordinate 41,185,643 of NW_024429197.1, forward strand.
TACATTTTAATCAAGCCTCGCTTCTCAGAGTAAAATAAACTTGCTATGAGTGGCTCACAATGCACTGCTTCCCCAGTGAGAGTCAAGTGTGAGGTTCTTTGTAGAAGGCCAACTTTATCCGCTTTTCAGGCAAGAGGTGTCTCTGCTTTCTGCATCCGCATCATTGCTTGTTGCTGTTATTTGAGACAGGGTCTCAGTATACAGCTATTCTGACCCTGGATCGGCATTCTTGCTGTTTCAGCTTCCCAGGAACTTCCCAGGAAAGCAGGCATATGCCTTCATGTCACCCATACACCCATATACAGACCCAAACAAATGTTTATATTTTATCCAATCACACTTTACAAAGGAGTATGAAATGAAATTTTTTCCTATATGCTTTGCTTTAACTACAGAAGCATGACTAGTAGTCAACTCAATTTGAAATTTACTCAGAAAATATGTCTTAAGAGTCATTCAGACAGTATTCAGAATTGCAAGATAATGATAGGTTGGAGGGTGTGGATTTAACACAGTTAAAAACAGAGAGAGGAGCTATTGAATAACCATAAAACACTGATGGCCTGACAAGTACTTCTACGTGCAACCACATGCAAGAGAAGATGAGCTCATTCTGTGAGCCAAAACCAGACACAAATGCATACTCTCCACCAGGAGCGAGACAAGTGGTTGGTGAGAGAAGCTCAACTACTGTTTCTAGACCTGTGGCTTCAGAGCAGCCAAGGCAGCACCACCTCACATGTAGCTGACACATGATAAAGTATGATGTCCATCAGTGGCTACTCTCAGAGGGACATTTGTAAGTTGCTTTCTCTGAGACAGCAGCATCAAAGAGTTTGTCGACACTGGCTAACAGTCTTTGGACAGGAGAAAAGGGGAATCAGCACAAAGTATATTACTTATTTCAAGTCTCAATTACTGTGTGACTAAGTGTCTTAGTCAGGGTTTCTATTGCTGTGATTAAACACCATGACTAAAAAAGGTTTATTTGGCTTAAACTTCCATATCGCTGTTCATGCCTAAAGGAAGTCAGGACCAGAACCCCAAAGAGGCAGGAACCTTGAGGCAGGAGCTGATGCAGAGGCCCTGGAGAGATGCTGCTTACTGACTTGCTCCTCCGAGTTTGCTCAGCCTGCTTTCTTACAGAATTCAGGACCACCAAGTCCAGGGATAGCCCCACCCACAATGGGTTGAGCCCTCCCCCATCAATTTTTCAATTAAGAAAATGCCCTACAGTTGGATCTTATAGAGATCAGTTGAGGTTCCCTCCTTTCAGATGATGCAAGCTTGCATCAAGCTGACACAAGACTATGCAGCAGACTAAATAAGATGAAGGAAAGAACAAGGATATGCTTGCACTAATGACAGTAACGGCACGCACTCACATTCTTGGTGGACCCCAGTGGCTGAAGTTTGGCGTTTCTTCCCCTTCACCTTCCTCTCTCTCGGGTAACTCACTGCAAGGGGAAACACAACACTTATAAGACACATTCTTATTCTTAAAAGTTCTTCGAAGCTTCAAAATTGCATGATCTATACACAAGTCATTAATTTTTAGCCTCTTCAAGTATTCTCATCAATGAATGGACAAAGCAAACATTCACTGCTTTAATAGTCAACACAGCAACCCCTCCACATAGTTACACCACAGAAAGAGGAAAACCTGGTAATACATGAGGCTCTTCTTTCAAAAGATTCCCTTTAATTCGTGCATTGTCATCAATATGTAACATCTTTCTGTTATCCTATAGAGTCTCACTCTGTAACCCAGGATGGCATCAAAGACACACCAATCCTCCTGCTCAGCCTCCAAGTACAAATACTACAGGTGTGAATGACTATGCCCGGCCTAAAACATGTTTCTGAAACCTTGTACTGACAGACCAGCTCAATCGACAGACCCACTACTTTATTTTTACCTCTCAGGTGCGGTCCATTTGCTGACCTGGATAAGAAGAATTGTAGAGTAACTAGTTAGTGCAGTGATTTGATTGCTGTTGGTCACGGTGTTTACCACAGCAACAGCAAGCGGACTAGAAACAAACCAGAACAAGCAGTCTTAAAAAATCCTTAGTTTTAGGGAAAAAAAAGAAATCCTTGGTATTTGTGAAAGTTTGCTTTGATTTTAGTTTCTTTTAGTTAAGGGATGTAATTCTTATGGTGACAGTGTAGATGGTTTCCATGGCTCATTTACACTGTCTTTATGTCTTTATAGGAGTTACATCCCCCATCACACCCAAAAGGTATCTGGGGAGAAGGGTGCTTTTTTACTTTACAGCTTATCGTCCCATCATCTAGGGAAGCAAAGACAGGAACTCAAGCAGAGACCACAGAAAATGATGCTAGTGCTTCAGAGCTCAGGATCCTCTACTTGTCTTATACAGCCAAAGGGCTGAGCCCTTCTATAACAATTGTCAATCAAGAAAATGCCCCACACGAATGTCCACAGGCCAGGGTCATTCAGCCGTGTTTCCCTCTTCTTTGGTGACTCAAGTTGACAAGTGAGGCTGACTATGACACTATTAGTTCTCATATCGTCACATTAGTTTCCACATCACAGTGGGGAGGAGGCAAGACAATGTCTAGCACATTTTAAAAAAATGGTTTTCTTTGATAGGGATGTAACACAGGGATTCTCCTATTGGAAAAGGCTCACTACATTGTCACTGCCTACCATCATTCTTCAAGGAGTTGGCATACACATACTATAATCAGATTATTTCATAGAAAACAAAGTCTGAAACTCGTGAAGGTTTGCATACCGAATAGTAAGTTTCAGAATTCCAGAAGGCTGTGTGCAACTGAAAAAATAAGTCACTTTACCATGACTGTATATACCATTCCTTCAGAATTAGAAGCCAACAGAGTAAATCAAATACTTTTATTGTACATACTGAGGTGTAATTTTGCACAAATATATTTAAAACATTGAGGAAATTTTAATTTCTTCTAATTGTTTTCATTAATATTTTCAAGTTACCATACACAGTAGTGGATTTCATAGTGATACTGTCACACACGTCAGTATACTTTGTTCTTACGTACCTCCCTGCCACCCTCTCTCGTCACCGTCTTAGTGATCTTACACACACACAAACAGCTCCTCGAGCAGTTTTCACCTCACTTACACTTTTAACCTGTTCTGGGTCCCTTCCCATCACTTTGAATCTCTACCTCCCTCCACAGTCATTCTCATTGTTTGATATCTGTGTGTGTGTGTGTGTGTGTGTGTGTGTGTGTGTGTGTGTGTGTGTGTTGCACACAATGAAATGTAGACAAACACATCAATCTAAACCCGAGCTCCATGTGAGAGAGAAAACGTGCAATACTCATCTTTTGAGTCCAGCTAATTTCACTTTGCACAAACTCTCTAGTGCATCTATTTTCCTGCAAATGTCATAACTTTGTTCTTCACGGCTGAACAAAATGCCTGGGCGTTAGTGTCGCATTCCACATACCAGTTCTGCTCGTGTTGGACACTTAGGCTAGCTCTGGAACTTAGCTGCCAGGAATAGTACAGCAATGAACATGGATGTTCTCAGGACATACGACATTACACTAGCTGCAACATACTGTAGTTCTGATTTTGTTTTGGCTGGAACCTCCATGCTGACTTCCACAGTTGCTGGACCAGGTTAAATTCCCACCACAGAGTACAAGGGTTCCTTTTTTCCCACATCCTCACCAGAATTTTGGTATTTTTCTTCATGACAGATGTGCTGACTGGATGAGACAGACTCTCAATGTAATTTTACTTTGAAATTTCCTCATGGTGAAGAATATTGAAGAATGTATTTTCAAGTGCTTATTGAATAGCCTATTTCTTCCATTGAGAAATATATATTCCATCTATTAGAATTTTTGGAGTTCTTTATAGACTCGAGATTCCTGTAGGACAAAGAGTTGGCAAAGCTGCCCTCCCAACTGGTTGCTGCCTCTTCCTTTTCTGTGCAGTATTATTTGCGAATTCTTAGGGTTTCACCTTTGCCATTGGAGCCCTTTTCATAAAGCCCTTCTGTATGCATACAGCTGGAAGAGTTCTATGAATGTTTTCACCGAGTAGCTTTAGACTTTCTAGCTCTACATCACGGTTTTTGATACATTGATAGATTTTGGTGTGGGGTGAAATGGGGATTGCATTTCTTTCTGTTACTTGTAGATACCTAGTTCCCTAGGGCCACTTGTTGAAGGGGCAGTCCAGATGAATGTATGTGTGCCACAATGTGTGTGAGGGTCAGGGGACAAGTTGTGGAAGCTGAGTCTCTACCTCCATCAGGTGGGTCATAGTATTGAACTCAGGTCCTTAGATTGGCAGGTACCTTTCACCTGTTGGGCCAACTTGTCAATGCATTTCCGATTTTAAAAAAGTTTCATTACATGTATTTGATGTGCAAGGAATTATATTTTCTGCTGATATCTTCATGCAAGTGTATATTATAAATTGAGCATATTCCCTTTATGCTTCTCTTCCCTACCTTACCCTTTCTTACCCACTATGGTTAGTCCCACTTGTTTCTCTACATAATTGGACTTCTACTTTCAAGTGATATATAGACTTGTAATTTGATGTATCAATATAAAATCCAGGAAACATACAAGAGAGAAAATATACATTAATTGTCTTTCTGGTTGTTCCTGATTCACTTAATAACTCTAGCTGCATCAAATTTCCTGCCAATGACACAACTTCACTATTCTTTACGGCCAGTAAGAGTTCTGTTGTATGTATTCACCACATTTTCCCCATCCATTTCTCTGCTGCTGGGTACCAAGGCTGACTCCACAACTTAGCTACTAGGAGCAGTGCAGCAGTAGACATGGGTACAAGTGTCTCAAAGTGTGCTGGCTTTGAGTCCGCTGTGCAAACACCCAAGACTGGTACAGTGGTGGAGATCATGTGGTACATTTTTTTAAGAAGTTGCCACCCTGATCTCCAAAGTGGCTGAACTAGTTCACCCTCCTGCCGGCAGTGAGTAAGGTTACCTTCCTTCAGATTCTCATCAGCATTGGTTCATTTTCCTTTGAAATTCTAAATACAGGTCTTTCACCTCAAGTTAATCTCCAGGCTCTGAAACCTTGCTTAATTTACTGTGATTTGATCCTACCATAATTTTAAAATGGAAACAGCAACAGCAACAACAAAATGCTACAATCGAATATTTTATTAAAAATACATCAAGGCTCCTGATGTCATGAAACAATCAATATATTGCCATTTCCATCACCGCCTCCTTTGAATTAAACATCCACATGGACAAGGCACTGCAACAACCTGTTCTATGTATTTTCTCCAGCTTTACTGACAGACTGGATTATACAATACATCTTTATATACATTTTTATTTAACCTGTAGAACTACCTACTTTACCATGAGAAAACAAAGGCAGGAGGGAAACTCTCTCAACCTCACGTAAGCATAAGCAAGAGAAGGAAGACATGAACAGTATCTATGGTAGTGTGGACCCCTATGAGTCTGACCATCTCCCCCATCCACACACTGTGGATACCTTTATGTCTTCAAGTATCAGGTAATGGCAGAAAGGCTAAAACCCAGTTTGTTCTGAAGGTGAGCTCTCACGTGACCTCAGAAAAATGGGGAGAATTAGGGTAAGTCTACCGGGGTTCCCTCTGCAGTATCCCTGGCCCCAGGGAAGTCCTGGCTTAAGACATCTCCACATTTGATGTGTATACAACCCTTTGACATGAGTCCCACTCCCAAAGGTAACAAGCTGCACTAATGTGAAAGCGAAGTGTACAGAACTCACAGCTTAGGCACATGTGAGTACAGACAACCTCTACAGAGGAAGAAACTCTAAATGCCATTTAGTATCAAGACCACCTTTCTGAAGAACCTGTGCTTACTCAGGAAGGCTCCCCAGTGGAGTATATAGTTACCTGTGGGCCTCATGCCTTCCTTGCCTTTTGTGATTGGGAAAAGAGCAAATACAGTTCACAGGAACTCCTCTGAACTCTGAAATGTAAACTTTCTCAGTCTCTGACGGCAAACCAAAACCAGCATTAAAATATGAGTCTGATCTCCTGAGACAAAGGGTAGCTGGAGCTTAAAGGTCCATGCCTGCCTCTGCCTCCGTGCTCATTTAAGGAGGAAAGGCCATGGTAGCAGAGTGCATCTTCCCTGGGTGAGGCTGGGAAAATTAAACAATACACACCCATGCCCACTCCTCTCTGGGCAAAAGAAATGGCCTTGACCTGTGTTTAGATCTCTTCCATTTCTTCAGTTAACAATTACAGATTAGAGAAAACACTCTACATATATCAGATTCAACTAGCAACACTAAGTACAAGACAAACTTAAAACAACCAAAGGTGCTTCACCAACAAGTGATTAGACCACATAAAGTATGTTCTCAATCCTTCCACTATGAGGTATGCCTCTAGGAAAAGAAACTAGTGATGACTTATTCCTATGCCTCCCTCTACATGCTGCCCCGCACCTGCATTTACATATTTATATGTACATGATATCATCATATATAATAAAATATAAGTAAGTGTGAGAGGTGTGTGCTGTGTGCACGCTCGTGCATGCATGTGTCCTCCTTGCCATGAATTATCTGCACAATAAACATTTACTAGCCTCTTTGCATGGCCAAGAGTCTCAAGTGTTCCTGCCATGTTCAACTTCTGACCTTTCTGTAACATTCTCAACTCATTGTTTAATTTGCACCTAACACAAAAACACAGGCAAACAAGGCTGCTCTGTGCTTAAGGAGCCCCATGAAAATGTTTCTCTTGGCCTTGTCTTTGGCCACTCTGTAGCTCCTGGTTTGTAATTTATCAACTTCTTTACCTTTTCTTCCCTCCCCTACCTCTCCTTCCTCTTTCCAGCCAGGCCTAGAGCATCCTGTGGAGCTCACATTCTTCTCACTGCTTGAGTTTCCCTGGATGGTCCTTCATCCATACTTGACCATGTTCTCAAAGACATGTCAGAGTTCACATTAATCCCAGATTGAAATATCCAAAGGATTCCATTCACTTTGTGGATTTAGAGATATTTCAATCCTCAGCGTCCACAAATAACCTGATAACTTTCCTGTTAAGCTGTGTGTAGGCCTATATCTTGTCAAAGAATTAATGTCCCATTATCTAGCTTCCTACTCTAGAAACACGAGTCTTATATAGAACCATGAGTCTTATAAACTGCTATTAGTCACTACTCCCTACAGATTCTCTGATGCTTAAGTTTACACATCCCTATTCTGTTAACAGAAACTCTAACATCTCATTCTCTATGCAAACACTGTATGCAATCCATTTTGCGAGTAAAAATACAAAATTTTATTTGTGGCCTAATTTCAAGAACTATGTGAACTTTTAATAGCAATTGTCTAATACAGACATAATAGTCATAATATCCTTCTGTATTTTCTAAATGTTACGTTAAAATTTCATATTTTTTTAGAAACAAAAGCCAAACCAGGAACCAATTATAGGGGTCAGGGAATACAGGGGAGGGTCTGCAGGGTGGGAAATGAGAATAAAGGACAAGGTGACATATGTAAGAAAATGACATAATGAAACATATTACTTTATATGACAACTTAATGATAATAAATAGCAAACACACTACACTGGATAAAGTAAGTTTTTCTTTAAAGAAAAAAAATGAACCTGTAGAGGAAGGACACCATACCATGCAGCATTCGCGTATCTTGAGGACACCATTCCCATGTGTGATGAAGGCTTGGAGACAACCCGGGCGCTGGGGAGTCGGTACAAAGGCAAATCTTCTTGCTCTCTTCTTTGGGCAACAGCTGGAAGATCGACGAGCATGCCAGGACCTTGGGTATCACTGGGCATCATCATGCCTGCAGAATCCAGATGACAGGAAATCAACACACAGTGATTCAACATGTTGTTAATGATGCCCACTGTAGGCGTGACTCTCCAGCTAGGACATGGCTGACATTAAAGCACACATGTGAAAGCCTTAGTGCCAGGCGGCACCACTGAAGGGGATGGGCTGCCCAGAGGAAGGCTGCCTTTCCAGGGTGTCCTCACTTCCATCAATACCATTGTGTTATCAAAAGAACTCCCTTATGTTTTCTAATCATGCTGCAAGGTCTTCCTTTCTCACCCCCGGTCATTCTGGTCATGGGTACCCTAGTATTTATTCATTTAAACGAGATGACTCCCGTGGAATAACAACTAAGTAAGAACTCTTACAACTGGAAAGGCTTAGTTTAGAAATTCAAGAATTCTTTTGTATCTGTTGACTTGTTGGAATTTGGAGATAACTGCAAGAAAGAAAAGGCATTATCAACTATATTTTGAAAGACAAAATTCAGGTTAAGGAACTGCTAATTGTTATTTTGTATATGTATGTGCAAGAGGGGGGTGCACACCTGCCACAGTGCATGTGTGGGTCAGAAGACAACCTTTAGCACTCCATTTTCTTACGTCATCGAACTTTGTAGCAAGTACCTTTACTGCCGAGCCGTCCCGCTGGCCCAATTTTGTATACCTGGCCACTAAAGTATACAAATTGCCATAATTTAAATGTTTATCTTTTTTAGGTCAAGTTCCTACTGCTATTTTAATTCACTTATGTGGGCGGGTATACATGAGCGCACACCGATGTGTGCATGGGGCATACTTGGGAAGGCAAAACAAGACATCGGCTGGCTGCCTCTACCTCTTCCAGCCTTACTGTCCTGTGACAGGGGCTCCCACAGAACCAGAAGCTCACTACTTCATGCCCAGCATTTTATATAGATGTTGGATATTTTAACTCAGGCTCTTGTGCTTGCAAAGCAGGCTTTGTCTCCTAGTGAGTCATCTCCCCAGCCCCTTATGTGAATTCTTATTCTTTTTATCCCCCTCAGATTCACAAAGAACTATTTGCCTCACCTCCCAAGTGCTGGGATTAAAGGTATGTGCCACGAAAGACTCTTTTAAAAAAGTTATATGTATGTGGATGAATATGAATGCCCCACAGAGGCTAGAAGATGGCATCAGAATTTCTGGAGCTAGAGTTATAGGGGGTTGTAAGTGACCCATTTGTGGTGGGTGCTGGTCCTCTGTAAGAGCAGTAAGCACTTTTAACCACTTATCCATATTTTAACCACTTATCCATATATCTTACCTTAATTAAATTTTAAGGGGTGTGTGTGTGTGTGTGTGTGTGTGTGTGTGTGTGTGTGTGTGTGTGTGTGTGTGTGTGTGTATGGGGTACATCTGGCAGTCAGCGGACAACTTTCAAGAGTGGGTTCTCTACTCCATCTTATGGAAGGTCTTTATGTTCCTGTAGCTGCATGAGCTTCCAGGCAATTCTCCTCTCTCTGCCTTCCACCTCAGTATAGGAATACTGGGATTGCAAAGGCATGTCAATGCGTCTGCCAAGCTTTGGCTTAAACTCAGGTTTTCAGAATTAAATGGCAAGTGCTTTCACCCAGTTAACCATAACTGCGTGTGCATGTGTCCCTCCTTTATTATCATCTACATTGCTTGTTTTGCACAAGTATTTGTATGTGTGCATGCATATGTGCATGTTCACATGTATGGATGCACTGTGGGTTCGTCTGTGGAGGCCTGGGGTTGATGCGGTGTTTGTCTTGATCACTCTCCACCTTCCTTACACAGGCTGGGTCTTCTTTCTGAACCTAGTGCTCACTGTTACAGTCAGTTTGGCTGCACAGCTTCTGAGGCCTCACTGTCTGTGTTTCCTAAGCTCTGGAATCAAAGGTGCTGTCACACCAACCTGGCTTTTGCTAGGTTCTGAGGATCATAACCTTGATCCGCATACTAGCACAGCACTTTACCTGGGAACCATTTCCCAAGCCCCAGCCTCTTATCCATAACGTTGGTTTCTATTTAGAAGGACTCATAACCTTGAGGCACATTAGTAAGAAAAAGAGTAACAGCTTCAGACTCCAACCGGAGGCAGACTCGTATAGGGCTTGGGACACAGCTCAGTTGGTAGAACGGCTGCCTGGCAAGCATCAAGCCCTGGCTTTCATCCCTAGCACCACATGAACCAGCTGTAGGGTGCATACCAATAACCCCAGCACTCAGGAAGGGAGGCAGGAGGATCAGGAGTTCACGGTAATTCTCTGCTCCATAGTTTGAGGCCACCTGGGCTACTTTCCAGAAAGCAGAGTAATTACAGACTGAAAAGCAGCATGGTTGAAGAGCTGACTATGAACAGTTCTGTGCAGAGTCAACAGGCGATGGGAAACCTAGCAAGGTCCAGCTGTGGGGAACTTTGCTATCCAGGGAGGAGCCTGACTTGCGTGCCGGGAGCTTTCCTTACGACCAGCAGGGCCACAGCCTCACCGGCCTATGAGCCATAAATTGAAACAGTGTCCCCCATGACATCTTCTCTGAAATTTGTATTCTTGAAGAAAATGTGAAAGACTATAAATTATGAGGGGTTAGCTGAAAGCTCACAAATACGTAAGGAGATGGAATGCTAGTTGCATACCAATAAATAATGCAGTATATATCGAGGCAATATGGAACATGATACAGATTTTCATCAAGATTATTATTAAGGGCCATGGCTTAGTGGGATGTTGCTTGTCACCAAGTCTGGAAACCTGTGTGCAATCCCTGGAAGCTGCATGACATGACAGAAAGTACCGCCTGTGGCTCCTCATGAACAAGCATGAGTGGGTACACACACAAATAAATGTGAAAAAGAATCGGTTAAAGTTATTTGTACACTTGCTTTCTCAGAGATTTCTTTGGAAGTTAAGCAAGACGGTATACCTTTTAAAAAGACTTGATGTGTTTTATTCACCATTGTAGAAAATGTGAGGAGGAGTTATAAGTGGTTGAGCCCTTACAGGCCGGTTGTGGCTTTCAAATGTTCCTTCACATGTGGAGCATCCACTACCTGCCAGAAACTGATGAGAATGAAGTGCACAAGCTAGCCAAGCTCCTCCTGCACACAGAGCTAGCATTCCAGTGGCGAGAGATGAAAGAGCACCTGGACTGATGCTCAGAAGCCTTACCTTCTAGAAAGAAAAGCAAGCAATCCGTGGTACAGAAAGACATGGTGATTTCGGACACGCAGCCAGGAACCAGGAGAGTGGTGGGGACACGGTTCAAGGAGACGGCATGAAGACGCAGCTTGATTTGAAAAGGATGGAACTCAACAAGCATTTTGATTTGTCACCCAAACTAAAAGCACCGCTGCTCAGCAACATGTCAAATAGAAAGATGGGAGCCAGAAGGAGGCGACCTTTGAAACCAAAATGCAACTGAAAAAAGCCTGCAACTGAAACTCCCCCTGTAGCCACACTTGACCTGTTGCCCGCCTGCCTGGCCTGCCTGCCTAGCTCTGCCTTGCGGGCCCTAATATCCTCACTGTGCAGCAGAACCTTAAAGAGACAACAGGAAACCAATGTCAACCCTATCTCACATTGTGAACTAGGCTGTTAGGGCCAGGGTCCAAATATTTTCCCATTTTTCTCTATGTCACACCCTAGTCTTCCGGTAGGCTATGCCAGTCCCGATTTCCTCAGCCTCCTGGGTTTCTTGTATTTAATGGAGACATTAATTCCAGAATCAGGACTGCTTTTCATGTCTGCTCTGCAATCCAACATAGGGACCTCCCCTCTGTTGGGGAATATTATTTTAAGGTGTGTGACTTTTGTTTAACTCTGTGAAGCTGGGATTCTTTACCTGTCTAAATCACCTGATGGTCCTCATAAAGAGCTAAACGGCTAATAGCAAGGCAGGAACAAGGAGAGGCGGGGCTGGCAGGCAGAGTATAACTAGAAGGAGGAAGAGAGGCACAAGAGATCCAGGAGAGGAGGACATCAGGGGCCAGCCACCCAGCCACCCACGGAGTAAGAAGGAAAGTAAGATACAGAAATAAGAAAGATAACAGTTGAGAGGGAAAAGGTAAGTGGGATAACAAGTAAAGCTGACAAAAAACAAGCCAAGCTAAGGCTGGGCATTCATAACTAAGAATAAGCATCCGTGAATTTATCTGGGAGCTGGGTGGTAGGTCCCTCAAAAAACAAAAGAGTAAAAGCATCCACAATACTCCTCCATTTTCCTAAAATGCGTAAGACAGTTCAGAATGCCACCTGTGTTCTCCTCTTGTTTGCTCAATAAAAGAATAACAAGGCAGGCTGAGGAGGCTGTGGCCCACCAAGAGGCCTGCACCCACACTACTTACCATTAGTGTATTCATCACTAGAGTACATCTAGGACCCAATATACACTCTCAGCCAGTCTGTCCTCATGTTTGTGAGAACATGAGGCACTTTACACCAATGCCTTCCTTGAATCTGTGTCTTTATCATGTTTAAAGGCTTGACTCCCCAGAAAACTAGAACTAACCCGAGTCACAGACTGCACGACCTTTTCCTATGAACACCACCCACACCTCACCTTCAACAACCTGCCTAGGAAACGGCCACTCTATTGCTTTCCATCTAGTATGGAGACTGTAGAGACAGTTAATCATGTGGCAGTACAGCAGAGATGGGGCAAACAGAATTATCCCACGCAGTGCCTTTCCTGTCAACTGAGCCACCTTTACTGACAACTGCTGGGACTTCATATCTGGGTGCCCGGCAGCTCGAGGTGTTGCCTGTGCACCTCAGCTCAAAGGGTGGGAAAGCTGAGGTGGAGCAAGGACCCAGGCAGCGGCTGTAAGTGCATCGAACTGTCTACTTGCCAAGCAATTTCCCACACAGTCGCTGCTCTGCTGTACAAATTCATGCAGGTTCGTTACAACTTCTCTCGCCTGCTGCACAGGCCCTCTGCCCACTGCCACCTCTCTGGCCCTTTGCCAGCACACAAATGCCCATTTCTCACCTCTCACAGTGTTCGTCACATACTTTATAGAGCTGTTCTCCATGTACACCCAGAACCTGCCAGTCCATGAAACAAAGCATGTCCTGGAGCCCTACACAGTTGTTGGACAAAGGCTGCAATGGGCGCAAAGGTTATAAAAACAGGGAGGGTGAAAAAGGCCCCTGGAAGTTAATGCTTATAGAAGAGGAATGGGGGAAATTTTCCAAACCCTTATAGCTGGTGAGGTGCAAGAAGGGAATGTACAGAGAAAAAGCAGGGAGAGCCTGAGCAGAGAAAAATGGGTGGTTGCTTAACTCAGCAACAGAAACAATTGGATGTACTGAAGAAACAGACAAGCAGCATGTTGCCTTCTCACTTGACAAATACTACTTCTATACACACTGTGGTAACAGCCAGTGACAAGCCTCGCCCCTCAGGAACTCAGCTTACAGTAAGAGACTGGTCCGAAAATGGGCGCAGAGGAGAGAAATCCCTCTGGAGTGGGCAGCAAGATGGAAACAGAGCTGTTTCTTTCCTAGCATCTTGGAATATCGATACATTATTGTGATGCCCATTTGGAATTCATCTTCTTATCTTTCATTATGAATCATGCTCACTGACAAGTTTGCTTTTCATGGAGAACGAGGGTAAGTTAAACAACATTTGTTGGTATGCCTTTTGTTGCTGTTTATGTTGGTGTGGAAACCACCATGGGTTCTACTACTACTACTGAGTCACATCTGGAGCCCAAAGTCACTATTTCCGGTTAACCACAGGATTGTGAATAGCTCATTATACATAGGTTATCAATAAATACTTGTCCTATAAATCTAAGAAGGTTTGTTATAGATGGAGTGCACAGTGAGCTACAGATTTGAACGGGGTTCCAAGACTCTCAGATCTAATCTGACTTTACGGCTGAGGAAAGAGGGCCTTGGAGAAGCTGTGGGCAGATCAGTAGCTTAGGACAGAGGAGCCTGGTATTCAGATAGGGCCTGCTGTTTGCTGAGCAAAGATCTCAAGAGAAAAATGCAAATAAGAATGGGATCAGCTCAGTACACAGGCTGCTGGGATATGTACCAGCTCACATCAATATCTTCTTAGGCCAGCATGGTGAGCACCAATCTAGGTACGCCTGTCACAGCACACTCTAATGAATGTGCTTATGAATGGTTCCTGAGCGAGGATAAGTCCAAGATACATAACTTTAGCAACAATTCCCAAATAATATTGTCAAGAATAACTACCTTAGGGCCTTGCAAAGTTGAATGGTATTCCCCCAACTCCTCTCTGAGAATCTGTAGATAATGATTTATAGGGGAGGAATGTCATTTTCTTCAGGAATGTAGCCACCGACAAGTTGTCCATGCTCCTATAAATAGTGGCCCACCCATGTTTCTGTAAGAAACCCTAATGAATCTCAATGGGTCACTGGGGAAAAATACATCATGAAAATAGAAAGGGGACAGTTGGAAAGAGGAAGAGGATCAATAGGAATGAGAGTGGGACAGGACAGCAATGCAGGTGAATGACTAAAATACATTATACATCCATTTTAAAATATAATATACCCAGTATATTTAATTAACATATGGTAATAAAAATCAAGAATAAGGTATAGAGCCTTTGAAATGAAGACCCCAAACCTGTGGGGAAAGTTTGTTTTCATGCACAGTCATGCAGAAATATAGTTGAAGGATTTGATCTAATGGTAATAAACTAGACAGGATTGGGAGGGAGGGAGGGAGGGAGGGAGGGAGGGAGGGAGGGAGGGAGGGAGGGAGGGAAGGAGGGAGGGGGAGGGAGGGGGAGGGAGGGGGAGGGAGGGAGGGAGGGAGGGAGGGGGAGGGAGGGGGAGGGAGGGAGGGAGGAATGGAAGAATAATATGGCTCCAAGCAGTGTCAAGACACCTATAACAACAGAGACCAGGCCAGTGTGGTCTGTTCATTCTTGTCATACACCATGAACAAGTAATTACTCATCAATCAAAGAAGCACAGAAATGGGGTGAACTTTCAGAAGTAGACTTCCTATAGGTTGAGAAGGATAAAAGCTCTATTTTCCTCCCAGCTATGAGTCTGAAAAGGTACACACACTCATCTTATCACAGGGTTTTATCTAACCAGCATCATCACTGCACAGCTCTCTCTGACTGCTCCATTCTGTAGATGCCACCGAACACACTCATAACCTCACACCACACTGTCACCCCTTTCTGAAGCTGTCTCCCCTACGTGTCTGATACGTGAAATGTCATCGCAGTGGGCTTCTCCCCAAGCAAAGTCTAACAGTGAAAGACAGCACAGATCCTGAACAGCTCTGAGTCCTGGGGTGAGGACAGAACAGTCTCACCCACAATCTCAACAGTGGAACAACAGCCAGTATTTCACTGTTGGATCAATTAAAAAAATCTTTTAAAGTCGAGCCTTCAAAAGAATATGAAAGTGGCTATTCCAGAGTGGCAAAGCGAGGGATAATACTTCAGAACTCTCTAATGGAACCTAAGTTATTAATGTACTAGAATCAACTATAGTTTATGGTGAAGAAAATGCTTCATAAATGTTTAAGATGTGCACCTCTTTATCAATATTTAACAGCCCCATCCCATGAGCTAGCAATCCCACTTAATAGCATTGGAGACGTTAGCATATATCAGTAGAGACATGGCTGATGTAAGGGAGTAGCCTCCCTTCCAATCTGTGCTGTGATGCAAAGCAGATGCGGCAGAGAGTATGCAGCCTTCTCAGTGCACAGAAATTGAAAGATAAAGTCGAAATCTCAGCCAAAAGAGATAAACGGTTTTAAAATCAAAAAACATAATGAGGACATGGAAGGGATTGGAGGCGGAAAAAAAAGGGGGGGGGGAAATGATGCAATTATGTCTTAATTTCAAGAAATTAAAAACAGCATGAACGTAAATGTGACAGTATAATACACTGTATATACAGCAAAGCACAAGGACTGCAAATAATCTAACGTGTGTGCATTAGAAACGAGGCCCACAAACCTAAGTCCAGGCTGTTGCTCGTCAGCGAATGAAGATGTTGCGCGTCATCAAATCTGCTGTGCTGGCCATTTCCTTCCGAGGACGGCAGGGGTGGCAGGGGATCAAGGCCAAACGTCTCTTTCATCTGAAAAGGAAGAAAACCAGAAATTCAGCGTGATAAGAAGCAATGAAAACCCTATGTTGTTCAAACCAGACGATACTGAGCTACAGGCTGCTGGACACACCACACTCACCCCGGGGGTTACTCTGTCATGAGCTGTCACGAGCGCTGCATGAACCCAGACAGGGACACCTGGAAGTTTACTTAGTAAGAGTTTCCTAAGTATCAACAAATGGATATAAATGAGCATATTCCAGAGCAGACAAAAGACCTGGCCCTCAATCGAGTGGTGATATACAGCATCCTAGATGTTCTGACACAATGTCCTCATTGCTGTCTCTCAGCCTTTGCCCTGCTTCCCTAGCACTCCTGTCCCGCTGCTATACTCATTGTTTTTCAGACAGAGTCTCACTGAGCAGCCCAGGCTGGCCTTGAACTCTCTCTCTCTCTCTCTCTCTCAGCCTTCCAACAGCTGGATTATAGGCACACAGCAGATGCCTGTCATGTGGATTGGCCCAAACAGAATTTACAGGTTGACCAGCACTGATGATGACTTACTGCCCTTTCCTCCTGTCTTCCCTTTATAGCATGCCTTTTACATTTTTCTTTTTTAAGTTATCCTCTGTTGGAATGTTAAAACACTTGTGCCTTCCTAAAGTCTTATATTAAATCAAACTGTTCAAGAATTTATATATTGCAATACAGACTTTAAACTGCAGCACAGCAGGGACGGAAGGATCGCTTTGACCTTCCAGCTGTTTCTTATGAGAAGACAGAATCGAAATCCCTTCGTGAAAGACTTCCTTCCTGAAACCTTAAGCCTCTCCCTAACACTAAGTCATACTCCCACAACTTATTATTTCTTGGCAATTCCGTATCTGAGTACCTGACTCGATAGCTTCTTTGGGTCCTCCCTTATGGGGCTCCCATGCTATATAAACCTGTGAAGTAAATATGTTTGCTTTTCTCTTGTTGATCTATCTTAATGCAATTTAATTTTAGGGCTATGAAAGGATGGAAACAGGATTTGTCTGCCTCCATAGCTCCCAAATAGAGATGTGAGGAGGCAGGCCTCCAGCAAGGTGATCAGGTCATGACAGCCAAGACATTATGAAAGAAATCAGTGATCTGAAAGAAAAGGCCAAATGAGAGATTTCTAGATAATCCCTTATAGAAACTTCCGCTTAGGAATTCTAAATCGAGACCTTTCCAAGCATCCTGACACCCAGGCTTTAGACCTCTCAGCCTCCAGAGGGTAACACATGAATTTCTAATGTTAACAAAGCCACCACAGTAAATGCTATGCTTGTTATAGCAGCTCACAGTCATAGATATACAACATAATTGTCATAAATTTCTATGAGCATGAATTAAAGGTTTATGCTCACTGCAAAAGTATATTTAACTAATTTAAGAGAATAGCTTTTTTTTTAATGTTTGGTTTTACTTTTTGCATTCAGAGTCCAGCACTATAAGACTGGTTAGCCTCAATTTGTGATCCCCCTGCCTCCAACTCCTGACTGCTAGAATTACAAAACTGCACCACCATGCAGAGTACTACTGGTTTTTATTGTTGGAGATTTTGATGTTTCAAAATAAAAATAGGAAGTTTAAATTTTCCACTTTCTATAGAACTGTAACAGTCAGACTTCAGTGGTAGAGAAGGCATGCTGATGAACTGTTAGGCTAAATCCTGTCAGCTTTCCCAAACAAAACAAATTATGGTCACAGAGAAGGACATAACATCAGCTACCCAGTAGAGTCGACAATGCATCATGCAACTCAAATATTACATGGGGTGAGCAGTAAGCACAGTGTGACTACCTGTCTGACTGGACTTCTCAGAGAAGGGAAAGGAGGAAATAGAAGGCAGTACTTAAAAAAGGAAAACATTTTGCAATATTTTGGGTTGATAGGGATATTTCATACTGTCAGTGGCAATTCTGTTAATAGTAATTGGAAAGCAAGAAAAATCACCTCAAATGTGGATTTCAGTAAAGCAGACTTGAATTTTATTAATTATTTTATTTTATGTGTTTGGGTGTTGGCCTGCATGTTTATCTGTGTCCCTTGGTGTCTGCCTGGTAGGTACTGAGAATGAACACAGGTCCTGCAG
Source organism: Mesocricetus auratus (assembly GCF_017639785.1). NCBI lineage: Eukaryota > Metazoa > Chordata > Mammalia > Rodentia > Cricetidae > Mesocricetus > Mesocricetus auratus. The sequence continues at coordinate 41,203,640 of NW_024429197.1, forward strand.
AAGAGCAACCAGTAGTCTTAGCTGCTGAACTATCTCTCCAACCCTCAGTAAAGCAAATCTGAATAGTTAAATCTTCAGAAAATTGAATTTGGGTTTTTGTTTTATAAATAGACAAAAAAAATGAATATATTGTCAGTCTGGTAAAGAATTCTGAAGCCAAACAAACAAAAAACAACCCTCCAACAAAAAACACAAGACCTTTAAAAAGCGGGCAGCTGGTTACAATGTAGGTTTTCCACGGAACATATTGGATCAATGAGCACATAAAAAGATGCTAAACGCTACTAATCACTAATTAACGAAACTCAAATCAAAGTCATAATGAATTACATGTGGTGGTGCATCTATGTAATCTCAGCTCTACATCCCAACACTCAAAGAAGTCTAAGGCAAGAGAATCTAGAACTCATAGCCAGCCAGAGTGCTTTTTAAACCTGAAATGTCGCAACAGGGTATTTTAAGTGTGTGTGGTGACAGTCTGAAGACTGTGAAACCTTAAGGAGGCAGGACCTTGGCTGACAGCAGCTGGTCACTAGGGAGGAGCCTCTGAGGGCTCCAGTCACCTCTGGTTCCAGCCTGTGTTTTCTGTTACCTATTCACACTACCACTGAATAAGCCTCCCCCACACATTCCCTGCCAACAAGAACTGTTCCCACCATCATGCCTACCCGGCTATGCTACAATAAACGGGTAGAAATCACTCCAAAACCCTGAGCCAAACTAACCCTCTCTCCTTTAGATTTTCTGTTAGGTGTCTATCCTCTCCTCTCCCAACAAAAAGACAACTAACTAACCCACTGGGTTATTGGCAAGACACCATCTCAAATCACACAGTAAGCCACACTTGCTACTTACAAACACAAATTTTAAAAACTCAGGTCAACCAGCATTAACAAGGGTGCCAAGAATCAGGACACTTTGAACATTTCATGGTACAACTGTTCCTATAAAAACTAATCCTGACGCATCCAATGACATCAACATGAGGTCACAACCAGAGGATGAAGAACTCAGGCCCATGCTTGCCCTAAGGTTCTTCTCAAGGTCTTTCTTTTCTGTTGGTTTGTAAGTCAGGGTCTCACTCAGTAATCATGCCAAATTTACTATGCGGTAAAGGCTGATCCTGAACTCCGGACCCTCCTGCCTCTACCTCCCAAATGATGGGATTGCAAGCACCTGGCTCTATATATCCCACCATGATCAGCTATTCCCAACACATGGCTAAGGGCCACTTCCATTCACACCCATGCTTTACATGCCCCACAAGCATGCAGATTTCATTTACAATGTTTAGCATTCGTTAGCTCTGCAATAATTCAGACAGGGTACTTCCCACAGAATACTTGCCTAATAAGTATTTCCACTAATAAGCTGAGCCAACTCCTGCTGTAGGACTTCAAGACCAGGAACTTTATACTCTATAGACTAATCGTAATTTCTCTCAAAAACCTGCGCTGGAGTCCTTGAAAATGCTTACTGGTCACTGTGACCTGTGCATTCCCATAGTAATGCTGTCATTCTCAAATAAACAAGAGGATCCTTTGGGATTTCCAATTGTGATTTAGGCGGGCAACCTAACAGAACTGAAAACAAGACTTGAACAGGTATTTCTGCACCAATATCTATAGCAACATTATCCATGAATAAAAGTAGAGGTCTGGAGACATGGCTCTTTTGAGGGCTATACTGATCAGCCGAGGCTTTCCCTGGGGCCCTGATGTATAGAGAAGAAAGTTCCTTCTCTAAAACCAAGAATATGACTTGGCAAAGCTAGTAATGGTCTGAGGCCAGGGACTTGGGGGAACTATGGCTTCAGATCCCAAGAACCCAATCAACCTACCATATTTGGCTCTGGTTATCAGTCCCAAAATTGCTGTGTGCTCAATTTATAACGCTCTTGAGATGCACTGTGTTGCCCTTATGCAACACTGTTTAATTAGCTTCCTACTGACTTGATGGCAAACTGATTTCTCTGTCCCATGTCTCACCTAGAAATAGTATGTACAGTGCCATACTTAGTAATAAGCCAGTTTGGCCTAAGATACAGTTTGTACAAGACCTCCCAGCTTGTATGAGAAGTTCCAGACTTTCTATCTTCTCTACCTTCTGTTATTATCTTCTGATCCTGTGGTCCTCTCTCTCAGGACCCTGTCACTGAAGAACCATCTGCTGGTCCCGGCCATGGCTTGGTAGCTCAAGGCACTCACAGCTCTTATAGAGGACCCGAGTTCAGTACCCAACACATATGTGGAAAGTCAAATGTGGCACATGTGAGAACATTCTCTGAAACTATGAGTTGTTACAAAGACAACTTTAGCCTAAAGATATCACATAATTTGAAGATGCAAAAAGAAGCACTTCTTAGTTAGAACTTTCCTCACATGACTGAAAGCAGCAGCTTCAGCTGTCCAGTGCACTTGCTTATGAGCTCAGAACCTGAGAGCCAGGGACAACAGAGGCAAGTTGATTTCCAGACTGAGGACAGCTTGATCTACACAGTAAAACCTTGCCTCAAAAAAATGCAAAGGTAGGGGCTGGAGAGATAGCTCAGCAGTTAAGAACACTGACTGGGTTCAGTTCCCAGCACCCACATGGCAGCTAACAACTGTCTGTAACTCCAAGATCAGACAAACATGCAGGCAAAACATGCATCGGTGCACAGACAATAAAAATAAATTTAATTTTAAAAATACCCTGTCTGTTAAAAAAAAAAAAAAGCAAAGGTGAGGGGTGGGGGTGGGGGGAGCTGACAAGAAGGCTTGTGGAAAACAAGTTGTCCCACATCTAGCCAGCTGGGCCTACTCCCAGAAATAACAGTCAGCCTAACATGCACGCCTACACGCCTGAAGACACAGCACCTGTGACACCCAAAGAAATAAGCACTGCCACATCTCACGATTGGCCCCTAAAAGTTCATTTGTGTTTCCTAAACAAACCTATTTGTTCTACCCACAGAAACCTTCTCTTGTTCTCTGCAATTGTCTTCTCTCACTTTAAATGATATTCTCCTAGGTCTGACCTGAAAGGGGCAGAAGAAAAGATTTCCCACTGAGACATGCAGGGTGAATTATTCTGCCTTAATGAGGATGTCTGACATACACTGCAACATGAATGAACCTTGAAGAGCTTATGCTGTCTGACATACACTGCAATATGAATGAACCTTGAAGAGCTTATGCTAAGTAAAATAAGCCAGACATATAACAATGATGCTCACAGCTTCCCTTCTATGAAGTAGTCAATTCTTAAGCAGAAGGAAGAATGTCTTCTAGTGCCAGGCAACGACAGGCAAGGGGCAAGGGGCAAGGGGCAAAAGGAGGGCATTTCTTGTTCAGTGGTCTCTCAGGGTTTCTGTGTAGGAAAATGGGGTCCTGGAATGGACAGAGATGGTGGCCACACAAGAGTGTAACTGCATTTAATGCCCCGAAAGTATCTAGTACAGACATTAACACAATTAACACAATTGGGGAGGGGTGGAGATCCAGAAACTTTCATGGTTCACCTTTTAACTAAAATAAGAATCTGTAGGTGGTGGAGATTAGACATTTGAACTTCTTGGGTATTATTTGTATATCACAATTATAGCCTTACAAAGACAGAAGCAGTAATGGTCCTCTACACTCTTGAGGGCAGTCCCTAAATAGGTGCTGGGAACTACATGCCCATACATATATATAACTATATGAATACAGCTTTAAATCCTCCCAGGGATTATAATGTATACGTTTAATACCTTAGTTCAATCCTAAATTAGAAATTTACAAGTACCAGAATTACACAGGTAAGAAATTCCATTATGTGACTTCATATAACACAATATAGGCCTCTAAAAATACTGTACAAAGTATTTTTATTTTTATGTGAAGTATCTATAAATTTCAGGATATACAAGTACATATGAGACAAACAAATTCTGGTTTGGGACTTAGTTCTCACTCCTAACATATTCCATTGCATAATGCGAATCCTCCAAAAATCTATACCACTTCTGGAACTAAGTGTTTCGAGTCAGGAACACTCAACCTAAACTGGATCATGGGTTTCATGACTAAGTTATGGTTTCCTGAGGACCATCAGTACTGAGAAGCAAATAAAGACCCAAGCCTACCCGGTCATCACTGAAGAAGGGGATTAATGCCAAGTAAAAAGATGTAATAATTTGAAGAAAATCAAGTGATAGTTGTTTAGAATGTATTTGAGCTGACACAATCTTCATCAATATATCCTGTAACATTAAATCATACAATTCAGTGTGAGAAGAAAAATTTAACATCTTCAAGATTTTGAAACACAAATGGTTAAGTGTAAACACTATGAACACCTTGTTTGGCTATTTTAATCCACAGCTTTAACAGCTTAGTCATGAAAATGGACCAGTTCTTTGGGCTGAATTTTATTTGGAGGTCTAAGTTACTCTTTCTATATAAGAAAGAATGACTGAATTAGTGAGGCAAACCGGATGGAAGTCAGGCCCTGTGCTGGTTTCAATGAGGACGTCCCAGCAGCACAGCTGGTTGAATATTTGACCCCTTTTTTGGTAGTGCTGCTCAGTTAGGGTTAGGACATATGGCCTTGCTGGGGGAGAGCTTTGAGATTTCAATGCCAGGTGCCGTTCCCAGTGTACTCTCTCTCTTCAAGTCTAAGATCTAAGCCCTCAGCTCTCTAGTCAGGTGGGCCTGGCTGAGTGTGACACAAAGAACAGTACAACAAGCGGTTAAGTATTTCTGCTTCAGTTCTGGCTTGAGTTCCTGCCTCGACTTCTCTCAACGATGGACTGTGACTTGGAAGTATAAGCTGAAGCAAACCTTTCCTGCCCTATGCTGATTTTAGCCAGTGTGTTTCATCACAGCAGCCAAAAGCAAACTAACAAGTACAAATAAAAGAACTGCTGTATCTCAAACGAGCTGGATAAAAATGCAGATTATGTATTTGGGAAAGTGTTGAATGATCTGAAAGGGATTGTTGTGAACAGAGATGTGGGCACTAAATATGCACTGAAATAATTTGAATGAGATTATAACTAAAGGCACATATATGCAAAAATTAGCCTGATAAAACTTTAAGATATGAATGTTTGACTAGATGTAGTGAGTAAATATTCTGAATATCTATTTTTATATTTCACCTCTCACCTTAAAGTCTAAGTAGCAAACTGGAAACTGGACCAGTATTTCAAATTGTCTTTTATTTAGATAAATACAAACTTTTTTTTATGGGAAAAAGCAGCCACAGCAAGAAAGTGTGCACATGTTCAGCAGTCTATGTAAGTGAATATTCAGTGTGAAACTGAGCACTTAGGATGCAGGGAAGGGCTGGCAAAGAGTGAAAGCCATTGCCATTGGAGTACACCAGGCAATTCTGTGTCACTACTTCCCATATCCAAGATCATTTACAAATTGAAAACATCTGTTCCCTGGTAGGCTGCCCAGAACCTTCTGCTGGGGGGAATCTTGAGGCTTCATCAATACAACTTGGATAGCACCTTGCCCAGCAGAGGAACCCACAGAATTTGCAGTAGTGAAAGAGATGAAATGTCCAAGGATGGCAAGGGAGAAGACCCAACCTCTACTTGCTTTACTCATCACAGAGAAAGGGATCAGACTAAGCTCAGGGAGTAGGGCCTGTGTGTGAGCACAGCACCAGCATACCTTATAGGATACCCTCCAGGGCAGGCAAAGAGCACATGCTCAGCTTGCAGAGGATCCTGGTTTGATTCAGAGTCCACATGGCAGCTCACAAGCATCTGTAACTCTGTTCCAGAGGATCTGATACCCTGTTCTAGCCTCTCCAGGTACCATTCATGGACACAGTGTACATACACACATGCAGGAAAAATATCTATACACGTACTAAAACTAAAACCAGACTTAAATAAATAGAAACACCAACCAAAGTAACTATCTTTTCATTTGTCTGAAAATTAATTCAAGCCAGAATTAACTAATTAATTAATTTAAGAAAACATTAAAAATTCGACAGGCAACTAATTAAGTATAATTTTATTTTAAATCAAGTTTACTGGTAATTTAATAGTAAGGATAAATGTATGAAAAGGTAATGCTTCCTGCCAAGTTGGAAATAGGCAGAGTCTCAAATCTGAGCATAATTTTCTGGCATTCACTACTGATGCATCACATGTAAGCAGAGAGAATGCTGTGAACAGCAAAGATCTAAACAATAATATACTCTGTGTTTACCCGAACAAACATACTTTATAAGAAACACATAGCCCCGTTTTCCTAAGGGAATTTAAAAGAAAATCTTAATGACTAAAAGAACTCTTTATTGAACTGAGAAATTAGAAGAAAAATGTCACACACACACAAAACATAGGAAAAAACACTCAACCAGGAAGTTAACCACAGATGTGATATGGGATGACCTCATGCGCACAGCTACACTGCTGGCCGTGCATCTTGTAAGCCATCCTAACGGTGAAGAGCCTGTTTCGTTTCTGCTTTATCTGGGGAAGTAATGTGAGGGAGGGAGGGCCAGAGCGGGGAGGAGACAGAGGCTGTGCAGCAAGGCCATACCATGTCTGCAGTGCTGTAGCTATACTGCTGCATCTCCTGGGAATATTCGCTCCTCATGGACTCTGCATCGGGACACTCGGGTGCTTCCCCTCCGGAGAGGGTGGCAGACAGCCACTGTGTGTCAACCTGGAGCTCCTGTCTCGAAGGTGCATGTGTGGCCTCCTGAATGTGTGGTGCTGGGTGGAACTCCATGGCCCGGAGGTGATCTTGATAGAGTTCATATTCCTCATCAACAAGCATCTCTCTTTCCTCACCCCCTCCCTCCAGGTGAGGGCTCAGAAATTCATGCATTTCCCAGGCTTCTGAGTTGATGTCCTTTTCTTTTTGTTGGAACTGTAAAGATTTTCCCAAATCTAGAAATGGTTCGTCCACAAGTTCTTCAAGATATGGCTCATCTCTAAATTCCTATAAATAAAAGTTTTTTTAAAAAAATGTTAAGTTCCACTTGTCTTAAAGCCGCACTTTACACCTCAACCCCAAAAAGTGCCAACCTAACTGCAGTGCACAGCCTTAGTCAAGGCATGATCAGAGTCAACTGCTCTTCGGCACCACCAAACGAGAAGCCGCAGCCCATTATGCACAGCCCAGAAACTGGACATGGAATAAAGAGGCAGAAGCCCCTAACTACCTAATAAATCAACACCACCATGAGGGATTTTGTTAAAGTGCTACACCAAATATGCAACTTGTCCCTAACACAAAACGTACTTCATGCTTAAGGCAGCAAAGACTGAAAAGCTCAATGTGGTCAAGTCTGAATGACTCAAAAGAAGTCAACGATATCTGAATGTTCAAAACACATTCTCTTATTTTTTGTAGGATAGGCGATTGAATCTAAGGCCTTGCACATGCCAGGTAACATTCTTCTGCTGAGCTATACCTCTAGCTCTTAAAAAATAAACAAACAAACAAAAAAACACCCTTCATAAAGACATAGCTATATGCCTCAAGCACTTTGTATAATTTGTTTTTAATAAGTCATGTAGTAGAAACAAGATTTTCACGACACTGAGACTATGATAAAGAGGAATGACTACAGCGTGGTTTTTGCTGAGCCTCTGCCCTAACTCTGGGGAGTCTGTGACTGTTGAGTACAGAGGCCTAAGTCCCTGCAGATCAACACTCCTCCCTATTGTAAACCCCACCCATTAAACAGTACCTAGTGTAAATTCTGACAATCAAGTGCCCCTCTGCTTTCTTCTTACAACTCAACACCATATGGTGACAATTCATATTGAAAGAGTGAACAGATATTGCAACCTGATTCAAAACAGTCACTTTAACACAAAATGACTCAACTTTTAAAAGTGTGATAGACATTGTGGGAATGCCTATCAGCCTGAAACACTGCATCTATGTCAGGAATGTCACTAAACAACTGCTATCAAGTAAAACAAAGAAGACAGTATTTTGGGAACAGAAGGGGAAGCTCAACATATACTGTCTATGATTACAGTATCAAAGGGGTTTGAGTAGGTAATCTTCTTTGATAAGTATTCAATTATGAAACTGCATGTTTAGCTCCATTTCTATACCATTTTATATGGATGTCTGTTTTCCATTATATATTCTTTCTCCCGAATTGTAGGTTTATATTAGTGCTTAAAAGCGTTGTTCTTTTGCACGTATTTTTACATGTATTTACTAATTTGGGCTGGATGAAGGTGTATGCCCTAGCAGATATCTGGAGATCAGAGAACAACTTGTGGGAGTCAGCTTTCTCCTTCCACCTTGTAGGCTCCAGGACTGAACTCAGGTCAAGCTTGGTGGCAAGGGCCATAACTGAGCCATTCTGCTAACCCCCAGTATTTGTTTTTTGAAAATGCCTTACATTTTTTTTGTCATTTAAAGAGACAATGTAAGACTAAATGAAAAAAATATTTAAAAAAAACTAATTAAAGAGAGGGAACCCCGGGGCTGGAGAGATGGCTCAACGGTTAAGAGTAGTGGCTGCTCTTCCAGAGGTTCTGACTTCAATTCCCAGCAACCACATGGTTGCTTACAACCATCTGTAATGGGATCTGATTCCCTCTTTTGGTGTGTCTGAAGACAGCTCACTCATATACATAAAATAAAAAATAAATATTAAAAAAAGAGAGAGGGAAGCTAGTAGGACATACCTGTGTTTGCAGAGGTGTGTGTAGGTAGGGTATTTAATTTGTATCTGTTTATCCGAGTGAGTGAGTGGGGACAAATGTGTGTTTTTACTGTAACTTTAACTTACAAAAAAAAATCATTCAAAGGGCAAATAATTTTACCAAATACCTTGGGTGCCTCAAGGATTAAAGATGACTGTATGTCATGAACAGTTTCTGAAGGCTCACTGTTGTCTTCATTGTTGTTTGAATGTAAAATAAAACTTTCTTCCTTCTCATCTTCCTGAAAATAAAAACCAATTTATGATCAAGAAAATCCTTCAGCTTCAACTCCTCTTACTCAGATAGTTCTCATCCAGTGCAATCATTCAATGAAGTCCCACATGACAAAGAAAACAAATCTTAGGCCAAAACTGATCAACTCTTAAGTGTTCTTTAATGAAAAACCAGTCACCCAGGAAAATCTCTTGCAGATACAGCTAGGACGTGATCTCTGCACCAGGCATGGGCTTAGGAACTTTAACACTCATGTGCTAGTTACTAACAGGCACTCTAAGAAGAGTTCGCATTACTGATGAGGAAAGGGCACCATTTGTAGTAGCCACCCAATAGTTACATATCCAGAATCTGACTCCAGAGCCAGGGTTCTCAGTTACCACTCTATGTAATCCCCATTTACAGCTCAGTAAGGTGGATAGTGGGGAGAAAAGGCCTCACAGTTCACAGCCTTGGAACCACAGAGTAAGGCATAACTCCACAGCCAAGGGTTCCCGGGCCAGTGTGGTAAGCCTAGTACCAAAGACACAGTGCGGTTTTTAAAGCCAATTCATTGTTGTTGTTTTTTAATCCAGTCGGTTTGAAGTAAGTTTGTAGAAGAAAAGGTATATTGCTGTCATGGATAAGATTGACTGTGTATCATGTAGTTCTATGAGAATAGTTATTATATGGCTTAATATGACAGAAGTAATTCTGTTCTGCTACACATCTAGTCTTTCTGCTGAAGCTTGGCTTTTCTTACATTTTTCCTGCCTCCACACAGGCATCTACCACCATGCACTATTTATTCCAAGTTCTCTACCATCCCAGTCACTTTCCCTTAATCTTGTCCTCCCATGCGTAACTACCCTGGCAGCCTTGGACTCTGAGGAAGAACTGTGCAGAGCCCACAGAGTGTGGCTTACATGCACCTCTAACTACAGCTCCAGGGATCTGATGTCCTCTTCTGGCCTCTGAGAGCACTGCACTCAAATGCAAAAACCTCACACACCTATACACTGAGTTTAAAAAGAAGAAGAAAAGAAACTTGCATGGGGTCAAACATATAGGAAGCAACATGGGACAGATTTTTCATCCAGGCATAGTTTCCCCTGGTCCACGTTCTTTACTGTATAGTTTTATTTCCCTTATTAACACAATTCAAACCTTATAGGAGAGGCATATTTATCTTCCAAATTCATGTCACTAACTACTGCACTGTTATCACTTCCTATATTAACTGAGTTCAAAACTTACCACCAAAGGCTTACAGATGCCAAGATGTACAGCACCTGGGGGCACAGCCTTCAACACTTCCACAGCCTCAGCAAGTGTGGCATTGTCCAAAGAGAACTCATTGACTGAGACTAGGCGATCTCCAGGTAAAAGCTCTCCACTTCTTTCTGCTACACCATCTGCTACCAAGGAGCGAATCACAATAACTGACCTTGTGGGATCCAATGGGTCCTACAAATTAAATGAGAGAAAGTTGGGTCCTTGAAAATAACTATGCAACCTTAAGAAAGCTTATTTGACACTCTATAGAGGTTTAAATAATGAAAATATCATTCTATATACCTTATAATATCAGCTTATATCGTGGTGACGATGTAAGCTTAACAGCTTCATCTGCATGTCTGAGTGCTCAAAACATGTAAATTTGTCCTTTAAACATTTGGTGACTGACCACAAGAGATCTGAGAACAGTTAGGCAAGATTCTCTGACACTTTGAAGCCATAATTACACTGACAAAAACAAGGACCTCTATGACTCCCCATGGTCCATACATAGGTTCTAAGAGGAAGCTTACAGTGGGAAACAAAACTCCAACATTCAGCTGAGCAAATACAGCATCCTTCTATGAAACCACAAGCTCAGAAGAAGAAGAAAAAAAAAGTGTATTTAGGGTCGGGCGGTGATGGCGCACGCCTTTAATCCCAGCACTCAGGAGGCAGAGGCAGATCTCTGTGAGTTCGAGGCCAGGCTGGACCAACAGCCTCCAAAACAATACAGAGAAACCCTGTCTCATAAAAAAAAAAAGGTGTATTTAGGAGCTGGAGAGATGACTCAGCAGTGACGAGCACTCGTTTCAAAATCACAGGAAACAGGGCTTGAATCCCAGTACTTACATAGCAAGTTGGATGTTGCTGCAAATACCTATAACCCCAACTCCAAGTGGGGCAGACACAGGAGGATTGCTGGCTTCTAGCCTATTGGAGAAAATGCCAGCCCAAGGTTCAAGGAAAGGCTCGGCCTCAAAGAAAAAAATCAGGAATGACAGGAGAGCACCTGGCACTTTCTTCTGGCCTCTGAAATGTACATAAGTATTTGTACCTTATCTACACATACACTCATATACACACAGACACACACGCAAACATGAATAAGTCTTCTGTGGTAAAGTGCTTCTCTGGCATAGAAGTAGCTTCACCACACTAACAACACACAAACATGTATGTGCTTATAGTACATATTTTAAAACAATCAAAATTATGACAGAGTTTAGTGGCCTGATAAGAATGATTCCAATATAGATAAAGGAAATTCATGAGCAAGCCAATATGAAGATATTTCATCCAGTGAGAGAACCCTGTGTTTTTTTATTTGGGCACAGAAGATAATAGGCATCTCAATGCATCTATTTGAGGAATACCACTCTATAGAACAACTAATCTGGAACTCAAAGTAATCCTCCTGCCTCAGCTCACTTAGTGCTATGATTACAGGTGTGAGCCACTATACCAAACTTGCTGTCAGAATTTGACAGATGACAGAAAGTGATGCAGAGAAACTTCAAGAAACTGGAAACCACTAGCCACTGTTTAGGTGTAGAGCCAGACTTGAGCTGGGCCGTCCATACACCTGACCACCAAGCTCTGCTGTTTCCTCTGTGTCAGGTGACGGTCAGGAAGAAGTCTGAATGAAGGAATGTCACTGTGCTGCTGACATCCTGCGGCCCAGCAGAGCTCTGCTAGTATTACCGGTATGCATACGGTGTGGCACTGCTGCCAAGCCTTCTACATTAAAGAGTCAAAGCACATTTGCTCCTGCTGTTTTGTCTTGCATGTACCATTTGACACAAGTCACAGAAGCAGAACAGGTTCTACTGCTGCTGTTCGTATTGGATTCTTCCTGAGAGAAGAGGGAAAGGGGACTGCCCGATTCTGTGGTACAATTTTAACACTTTGAATTAATCAAGCAAAAATTTGCCAAAATACAGGCTATATTTGTGAGAAGTGCTGGTGGCTCTTCTGGTTGTGTTCTCCATACCTCTGTGTTTTGACAAAACATCCTTTTCAAAGCACTGCACAGGATTGTAACAAACTATACATAGTGACATCCACAAGGGCTACATAGCTAAATCTTTGAATAATGCTTTCAAATACAATTCTTGCTTCTTATTCTCAACTGACTTTGTCTCCTAAGAGACCAGACCTTTGGCATAATCTAATATTTAACACCACGTATTCAGCAAGAGAACTCAAATAAAGAAACATAAGCCAAGAGGTTTTACTAATAAGGTATGTAGTGTTAAACTATACTTCCACTGATAATTTCAAGTAGAGGGAGCTATTGTGTAGGAAGAGAGCAGAGGTATTCAGAAAACCTAGTATGTATCTACAGGCGATCAAAGCAGTGATATGAAAAAGTTGTCCATTTTGTCACCAGCAACCATGAATCACAACATGCTTTCATTTTGATATATGAAACCATTAAATTTTTAGTCTGACACACTAATAAATAAGGTATACGATTATGTCCTTCATCTAGGAAGTCAGTTTTTGACAAAAGGCTCTTTTATTATGAAATGCACAGGAAGCTGGCATTGCTTCCTATCACTAAACATTATTGGAAAGACTCTAACAGTAAAATATACCAAAAGTAAAATGTTTGTCTACATTCATTGTGAATACTCGATACCACTTCACTGAGTCAGAAACTTGAAGAGGTAAACGAGCACATTTTAATGACAGCTGGCAGAAACAATTTTTAGAAAGATCATTATATAATGAGGAAGACTCATTGAGAAACAATGATAATAGTCCTGCTATGGAAAGACAATGAATTACATTTATTACAGAAAAGTCTTGCTAGTACTTATTTGCATGGACTATAGTCTCCTTTAGAACACAAACTAGTGACAAGTGCACTTCCTTACTAAACAATATTCAGGCTTGGTGTCCTTGTTATTCAAAACATCTGAGGCCTTTTCCTAGAAGCCAGAACCCAAATATGGCTTTTTTTGTGGCTTATAGAAAGAAAACTGAAGTGTGTGTGCACACCCATGTGCATGCGCACACCATAGTGAAGATGTCCATCACGTCTAATTGCCACTGTGCTCTGGGGATAATGTTCCTGACTGTGTGGTTTGCTACATTCTATAATGAGAAGTGATTCCTGCATGACCATTAAGGCAGCATCTTGCCTACTGGACTGGCTGTGTTGTGAAGTTTTGCTGCATGAAAAGTGCTCAAACAACATACTGGCTCAAGCTACACTCTACATGTTCACTTTCTGAAAACACTCTATAATATCATACACATGGTATATACAAACCACATAAAGATGGTAAAGATAGTTTTCAAGATTGCCACTGAACCTTGAGGCCCTGCAAGCATACTTTAATGTTCTCACTATCAACATTCAGCATATTTGTGTGTGTGTGTGTACATTTGTGTACGTGTGTGTTAATGTGTGTGAATATGTATGTACACATGCGTGTGTGTATATGTGCGTGTGCAGGCCCGTGTGTGTGCTTGTGTATATGTGTACATGCGTGTATCTGTGCATGTGTGTATGTACGGGCCTGTGTGTGTGTGTGTGTGCAGGCCTGTCTGTGTGTGCATTTGTGTGTATGCATTTGTGTGTGTGTGTACGCACACATGCGTGTGCGTGTGCACATAGGCACCACAGCATCAGAGGACACCTTGCTGGAGTTGGTCCTCCCGTACTCAGGTCATCATGCTGAGCAGCATATGGCTTTACCCACTGATCATCTCTCATGTTTCCCCTTTTGATGAAGAAAACTGAGATGCTGCCTTAGAGCAAACAGCCAAGAGAGGGCACTAAAGGCCAATCGTAGAGCGCAAGAAACACTTGCCTTGGTTTAGAAATTTCTCCTCTTTATTCAAAACTGTTGTGTCATTGTACATTCTATAGCATGCCAACCATTTATGAAAAAGATGCTTCATGAGAGGGTGAAGCTTTCTAAAAGTCAGGACTCTGCAATCAACAAGAACAGCAAGTGTTCAAGGAACACTACACAGAGGCCAGCGAGGCGTATGCCCTCCACACTCATCACTCAGTTAGGCAGCACTGGTCAGCCAGCTCTGTTGCAAAAAGCCAATCAAGCCACCTGCCTGAAGGTCATCAAGGAAAACTTAAAAATATTCAGGTGACACTAGGGTTTGATATTTATTAGAAACAGTGGATTTTGCAATGTTTGGGAAATCCAGTCCTGAGTGGCAACAGCACACTGCACACACGCACATGCCCTCCTGCCCTTGCCCTAGGATTCTTCCTTCACAAGTCACTCTATTATCCTCCTTCTCTTCCATCAGCTCACCCCTCTCCTCTGCCACCCCAAGGCCTGGTTTAACCTCACACTATTTCCTGCGTGGACAGATGCTACACTCTGATAGCATGCCTGCAGTCTGTAGTTTTATCATCATTACACTTCCTACAGAAAGAACGGAAACTTATAAAATGAAATGAAAATGCCTGCAGGAGGCAGCGGTCAGGAAGGCCCAGACTGAACCAATGTCCCCGCACTCAGGAACTCACAGTAGCTGTGGGGGCCTGAACAAGATGAGGCCAGTCACCATTCCAGCATAGAGAAAGCAGGGGCTCACAAGCTCCCTCCCACGTCTGAGGAACTGATGGCTGCTGATGACTTCTGGAGGGTTTTCTTTCCCACACTCATCAGTATGGGCAGCACAAACTGAATTTGACAGGTCATTAAAAAAGAGAAGGGAAACTGAGGCAGTGGGGAGGTAGGAAGGATCTGGAAGGAATTAGGGGTAATGTTATGGGGGTGAATATGATCAAAATATACTGTACGAACTTCTCAAAGAATTAATAAAATTATGTTTAAAAATAAAACAAAACTAAAAAGTAAAATAAAAATATAATCATTCCTCTGCTTAAGATGACACCACTTTGGGATCAAGTCCTAACGCCTTTAACTTTTATGCAGAGACATGCCTGCGGGTCTGCCACGCCTTGTCACAGCAGTACACCTACTGAAAACTGTGACACTGTGGAAGCTTTCTCTCACCCAGGAATGCTATCCCTGATCGCTACCACTCATCTATGCCTTTGCCAGGGTTTCATCTTGCGACACACCTTCCCACTTCCTCAGAAACTGAAATATTTTTCTATTTAGTGGGGTCAATTTTAGCCCTTTTCATAATACATTTTCCATGCTATTGTTTATTTCCAAACCACATAAATATATATTATATGTATTTTCATACTCAGAGTTAATTAGGTGCACCAGTTAAATGTGTTGCCTTATTATGCAATTTCCATAAGTTTATTATAATCATTAAAACTGTCTTATTTAAAACAAACAAGAAAGGGGAAGAGTGAGCCAAGAAGTGCCACTATGTTTGTGACTGAAAATGCCCGGTGACTAGCTGGTCACTCACTCCCATCACCAGGCCTTCCTTGCCATGAAGGATGCCCTCCTCTGGCCTCTCCAGCCACCTGCACTCATCAGCACACATCCACATACAGAAACACAGGTACATAATTCTTCAAGTGAAAACAAACATCTAACAGAAAAAGGTAGAAGGAAGAGTATGTCTGCTTGCTTGCTGCTTTTCTCCCAAGAGCCAACTATAATGTCCGCTAAATACAGCACTAACAATCAAGACAAAATCCTTGCTGGACTATAAACATATCCAAAGCAAGCTACTTCCCGTCATATGTAAATAGCCACAACTGTCCATACTTCCCCAGTTCTTACAGCCCAGAAATCTCACTGACTTGAACTTGTTCAATCCTCACATCACTGCAAAGTGGATGCCTGTACTTCCTGAGTGGGAAAATGAAGACAGAAAATCTCAAAGAGTTCATCAAAGCACATAGTTGGCAAATGGCGGAGTCAGAATTTAAAGCAGTCAAATTCCAGTGTATGCATTTTAGCTACTAAACCTCTTCTCGGCCTGAAACAAAGTTTTGCTAAAGGAACAAAGGCTGAAAGGACACAGACACGGCAGGAGATACGCTATCATTCTCAGTGCAAAGCTAAATCCTTTACATATCATGCTTAGCTGTTAGGGTTTTTTACTTTAAGAGTCGGACAATGATATCAGACAGTACAGAAAGTATAGCATATCTCCAGACAGCTTAACTCAGCCACTTCTTTGCCACATTTTAATTTACGTTCAGTTTCTCAAGAATGCAATCATTTGGTGAGCCTAAGAATACATTTACAGCAATAGAAGTGAACATATGACAGTCATTATGTCCAAAGGGATTGGATGGGTTTCCAAGTTTCTGAGCTGCCTATAAAATGCATTATATGGACGTTTGTGTCCATTCCCAGAGATCAAAGAACCAGATTCCATGTAAACTAAAGCAGAGCACAGCACATCACCTGGGGCAGGGAGGAGACTCCCCCAAACACAGCTTTTGCTGGTGACAGACACGAACAAGATGTGCAGAGCCCCATGCTTGTTCCAAAATCCAGATGAGAACTACAACAAAGGAGCCCTGGTAACACTGCTGGAGAACATGAAGCGGGAGTGCTGCATAAGGAGAACACACAGGTCAGTGAGAAAGCAGTCAGTGTAATAACATGGCAAATGTTTTGGGAAGAAGTCTATGTTGAGGCTAACAGAGGTATGAGTATCTCCATGTTGAGCAGTACTGTCCCCAAAAAGAAAAGCAAAACTCAAGGTGTAACAACTTACCCATGGTCATAATGTAAAATAGCCTAAGTGGGTCTTTAATTTAATCTATTCTGTATCAATACTTGGAACACTGACAGGTCAGAAATTCAGAACCACACTGTGATGGTCAAGAGACAGTCTCCAGTTAATTTCAGGTAAACAAGTATCTGGAAGGCTCTATGCCTTTGGCAATATTTTAAGACGTATTTATTATTATTATTATCTTATGAGTTGTTTTCTCTGAGACTGGTGTGTCTCATATCAAAAAGAGGAAACAGTAGATTTCAGAGTTCTCAAAACATGAACCGAGACTATGCATGCACAGCACCCAGTCATCCCACAGTAACCATTAAAACCCTGCTACCCTTACTACTGTGAAATTGTGAAGTTAGTGAAACACACAAACCTGAGGAAGACCTGAGGAGGTACCAATTCCTACAAACTTACTTCTTCACCTCCAACTGAGTACATGGAACCTAGACAACTCTGCTAGCATTTGCTGAACCATTTGTCACACCTGAGTCACATCACATAAAAATTTAGAGTGGTCTGTGTTCTTCGGATAGGCAGACCTGAACGTCCAAAGGCACACAACGGAGGTTTACAACAGCATGGCATCCTCAGCCCCACCCCGTTCTCTCAGCAAACAAGAGCCATCTATAGGCCGGGAGTTATCTGACAAGCACAGTAGTACTTACTACCTAGTAGTGTTCATCCACTTCTGAAATACTCACGAAAAGGTAATACAACCACTAGATCACTTCAGGCTCCTCTCCTCAGCAGTTTACAGGGCAGAGTCAAACATATTTGCTAAAGGGAAAGTTACCACACAAGACAGCAGAATCCAGCATTTGTTGCATGCCAGCTATTCTCTTTTGTCCCCACTAGGCCAATAAGATTTCTTCCCAAACTCACACTCGAATCCATGACACACACCCTCTCTAATCTCTCACTTAGAGGCTCTCTCTCCTGATGTCTTTCACCTGCTGCACTGAGTGCTTTGGAGGTTGGTCACCATCCCAAGCACAGTACAAACACATACCAGGAGTGGAGCTCCCTCCACCCATCCACTCCACAGGCTTAAAAAACAGTGCTTAAGTCATGAGAGAACTCTCCCGCAGCCACAGTCAACCCACTGCATCAACAGTTTCCAAATGATGCAGCTTAAATGACTTAAAGGCTAAGCATCACAATGAAACTACATAGCTTGTCACATAACAATAACCTCTGCATTTTATACTCTAGAAAAAAACAGATCTCTGCACCTGATTTATTTATGTGACTATGTGTTAAAATTATGTGAATACTTATCAAATCTATAAGCTAGGTGCTGTACACTTATCACCTAGAATGTACATAGAAATTATTAGGCTTCTATGAACTACTAAGACAATCAACTGACAGCAGCATTTACTCACATTGTCAAATCACTTGACAAAAAGCAAAGTCCTAACAAGCAACCCCATTTTAGAGCTTAATTCTTGATGAAGAAGATTCAGATTGGTGGCAGACTTAGGAACAGACTGATGGGCACTGATATCAGAGTGAATATTAATATCCTACTCTCTTAGCTACAAAGGCAATAAATTACTGCCATAATTAAAGTTCAAACGAAATTGATAGTTATATATTGCTATCACTTAGTCTTTCCACACCATGGAAGACCATTAATTTCATGAGTTACATACCTGCTTATATTTTCTAGGAGAACCATCTGAATAAAGAAATTACTCCACATAAGACATCAGTTGTAATTCATCTAAATACATGTGTCTCAAAATGGTGTTCCAGCAATTTGGTAAAAATGCATCAAAAACAAAAATATATATGATCCTTTGATTAGCAAGTTCTCTTCTAGAAATTTGTCATTAGCTTAACTGCCACAGTTTTACAAAAGAACATAGCAACAATTCACTAGTCTCATTTAGTCAATTAAACCGCACCACTTGGGTACAGGAGGCAAGTTGGATAAATTATTATCTATCTGCAATAATGTATTATACAATCATTAAAAGAACTAGGTAGCTCTATAAATACTAAAGCGAAAGAAGATGTAATTGGTTACAATGAGCAAAGTTCTTAAGGTGTATATATCTTACATGTCAAAAAATGTAAAATTTATATAAAAAGAAAACTAATATTTATACAATCCTGTGTTTATAAAACATATCTTGGAGTAAAGACATGAAATACAATAGTTCTTCCTGGAAAAGCCTCAAGTAACTGTCACAAAAGGCCTGCATATTCTTCTGAATTTCTATGGCATATGCATATATTACCAACTTTTAAAAAACTGTAATGTGATAAAAAAGCCAAAGATAATTTTAAGGTGTAAATGAAATTTTTATAGCCCTTCTTTAACTTTTAAAAGTCTTTTATAAAGAGAACTTGGGGGCTAGGAATATAGCAGTGGTAAGGGACCTGCCTGGCACACTTCAGACCCTGGGTCTGCTCTCCAGGCCTGCAAAATAAGCAGAACAATGGAGCCTCCAAGTTCACAGCTGAAACTGCATGAATTCCTCACAGATTCAAAGGTAAACTGTTCCAGGTTCAGCAGCAGTAGCTTCTGGTCATACTGCCCTGTTTTCACAACTCATTCCATGAAAACTATTTCCTGTTGATGTTTACGGTCATTATCTGTCTATGGCCTTTCACAGGCTTGTAACACGACCAAGAGTGTTCACATGTGACTCAGCTGTTTAACAGCATTACCTGCTCATGACCTTCCAAACAGGCTTACAGCAGGACCAACACTGTTTACATATGACTCAGCTATTTAACAGCATTACCTGCCTATGGCATTCCAAACAAGCTTATAGCAGGAACAGTCCTCTTATGTGACATAGCTCTCCCTGAGACAAACCCAAAGTCTTTCGAAAATATCTGCTTTGGCAAAGATTGAGTCCTTCAGGGAGAAAAATGAAGAATAGGATGTAGGTATGTTGGGGGGAGAATTATTGGTTAATAAATTTTGCCTTCTAAATCACTGAAATTTAAAAGTACCGAGGATGGCAACGCCGTGGCTAATGTCAAACATTTTCAGTGAATTATAATCATGAGGGGTTATTCAAAGTTCAGCATAAATCAAAACACCAGAAAATATCCACTTGCTCGATTTAATTTATAGGGTCAACTGAAGGTAAAATCCATATAGTTCAATCTTTGCAAGCTTTTTGGTAGAAATCAGAAGTTACAGACTCTCAAGCTACCCAACTGATATATTAAGAAATGTTAACCCGTAAGAACAGGCTTTCAAACTAGCTGTCACTTTCTTCTGAATCAGCAAGCACTAGTTCTTACATGGTGCATATGGGCACACTGCATTAATTAATTCTTGATATTTACTAAATTTTCATATAGCACTAAAGGAGACTGCTATCTGGTAGCTTACTTTTTTGAAAAACACTTCAAATTAGAAAAACAAAAAAAAATACTGTAATCAATTTCCTATAGTGATGCTTTATTTTAAAAATGTAAACAATACCCTCAGGAAGGAATAACATCATATTATGATTAACTACGTGCGGTCAAATCTCATTTCTACCACATTCCCATTGTATGAGCTTAGACTTAACACCTAATATATCTGTCCTCAGTTTCCTTACTCATTAAGTGGGAATCACATGGTTCTTGTGAGAAATATATAAGCTAATATATATAAAATATGTAAAATGGGTTTAGCACATAATGAACAATAACTGCCACATACTACAGTTATATTTATATTAGTGCTGATATTATGAGTATTAATAATATTTCATGGAAATAATATCCAAAGGAATGGTGACACTGCATATAGAAAAGGAGAAAAACAAAGCTAAGATAACTAAAGTACAATATGGAGCCCTCACCTACAGTAAAGAAGCTATGAAAACTTACAGCTAGAGCCAGAATATGGCTCAGGAGGCAAAAGTGATTGCTGTAGAAGCCTGACCTAATTTCTATCCTAGACTCCACAGTAAGGAGAGAACCTACTCTAGAAAGTTGTTCTCTGGCTTCCATACATGCACTATAGCACTCATGCACCTGGGAACATGCTTAAGCACACACACACGCATATAAGTGTGTGTGTGTGCGCGTGTGTGCGCACGCACAGACACAAATAGTAATTGAATTAAATTATTTTAAACTTATGGCCAAATTTCCCAGGTGTTCTAAGGCTTTGAAGAAGAGGTGGTCATAAAGCTGTAGTGCACTGTGTCTACTACCCAGTCTTACAAGATATGGAGGAACGTGTGCTAAACACACAAGACAGGATTCTAGCCAACATCTGTGGGGGACAGACTTGATCTCTGCTTAAATCACAGCCAATAAAACCTTTATTTTAAAATCTAACCTGTATTTACTGTTTGTCATTGTCCTTGCCCAAGTCTATTAAAAATTCATGAACATGAATTCCCACATTTGCTCCCTGGCCATATTACTGTTCTCCAGAACTTTGTATAAGATTCAGTTCCTTGACTTCAGAGCAGGCACCTTTGATATACAACTTCCATCATTCCTAGGAACTGTTGAGCTGCTGAGACAGCCATCCACCCCATCATTCCAAGGATCAATTCAAGATCTTTATCTGTTCACTCATAATTTCATAAAGCTTAGCTAAATGCATGTAAAATTTACTTCTGACCACTAACCCACAGGTAACTTACACATGGCTCTCTCGAGTTGGTAGCATGACTGAATACAATTTCATGGTTAAATTTAAACTACACTAAAAAGGTTATCTACTAATCAATTTTCCTTAACTATAAAGTTAAAATGCATATAATTTAAACACACTGTAGAGTGGCACTAGATCGAAGGAAGGTATCAACAACTGTTGTGCTGATTTTCTAAACTGAATGATGGTTAACAATGCTCACATTTTCATGGTAACAGAAGATTTTCGCCGGGCGGTGGTGGCGAACGCCTTTAATCCCAGCACTTGGGAGGCAGAGGCAGACGGATCTCTGTGAGTTCAAGGCCGGGCTGGACCGATAGCCTCCGAAACAATACAGAGAAACCCTGTCTCGTAAAAACCAAAAAAAAACAAAAAAACAAAAAAAACAGAAGATTTTCTTTCCCCTACACACAAATTCACTTAATCCATATGATCTTTGCATTTGGCATTAGTACCCTATCCTATATATCCTATAAGAAATTACGTCAAGGAAACAGATATGCACAATTTTCAGTTCTTGGGAAAGAGGAAAATTCATTAATTAGGAAAAAACAGTTAACTGAAATGAGTACTCAAAAGTAAAAGCACACTCTTCAATACTGCCAATGCAGGCCTGATGGGGGATGTCCTTCTGTATACACATTTCTCTTATTGGTTTATGAATAAAACACCCATTGGCCAGTAGCCAGGTAGGAAGGATAGGCTACCAGAAGAGGCGGTCTTTCAATTTTCCTGCTTCTGAGTGAGATGGTCTGTCAGATTCTCTAGGCCTTAGCCAAAGTTGATTGCCCTGATGTTACTGTGACACGTTGGGTGACTGTCTAGAAAGTCTGCTGTTTCTGTCTTCGCTGCACCTTTAGGGTCTACCCTAGTATTGTTAGCTTCCTTCTCAGGTTTTTCAAAGGTTTGAAGACTATCTATCCATCTCAAATACAAGTCCTTACCATGTAGAAACTACCCCATGTTCCTAAGACTAGAAAGGCTGTGGAAAAATATTTCTACAGTACTTATTGTAGATATGTTAAACATAGGAGGGCAGCAATCTGCCTTAGTCCTACTCAGCCACCTAAAAATGTATACAAAGCAACATCAAATATGGAATTACCAGGAACACCTCTACACCTCTACTTAGTTTTGCAAAAACTAATTTTCAACTTTAGAAATTGTTACCTGATTACAAGGATCACATAATTAAATAAATTAATTAATTTACCACAAATCAAATTTTAAATTGCATTTTCATATCTGAATACTTTTAGTGGGAAAGTTTTTCATATCCCTGACAAATGATATAAGTGTACTGTATACAACTGTGAGAACATGTAACATTTGACTGAGGAAAAATACCCAACATAAAAGTGGGTGTTTTCTCTTCCAAAGCTAGGCTATAGAAGAAAAGGAGCTGACTCCGTTTATCCGAATTAAAATAACACTTAGGAAAGAAAGTAGTTTTCTATCAGTTATCCAAGAAACACACAAAAAGAGAATTATCTAGTACGAATTTTTTGCAGCAAAATTACATCTTACAACCTGAACGGAAATCAATTCCTATTTGCACAGATTAGAGCTTTCTCGTCAACAGGAATTAAACTGAAAGAGGCTGACAAGTTAATTTTCTGCTTTAAGAAGTGCAACACTTAAAAACATGAAGCTCAGGGCTACAACTGTTGGGTGGTATGTATGAAACTCTGAGTTAGGCAGCCCCTAGCGTGCAAAATAGACAAATCAATATGTATTTAAAGCCTGTGGTGTGGTCCAAAAACTGAGTAAATAATATGTTTATTAATTAACAATAAAAATACAGAGAGATCTCTAAGATGATAGAAATGTAACTGAACACGAAGACTGCATTTAAAAAGTGTTTAATCAAAACGGTTAATAAATCTCACTGACATTTGTTCATTTAATTCCAGTGAATTCTGTCTAACCTAAATTTTATTGAGTCCTTTATGATCAAAATACTAGAGGCTGGGTGACACTTCTACAATAGGTAGGGAACCAAGGGTTCTTACCAGAAATTTATTTGATACTTCCTGATGACACTATTTCCCAAAATGTTCGCTCAAATCAACAATTTTTAATTCAATAATACTCTAAAAGGAAATTCTAAGGGCAGAGGCCTATCTGGCACAGAAATATGCCAGCAAAAATGGAATAATATATTACAGGAATTTTAAATCAGTAATTTAAATCTTATACAATCTTGAAAGTATTTTCTTATAATCTATTCTCTATCACCTAATTATATTAGAATGATTTCAGGGACTGGAGAGATGCATCAACAGTCAAAAGCACTTGTTGCTCTTGCAAAGGAACCAAGTTTATTTCCCGCACTCACATGACACCTGACAACTATCTGTAACTCCAGGGCCCTCTTTTGACCTTTGCAGGTACCAAAAACACACGTGGTGCACATAGATCAGGCAGGCAAAACATTTATAACCATAAAACATAGAAGCTTTACAAAGAAAACAGATTCAAGGTAATATTCTAGCTCTGTGGGTAAACGCACTTACTGCCAAGTCTGACTGCTTCAGTGTTATCTCCAGGGCCAATGTAATGCATGAAAACCTGACTCCCACAAGTTGCTCTCTGACTTCACATGGGCGCTACTCATACCCACACAACTGTATGAATGAATGAGTGAATAAATACATGTAATTTTTAAATCCGGTCTTACATAATTTTGCATTTTATATGCTTTGACAGAGGACATTAACATTGTGTTTAAGTCACACTAGTTTTAAAGTGAACATCTTAGTAGCAAAGGGATTTGTTGTCTAACAGCTTTTAATTCTCCTCAATAACCAGAAGTCCAAGAGCAGCCAGCAGGTGGTAAGACATTATAAAATGCAGGTGTCCTGCTATGCACTCCAGTGTTCCTACTATGTGTTCCAGTGCTCCCAATCCTGTATTAGTAGCCTTACTCTAGCTAGAACTTGATTCATAATAAATATTTAACTACAAAAGTATTATGCATCCATCAGCAAATAACTTCACCAAGAATGTTTCTACTTACATTCATGGAGACTGACAGATAAGCAAATCCACAAAAGCCTTCACATGCAGGAAGGATAGAAACATGAGAGTTGGGAATGTTGATAATGGGTACAGAGTTTCTTTTTGCTTCTGCTTTGGAGACAGGATCTCATTACCTGACAAAGACTGGCACTTAAGTACAAACTTATCTTCTTAAATTTATGTTCCTCCCACTTCAGCTTCCCAGAGTTTCTTTATGGAACTTATTATGAACGTGTTAATGATTGTATAACTTATAACACTAAAACAGCCTAGGTGAATACTCTAAATGGGTGTATTTCATTGTACATAAAATATGTTTCAATAACATATTTGTAAAATATTTGTAAAAGTTCTGAAAGCAAAACAAAACAAAACTTCAAACCTAAACAAAAATCCCTCTCAAGGGCTCCTATACCTGATAATCCAAAATGCTGAATCCCAAGCCTTTAGAGTCTTTCACCAGCTCTACAATCCTGACTTCAGGGGACCACAGGGCCAACTCCCCATCATCGTCGTCTTCAGCGCTGACATCTACACTGCGGTCACCCTGAAAGAACAGAGAAGGTAAACCCTGGAGCTGCTGTCCTTTCTGTTCTGAAAAGAACTCAGTTTCTTTTCAAACTGGGACATCTCTGTGGCATGCTTGGACAGCTTTTGGTCTCTTTAAAGGGGGCATGCACTGGGTACTCACAATCATGATCAAAGCTTCATAAACATTCAGGCATCCAGAACTGCAGGTCTCTCACACATTTCTCAAGTGGTTTCACTGCAAGTGTTAACACTGACCTCTTATACTTCAATGAGCTCTGGCATCCCATTAGAAGCATAAAAGTAAAAATAGGTAATTTGAGTAAAAATGTAAACTTCATGCAAAGTAGGGACACACAGATGTTTTAAAGTCAATACTGTAGTCATAATTTTAGAGACAGAAAGGCCAGCCAGGGTGGCCCTCAGAAGGTAGTTTTCCTAGAAAAATACAGGAAAAATGAAGAAGAGAGGAGGCAATGGCTGGGGCAGTAGAGGTACAGCAGCACCAGCAGCCGCCACCACCAACTCCTTGAGCACTGTGTGATTCTCCAAGTAGAACCACGAATAATCTGATGTTAGAGAAAATGAGTTAGCACAAGCACCCAGCACACTTTGTTAATTCCCATACTCTGACATCCCGCTTTTCTAGACTCCTGTCCTTTCAGAAACAGTGAAGTTAAATGAGACTCATCTACTACGTGGGACATTGCTTGCTTCCAATGTCTTCAGTTTTATTTATAGCACTGCATTGATTTGTACTGATTAATCTCTCCACAAATATCTTGTCCTTCCACAGACTATTAACAATTTAGTTTTTTGAAGCAGGGTCGCACTCTGTAGTTCAGGCTAGTTTGGAATTCACTATGTAGCCCAAGCTGGCCTTAAATTCACAGAAATCCTGTCTCAGTCTCTTGAGTACTAGAATTACAGGCATGAACCACATATATGACTAACAAATTTTCAAAGCAGAATTCTTAAAATTTTGACAAAGTGAAACTGTATCGCTTCTACAAACAGACATAACTGGTGTAAGAAAATCCACTCAATGGTATTAATGGGAGGACTCCAAAATGGGAAAGAATAACAAAACCACTTTCAAAATTAGAATTGGTTCAGACCTCAAATTGTTGTTGCAGGATATTGAACACATAATCTAAGCTGGACAGAACCTAAACATGGGAACAATTTCTTGGTTCTTGACTGGCCAAAGCTGAAATGAGGGAATGTTCTCCATTGCTAATCTCCACATATGCCAGCTTGATGTGAGGAATTATTTGATTCATTACTTAAAACATGATTATGATATGTGTGGACACATGTGCTATGGCATCCATGTAGTGATTAAAGGACAATTCAGTAGACTCAGTTCTCTCTGCTACCTTTCATGGGTTCTGGGACTGAAACCTGATGAGCCATTCCACTCACCTGGGAAGGGATATTTTAAAAAGAAAATACTACCATCCTCCAACAAAATGTTCCAAAGATTCATATGATTGGTATAATATTGGTGCACACTTACTGATAAGTGAACTGTTGCTATGCCACCGAAGCAGACACTTTACCAATATAAGACAGCACTGGAAAGATGTGTTAAAAAAAACACTTGCTGCTCTTCCAGAGGACCTAAGTTTTGTTCCTAGTACCTACAAAGGGCAGCTCACATCTGCTTGTAACTCTAGCACCAGTACATATAATACCCTTTTCTGACCTCGAAAGACACATACTCACCATATGATCACAAAGACACACATATGTACACATAAAAATTACATTTTTGCAAAAAGAATATGATAGCTTTGAGGTAAATGAAAAACAGAGAGAGAACCAGTGAAAAGGAACTGACATTTCAAGAAATCACAAAGCCTAAGTTTATCAAAAGGTCATGGCACCCTGGGTACACATTCCGCACCACCCTGGACTCTGTCACTCTGATACATCAATTCTGTATAACTTCAGTCTACAGAACAGAAAGCAATCAGCTAACAGGCCGCACTGTTAACATTTGGCATGCTTCAGGCTATTGTTCATCACTGTGCAGTATGACGGATGGGAGCACAGAGTCAGCAAGCTGGGCTGATGATTTACACCTGGTAAAGCTAAACTAAAAGCATTTTTATCCAGCTTCACAAGGAGGCCACCACACATACTTCAGTTTACTAAAACCAGTAAAAGTCACAAAGTATCTTGAGTCCTTTCCTTGAAATTTCTTATTTTCTTTCAATTACGACCTTAATGTGTAGAGCTCCTGGATGGTCTGGAGCTTCATATGTAGACTAAGCTGGCCTTGAACTCCCAAGTGCTGAGATGAAAGGCATATGCCATGTCAATTTATTTTTCTTCTTTTATATTAAAACAGGAATCAGGCACAGAGGCACAAATCTATAATGTCAGCACTGGAGAGACAAAGGCAGGATTATGATTATTAATTCAAAGCGTGCGGAAGGGGTATGTGGGAGGGTGTGCTCAGCTAGAGATGGCTCAGGCTCAGCAATTAAGAGCAATGGCTGCTCCTCCAAAGGACAAGGGTTCAATTCCCAACACCCATATGGCTGCAGCTCACAACTATCTGTAACTCCAGTTCCAAGGGATCTGACAGCCTCACAGACATACAAGCAGGCAGAACACCAATGCACATCAAGATAGATAGATAGATAGATAGATAGATAGATAGATAGATAGATAGATAGATAGATAGATAGAAAGAAAGAATCCAGACGGGATAAAAGCCAGCCAGTCCTAGTCTAACCTGGGCTATACCGTGAACCTTGTCGGGGGGGAGGGGGAGCTGTCAATCAAAACTAGTTCTTATGTGTACAGAATAAAGGCAACATGAGATTACAGAAAATTTTAAGAAATGGCCTGCGCTCCTAAAGAGTTGACCATCGTCTTGAAAAAGCAAGATATATCCATGCTAAAGGATCTATAGCACAGCACTAGACTATAAGACAGTTCTAGATTTTTCTGTAATTTAGGCAATCAGAAACAAACACATTGGACAGGACTGACATTCATGGAGCTCACCACTTGCAGGCACATGTTACTTTATTTCCTTCTCACATAAGCTCCTGAGTGTTAAAGTTCTGTGAACAGTACCATTTGTCTTAGTTACCTTTCTACCACTTTGATGAGACACCATGACCAAGGCTACTTATAAAAGAAGAGTTTATTTGGGTCTTACAATTTCAGAAGGTGAATCCATGACCATTATGGCGGGGAACAGGAGACATGGGACTGGAGTAGTCACTGAGAGCTTATATCTTAATCCACAAGTGTAAGTCACAGGGAGAGAGGGAGGTGGCTGACATTAGCATGGGCTTTGAAAACCTCTAACCCGGTCCCCAGTGACACACCACTTCTAACAGGGTCACACCTCCTAATCCTTCCCAAAAAGTTCTACCAACTGTGGACCAAACATTTAAACAAATAAGTGTATTGGGTCCATTTTCATTCAAACCACCACAGCATTCGTCCTAGTAGAAACAGAAGTCAAGGTCATCTGGTCAAAGATGCACAAACTATGTAGGAAGTTCACACAACTTCAAAGATGAACGCAGTTGAACTATAAGTCAAAGCGTGGGTAAGTAAAAGGAAAGGCCATGCATGTCTGGAAAGGAGGGAAAGTAGCATAAAGATAAAACTCCAAAGAGCATGTGATGACAGCACAGGCTTTCACAGTTCCTTCCCAGATTACAGCACTCCGAAAACAAGACATATAACAGCAGAGGAAATGCCAGTCCATACTCTGACTCTTGCGCATTTATGGTAGCTTGTAAACCCACACTGAAACTTATCAGAATTCTTCATATG
Source organism: Mesocricetus auratus (assembly GCF_017639785.1). Taxonomy (NCBI): domain Eukaryota; kingdom Metazoa; phylum Chordata; class Mammalia; order Rodentia; family Cricetidae; genus Mesocricetus; species Mesocricetus auratus. Next base: position 41,232,439 of record NW_024429197.1, read on the forward strand.
CTTGAGGTTCTCAAAAGGGACCACTAAGATAGTCAATACTCATCAACACCAAGACTTTGTTAGGATAAAATAAGTTGAAATAGAAGTGAAAAGCCATGAGTCCAGGCAATTAATTTTAAAAATAGTTGTATTTTTACAAGAGTTTTAAAAATCAGATTAAGAAACCGGGCGTTGGTGGTGCATGCCTTTAATCCCAGTACTTGAAGGCAGAGGCAGGTGGATCTCTGTGAGTTCAAGGCCAGCCTAGTCTACAGAGCGAGTTCCAGGACAACCACCAAAGCAACACAGAGAAATGTCTCAATAAATAAATAAATAAATAAATAAATAAATAAATAAATAAATAAATACTCAGATTGATATACATCAGTGTCTTAACATTTTCAGGGAGAGCCGGGCGGTGGTGGCGCACGCCTTTAATCCCAGCACTTGGGAGGCAGAGGCAGGCAGATCTCTGTGAGTTCAAGGCCGGGCTGGACCGACAGCCTTCAAAACAATACAGAGAAACCCTGTCTCGTAAAACCAAAAAAAATTTTTTTCAGGGAGTCCTAGAAATCCAAATATAGATGTAAATGCAAATAAAATATAAAACAGAATTTGAAACATTCAACACTGTTGCTTAGTCAAATAAAAAAAGAGCAGGAGGGAGTAGGAGCCCCTCTTTATATTTGAACACTCTCTTTGGAGTGCCCCAGGTAAAAGGACACATGTAATAAGCACACAGCCCTTCATACCTCTGCCTCGAGAAGTAAAGGTTCCATGGTTCTAGGCTCATCAACTGAAGCCTCATCATCAAACAGTCGGCGACAGCAAACCAAGGTAAACGGTGGAGGTACTTCTTTAAGAAAAGAGACTGCTTCTCGGCGAGACTTCCCGTAAAGCTGCACGCCATTGACCTAGGATGACAAGAGTTGTCAGCTGTCGACAGGTGCAAAATTAAAAACCACTAAAAAAGACGACATTTCATTGTTCTTGTAAACAAAGGGCCTAAAATTAATCATATTATTTTACTAAGAACTTAAAATATCTAAATTAAGGCTGAATCTTGATTTAAAAGTAAATCTTGATTGAATCTCCACTGAAACAGTGAGAATAAAGTATAAAATGTGTGCCAGGCAGCACTGTTCCAGGTAAGAGAGCTAATGCTTCACATTTCTGAGGTTCCTCCTTTACGTAATTCAGTACTGTATTCTCCTGGCTTCCTTTCACTCCTTAAATGCACTGACTGTCCCTGCCAGTCTCCTTACACTCATGTCCTCCTATGTTGTCACTGTATGTCTGTTGCCTTCAACATGTGACCATATCTAGGGCACTCAGCAGCTGGAGTTTACTGTCAGTCAGAGCATTCTTCCTCAGCCCACATCAAAAGCATCACCTTAGCAAACGCTTCTACGAGGAAGAAATAGGTGTCAGTGGTACCACCTCCATTCCCATACACTGAGCTAGTTAGTTCAGCGTCACAGTAGTATGCAGTTCCCAAGGTTAGTTCAAGTGAGTGCTCCCTACCTTTCAAAAGGATAATTTTTCCATGTTAATCCCTATCACCAAACATCATAGATAGAGAGATAGATAGATAGATAGATAGATAGATACATACATACATACATACATACATACATACATACTGCTTTGAATCAAAGATGATTTAGAAATCTAGATTTTAATGTACTAAGATTTTCACCTGTGAGTTTTAGTTCAAAGTTCTCTCAGTTCTGTCTACAAGTCACTGAGAGTAACCTATCTATATTCCTAACAGCTGAAGAAGGAACACATTCCAGCCAACAATAATCTCTTTGGATCTCTTCTGCTTTCCTAAGAGTGGTTAGCAGCAATTTAGTGGTATACCTACTGTGGCATCAGTTTCTCAAAGGTATGGCACTAATGCTCACACACCAGGCAGGGTTATCTATACCGGGAGCAACCTTTCCACAGATCTGCCACCATACTATGGAAAAACATCCTATCAAGAATGGACAATGCCATCCCTAGGAACCACTCTCAAGTCTGTAACACATCCAACAGTTAAAGGCATCAAACAGGACACATCATCCTGTCTCTTGATTATCCAGAGTAATAACAGTAATAACAAAACCACCACAGAGAATCCCAATCTCTCTCCCCCTCTCCGCCTCTCTCAAAACATCATGACTATGAAGGAGTTTGGGGAAAAGCCCAGGAGCAAGCTTCCTTGGAAGAATTCAATTCAACCTGTACACAGAAGGGCAGAGAGCTATCGCTGCTCACATCATATCTGACAGAAAGTTCTAGAGTCAAGTGGACAGTAACCTCTATTAAATACGGAAGCAGACACAATGGAAACAGAAACTTTACCTATATACAATTAGTAGTTTGTGCGTCAACAAATTAGAAAGTCACTTTTCAGGTTTCTGTCTTAGAGTACTTTTAAATATTTATTTTGCTCATTATTTATTCATTTGAATTGTCTCCACTTATTATAGCAGTGCCTGGTAGTCCTCTTCACTACCTACTGCTGAAACGATTGGTCACATTTCCCATTACCAACTCCTAGCTAAGGGGATTTATGGCTGCTGTAAATAGCTGTTCTGGGCTGAGACTTGGCATGGTCCTCTAACCCCAAAGCATATTTGTGTTTCTGGTTTTAAGCTCGAAGAAGTACATTAAACAAATTGGGGGTGGGAGAAAGAAAAAGGAGGAGGGAGAGAGGGAAAAAGCAGGAGAGGGGTGGAGAGGGAGAGGGGATGGGAAAAACCAACCAAAAGTTTATGTGGCGAACTTCAAAGATTTTTATGTCTACATTCACTTACTCAGAAACAGATTTTATTTTAGAATTCACAGTATTTCTCATAGTCCTTCCATGTGAGACTATCTTTTAAATGCCATCTAGTCTTAATTCTATAGATTTGCATAAATGAATAGAAGCTTCCAGAGCACTGACTTTACACATGAGCTTACTAACATGACTGCCAAATCGATTAACAGCCAATCCTCCTTGTAACAGAAGTCTTACAGTTTACATGGATGGCAGCTTTTTAGACCCCCACATACAGTGGAGGAAGATGAAGAAATCAATTTTCTAATATCATAAATACATGTAGGGCTGTGGGCAAATCCAAAACCCAAGGTATTTCCCTGCCTTTCAATGTAGGCTTCTTTCTGTATCTCAACTTTTTTTTTTTTTACCAGAAATCTATACTTTAGATGTTAAACTACTGACACCATGAATAACACAGAGCAAAGCACTTGCCTCCCACGCACAAGAGTAGGTTAAAAAAGAATGAAAACCGAAAACCGGCCGGGTGGTAGTGGCGCACCCCTTTAATCCCAGTACTCGGGAGGCAGAGGCAGGCGGATCTCTGTGAGTTCGAGGCTGGGCTGGACCGATAGCCTCCAAAACAATGCAGAGAAACCCTGTCTCGTAAAACCAAAAAAAAAAAAAAAAAAAATGAAAACAAGAAAGTAGACCATGTTTATGAAGCTGTGTAAAGTCATCACACTCCTCCACCCCCAAAATTTTACACTCCTTTTATAGCATATTGTTTTTCAATGTAGAAGCCCAGAGTATTATAGCCTTAGCTGGAGAACAGAGAAGTCTGTTGTCAGGGGGAGGGGAGTAAGAGGTGAGGGTGGTATATGCTAAGGGATGGTGTGCATTATGCTTGATCTACTCTAACCCATTCAACATTGCTCTAACATCCATCATATATCAAGTGTTTTTACACTGGGTCACTGAATTTCACATGAAAAAGTATTAATTGGTAAATTCAGTTGCACAATGTTCTCGACTCCTGATTATTGTCTCAAGCAAGATACACACCTTGCCAATCAGGAAAGACATGATCTTAGGCCCAGAAACAGAGCCTCGGTTATCCAGTAAAATTTACAGCATAAATCTTCCATAAGCAGTTCCAGGTCACTCCCTTCAGTGATCTAAAAATAATTACCTTTCTCCCATAAAGACTCATGAATATTTGAGGAGACAGATATGTTCAACCTGACTTAAATGATAAAGAACATCCACTCATCAAACTATCATGCTATCCCATTAATAGGTATAGCCTACTCAAAAAATGGTGCTGGCAAAACTGTATTTCTACCCACAAAAGAATAAATTAGACTCTTATTTTTCACCCTGTATAAAAATCAATTCAAAATGATCTAAGTGCAAATATGAAACACAGAAATGTCTAGTAGAAAACATAGGAGATACACTTCAAGATGCTGCATTGGGGAAGAACTTTTGAATAGATAGCATAGAAACTAAACTCAAGTGTCAACAAAAGGGAAGGCACCAAAAGAGGGAAATCCCAAGGGGACGCTCTTAAAGCCATGCAAAAGCCTGAGGTTGTTCAGCTGTAATCCTTACAGAAATAACCAACAGAACCTAGAACTACGGATCTGGAAAGGTGGCAAGACAGTTAAGAGCATCTGTTGCTTTTGTAGAGGACTCCCAGGTTCAATTCCCAGCACCTGAAGGCCTCTTCTGACATTCAAAGGCACTAGGCACGTATACAGTGTACATAAATACATGCAAGTAAAACACTCATATACGTTTATCAAACTTTTAGGTCAATTATTTAGACTAGCATTCAAAATGATACTCAAAGGCCTTAATAGTTAGTGAAAAATACATTTAAAATGTGGTATCTACTTAGGCTCACATTATATCAGCATTGATGACATTGTCAACTGGTGAACACATTTTCCTAGAACTTTAAATTCTTGCCATGTATTTTCCTTCCCCTTTATGTTTTACCTCAAGAAGTTCATCTTCCGGCTGTAGGAGGTTCAGGGTATCCACAGGACCACCAGGAGCAACTGAAGAGATATAGTGGTGCCCGTCAAAGGAATCCACTTCCATACCAAGTCTCAGAGTGTGAATAGGCAGCAGCTGCAGGAGGCACAGAGCAATGACATCAAACACAAGAGACACAGGCCAGCTGTTAATCAAACCCCCATTAGGTATCATTTAGACATTGAAACTCCATCTCTTAGAAGCAATAACTACAATCCTAAAAGACAATACGGGGGAAAAGCAGAAAGTAAAGTTATGAAATAATTGCTCTTCCTATTCTCATGTGGCTTCCCTTCAGTTTCTGAGAACAGAGATAAAAACAAAAATAGCCTGCCTTTAAGTCCCAGCTCCAGGTTCCCCAACCTTCTTGTCCTTAGTATACAAGCTGTGTGACACTGTTAAATAGTGTTCCGCATCCCGAAACATCCCAACTCCCCTTTCTTACTTAATTAACCTCCTCTTACATTTTACTACCAAAATAATGAAACTTCCAGGAATGCCCTGAGTTAATGAACAACCAAGTGAGGCCAGAACCAATTTGAACACATCTTGATCTCAGCTCAAACACACTGTGTTTATAATTTTCTCTTTCTTTCCTGAGGTGAGGGACATACTCAGAGCTTTGGGAATGGTACACAAGCGCTTTACCACTGAGCCACAGCTCAAGTTCTTGGTTTTTTAAAGACAGGGTCCCATGCAGCATAGGATGGCTTCAATTCACAATCCTCAATTGCTACAGGTGGGCACCAGTGTACCCACATGCAACCCTGTTTTCCTGACTGCCCCAAACAGTGCCAGGCACTGAAGATGATACACTGGATGCCATGTGAACTAGTTTCTAACAGACACCCTTTCTATTCAGTCAGCCTTCATGAGAACATTACTGATGTGGGGTAAGCAATCATGTCTACTTGGGGATTGCTTCTGTGTATTTTGAAGGATTCTTCAAATGTTGAACACAATTTTTTTTATGAGTTAATACTGAAAGACTTCATGTCAGAAAAATGAGTATCTTAGCTTGCATTCATCTTTGTTGGCTATAAAACTTTGGGACATTCACCAAGCCAGGTTTCAAGCTGGAACCAATGAGTTTCATCATAGCTGCCTAAACTCAAATGTGGTAAACACTGTATGATATTTTACCTTCAGTGTATCAAAAGTCTTTTTATCTATATACCAGGGCCACCTCTAACTATTATAGATAGGAGACAATCCTCTACAGGCATAGTGCACTCCCAGTGTGGCTTTTCCCTGTTGTCCATTTCCTTCATCCCTGAATTGCTGCCTTCCTTTATCCACCTGGCTGTAACACCCAGAGTTGCATAGGACTTGCTCCAGTCTCCACCTGGGGCTCACTTCTATCCAAGGATAGTCATGCAGACAGATGGGGAGTGGCAAGTAGTTCAGTTAAGAGTTTACAATAGGCACAAGGGACTTTGGCCCCAGGCTAGCTTTCTGAAAAAGATTACTCTTAACCACCAAGCACCCTGGGCTCTTCTAGAACCCTCTTCTAGAGCTGGGTTGTTTTCATTACTCTTCCTCCTGTTGATTTATTTCTCATTGCTGCCAAATCACTCTCTTGAGTAGTCACTATCAAATCACATCTACTAAGGTAGGAGCTGGCTCACTTCCTTAGTTCATTCAGCAGAGGTGAGTTAAGACTCTCAGGTAAATGTTTCTGTAATAAGTTTCCCAGCCAATCCTTAGGCCCTGCCTTCCTTTCTTTTGTAAGCCACACTGCATGATACAGAGTTGTGTCTCTTAGAGACCATCTCCTTTGGGGTGCTGGGGCTATCTTGAACAGGATAATAAAAAGATTGCTTAATTTCCAGAAATTCTGAAAGCTGTCAAATGTAGCCCTGAAATTAAGTTGTAGAAAGTTACAATTAAATCATATGAAAAATAAAAATAATAAGTACTCAAAGTCATAACTTCCTAATTAATTATATTTTACTATTTAATTTCCCTGAAGTGATATATATCTGTAAGACATAAATATTTCCACACCTCAGAGAATACCAATCAGGTGGACAACTGAGGCAACTGATGAAAAGGTTGGTTTGTTTGGTTGCCAAATACAGCTGGGACAGGTCCTGGACCTGCAGAGGAGCCTGTGTGACAATAAGCCTTGTCAGATGCTTCCCAATTTAGTCATCAATGATGCTACTTTCACAGCTTAGAGCTAGTCAGGACAGAGTATGTATGCCACAGACATCGGTAAATGCTAACATGTTCTCTTCCTGGGGGCTACAAACTGTTATATCACTAATCTACCATAGATCTAGGCTCAGGCTGTATAGTGCTTGGAAGGCATTGAGTAACAAGATAGGCAAGGTGGATGAAAGGGAACAACCTTGGCCTTCAGAAGCAACACCTACTGTGGCAGAAAGAAAGCAATGTCTAAGAGAACATTCTACCAGCCAACAGATACATGATTCAAACGAGTCTATACAGTAAAGATGCAAAGAATGAAACCAAGTATGACTGCTAGTGATAAGCAACTGTGTCCTAATCGCAGGAAGTGTTGTCAAGGAGATGTGCTGCATCTTAACATAGGAACACAACTGGTGGAGATCAGTTTGTAAAACTGGCCAAATAGTCACAGAGAGAATGAGGCCTGTGAAGCGATACTTGAGAGATAAGATGAGTTAGCTCTATGAACAGTCTGCTGAGAGCTCATGTACACAGGAAACAAAAGGGGTAACTGTGAAATCATGTATGTGAGCAAATGAGTAAATGGTGTGGTGATTATTTCTATATGGAAATAATAACTACTCAAATTACATTACATATATAAAAAAGCCGCTATCCAAATACAAGGATGTTTACTACACACCCCATACAAGGTAAAAGGATAGAAATCTCCCTTCCAGCCCCCACCTCCATGTGACACTGAAGACAAAAACAGGACAGCATCAGGACAGACTCACTCATGGCATCTCTGGCTCTCCACACATAAAACTGAACCCTTTAAGGCTTTTTTTTCTTTTTCAGGTATCTGTAAATGCCATACTCTCTCTAGAAAACTTAATCTGCAAACAAAATACATGCTTCATCTTCAATCACGATGAACTAGAAATGATGTTTACGAAATCTGTCAATCTGGGGGAAGCCCACCTAATATTAGTTCAGAATCTAAATAGAGTGCAGCTTGATTTCTGGGATGTCATGTCCCGCTGCTGCAGGAGCACAGCTGTTTAATTACCTGTCCCATCTGCATTTAGAAGCCAAACAAATCAACCATTTCATCTGTCTTTTAGTTGTCCACCCTGTCGGTACACTGAGTTCTCAGGCAGAGCAGAAAGTGCTAAAAATGACAGGAGTGGGAGCATGGATGACTGACGGCTTCACACGCATTCCTTATCATGCTTTCTGATGCTTGTTCAATATACATTTCCTACTGAAGCTGACAGAGCCCATGAGCAGTGGAGTTCTCTTGATACTGCCATGGCAGGTAAAGGGTATGAATAAGGAAACATATCTGAAAAACCTGTGACCAGTGGGCGTACTGTCAATGTTAAAATGACGAAGAAAAATGAGATTGAGAGAGCTGGAGCCTTCAATCGAAGTAGAGAAGCCTGTCATGAAGCAAACTACAGTAATGCATTTGGTAAAAGCTTGACTACTAGGATCCTGAGACATGACATCAAATCCATCAACTGGAAATATATATGTTACTGTTCCAGGGGAGAAAAACTTCGGGAAAGGACTGCTCTAAGGAGGTGTCAATGGGTTGGCGAGGCTATAAAAAAATTTTTTTTGAACTCAAAATAGAACAGAACAGAAGGACCCCCAGGGTTGGTTCTCATCATATGCATACACACAATAAATGAAAGTATCAAATACCCACTGATGTTCAAAAGTAGAAGTTACTAGATTTAGTGTAAACAAAAACTAACATTCCGAGATGAAGACTACATGTCTCCAAGAAGGAAGATGAGCTTCATTCTCTTAGAATGAACAACCAACCAATCCAATAGAGCAGAACTTACTCAGTACTTGCTCATCTCTTCCTTTGTAAAATTTTAATTTTGGATATTCATAAATATATGCTATGCTAAAAACACTGACAATTCTTTTCAACTTACTCATGAAGGGTGCCATCTGTTAATGTAGGTGTCATCAGGGTTACCTGCCTGGCCCACATGATGCCTGAGTTTTAATCTCTGACCTAACACTGTACCTTGACTCTCTCCTGTCTTTGATCATAAAATTTCTTCTGCCTAGAATATACAGTTTATTTTTTCCAAATCCATTCTTCAAAATATAGTTCAAATCGCATCCTCCCAATAAGCATTTTCGATCTGCCATAAGGAAGTACCATCTCCTTCCTTGAGCAAGCATTAAGCAATACTTCCAGATTCATTCCCAACTCAGAAAAAAAAATCCTTCCAGGAGGGTTGAGAGGAATGCTCAGTAATTAAGAACACATGCTGTTCTTGTTAGTCTAAGGACATTTGTTAGTCTAAGGTACAGGATCCAGGTTTAGTTCCAAGAACCCACAAGGTAGCTAACAAGCATCTCTAACCCTGTTCCAGGGGATCTAATGCCCTCTCATGGCCTCTATGAAGACTACAGGCGTGTGCTGAATAGACATATATGCAGGCAAAACACTCATACACAAAATTTAAGCTTAATTTTTTGAAAAGTTTTGAAACACTTTTAAAAAACGTATCTTCTCTATAGTCTCAAAGACTTGGAAGGCAGAAACAGATAAATCACAAGTCTGAGGCCTGTCTGGAACACACAGAATTTGAGACCAACCTAAGCCACACAGATTGGGGTGGCTCAAGGAGGAGATGGGGGAGGGGGTGAATATGATCAAAATGCATTCATTGTATGAAATTTCCAAAGATTTAATAAAAATTTATTTTTAAAAACTGAAAAAGAATGTTATAGGCTTGGAATATGGCAATCCATGATGTGCTTACTAATTCTTCCACTCCATAGTTACATACACCTTTTAGAGTTTTTGGGTACTGGTGATTTTGTTGTTTTGTTTTTGAGAAAGGGTGTGGTGCATCTGACTCCTGTCTCTACCTCCTATGTGCTAGAATTACAGGCACGAACCATCATAGCCTGTTCATATGGTGCTAGGAACCAAACACACAGCTTTGTGAATGCTAAGCAAACAGATGTCCAACAGAGCTATACCCCTGGCCTCTTTTGTTTTGTCAGGGTTTTATTTTATTTTACTTTATTTTCTGAAACAAAGTCTTACCATGCAGCCCAGGAGGGCCTAACTCCTAATTCTCCTTCCTCCGCCTCCCAAGTATGGATATTACAGGTATACACCAGTTCAGCTCGCTTGCATATGAACTTTTGAAAGATACTCTGCCCATCAGATGCTTAATTTCCCATATGAAAAATGAGAAAACCATGCTGCAGACCAGGAGCTGGTGATGCTACTGCAGCTCTTAAAGAGCCCAGAATATCCACCACCTTAAAAATGTGTTTGCTCATTACAGAGGGAGGAAAAATCATGTTTGTGTTCACTGGCTCAGGAATATATTCAAGAGAGAATAAGGAGAATCTGTTGATCTGTCCTGTCCGAAATGGAGAACAGGGCTAGCTCTTTCTGTTTCTCAAACCCAAGGTATTACTCGTTCTCACTCATATTACACTGGACAGCCAGCAGAAAGTCATAAGATTAGGCTAATGTTTTCCCTTACAGGACTGTGATCATCTTAATAGTAAATACTTGCCAAGAAAGCCATTGCTAAAAGTGCAGTGTCCTCAGATGCGGGAAAACCACACTGGTGTCATGATTTACAGTTTCCTAGAATTAGAGTAGCTAATGTTCAAGCCACTGCAAAGAGCTTCTACCTCACAGGAAAACCTTATCTATTATCACAAGCTGTCACATGTAAAGATCCTGAACCTCCAAGGTTGGCTGTAGGGAAACAACCATCTAAAGAAAGCCATAGGCTGGCAATACTTGCTTCCAGCCTTGAAACCTGATCCTCCTGATGAAACTGCTGGCAGGCTAGAAGAACCTGGATCCCTGATCACCACACACTCCTGCCTCAAACCTTCCACCTCAGTCCCCTAGTACCTTGGACAAAGTTCACACCTACCACCCTGCATCCCTCATAAACCCCAGTTAACATTTTTCTATTGCTAAGCTGGACCCAGATTCATCAAAACAACTTTTGTTCCTCCCACATGCTAGTCCTTTGCCACAGCAGGGTTGGTGCTCAGTCCCCAGCCTGCTGCATTCTTCTTTTCAATACTGAGTTCAGGGGCAGTCCCTGACTCCGCCTGCAAAGTGCCCATTTCTAAATTGGGTCACGTAGATGATACAACTCAATAGGCGTCACTGAAGAGATAAATAATGTGTGCTAATTAGAGGGCAAGGAAGTTCCACCGTGCTAGGGTAACTAGAGTATATAATATAAGACACACTTTTAAAAAGCCACTGAAGGGACTGGAGAGACATCCCTTACTGCTCTTGCAGAGGATTGGGGTCCAGTTCCCAGCACCCACATGGTTGGTGACAACCACCTGTCCCAGGGGAACCAACACCCTCTTCTAGTCTATACAGGCTCCAGCACAGACATGATATACAGAAATGCCTCCAGCCATAAGAGGGCTGGAGAGATAGCTCAGAGGTTAAGAGCACTGACTGTTCTTCCAGAGGTCCTGAGTTCAATTTCCAGCAACCACATTGTGGCTCACAACCATCTATAATCAGATCTGGAGTGTAGGTACACATGCAGGCAGAGCACTGTATACACAATAAATAGATCTTTTATAAAAGCTACAGGAAAGGAGTGAAGATTCCCAACACACAGAAATGAAAATACTTGAGAAAATGGAAATGACAATTATTTTGATTGGATCATTATACATTATACACATACAACCCAGAACTAAAAATATAATATATGAATGTAAAATAGTTACATCTTTAATAAAAATTGAAAAAAAATATAACTTGGAAAGAAAAAAGAACAAATTCTTCTAGTAAGAAAACAAAGACAATAATAGCTTTTGCAAAGAAAGACGAGGAAGAGGACACTGGAAAACTGTACATATCATTTGCTGCTTGTTCAGAGTCTTAGGCTGGAAAGAGTTTTATTAAAAGGCAAACGGCAGAGTGGCAGTGACGATTGGAAACTGACAGGGAAGCGGCCCTGAGATGCCTCCCTGGCAATGCTCCCTGTGCTGTGCAATGCACATCTGGACTAGAGTTTTTCTGATTCCAACGGACTGGTCATTTCCCTCATTTGTTTATTTAACCACGTATACAAAGCAGTGAGTTTCATTATGGCACTGGCTTGCTTTCTTCTTTTCTTCTTGGGTCTCCCTATGTATCCCAGCTTGGCCTAGAACTTGAGACAATCTTCTTGCCTCAGTCTCCCAATGCTATGTCACCCTCCCCAGCTCATTAGATTTTCAAACACAACACTACACTGTCTTCCTACTTAGCTCATCCTTCATGCCCCCTTTAAAGATCAATAAAGTACATCTTACAATAATAATAACAAGTAGCCTTTCCTAGTTCTGTTCACACTACTTCACTTGCAGCAGTCTCTGGATCCACAAAGCCCTATCAAATGGTCTTTCGCCTATCCACTCCAGTACCCCTGTCCAAGCCCAGATTCTGAGCTCCATGGGCTCAAAGACCTAATTCATTTCTCCCACAAATGGTAACACAGATTCTGGCAAACAGTGGGGATGCTACTGTAGATGTTTCAGGGAAGAGTGACAACACACCAAACTGAAGCCTGTCTCTGCTATTGCCTAGCTGTATAACTGTCATTCAACTTATACCACCTCCCAGAACCTCAACTGTGGAATGGGTTTTGATGGGTTCATTAAAATCTTTACATACTGAAGAGAGAAAAATGGAAAGCAGCCGACTTATAACCTAAGTATTCAATTATAAGTAGATTTTTTGTTTGCTTTGGTTTTGAAACTGAGTTTCTCTGAGTAGCCCTGGCTGTTCTAAAACTAGCTCTGTAGACCAGCCTGGTCTCGAACTCAGAGACTGCCTGCTTCTGCCTCTTGAAAGCTAGGATTAAAGGCAAGCACCACCACAGTCCACTTATAAGTGCTTATTTAAAAAGCTATGGTGGGTGTTGGCATGATGGCTCACTGGTTAGCAGTACTTGGTGCTCTTTCCACAGAATCTAAGTTCAATTCTCAGGACCCTCAGCAGTGGTTCAAAACTACCTGTAACTCCAGCTCCAAGGATCCAATGCCTCTTCTTGCTCCTACATGCACTGAATGCGTGCGTGCGTGCGTGCGTGCGTGCGTGCGTGCGTGCGTGCGTGTGTGTGTGTGTGTGTGTGTGTGTGTGTATGCACACACGCAAGAGAGTATAGCGCTTAGGTCATAAGCCAGTAACTTAAAGAGAAATATCCTATGGACTTAATAACTTAAAAATCAGTATAGATACACGAATGAAAATGCTAGGTGGAAAAGTACACAAACCAATGGCATACTGACTGCAAGCACACAAGCATACACAAGAAACAGAGAGATGTGAGGAGACTGATGCAATCTGGGCTGCCCCTTGTCCTCACCGTGGGGGGCCAGGAATGCTACTGAAAAAACAATCTCAAATTAGTAATTAAATGCTCCAAAACCCCATATAACAACAACAAAGCAGCCGGGCAGCGTTGGTGGCGCACGGCTTTAATCCCAGCACTCGGGAGGCAGAGGCAGGCGGAGCTCTGTGAGTTCGAGGCCAGTCTGGTCTACAGAGTGAATTCTAGGACAGACTCCAAAGCTACACAGAGAAACCCTGTCTCGAAAACAAAATAAACAACAACAACAAAAATCCAGCATATAAGGGAAAGAGCTTTTGAAAGATTGTATTCTAAAATTTCTGGATGTGTGCACCTAAAAGAGAAAACTGTCAATTATCACTGAGCTGCACTAACAAAGGCATATGTTAAATTGATCTACATTCCATGCCAACACCCTATATCTTCGTATTCCTGTTGCTACAAGGAAAACTAGGATGGCTAGTTCGTGTCCTAAATTATCTGTTAGAATGTCATCGCCTAAACCCAGGATATGTGTGCATGAAATCTGGACTACTTAGGAAGCAGAAGCAAGAAAACACAGAATTTCAGCCCTAGCAAAACGGCAGGACCACAGCTGTCACAGTCATGACAACTTGGGGTGTGTGAGGGATGAGGGCTCTGAAGTGTCACCTTCTTTAAGAAGCCTTTCCTGTCTTAAGTTGCTACTCATTTTTTCTCCTCAACTTCCGACCTAGTTTCCCTGCCTAATGGTCTAAGGTGACATGTTATCATTAGCAAACGACTAAAATTTTTGTTGTCATTGTTTTTTCCACTAAGAGAGCAATGTAAGGATCATTTTCTGATTTGTTCTCTTCTAGAACCCCAGTGTACTCCAGAGCACAAGGCAGAGTAGATGTCAGCATCTGATGGATGAAGAAGTGCTGAATGCATGGGTAGCAATTTAGAACATGGTTCTCAAAGTCTCTCCATCCTTTCATATCCGTCACTGGACTCGTTCTACACGGCAGAGGCTGAGCAGAAAAGGAGGCAGTTAGGTGGCAGCAGGGAATTAGTGAATGAGGTCATGAGAATACCATCTGCCCTTAGAATCAGATTCTTTAAGATGTACACAAAGCATGCTTTGTGTCCCCTTTTGCTTGTTAGGAAGTATGATATTGGCCTAATGCTTGTCATCATGGGAACAGACAACAAAAGGAAAGTTGCGTGATGAACTGAGTCTGTCCAAGGCATGCTTGAAAGCCAAAGGCATCTCCAAAGCTTTTCAGCTATATGACAAAGGAGGCTTAATTCTAATTAGAAGAACTCTCACACGTAAAGTAATTATTGAGTTTAGATGAGTTATTACATTTTTTATTCCCCTTCTGAATGAAATATGGCCCAACTTATTTGGATAAATGTATTAATCAACACTGCTGAGTTAGGAAGGAAGGAAATATTCTCCACTATCAGCCCTGAGAACCCAACCCCATAAAGCAAGGGCCAGCAAGACAGCTCAGCGAAAGGTGCTTGCTCACAAGCCTTGCTGACATGAGTCCATTGCCTAATTCCCACAAGGTGGCAGAAGAGAACCAGATCTGGAAAATCATCCTCTGATCTCTGCACTGTGGCATGAGGTGCGAGTGCGCACGCGCACGCACACACGCACACACACACACACACACACACACACACACACACACTAAAGAAAATCTAAAACAACAGCACATTTGGCCCACAATTATTGAAACAAAATATCACATAAGCAAAGGAAGAAACAGTAAAACTATCTGAACAGATATTTAACCTAAGAAATTCACATGAGACAGATAACTCATTCTTTCTACAGATTGACTTTCATGTGTATGTATGTATGTATGAATGCATGTATGAGCATATACCTCTGGGTACCCATGGAAGCCACTGGAAGGTTTCAGGTCCTCTAGAGACACAGTTATAAGCACTGACCTGTGTGTCAGAAATAGAATTCAGGTGTTCTGGAACAGCAACAAGTTTTCTTAAACAATGCCCCAGTTCTCCAGCCCCCTACGAACTCATGTTGAGCACTGCATCTAAATGCACAGTCTAAGTTGGGCTTAGTCTCTAGGTTCATATGTTTCTGAAACTCTCTGGGCAAGAAAATCTTTCCTTTTCTATTATTTATTGAGAAAACCACTTAGAAGGCTTCTCTACATTTTAATTGCCTTGTGTTCTGGTTATCTAGAATAGAAACTACAAATTAATCTGTAAGAAAAGACAGTGGGGAAAGAAAATCTGTCTAAGTTACATGACTGCATGTTCTCGACAGCAATAACTCAAACAGTTTAAGGATAACAAACCCAGAAGGTCAACCATGTTTTCTGTCCTTTAACATCCAAACATCAAGCATTTCAAAACCTAGCCCTGGTCCTGATTGCAGAAAACCTTTCCTAAAAGAATCCTTACAATACCCGAAGACACACTGACCTTCACAGTGACTGTGGCAAAGTCAAACTGGCGTTTTTAACTCCTAAAAATGGCATATGGGCTGGGTATTGTTAGCGCATGCCTTTAATCCCAGCACTCAGGAGGCAGAGGCAGGTAGATCTCTATGAGTTCGTGACCAGCCTGGTCTACAGAGTGAGCTCCAGGACAGCCTCCAACTCTACAGAGAAAACCTGTCTCAAAAAGCCAAAAAAAGCCAGGCGTTGGTGGCGCACGCCTTTAATCCCAGCACTTGGGAGGCAGAGACAGGAGGATCTCTGTGAGTTCGAGGCCAGCCTGGTCTACAAAGTGAGTTCCAGGACAGCCTCCAAAGCCACAGAGAAACCCTGTCTCGAAAAACCAAAAAAAAAAAAAAAAAAGAAAGAAAGAAAGAAAAGAAATGGCATATGGATTCCATTCTTCCCAGCCTTACCTAACCACCTACATCTTTTATAACTGAGAGCCTACCTCATTTCTGGAAAACATCTCTAACAAAATCCTGGAGACTTTAGGTCAGGGCACTCAGTTGCTTCATCACGAATGTAAAGAAAGCTCATCACAACAATGAAACACAGCAGCATTTTAAAGCCAAGCGCTTACCTTTGAATACTTCTGTAGCTCCTCGTCATCTGCAATCTGTGTGTCCAAAGTAGCTACCTACATTTACAAGGAAAACATTTCCATATTTGTATGAGCATAATTCCTGCTTTCTGAAATATCAGCAAACAGAGTACACTGATAACTCATCTCAAAATCTCTATACGGTATTTCTGAAATCTATAAGTATAGCACACACTAATACATTTGCTCTTTTGTTATTCTCTACACTAATCTTTTCATCCTAAATTATACAGAAGTTGAACTGAAGGTAACACATAATTTGACTTCTTGCCCTCCCTCTGCATGGGCTGTATTTTATTAGCAACAGACAAGTACAAGTTATCAGTAAAGTACTTTTCCCTGTAAGCAATTCATTTCTACAGATGTCTACCAATAAACTCAGACTAATATCTGAACTACACACACATCCATCTTTTGGTACTGAGAGACTGCTCAAGTTTTCATGAAGGTGCAGTATGTATATATACTGACATCAGCTCTAAATTACTTATGATACCTAATACAAGGAAAATGCTACATAAATATGTCACAGTATATTGTTCAGAAATAATGACATGAAAACAAAAGTTTGTACCTTTTCAGTTCTGATGAAAATATCCCCCAAATGTGTTTAAACTACAGTGACAATGTGGAATCTATAACATGGAGCCAAATAGGAGTCTAACCATGCCAACTTTAAATTCTAGGATCCTCCAAATTTTAATAAAATCCTGATTATATTAGATCTGTAAAAATCTTACTTTTGGACCATCAAAATGGCTGAGCAGGGCAGCACTGGTTACATTTCAGAATACCTGGATTTGATTCCCAGACACCAACAGTGGCTCACAACCATCTGTAACTCCAGGTCCAAGGAATCTGACACTACCTTCTGGCCTCTGTGGGCACCAAGCACAAAGGTGGTGCACACCATACAATCAGCCAGGCACTTACACAGAAAACAAATAGTTTTTGAAATGGCTCAGCAGGTATAAACTCTTGTGCAAGCCTAATGACCTGAGTTTGATCTTTAAAACAAATGCAAAAATAGAAGAAAACTGACTCCTGAAAGTTGTCCTCTGTCCTCCACATTTCCATCAGGTCATATTCATACCCATAGTCACATGCATATTCACAAAAAATATTTTAAAACAATTATCCCAGCCCTTGGGAGGCAAAGGCAGGTGGATCTCTGAGTTTGATACCAGTCTCATCTATAGAGTGAGTTTCAGGACAACGAGGGCTACACAGAGAAACCCTGTCTCCAAAACATAAAACAAAAAAATTTTATTCTTAGCTGAGCATAGTGGCACACACCTTTAATCCCAGCACTCGGGGAGTTGAGGCAGGCAGGTCTCTTTAGGTCTGAGATCAGACTGGTCTACATAGTGAATTCTAGGACAGCCAGCTGCTGTCTCAGGGAAAGGAAAAACAATTATTTTTTTCTCTCTTGACAAAACTGGGAGCATTGCTGTTTTAAAACTTCAAACTCAGGTCTTAAATTCTGTAAGTTAGTCACATAGACATGGTGGTAAGAAGATTAGGAGGCTAACCAGGCTACAAAAGACCCAGTCTCAAATTGGTACCATCCTCTTCCACAGAAAACAATCTAACAAAAATCCAGATTCTGGAAGAAAGTACAATAAGTAAAAGTGGAATGTATGTATCCATTCACTCATCTGTTTTACCAGGCTTCTCCCTGGTGTCCCTATAACTTGAAAGGAATCACAATATAGATCCAACTTAAATCTCTCCTGTTTCTAGCCTTGACTTCACCATTTGACGTACAAAAATCTGATATAGAGAATAAAACTTTGACTCGCACACACCTCCATCACAGAACTTTATTCTCCAACAGGGTTGCTAGTGAATAACACAAAGCCCTCAGTTTAAGCTATCATAAATCAGGCATGATAGTTCATGTCTGTAATCCCTCAACTGAGGAGGTAAAAGCAGGAAGACCACAAGTTCCAGGTCATTCTAAGCTACAGAGCAAGCTTGAGGGCAGCTCAGGCTACATGAGACCCTGTTTCAAAAAAGTAAAAATAAAAATCCTATCATATAACTGATGAGTCACATACTCTCTGATCATACATACATATGAGAATCCGTGACTTTCTAGGTAGCAGCCCAGTGACTATGCTCTATGAACCAGAGACCCTGGAGTAATAAGAACTAACATGCAGGCCCAGAATGAACAAGAAAGTGACCATGTGACTCATCTTAATGACATTAAGGCCACTCTGGTGACAGTGGCCAGAGATTCAAAATATAAAATTAAGTGTTCAGCATTAATGACAACCCAATATTAATAACCACACACACAAGAATGTGTCAGGGCTACATAACAAGACCTTGTCTCAAAAAATGAAATTTAAAAGACAACAGATATTTTATTGCCATGTTTGATGAACACCAATAAGATTTTTCTAATGCAGCTTTCTCCTTTCATGTGGTTTCACTGGGGAAATGTAACCAATCCTTTACTGGCCAAATCTAATAACAGGTGAAAGGGAGCCTAATGGCCTGCTGGCACCATAAACTCATACCTCACCTAAATTACTTCCTGTTCTTCTAAATACATTTCATAATCATTCTTTCATTTTTCTCATAAAACTGTAAGATTCTTTGTGAAACATAGGACTAATATCCACAGCCCTTTCAGTGTACAATAAAACAAACAGATCATAAAAGCAATCATAAAGATGCCAGCCATTTTAAGCAGCTGATTCAGGCTATAAATTTAAAGGCAAGCTTTCACCCTCCTAATGTTCTGCTGCCTATAGTTGACCTAACTGACTTCAACGTGAACAGAGTGTCCGTTAATTGTAACTGAAGTTTGTGCACAGTCCTTAATTGTTCTTATAGCTTAAAACGCTTTAAAAATTGATTGATTGCTCTAACAGGAGAGAAAGGCAGGAAGAAGACAACTGCAGCAGTCTATGTCTTCTTTGACTCTCTCATCTTAAATTATAGTGCTAGAAGTGTAATGTGAAATGAAGCTTTCTATTAAAATATTTTTTTAACATACCATTACTTCATAATCTGGGCCCAGTAGGTTTTCCCATCTGGATTTCAGCTCATTTTCTGGAGAGCCTGGGACTTTCTCTGGAGTTACATCTATAAGAAAAAGAACATCGAAGCTGCTGGGAGCCAAACATACTGAATTAACAAATTCTTTAGTAACAGCTCAGCTTCAGTAAGAAAAGGAGAAATGAGTAAAAGGAAAATGTATTCATTTAAATCTAACTGGTAATGTAAATCAAAGTCACTAATGAGAATAATACAAAATATAAAATGATCTGTGGCAAACCTGTGAAGGGGCTTTTTTCAGGAACACTTTAAAGGAAGGAGGAAGTGATGAATTATAAGAGAAATTTGAATATGCAGTTTCTACGTAGTGACCCTACATATCTAGCTAGTTTTATTTGTAGGTCTTATGCAGATTTGATTTAAATGTTAATCTTTTCAAAGTAGTACCCTTCTACCTCTCCACTGGGAACATAAATGCATGTGGAGCTAGCACCGCAATCAGCAAGAGTCAGTTGCACAACAGAGCCAAGCATCCACACGCCTAGATGGACAGAAAAGTTGTCTGGCTAAAACCTGAGTTTCATCAGATAGACACTTTAATTTTACACCAGTCTTTTGTTGCTGCTTCATTAAGATATTTGCAGCTTTTCAGTGTTCCCCATTTAATGGTGCCATTATCACAAAGGTGAGAGCATTTTAAAAGCAGAGACATATTGGAAACGCCAGGCCTGCCCTCCCTTAGAATTTTCCCCAGCCTCTCAACGTATTGAACAGACTGAAGAATGCCTAACACATAAAAGTCAAAGTACTAAACTATCATTTGCACTTACACCCACACTAACAGCAGAGGATAAAAAGGTTCCACGTTTTTTAAGTCCCACATTTCTGCTGTAAGATTGGACATGTCACAGAACACTTATCACAAGCGACATAACCATCTGCCTACCGTCAAATGTAACACGCAGCATCAGCTCTTTTCATCTACAGAGCAGCTCACTTCGGCTGCACAGAACACTTAATTACAAACTACAAATCATTAAGTTAAAGCGGCTAACTCCAGAATCAGAGACTAAGACTAATGAATACTAAAGAACTTAAATTACTCCATTTACAAAAGAACATCCAGGAAATAACTATATTAACTGATATGCTAGATTGCATTTGGGGGCAGCTAACCAAAGATCCTATTAAAACAAGTATAAAATCATTTGGGTGACATGAACTCCTAGGAATATTTCCTTAAGAAATTCTGAGTTCTTAACAATTTCTTTCCTTTCTTCTTCTTTTTTTTTTTTTAATTTATTTATGTGGGATAGGGGCAGGAGGGAGAATTCACAAGTCACAGCATACAGGTGGACATCAGAGAACATCTTATGTAGAGCTGGCTTTCTCCTTCTACTTTATGTGGGTACTGGGAGTCGACCTTGGGTTTTCAGGCTTACTGCAAGTACTGTTACCACCTGAACCACCTTCCCAGCCCCTTTCCCAAATGCTTTAAAAGTTTCAACAATTTGCCTGTTCAGTGTCTTCCAGGCACAGTTTCATACTTGCTATATGAATCTGAACAATTTCTACAATGTGTTGAGAGAACTCTAAGCTTACAAACATGGTAATCAGATAACACCAAGTAAAAAAAGACGCTGATGATTCAATTCCCTTGGGGCTGTTTTTGCCTTTCAGGTACACAATGAAAGCACACACAGCTATGTGTTTTAAAGCACAGCTCAGAGGACTAAGGGCCAGAGGAAGGTCATTAACCTACTTGCAGCAGCAGCAACAAAAAAGCTACACAAAGAATCAAACAACAGGCCGGGCGTTGGTGGCGCACACCTTTAATCCCAGCACTCGGGAGGCAGAGGCAGGCGGATCTCTGTGAGTTCGAGGCCAGCCTGGTCTACAGAGTGAGTTCCAGGACAGCCTCCAAAGCCACAGAGAAACCCTGGCTCGAAAAACAAACAAAAAAAAAAAAAAAAAAAAAAAAAAAAAGAATCAAACAACAGAGTAAAACAACCATCCTGCACGTGAGACACAGATTGATATTACAGCAGTCAATAGAGGCAGACATACTTGCAAACTGAAATTATACCTGTGCATGAAGGGAAAAGTACAGTGAAATTCATTTTTAAAACATGAGCACAATGCTCGGTGTGGTGGTGTACACCTTTAACCCCAACACATAGAAGGCAGTCGCAGGCAGATCTCTGTGAGGTTGAAGCCAGCCTGTGGTCTGCACAGGAAATTCCAGGATGCCAGGGCTGCATAGTGAGACCCTATCTCAAAATAAATAAAATAAAAGCTTTAAAAAATTTAACAAAAAATGAGCCGGTGGTGGTGACATATGCCTTCAATTCCAGCCCTTGGAAGGCAGAGGTAGGCAGATCTCAGTGAGTTCGGGGCCAACCTAATCTACAAAGCGATTGCCAGGACAGCAGGACTGTTATACAGAGAAACCCTGTCTTCAAAAACAAAACAAAATGTGCCCCTTTTGCTGGGCGGTGGTGGCGCACGCCCTTAATTCCAGCACTCGAAAGGCAAAAGCAGGCAGATCTTTGTGAGTTTGAAACCACCCTGATCTACAAGAGCTAGTTCCAGGACAGCCTCCACCACAGAAAAACCCTGTCTCAAAAAACCAAAACAACAACCTAACAACAACCAAAAGGCATGGGTACAGCATAGGGAAGTGGAGACAGGAGAACTGTGAGTTCTAGGCTAGCCTGAGCTACGCAGTAATATCTTTTCTCAAAAACAAAGAAAAAAAATGACAATAGCAATGAAACACCATATTTCTAAAACTATCTCTAATTTCAGTTTTTTTTATTTTTACCTACTTCTTTGAAATTCATCTGAGATCAACTAAATTAAAGTATGACAACTAATTGCCCTATAGCTGGATCTGAAAGGGGATGGGGGTGGCTCCTAAAACCTTTATCTTGAGTGTGACATTATTAATACCTTCCTTTGGGTTACCTTTCCTAACATAAAAAAAGCCAAACGCCAGCTTCTCTAGAACACGGATGGCGGTAAATCTTTTAGAAAGTTTCACTTAGCAGGCAAAGCTTTCCTGAATACTTCTGTAGAAGTGTCAAAGTACAATGTAAAAGGTCAAAGTTGGAAACAATTCACAAAATTTAAAATAAATATAGAGCAGCCTGTCATTTGATGCAACATATAAAAAATTCATGTCAACTTTTATAAAGAAACACTTCTACATATAAACAGGTAGTTACAATATTTTGATATAAATATAACCATAACATAAGAATCCATAGTAATTAAAATACATAATTATTGCATACTAATATATATACATGTGAAACATAAACAAAGATCAAGCAAAAATACCCTTGGTACTCTACTGCCAAGTATGTTAATAGACACAGCACCCCATCTTATTAAAATGTAGGGTTTGTGAGGTTGGTGTTAGTACTAGGGGAGTGAACTTAGGGTCTCATACATGCACTGCACTCTACCATGGTGGTACATCCCTAGCAAAATATCCTCCTTCCAACTCTAAAAGGTCTCTACAGCATGAGCTTCCATCAGATAGAAATTGCTTTTATAAAGATCTTTAGTTGCTACCTAGTTATTAGATATTTGTTGATGTTCCTTCTGTATGCTGTGAATATATGTTTCTCTTATTGGCTGATGAATAAAACTGTTCCAACCAATGGGCAGGCAGGATGTAGGAAGGCAGGAAGTATAGGCGGGGCTACCAGAATGCTGGGAAGAGAAACACAGAGAGTCACCAGAGAGACGCCATATAGCTTGCTGAGGGAGTAACATGCCAGAGCATTATGGGTAAGCCACAGCCTTGTGGCAATGCATAATTTAATAAAAATGTGTTAATAATTAGAGACAGCCAGCCAATAAGAAGCCTGAACCATTGGTGAAACAGTTTATAACTAATATAAGCCTGTGTGTTTATTTGGGACTAAACAACTGTGGGACTACACAGGACAGATACTTTGTCTACAATTTGTAGCTTTAAAAACTCTTGGTGTAATACTGATTCTGCAGATGCCACAAGAAATTAACTAGAGAGAAGAAATGATTAACAAACAAAAAGACTGAAGTACTCCAAAGAAAAGGCTTTGGGGCCTACCTGGTTTTTCTAAGGCTTGTATGTTGTCCTTTTTCAAAATATCGAGTCTTTCTCCAATTTCCTCCGCTTCAGTATCCAAATTCATTTCTGTTTTCTGGAATCCTGTTAGGGCTGATACTTTAGGCAGTTCTGCAACAGTTCCTAAAATGAGAATTGCTGGTTTGAATCACTAGTTCTGTGGGGGCAAATGGGGTGGCACATTCAAATGAACTTAAATTTTTACTCCCTTTCACCTTTCCCAGGATCTCTCTGCAGGTGATTCTTTTAATGCTAAAGTTTTCTGTGAGGTAACTAACTCAAAACACAGTTTGATAGTATTCAAAGAATGAGGAAGTATAGAAAATGAAAGTGAAAAGCAAGGCTAAATTCATGACAAAACAGGGATAGATTTTTTTGGGGGGTAACATAGCTCTAGAAAAAAAAAGAAAAGAAACCAACAATGAGAAGGCTGTAATTCTCTCGCTGTTGTCGACAGAGCTGAGCAACAAATGCAAATAGACTGGATCACCATCAAGCACCTGTGGAAAGCCAAACAGGCAACCTCAGAGACAGGAGGTGTGAGAAGCCCTCTGGGTGCAGATGGCTCCCCTCCTTTTCCTCAGACAAGACACGAGACAAAGTTAAAGTTACCACCACTAAACAGAAGAAATGCAGCACAGTGACATTTTACAGGGTTTCCCTTTATTAAAAATAATTCCCCATCTTTTTTAATTTTTAATATATTTTTCAAATGGATATGAGCATTTTGTCTCCAAGTGTGGGCCTGGTAACTACAGGACAGAAGATTGGGTCAGATCCCTTGGAACCAGAGTTATAGATGGTCATAAGCCTTCATGTGTGCTGCATTCTGAATCTGGGACCTCTGTAAGAGCAGCAAGTGTTTTTAACCACTGAGCCATGGCTCTAGCTCTTTGTAAAAGAATTTTTATTAAAAGTATGAGGCTACAAAGAAATCATCAAAATTCAGGTTGTGGTATTTCAGTATCTAATGGATGAATCCCTTCAGGGGAAAAAAAACATAGAGCAGGGATGTGGGACTTCTATATTCAGAAACCATGTCACCCCACATGGCATATATGATTTAGGAAGCACTTTAAGGGAGGAGTCAGAAGGAACAGAAAAAGAAAATACAAAAGACATCTAGGGAAATGTATCTGTCTGTCTGATGACCTGCACATAGGTATGTGTTGGCGTGTATGCACACAGAACTGAGGAGGGCTTCAAGTGTCCACTCGTCACTCTCCACCTTATTCTTTTGAGAAGGGATATCTCTGAATCTGGAGCTAGGCTGGCAGTCGGCAAACCCTGGAAACCCTCCTGTTTCCCCCCCTCACAGTGCTGGGTTTACAGGACCATGTATAGACATGCTCAGTTTTTTACATAGATTCTGGGCATTTGAATTCAGGTCTTCGTGCGTATATAGCAAACATTCTTACCTTCTATGTGGTGATATATTGATTATGATTTTGCAAAGCCACTGAAGGTCAGAATGCAAAGCTAGCCACAGCCATAGAAGCTGGGCAGTGGTGGCACACACATTTAATCCCAGGACTCAAGAAACAGAGGCAGATGGATCTCAGTGAATTAAAGGCCATCCTGGGCTACATGAAAGTAAATCAGACTAAAAGATAAACAGAGCTCTTGCCTTTAATCCCAGCACTAGAGAGATATATAAGGAAGAAGCAAAGAACCTCATGTGAGATTCAGTTTCCAGTCACAGGGAAGACAGGACTCCATTTCAGCTTGGTAGAGGTAAGAGCTACTGACTGGCTGCTTTGCTTTTCTGATCTTCAGCTTGAACCCCAATATCTATCTCTGGGCTTTTATTATTCATGCTACATTTTTACCCAAAGAGTGATCTCCCTGGTACTACCAAATAAGAAACTGTACATGTACAAGGTATTTGATATTAGATATTACTATTACTTCTCTTTGTTGTGATAATAGTATTGTTGTTTAGGAAAATAACTATTTTCATGATGCCTACACTTCTCTAAAATGGTTCAGAAGAAATATGGGGAGAAGGTGACTGGGTGTTCTGTTCAGTTTGTTTTCCTATGTGCTTGAAATGCTTTAACAGCTAAGAGCTGAGACATACAACCAACTAATCTCCTGTGACAGGAACATGAAACTTTAAAACCACTCACATAGTATTTTTTGGACCATTAATCAACTGATGCCATAAATAAATGCATAGATAGTAGTAGGATAAGAAATGTCAATCATTAATTGATGCATTATTTATTTATAATAACCAAGAAAAGGAAACAGCTTCGGTGAACACTTAGCATAAATATATAAATAAATGTATATTACAAAAATAATCAACTGCTAGTGCCTGGGTGCGCCTGGAGGACACTATATGAAGTAAAATTAGCTCAGTAGAGAAGGACAAACCCTGCATGCGGCTCTACCCATTTGAACTTTCTGCATAGTCAAATTCAAAGAAACAGTGAAATGGCAGCTGCCTAGGAGTGGAGACTGAAGCTAGTGACATGAAGCTTCCATCACAGAAGATGGGGAAGTTCTATGGCTAGGCTGGCAATAATGTTAACAACAGAGAATCTTTTTTATTTTTAAGAAAGTGTCTCACTATGTAGCCCTTGCTGGTCTAGAACTTGCTATATGGACCAGGCTGGCCTTGAATTCATAACAATCCACCTGCCTTTCTGAGAGTTGAGACAGAAGGTATGGTCCCCACACCCAGTGTGAGGTGAATCAAGGGTCCAGTTGAGGGGATTTAGAACTAATTAGAAAGGAACTGCTGGTCATTCCGATAACAGATCATCTAGATGAGGGTGACTGCGGGTGGCCCCATTCCATTGGATGAGACCCTGAACTGAAGAAAGGAAAAGTGAGTCAATCACCGGCACTCCTCACCCTCTGTTTCCTGACTGAAGACACCCTGTGACTAACTAGTGTCTCGCTCCTGTGACGATGCCTTCCCCACTATGATGGACAGCGTCCCTTGAGCTGTAAGCCAGAACTAACCCTCCTTTCCTTTCTTACATTGTTTCTTGGTAAGTATCTGGTCATGGCAATGAGAAAAGCAACTAATACAATAATAACATTTTCCCTTTAGAATTATTCATTTATTTTATTTTATTTATATGTGTATTTTGACCATGTACATGCCTGGTGCTTGGAGATATCAGAAAAGAACATTTTGATCCCTTGGAACTTAAGTTTATTCACTGGGTTTTGTTTGTTTGTTTGTTTTGGAGGGTTTTTGTTTTTAGACAAGGCCTCACTATTTAATCCTTACTGGTCTGGAACTTACTATGTAGATCAGGATGGACTTGAACTCACAGAGATTTGCCTGTCTCTATCTCCTTAGTATTGGGATTAAAGACACACATCCCCACGCCTGGTGAAACTAGAGTTAATAATAGTTCCTTTCTTTAAATGCCAATCAGAGGAGCTGGAAAGAGGCTCAGTAGTTTAGAGCACTGACTGCTCTTCGAGAAGATATGGGTTCCATCCCCAGCACCCACATGACAGCTAAAAACTGTCTGTAACTCCACTTCCAAAGGATCAGATGCTCTTCTGGCCTCCACAGGCACCAGGAACATGTGTGGTGCACAGACATACATGCAAATAAATACTCATATAAAGTAACAATTTTTTAAATTATAAAATGCCAATCAGAGCTCCTGAGGAAGCAGCAGAATACAGTCATGTACCATGAGAACTTTAATAACACAACACAATGTGATTGCATGTCATAAAGAACCAAATACTGGCCAGCAAGATGGCTCAGCCAGCAAAGGGACTTGCTGTCAAGACAGATAACCTCAGTTCAGTCTCCAGAACCCATATGATAGAGAGAAAAACTGTCTCCCAAAAGATGTGCTCTGGTATCCAAGAAACTGTGTATTTTTCCACAATGTAGACTTGTTATTTTATAACCTTATTGATAAATCATATTATTTTAATAAAAATGTTCTTGATAAAAATTTCAATTTTACTTTTCCACCACACTTCAAAAGGCAAATGAAGAGATAACTAGAGTAAAACACATCATAAAAGCAATCTGGATCTGAAGCTTGAGAAGTGTCTAGAGATAAGTGAATGAAAACAGTGATTTCTGTCTCCATTTAAAGTCACTCTGGGCTCAGTCACTGCTTGCATCCTGAGCTGATGCACTGCAGCAGGCCAGGGAAATGACTCTGCAAAGGAGTCAAGATGACTCATCTCTCCATCACCGAATTCCACAAGATAAGCCTCCCAGACCATAACTTTGCCATTCTTCCAAAATCAGCTCCATGGAAAAGAAAGGGATGGGAGCATTAATTACCTCTGCCTGAAGGCTGTTCAAATGGAGAATCAGATGAAGATGTTTTCCTGCGAACTAGGGTTAGGTGTACCACCTCTCCTGCATTTCGTAATACTTCAACAACATCCTGATTGGCAAAACCCTGAATATTCACACCGTCCACCTATGACATCAAGAGACAGAACAGAGTTCCAAGTAAACTATCACCATCTGTATTTTGGTTTTTGAAAGACATCTCACTATGTAGTACAGAGAGACAAGCTCAGTTGGCCTAAGACTCAGTGTTTCTCTTGCCTCAGCCTCCTGAGTGCTGGGACTAAAGGCATCTGAGTCACCATGCCGATCAACTACGCTCATTAATTTGTCAGTGCTGAATAAAACAGGGTAATTTTGCTCCCCAAATACTGTATATTAGACCAGAAAGTATTTTTGAATAAAAATAAAAAACTAGTTTTGTTGACAAATTTACATGCAAATAAGAAAATAAATTCAAACTTATATTCTTAAATCACACATTTTTAACTATCAGCCTGACAGAGGCAAAAAGCCTCTCTACAGATAATCAAAATTTTTAAAAATTAAAAAGCTATAAAATCTGGTTGTTACACAGGTTTCAAATGTACCTATAAAATTCATTACCAGCACTGAAGAGTCATTGCTATGTGGCATCACTATGTGCTAATTTCCAGAGAAGCACACTGTTTTCACACCATTGGGTCTTCCAGTGTTCTGAAAATGATGTGCATGAAGCCTGGCAGGCCAGACCATTGCTTTAGATTTCCTCCTAACTTCTCAAAGCATGCAATGCTTCTACTATCTATCCTCCAGACCCTACAACCATCAAAAGATGTCTGGTAGGGTCATTAAGGTAAAAGCCAGTGTTCATAAAAGATGATTTCTTAAATGGACTCTAATCCCATCACCCATCATCTGGTTCCATGGAACTCTGTGTGTGCAACAGACAGCAAAGCATGTACATAGAAATTTACCTCTACTGAAAGGGAAGACTAGCCAGGCAGTAGTGACACAGACCTTTAATAGCAGAACTCAGGAGACGAGACAGAGGCAGATTGATCTCTGGATTAGAGGCCAGCCTGGTCTACAGAGTGAATTCCAGGATAGCCAAGGCTACACAAAGAAACCCTGTCTCAAAAAAACAAAAAAGAAAAGGGAGAGGGGTTGCAAAGGACACCTAATTTTAATTAGTAAAGGGTTATATTCTCAAATATATAAAGTACTTCCATTTTTGATGTACTCAAAAGTATTTAGAAAGCCAGGCGGTGGTGGCGCACGCCTTTAATCCCAGCACTCGGGAGGCAGAGGCAGGCGGATCGCTGTGAGTTCGAGGCCAGGCTGGATCGACAGCCTCCAAAACAATACAGAGAAACCCTGTCTCGTAAAAAACCAAAAAAAAAAAAAATCACATAAAATGTGTGAATATATAGAGACATTTGGGAAGGGAGTTGGTTTTTCAAGACAGGGTTTCTCTTTGTAGCTCTGGCTGTTCTGGAACTTGCCTTGTTGACCAGGCTGGTCTTGAACTCACAGAGATCTGTGCTGAGATTAAAAACATGCAACACCACCACCCAGTGGCACATAGAGACTGTTAAAGAGCATTTCCTAGAACATAAAACATCTTTCAGATACAATTCTATTCATACATTTATTTTTTTTCTACCAACATGTTTAGCAGAATGTTTCCTCTTTGGCTATAATAAATTATATTTAGAGCCTAAAATCATGTAAGAGCCTGAATCAATGTGATTTCACTGTACTAGTAAGAATAATTTTTTTAAAGCTCTATGATATGGGCATGGTAGCACACCCCTTTAATCACAGCACTTGAGAGGCAGAGGCAGGTGGATCTCTAAATTCAAGGACAGCCTGATTTACAAACTGAACTCTAGACCAGCTAAGGTTATGTAGTGAGACCCTACCTCAAAAAAACAAACAACTGCCAGACGTTGGTGGCACATGTCTTTAATACCAGCACTCAGGAGACAGAGGCAGGAGAATCTCTGTGAGTTCCAGGACAGCCTCCAAAACAATACAGGGAAACCCTGTCTCAAAAAACAAAAACAAAAAAACAAACAACAAAAAACCCTAAAGATAACATAAAACTAAAATTACAAAATTAAACTAAGCCATCTTCTTTTCCTGCATATGACAGAAAGACCAACCTTTCTCCAATTTGATTCAATTATACAAAAAGAAAAGCCATTACTTACAGCCACTATTTTGTCATTCACTTGAATTTGGCCATTGTGGTATGCAGCACTGCCTGGTATTATACTTTTCACATAAATCCCTGAAGCTTCCCCTGAAAGTGCATAAACATACAGAAAAAAGGAAGAAAGCTAAAATTAGGACCTGATTGCAAAATTGTTATCAAGAGGCTAATTAGCTTAAGAGGCTGACTAGAGATTTCATAAATACTATTTTGAACACATGCAGGGTAATTGATGGATTATTTCAAACTGTCACTTCACAAGTGACCTGAATTCAAAACAATTTGACTGATGACTACCCTCCTGGAAAAATAATCAGTAATGGAAACCTTGATGAATGCATTTCTCTCTAAGCTGGGATTCTGGAGGGCCAGGATGAACCCTGGTCTATCGCAACTTGACCTGCTGACTCAGCTCAAACTCTCATCATTTTTCACTAGCATCAAGCAAGAGTCACATGTATTCCTGCCGATACTTAGTTGAGTGCCATGTGTGCCATCCAGATACTAAAAAAGAGCACATGTGGTCTTTTTAAAAAGCTAGAATGGGGGCCAGAAAGAAGGCCTGGCAATCTGAGTTCAATGCCAGGAACACACGTAACAGTAGAAATAATCAACTCCACAAAGTGGCCCTCTGACCTCTACATGGACAAGCATACACACCCCTTTATGCATATAATAATAATTTTTAAAAATAGAATGAGCTCAGCAGGATGAAATAATCCTTATACTATAAAACTAAATATTTACCCAAAAATAGCTATAAAACATTATAACCATATAAAAAAATACATTCCTAAGAGAAAGAACTACAAGGGAAATTGAGAAATTGGAAAACGGTTAAGTTTCCACTGCCAGCATAATTATCCATAAACTTCACTAACTCATATCCCAGGTCTCCCACATTAATCCTTCTCCAAGACCTGATGGTCAGACTGACATTGCACCAAATGCCAAGAGCTTTCCTGACTCTACACATTAGCTTCTTTCTTCCCCCATCTAATCCTCCTTCCTCGTTACCACAATTGTTTCTTTCTCAATTCTCCTCTCAACTTCCATCTTTCATCTGCTATGCTAAAACAGATGCTTTTCCAGTTATCTTTAAACATTTAAAGGGTTTTACACTTTAATTACATGCCCTGGATAGACTTTTTTGCTTGTTTTGGTTTATAACGGGAAGTTTCTCTGTGTTGTCCAGGCTGGCCTCAAACTTGTGAGCTCAAGTGATGCCTTCCAACTCAACTGCTGAAGTGACTGAGATTACAGAAGCATGCCACCATGCCTATCCAAACCCCAGCACCAAAATAAAAGAACCAAAACTAAAGGAAACAAAGTGCCAGTTGTTTCTATACATGTCTTTAAAAGCTGTTGACATTACAAATGTCTCATTTTTTGACTCACTTGCTCATCCTCTCAAAATCACCCAAGCCCACAATTTTGAGAGTAAATAAGTAAAAAGATTCTTTTCTTTACTCAATAACACAAAACCATCCAACTGTCTCTTACTCATGAGTCTCTACTGAGGCACTGAGGTTTAAGTTTAGGAACTCAGCCACAACTCAACTCTAACAGGCTATAAGATAGTGAGTCAGGCATTGGTGGTGCACGCCTTTAATCCCAGCAATTGAGAGGCAGAGGCAGGTGCATCTCTGTGAGTTTGAGGCTAGCCTGGTCTACAGAGCTACACAAAGAAACCCTGTCTCAGAAGAGAGAGAGAGAGAGAGAGAGACAGACAGAGACAGAGACAGAGACAGAGAGACAGAGAGAGACAGAGAGAGACAGAGAGAGACAGAGAGAGACAGAGAGAGGATAGTGATAACAACTCAGTATGTTTTCTGTAACGTTTTTTTTTCAAACCCATACTTAACTTTTAAGGAACTTATTTAAATTCTGAACCTAAAAAGGGTGGCACGTAGAAAAATCAGAACTTTTGAAATTAGGTATTTCATTAGGCTGAAATAGCACAAAGTAGTCTGACATGAATTTCTTTCAGGCCTGTGAATACATTAGCACTCTTAATCTCTTCACCTGCTCCAATGCATGACAACTTTTTAAGCAATTAATTTTCTACATTCACTATTTTTCAGAAGAACTAAAATACTTGATAGCTAACTTTTCATATAGCTATCAAATATTTCTAAAAGGTTTATTTTTACCTAACCTAGTAATTCTTCAATTACCAAGGGAAAACTAACAGTGAAAGTTACTGCTAACTTTCAGGTAACATTTGAAAAACATTTTTTCTGATACATGCATCATGTATTCTCACAATGCACTCCCCTATATGAAAGAAAAAAATAGTTCTAATGAAATACTTTTCTATCTCATTTTTTTCATGATTAAACACAAATATATTTTGGGCATTCACAATATACAACATATGCAGTGATCAATTTCCTTTATTCCAGACATAATACTGTATAATACATTAACAGCACATAATTTTAGAAGGAAAGTGAAGTTCCAATGTTACAAAATGGACTGCTATTACATTCCTTTGTTACTAACTATAAAGCCAGCTGTTAAACTACTGAGGCAAAATGTGACTCTAATCACTGAAAAGTAACTGCTCGTTATTACACATTCACAGTTTTATTGTTTGAGTTTTAAATTAAAGTCTGTGGGTACTTAATTTTATTATCTAGAAACCTTAACATCCTTTATAATTATCCAAAATATGAAGTAGAAATGATTCATTTACCTGAATGAGCTGTTCCAACATAGCCAACAATTCTAATCCCAAGACTCTGTCCATCTTTTTTAACAAGTTCGACATTATAAGTTTCAAAAGGAGAACAGTCCTGCAGGGAAATAACAAACCCATTGTTAAGATATTTAGATGATAACTGCTTACATAGTCAATCTGTGCACCCAGTTTGCCAAGTGTTTTCCGTGATGATCCCCATAATTTCCCATCTCTGGACCTGCCCCTGTGCTTGTAAAGTCAGATGGCAAAGGGGAGATTATTCAAGTGGACCTAATCTAATCAAAGTAGTCCCTTGTGAACAGAGTTTTCTACTGCTGGTAATAGAAAGGGCAAAGAAATAGATTTTAAACATACAAGATCAGCTTGTGGTTTGAAGTTGGAGGAGTCATACAAGAAAGATGGGAACAAGGGGACCTAAGAGCTTGAAAGATGTTGTGGCTGGAGGCCAACAAAGAAAAGGCCCTGAAAGAGCTCATGAGCCCAGTATGTCAGAACAGAGCCTAGATGAACCAATACCTTCACTTACAAGAATCTAGGTAAAAAACCCACCCAAGCTCACCCTGAATTCTGACCTGCAGAACAGCAAATTAACCCAAGGTTTTCTCTTCAGCTGCTAAATATTTAACGTTAGAAAATTAATACAGTCATTTAGGAAAACCTCAAGCTATATTTTCTGACAGAATCACAAGCCTAACAAAAATTTAGAAGCTGTGGGGAAGCTAGCTGTTGCATTTAATATTTTTTAAAACTGGCTCTAAAACTTTAATGTATCTTCTAAATATTTCTACAAAGGGATAAGGTATCCAAACACTGCATCAGCATCAGGAACTAACCCCACACATTACAGAGCCCTGTAAACTGGATGAGAAAACCTCAGTGAGCTTGAGTAATGAAGGTAACTGAAATCAATTAGCATTACAACCTGGAGAAACTAAACAACGTAATTACTAATATCATAGATAGAAAACTCCTGATCATATGGTTCCCAGTTAAGTGATATCTCTGAAGATAAGTGCTAGCCTCCCACTTGCTCTAACAAGAGTCTCCTTCTCTTCCTGCCTCTTCATGCTTTTATTCATGGGGAGATGGTTCAGTCAGCAAAGCACTTGCTGTGCAAGTGTGAGGAACAAAGATCAGAACCATAGGGCAAGACATTAAAAGCCAGGCATGGTCGCACGTACCAGTGCTTTCAATACTGGGGAGTACTCTTAAGACAGGATCCAGGGGCTTGCTGGCCATCCAGTCTGGTTGAAATAAATGGCAAGCTCAATTTGTGAGACACTCTGTCTCACAAATAAGGTAGAGAGCAACAGTGGAAAACAAGGTATATGTGTGTGCATGTACTTACACACATGCACGTATATATGTGCACACACACACACACACACACACACACACAACACCAAAAAGAGAAACAGACATGTCTAATATTCATCATGAGTTCTCATCTGCTTCAAATATGAGCACTGAAGTGTGATATATACTAGGGTGGTCATCCAGCTGAGGGAATTTCTTATCTTGCTTTGTATCTTAGACAGCGAGTGATGTTAGAAGAATGGTTTTTACACTCACAGAACCAAGGGTCCTGTTGGCTACAGCAGGCAGGGCAACAGGTAAGGATGCAGGCGTAGGAGGTGTTACTGTAATTTCACCAACAGGGTCTCTGGCCACAAGCATCCTCACTGAATTCCCACAGTTCCTTAGCACCTGAGCAACTTGCTCACTGGTCATCCCTTGCACATTTGTACCGCCAATCTTCAAGATGTGGTCCCCTGTCTGTAGTCGCCCATCCTTTGATCAAAGAAAGAAAAACAAAATTATTTAGAGAAATCAATGATTTAGCTTAACCGCTTAATAAAAATACATCAGACTTTCAATTCTGGCAAAATGACTCACAAAGTCACTTCCAATGCGGGACAAACATAACATTTCTAATAATCTACTGAGCTGACAAAAGTTAAAGCAATTCCTTGTACAACACAAAAGATGGAAGGGTCCAAATTGAAATAAGGAATCAGAACTCTAAAAGAGGCCTCTGATCGGGGGTTTTAACGTATGTCTAACAACTTAGAGTCAGAGTATAATGACCATGTAGGCAAGGAAAAGATCAAAAGCTGAGGACTTGAGAAAGGAGAGACAGAATGAAAGGATCTGGCATGAAGCTGAGGACCCCCAAGGCCAAAATGCTAAGCAGCATGACTGGGGAAATACAAAGTTGCCAGTATGGCTAGAAGCAGGAGAAAAAAGTAAACAGTAAAGAGCAGCTAGCAGGACAGAGGGAGGGAGAGTAATTTTTTATGACTGAGGAGCAAAGTCAGCAAAGAAAGACATCCATGCCTGGTTAAATTTTCTAAGATCTCACCAACTTCTGTGCTTTAAACAGACTTAGGAGGAAACGATCTAAGCAGAGACCGCAGCTGGGAGGCTCCAACAATGGCCTCACTGTGGTGTGGACGAGTTCAGTTCCAAACTGAGAAGGGATAGCTGCACGTACTTTCCAAGCACTGCCACAGAGTGACTGATAACTTCTACATGGGATGTCAGACAAAGGGAGAAGGAACCACAACACCAACATTTTAAACTACCAGACTAGAAGATAAACTTATCATGAACTCTACTGCAGAAAACTGAAGAGTAACAGATGAGTGGGAATAGAAACTGTGCACCCGTATGCATATTGTGTATATACTGCATCGTGAAAAGTTTAAGACATAATTCATGAAAATAAACACCAGTTAAAATTACTTAAGAATGCCCTCTGTAAAAATTCTGATCCATCTGCATTTTGCCTAGGTTTGTTTGGTCTGAAAACCTCAATCCTATAAAATTACCTTTAGTACTGCATATTAAAGATATCAAAATGTCAACACTGATGGCCTAAGAAATATATATGCCTACAAAATATCTTACAGGTTAAAATAATTTGCATGGCCAGCTATGGCAGCATATGCCTATCCCAGCATATGAAGGCAGGAAAACTGAGGCCATCCTGAACCATATAAAGAATTTGAAAATAGCCTAAACTATATAGTGAGATATTGTTTCAGAAGATCAAAAAGAAAGCTGGCTTGGGTGGTGGGGGTGCACATGCCTTTTAATCACAGCATGTGGATCTTGGTGAGTTCAAGGCCAACCTGGTCTACATTAAGTGGCAGGACAGACAGAGCTACATAGTGAGACAAAGAGGAGAGAAGGGGAGGAGAGGAGAGGGAGAGGAGAGGAGAGAGAGGAGAGGAGAGGAGAGGAGAGGAGAGGAGAGGAGAGGAGAGGAGAGGAGAGGAGAGGAGAGGAGAGGAGAGGAGGGGGCAGGGGAGGGGAGGGGGAGGGAGAGAAGAGGAGGAGGGGAGAGGGGAGGGGAGGGGGAGGAGAGGAGGAGGGCAGGGGGAGGAGGGGAGGAGGGAAGGAGGGGAGGGGAAGGGGGAGGAGAGGAGGAGGAGGGGAGGAGGAAGAGGGAAGGAGGAAGAGTGGGGGAGCAGGAGGGGGAGGAGGGGGAGAGGGGAGGGGGAGGGGAGGGGATGAGGAGGGGGAGGAGGGGGACGAGGGGAGGAGAGGAAGAGGAGTGGGGGGAGGGGGAGGGAGAGAGAGGAAGGGAGGGAGAGGGAGGGAGGGAAAGAGGGAGAGAGGGAGAGAGGGAGGGAGAAGGAGGGAGAGGGAGGGAGGAAGAGAGGGAGGGAGAAGGAGGGAGGGGGAGGGAAGGAGAGGGAGGGAGGGAGAGGGAGGGAAGGAGGGAGAGAGGGAGAGAGGGAGGGAGAAGGAGGTAGAGGGAGGGAGAGAGGGAGAGAGGGAGGGAGAGGGAGGGAGAGAGGGAGAGAGGGAGGGAAAAAGAGGGAGAGGGAGGGAGAGAGGGAGAAAGGGAGAGAGGGACAGGGAGGGAGAGAGGGAGGGAGGGGGAGAGGGAGGGACAGGGAGGGGCAGAGGGGGAGACGGAGAGGGAGAGGGAGAGGAGAGGGAGAGAGGAGAGAAAAAACAAAACAGAAAAGAGAATTTCAGACAGCCAGAACTACATAATGAGACCCTATTTCAAAAGAAAACCAAAAATAAAAGAGAAAGAAAATGAGAGGGAGTTAATTAATTCAATCTTGTTGGAAAAGCAAATTTAATTTAAAATGAGATAATTTAGGTTTAAAAGGTTGGCTGGCCAGGCAGGTGCATGCCTTTAATTCCAGAATTCAAGAGGCAGAGATAGTCAGATGTCTGTGAGTTCAAGGCCAAGTCTAGTCTACATAGGGAGGTATAGGCCAGTGCTACACAGTGAGATGCTGTCTTTCAAAAATAGAAAGAAAATGTTGACTGTTCTAACCAGGTTCAAAAGACTAGTAAGTAGCAATCCCAAAACTGACTCCAAAACTGGCTGTCTGGCCATGGTGGTACAGGCCTGTAATCCCAGCAGATGGGAGATAGAAGGAGATTATGGTGTGCACAGTGACTATGGGCTACAAGGCAAGTTCTAAGTGCCTGGCTTGCATAAGACTTTAAAAAACAAAATTTTAACCCAAACTGTCCACTGATGTATAGCAGGTCATTCTCTAATACACAAAGGATGCTAATACATAAGATCTTTATTGCTTACCTATCCACCAAGAAACTGTCTATCATTATCAAATGATTTTAATAGAATGAACATGATGAAAATAAGTATTTGCTACCTGGGCACAATGAGCTAGAGGACAATGCAGTGAGTGCTGAGAGAATTTGTTCTGGGCTCCACAATCATGCTTCCAGGTGACACCATTTAGAATTCATGCAAGAGAGAAAGATACCCACAGCTAAACACTGAACTGAACTCCTGGAACCTAGTGACAGAGATGGAGGAGTGATGAGCAAAGGGGTCAAGACCATGATGGTGAAACCCACAAAGACAGCTGACCGGATAAGGCGGAGCTCTTGAATCCCAGACTTATGGCTGAGAGGCCAACAGGGGACTGATCCAGACTCTATGAATGTAGTGCCAGTGAGGAGGCCACAGAAATCACTGGGGCCCTGCGTAGAAGATCAGTGTTTACCATGGTGTATGAATGATCTTTGGGAGCCCATTCCAAATTAGAGGGATGCTTTCTCAGCCTGGACACATGGGGAAGGGCCTAGGTCCTGCCCTGGATGAAATGACAGACTTTGGAGATCCCTGTGGGAACACCAGACCTTGAGCAGAGACACACTTCCCCTTCTGCCTGGGAGTAGGCAGCTGTAAGACAATGTTTAGTAAAAACATGTTTACTAAAAACGATACAATAAGTTCCTGGAAAAGGCCTTCCCACGGAAACCGCCCTGACCTCGACCTTGTCTAAAGACTAACCGCACCTTCAAAAACCCACACACATCCACCTCTGGTGTCAGAGCAGAACCAGCCAGGGTAGAGGAGAGAGCAGAAGCTTCTCTGGTGGGAGCTTTTCTTAGGAGGTTTTCTTGAACATTTTGGAGCCTGTTTAAAGTTTTCTTTATATCGTTGAACGAGTCTCTGTGTTGTCAATCCCCGGACACCCTCCGCACATTCTCGGACACAGGCCACTCAGCAGACGTGACAATTGGAGGTCCCACCGAGATCGTGAAATCGAGGTAAGTGGACGGGGTTAAGAAACTATGGGGAATAGTTCCGGGAAGCTAGAATCATTACAGTATCAACTAAAAAAGTTACTTAAAGAACATGGGACTGCAGTCAAGTCTAAAACCCTAGAAGGCTTTCTAAAATCCATGGAACGAGCCAGTCCATGGTTCATTACTGGGGGGAAGCTTAAATATTCCAGATTGGGAGGAGGTTCGCCGTGATCTTCATAGACTTTTACGAAAAGAGGGATCTGAGTCCTTGCCCCCTACGACATTCTCCTTATGGAGATTAGTGAGGGGAGCACTTTTGACAGATAAGGTTCGTCACCGCCAGGTAGTTCAGGACACAAAAGAGGCTTTTTTTAGAGTTACAAGAGACTGAGACTCAAGCCTCCTTGAGTTCAGGGGAAGAGAGTGAGGAAGAGACCGTGACTGAAACTAGAGGCTCCATTGTTAGTGAGGATGAGGGGGAGTCTCTTAGTAACAACAAAAAAACGGGTAGAGGTCTCCGGGCAAAACACAAAAAGGGCTCCAGTCAGAAAAGGTTATATCCTTCTCTATCAGATCTAGAAAATGGAAGTAGCTCAGACTCAGACTCGTCACAGTCTGAAAAGAAACGGTTACTTGCTGAGATCGCGGCCCTTAAAAAAGAACTAAAAAAGATTCGAATTAAGGAAAGACAGGACAGGGAGAGAAACCCTTCCCCATACTCTGAAAAAAGGGACTCCTCCTATGAGATAACCCAGTCCTTCTCGGACCTGGAGGGAAGACCCAGAGGAGGGGTGCAATGCTGCCCAGTGGTGGCCCCAGTAATGGAAGTTCCAGATCCAAACAATTCTGGACAGGTCATTCGGCGTCATAACCCTTTAAATTTTAAGGATACAAAACAACTTAAAGAGGCAACTTTAAATTATGGAGCACAGGCTCCCTTTACACTTTCCTTAATGGAATCTTTTGCGTCTCTTAATTTGACACCTGGCGATTGGCAGCAGCTTTGCAGAGCAGCTCTGTCGGGGGGAGATTATTTGATTTGGAGAGGTGGGTTTCAGGAAAGATGCAGCCAGACAGCCCAAAGAAATGCACAGGCCGGACAGCTCCAGAGAAATGTGGAGATGCTTACCGGGAGTGGTCAATACGCCACCATTCAGCAACAAATACAATATGACATCGCAGTCTATGCCCAAGTGGCAGCAGCGGCCCAAGGGGCTTGGAAAGCATTGCCTTCCAAGGAAGGAGGGGATCATCTGTCCAAAGTCCTTCAAGGACCTTCCGAACCTTTTCAAGACTTCGTAGACCGTCTCAGTCAGGTAGCAGAAAGAATATTTGGGGGCATTGGGCCTGCGATGCCAGTCATAAAGCAGATGGCATTTGAAAATGCAAATAAATATTGTAAGGAAGCCCTTCGCCCCTATCGCAATAAAAGTTTAAATGACTATATCCGGATCTGTAGGGACATTGATGGGAACTTCATCCAGGGCCAAGTGTTAGCTGCTGCTATTCGGCCCCAAGTGGGGAAAGAAAGACCTACTCTGGGAAGGAGAAAATCATGTTTCAGCTGCGGCAGGGAGGGACACTTCCGTAAAGAGTGCCCTCAAAATAGTACTACGGGTCTCAAGAGACCTGGTTTATGCCCCCGCTGTCGAAGGGGATATCATTGGGCCAATAACTGCTACTCTAAAACTGACCGGGAGGGAAATTTCCTTCCTGCTAATAATAATCAGGGAAACGAGAGGAGGGCCCCACCCCAGGGCCCCAAAACCAATGTGTACGGGGCAATGACCCCTGCTCTGGGCAGTGGCAGGACTCATTTTCTCCCCCAGAGCAACCCCTTCTTATCTCAGACCTCCTTAGAGCCACCTCAGGGAGTGCAGGATTGGACCTCGCTCCCTCCGCCCGGGCAATCCTAACACCAGAAATGGGGATCCAGGCCCTCCCTACTGGGGTGCATGGGCCATTGCCCCCAGGCACGGTCGGACTACTCTTGGGACGGTCCAGTACTATTCTTCGAGGCATCCAGGTACACCCCGGTGTTATAGACAAGGATAGTGAGGGGGAGATTAAAATAATGACATCAGTGGGCAGTGGGGTTGTTGCCATCCCTGCAGGAGAACGGATCGCTCAGATACTCCTCCTCCCTACAGCTCCTTGTGAGGCTAGAAAAATTAAAGAGAAAAGGGGCAACCAAGGTTTTGGAAGTACCGGCCCGGCAGCATTTTGGGTAGCCACTATGGAGAACCGCCCCCAGCTTACATTAAAGATAGAAGGCAAGTCCTTTAGGGGCATCTTAGATTCTGGGGCAGATTTTTCTGTCCTCTCAGATAAATTCTGGCCCCCCGCCTGGACGAAAGAGGAAGGGACAGTGACCCTCCAGGGAATAGGACAGGCTGTGCCCCAAAAAAGCCTCAGAATCCTAAAGTGGCAAGACTCTAAGGGCCACACAGGGCTTTTCCAGCCATATGTTTTGCCTGGCCTCCCTATTAACCTCTGGGGATGGGACCTCATGCAAGAAATGGGAGTGATCCTCACCACCCAGGCACCCAAGTCCAAAAGCAGGGGCCCCCAGATGACGCAAGGGAGGGGCTGGAGTTGTTCTTTTACAAAGATTTCAATTAAGGAAGCTTCATTGCAACAGACTAATCATGACCTAGGGAAAAAGGATGACTGAAAGATGCATGTATGTTCTGAATGTATGGTGTGGCCACACCGGTATGTATGAAATGTGATTGTGAATGCGTGAGTGTGAACTGCTTATATGATTAAAAGGATACTTAAATCCCTTCAAAAATAGTTAAGAAGCTACCTAGATTGCTTTAAATATAGCCAAAAGGAACATCCAGCCAGTCTGTTAATGTTTTAACAGAAAAATTTAAGATGCAAATGAGGCCTTGTCAGCTAGTGAGAGCTCTACAGGTTAGATTGGGAAAGACTACTCACAGACTTCCAATAATTTTCAAAAGTTATGTGGACACAGTATAGTTTACAATCTTTGAGTGATTTTCAGAAGTTTTTGGGAAATATTTAAAGGATATGTCCTTTTTAA
Source organism: Mesocricetus auratus (assembly GCF_017639785.1). NCBI lineage: Eukaryota > Metazoa > Chordata > Mammalia > Rodentia > Cricetidae > Mesocricetus > Mesocricetus auratus. The sequence goes on from NW_024429197.1 coordinate 41,273,673, forward strand.
TGGGCATCTACAAATAATCTAAGTAGGGACCCCAATTTACCTAGATAGTTAACCAAGGAGGGTAAACAAATCCTTCTACTGTTATGGTCCAGCTTCAACAGTTCAAAAAAAAAACTTTTTTTTAGAAAATAAAAAAGGGGGAATAATGCCCCCAGTCCCCACATGACTCATCAAATAATACACTCCTCATTTAAAAATTTTATAATGTGAATGCCAGTGAGCTTCAGACAGTTTCTGGCATGATGGAACTTGAGCAACCATTGCTCAGGTCAAATGGAGACATCCATGCACTAGACAGTGGAGAAGACCCTAATTTGGGGTCGAGGGCATGTTTGTGTTTTCTTGCAGGAAAAGAATAAAGCTTCGGCAGCTGTCAGACCATTTAGTGAGATGCATGGAGCAGAGAAAAACTGGACCTGAGACCATGGGAGCCTACCTAAGCCAGTTTGAGTGAGATCTCCTAAATCAGTGTTCCTGACCCTTGATGTCATCGAATCTAGAGCCCAAGAAAGAAAGAAAACAGTCGGTTCGAGATTTCCAGTTTCTCAACAGACCTACTACATCAACCTTCCGGACCCATGAGTTTTCATCGTGAAGCCAACAGAGAAAAAAGGACCCATTTAAAGCATTTGGACATTGGTATGGACTATGAGTGGCAAAAGCCTCTTTTCAAGATTTGAACAGGACATGGTCACTTGAAATATCAGACTTAGTGGTTCCTGTTTCTGGAATCACGACTAGGCCAGTGTATTTTTCTGGAGAAATGCAACTTGTCCTAATGCGACAACTATTGTTCATATTTTTCGTAATGCTACATGTGTAACATCAATGATTGTACCTAATGTATCTGTGCAAGTGCACTTTCTAAATGCTTTCCTGAGCAGATCTTGAAACGATTGGAAACTTTATCAAATTGTAAATGTAAATCACATGCGGGTTACCCTTGTAACAGATGAAGGCTGGTAGAATGTTATGGCCCAGATCTGGTGATGGGTATGGTGATGGAGAGGCGCTATGTCAATGGGGGTCCTGGAAATGGTGGCAGTGGCAGTAGGCATTCTGGCTTTATGCCGAGCTCAAACGTGCCTTGTTCCAGAGGCAAGAGATCCGTAACCAAGTATTGCTTAGCTTAGCCCATGGCAATCCCGATAGCCATGAAGGTTGGTTACAGATGATTTAAGATTGGGGTGTCTCCGACGACGGACAACCTGTGGGGAAGACCCCTCCCACCTAAGACAGGGGTTCAAGGTCCCCCAAAGACGGGAAAAGGAGGGTGACCCTACTTGACCTAAGCCAGGAGTGCCTCATTTGAAAATAAAAAGGGGTGAATTGTGGGAACACCAGACCTTGAGCAGAGACCCACTTCCCCTTCTGCCTGGGAGTAGGCAGCTGTAGACAATGTTTAGTAAAAACATGTTTACTAAAAACGATACAATAAGTTCCTGGAAAAGGCCTTCCCACGGAAACCGCCCTGACCTCGACCTTGTCTAAAGACTAACCGCACCTTCAAAAACCCACACACATCCACCTCTGGTGTCAGAGCAGAACCAGCCAGGATAGAGGAGAGAGCAGAAGCTTCTCTGGTGGGAGCTTTTCTTAGGAGGTTTTCTTGAACCTTTTTGGAGCCTGTTTAAAGTTTTCTTTATATCGTTGAACGAGTCTCTGTGTTGTCAATCCCCGGACACCCTCCGCACGTTCTCGGACACAGGCCACGCAGCAGACGTGACAGATCCCCCCAAGGAAGGCCTTACCCTCCCTCAGGAATGATGTGGGGATGGGGTGGGGGGTTGGAGGGACAAGGGAGGAGGGGTGGGAGAGGGAACTGGGATTGACATGTGAAGCATTCATGTTTCTAATTTAAATAAAAACATATTTTAAAAAAAAGAAGTCATGCAAGAAATGCTGAAGGAAGAGTTTTCAAAGAGTAAAGATAAAGAGGTCAGATTTGTTACCCTTCCTATTTTTCAGCTCTACAGGATTCTGAATAAAGAAAGGATTCAGATCAAAATATCGAGTACAAAGCTACATGCTGTGCTGTGAATGCTATAGAAGGTGCTAGAAACATAAGGCAAAGTAGTACAACAGTGTAACCCATAAACATCTGGAAAAGCTTAAGAAAAGAAACAAATACAACGAAAAAACTATTGGAGGAGGGGAATAAACACTAGCTGCCTTTCTACTTTAATAATGGTGATTTGATATTCTGTTTCTACCATGCAACATCCCAGGCAAAGGAAATACTACTTAAGGGATATTCAGGGGCCTGGGAGATGCTTTACAAGTCTTGGCAACCTGAGCTTGATACCTGGGAGCCACATAATAAGCTGGATGTGGTCCAATGCACCCATAATTCCAGCATACCTACAGTGAAATCTCGGACACACACACCCAAAATTGTTTTCAAAATAACAAATAAAAAGTTTAAGAGAATGATAGCTTTGATAGCACTAATGAAAATGGGCAAAACTGCCTGGGAGCTGGACCGTGAGGAGCAGAAGTGGGACCTGGTCAAAATGATAAAGAATGTTAGCTTCGCAAACACAGAACACTTCAGCATCAAGTGCATACTTTGTCCCTTCTTAGAAACTACTTTTCCCCTCTTTTACTTCAACTCTTAATTTAAAATCATGTAGATAATTTGCATCTGTCACTGAGAGGCAAACATCTTCTTGCAGAAAAGCAGGTGTTCTAAGGAATTAGTAAATGCAAAAATATCCACCAGATTGATAGGAAACAGCAGCTGCTTTGTCTGAGTCTAGTAGCCCCAAAACTGTATTTCACTGACATTCTCACCATTCTCCTTCCATAAAGCATCTAGAGATATTCTTGTTCTTTAAACCACAAGCCAGTGAAAGCCAATGAAGAGCTGTGCAACACTTGGGCACACAACATGCTATGCTGTAGCCAACAAGGCCTTAAGTTGAAATCCTCTTGCCTCCGCCACCGAATAGCTCTACTTCAAGAACAAAAACAAAGTAACTAACTTCTGAAATGTTTTAAAGCTTTTGCAAACATAGAATAAAATGCTCTAAAGAAGGATGGTGTGGTGGTACACGCATTTAATCCCAGCACTCAGGAGGCAGAGGCAGGTGGATCTCTGTGAGTTCAAGGCCAGTCTGGTATACAGAGTGAGTTCCAGGACAGCCAGGGCAACTCAGAGAAACCTTGCTTCAAGAGCAGTGGCAGCATACACCTTTAATCCCAGCACTTGGGAGGCAGACAGGTGAATCTCTGAAGCCAACCTGGTATACAGAGTGAGTTCCAGGTTACAGAAAAATCCTGCTTTGAAAAAAACATAAAAGCAAACAAAAATCCCTCTAAAGATATGTCAGATACTATGGATACTACAGAATATCTGAGAATTACTAAGACAGGCCTTTTCTCTCTCTTAGCCTGACTATGTATTTCACTATCCATAGAATTACCCCTGACTACATTAACTGACATATAAACCAGACATAGTGACTGAGATCTGTAATTCCAGCACTAAGAATGCTGGAGACAAATTTCATGGCCAGCCAAGCATAAAGAGTAACACCCTGTTATGAGAAACAAAAATTTAAGTAAGTTAAAAAATAAATTACTTTTTATCAAGCTTTAAAAAACAATATATATAGGGGCTGAAGAGACGACTCATATCCACATGGTGGCTCACGACATTCAGTAACTCCAGTTCAGGGGAATCGGATGCCCTCTTTTGGCCTCTGCTGGGTACCACATGTAGGAGGTGCACAGATACACATGCAGCACCAAAACACATAAAATAAAAATAAATCTTAAAAAAATATTTTTTCTTAATTTTCTCATTGTTGTCACCAAATACCTCATGCAGTAAGAGTATGGTCCATCATGATGGAAAAACATATGGCAGAGATCATGGTATTTATGAGCAGTTAGTTAGGACTCCTTACATCTAGGTAGAAGAGAGTATTTACACACACACACACACACACACACACACACACACACACACACGTAATTTGCTTTCTACAATAAACTGCACCTGGACAAAAAAGAGCTTTGGAGTCAGATAAAACCCAAGTTGGTTAGATGTTCATCATACCTAAATCAAGATAAGTTTCTCTCTTGTGAAATTCTGAGCATTAGTATCATTTGGATAAGGATCCCTGGCAGGAATTGCTCACTGAACTTACAGTCTCCTTGCAAACAATATGGTCTTATTGAATGATACCTCCCTCTGAGGAAACAATTTGGTACATGCTGAACAGTGTGCTTAAGTGACCACATTGTAAGTCTGAGATGCTATCAACTTCCACAGGATACACATTTCAAATGTGTTGTCCTCAAGGTGGTCTCAGATCTATTAGAAGCAGTTTGACCAGGAGTAATAGCAGATCTAAGACTCAAGGTTCTATCTGTCTGGCTTCATCTTGTTATTCTTAAAGATTTATTTTATTTCTGAGAGAGAGCTATACAATTATATGTGTGTAGGTGCCCAAGAGGCTAGAAGGGGTTGGCTATCCAATCCCTTGGGGCTGGAGTTACAGGCATTTGTAAGCTGTCCAATGTTGATGCTGGATTCTGAAGTCTGGTCTTCATGAATGAGCAGTAAGTGCTATGCCATCTCTTCAGTACACTCCCACCCAGTTTTTAAACTACCTTGCTTCTCTTTTCCCTTCCAGAGAGGATCTCTGAAATGGTTCATCTTCCTTGCCAATTAAACTTGATTTGGAATTACCTACGAGACATACTTCTGGGAATGTCTGTGAGGGTATTTCCAGAGAGAGAAGGAAGACCCACTGGATGTAAATGGCACTACCCATAGCTAGGGTCCTGCACTAAATAACCTGAAGAAAGTGAGCTGAGCACCAGCATTCCCTGCTCTTTGCTTTCTGGTCTACCCAGATAAAAGGAGTCCTAGCTAAATGCTCAGATCATCATGAACTCTGCCATACCTTCTTCCACCATGGTGGACCACATTCTCACCCCATGCGGTATTTGGTGATAACAATGAGGAAAGTAACCAATGCACTAGCTTAGGAAGTAGGAGTGTTGAGAGAACTCACTCAATGCTAGATAATAGGACTGGATGCTAGTAGGCTACATGATGTTTACAGCAAGAGGATTTAGAGGATTTCATCCAACATTATCAGGAAGAAGAGTAGCTCTGTCACTCTCCAGCTGTATAACCTTGGGCAATTTCTTAAAGTTTCCATACCTACAATTTAGAAATAAAACTTAAGACTGTTTTGGCGATTACATTAAAATGATGTATATTAGGCAGATGACAATATTTGGCACAAACTCCTGCTTCTCCATTACAAATCTTTGATGGGCAGGTCCCTAGCCCCTCCTAGATGATCTGAAACAGTGACGATCCCTTCCAGGAAAGGGTGAGAATCAGACTTGGGCTTTTCCCAACAGTGCCTCAATGGGATTAATCTGGGAAACTCTGCACATCACAGTGTCCTTGTAAAACTTCATAATGCACATTAGTATATTAAAAAGCTCAGAAAATTCTTACAGTAAAGGAACTTATTTGATTTCATTTAAATTTATTTGGTTCTTTGTTTTTCAAATAACTGCTGTACTTTGCACTTTGCAAATGTCATTCCATGCAGCAAAGAAAGTCTGTTAAAAATTGCTAGGGGGAAGGAGACAGAAGAGAGAGAAACAAGAATACAATGCCTCACTCCTTTCTAGGTTACAAAAAAATAAACACTTTTTAAGATTTATTTTGGAGATGGAAACATGACTCAGCAGTTGAGAATGCTTGTTGTCCATTCATGAGAACTGGAATTTAAGTCCCAGCATCCTTGCAAAAAACCCAGTATCCAGTATTCTGCCAATACCAGTTACCCCAGCTTCTGGGACACCATATTCTGTCTTCTATGGTCACACTCATACACACACTGTGCTTGCACACACACAAACACACACACACACACACACACACACACAAATATAAGTATTTGTTTAATATCTTTTATTTTATGTGTATGAGTGTTTTGCCTACATGTATGTATGTGTACCACATGTATACCTGTTGTCTCCAGAGGTCAGAAGAGGGTATTGATTGGTCCCCAGCATCCACTATAGATATGTTTTTAGAAACACACGATGGTCATTCTCATTCTAGTCGTGTGTGTGTGTGTGTGTGTGTGTGTGTTGCATATATGTGTACTGCATGTATACGTACATCCCGGTATGTCTGTGTGTGTGTGTGTGTGTGTGTGTGGAGAGCAGAAGAGGACACTGGATATTCTGCTCCATCACTCTCTACTTTCTTCCCCTGAGGCAATCTCTCCCCTAACCTGGCCATGAGCTAGCATGCAGCAAGTCCAGCAGTCCTCTCATCTCTTCCCTACAGCACAGTTTCAGGCAAAGGAAGCCACACTTGCCTGGCTTTTGATATGGGTTCTGGAGATTTGAACACAGGCCCTCTCTTTTGCATAGCAAGCATTCTTACCCACTAAGCCATCTCTCTAGCCCTCAAAGCACCTTTATATTCCAAAGAAAATTTAAAGACAGGAGGAGATACAAAAAGCTTAAGATTTGGGAAATAGTCATTCTTTCTATTGGTTATTTCTAACTTTTGAATCATGTATATTTAAAATAATTTTTTAGATTCATTTTACTTTAGGTGCATGAGTATTTTGCCTGCATGTAAATATGTGCAATACATGAGCTTGTGGAGTTAGAAGAGGGTGCTAAATTCCCTGGAATTGAAGTTATAGATGATTGTGAACCACTATATGAGTGCTGGGAGTTGAACTCAGGTTCTCTGCAACTCCCACTCCCCGTATTTTTTTAATGGCTAATCCACTCAAATGCTTTAAGACAGTCAAGAAGGACTCCTTACACATGCACTGAAAGGTCAAAGTTCACTGACATCAATCATTTTTAACCGCACCATACAGAACATTACTTTAGTGAATTTGACAGCTGTCCAAATCTTAATTTCCCATTAGTTTCTAGTTTCCCTGTGCTTCTGTATCATAGGTACACACAAAGTTGAAAAGGAGGCCAGGCGTTGGTGGCGCACGCCTTTAATCACAGCACTTGGGCGGCAGAGGCAGGCAGATCTCTGTGAGTTTGAGGCCAGCCTGGTCTACAGAGCGAGTTCCAGGACAGCCTCCAAAACAATACAGAGAAACCCTGTCTCGGAAAACCAAAAAAAAAGTTGAAAAGGAATAACTACTACTACTAGAAGAATTACTTTGATCTCAAAGACACAAAAGGCATGAGACTAGGGTACCCATAGACCAAATGTTAAGAATGTCTACAAATAAATATACTTGGATGCAGAAAGGCCAGGAAGAAGGGTGAGGCTAAATAACTCCATGAGATTCTGCCATCCCTGTGAGAAGTAAGGAGCTGAGGACACTATCAGCTTCAAAGCTGAATCTGCACAACAACCCATCATGTGTACTTAAGTGTTTAATAGGAGGGATATGATTATAAAGAAACAGACATAATCAGGGCAATTTTCTGATTACAGAATTAAAGTTACTTCTGAATTATCATTCATATTCTACACAACATGAGCTCTAACTCAAATTTGTACAATAATTTATAAAATCTAATTAAGGGAGGCTTTTCCAGAGGGCCCAGTCTGGTTCCCAGAACCTACATAGAAGGTTTACAAATGCTTATAACTCCTATCCAGGATATCACATACTTTCTTCTGGCTTTCATGGGTACCCATACACATGTGATATACACGGGCACACACAAATATTGATAAATAAATAAGCAGATAAAAACAAATACAGCATTTAACATTTCCTTTCATGTAAAATTAAGTGGAAAAGAAAGTTGCCAAGCTCTACATGGCCCACTTGCTGAAACACTGCTAAGCTACAAAGGTACACACTTGACTTACAATACCAGGTAATAACCAAATGAAATCTTCCACGTGCAAGGGTAGATCAAATGAATTTTTGTTTAAGCTGTTATTAATAGGGTAGTGTGCGTGTGTCACAGTGCACACGTGGAAGTCAGAAGACAACGCTGTGGAGTTAGTCCTCCCCTTCTGTCAGTATGTTGGTTCCAGAATCAAGTTCAGGCTGCCAGGCTTTGCAGCACCTTTACCAGCTGAGACCTGTCACCTACTCCAGGACAAATGCATATGGTCACTAAATCTTCTGATTCTATCACTGAGCCCTTGAAAGATACTGAAGAGCAGCACATGGTCAAAATGCAAATGTTCATTAACAATTCCTTAACAAATTCTCATTATTGGGCAGGAGAGATGGCCCAGAGGTTAAGAGCACTAACTGGTCTTCCAGAGGTCCTGAGTTCAATTCCCAGCACCCACATGGTGGCTCACAACCATCTGTAATGAGATCTGGTGCCCTCTTCTGGCCTGCAGGCATACTTGCAGACAGAATGCTGTGTGTATAATTAATAAAAAAATGTTTTAAAAATTCTCATTATTAACAATTGTCAATTCATTGACAAATTTATTCAAAAAATAAAAATTTTTTTCTTATGTAACCAAAACCCTGTTAGTTAGAGGTCAGAAAAATTGAATTAGAAACTGTTTAGATAAAGCAAATTGATGATATAAAGTGTTATATTATATTTAAACTCTAATTATTGAGTATGTGTCTTAGCAACTCATGCTATAAAATTAATTTCAAATCATACAAGTCAAATGTTATAAAAGCAAAATTAAAAACAAGTCAACTCACTCGGTCTGCGAGTCCTCCAGGAACAATAGTCCTCACGACCACGCCACTTGACTTTCCTCCAACTATCCCAAAACCTAATCCAGAGCCATCATTAATGAGTTCAACATCTTCAGTGTGGCCCCAACACACCTGCAAATGAATGGCATGTTAGAGCCAGTGTTGGCAAACCACAGACTCTTAGGTTTCCTATATGGTAACATATAACAGATTTGGAAGAAACAAAAATTCAGACAATTAATGGAGACAACTACTTACAAAGACAGAGATATCCACATATAGGTAAGCAGATAGAAGATAAATGATAGACAGATGAATAGATTGTTAGAGCAAGGGAGAGAGCCCCACTAATAAGGGTATTATAATTCAATAGAGAAAATAAGCATAAATAACCAAAATACACAGACCATACCACACTACAACTTAAAAAGGACAAGAAACGTCTCCCAATGTGTGCCCACAACCTAGCACAGGGTGCATAGGGAACCTATCAAGATACATTTGCTGAAAGACTAGCACAATGTTATAAAGATTTCAGGGAGCTGGGGGAAAGGAACGTTCATAAAAAGTAAGTACCAATGAAGAATCACGATTATTTAAATTAACATCTGTTTTTCTTTGTTAACTTATACGAAAAAAGTAACTGCGATGATTTTATAAAATCAATAATCTAGTCATAAACTTCTACTATAATTCACAAATATGAGATATTTAAAATAAATAACCACATCTTCCTTAAGGCAGTCAAAAGTAAGCTTCTAAAACCTCTGAGACTCACAGGTATAGTGGACACAGCCATAATCCTAGCACTCAGGAGACTGAAGGCTGAACCAAGGGAATTGCAAATTCAAGGCCAGGCAGGGCTACATAGCAGGTTTCCCTCCTCCCCATACATACACATTAACTTACTATGACATCAAAGAATATAAGACATCTATCACCAAATAAGTTAAAAATAATATTTAATTTGGTCTTTATGTTAAATAATAATCTTAATAAGGTAAACAATCAGACATTAAAAAGACAAAAGTAAATCAAATTCCTCTGCTGGGTGGTTGTGGTGAACACCTTTAATCCCAGCACTCAGATGCAGAAGCAGGCGGATCTCTGGTTCAAGGCCAGCTTGGTCTACAGAGCTATAGTTCCAGGACAGCCAGAGTTGTTAAGCAGGCAAACCATGTCTCAAAAAACCATCCAATAAACATCTTGTAATGTTGCCATATGGAGATATGATCACCTTTCTTGACCTAGAATAATGGAAAGGACTTCCAATGACTACCAGCTATTCTTTGTTGGTTTTTTTGTTTGTTTGAGACAGGGTTTCTCTGTGGAACAGCCCTGGCTATCCTGAAACACAATCTGTAGACCAGGCTGACCTTAAACTCACAGAGATTCACCTGTCTTTGCCTCCCAAGTACTGGGATTAAAGGTATATACCACCATCACCCAGTCCAACTATTCTTACAGTGAATAACATAATTTAGAATGAATATGCTCCCAGCTTATGACCCACCATTTCAGGCAGAGACGTATCAGCTGAGCTGATGGAAGTACGACCCTGTGTGTGGCCCACTTCCCTGGCCACAACCAGACGAAGAGATCCAGTGGCTTGTTGCAGTAATGTGATCGCCTGCTGATGGGAAACATTCTGATCCAATGGGGTGTCATTAATGGCCAAAATCTGGTCATTTTCCTTCAGTCTTTGATCCCTGGTCACACAAGAAAAGACTGTTTTAGGTACTGACAACCTGAACATGCACACAGAGCTGGCTCTGGCATTCTTCTACAAACCAGGAACTCCACTAGCTTCATAGGCTTCTCTTACACCATCCTATCTCATGCTAACACTGCCATTTTGCACAACACTGGAATCACTTGAGCAAGACTGCACAGGTGGAGAGAAAGAGCAACATCCGTTCTCAAAGTACAATACTTTTTTGACTAATGAACCTGTAAAAATAGACTCTGCACCAGGTGACATGTTTAGAGGGGCTGGTATTACTTTAGTTGCATGTATTCAACTTCAGTTTCACATGAAGAAACACTTTGGACCAAGATGTCAACAGGGTATCAGAAAGTTTTCTGCTACAGTTTCAATGTCCATGCCTCTGAATTCCTGTGGAAATGTTAATTTCTATTGTCAAGTATCAAGACGTGACACTTCTAAGGGATGATAAGGGACTATCCACTCATAGATAAGACTGGTGTCTTCACAAAAGCTAAGTTTAGTTCCTTACTTCCCTGCTTCCTCTTGCCTTCTACCACAAGATGAAACAGCTAGAAGTCCAAGTCAGTTGTAAACACCTTGACATGAACTTCTCAGCTCCAGAGCAGTAAGCCAATAAATCTCTGTTCATCACAAGTTCTAAAACCTCAGATATTCTGTTATACCAAAATGAACTAAGACTGAGTCTCACAGTCATCTTTTAAAGGACCTGAGAAGTAAATGCTGCATTTTGGGGTACATCTGAGCACTGACAACACAGCAGAAGGTCAAGCTGCAAGGAACACACCCTCTCACATTATGAATAAGAGCATCATGTATCAGAGCATCAAATACACAGTCAGGAAGAATAATCAATATATTGTACCTGCACTGCCCACGATGTTCCAGAACTTTATAGATAGATGCTGTTTTAAAAAAGCAAGCTGTTGGGAGTGGAAGTGACTGACAATATATACAACAAGGTGGGAGCTCCTTTTCTAGATGATGAAATTTCTAGAATTTTTACTATTTCTAGAATAATGGAAATGATTGTAAAACACTGAGTATTATTTTAAACATCACTTCAAAATGGTAGGTTTTATACTATTTGTATTATAACCCAGTATATTTACTATTTTAAACATTGGGTTAAAGAGACTAGAAGTAATCATCTATACACAGAGAAAATACATGTGAAAAAATTATTGACAGAGTTTTGTAATCACACCCTGCCACTACTGCTATCATTCCACCAGGAACGTCTGAATAGTGAACTTAGGAAATGAGTCATAAGCCAAAGACCAGAAACCAAAGAGAGAGTTTTTGCAGAACCCTCCAAACATAATAGCAGGTACATGTGGAGACGGTGGGATTAAGGAACCTCTAGAGAGCTAACCAGCACTAGGTCCTATTGTTACTATTTTTATTGTTAGTTTCTTACTCTCTATATAATAACATTTTCAGAGCTGTCAGAAAAACATGAACCAAGTACAAAATGAACTTTCTCACCTGTCTGCTACACTCCCTGGATGGACTTCCTTCACAAAGATATCAATTAATCCCAGGCTTTGGCTTCTTAGGGCCACCACACTGAACCCAAGGCCTCCAGTTGAAGGACGTTCTATATCTATATATTCGACATGCCGGCCCTAATGAAGGGGGGGAGTCAGAAAGGATAAGAAACATGATGAGCATTTAAATATCACCTTTCCACAGAACCAAACCTGCTCAGCACAAAGCAGCCTCTCCCATGTTATCACTATTCGTCTAAACATACTCAGTGTTCTGGTAACATGCTGGTTCTAGAAACCTTTCACAGAGTACAACATTGAGAAGCATTTTACAATACATCCACATTATGAGATAGATTCTGTGCTGGACAAAAGCTGAAAACAAACACCCTTTCCTACAGTAAACTCTCAATTACTTTGTACATAAATTTCTTTAAATTCTCTTGATTCAAACCACGTTTTTAAAAGGGAAAATAAATTGGTTATGCCAGAAGCATGCTTATGTTCAGCCCAACCAACCAGCTGCATTTATATCATTGTTTTAAATCTATAGCAATGAATTAATACTCCATTCACTTGATCATTTCAAAAGGCTACAGAGTCCCAAGATTGCAGAGTATTTTACCATTTTAGTTGGCAACTGCATAAACAATGTGAGAACTTCATAACCATAACACATCACAAGGGCATCACACTGAGCAGATGGAGCTCTGAGTCATGAAAGAACTAGAATACTTTTCTACTACCATGACTTGAAACAAATTCTTTTTCATTCTCAAGCCCAAATGTATTCAGTTATTTATTTTGTTTGCTTATTGACCGACTGAAGGACTTATTTTCCTCTCTTTTGTTTTTTTGAAACAGAGTTCTCTATAGAGTCTACTCACTCTATAGACCAGGCTGGTCTCGAACTCACAGAGACCTTCCTGCCTCTGTCTCCCTAGTGCTGGAATTAAAGGGTGTGCACCTCCAAACCCAGCTTATTTTTAAGACTGACTTTATTTTGAATTCTGGGTATGGGTATAAGTCTGTGCACGGGTATGTGCACAGGAACAGCCTCCTGAGGTGAGAGGAGGGCTTGGATCCCTGGAGCTGGACTTACAGCATTTGTGAGCCACACAATGCAAGCGCTGGGAACCAAACTCAAGTTTTCGATTTTCATTAAAAATTCAAAAACTTCAGCTGTCTATCATTTACTTCTCCATAGGTATTAACGGTTGCAGTTAAATTTTTCATTCTAATGTTTTCCTAGATTTTCCAAATTATATTAAATACAATTCACAAATTCTGCTTTGATATAAAATTAAAACAAAAATTTCTTATGGTATTCTGGTATTTTCTCTTTCTTTCCTTTTTGAAAGGGCATTGCTATGTAGCTCAAACTGGCTTCAAATTAGAGATCCCCTGCCTCAGCCTGCAGAATGCTGGGCTACAGGATTTGCCAGCATACCCTACTCTCCTGTAATTTAATGACAAGTTCCAACACATAGGTTAGGAATAGGGTTAATTCCTCCTTCCAATATAAAAAATATTAGCAAACAAAATACATAGTAACACATTTTAAGACAAAAAGAATAAGTCTAAGTCTCCTTTTTAAAGTGAAACAGAAGAAAAACTAACGAAGATAAATTCAGTGACATGACCTTACCTGAGCCATCTGCTGAATGACTGAGTTAAAGTCTTCATTTCCTGACTTTGGGGTCCAAGGCAATAATCCAGATGCAGGTAAATTACTACAAGGTCTGTGGGCATTCCCATTTGTAATAGAACTATCCGTGAACACTAGCAAACCCTTCCGAGAAAATTCAAAGTTGGTTGAACAATCTGAGGGGATATGGCTAAGCTATTGGAGAGAAAGATATGAAAATCATCAGCAGAAATATATAGAAAAGAAAATATCTATTGCATTATATATATAATTTATATACATATTAAATAACTAAAGGGCCAGCATGGTGGCACATGAACTTAAGCCCAGTGTTAGGATGCAGAGGCAGGAGGACCTATGTGAGCACAAGGTCAACCTGCCCAATATTTAGCAAGTTACAGGGCTACAGAATGAAACTCTCTTAGGAAGGCAGGCAGGCAGGGAAAGGTGAGAAAGAAAAAGTGAGGTATGTGTGTAGGGTGTAGGGGTGTGTGTGTGTTGTGTGCACGTGGCTAATACAAATGCCAACACAGTAGAATAAAAAGCAACATTAATAACTAATGTCAAGGGAGATGATGAGGTGGCTCATTGGTTAAAAGCACTTGTTGCTCTTCCAAAAGATCAGGGTTCAATTCCCAGCACACACATGGTGGCTCACAACCGTGTGTGTGTGTGTGTGTGTGTGTGTGTGTGTGTGTGTGTGTGTGTGTGTGTGTGTGTGTGTTTAGAGAGAGGAGAGAGAGAGCAGTCAGGGAGAAAGGGGAGAAAGAAATAAGAGAGGCAGGGTGTGTGGGGGTATGTGGAGAGACGGCTCAGCAGCTACACTGCTCTTCCAAGTACAGCAGCACCCATGTCATAGACAGTTCACAACCACCCAAAACTCCAGCTCCAGAGAATCTGACACCTCTGCCCACCCCACACACACTCACATGCACATAATTAAAATAAAACAAGTTTTCTTTTTGAGACAGGGTTTCTTTGTGTAGCCCTGACTGTCCTGATTCTAGTTCTGTAGACGTGGCTGGCCTCAAACTCAAAGAGAACTGCTTGCCTCTGTCCCTCTGCCTCCCAAATGCTAGGATAAAAAATGTGTAGCACCACCACCTGGCAAAATAAATTTTTAAAGCAAGAAAACAAGCAAAGAATCTATCAACAAATCAGTACATTCTTAAGTCTGGAGCGTTTAATATTATATAAGATGTTTATTTTCAAACTTTATTCTTGATGTGCCTAAGTATGTAAGACACTGGGCCTTTTTGCATTCATCGATACATCTCCATGAAGAAGCCACAAGAGATCCACAGTAGGCAAACAACAGTACTCACAGCAACAGTGTTTAATCAATGTTTCTAAGAGTCAGATACTAGACCAAGATTCCTACATGGATATTATCTCATTGAGTCTTCTGTAATAGCCCAATTGATGTCATTCATTATCCCACTTGGTGAATATGAAAATTGAGGCACTTAGAATTCTTGTGTAATATTAATGACAAGAAAATCACAAGGCCACTTAAACATTCTAAAGAACATTCTAGCATGAAGCAGTTTTCATTAAATACTGGCTGATACAAGTGCCCACAGAGTAGAATAAAAGCAACGTTAATAACAAATGTTAAAGGGAGATGGAGAGATGGCTCAGTGGTAAAGAGCACTTTCTGCTCTTCCAAAAGATCTGGGTTCAAATCCCAGCACACACATGGTAGCTCACAACCATCTCTAATTCTAATCTAGGGGATCCAACACCCTCTTCTAGCCTCTATAAGTACTGGGCACACACAAGGTACACAGATCAATAACATATAAGCAATCTATACACACTAAAAATTAATAATAAATTTGAAAATACTATCTTACATGTTTATAACATGGTCACATAAACAAGGCCTACACAATGACAATGCCAGCTGACATCCAAACATAGATAGAGAGACTCTCAGAAGCCCCCACCCTAGATGAGTTAGAGCCAATTAATGGCTCTTGAGAAAGAGAGAGAGAGACAGACAGAGAGACAGAGAGGGGGGGGGGGGGAGGGCAACAAGATACAAGCACTTGCTGCCAAGCGTGATGATGACCTGAGTCGGATCTCTGGGATCCTTGCTGTGTAAGGAGGGAAGTGACTTACATAAGTTGTCTGCCACATATGCCCATATACATACTACACACATACATACACACACTCACACAAAATAAAATGTAACAAACAATGTAAATAAGCAGACAATACATGCCAAGAGCTGAGAATGGAGTGCAGTGATAGATTCCCAGCTCACACAAGGCCCTGAGCTCAATCACAACACCATATAACAAAAAAAAAAATGTAATTTTGAAGAAACTGTTGAGATCCTGAAGCATTTGACCTTTACTTATTTATCACACTCCAAAGCCCAACATAAACTTCATCAACATTTATACCACCCACCAATGCTGCCCACAGCTTGCAGGCCCCAAGCACTTTTGCTGAACAAAGAGCTACAATCCTCCTAAACTCCTCCGCTGATTTGAGGAGGTGAGGCCCAAGGAATAACTTACTTGTCCCTTCAGCTGCTTGATGGACTGCTGGAGAGTAAGGATCTGGTTAAAGAGAGGACTCTTCAGCGTCTCATAAAACACAGACAGCTTCTCATTCTGCGTCGTGTCACCCTTCTCCTGCAATTTCATTCTCAGGCGATCGAGGACCTGCAGGACCTGCATTTTCTCTTGGTTGCAGAAAGGTGATCAGAGCTCAAGTTAGACGCCATCTCACAATCCACTTTTGGATCAAGTAATTTAACAATAAAAATATGTAGCTTCTATACCTGTAGCAGGATTTTCAGGCATTTTGGATTATCCTTTTCAATCACTTTTAAAAGGCCTAAAAGAAAAAATTAACTTTAATTATAGAAGTATGTCTGTTGTCCTGCAGAGGAAACTAAAGCAAATTTCAAGAACGCTCTTTGTCAAGACTGTACTTAGTGAAATTAAAATTAAAATCACAGAAAGGCATCAATGCATGTCCTCGCAGATGAGGACAATTTAAAAAGACCAGAGTCAGTGTTGACAAGGCTGCAAAGCAGCTGGAATTATCACATACTGTTAGCAGAGAAGTAAAATGCCACATCACTTTGGAAAATTTTTGTTTATTTTTATTAAATTTTTATAGTTTAAATCATAAGTAGTTTCTTATAAAGTTAAAAATGCACTAATTATATAATCCACCCCTTCTGCTCATGAACACTTACCCAAGAGAAATGAAAATATGAACTATATTGTATGTGAAAGTATATTCTATGATTTGCAAAAGGTCCCAACTAGCCAACTAGAAATACCAAGATGCCCAATCATAGACAAGTGGATAAACAAATGTTACATAAATATAACATTCAGAGAAAAAAGTTGCTGACACATACAATAAGGATGAATTCCAAAAGTAGTGTGCTGGGGGATGGGGTTGGGGGATATAGTAGAGTCCTTAACTAGTATGCAGGAAGCCCCAGGTTCCATCCCCATAAAACAGATTACAAGTGGTGCATAACTGTAATCCCAACACTTGAAAGGAGGACCAGGAGTTCAAGGCCAGATTGGGCCAAAGGAGATGATGTGCCAACAACAAAACCAATAAGGTTGTCATCAGCATTGGTAATAGAGACATTTTTGATATGCATAAGTAAAGAAAGGCTTATGGAAATAAAGATTTCCAAGACAGCAAAGTTTCCCTGAGTTCCAGGCCTACAAGACCCAATCTGAAAATAAATACATAAAAATAAAATAATCATGTAAAAAAATTAAAAAGAAAGGCTTCCTTTAGAAAAGTGTTTCTGTATATAGTTCACAGAATTTTCCTGATTTTTTTTCTAAATTTTACACACATTGGTATTTTATCTGCATGTATGTCTCTATGAGGGTGTCAAATCCACAAAAACTGAAGTTACAAACAATTGTGAGTTGCCATGTGGATGCTGGGAATTGAACCCAGGTTCTCTGGAAAAACATCCAAGTGCTCTTAACCTCTAAGGCATCTCTCTAGCACTGGTTTTTATGTGTGTGGTTTGGTTTTTGGGTTTGGTTTTTGGGTTTTGTTTTGTTTTGTTTTTTAATATGCCAATTTAAAAAAGAAGTGTCTCCAAGGAAATGAAAAGCAAATATTTACAAAGAAATGATTGGGTTAGACACAATCATCACCACCAGTCGACTACTCCCTGATACCCAAGCAATGTGGATCAGAGCCTTACATACACTAGGCAACCTACACACCCACCCCCATCGTACTTCCTTAAAAACCATAATTATGTGCCAACAGTTAATGTTTGGTTATCGTGTGATTAAACTAATTCTGCAGGGCAGGCTGTGTGATTCTGACCACAATAAACTAGTAGGATAAACCTTCTCTTTGTGATTCTACATGACTTCCCTAACAGCCAGCAAGTATTTATTCTTTGAACTTCATTATTCTCTCCTTTTCAAGAGAACATATTACTAGCATCAAAACCATCTGCTTCAACAAACCACTTGCTATTCAAAATTAACATGTTCTGAGACTTAATCTTACTTCAGTGGACAAACTAAGAATTTCAATAACAGACTGTGAAATGCACTTTGAGGTGATGTCCTATGGACTCATCAAACAGGATGTTCATGCTGGCACTGTGCTGTCAAGTACAGGGAAATGACATTCTCAGGAGTTTTACCTGCTGGCTGGGGCTCCTCCAGAATGGACAGCTATCTGTGTCTGACATCTGCTGTATAGTTGGAATTGAGTTAGACTTCACATGAGACCTGAGCATGCTGGAAACCCACCCTTCGTACAAAACAGGAAAGTTATACAACATGCCCAAGTGATAGAAAAACCAGCATCTAGGGGGATGTTTGTGTTGTTTCATACTTCTGTAAGACAAAAAGTGTGCATTGGGGAATTTTCTAGAAAAAATTTAGGAAGTAGAAGTTATTACTTCTAGAAAAGAGGAATTTAAATGTTAGCCTTTGGAGGATGAGGCTATAACTCAGTGGTAGAATATATGTTCAGCATGCAGAAGGTTCTGGATTCAATCCCCAATACCACAGGGGAAAAAAAAGACTTTTACTTTATAGATTTCAGGGTTCTTTGAAATTTTATTCAAAAATATGGATTAAGAACTTGGTTCAGTGGTACAATATTTATCTAATAAACATAATTCTCCACTACTACAATAAAAATAAGCAAGAACAGTACTAATGTTCCAGTTTTAAAACAATGGTGAAAGGGACAGGTATGATACCACACAGTTGTAATCCCAGGAATCAGGATACCCATGAGCCAGGAGGATTCAAGTTTGAGAGCAGCCTGGGCTACACAGTGAGACAGACCTTGTCTCAAAAGTGAACAAAAACAAGTTGAGCATAGCAATATATACGCCTATAACCCCAGGACTCCGGAGACTGAGGCAGAAGGATCTTGAGCTTGAGGTCAGTCTAGGCTATAAAACAGACCCAACCTCAACAAATAGTAAAATTAAGTAAATAAATGTAGTAAAAGCAACAAAAAGAAAATGGCTGAAGGGGTCTAACAAGAACAAGATATATAGCAAGACAGAAACAATGTAATCGGATCATCCACTGTGTACCACGTGCTAAGAGAAAACAGATTAACCACCTAGGATGTCTGGGAATGCTATAATATGTATTTCAGAAACCCTACCACAAGCCTGGCAATGATGGAGCACACCTTTAATCCCAGCACTCAGGAGACAGAGGCAGGCAGGTCTTTGTGAGTTAAAGGACAGCCTGGTCCACAAAGTGAGTTCCAGACAGTTCTCTGTGTAACAGCCAGGACTGTTATACAGAGAAACCCTGCCTTGAAAAACCAAGAGAGAGGGGCTGGAGAGATGGCTCAGAGGTTAAGAGCACTGGCTGCTCTTCCAGAGGTCCTGAGTTCAATTCCCAGCAACCACATGGTGGCTCACAACCATCTACAATTCAATCTGGTGCCCTCTTCTAGTATGTAGGCAGAACACTGTATATGTAATAAATAAATAAATCTTTAAAAAGAAAAACCAAGAGAGAGGGAGGAAGAAGGGGAGGAGAGGGAGAGGGAGAGGGAGGGAAGGCAGGAAGGCAGGAAGGAAGGAAGAAAGGAAGACCCTTTCCCTGTAAAAGAAAGGGGGTGGGTAGAAAAGAGAAAATAAAGAGACCATTTTTGTTTATTTGCATAGGATAAGCTCAAGTCTCAGTCACTACTACTGACATATAAGGCAGGGTCAGTGGGTCTCAAACTTTACTCTCCCTGTTAAACCCCAAGTTGCTGGACTTGCTTAGCACTTTTTGCAGCAGGTCTGATGAGCCCTGAAACTTGCATTGCTGACAAGATTTCATGTGAGCCTGGTGCTGCCAGCACGGAGCCCACATCCAGGTGTAGGGTATGCACAACATATCTAGTCACACTGACTGACACAAGAAGTCTCTAGATCAGTGGTTTTCAACCTTTCTAATGCTGTGACCCTTTAATTCGGTTCCTTATGATATGATGACCCCAACCATATTTTCATTGCTACTTCATAACTGTAATTTTGCCAATGTTATAAATCATATCATAAATGTCTATGTTTCTGGTGGTCTTAGATGACCCCTGTGAAAGAGGTTGCAACCCACAGGTTCCGACTCACAGATTGAGAGCTACTGCAGAAAAAGAGAAAACAATAGTTTAGAGTGGACTTGCTACAAGTGCAGACTGTGAAGAGGTGGCAGGCTGACAAAGAGGCGCGTGTGAAGACTGGAAATGAGCCAGCAGATACCCTCCTGTGACACGCAAAGTGTGCCCAGCATACCTACTAATTAAAAAAAACCCTGGGCCGGAGAGAGAACGCTGGTTAACAAAGAGGCACGTGTGAAGACTGGAAATGAGCCAGCAGATACCCTCCTGTGACACGCAAAGTGTGCTCAGCATACCTACTAATTAAAAAAACCCTGGGCCGGAGAGAGAACTCTGGTTAAGAGCACTGGCTGCTTTTCCCAGAGGGCCTGAGTTCAATTCCCAGCAACCACATGGTGGCTCACAACCATGTGTAATGAGATCTGGTGCCCTCTTCTGGCCTTCAAGCATACATGCAAGCCGAACACTGTATACATAGTAAATTAATTGATTAGATTTAAAAATTAAAATTAAAAACCCTGACCTTATAATCTGAGTCTTTTCTGAATCCCTTTCCATAAGCTATGCATGATGACACATGTTTATACTAGTACTTGGGAGCGGGAGGCAGGAGGATTAGGAGCTGGAGGTCAATCTGCTCTATACAGCAAGACCTTGTCTCTAAAATGAACATCTTCATTTTTATATAAAAAAAAAAAATCTGTCTCTTGCAGCTGACTGAAACAGCTGTAAGCAGACTAGTTTTTAGCCTGGAGTCAGCACAAAGTGATCAGACTAACTCAAGAAGTATTGGGTCCAGACATCTATCTTAAATAGAAATGTATCAGCCAAGTGTGGTGGTGCATGCCTTTAACTGAAGTACATGGAGGACTGAGACAAGAGGATTGTCATGGGTTTGAAGGCAAATTAGGGTACACAGTGAGTTCCAGAGTAGCCTGAGCTACAGCTCAAAATACATACATACATACATACAAGCATGCATGCATGTGTACACTAAATAAATAGTGTGCTTCAGTAGTGTTCAAACCTTCTGAGCATACATTCCAATCATTAAGAATATGTTGGGCTGGGTCAAAGTGCTTGCCTTCATACAGGAAGTCTTGGGTTCAAACCACACTGTCAATGAATTTAAAAATGTTGGACACAGATTGAAGATTCTTTGCTTTTTAACAATTATGAAAATATACTACTGAGGCTGGAGAGAGCGCTCAGTGGATGAGGTGATGCTGTAAAAGGTGAGGATAGAATCAGATCCCTAGCAGCAACACAAATGCAGGGCAGTTGTCGAAGTTCACATGCAATCCCAGCACATAAGAGACAAAGACTGGGGGTCCCCAGGGCAGATGACTAAAGCCTGATGACTCGCAGTCAGCCAGGTGCAGTGAGACATCTGGCCTCAGTAAATAAAATGAAAAGCAATCAAGAGACACCTGATGTCAACCTCTGACCTCCACATACATGTAGCACCTGCATACATGTTCACCTACATGCATGCAAGTACAATGCCACATACACAAAATAAATTAAATAATAATAATAAATACAACTTTACTATTTACAATACTTATACATACTCGTTTAAAATGCATAACAAAGACTTCAAAAGGATAAAAACAACAATTAAAATCTATTATCAGGACTGGAAAGATACTCAGCAGTTAAGAGTGCTCCCTTCTTTTGCAGAGCACCAGAATTTGATTCCCAGGACTACTGCTCACACCAAGCTGCTCACAAACTCCAAAGGAGGATCTAATGCCCTCCTCTGGTCACTGCAGGCAATTGCACTCACATGCACCCATCCCCACACAGAAACATGCATACACATACATAATTATGAACAAATCTTCAAAAAATTTTAATTGTACTGTCCTCTTCCTCCAAGTAGATGAAATGGAGACATCTTGGAAACTATTGGAACAGAGATCAACTCAGTAAGGGTTAGGTAAAAGGCAGTTGGCCATTCAATACACTGACTTGTGTTTAACATAAGAGGCCTAGAAATCACTACAATTCTGTGACTGCAGAGAGGGCTCCACAATTAAAAGCCATTTGCAGCTCTTGCAGATGACCCAGATTTGGTTCCCATCCCCCGCAGACTAGCTCATAACGATCCATAACTCCAGTTCTCCTACACCCACAGGCACCAAGCACACACATGGTGGGAATAATTTAAAATCTTTAAATGAAAAGGAGAATTCCATGGTTCAGGCAATATCTAGGGAAGGGAACTAAAACTCAAAAGGTAAATGGCAAATGCAGGAAAGAAAACAATGACTCTACAGCAATGTCCAGTCAAACATATCTGACATACTTAGTAAGAAATTAACAATCCGGGCGGTGGTGGCGCACGCCTGTAATCCCAGCACTTGGGAGGCAGAGGAAGGCGGATCTCTGTGAGTTCAAGGCCGGGCTGGACCAATAGCCTCCAAAACAATACAGAGAAACCCTGTCTCGTAAAAACCAAAAAAATACAAAAAAAAAAACAAAACAAAAACTGCAAAGAGCCGGGCGTTGGTGGCGCATGCCTTTAATCCCAGCACTCGGGAGGCAGAGGCAGGCGGATCTCTGTGAATTCGAGACCAGCCTGGACTACCAAGCAAGTTCCAGGACAGCCTCCAAAGCCACAGAGAAACCAAAAAAAGAAAGAAAGAAAGAAAGAAAGAAAGAAAGAAAGAAAGAAAGAAAGAAAGAAAGAAAGAAAGAAAGAAATTAACAAGCTGGTCCTGGTGGAATAGCTGAATGCACCACTTAATATTACCAAGGCACTAGCTTCAATCCTCAGCACCTCCAAAAGGAAAAAAAACCAAAACACAGGTATGATACTGGCTTAATTGTCAACTTGACGCAACTGAGAGTCACCTGAGAAGAGGGTCTCAATGAAGGACTCTCTACATTGAGTTGGCCTTTGGGCTTGTCTGTGGGAAAACCCAGCCCACCATGGGTGGCACCATTCCCTAGGCAGGGGCCCCCTGTGGAAGACTGAAGAAAGCTAGCTGAGCATATGCAAAAAAGTAAAGATGCATGCTTTTTCTCTGTGTCTGCTCTTCACTATGGAAATGATGTGATAGTTTGAAGTTCCTGCCTTGACTTCCTTCCAGTAATGGACTGTGTGCCTGGAATTATAAGCTGAATACACCTCTTCTCCACTAAGTTGCTTTCTGTCAAGATATCTTGTCCTAGCCTGAGGTGGTGACATGTGCCTTTATTTCCTGCACTTGGGAGACAGAGACAGATGGGTCTCTGTGAATTGGAGGCCTGGTCTACAGAGTGAGTTCCAGGGCAGACTCAAAGCTACAGAGAAACCCTGTCTCAAGACCCCCCCAAAAAAAGATATTTTGTCACAGTAACAGATGAAACTAGAGCATTGGCCTTACATTTGAGTATGTTTAAGATGAGTACAACTTGTCACAGATAGGTTAACTACAACTAGCACAGTTAGAAGTTAAAACAGTAGGACCCGGTACTAAAGAATCCCAACAGGGCCAGGGAGATGGCTCAATGGGTAAAGTACTTTCAAAGTAGTGTGAGGACAAGAATTCGGATTCCCAGCTCACACTTCAAAGCCTCACAGATATGGAAGCCACCTGAAATCCCAGAACTAGGAAGGCAGAGACTTAGAATCTCCTAGACAAGCTAGCAGGCTAGACTAGTAAATATGTGAGCTCTGAGCTCAGAGAGAGATCCTGCCTCATTAAATAAAGTGGAGAGCAACCAAGGAAGAGATCCAGTGTCAACCTCAGGCCTCTACACGCATGCCATGGATCCACATATTTGTGAGCAGGCATACATACACCACACAGTCATATTCATGTCACACACACACACACACACACACACACACACACACACACACACACACAGAGGATACAAAGAAAACAAGAAGTTTATTATGCTCAGCAGTTGCTATTCCATCACTGAATGAGAGATTAGGCCATGAATTTTCATATCAACTGTAGGTCTGACTGAAAAAAATTACAATACTTTGGCTTTTTAAAAATCCATATCCTCCTATGCCAATGCCAGCTGATGAAATATTGGGGGTAGCAACTCCACCAGGATTCCCCCAAAATTTCAGAGATGACTCGGAAAAAGAATTTGGGTTTAATTTGCATTTCTGGTTGAAGGAAATTTACTGAAAAAAAAAATCTGTTAAATCCTCAGATCACCAATCCAAACAGCCAGATGTGATGGTGAGTATCTTCAATCCCAGCCTTCTCATGAGGCAGAGACAGGCTGATCTCAGTGTGTTCAAGGCCACCCTCGTCTACATATGGAGCTGCATGTGAGACTGGGCTACATAATAAGACCCTATCTCAGAAAAAAAAAAAAAAAGAATCCAAGACAAATTAAGGATCAAAGAAACATGCTTTACAGACTTCAGTAGCTCATGAGAACTCAACTTCCTACTAACAAACACCTGATCATCTATTTGAAATTTTTGGAAAATAAGGTCACTATCTACCTTGCTCAGAAAACATGGAAGTGCACAAGTCAACTGGATCATTACAACTGGGTGGTTCATAACTCCAGAGTTCACTAAACCAACAAGCTTGAAAAATCCGTGATTTTAATATTAAGTGTAAAGTCATGATGAAGTTATTTAAAAACTGCAGTCCATAAACAGCTTTCACTATATTCCTTCAGAGGCAAAGTTCAGGATTTGTCCATCTTCTTTTGTCCTCAAAGATCAATATTTACTAGGTACTCATTAAATAACAAACAGAATCCAAACCAAAGAGTGGTGATGGCTGCCACCAAGACTCTAAATAACTGTATCAGCTGCCATGCAATACAAACTCAAGTGTTAACAGCCCATTAAGGGAAAACTATTTCCCTCTGTTCAGGAGAGTGGAATCTCCGGCCTGGGAGGAAACCTAACATTCCAGTTGGGCAGGTCAATCATCTGGCTAAGGGACCTGTCTCAAGAAGGCCTGATCCTCCTTATGCCATGATAAAGAGATAGGAGGAATTATTATCCCCTTAATGTCACAAAGCCGTTAGGTCTGCCCTCCCAAGTCCTGACTCAGAAAGGCATAATTCTTCCTTATTCCTCCCTTCTTTTCCCTTTGGATGCTGGCCAGAGCCTAAGAATACCTTTGCTGTTATTCTGGGCTTCTGGCTCTTTCTTTGGAGCCCCCTCCCTTTCTTGTCATGAGGCTGTGTGGTTGACCTCTGTGACTCAAATAGCAAGAATTTTTCTTTTCCTCTGCTCTATCTGCCTCCTCTGGGTAGCTGCCTAGATTTAAAGTTGGTCCTCCTTGGAGTTTTTCTTTTAAACTCTAATAAAATTGTCTTCAAGCTTCCTTTGGAGTCCATTCTTAAATTCTTTTAATAACAACAGTAAGAACTCCAAAAAGGGAGTATACCAATTTCCCTGATAACATGTAGCAACTCCACCAGGATTCCTCCAAAATTTCCAGCAACACAAGGTATGTTTCCTACAAATGCCTGGTGAAAGCTTTCCTAAACCAGTCAAACATAAAAAAATTTATATATTTCCACTGTCAAAACACTAGCCTATAAGAAAAAGCAATTCCAAAATGAGGCTAGGTACTAAAGCTACAGGCAACATTTTAAGTTCACCTGAAAGTACATATTTAGGAAATACTGAAATCCAAGTTGAAAGATACCATGAGAAAATCAAGTTTGTAGCACGAATAATAAAAACCCAGAGGCATATTCTGATTCAAGCTGAAGATCAGAAAAGCAAAGCAGCCAGCCAGTGGCTCTCACCTCTACCAAGACTAAAATGGAGATCCTGTCTTCCCCGTGACTGGAAACTGTATCTCACAAGACCCTTTGTTTCTTCCTTTTACCTCTCTAGTGTTGGGATTAAAGGTGTGAGCTCTGTTACTCTTTTAGATTGATTCACTCTCATGTAGCCCAGGGTCGTCTTGGACTCACAGAGATCCATCTGCCTTTTTCCTGAGTTCTGGAATTAAAGGTGTGTGCCACCACTGTCCGACATCTATAAGTAACTAGTGTTTTGCATTTTGTGCCCCAGGAAAGCTTTATTAAATCATAAACAATATATCACCAAACAAGTTCTTCAGAATAGTTTAGTTCAGTTGGCAAAACATGAATTCTATCATTGAAGCATTCAGGTGAATCAATTCCTGTCAGTACTTTCTCTGTAATTTGGTTGATTTTGCATAAGTGAAACTACTCTGTTATGCTTGTGTGGTTCTATTGGTGACAGTTCTCCCCGAAAAGCAACAACAGCACACATCTGACCAATTTTCACACTTATTAAATCTCTGATCATGTTCTTAATGGATGTCATCACCTCAGTCCTCACTAAAAGACCTGAATGTTCAGACTCCACTAACAATTAGCTCCTGCCTCAACGTTGGTCTATTTCCCCCATATGCAGCTGTGCCCTCACAAGTCTCCGGAAACCACAGACGTAACATGTTTTGGAGTTGAAAACAAGCTAACAAATAGACAAGAAAGGCCATCCTACCCACCAGGGCGCATTCTCCTTTTCCCAACAAGCATCCCTCTGCTGGTGGGTAAGCCCGTCATGTGATGCAAACATTTGTAAGCTGATGTGGAAGGACCGCTGATAGATTCAGGCTAACCTAGATTAGTGAGTTCCAGGTCATGCCAAGCTACAGGGGAAGACCCTATCTCAACCTCTTTCTAGAAAAGAAGGGGGAGGAGCATATTTGTCTGCCACTAAATTGACTGTTTTAGCATCTATTCTGTAGAATGCAAAGTCATTCTGTATACATTATCTAACTGATGTTCTTAATGCCTTATCTGTATTTCATAAATCCTTAAGACACAAGGGTACGGGGGCTGGAGAGATGGCTCAGAGGCTAAGAGCACTGACTGCTCTTCCAGAGGTCCTGAGTTCAATTCCCAGCAACCACATGGTGGCTCACAACCATCTACAATTCAATCTGGTGCCCTCTTCTGGAAAAACACTGTATGTGTAATAAATAAATAAATCTTTAAAAAAAAAAGACACAAGGGTACAATGCTATTGAAAAAAACCATGAAACATGAGAAAGCATAGATGCCACTGAGGAGAATTAATTAACTTCATGGGGAAGAGAACTATCAAATGCTCAAGATTTTCTTGATAAATAACGAAAAATAAATTTGAAAAAAAGAAATTTTAAACTGAACTGACCATGTATATTCATTTATCTCCCTTTTGAGAATAAAAAGTATTCAGCAAAGAATCTTTGTTTTTTTCTTCCTGTTTTTCTGTGACTGGGTTTCTCTGTGTAGCTGACTGTCCTGCAACTTACTTTGCAGACCAAGCTGACTTAGAACTCAGAGAGATCCACCTACCTCTGCCTCCCAAGTGTTGGTATAAAAGGCATGTGCCACCACCACCTGGCCCATTAAAGAATCTTTTTAAACATCTAATTGTTGAGAGGACTAAATTTGGCCTAGCACATGGCACACACTCAATAAACAACCAACAAACAATGGCTTCTATTGTTGTTGGTATCTCTTTTCAATCAAATTACATAACATTTTGAAATTTCAAATAAGTTAATATGTCGATTGTGGTTTTGCTATGTAATCAATACTGAGATGATTGAAAACTTTTCATCAGTGCAATTCATACAAAACAAGAGACCAAAGAAAGAACTATATATTGGAGTTTTGTTTTGGTACTTTTTTTCTTTTGGGTATTTTTTGAGATAAGAGTCTCACTACGTAGCCCTGGTTGGTCCAGAACTTGATATATAGACCAGGCTAACTTGAAACTCACAGAGATCCTCCTGCCTCTGCATACCATCTCTCTTTTCAGGCCTCTCCCCCCAGAAAGCCCACCAAGCAGTGGCTCCTCCCCTACAGGGTATTTAAGGCCCCCCTCCTTGGGAACAGCCTCTCGGTTTCCCCTTTCCCCAGAACACTAGGGAATGCTTTCCTCAATGTAAAACCTGGACTTTAATTTGGTGACTTATCGCATCGGTGGAATTACCCACTACCAGGAGATACTTTTACTTATCAAAAAACAGTTCTTGTTTTCTGTGATTTATAGAGTTGTTTTTCTGAAGGAGCATTACAGTCTTTGCCTAAGTTTGGTCACATGACAATCCTGGCACACCTGGAACATCTTGCATTATTGGGTATTACAAACGGTACACAATCAGGACTACAGTTGAAGGGGTGTGATATTTTCCTTCATGGAACAGATTAGATCAGGGGCTTTGATTTAGGAACTTATTTTACTCCAAAAACAACTTTTACAAAGCAACCAATAAATATGCTTCTGCATGACTATTTGCAGTTCACTTCCTCCCGACTGCCTCAGAGCCTGAATTACATTCTAGAGTGACCCTCTTTCTTTCATTGTCCCTCTTAACTCACAACACCCCACACCACCAAGTCAGTTTCAAGTCTTTAAGGCCAGCATGATGGTCCATCAGTAATCCCAGCATTTCACAGGCAAGAAAGATGAGGGTGAGTTTGAGGCCATTGTCTCAAACACAAGTCAATTTATATTGGAGTGTTAATCATTCCCCCTGAAGGATAAACACTTATGCAATCTTTATCTAGTGTCTTCCAATAGAATGTAAGCCACAAACTAATTTTAAAATTTTGGCAAGGGCTAGAGAGAGAGTTGAACAGCTAAGTTTGTACACTGCTCTTACAGAGGATGCAAATTCAGTCCCCAGCACCCATGTCAGGGCACTAACCTGGCCTCCCTCCACAAGCACTTGCACTCACTTGCACAAACCACACATACATGCAATTTTAAAAACAATAAAAATAGCATTGAGATGGCTCAGTGGTTAAGAGCACTGGCTATTCTTCCAGAGGACCTGGGTTCAATTCCCAGAACCTACATGGCAGCTCACAACTGTCAGTAACTCCAGTTCCAGGGGATCCAATACCCTCACACAGACATCCATGCAGGAAAAACACCAATTCATAAAAAGAGAAAAAAAAAAGCAGTAGTGGCATACACCTTTAATTCCAGAGGAGGCAGAGGCCCAGCCTGGACAACAGAGTGAGGTCCAGGACAGCCAGGGCTACACAGAGAAACCCTGTCTCAAAAAAACAAGACATAAAAATAAAAAATAAAATAATAGTCTTTAAAAGTTCTTGACGAAACTAACTTTAATATGCAATTTACTTAATCCAGCATATACCACGGATCATTTAAACAAGCACGTAATGTAAAAATGAGATATTTTAAACTTTCTACACTGTCTTCAGAAGCTGGTGTGCATTCATACGTAAGATACGTATTAGTGCCAAGAAGCCCCAATCAACTTGTGCCAGCAGGGTTCTGTGTTCACTACAAAGTCCTGACCTATTAACCTAGACCTTTTCAGAAAGGTCTTTGCAAGGTTTTCCTTCTCAGCCCAGTCTCTGACTATCCAGGTAAGAAGGCTTACAGGCTTGAGTTCTTCCTCACATCTGAGGGGAGAGGAAAATGGAGAAAATCAGCTTGCTGCTAACAAGACACATTCTCTAGACCTGTTTCCTTCCAGCCTCTCCAATTGTCAGTGAGGCAGATCATTTCCAAAGGGGAACCAGCATAACTCCCTTGCCAAAAGCTATAAGTAGCACTAATGCTCGTCATTAAACTCTACTAGGTCCTCCACACCTATCTATTCATCTCACTAAAAAGACGGTATTATCTGTTGGTAAAGCAAATGCTCAGCATGTGCAAGCCCTGGGTTTCCATCCTCAGTACCAACAAATACAAATAAAACAAGGTACTGGCAGGTACTATATTTCCTTCAATTTGCAACAGAATCTACACTGGGGGCTCTAAAAGATGTCTAAATCTATACAAAAATACCAGATTTTAAAAAATAGCAGTGGTTATATGAACTCAAATATTAAAGCAGAACAGTCCTGTTTTCTCCAGAAACTTAGCTCTCCTACCAATATGAGCAAAGATTTCAGCAAACTGACCCTTTTTGTGACTTCCCCAGGCTAATGCATTGTTGTTAAACTTTAACAAACCAAGCAAGCTCAGACTACTTGGCTGTTTGATGTAAAGGTAATTATTAAGCCCTATTGTAAAGAATGGCAAATGCTGGGCTACTGCTGCAAAATTCAAAATTTTAAAAGTGAATTCATTACAAGAAAACACAGATATTCCCATCTTTAAAAATACAAAGTGTACCTAGAACCTTCATCCAGTGACTGATGGAAGCAGATGCAGACACCCACAGCTAAACACTGAACTGAACTCCTGGAATCCAGTGAGAGAGAGGGAGGAGTGATTAGCAAAGGGGTTAAGACTGGGCTGGTGAAACCCACAGAAACAGCTGATCTGAACAAGGGGGAGATCTTGGACCCCACACTGATGGCTGAGAGGCCAGCATGGGACTGATCCAGACTCCCTGAATGTGGGTGTCAGTGAGGAGGCCTACGCAATCTATGGGGCCTTGGGTAAGTAGATCAGTATTTATCCTTGACGTACAAATGGACTTTGGGTGCCAATCCCACAATGAGGGATGCTCTCTCTGCCTGAACTCTTGGGGGAGGGTCTAGGCACTGCCCTGAAGGAAATGACAGACTCTGGAGACATCCCATGAAGGGCCTTACCCTCCCTGGGGATTGGAGGGGCAAGGGGAGCTGGGATTGGCATGTGAAGCAAGCTTGTTTCTAATTTAAATAAAAAGTTATGTTTGGAAAAAAAATACAAAGTGCACAAAAAAAAAGTACAAGGTGAGCCCAGCAGTCGTGGTGCACACCTCTAATCCCAGCACTCAGGAGGCAGAGGCAGGAGGATCTCTATGAGTTTTAGGCCAGTCTGGCCTACAGATAGTTCCAGGACAGTAGGACACAGAGAAACAGAATGAAAGGAAAAGGGTCGTGAAATAGGTTTCGGGGGCTGCTAACTGCCATTTTCTTCTTTCAATTCTTTAACAATTTCAGACATGTATACAATGTGGTTTGTTATTTCCACAACAAAGCACCCCATTATCCATCTCCTTTCCCCACTTCTCCACAGAAAGGCCCCTCCTGTTTCCATGTCTATTTTTTGTTCTGTCCCCTTTTGAAAATTCTTGTTTTCCCTACAGTGAATTTATGTTAACTTCATACAAATACAACAGCTGCAGAGGAACTCAGGGTTGGAGCACCTACTCAGTATGTGTATGGTCTCTGATGCAAAGCCCTCACCACTGGAACAATAATGACTCGACTGGAGATTAGACTAAGAGTAGATTCGATGAGAGTTGACAACTTCAGACAATTCAACGTGAGATCAAATCATTCTTCTGATGACAAGTCCATTATAATCATCTAAACTAGTATGGGTGCAATCGCTTTGCAATCAGTTTGCAAATTGTAGCACTAAAAAAAAAATCCTCCTCATCTGTATTAACTTTCGAATTATCGTAAAATTTAATAGTCTTTATAAAGACCATTAGGGTCCTAGAAATAGCAAAAGGTCATGACTTTCCATTTTCTAATTCTGCAAAATAAACAGATTCCGGTTTATCCCACCTCTCCCTAGCTTTCTCTAGAAATAGTGAACCCGAAGCCGTGAAGCTAGTCCACCTGGAACGTAATCTAGCAGTTTCAAAGGAACGGGTTCTGGGTCTCAGTAGGCTTCTCCACTGAAGACACACAGGTTAGGCACCTAGCGATGGTGAGACCATAGGTCAGATGCAGGCAAGAGGCAAGTCAGAGAAACCAGGCAAAGGAAAGGTGTGGCCTCTGACCCGCAGAGACAAACCAGTCAACAAGGAATTGGAATCCGAAGAGCCCACAAGACACTAAGTGCAAGGGGAAGACTCGGCCTTCGGAGAGGGCAGGGGCATTCGAAAGTCGGCAAAGACCTGGAAATGCTTTCCAGATCTTGATCCTGGAAATGTCTTTCTGAGGGCAGCCAAGATCCAGTAACTTTCCCAAAGACTGGAAGCCACCACCCCAGCTACTCCGAGTGCAGCCCGAGGGGTGCGAGGACCCCCCCCCAGGCCAGCTCGGCCCCTCCACCCCCTCCTGCCGTCTGGGGGGGGGGAGGCTCCGCCCCACTCCGAGAGGCCGCGGGCGCCAGATCCGCGAGCGCGCGCGACCGCTGAGATCCCAGGCCCGGAGGCCTGGAAGTCGGCGCGGGGCAGATTAGCCGAGCCGCGCGGGCCGCCTTGGGGCCTGCGAGAGGCCCAGAGCACCGTCCGCAGGCTCAGGACACTGCTCCCCCGAGGCCCCGGCTCGGGGCGCCGCAAGCGTTACCTGGTCAGGCGACAGCGCAGTGGGAGCCCCCGGGGCTGCGCGGGCGCGGCCTCCGCACCTGGCGGAAGTACGGCGGCTGCCCTCACCTGGGCGGAAGTGCGTTGGCCTGCTCACCTGGACGGAAGTGCGGCGGCGGCGGCGGCCTTCTCACCTGGTCCTCTCTCGACCTCGGCTGGGGCTGGGCGGGGCTGGGTGGGGCGGGGCGAGCGGGAGCTCGTGGGCTTCTAATGAACCCCGGTTACCGAGCGTGGAAGGGGCATCGGGCATGCGGTCAGGTGCGGAGGTCACCGGGCGCTGATCTGAGAGCGAGACCCCAAACAAGACGCTGAAGGGCGGTATGCTTGCAACTCCTGGGTGAAGTCCACTTAGCCCCTAGCCCTGTGCACCTTGGTTCCAGTCTTCTTGTGTCCTTTATGTTTTCTAGATGTGCTGACTCAACGTGAAATTTCGTAAATGTCGATCTCTGTGCCCTCGTCATCCTAAATGTAGTTATTGGTGTTTCTTATTTAGAATTTCTATGATAAGCATCTACTTTATCGAATACAGCACCACTCAGTGCCAAAGAGAATCGATCATAAGATATCTTGCTGAATAAATGAACTATTAAGCACTGAGATTGATGGGATGATGAAAAAATGGTATCCTCGAAAAATAAATATATACAAGCAGCTGCTACATGAGGACATTTGCTGGCTGTGCATTTGATAGTTGATGGCTGCGTGCTTATTTTAAAGGAGGTAACCTTTGTTAGCCCTCGTAAGAAGGTAAGCAATTTTTCTAATGTAAAGAATGAGACAAAGGTGTCCGTTTTCACCTGTCCCTATTCAACATACTATTGGAAAGCTCAACCGGAGCAATAGGCAAGGAAAATAAACAATGGGCAGAGCCCCAGCACTCTGGAGTTTCAAGTAGTATTGTCTACGTCCCTGCGTCTAAAAAAGGTAAGAAAAGAAATAAAGAGCACACTAATAGAAAAGAAGCAAACAAAGTCTCGTTTGTGGACGCCATAATTTTAAATGTAGAAAATCCTGCGAAATGGTCGGATACAAAATCAACGGACAAAAGTCAAGGTTGCCTGGGCAAGATGACGCAGTGGGTGAAGGTGCCTACTGTCCAGGCCTGACCAGCTGCATTCAGGTTCTATCCCAGGAACCCAAATAGTAAAAAAGTCAAACCAACTCCAGCAAGTTGTTTTCTGACCTTCATATGTTCCCAATGCCAATGGACCCATGGACCGTGCCCTCTCTCACACTCACAAATGTAAAAAAAGAAAAACACACCTGTAATCCCAGCATTCCCATGGTTAAACAAGAAGATCGCCACGAGTTCAAAGTCAGCCTAAGCTACATAGTGAATTCAGGCCAGCCTAGACTACTGTAGTGCTTGGTGAGCCTGAGCTTGTCTCAAAAATAAATGAATAAAAAGTTGAAAGTCAATAGCTTTTTTGATACCAAATAATGGACTTGCTAAGAATGAAATCAAGAAAGCAAACCCATTCACAATAGCAAAAACAGACAAAAAACCCCAATCCTAGTATCTTAGTTTCTTTTCCTACTTGTACTGGTTAGTATTATGTCAGATGGCAACACTATAGAGTTATATCTGAAAGGTAGAAACAAACCTCAATTAAGAAGATACCTCCATGAGATCTAGCTGTAGAACATTTTCTCAGTGATTGATGAGGGGAGGACCCAGGCCATTGAATGCTGCCATCCCTGGGCTGGTGGTCCTGGCTTCTATAAGAAAGACTGAGTAAGCTATAAAGAGCAAGCCAGTAACTGGTACTCCTCCATGTTCCCTGAATGAGCCCCTGCCTTCCAGGTCCCTGCCCTGGTTCCTGATGTGACTTCCTTCAGTGATCGACTACAGTGAAGAATCTGAAGTAAAAATAAATCTTTGCTCCCCAACTTGCTTTGGGTCATGGTGCTTCATTGCAGCGATAGAAATCCCATACCAGAAGTGGAATATTGCTGTGACAGACCCGACCGTGATTCAGGAATGATTGTGGAAGAACTTTGGAACTTAGTGCAAAAGAAAAAAAAAAGCCATTAGATGCTTAATGTTTGGTGAGCTGTTCTGTGGGAACTTGGAAGATAACAATGTTGAAGGCAATATAGAAGATGGAGACCTGGCTTGTGAAGTTTCAGAAGAAGTTCTAAAACTCTTAACAGGTCATTTGTTATTTGGAATTAAGATTCTGTGGTTCTAGTTAGCTGGGGCTGAAGAAACAACTGTGATTAACAGTATACCAGAACAATTAAAAGTGAAACCTTTGCTGATGGGATATTCAAGGCTAGTTGTTGGAGAAGTCCTGTGTATATGTCAATAAAGCACTGCTGGCCAATAGGGAATCAAGATAGGTGGGACTAGGCGTCCAGGAGGACTCTGGGAAGGAGGAACACAAAGAGTCGAGACGTAACACCATGGGGTAGGAAGCCCGGAACTATTCTCCGGTAAGAGAAATACTTATATTAACAATCATGGGGTAATTACTTAAGTCAGAGCTAGCCAGTAAGAAACAAGCAAGGCCAACAGCTTCATAATTAATATAGCCTCCTGTGTGTTTATTTGGAACTGATGCGGCTCTAGAACCATGCTGGCGGGAAGGCTTCTCTCAAGGAAAAAGCTTCTTTTTACAGCTTGTTGGCTGGAGCTGAGAAATTGGCAGTGGTTGAGAAAAGAGCACCTGGGGGCTGGATAGGTGGCTCAGTGGTTAAGAGTACTGACTGCTCTTCCGGAGGACTCCGGTTCAATTCCCAGCACCCACATGGCAGCTCACAGCTGTTTTTAGCTCCAAGATCTAACACAGACATACATGCAGGTGAAACACCAATGCACATAAAGAAAACAAAAAAAGAGTCCAACATCATTAATGTGAACACTTCTGGGAACTATCTTCCAGTGTCAACACACAGAAACTGTGTTCCAGAGGCAGCCAAGGTTGTACCTCAGACTTGCAGCTGAACGTGAAAGTGTAAGAGTCACCTAGTGCTGTTTTTATAAGCATGAAGTCATGGAGAGCAGCTGAGACTTGGCACTGAGAGGCCAGGATAGGGCATTGGTGAAGACAGCCTCAGTGGCAGTTGAAGACCCAGAATTAAAAGGGTCATACAGAGAAACTGAGGTTTGACACCATAATGAGAGCCTATGAAGTTATTAGTGAAAGAACAGCCCAGAGATTTTGGAGATGCCAGTACCAAGAGATGATTGCCAGCAGCGGAATGGAGCCAGCCCCAGCTTAGAAACAAGCTGTGTCTACTGCAGAGGGCAGAGACAGAGAAGTGGCCAAATCCTTTTAAGGATCCCAGAAGATCATGAGTAAACCGCCGACATGGGATGTTGAGTTATTTATACTGTTGGAGTTTGGTGTTGCTTTGTTTAGATTGTGACTGTGCCTTGGTTTTTTCCTTTTGAAGTGTGTATTTAACCTACGTATTATTTTACAGGGACCCACAGTTGTGAGACTAAATTTTTTAAAGAGATTTCAGTTTTAAAGAAATTTGCAGGGTGGGGAGGGGCGGCTTGAGGTGCCCGCCACCCAGCTCCCAAATAAATCACACACAGAGGCTTATTCTTAGTTATGAATGCCCAGCCATAGCTTGGCTAGTTTCTAGCCAGCTTTTCTTTTCTTTTCTTTTCTTTTTGGTTTTACAAGACAGGGTTTCTCTGTATTGTTTTGGAGGCTGTTGGTCCAGCCTGGCCTCGAACTCACAGAGATCCGCCTGCCTCTGCCTCCCAAGTGCTGGGATTAAAGGCGTGCGCCACCACTGCCCGGCTCTAGCCAGCTTTTCTTAACCAGTTTATCTTTCTTACTTCCATATCTTACTTTCCTTCTTACTCTGGCTGACTGGCTGACCCCTGATGTCCTCCTCTCCTTGTTCTCTTATTGCTCTCCTTGCTGCTCCTTGTTTCTCCTTCTATTTATACTCTCTGCCTGTCAGCCCTGCCTGTCCTTGCTCCTGCCTCACTATTGGCTGTTCAGCTCTTTATTATATCATCAAGTGTTTTAGACAGGCAAAAAAATCACAGCTTCATTAAACAAATGCAACTTAAACAAAAGCCACACACCTTAAAATAATATTCTACCACAAATAAAAACTTGGGGATCAGATATTGGGTTGAAAACCTGCTAGATCAGAGAAGCCAACAAGCAACCAGCTGACCTTCCTTTTTGCCTGGAGGTCCAGCAAGAGAGCATATCTTCTACCATCCCAAACCAAAAAGGCTGAAAATCTGTAAGTCTTTCCTGTGTGTCTCTCAATCAATCTTCCCAGGTCCTCTGTACTCTCTATAGCTAATTCTTGTCAACTAGTTGCTGGTTCTGTCTCCTGACCAAAAGTTAAGTTTATTAATAGTCTCAAGAGCTTCACAGTATGATCCAATATCCTACAACACTGTAATAAAATACTCTAACCCAAGCAAATTAAGAAGGCAAATGTAGGAAAATCTCTGTGAGATCAATACTAACTAGGTCTCTATAGAGGGTTCCAAGCCAGCCAGAGCTACATAGTGAAATCCTGGTGTTTGCTTGTTTAAAAACTGTAAGAGACATTATTTGGCTCAATTCCAGGTAACAGCTTATCAATGTGGGGAAGTCAAGGTGGCAAGAACATGAAACAGTTCTATTCACAGTCAAGAAACAGCAAAGAAGGCTTTTTTTTACACAGTTCAGAACCTCCTTTTTAGAGAATGGTACCACCCACAGTGTGCTGATCATCCCCACCTCACTGTAATCATGGTAGTCCTGCACAGACCTTCCCACACACCAACCTGCCTAGACAATTTCACTGAAACTCTTCCCAGATGATTCTGGATTGAATCAAGTTGACAGTTGAAACCATTACACTGGGACAGAAATTTAACAGTGGAAATGAATGCTCTGCCGTGTTATGGAACACTAATGAAAGAAGTTGAACACAAAAACACGTGTTCACAGGTCCAGAGAATTAATACTGTTAAACTGTTGATATCACACCAAGCTGCTGTGGAATAATCCTGAAAGATTTGACACTCATTGGTTTAAGAAAAAGCTGACTGGCCGATACCCAGGGAGGAAGTATAGGTGGTAGAAGCAGACTAAAGATATTGGGATGAGGAAGCCGGGCGTTGGTGGCGCACGCCTTTAATCCCAGCACTTGGGAGGCAGAGGCAGGCAGATCTCTGAGTTCGAGGCCAGCCTGGTCTACAAGAGCTAGTTCCAGGACAGCCTCCAAAGCCACAGAGAAACCCTGTCTTGTAAAACCAAAAAAAAAAAAAAAAAAAAAAAAAAAAAAAAGATATTGGGATGAGGAAGGGCAGAGGCAGAGGAAGCAGGACATGTAGAAAATGAGGTCATAAACCATGAGCCACATGGCAGAGGGTAGATAAGAAATATGGACTGGGCTGGAGAGATGACTCGAGGTTAAGATTACTGGCTGTTCTGAGTTCAATTCCCAGCAACTACATGAAGGCACACAACCATCTAGAATGAGATCTGGTGCCCTTTTCTTGCATGCAGGCATAGACACAGGCCAAATGCTGTATACATAATAAATATTTTAAAAAGGAAGTATGAGTTAATTTAAAATGTAAGAGTTAAGCTGGACAATGGTGGTGATACATGCCTGTAATTCCAGCACTTGGGAAGCAGAGGCAGGAGGATCTCTGTGAGTTCAAGGCCAGACTAGTCAGTCTACAAAGCAAGTTCTAAGACAGCCTGAACTTGTTCCAGGATAGCTTAGGCTTGTTACTAACTGGCTCTTACAACTTAAATGAACTCATATTTCTTGTCTGTTCTCTACCACTTGCTGGTATGTTTTTTTCAGCTAGGCATATTCATCTCCTGCTTGCTCTGCATCTGAATGGAGACTCCATGTCTTTTTCTTCCCAGCACTCTGACAGTCTTGGTCCCCTGCTTAACCTCTTTCTGCATAGCCATTGGCCAGTTGGCCTTATATTAGCCCAATGAGAGCAAAACACCTTCACGTGTACAGT
Organism: Mesocricetus auratus; assembly: GCF_017639785.1. Lineage (NCBI taxonomy): Eukaryota > Metazoa > Chordata > Mammalia > Rodentia > Cricetidae > Mesocricetus > Mesocricetus auratus. Next base: position 41,311,935 of record NW_024429197.1, read on the forward strand.
GCACATAGCACACCAGTCCAGCAATGGCACCACCCACAATGGGCTGGGCCCTGTCCTCACCCATCAATCATTAGTTAAGAAAACGCCCTACAGGCCAGTCTACAGAAGGATCTGGTGGAAGCATTTTCTTTATTGAGGTTCCCTTCTCTCAGAATACTAGCTTATATGGAGTTGACACAAAACTAACCAGCACAACAGTTTATGCTACTTCACTCATCCCTGAACATCTTTAATAGAATTTTTTTAAAATGAGAGATTAGTTTAGAAACTGCAAAACTGGATTGGACGACCTTGGAGAGATGGGGCCTATAATAAAACAAAAGCAGTCACTGTAGCAAAGATTATAGTAAACAAAGATAACATGAAATAGGGTGAAAATACAGGTTTGATAGCCATGCGGTGGTGACACAGCACACCTTGAATCCCAGCACTCAGGAGGCAGAGCTAGGTAGATGTCTGTCAGGTGTGGTGGCTCCCTCGCCCAGGAGACAGACAGGAGAATCCCTCTATTAAGCTCCAGGACAGCACGGCTACATAACAAGATCCTGTTTTACCCCTTTGCCTCCCCAGTAAAAACACAAACAATGATATTAGTGTTTAATGATTAGATGGGGATGTGGCAAAACATGGAGAAAATTGAAGGTTAAAAATGTTCCCAAATTAGCCGGGCATTGGTGGTGCATGCCTTTAATCCCAGCACTCGGGAGGCAGAGACAGGCGGATCACTGTGAGTTCGAGACCAGCCTGGTCTACCGAGTGAGTTCCAGGACAGGCTCCAAAACAATACAGAGAAACCCTGTCTCAAAAAAAAAAAAAGTTCCCAAATTTTATGTATAAAATGTACATATGTCGTTAATATACACATGTGTCCAAAGAGGTGGCCAGAGGTGAATGTCAGGTGTGTATTCCTTTATTACTTCGATACCTCATTTTTGAGACCAGTTCTTTCAATTCACCTGGAACTCACAGATTTGGCTAGACTAATAGGCTAAGAAATCCCAAGGGCCCACCTCTGTCTTCCTCCCCATCACAAGGATTACAATGTACATCACTTTGCCCAGCTTTTTACATGGGTGCTAGGTACTCATGCTTGTGTAATAAGCACTTCACTGCCTGACCCATCTCCCCAGCACCTGGTTCCAAGTACTGAATCTGATAGAAGGAATTATTGGTAGGGAAATGTAGAAGAGATGGTTTATTTTGTTTTACGAGATGGACTCTGATAAAATTCGTTTTAGATCTTCCATATGGCGTTCAAGATGAAATATATGTACCATGTAGGAGTAGGTCTTGGAGCTGCAAAGATGGCTCCTGGGTTAAAAGCACTTGTGCTCTTGCCACCCATAACTCCAGTTCCAATGGAAACAAAAGGCATGCACACGGTACACACAGAAGCATGCAGGAAAAACATTCATATGCACAAGATAAAAAGAAATCTAAAAAACAGCTTAAAAAAAGAGTGGGCTTTATTTTGTTTGGGGGGGGGCTTCATATGCCAGAATAGATGATTCAGTCTGCATTTGGAGGCTGGAAGTGAACCTTGGGTTTACTCCTCAGGAGCCATCCACTGTGTGTGTGTGTGTGTGTGTGTGTGTGTGTGTGTGTTGAGCTAGGATCTCTCAATGAACATGGAACCAATTAGAATAGGCTGGCTGCCCAGCAGGCTCCAAGGATCAGGAATCAATCTGTCAATTTTCTGTCCAAGTAATGCTAAAGACTAAGTCAAGGGACTTCTGCATGCTAGGCAACTCCACCGCCTTCCCAGCACAAGAGTCAAACATTTCACAGTTTCATTGCTTTCTTATAGAAACCTTTTAATTCTTTAAAATTTACATATCTTAGAAGAGAAAAAATGATAATCATTAAAACCATAAAAATAGATTCTGTAATGGGATTAATCAGCAAAGCATCAGCAGTTCCAAGTAATTGTTTTAAATCTGTACTAAAACTGATACACAGATCAGCAGTATTCTTGCACTCAGCAGGAAACCATCTAATTTTGTCATAATTTCAATAAACCTGAAGCAAAAACTGCTTCCTTTAGTCCTTTGGTCTTCTTTATGTTGTATCTTAAAAATCAACTAGAACATTACCAGTCCAAGTAGTACTTAAATAGGAAGCTTCTTTTTATCATCTTGTAAGATGTGTAACTGATTCTGATTCTTTAAGATTTATTTGTAGTGTGTGTGTGTGTGTGTGTGTGTGTGTGTGTGTGTGTGTTTATCTGCTACTTCCACCATGTGGGAACCAGGGATTGAATTTAGCTTTCAGACGTGGCAACAAGGGTCTTTACCCACTGAATCAAGTGCTTGAGGCCAGAAGAGGGCCCTAGGTCACCTGGAACTGTAATTACAGAAATTACAGGGCGCTGGGAACCTAACCCAGTCCTAGAACAGGCAGTGCTCTCAACTCCTGACCATCTCTCCAGTCCCAATATTCTGATTTGTTTATTTGTTGTTGTTTGAGACAGTGTTTCTCTGTGTAGGTTTGGCTGTCCTGGAACTCTATAGACCAGACTGAACTCAAATTCAGGGACATCTGCCGGACGCTGCCTCCCAAGAGCTGGGATTAAAGTTGTGCACCACAACTGCCTGGCTGATATTCTGATCCTTAGCCTTTTACTTTATATAGTCCTTGAGTTCCAGTCCTATATGTTGTTACACTATATAATGTGTACAGCATCCATGTAACTGCACTTTGGTCAAAGGTGAATGTGCTTTCAGCGACTTCTAAAAAACTAAATCCAAATTCTTCCAACCACAGGGAAACTCCTATCTTTTGGGGCCTCCAGGATCAAAGGTAGTGCCTTTTTAAAAAAGAAATCTCGCCTACGTGACTGAGCCATTTTACCCCCGGGAGCAGCTTTCCGAAGACCTAAACTACCCCCATTGGAGCCAGGCCCCTTTAAGACCTTTCCTCATCTCCGAGGCGGAACCGGAAGCGCAAGGACGCGGTGCCCAACATGGCGGCCGCCTGGCTCGCAGGTCAGGCTCCCCCGGCGGCGAGGCCTCCGGGCCTCCTCCGCATTCTGTGGCTCGTGACCGTCGCCGCGGGACACTGGGGCGCGGCTGCCTCTGGCGCCGTCGGGAGCGAGGAGACGCCCAAGTGTGAGGACCTCAGAGTAGGGCAATATCCTCCGGAAGGCCGCCAGTGTCCGGCGCTCAGCAGGACCCGGGGCTGTGGGATGGGGACCGTGGCCTCTGCTGCGGCGCTAGTGACCAGTGGACCCCGGGAGGTGAGGAGGGCTGTGGGGACGAAGGGCCGAGCACCGCGTGCTTTCCCCGGGGTCCACCAGAGAGAGGTTGGCGCTGTGTTTTACCGGTGCCCTCTCTTGTTCAAACACACACGCACCCAGCAGCCGGCTTTGTCCCGGATACTAGGAATGCAAACACTGATAGAGGCTTCCCTGAAAGTTTGCAGGAGTTAGAGGAGACAAATGATACTAGTGAGCCAGTGCATATTTCTCGTTTGTCATTAACGTTACATACATCACGGACCGTCCTCAGATGGACTGCCAGGCAGTTGACTGCTTCCCATTGTGATCTGAGACAAACGATTATTATGTGTTTTAAAGTAAAAGATCCTCCTAAATAGTTTTAAATGTAACATTTGCATTAATACTTGGTAAGAATTTTATCCGATGGATTTTGAGTCTACTCACCGCGACTTTTCAACCCTTAACTCCTTCCAGAACCCTCCCACTTCCCCTTAACTTCGCCCCCCTCAAAAACAAAACAAAACAACAACAACAACAAAAAAAAACAACCTAGGAAGTCAAATTTCTGCTGCTCATATCCTCAGAGTTGTGTGGCTGTCCACTGAAGCCTGGTTGACTTACCTGGGACCACACCCTTAAAGTTATGGCTCTGTAACTTAGAAGCCATCAGCTGGGCAATAGCTGGGGATGGAGGCTCTTGAATGAACAAATTATTTATTTCTATTTTCTTATGAATAAAACACAGCAATTCTGCTTGTTGTTATTTACAGATGACCAGTCTGAATTAGGAGTAGGTGAATTGTCTATTACACCACCATTGAAGTAGAGAAGCAAGGTGAAATGTGTATTATACTCAAATCATTGTGTTTGAACAAAACTTTGAGTACTGATACAATGTCTCAAACATTTGTATACAGATACTCAAACCTGCAGAAGCAAGAAAGATTAAGAAAAATGCTAAAATTAAGAAAATTCTGTAACATCTCATGCAAATTGAGGAGAGGTATCCATTAGATTTTCACAGAGTACCTCATAGTTTGCTAATCCCAATATGCATGGAGTATCTGACATACTGAATTTAGCATTATTTTAGGAAAAACATCAGTGTCCTTCTAAGAAGTAACTGAGCTAATTACAAACCCTTGAACCCTAGTGAGAAGCCTGTAGAACTCTAAGATGGTGACAACAGCACATTGTCTTAGTGGCATAACTAAAGATGAAATTTCCAGTAGCGATTTAGAAGTCCTAAATGAGTGTCCAGCTACTTTCAAGCTTTGTACCATACCTGCTTCATTGGGATGTGAATCATAAACTCTTAAGAAAATAAAACTTAAAATATTCTTAATTGTTTTAGCATCTATTAGAGGCGTCCCCCCCTTTGGTTTTTCGAGACAGGGTTTCTCTGTATTGTTTTGGAGGCTGTCCTGGAACTAGCTCTGTAGACCAGGCTGGCCTCAAACTTACAGAGATCCGCCTGCCTCTCGAGTGCTGGGATTAAAGGCGTGCGCCACCAACACCCGGCTTTTTTAGTGGCGTTTTTAAGAAACTTAAAAACCCTATTGGAGTCACTGACCACACAGAAAACAGCCACCTTCCTATAGTCACATGCAAAGTGCCCAAGGCTTGGAAACCAGATACCTGATTTTGCTGCCAATCATTTACACGACTCAAAGTTTGAGCCTCAGCTGTGCTTTTATGGCATAGGAATAACAAATGGTATCCTATCCTCCTTGCCTGTTTGTGTTACATGAAATTGAGTGTGAATTGGTTGAATCCAGAGCTGATTTTTTTAACTTAAAATAATTTAGTAAAGATTTTTATTTTATCTATTTATTCGTTCATTTATTTTGTTTTTTCGAGACAGGGTTTCCCTGTGTATCCCTTGTTATCCTGTAACTCACAGAGATCCACCTGCCTCTGCCTCTGCCTCTCTGAGTGATGGAATTAAAGAAAGACATGAGCCCCCACCACTGGGCAAGATTTTTAATTTGATTGTTGCTTTGTGTTTATTCCTTAGTTGATGTTCTGATGCAAATGTATTTTTATGACTTTCCTATAATTTCATTTTCAACTATTATCTAAGCAACACTTAAAGTGTATTTAGGTTTGTTTTCTTTGTTTTGAAACTGGGTCTCCCCACATACCCCTGGCTGTCCTGGAACTCACTCTGTAGACCACGTGGGCCTTGAGCTTACAGAGATCCATATACCTTTGCCTCCCAAATGCTGGGATTAAAGGCATGCACCATCACATCAAGTTTAACAGTGTATCTATATCTGAATTTGTTGATTAGTACAAACTCAGAATCTTTCTGTACATGTGAATTAACAAGAGTTATAAGGCATTTAAAATGTAGTATTTTATGCTAGAAATATAATTCAAATTTCCTTAACTTTTTAAACATATATTTGTAAAGAACCATTAATAAATGATGCTACGCAAGAACCAGTTAACTGTACAAACTACACAGCTCATGGTAAGATTTCCAGAATCTTGTCTTTAAAGTATTTTGTAAGATTTTAACTATTTGAAGGAACAATGGATAACCCCTAAGGATAATTAGTTAATAGGTTTTATTTGTGTTAGACATGATCAGTTTCAGAACAATTTAGATTTGGAAACTAATTAAAAATTGTGAACTTCAATTGATTGGTTGGTTAATAAACTAGTTTTGGTGTTTGGGACTGAACCTGGGGATCCTTGCATGCTCTTCTAGAGTTATGCCCAGTGTCACTCTTTAAGTTAAAAAGCAGTTTTTCTTAATTACATAAACTGGGATGTTTCAATTATTTTATACTTATTTATTTTAAAACTTTAGAATTTGCTTACATAGCTCGTGTTTTTAAGTTTTATTTATCTTTAACTGATAAATGAAAACATAACTCTTATACATATTGTATGTCAGGATAAACATATCTATCTCTTTAAATATTTCTAGTCTTTTACTTCCAAGTTTTGTGACAGAAATATAAATATATTTCTTTAGTTGGGATTTTGTTGTTGTTTTGTTTCTATTTCTTTTTTTTTTTTTTTTTTTTGGTTTTACGAGACAGGGTTTCTCTATTGTTTTGGAGGCTGTCGGTTCAGCCCGGCCTCGAACTCACAGAGATCTGCCTGCCCCTGCCTCCCGAGTGCTGGGATTAAAGGTGTGCGCCACCACCACCCAGCATTTCTATTTCTTTTTAAGACAAGTCTTTACTGTGTAAGGCTTAGATTCACAGATCTTCCTGCCTCTGCCTCTCCAGTGCTGGGATTAAATGTGTGCACCACCATGGTATGGTGTCTTAGTCACTGTTCTGTTGCTGTGAAGAGACACCATGACCAAGGCAACTCTTACTGAGGGATTGCTTACAGTGTCAGAGGTTTAGTCCATTATTGTCATCGCAAGGAGCATTGCAGCATACATGGCACTAGAGCAGTAGCAGAGAGCTACATTCATATCCACAGGCAGAGAGCAAGACATTGGGCCTAGCGTGAGTTTGTGAAACCTCAAATCCCACCCCCAGTGATACTTCTTCCAACAAGACCACATCTAATCCTTTTTAAATATATGAGCCTATGGGGGCATTTTTATTCAAAGTACTGCAAGTGCCCAGCTAGTCAGGAGTTTTATATGTTTCATTTTCTTATTTGAAAATCTAAAAAAAAATTATGTGTATGTATCTGAGTGCACATATGTATGTATGTATGTATGTATGTATGTATGTATGTATATATATACACTGTGTGCATGCAAGAGGCTGTAGCAGTCAAAAGAGAATATTGGATCTCCCAGGATTGGAGTTACCAGTGGGTGTAGGTGCTGGTAATATGCAGTGCACATATGTAGAGGTGAGGAAATTTTGCAGTAGTTTGTTCTTGCCTTTTACCCTGTTCCCAAGTATCAAGTTCAGGGTAACAGACTTGGCAGCAAGTGTGCTTACTCACCGAGCCATCTGCCCACCCTTGGACATGTGTTTTTAAATACTGGAAAAGAACTTGAAGCTGGATATGGCAGTACACACCTATAACCCCAGGACCAAGGAGGCTGAGACAGGAAAGTCATGAGCTCGAGACCATCATGGTCTATATAGCGAATTTGAAGCCAGCCTGGGTTCTGTAGTGAGAGAGGAGCATGAAACGGTTCAACAGTTTACACAGAACTGTATTGCCCCTATTATACACATGAAACGTGGATGTTAGTATATACATATAAAAACAGCATGGTAAAGATTTTATATGTGTATCACTTATCAAAAAAATGTCAGAGAAGTGTTTTTGATAGTGAATAATACCTTAGTCTAATGATTTAGGGGAGCTTCTCTCATTCTAAATATGTGTAATGCTTCCTGTCTTAGTCACTGGTCTATTGCTGGGACACCATGACTATAGCAACTCTTATAAAGAAAGCATTTAATTGGAAGGGAAGTGTGCTTATGTTTTCAGAGGCTTAGCCCATTATCAGTTGCATGATGATGGAGAAGAAGCTGAGAGTTCTACATTGTAATTGGCAGCAGAAAGAGAGAAGTGGGCCTAGTAGGGGATTTTGAAACCACAGCATAACCCCAGCACTCTGGGGGCAGAGGCACTTAGATTTTTAAATTTCAGGCCAGCCTGGCCCACAGAGCAAATTCCAAGACAGCCAGGGCTACAACAGAGAAACCCTATCTCAAAAGAACAGAAAAGAGAGGAAAGATCCACTGTGTTGTCTCTTGAAGAACTGATTTTAGATAGTCTGCAGACAGAGCTAACAAGGCCATATAATAAGCTAACATTTCCCATGTGTGTTAGTTTTCTGGTTCTGTGATAAAATACCTGAGAGGAAAAAGTGAAAGAAGGAAAGGTTTCTTTCTGACTCATGGTTTCGGAAGTATCAGTCCATGCCTGGCTGGCGCCATTGCTTTTAGGCTTGTGGTAAAACAGAAACACTATGATGGAAAGGCCTGCTAGAGAAAAATTGCTCATATATTGGCAGCCAGGAAGAAAGGGCAGGTCAGACTGGAGATAAGGATAGTCAGAGCCATGCCCAGTGACATATGTCCTCTACCAGGTCCCACCCCTTGGAGGCCTATCAGAAATCTGACCCTGAACTTTACGTTACACTGTTGGACTTTGGTTTTGCTTATATTTGATTGTGACTGTGCCCTGATTCTTCCCCTTGGAGTAAAAAAGTAACTTATGTTTGATTTTACTGGGACTTACAGTTGAGATATTTTGGATATTTTAGATGGGCTATCGTTATTTTAGAGATGGAATATTTGACACAAGCTAGAGTCATTTAGAAGAGGGAATCTCAGTTAAGAAATTGCTCCACCAGATTGGTCTGTGGTGGATTTTCTTGATTGATATGGATGTGGAAAGGCCCAATTTTCTGTGGGTCATGCAGGATAAACAAGCCACGAACAACAGCAGTAAGCAATACTCCTCCATGGTCTCTGGATCAGCTTCCTCCAGGTTACTGCCTTGCTTGAGTTCCTGTCCTGACTTCCCTCAGTAATGGACAGTGTTGTGGAATTATAAACTGAAATAACCCCTTTAACTTCCATGTTGATTTTTCCCATGGTGTTTTATCACAGCAGTAGAAACTCTAACTAAGACAATGTATGTCTAAGTAAGTGCAGGTGCATTCAGGCCACAGCTATGTGGAGATCATAGGGCAGTTTTGTAGCATTGGTTCTAATCTGTATTTATGTGGACTGTTGAGGCTGGGAATCTGACATCTAAATCAAAGTGTTTACAGAGCCCTGCTCCTCTCAGACTCTAGAGCATGGTCCTTTTTTCCTTTTCCTCCTTCCATAGTTCTGATGGTAGCCAGTGTAATAGTTTGAAAGAAAATGCCTTCCCAAAGGAAGTGGCACTATTAGGAGGTGTGGCCTTGGTGGAGTAGGTGTGATCTTGTTGGTGGAAGTGTGTCATTGTGGAGGTGGGCTTTGAGGTCTCATATGCTCAACTCACACCCAAGGAGACAGATCACTTCCGGTTGCATGGAAGACTTAGAACTCTCAGCTACTTCTCCAGTACCATGTCTGCCCACACACCACCATGCCCTACCATGATGATAAAGGGCTAAACCTCTGAACTGCAAGTGAGCCACCCCAATTAAATGTTTTCTTTATAAGAGTTGTCATGAGCTGGGCGGTGGTGGTGCATGCCTTTAATCCCAGCACTCGGGAGGCAGAGGCAAGCAGATCTCTGTGAGTTTGAGGCTGGTCTGGTCTGCAAAGCTACACAGAGAAACCCCTGTCTTGAAAAACAAAAAAACAAAAACAAAAAATGTTGCGGTGGTCACAGTGTCATGGTGTCTCTTCAGAGCAGTAGAAACCCTAACCTAAGACAGCCAGTGATCCTTGTTATTCCTTGTCTAGCAATTGCATCAACTCAATCTTTTGCCTCCATCTCCACACAGCATTCTCCCTGTGAGCTTTCACATCCTTCCTTTATGTATCCAATTTTTTGTTGTTTTATTTTGGTTTTTGAGACAGGATCTCACTATGTAGGTTTTGCTAGCCTAGACCTTACCATGTAGACCAGGCTGGTCTTGAACTTAGAGACCCACCTGCCTCTGCCTCCCCAGTGCTAGGATTAAAGGTGTTACCATGCCTGCTATTTTCCTTTTTTATATAAAAAGTTAGTGCCTACTCTAATGATGTTATCTTAACTTGATAAATCTGCCAAGAACCTATCTCCAGATATTTCTTAAGCTAGGCATGGTATCACATGTCTTGAAAGGGAAGTGGGGAAATGAGGCTTCAAGGTAAATCTTGGCCACGTGCAAGTAGCTTGAGACCAGTCTGGGCTTCATGAGATTTGATCTCAAACAGACAAATGTATTGAGTACCTACTATAAGCTACATACTTTATGATACATAGTTTTATATATTTAACCACAATTGTCCTATGATTTAGGTGATCTTAGTGTCCTTTTTACCCACAAGGAGTAGATAAAAGACAAAAATAACCTAGATAAGGTCATCCTTACCAAAGATCTTTATACCATGAGGCTTTTGGACAGTGTCTGCCTGGCACAAAGTAACGTCTATACTAATTTTTTAATATTATGTCTTGGATTATGAGTGTGGATTGATATTGCTAAATGCTGAAATAACACCTAGAGGGAGTCAATATACAAATATATTTATGGAAGCCACTGTCTATGGTATGATAGTATCACCAGTTACTTGCCTTGTTGCTGTGTCAAAATGCTTGATAAAAATAGATAAAGGAAGAGGTTATTTTCTCTCAGTGTCAGGAGACACCGTCCATGGTGGCTGGAAAGCTACGACAGCAGGAGTAGATCATGTTATATCCATAGTGAGGAAACAGCAATGAATGCATAGATTATGTTAAAATAACTTGATAATTACCAAATGGATTGCCAACAAAAATTCAAGTATTTATCTTAGAGATGAAATTTTTAAAAAATTAATATTTTACAGTTCTTATTTTGTCATCAGAGGCTAGAGACTGAAGTAGATGGGCCATGCACACAACTAAAACAGTATGGAGATATTTATGTTATTATATGAAGAGTCCACTATTATTTTTATCTTCCACATAAATGCATTTTATACATATATAAAAAGTTCTTTAACTTCCTGCCTAAATTAAAGCCTTCTGTTACAATGGGAGGTAGTTTGTTATAATGTCAATAGGTTCTTTTGTGCTCTGCCAATCTTGGGAAAAAATTCACTTTTTCTGTTTTTAGTTCAGTGTTTTCCAGCACCCAACATAATTTGTAAGGATTACAGCGGTAATGAAACACATTTTACTGGAAATGAAGTTGGTTTTTACAAACCCATACCTTGCCGAAATGTGTAAGTACATTACTGAAAATCAAATGTTACTTCTTGATTTTTGTGGAGTGAAAGATAAAAGTGACATGATAAAGGAAGTCCTGCCAGTATAATTCATATCCTCTTGCTTATGTTGACATGGCCAGAGGTTTGTCCCCTGGGTAATTCTATGTCCTGTCAAGTTGACAGAAGTAGCCATCACACACTGGTTTCACTTTTTGTAATAGATGAAGAGTAACATGAGACAGACAGAATTCAGAAGCTGGGTAAATGTGGATTAGTAAAGGAACGGTTTCTATTTAGAGAACATTTTATTTTTTCCTACTAGAAAGCTTGCATTCAAATTTTCTGCTATGAACTAATGACATGATTTACTTGTCCTACCTTCCTTCATTCCTGGCATCCTATTTATATATTAGAACTCGAAATGGTTGCATTTTATTTGATGGTACATATTTGTAGTCATGTTAAGAAATAGCTCATGTTTGGGTTTTTCTACTTTTTTCAGAATCCTTAGAAAGGATTAGAGAAACCCTGTCTCGTAAAAACCAAAAAAAGAAAGAAAAAAAGAAAGGATTAGCAAAATAAAAATTGTTGAAAGGAATTGTTTCCTAGCATGTAGGTATCATTTATTCAATTTTTAACTTATATGTTGACATTTTTACCTTACTCATTCCAAATAACAGAACAGATTATATAGTAAGTGCTGGTATGAGAAAAATATGATGGCCCTTAACACAACTAACAAATTCATCTGTTAAAAATCCCAGCTTGCTCAGGTTGGACCTTGTGGTTATGGCCTGTCATGGTAACTACGCTCTATTAATTTCCAAATTAGTCTGAATTTTCTTTATAGTGTCTCAGGGTAGATTAGACTGAGAGAGACTGAGATGTGCTATATATGGTTATAAGGCATTGATGTCAGTTTTGATAATGAATATAATCATTAGGGAAAGCAGACACTCCCAAGTCTACTAACCAATTTATTCCCCTTTCATAGTAAAATCAACAGATTCCTAAGATAACTTTCTGATGAGCATTGAATCAGAGCATGAGACTCTGTTAGTGGATAGTTTTAGTGTCGTATTTCCTTCATCAGGATGCAGTGTGTGTGCAGCAGGAGGCCAGCTGTGAATAGACTCACTGGCACACTCTACTTGCTGCATTGTCCCTTTCCATTGACTTTTTTCTATTCTTTCTAGCATATTTTTGAAAATATATAATATTTAATACTCAAACCCACAGCTAAGCACTGAGCTGAATTCCTGGAATCCAGTTGTAAGAGAGGGAGGAATGATGAGCAGAGGGGTCAAGACCAGGCTGGGGAAACCCATAGAAACATCTGACCTGAACAAGGGGGAGCTCATGGACCCCAGACTGACAGATCAAAAACCAGCATAGGACCGGGTCCCCTGAACATTCTGGGTAGCTCCATACTGGAATTTACCAGCAATCATTACTTCTCTATCCGATGCTATTTATACTCCATATTAAAATCACTCTGCAACATTCTGTAGGCAGCATTCCTTTGTGTCTCAGCAGCTGCTTCTTCCTGCAGACTGACAAGGCTTAACCGATCCTTAGGTCATTGCTCACATATCACTGTCCATCACCCAGATTAAGTACCCCAGCATTCCACACTTTCTGTATACCCTGGCATTCTGGATTCGGTAAACATCTGCTGCACCTTTTTTTGTTTCATAATCTGGAAGTTTCTAACAAACTGTACAATTAGATTTTTAAATATGTTTGGGTTTTTGTTTACTACCAGTAAAATGTAAGTCTCTGAGGGACAGCAATCTATGTTACTTTTATTCATTAATATATACCATTAGCCTAGAATAGTGTTAGATACATAGTCTCCAAAAGACAAATGAGTGAGTCACTAAACAAGTAAGTAATATGGATTTGTTTTCTAAAATGGTCATATGATGACAATGCATGGCTGTGACACTCATGTTTTAATTCTATGCAGAAATGGCTATTCATACAAAGTGGCAGTTGCATTATCTCTTTTTTTGGGATGGCTGGGAGCAGATCGATTTTACCTCGGATACCCTGCCTTAGGTGAGTATGCTTCATGCAAAAATGCAAGAAAAGAGTGAAAATCCTTGTTTAAATTTCTTCATGTTCAAGATTCATGTGAGTTGAGTGGGTACGTTGTTCTCTGGGTTGAGAGTGTTCAGTTCTGCAGTTCAACTACAGCAGACAATGTTGGCCTTTCCTGCGTATTCACCTTTTGGAAAAGACATCCGAGGGTGAAGGCTCATCACTTGCCTGGAACTGTTGTGCTATGCTAGGCACACAGTGGCTGTGCGGTTTTCATGAGTGTGTATTCTTTCTCTCCAAAAGAATGTCCTCTGCCAGAGTTGTCACTGTTGCCCCGAGAATAGCAACAACTGCTCTCAGGACAGGTTGATGTTTTGGTGATAACCATGAGCTGGGATGAGAGTCTGTCTTCATCAGTTGCTAAGACCCTCTCCATCCTTCCGTCCTAGCTGTACATTTCCCTCTTGCTATGGTTTTACTAATGCTTCAGGAATCATTTATGTTTGACCATAAGTTTTATTAAACAACACTTTCATATGCTTACCTATGTTTAAGTCTAACAACTCTGGATTAAAGATATGTACCATTATGCTCAGCTAAAGCATTTGTAGCATTAAATTTTTCTTAGGCATTTATATTTATTTATTTTGTGTACATTTGTGTTTGTGATAGGTGTGTGTATGTTACCCACATACCACAGTATGTGTCTGATATTTCTAAATTTATAATGCTAATGTTAGAAGGTATGTTTCCACAGCATACCTAGAGGAGTTACTCTGTGAAATACTGCATACAGTAGCTGAGATCTTTAGAAACTAGGAATGGGAGATTTATCCATTTATATAATAGATAGTAACTATCTACTAGGTCCTGGCAATGATATATGCACTTAGGATGAAGGAATAAACAAGACACACAGAAGCCCTGTCATAAAAAGCTTCCATCATAGAGATATAAAAAGGAAGCCAGGGCCGGGCGGTGGTGGCGCACGCCTTTAATCACAGCACTCGGGAGGCAGAGGCAGGCGGATCCCTGTAAGTTCGAGGCTGGGCTGGACCGACAGCCTCCAAAACAATACAGAGAAACCCTGTCTCATAAAACCAAAAAAAAAAAAAAAAAAAAAAAAAAAGGAAGCCAGGAAGTGCTTGAGAGAAAATTATAAGCAGTGTTTCTTTACTTTTTGGATTTTAATGGCTGTTATTAAATTACTGCCATGTGCTACCCCAGTGCATGCAGTATTCTGCCATATGTTCAGCCCTAAGAAGAAGGAACCAGCTCATGTACATTTATGTGCTTGAGGCTTTGTGTATTGAGAGGTGATCTCATCTCCTCTTAACAGTTTTGAATTGATTATCTATTTGTAGCTCTATGTGGAGCAGTTCTTTTACAAACATTAATTTATTATTTTCACTTTACATGTATTTATTTGTGTGTGTGAGGTGCTCAAATGCCAGGACACCACCCCTGGGAGTCAATTATCTTCTACTATGACATCCTAGAGATCAATCTCAGTTATCAGACTTGGCAGTAAACATTTAAAAACATTGTGTGTGTGTGTGCATATATAGGTGCATGTGTGTGTTAAACTTTTTTGTGGTTGTTTTGAGACAGAGTATCTACAAAGTCTTGGAGCTTGCTATGTAGATCAGGTTGGCCTCAGCTTACAGAGATCCTCCTGCCTCTGCCTTCCCAGTGCTGGGATTAAAAGTGAATGCCACAATGCCTGACTTGGTATTTTAAATTTTAAGCAGTTTTATGTGTTTGAGTATTTTGCCTTTGCTTATGTCCTTGCATCATGCATTTGCCTGATGCCCACAGAGACAAGAAGCCAGCATCAGATCACTTGTGACTGGAGCTACAAATGGTTTTGTGCCACCATGTGGTGCTGGGGATTGAAGCAAAGTTCTTTGGAAGAGTAGCCTTTGCTCGTGGCCCGTGCTCTGGACCTCTGAGCAGTCCCTCCAGCTCCTTGTGTGTATATATTTGAGTCAGTCATGTACCTATGATGAGGATAACAATGAACTTCTAATTAATTCTATGCCAATCTCCCAAGTGCAGAAATAATAGATAGTGCCATCACTTCCCTATTATGTGGTGCTGGGGATCGAACCCAGAGCATTGTGCATGCAAGGCAAACACTGCCAATGTTCCCAGCTCTTAAGGTTTTAAATTTTAGTTTTGAGTTATTATACATGCCTGCAGGCCCTTTATCCCCTTATCTCAACCCTTCTCCCTCCTGTTAATCCTTTGTTTCCCTGAACAATTTTATGTTTCCTTTTATGTCATATTATTCATGTTGTGTAAGTACATATGCAATTATATATGTATATGTTTAAAATCTAGGAATCACAAGTGAGAGAGGGTATATATTTGCCTTCCTAAGATTGGCTTAGTTCACTTAATGCAATTTTCTCCACTTGCATCTATTTTCCTGCAAATGACGTGACTTCATTCTTCTTAATGGATAAAAAGAAATCCATTACATATCTGTGTTTACCCATATCTATCTATGTAAACATCTTATAGTTCTCTTACTCACTTTTTTGTTGTTGGGTGGATACCTAGGTTGGTTCTATAACTTGACTGTGTGAATAGTGCTTCAGTAACTGTGGATATGCAATCGTCTCTGTGGTGTGTTGAGTTGGAGTCCTTTGTATAAATATGCAGTAGTGGTGTAGCCGGGTCACATGGAAGATATACTGACTTCCATAGTGACTGGACTTATTTGCATCCCACTAGCCATGTATAAGTTTCCCTTTTGTCTGCATCCTTGCCAGCATTTCTTTTTTTCTTTCTCTAATGGCTGACATTCTTGCTGAGGAAAGAGGGAACCCTGGAGTAGTTTTGATCCACGTTTCTTTGATGACTTGTGAAGTTGAATGATTTTTCACGCTTATTAGCCATTGATTTCATCTTTTTTTTTTTTTTTCCTCGAGATAGTGTTTCTCTGTATAACAGCTCTGGCTGTCCTGGAACTCACTTTGTAGACCAGGCTGACCTTGAACTCACAGAGCTCCATCTGCCTCTGCCTTGCAAGTGCTGGGATTAAAGGCGTGTGCACCATCGCCTGGAGTGATTTTATCTTTTGAGATCTAATTTATTTATTTATTATAAATAGCCTATTTATTGATTGAGTTGTTTCTTGTCATTTTGTTTTTTGAGTTCTTTGTATATTCTAGATATTAATCCTCTTTAGATGCATAGCTAGCAAAGATTTTTCTTACATATAACAGGCTGTCTCTTCATTCACTTAACGGTATCTTTTACTATACAAAAGTTTTTTAATTTATCAGTTGTTGGCTTTATTTCCTCAGTGACTGAAGTTCTATTGAGAAAGTTTTTGACTATGCCTATATCTTGGAGTATTTACCCTACTTTTTCTTCTAACCATTTTAGAGATTTGGGTCTTATATTTAAGGTCTTTGGTCCCCTTGGAGCTGATTTCTCTGTAGGATGAGATACAGGGATCTAGTTTCATTCTTCTACATATGGATATCCAGTCTTCCAAGCACTGCTGAAGAGGGTGTCTTTTCTTCAATGTGTATTTTCTATGTCTTTGTTTTTTAAATGAGGTTACTATAGTTTCGTTAGTTTAGGTCCTCTACTGTATTCTGTTGACTAGTGTGTCTGTTTTTTGTGCACTAAGTTGAAATCAGGTGTGGTAATACTTCTACCAATATTCTTTTTTGCTCATGATTGCTTTGGCTGTCTGAGATTTGTGTGTGTGTGTGTGCTTTCATACAAATTTTGAGATTTTTCTTCCTGCTCTAGGGAGATGGATCAGCAGGTAAACTGCTTTCTGTGCAGGCTTGGGGACAAGAGTTTAGATCCTCAGCACTCATGTAAAAGTTGGACAAATGAAGGCATGCCTATGGCCCCAGGGAGTGGGACTCGAGGGCAGTGAGTTGGTTGGGATGGACATAAATGTATCCCTGGGGCATAGTGGCCAGCCAGTGTAGTTGAAATGGTGAGGTCCAGACTCAGCAGGAGACCCAGGTTCAAAAAAATCAAATGGAGAACTATTAGAGGAAGACTCCTGATGTTAACTTTGGCCTCCACACGTGTACTTGTAGTTGAGCAGACTGTGCATATATACTACACATACATACATGTAGAAAAACACATAGCTTTGTTTTTGTTGTTTTCTGTGTCTATGAAAAACCACATAGTGAGTTTATTGGGATTACTTGGAATCTTTAGATTATTTTTGGTATGTCCTCTTTCATAATTTTAATTCTTTCAGTCCCTGAGCATGGGAGCTCTTTTTTTTTCTAGTATTTCCTAGTAGTGTTTTTTCCTTTGGTGTTTTAAATTTTCGTTGAACAGGTCATGTACTCTCTTGATTACACCCATTTAAAGGTATTTTACTTTTTGTTGAAGCAGCTCAGAATGAGGATACAGGAAAACACCTATTTTCTATATTGATTTTTTTTTTGTAGCCCAGGATGACCTTGAACTCTTGATCTTCCTACTTCCTCTTGCATATTCTACCACTGTGAGCCATCACAACTGGCTCTGTGTTAATTTTTTTTTTACACTGCCACTTTTCTGAAATTGTTACTTAGAGTTTTTTAGGTAGAGTCTTTAGGATTGTTTATGTATAGAATCATATGATCTGTACGAAAGAATGCTCTGGTATCTTCATTTTCTACTTGTTCTCCCGGTATCTCCTTCTCTTGTCTTACTGCTCTAGCCAAAACTTTTAAGAACTGCATTGAATAACACAGGAAAATGAGTACCCTTCTTTTGTCCCTGAACCAGGGCAAGTGTTCACATTCTCCATTTCGAATGCTGTTGACTATAGTTTTGTCATAAAAAGTTTTGACAACTTTTATTGAGTTGGTATATTTTCTCCATTCTTAATGTCTTCATAGGACCTTTATCATAAAGGCATTGGATTTTTGTTAAAACTTTTTCTACATCTATTGATGTGATTGTGTGATTTCTTATACTTATTGATTTGCTTATGTTGAACCATTCTTGTGTTACTATTATGAAGTCAACTTGTTCATGGTGAATAATCTTTTTGACGTGCTCTTGATTAGTCTGTGTGCAGTTTTTGTTTGTTTTGTTTTTTGAGATAGGGTTTTTCTGTATTGCTTTGGAAGTTGTCCTGGAACTCGCTCTGTAGACCAGGCTGGCCTCGAACTCACATAGATCTGCCTGCCTCTGCCTCCTGAATGGGATTAAAGGTGTGAGCCACCAAAGCCCAGCTAGTCTGTGTCTATTTTATTGAACAGTTTTGCATCTTTCTTCATTGGGGAAATTGATCTCTATTTGTTGGTATGCCTTCGTCTGGTTTTGGTAGCAGGGTAATACTAGCTTTGTTGAAAGAGTGCAGATGTGTTCCTTTGTTTTCTGTCTCATGGAGTAATTTGAGAAGGATTGTCTTTAAAACTATTTTTACTTCGTGTGTATGAATGTTTTGCCTGCATGTATATATGTGTATAGTGTGTATACCAGGTGACCTTGGAGGTTAGAAGAAGGTGTTAGGCCCGCTAGAACTAGGTTTACAAATGGTTGTGAACCACCACATGGATCTTGGGAACTGAATCTGGGTTGTCTTCAGGAGCAGTCAGTGCTCTTAACTGTTGATGCAAAAAAAAAAACAAAAAACAAAAAACAAAAACAAAAAAACCTGATCTCAAACTCCTGGAGATCTGTAGGGTTAAAAATGTGCACAGCTACTCTTGATTTTTAACTATAGAACTAATAAACGGGAGCTTAAAAAATCTAAGATAAACTATAGATACTTGAATTATTAATCAAATTTGGAATGTTTTGTTTTGTTTTTGTTTTTCCCTGTGTAGTCCTGGATGTCCTGGAGCTTACTCTGTAGACCAGATTGAACTCACAAAGATCCTCCTGCTTCTGCCTCCCGAGTGCTGGGGATCAATGGCATGTGCCACCACTGTCTGGCCAGATTTTGGAATTTTACAAGATCATTATTTTTCTTCAACATTTTTGTGGCTTGACAGTATAGAATTGAACTTCCTACTCTGTTCAGTTAAGCCTGTATCACATGATGTATTTGTCTGATCAGACCACTAAAGGGCTTTGCTACTATCACCGGGATGCTGAGGGCCTATTATTTGTGATGTTGTATTCACTGTGCCTGCTGGACAGACACATGGAGCTCTACCCTGGACCTGGGTGTGGGTAGAGGTAAACATTTAAAAAGTTTTACAGAGCATGTTGTTTTTCTATTTAATTACCTTTTGTTGTTATACAAGTTACTAAACTATTTTGTGACTTTTTTGTATGAGAGGTTCCTTTAAAATATTCTTGTATTTTTAGGTGAAGATTTGATTTTTTTTAAAGATTCTACTTTTTATCATCATACTATAGAGTATATAATAACTTGGTATGAAGCTAGAAACATTTTAAGTACTTACAAGACTTTCTAGATTGTAAATTACTTTCCTTTGTGCTTTCCTAGGCTTGCTAAAGTTTTGCACCGTAGGATTTTGTGGAATTGGGAGCCTAATTGATTTCGTTCTTATTTCAATGCAGGTAAGTTAGTTTCAGCCTGGAACCTAAACATACCTTTACAGTCACCATGGTGTTTGGTGGTCCTCTGTTGGTGTATGTGACATTTCAGATGCATTAGGAAACAAAGGGGAATGCTTTACAAGTTTTCTGCAGATGCTGGGCCTAAGGGATCTGGTTGCAGTTTCAGTAAACATTTCTCAAACTGTAGCTCAAACTGTAGCTCTAAAAGCCATAGGATACTTATTTCAAAAAGGACTGCATGTCCAAAGGTGACTGTAGATATGGGTTCAAATGAGTTAGATATTTCTTTACTGAAGAATTTCCTGAAATCTTTATAATTTTATAACATACTTTGTAATGAGTCTCTAAGGAAGGTTACAATTATATCTCTGATGTAGATTTGATTTGCCTGACAATCATGATCATCTTGTCAGTTACTAGCATAGGATACATTGATGGGACTCTGGTACACATATAAACATTCTGGAGGCAGAAGTAAGATTTTCTTTCGCAGTGCACAGGCACGCTGTACAGATTACACTCTGTGCGATGACAGAAATGGTAATCTAGCTTACTTACTGGATAAACAAAGGAAGGTGTGGGTACTGCACAAGCTCTCTTAGTGGGGATAGCCTCAAGCAAGACCAAGTCCGTAAGAGTTTATGTTCTCTACTCCTGAGATTTCTTCTGTTTCTCCTGACAGCCTCACCTTCTCATGCTACAGTGGGTTTGGTGACTGACACAGTTTATGAGATGCTGTCCTTAAACACTTAAAAGTGCCACCAGATGTTCTCTGTTAAATACTAAACTGCTTGTAATTACTCGGGAAGCTTCCTATAGTAGAGGCAAAGATGAATATTGGCACACAACACTTAGGCTAGCATTTGCAGAGCACTAGTATCCCCAGTGAGAGTGTCAGTGTGCATTTAAATCATTATGTTTTGCTCTGCCTTCTCATTTGGCATTGCCACTCTTCAAAAGTTTCTGGCTCTTGGTATTATTGTCATGCTTTAAAGCCAGTTACTCTAAGTGAATTTGACTCTATTCTGTGAGTAGGGGGCAGCATATGGACAAATAAGATACAAGAATTTAGCAAGGAAAATATTTGTGGTGTTTGTTTTTGTTTTTATTTTTTGATGCAGGGGTTCTCTGAGTTCCAACCCTGGCCATCCTGGAACTTGTTTGGAAGACCAGGCTAGCCTTGAACTCATAGAACAACCTGCCTCTGCCTCCTGAGCGCTAGGATTAAAGGTGTGTGCCACCACTGCCCAGCAAATATTTGGCTTTAAAGCTGGAATTTTCCTGCTTTTACACACAAGCCACATGACCAGCTAGAGATCCTGTCTCCTTTAATCATGGAACAGGTATAGGCATGAAGAGCCAAAGGCTCCTATTCTCATAGGTGTTAGGATGGACTTCTCATTTTAAATGAAGATGCAATGAAGTTATGTTTTATTGGTTTTGTTCAAATTAAGATATCCAAAATTAATGCATTTTTTTTGTTTTTATTTTGAGACAGAGTATCACATAGCATAGGCTGGCCTTGAACTCCTGATCTTCCTGCCTCTACCTCTAGAGTGCTGGGATAGATTAGTTTTTTTGGTTTTGGGTTTTGGTTTGGTTTGGTTTTTGTTGTTGTTTTTAGGAAAAAAATGTTTTGATTATATTGAAACCTCTTCCACTTGTACATAATCAGAGTGTTTCAAACCAGCATCACTAATGTGTACTCTGGTACACCTGTAAGACAGAATAATTTTAGATCTAAACAAGGAGAAAAGCTATTAAGTAGTAGTTGTAAGCCACTGTATGGGTACTAGGAATTTAACCTGGATGCTTTGAAAGATCATTTCAAAGATGCTTTTAATTGCTAAGTCATCTCTCCAGCCCCACTGTTAGGTAAATTTAAAGTAGGTATTTATTCAGAGAATGTCACATTTCTAAGAATAACTACAGATCCAAATCATATGGCAGCTCAGTGTGTGCCTATTGTGTGTATAGTCATCTGTGAGTGGGAGATTGGGTAAGGGGTGGGTATGAGTGTATGTTGCGGGTGAGGTTGAGAATTAGACCAAGGGCATCAAGGATAAAAAACAAGAATTTCTCTATAGACCACCTCCATGGACATTTCCATGGGCAGGACAGGCCAAAGTAACCTGTGAGTATTATTTCTAAGTCAGGCAAGTTAAAGATCTTGATATGGGGTGGGGGGTAAGGTGTTAGTTTACTCTGTGGCCCCAAATCCAGAGGGATAATCGACCAGATTCCAGAAGTTTGTAGCTCAGTCTTCCAGAACTTTAAATGTCTGCTACCCTACCAAATGTGTAGTCATTTGTTACAGCAGCTTTAGGAAACTACTGAGTTTGAATTCTGTGACTTTAGGGCTTTGTAGTAAGACATTTGTGTGTGTGTGTGTGTGTGTGTGTGTGTGTGTTTGTGTGTGTGTGTATAGCCACTTGCCATGGCATACATATAGAGGTCAGTTGCTCTGTGGAATTGGATCTCTCTCTTCGTTGTGGGCTCCAAGAATTGAACTCAGACTGTCTGGCTAGGTGACAAGTACCTTTATTCACAAAGACATCTCATTGACCCCCAAGTGTTTCTTAGAGTATGTTGACCCTCTTATTCATCTGCTTATATGACAGAGAATTTTGGAGAACTAACATAAATAGCTTAAGGAGGCAGGCAATGGTGACACATGCCTTTAATCCCAGCATGCAGAAGGCAGAGGCAGGTGGATCTCTGTGAATTCAAGGCCAGCCTGGTCTACAGAGTGAGTTCCAGGACAGCCATCGCTACACAGAGAAACCCTGTTTCAAAAAACAAACAAACAAAAAATAGCTTAAGGGAAAATGAATGCTATAATATGATTGCCTTGTTATATATAACATTGAGCTACATTTGTGAAAATAGAGTGAGTGTTGTCTTCAGTACAGGAAAGGGAAGGGGACCAACACACTAACATGTAGCATTTTCTACAAGTTAGTGACTAAATATCATAAAATATCTGTGCTTAAAATGAGCTGCAGATGGGCTTATTAGAAATGCATGCTATTAAAAAGTCACCCAATCATGTATCACCTTATTTCTAACATTTGTATATTTTTCTTCATTGAGTAAATGTAATTATCAAGAAAAGAAGTACAGGAGGAAAAGGATAATAGAACAAAGGCTCAGTTCCAGTCTGATCACGTACTCCAGCAAGATGCGTTTTTACAGTGTTCTTTGGCCTCTTTCCACTAGCTGAGCTTCACTTTTTGTTTTCTTAATAAAGTCTCAGAATATGTTGTCTTCTAATTACTCATTTTTCTCTTAGCTTAATGCCCCTAGTAATTCTTCATGACCCTAGCCACAAAAAGTCACAGCTGCATTAATTTTTACTTAAACTTATACATAACATCCATAAATGTCAGACAAGTTAATTTACTCTTTAGGAATTAAGTCAACATGCATAGCAGCAGCTGACTTGGTGTCTAGCTATGGAAGTATGAGTTCAATCTACTAGAGGAAGCTCCCTGTTGGCAAGGATGGTATCTTAGCCACTGTTACATGCAGAATGTCTGGTGTCTTCCTGGAATTGTGTGGAATTAGTATTTGTTGAGTTGTTTTTGTTTTTATGAGATGTCTGGCCTCAAGTTCTTGTGTCCAAACAATTCAATTCCTGTGTTTTCCTGCCTCAAACTCCACCCCCAAGTATCTACAACTTTATCTGCCTACTGCTGCATCTACTCTTTTTAGTTTTTGAGGCTGAATGAACTACTTATGTTTTTTAAAACTAAAGTCCTTTTTGTTTTTATCTTTTAGATTTGTTTATTTTATGTGTAGGAATGTTTTCCCTGCAAGTATGTATGGTTACCACATGTGTGCCTGGCGCTCTAATGTTAAAATAGGGTGTCAGATCCCTGGGAACTGGAGTTGTGAATGG
The DNA here is from genome assembly GCF_017639785.1 of Mesocricetus auratus. NCBI lineage: Eukaryota > Metazoa > Chordata > Mammalia > Rodentia > Cricetidae > Mesocricetus > Mesocricetus auratus. The sequence goes on from NW_024429197.1 coordinate 41,335,387, forward strand.
CTGTGAACCACCCTGTAGGTGCTAGGAACCAAATCCAGGTTCTCTGCCTGAGAGACAGCTGCTCTTAAAAGCTGTTGCATTTCTGCAGATCCTGTTTATTTTTGTGAGACAGTCTTGCTGTGTAACTACAATTGACCTTGAATTTGTGTTGCTCTCACTTTCAGTATTCTCAAGTGCTGGGATTACAGGGTTACATCACAACACCCAGCTCTGAAATCACTTTTAAACAAGAAGTGCTCATGGCAGCTTTCTTCACTCTCGTTGTAGAACCCTTAGAAGAATATTTTTAAGTCTGTACCCTCTGCATATTTTTACATTGACATTTAAGTTTTCCATCATAAATTTAAGTAGTTGCGTAGGATGTCATTTCAAATATTGACATGTTTAAATAAAACTGCTACATCAATTTTTAAATGTACCAAACAGACTATAAATACAAATTTTAAATGTCATTTATTTTATAAAGAAAGGAATAAGCTCTTCACAAACTATAATAATTTTGTTTTTACTTAAAATATGAAATGCCTTTATGTAAAGGTTCTGGAAAATGAGATCATTGTAACTGACATGCAGGCTGACACAACCTTGATTGATAGACATGCATACTGTTTGGAAAGAACCTCTTTCAGCACAAGCATTTTGCCAGCCTGTTGCATTTCTTCCCACACGAAAAGTTCTCCCACTATCCCCAAGACCAATAGACTCTAATAATCTATCAATGCATCCTTAGTAACAACTTAGTAAATTCTTTCTACTGTTGTAAGGCTACAGGTGTTTTGTTTGTTGTTTGTTTATGTGTGGAGGGATATGCCATGCACACATGTAGCCATCAGAGGACAAGTTGCTGGAGTTGTTTCTGTCTGTCTACCATGTAGGCTCCAGAGATCAAACTGAGGTCAGCAGGCTCTATGTAAGAAAGCTCTATGTAAGAAAGCTCTATGTAAGAAAGCTCTATGTAAGGAAGCTCTATGTAAGGAAGCTCTATGTAAGGAAGCTCTATGTAAGGAAGCTCTATGTAAGAAAGCTCTATGCTTGCTGGGTTGTTTCACTGGCCACATGTGTGGATTTCTGTCTTAAACGTAAAATATAGAAACCTTGTTAGCTGTACAGATGTGGTTAACAGTGGATGAGATGATTGTGTTTTTTATAGACACATTTTAAATCTGTAACTTACATGTGGGTGTTTTACCTCCATGTATGTCTGTGCATCATGTGCATGCATGCCCATGACCAGAAGAGGGCGTAGGATCCCTTGGGACTAGAGCTACAGGTGGTTGGGAGCCTCTGTGTGGGTGTTGGGAGCCAAACCTGGGTCCTCTGCAAGAGCAGAAGGTGTTCTTAAGCACTGAGCCCTCTCTCTGGTCCCAACATGTGTGTGTTTGCTCAACCTCTTCCTTTTGCCTTCTAGGTAGTCGTAGTTAATTCTCCTTCCATCTCCTTCTAGGAGTCTGGCCTGTACAGTCAGTCATACTAGATTTTATTTCCTTGGGTGTGGTAATTACCCAACCCTAGTCAGAAGCTACAAACAGGTCAGTGAAGTCCCCCCTGGAACTGGTGTGTAAATAGTCGGGGAGAAGCCCGAGATGGGAGTGCATGCTTCTTGTGCTGGTGGCCTGCAGGGAGAACAAAAGCGGAGGAGGGGGCCGGGAGGCAGAGTCAGGGGCACAGGATGCAGACGGAAACCCAGCTCGTGTCCAAGGCCTTCTCGTTCACCTCACCTGCTCCAGTTTTTCTTAGACTTTTCTTCTTCTTCTTCTTCTTCTTCTTCTTCTTCTTCTTCTTCTTCTTCTTCTTCTTCTTCTTCCTCCTCCTCCTCCTCCTCCTCCTCCTCCTCCTCCTCCTCCTCCTCCTCCTCCTCCTCCTCCTCCTCCTCCTCCTCCTCCTCCTCCTCCTCCTCCTCCTCCTCCTCCTCCTCCTCCTCCTCCTCCTCTTCTTCTTCTTCTTGCTATTGAAATAATTTTATTGCCTACTAGCAAAAAGAAACTCAGTATCTTTGGACAAGTAAAAGGAATAACCTTACATTTTTATCTTTTGTAGATTGTTGGACCTTCAGATGGAAGTAGTTACATCATTGACTATTATGGAACCAGACTTACAAGACTCAGCATTACTAATGAAACGTTTAGAAAAACACAGTTGTATCCATAAATGTTTAAAGAGAGGCGCAGTAAGTAAGTGGTGGTGTGTGTGTGAGTCTATATCTATCTATCTATCTATCTATCTATCTATCTATCTATATAAAATCACCTGACCTCTGTGTTTCTCATGGGCTTGTGAGGTGGTGCAGCCATAGGAAGACTAGAGAGATGACTTAGTGCTCTAAACCTTTCCCCTCCTGTATCAGCAAACTCAGGTCCACATGTGTATGAGTGTCCCCAGTCCACTGACAGAGGTCATGCTGCTCAAGCTCTTGCAGTTTCCTATGCAGACTCCTTGGCCCTCCTCTTTGCACCCATCAAATCCTAAGGTTATAAGCATGTACCGACATGTCTAATATTAATAGGACTTTTAGCCTTCCCTTTCTTCTTCCCTAAATCCAAAGGCTAGAACATCCAAACCCTCACTATCTCTAAGTACCAAAGATTGGCTCTACTCATGAGGTTACTAACTGGTTTCAGTTTTTAATAGGTCTACTGACTAGAATGAGATGTACTGTAGTCTTCATGGTTAGATAACTATAACTACAAAGATTTGGTCCATTTAATATGTTGGTCTAGTTAATAATTTTCCAATGCTGTCTGGTTTTCCTCACAAGTACATGGGTAGGTCAGGAAAGCCGTTTCCTGGTACATTTCATTCTCTATAATGAGAAGTCTTTTAAAGCATGAGGGCAGCATGTATGGTACTTTTTATATTAAAGCCCACATTCAGTTGTCCATCTCTACTCTCAGACAGGCTGAAGAACGGCAGGTTAGATGTCCAGACCCCACCATAGAATTCCATCCCAGAGACTTGCTGTAGAGGTCAGGAAGTGAAAAGACATTGCTCTCTGTGTTGTGGTATATAAACAGAATGTAACACATTACGTTTGCCTAATAGGTAGATTATTTTTCTTATATTGAAATTATTAAGTATATATTATTGTTATAGGATGAATAGTAACCATCCTGGCAAAATACAAAACTAACTGTCCAAAAAGTTTCCAAATTTCTCTATATAGTCTAGGCTGGTCTGAAACTTACTGTATGGCCCAGGCTAGTCTCAAACTCTTCATTCTCCTGTCCCATCTTCCTGAGTGCTGGAATAACAGGCATAAGCCACCACACTTGGTTTCAAATCCTTTCTTACAAAGCACATAGTGCTCTCCCAAAGGACTTCAGTTTACTTCCCAGTAGCAACTTGGGTGGTTCACAGCTGCCCATAGCTCTACTCCAGGGTTTCCAGTACCCGCTTCTGGACTCTTAGAGGAGCTGCACTTACATGAACACCTCACCCCAATACACATAAATACATAATTAAAGATAAAAGAAAATTTTAAACAATGCTTTTTAAATAGTTGTTTTTTAATTTTATTTTTGTAACATTTAGTGTGTATATGCAAAAATGCACATGCTTACTGTGGTACGTCTGTGGAAGTCTGTTCTCTCCTTCCACCATGTGCCTTCTGGAGATTGAACTCATCTCATCAGACTTGGTAGCAAACAGCTTTCCCACTGAGCTGCCTCACCCCCTTGTGATCTTTTCTATAGTGTATAAAGGTGCCATAAGAGTAAGAAAAAAATGTCTTGAGCAGGCAAAGTGTTCAAGTATCTATCCTGAGCTAGGAACTAGCTCAGTGGTGGAGCCCTGCCTAGCATGCGTGAGGCCCATGTGTCTGTGTAACCCATGGCAACATTGTTTAACTTTCTTTTCCTTTTTTGTTTCAGGATTTGAACCTCCTTGATTTCAATAAAGAGTCTCCTATGTAGAATTCCAGATTTTCCTTTTCCTTAAGTACTACTTTATGGGTTCTAGATGATGTTTTGGTGTGTGCTCAATTTTGATTTGTTGATTTGATTAAAAGTATTATTCCTATGTTTATTTAATAGTCATTTTTAAAAATTAGTATAATAGTATTTCGAGGGTTTCTATCTCTGTGAGATAGCTAGCCTATTATTCTGTTACTATTATTGTATTACTGTACTGTCCTTTACATGTCACTTGTCATTTTTATTGTGAAAAATAAAAACTATAATTTATTAAGAAAACCTTCTTATTGTCAAATGGCGCTGTCTTCCATGTAGTGATCCTTTGAGCAGGAGATTCGTGGTGTGCACAATCAGGGTTCACGCTGTTTGGGGCTGCCTTGTCCTGTGTGTCGGCCCCTAGGTGCTGCAGCCTTTAGTTCTGTGTTGTATGATGTCCTGGGAGCTAAAGATCGTCAGTACGTGGGATGTGAAATGTGAACTTTGTTTTTTGGCTTGGAGGGTGATACACCAGCTATGGAAAGACCAGGTGTGACTACTCCAGCTCACCGAAGTTACAGCTGACACGGGGTGTAGTCATTAATTGGACTGGGAGAGCAAATGCTTTTCATTTTTTTAAAAGGCAGAATCTCATACCCAGGCTGTCCCTGAACCCACTGTAGTCCAGGATGCCCTTGAAGGTGTAATACTCCTGCCTCCACCTCCCAAGTGCTGGGATGAGCATATCTACCAGCATACCCAGTTTTTGCGGTGCTAGGTCTTCTTGTATGATAGACAAGTGCTTCACTTGCTGAGCTGCATCCCTCGGCCCCAGAGCAGGTACTTCTCAAAGTGTCTGTTCACACACACTTATTACAAGAGTTGTTGACTTTGTTTTCAGTGTAATTTCCACTACAGGAACACCTTTGTCTAGTTCTCTATTACATTATACATGTAATGTGTTGACAGATGTTTCACTCGTTTTTTTATTCTATTCAAGTTTGTCAGTGTTTCCTTTTGTTAAGCATTATTTCGTCATGATCATTCATTGGTATCTGTGATTTTATATGATTACCCTTGCTTTTAAAGTGGTGGGGAAATTGTTAGGTTGATTAGCTCAGTCATTCTAGAAGTTTACTCCTAAGTCCCGCGAGTAAATGCAGAAGCATGGAGTGCCCTGTGGTGGTCATTTACAGATGCACCTGAAAGGGTTAATGCTGCTTCCAGGATTAACTGTACCTAGACACTTTGTTGTAGTCCCAGCTTTTGCTTCTATTGTAGAAGGCCAGATCTTAGGTAGTTTATAAGAAACAGAGGTCACTTTTTTTTTACATTGCCGGAGAATTGGAAATTGAATATTGAGGTACTGGGCTGTATCATACCATGGCAGGGAAAGAGCAAGCAAATAAACTCAGGTCTCCCTCCCAGCCTCCTGGCTTCACAGTCCCTACTATACCCCAAAGGCTCCACCCATACAGTATGTGAGTTTGGGGACAAACCAAAATGATAGAGCCGCATAGATAAACTAAAGCACCTTCTAGACAAGTCACAAAAAGTTTTCGATCTCAGCCATCAAAATTTGTTCACAGGTCCACAAAACCCATAAGAAATATAAATTTATGAGTATGGTTTCTTTTACACAGAAAATTTCCCTCCCTCCTTCCCTTCTTCCCTCCTTTACCTCCTCCAGTGTTGGGTATCCACCAGGGCCTTGCGTGTGCTAAGTGTGTCTCTGAGCTACATCTTTGGGCCTTCTCCCCTTGTTTTAATCTAAATGCATAAGAATATGTCAAGGAGTATATTTGCTAGGCACCCAGAAAGCTAAAGAATCTATTTTTGTTTCTTTAGGAATTTTTTGTTTGTTTGTTTTTTGTTTTTCGAGACAGGGTTTCTCTGCATTGTTTTGGAGGCTGTCCTTTTTTTTTGCTTTGAGACAGGCTCTCACTGAACCCGAAGCTCGCTGTCTTGGCTAGGACTTTGGCCGCATGGTGAGATGTCAGAGGATCTACTCATCTTTTCCCCAGTGTTGGGGTTGCAGGCACTCAAGTCTATGTCCGGCTCTGCTAGAGGTTCCAGGGCAGGTCCTTGTACTCTCAGAGGAAGCCCTCCTACTCACCGTGCCATCTCTCCAGTCTCTCAGTCCTTCTCTGTTTGTGTACACATAGGCTGGTTCCCTAATTCAGATGTTGTAAACCGTGCTGCAATACAGTGGGTGTGCACTTTCCCCTGAGATTTGCTGACCTGGCATTTTTGAGCAATACTTGGGAGTGGTATAGCTGAGTCATGTAGCAGGTCTATTTCTAGTTTGTGGGGAATCTCCGCATTGCTATCCACAGTGGACTTATTTATATTCCCAACATTGGGTAAGGGCTCCTTTTTTTTTCACATCCTTGCCAGCATTTGTTATTTGTTTTCTTAATGGCTGCCAAAACATCTAGTAGCAAGAAACTGGCAAGGGAGAAAAACTGAGTTCTGAAAATCCAGGCCTCTCTTTCAGAAGGGGCATGCCCAGGGCTGTGGCCCGCGTTCCTTCCCTCTCCCCTCATTCGCCACAGCCCTTGTGCTTTCTCCTGTTTGCAGAACTGGCACATATCTGATGAAGAACTTTTTGGAAAACACCTGAAAACTCTGTTTCTGCTAGTTTCTATGCATGCTTGTACATTTTTCTCACAGAGATGATACACTATGCACACTTATGACAGCTTCACGTTGTAAAGATTTTTCTGTCTCAATAGATATTGTTTAATTTGTAAATTGCATTTATTTATGTGTGTATATATAAATAAAAATATTTGCATTTGTTACATTTATTTACCTTGCATATATATGTGTATGCATGTTGGGTGTATGCTATTGCCTACATGTGGAGTCAGACGACAACTTGCAGGAATTATTTCCCCCTTTCCACTATGTGGATCTGGGATCAGGCCCAGACTAAAAGGCTTGGCAACAAATTCCTTTACCCACTCACAGAACCATCTCACAGCCCTCAATAAATAAATATTCTTTTATTTATTTGTTTGCTTATTTGTGGTCGAGACAGCAACTTACTGTTTAGCCCTAGCTGGCCTGCAGCTCTATGATGTAGACTAGACTAACCCTTAAACTCACAGTCATCTACCTGCCTTTGCTTCCAAGGTGCTTGGATTAAAAGAATATACCACCATGATTGGCTACAAAATTAATTGCTATAGAATATTCATTGTCTTTGCCAAATTTATGCAATCCTTTATCACTTTAACTTAGCAATGTTGACCTGTTATAACTTTTGCCCTAGATTTGGAATCTACGTGTCTTAGTTAGGGTTTCTATGCTGCATTGAAACATTATGACCAAAAAGCAAGTTGGGGAGGAAAGGGTTTATTTGGCTTACACTTCCATGTTGTTATTTATCATCAAAGCAAGTCAGGACAGGAACTCAAGCAGGGCAGGAACCGGGAGGCAGGAGCTGATGCAGAGACCACAGAGGAATGCTGCTTAATGGCTTGCTTCCCATTTCTTGCTTAGCCTGCTTTCTTACAGAACCCAGGACCTCCAGCCCAGGGATGGCACCACCCACAATGGCCTGACCCTCCCCCACTGATCAATAATTAAGAAAATGACCTACATCTGGATCTTATGAAAGCATCTTCTCAATCGAGGTTCCCTCTTCAAATAAATATTTTGTGGGTCAAGTTGACATAAGAGTAGCCAGAATACTACCTCAGGTTGCTGGGCTTGCCGGACAAACACCTACACACAGAGTTATTCACAAGCCCAGGTTTGGTTTGGTTTTAAAACTCGTGCCGTGTCAGTTAAACAGGCTAATGAAGAAGAAATGAAGTCTAACAGTCCAAACCCAACTTTAAACAAAATTGTGGTAACTTCCCAATTTCCATGGTGCAGGATAAAGGTGAATAATGCATTGCTGAGACCGAGGACTGGTCAGTTAAGCCACTGCTTGTATTGGATTTGATTGGGGTTCCTCGCTTCTCAGGGCCTCGGGGACAGAGCAAAACTTTGAAACCAGACATCTTCTGGAGAAAAGTGCAGGCTGTATATATTGAGAGGGAGTAGCAAGACCTAGTAATGTAGGATGTCAAATGATTGACTGTTAGCGAATTGCTCCCCAGACATAGTGGTGGGAGAGGTGATTGAGTCTAAGAGGGTGTTCATTCATACAGCCTTCATTTTCTCTCTGATGAGAGGGAACAAGTGGCAAATAGATTTAGAAAATGAAGAAAGGGATTGGAGATGAGTAAATTGGGGAGGAGAGCATAACATAAGCCCACAAGCCCAGCATTCAGGAGTCTGAGACAGGATGAGCAAGGGTTTGAGGCCAGCCTCAGCTACAAACTGAGTTCCAAGGCCAGCCAGCCTGGGCTACATAGTAAGACCCTCTGGCACACGAGCTAGCCAGGCAAATGCCAGGCAAGCCCCCTTACCACTGAGCTACACTTTCCAAGGCCCTGGGTTCTGAGCTCTCTGGGAGACAAATGAGGTCTGGAGCGATGCTCAGCTAAGCTCAGAGCAGTAAAAATTACTCTTCCTGTGTCTTAGAGCCTCTTATAGATTGCCCAAAATGGCAATTCTCTTAAAGCAAAGTTTCTGTCTGACAGGACACAACTTTACATTTATAGAAAATGTTCTTAAGGAAATGCTTGTAAATATAAGATGTGGGCTGAAGAGATAGTTCCATGGTTACGAGCACTGGCTACTCTTCCAGATGACCCGGGTTCAATTCCCAGCACCCACATGGCAGCATGTAACTGTAACTCCAGTTCCAGGGGAATCCCACACCGTCACATAGACATAGATGCAGGCAAAACACCAATGCACATGAACAGATAAATTAATTTAAAATGATAAGATGTACAGACCTTAGAATTCCAAATGTTAACTTCTTAAAAGTTGTTCCCACATGCAATCATTATGCTAAACTCACCATGTATCTTAAATGATTTAATGCTGGTTTGTGGTTTGTGGTGGTAGTGGCTGTTTTGTTTGGAGACATAATTGCCAAAAATGTTTCTTGAGTACCAACATGAGATTAAAAGTGGTTATTGCCAAAACCAGAAGGCTTACTTATAGTACATTGATGACCCAAAGTGGGTATTGTATATGTGTGGCAATGGAAGAGATACTCAATGGGACCAGATGTTTGGCTCTGCTTATTTTTGCTGGGAACAAATGAGGCTATCAATATCTGTAGGTGGTAGGATTGCAAGTCAATCTTTTGACTTCTTACACTTTTTACAATAAAAATGCATTATTTTCACACATATAGTTGACACAGTGGAATATGAATTAAGTAGAACAAAGATCCCACGAGCACCTTATCCTTTTCTTTTTTTCTCCAGATATATCCACCAGGCTTTTTGCCATGATCATTGAAACAGTAGATATGCTTTTGAGAAATGCTATCAGAGTTGGCATCCCAGTATCAAGAGGAAAAGCACAGTCTTTGAAATCAAATGAGCTTGAGTTTGCATCCTGGCAGTTAGTTGTTTTGTGACTCAACATGCGACCACGATGAGCCCCCTGTCTTCATGTGGACAGGACTAATGGCACCAGTCAGGTCTTATTGAAAGGCTATTTGCTGCTATAACAGTTGACGCTCTTGGGCATAGTCTAAAGTGATGAGTTTACTATCAGGAGTTTATTAAGTCCACCTAGAATGAGCCAGAGTTTCCTTATACCTTTACTGGTGTGGTTATGCAATGAGCAAATCATTGTCAGGCTCAGAAGTCACTATGGAAGGGAAGTCATGTGCCTTCTTTAGACATGTTTACCTAAGTCTTCCTTATCTTCATTTCCTTATCTCCATAACTGTCCTTATCTGCAGCTACTGGGTGTAACAAAGACCAAAAATGTCTCTCTTTTCTCAAGAATTAGTGTTATCGGCACCGCACTCCTTTGAGAGTCCTTGGTAAAGGGAGGCTGCTGCTTTTTGCTCTTGTAGCTGCTTTTAATCCAAAGCTCTCTCGAGATTTTTATCTAATCAATTTTGAAAAGTTGCAGTAAGGCAGCAACAGACTCTCTGCCTAAATTACCTTTTATTGCAAGCAATCTCTATGCACACAACACACTGTTGCTTTTAACTTGTCAATGTTATCAGACTATGCCAAGCATGTAGAGATTAAAACCTGAAAAATGATTGAGGTTAGAGCTCTTTGGACTGTATGTGCCGAAGAAAAATGTTTTACCAGAATTCTCTAGAAAATGTTGTTTGGGAGCCTTTAATTACGAGAGCTAGCATTGTATGTAAGAGGGTGTGATGAAGAAAACTCCAAGCCTCATCTTTGATTTTCAGAAGAAGACTCAAACTTTGAATAACTGTATGATTATGAAAATATACTTTCCTGTTGCAGCATAGAGGCCCCAGGAAGGAGATGTGTCTTCTCTATCCAGTCTGTGGCTGAGAAAGCTTGGAGTGTGAGACATGATAAAAATTAACCTAGTTCTATATCACATCTTTTTAGAGGTTTCAGAAAGGGACTTATTGTTTATTAAATCTCATCTATTGACCTATTATGCACATCTGAGCTCTTAGCCTCCAATAATATATTCTCCACACAGCAGCTACAGAGATAAAATTGAAGGAGAATGTGTCACTTTCCTGACACTCCTCCAGAGGCTGTCACATTTTATACATACCAACGGGTGCTGTTCCTGCTCTCCTCTGCTTGAGGCCTCCCTCCCGAGGCTCACGTACATACTTCCTCGCGTCTCCAGTATGACTCCTGATCATTTTCTCTAGCATTCTGCCCTAGTCCTCTTCTCTGAATTTCTACTGCTTCATTTCTCCTCACAGCACTTACTGCCGCCTGGCATTATGTCTGGCTTTTTTCTGTCTTCCACACTATATTGTTGACTTGACAGGGGCAAGAACTTTGTCCTGGACACGGTAGCATTCTCTACACTTAGGACGGTGCATTGAGCGTACTGTTCAGAAGATCATGTTTTGAGTGAGTGGGGACACCAAAGTTAGTTAATATGAGTGGCTTTGTGGGCCAACAAAACCCCATTGTGTTTATATCACACGTTTTCTTTACTCAATCACCTACTGACCCACCTCTGGGCCTATAAACCACAATAGCCAGAATGAAAAGATAGCCCCAAAGGTGCAATAGTGGTACTTATATCCTGGGCATAGCCAACAGCTGTCTAATTAGACCGTAAGACCTATTCAATAGGAGGGAATTCATGCCTGGTACTGTAAACCTGGCCAACAATCCCTGGCTAGCTAGGCCGTGGAACCTAAAGAAAACCTACCACTGCCGCTTTCCCAAACCAGAATGATTTCTTCCTTCTAAGTACTGAACACTTAGACCCATAGATGAGTGTAGCTCTCACTTCTCATCAAAGAAATTTTTCTTTGCAGCAGACGGAGACAAATTACAGTCAGCTACAACTGATCAAAATGCAAAGAACAACCTACTTTGAGGTGCCATGTCCCAGCTCATACATCTACAACACAAGCCCTACACCTAAAGCTCAGGGAACGTTGCAGAAGAAGGGGCAGAAAGACTGTAAAAGTCAAAGGACCAGAGAATATCTTGCCGTGAGACTGTGTCTTCTGGACATGGCAGGGAAGCCACACCCGTGATATTTCAACAATATGGCTGCCTAAATAACGGCTGAATAATAACAATACCAATTAATACTCAGTGTAGATGTGGGAAATCTTATAAGGGTCCACCCCTATATGAAGAGCTACAGGCAATTAATGGCTGCTTGGAGAGGAAGAATCAGTGCCCCTCAGGGATGAGCCCTCTAATTTGTTACCCAACACCAAATAGTTAGCCCCAAACATATACATAGGGAGTAATACTAAACGGACCTAGCAGATTGTATATATGCATGCATACATACATACATAGGAGTAACACTAAATGGACTTAAAAGTTGTATTTATATATTCATTAGTGTATATATAGTGTATATACACACACATGCGTATATGTAACAATCATACTTAAGGAAAAAGAGGATATGAGTTTCAGAGGGAATGGGGATGTGGGAACGATTGGAAGGAAGAAAAGGAAGGAGAAATTGCTGTAAATACGGTACTTTTTAAAAAACATGCAGAGGTAAAGGTGGAAATCAACAGATGACGCATAGGGAAGCTAGAGCAATCAGGTGTTGCAGTTGCCCTGCATGATACAATAGGACTTATACCAAAACTAGGCAGCAGAGATGAAAATGGAGATTGTGGGATAATAAAAAGAACAATTTTAGCCGGGCGTTGGTGGCGCACGCCTTTAATCCCAGCACTCAGGAGGCAGAGGCAGGAGGATCTCTGTGAGTTCAAGACCAGCCTGGTCTACAAGAGCTAGTTCCAGGACAGCCTCCAAAGCCACAGAGAAACCCTGTCTCGAACCCCCCCCCCAAAAAAAGAACAATTTTCCAAGAGCATATAGCTATTTTGAGAGGCTTCAAGATGGCAGATGACACTCAGGTACCATCTGCCAGAGGCAAAAATCCATGTTCTGTCCACTGACAACTGGTAATACAAAAGCAGTTTCGCCTGGTGGTGTCACCCACCACCTTCTGCAGCAGTACCTCCCGTTTCCCACAGGTAGCTCTGCAGATCCTTCTTGCCTTGGTGGAAATGTGCTCCTCCTCAGAGAGGAGCTGAGATTCTTGTGGGTGCAAGAAGAAGCAACAGATTGTGAAACTTGGGATCAAGCTTACTGAATCTGCCTTTTGGTAATTACGTGATTGTTCTGGATATTTAATTTCTTCTTTTGTAAAAATGAGACTAATAATACTCATTTAGTGGAGGTTCTGTGAAGATTAAATAAAATAACAAATGTGAATATGCCCTTCAAGATGGAATCGATGCTCTGTCAATGCTACCCTTCCCATAGAATAATTAAGTGTTTCATCTTCTTGTTTTTCTTCCCCTATGCAGGCCTTGATTATTGCTTTCTTTTTCCATTGCTATGTTTTCACCAACTCTTCCTTTGTCCCTTCAGTTCTAGGTTTGAAGGGAATGTCCACAAGCTGGGAGTCCATGACCCAAGAGTCTGTCATGGTCCAGCTCCTTCCGGAGTAGTGTGGCACTCTTCCCCCATGAGGGTCTGTTGACCCGCTTGTGACTAGGAGCTTCTAGCAAAACACTTCTCATCCCCTCCTCCCAGTAAGGCCTACAAGCAAGTTCCTGTTTTCTGTTCATCCTTAGTGTCTAAATGCTAATTCCTGTTTTGGGCCCACCCTTTGCCAGAGGACCCTGGGAATGTAGGCTTCTGACCTTGGTTTTTTTCCACCATGCCTGCCTTTGGTGTAAAAGGCTCCATTCTTGTTAAAATAAACACCTTTCTCCTTGTAAGAATGAGCACTGTCTTTGTCATCATTTACATCCTTAGCCCTTTGCCTCGGAGCGTTGTGAAGTGTTGTAGCCTTGTAGCCATGAACACGGGCTCACTACAGAGTAGTCCATCTTTCTTGTCCTTTATTCCTCATTCATTGGCTCATAGACTATATTCCATCTGCCATATGCTCTCTAATGGCATTAATTCTAGATGGGTTTGTCCCTTGCTATTGATTGTTTCAGGCCAGAGCTGTCTTAGAAATGTATACAGTTTTCTATGTTTCTCAGCACCAGTGTGGGTGATGGTACGAAGTAGGTTGCCTGAATTCAAATCCTTCCACTGCCAGTTGTTAACTCTATGATTTTAATCAAGCTACTTCAACTCTTCTAAATTTGGGTTTCCTTGGCTATAACTGTACATAGTAAGAACTATTTGGTTTTGAGAATGAAAATACATATGATGTGCCTGTAAAGCACCTTGTACGGTACGTTCCCCTAAGTCAGTGGATCTCAACTTGTGGGTCATGACCTCCTTGGTGGTCAAATGACCCTTTCACAAGGGTTGCATATCAGATATCCTGCATAGCAGATATTTATGCTGTAATTCATAACAGTAGCGAAATTATAGTTATGAAGTAGCAATGAGAATAATTTTATGGATGGGGTAACTACAACATGAGGAACTGTGTTAAAGGGTCACAGCGTTAGGAAGGTTGAGAACCATTGCCCTAAGTTCTCAATGAGTATTACTCTCTAGTCTGATTATTACTTATTGGCAATGAGTTGCTATATGGCCTACTGTAGGTAATTGTATTCATTTCCAAATGCTGTTGTAATACACTACCATAAATGTCCTTGGGCTAATGCAACACCATTCACAGTTATACAGGTCAAACATGTAGGTGAATTTCACTCATGTAAAGTGAGTTGCCTTCAGAGCTGTGCCCTTTGGGGGAGTGGTTCTAGGCAGATGCAGTTTCCATGACATTTCTAGAGGCTGCCTGCATGGCTCGCTTGTAGCTCTGCATCACTGCAACTCCATCTGTTCTCCCTTCTCCTTCTCCCACACTGGCCCCCTTCACCCCCTTCTTTCACTTACAAGGACCCTTCATACCCTGGGACTCCCTAAATAATCCCCATTCCAGAATTTTCTTCATGCAATTTATTGTGATCATGGTTTCCCCTCCCTCATCTCCTCCCAGATCCTCTCCGCCTTCGTATCCACCCAACTTGACGCTTTCCTTCTTTTTTGGAAAATAAGCAATCCAGAATAAAATAAACAGGGAAAAAAAGCATGGGAAACAAATGCACACACACACCCTATAAAAAGCAAAAGACAAGTAAAACAACAACAAACATACTCAGACAAAGCATTATGAGACAAGAAAGAAATCTTCAAAAATACCACTGAGTCCCTTTTGTTTTGGCCATTTGCTGGTGGTGTGGTTTGTACACCCAGTGCAACTCCACTGGAGAAAACTAATTTTTCCTTTGTGAGCAATCAGAGATAGCTTCTGAGTTAGGCATAGGGACTCATGTCCATTTCTCTTCTCAGTGCTGGGACTTCTCTTCTCAGGCCTGTGCAGTCTCTGTGACTTCATACATGCATCACTCTGTAGCATCTGGAAGAAACTCCTTAGTGTCCTCCATCCCCACTGGCTCTTACAATCTTTCCACCCCCTCTTCCATATAGCTCCCTGACTCTGAGGGGAGGTTTTGATGAACACATCCTGTTTCGGATTGAGTATTACAAAGTCTCTCACTCTCTGCACATTGCCCAGTTGTGGGTCGCAGTATTACTTCCCATCTCCTATAGGAGAAAGCTTCTCTGGTGATGGCTGAGCAAATACTCACCTATCAATATAGAAGACTGTCATTAGGAGTCGTTGTATTGCTATGTTCACAATGTATTTGGTCCTTGGCCATCCAAGCAGTGTTGGGCATGGGTTTCCTCTCATGGAGTGAGCTTTGAATCCAATCAGACAGTGGTTGGTTATTCCCATGCCATTTGTGCCACTATTACACCAGCACATCATGTAGCCAGGTCACCACTGTAGACTGAGGGGTTAGTAGCTGGGTTGGTGTTCACCTTTTTCCTTTAGCAGCATGTAGAGTACCTTCTTGTACGATGAACACTAATCAGTAGGTGTCTTAGTCACTGTCCCATTGCTGCCAAGAGATACCA
The DNA here is from genome assembly GCF_017639785.1 of Mesocricetus auratus. Classification (NCBI taxonomy): domain Eukaryota; kingdom Metazoa; phylum Chordata; class Mammalia; order Rodentia; family Cricetidae; genus Mesocricetus; species Mesocricetus auratus. Next base: position 41,350,751 of record NW_024429197.1, read on the forward strand.
TAACCAAGGCACCTCTTAAAAAGAAAGCATTTAACTGGAGCTTGCTTACTGTGTCACAGGTTTAGTCAGTTATCACAGCAGGAAGCACAGCAGCTTGCACACTGCTGGAACAGTAACTGAGAGCTACATCCTGATCCACGGGCTAAGAGAGAGAAAAAGAGAAACACTGGGCTGGGGTGTGGGTTTGTAAAACAACCTCAAAGCCTACCCTGAGTGACACAACTCAGCCACACTTCCTAATCCCTCGAATCGTTTCAAATAGTGCTACTCTCTGGTGACTAAGCATTCAAAATGGCCTATGGGGGCCATTCTTATTGGAACCACCACAGTAGGGGTAAAGGCTCTAGTTAGGTACACACACACATATCATGATGCTTACATCTACAAGGTCACTCTTGCTGTATAAAACAATATAATCTAAGTTTCTGAGACTCTTCATGTGAATATGGTTTGGGATCATTTAATCCATTTATTCTGCCTGATGCACCAACACTGTAAAACTCAACAGTATCTAGCCTCTGCCCTGAAATGCTAGCTGTCCTGGTTATGAGCAGGGACTTGCAAGGGGATTCTGGGAGGCCACAGTAGCCAGCTGCTGAAATGGAATCACTGAACAAAACTGGTGGAGAAAGGCACGGAATCTTGTCTGCACCTGGCCAGTGGGGCCAGCTATTGAGACAAGCCGACGTGGGAACAGAGGAGAGCAAGGGTCTGTAGGAACCTGTGAGCAGCTGTGCTCCTACCAGCCACCACGTGGATCCAGACTTTGGTTCTCCAGAGCTCTTAGGAGTTTTTGTTTGGGTCAGTATGAATGCAGGGAAGATCCTGGGAAATGTAGTTCCAGCTTAGCTAGGTTAACAGTTCAAAACCATTGTCTTCAAAATCACAGAAAACCTTCATGGGGAAGAATGAGTGAATGCAGACTGTTTAACAAGGTTTGTGAGCAAAGGCTTGGAGGTAGGAACTGGTGAGTCAGTGTTTATGAAAAGTAGATTAGCCTCGGTGCAGTGAAGGGTTCCTGCTGGGAGACAGTGGAAGATGAGGTTGGAAACAAAGGTTGGAGTCATTATTTCATTAACTTATTCAACCATCGTTTCTTGAATGCATAATTCTACCAGGCTCTGTACTTGGTGCTGGGGCTGTTGATGAACGAATCACATTTTGAGAGGCTTCAAATGTTACACTAAATATTTTTGCAGAGTTTTGATTCATCTGATGGGAAGTAGTTGACGTTCACATTTGGAACAGCTGCTTGTGCATCAATTCCACTGACATTTAAGCTCCCTCTCTGGGCGAGCTTCTCCAGGTATCCGACATGGTCTTCTCAGACCACTGAACATGGCTGCATCCCATGCAGTTGGTGGGAGTGGAAACACCAAGCCACTCCTTCTCCTGCCAGTTTTCTAGAACCACTTATGCTCACACTTTACTATGTATCATGGAATCCTCATTCCAAACTCAAAGTCCTCTATTAGTCACTTAAGTGAGCCAAAGAAGTGTAGATTTAATTGTCTAAAGCCCAAATGCTTGCAGAAACAGATCTGACTTCAGTATTCGGTAAAAAATATTGATGCATAATTCATCGTTGTTTATCTTGGGTAATACATGAGCCCCGTGCTAGTAAATGGTCACACTGCTTAGCACTGTGTCTAATGCATTGCATAAACACTCTCATTTAACCCTTGCAAAGCCTCAGAAGGTAGCTACTAGGGTTGGCTTCATTGTTTGGGTAAAGGAAAGCAAGGCTTCATGAGACTAAACGCTTTTCCCAGGATAATAAAACTAGTAAGAAACCAAATGATGGGTCTATTCTAAAGTAAGAGATGACTTAGAGACTCCTACAGATGTTTCAGAAGAATATGTGATAGGTAGGGAAGGTGTCAGGAAGATAGCACTGAGTATTACTAGATACACTGGCAGAAGTTATCTGTGCAAAGAAATCTGCAGAGAGCAAAGGGAGACTCTGGGATCTTTGAGCTGCAGTCCAAGGGGGCCAGCTGGCATATGGGCATTTCCTCTGGATTCCGCAATGCAGCACCTGTAAGGAAACCCCTTGTGGGATATTGAAGATTGCGTAGCAGGTATTTTTTTTTTCCAAAATCAACTGCCAAACTTGTTGCTGATTGCTGTGGATGTCCTGTTATTTCTGCCCAAGAAGCAACCTAATAAGGACCTCCTTGTATGTACTTGTGCATGTGGACTCAAGAAGGTGCACACTTTTTACAAAGTGAAAACTGAACCAAGGGTTGGCAAGGTGGCTTAGCAGGTTAAGGTACTTAGCAATTAGGTACAAACCTAATGACCCGAGTTTGAGCCCTGTGACCCACATTGTGAATGAGAGAACCAACTCCTGCAAGTTGTCCTCTGACTTCCACATGCTCATTTAACCCTTAAACTGCATAAATGTGATAAAATATTTTAGCAAGAGGAACCAAAGGGCTGGGGAGATGGCTCAGTGATTAGGAAAACTTGTTGCTCTTGCAGAGGACCCCCACTGGACTCTCAGCACACAACTGCCTCTTGCTCCGAGGGATCTGGTGCCCTCCTCTGGCCTCCTCAAGCAACTACATGCATGAGTGAGAACACATGCGAGCGCGCGCGTGCGCGCGCGCGCGCGCGCACACACACACACACACACACACACACACACACACACAAATGAATAAAAATGAAATACAGCATTAGAACCCAAACCAAGACACATCCTTTCAAGTGCTCCCCAGAGACCAAGTGGCATTTGCTTCTTTTTTATCTGTCTTACCAAGTATTTTAGCTTGATGGACTCTTTGTTTTTATTATTTATTTATTTATTTGTGTGTTTATGTGACAGGGCACACATGCCATGGAGTATACGTGGAAACCAGAGAATTTTGGCAGTCAGTTCTCTTCTTCTACTGTGTGACTTCTAGGGGTTAGACTCAGATAATTAGGTTTGGCAGCAAGCACCTTTACCCACGAACCGCCTGTTGACCCTTGATGACTAAAGTGTGTGAGTGAGTAGGTGCCTTCTACGGAGTGTATGTGGAGGTCAGGGCAAACCTTGTGGGAGTAGGCTCTCGCCTTCCGCCATGTCGGTCGTAGGTCGTTAGTTAGACTTGCAGAGTACGTGCCTTGCTTCACCTTCTGAGCCACAGCACGAACCCCCCTCTTTGGACTCTATCCCTTGGTGTGCAGCACACGATCCTTACCGCACTGCAGACAGTTCTTAACATCGGTGTCAGTGTGCAGGTTAGCCTGGGGCCCTCATAACAGCTCTGTAAGGCAGGTAAAACTGGGGTGGGAGATGGGGGCGGGGATCCCTGCTAAGCAAGTTGATGGCGGAACCCAGAGTAACCTGTACTTTTTCTGCACCTACCTTGTCACTAATGCTGGTCTTGGGAAGCATAGCACCGTTAGCTATGAGTCAGAGTTTTTACTTTTAAATCAGATTTTCACATGCTGACGTCTTGCTTTTTCCTTGGGCACATTTTAATTAATTTTGGTGTGGGGACTACAGGAGATGGTGCTGATGTTGCAGAGGGGCATACAGGAATCCAAAGCATCCAGGTCCATGAGCAATGGGCTGCCTGCTGCGTGGCACAGACTATCCAAACCAAATGTGACAAATGGGCAGAATCTCATAAGTATTCCAGCTCTTCACTTCCCTAGTTTGATTACATTGTACCGGATGGCATTTGGAACTCAGTTCAGGGTGCATATAGCTGAATTATGCAATTTGCTGATATGCAATTAACTGGAGTAGCAACACATTCAATCTAATGGGGGCCAGACAGAGACTGCATAATTCTTAGGAACGCGAGCTGATTATGCAGTTAAGTGATATGCACTTAAGAGAAGTGCACCACATCTCTCTGATCCTGCTTCTCCCAGTAGATTCTTTATGGCACTCCTTTGCCTTTCAGCTGCTGTGGTCAAATGGATCTAACCTGTATTCCCTTGAGATACATGAGAACCGTACAGTTCCTACATAGACTTTGTTTCTTTTTAAATCAACCTCCTAAAATACCCAGTCATTAATTCACAGATGGGTAAGCGAACGAGAAGGAGAAGGGGAGCTCTAAGGATCAGCGCTCCTGTCTGAGAGTTAGAAAACAATGTTTGAGGTGGACAATTCAGGGTGCTCTGTGGGATATTTCTTTTTTTTTTCTTCTGGTTATGAAGTCATGGGTCAAATGTAAACGTGCAGTGCATGAAGAGATTTCTTTTTAAAAGCAAAGGGTTGCACTCTGTTCGTCTTCTTCTTTTTTTTTTTTTATAAACTTGAAAATGGATACCATAGAAAGGGGGCCCTTTTACGGGAAACTCCAATTAAATGGCAGGTCAGTGAGTGTGGCTGGTTTTAAGTTACCCTGGCGATGATGGATTGCTCATTTCATTTGGCATGTTTTACTGTTTCTCTGTATATTGCTGCATGCCCTGGATTGACCTACATCCTTTGGGGGGACCCCAAGAAATATAAAATATGGTGGTTATCCTCAGTTTCATTGGGAGGTCATGACCCATGGATACAAAGTAATTGAGAAACAATGGCACAGCATCAAGCTTAGGTGTCAAAAATGGTTGCTAAAAGGAGTAAGAGATGACAGAAATCAGAGATAATGAGCTGGACCAGCTTTTCATCACTAGGGGCAGGGAGCAGCATGCCCACTGCTTCAAGTTGTTAGAGCAGTCAAAACAACTCTGCAAAGTGTTGGTTTCCACTGCGTTTGCGAACGAGGAAACTTGGGTTCCATGATGTTAAGAAGTGTGCCCACGACCCACAGACAATTTTGATTCTGAATTAGGTTGCCCATCTCCAAACTTCTTCCTGGGGGGTGCATACATGCAAGAGGCCATGGCAGACAGGCTGTGGATGGCTAGACACTGGTTAGGAGAGTTAAACTACACGCTCATCATGGTCTTTCCCAACCCTGTGGTCCTGTGATCTGGAAACATCTCAAGCAAGAGGTGGGGGTTTTGTTCTCAGCTAGGACTGAGGACAGCACCTGTCTGTCTGTCAGTCTGTCTGTCTGTATATATGTAAGTATTCTATGTGTCTTTTACACCATGTATCTTGATCCCATTCATTTCTCTTCAAATAACAGGGCGGGCTCTATTGTGCTGCCCTGGGGAAGTGCAGGGCCTGAGGACAGCACCCTTTCATGACGCTAGCAGAAGGGATTCTGGCCTTACAGATGCAGCCTTTCCTGATTTGAATAAGTTCTGTAAATAAGTTCAGCAAAACCAAATGTAATTAAGGAAGAGATTAACTCAGTGTTTGGAACTTTTGTGATGGGTGAGGAAGAAAAGATGAGCAAAGATTAAAGGGGTCACATCCTACCTCTGCTGTGAGGACCAGCCTCAAGCAGTGCAGGGCTCAATAGGAATCCAGGGAGTTGGCATACTAAGATATTTTTGCCTAAGGGGTTTCCTTCGGACTTTTTCTTTATTCTTCTTCTAACTTCATTTTTCCTCTACAGTTTATAAACCCCAAAACAAAGCCTTTCAGGCAACATAGAAATTGCAATGTGGCTACATTCTATTTTTTCAAGTGAATGATTATAATGAATATAGGTACAAACAATCTTTTCATCTCCTTTACACGATTAAAACAAAGTCATCCCAAGAACCCACATGCATTTACTTGTCATAGCCGAACAGGGTGTGAGCTAGCAGGATGTTTTCCTCAGCAGTTCTTTCTTTTGCTAGCAGGCTGCATTTTGTGGTTACAGAGAAAGGATCGAATCACTTTATTACTTATCTTGAAAGGTAATCTTATAAGGAATCACAAACCTAAACTTTACATGCGAAAAATAACCAATCAGCTCTTCTTTCAATCTGCCGGGTGTATACCCACCCACTCAGCAACAGTTTTTTATATCAGCAGGTTGCTGGCAGAAATGGGTACAAGGAGTTTGTCATCACCTTTGACCACTAACCAATCCTGACAAGGAAAGTATGTCAGCTAGCAATAACTGAACTGCTTTGTGCTTGATCCCAGACCTTAATGAGTCCCTCACCTATGAGTCCTTGTGAACTTTAGATTGTTTTCCAGGGTTTTTCATCTTAAAACCATTATCAAAACATCTTAGTTTAACCTGAAGTCATTCTAAGACTTTATTTCAGCTCCAATGCACACTGAAACTTGTGAATACATGTTTCAGCATCAAGATGAAAAGAATTCAAGCCAGCCTGACTCCTGGGACTCAGCCGTTCTCCTAATCGTTAACCTGAACTGGGATCCCTGTGTCTCCTTAAGTTACACTCCTTGGCCCTGGCTATATGACACTTCCTTGTATTTATTTTCAGTCACCAAAACTCTATTTAAACTAACATTATTATTACTAATTAGACAGCACAGCTTAGGAAGAATTCCTCTTTATAATAATCCACAGGTAAAAATGCCCAGTAGAAGAAGCCAGGCAGTGGTGGCACACGACTTTAATCCCAGCACTCGGGAGGCAGAGGCAGGCGGATCTCTGTGAGTTTGAGGCCAGCCTGGTCTACAGAGTGAGTTCCAGGACAGGCTTCAAAGCTACACAGAGAAACCCTGTCTCCAAAAACCAAAAAAAAAAAAAAAAAAAGAAAGAAAGAAAGAAAGAAAGAAAAGAAAAGATTACCTCTTTATTCAAAACCTTCCTGTGGCGCCTGCAACTATAGAAGAATCCCAGGCATGGCCCCCCACTCCGTGTCCCCCCCCCCCCACTGGTCCCTACTTAGCTTTCTGATTCTGCGTCCTGGCGCTCTCCCACTCCCTCCTCATGCTCAGCCACGCTGCTTTTCTTCTGTCCCTCAAATGTAACATGCTTCTCCTCAGTCTTTGATTACCCTACCCACCCACCCACCCTCGCGCCTGCCAGGACACTGTCTTTAGATTTGCATGTGGCTGGGAACTTTCAGTCAAGTCTAGGTCCTGTGTCATCACCTTCCTGTTTGACTTCCTCAGAGTTAGAAACCTGCTCGCCACCTGCGGGCACCCTCACCCCATCACTCCATTTCATTTTCCTAAGAAACATCTCCTTTTGTTCAGCAAATGTGTAAGTAGTTTGGGATTGAGTTTAGTAAGCATTAGAATAAATTATAAATCTTAATGTAGAAAAAAATTAAAGCTACGTGGAATTTTATTGGCTTAAATATAAAACTTGTGCCCAGAAATAACCCCACCGTTCACGCTGTGAACACCTTTGTCCATACATCTTTACTTGCAAGTGTTCATTGCAAAGAGTCATTGATCTGGTTTGAGGCCTCTGATTCAGCTAACACTACCAATGCAGGACCCTCACTGGGACTCCTGTTGGATATCTTCTTGTTCTCTGTGTCATGGAGAACCTATAGCGTTGGGTCTGCAGGACCAGCTCCTTCATGTGCTCCAGCACATCATAAATGGGGTGGGCCAACTTATAACCCTGTTACTAGGCCTGGGTAGTTGCAGGGTTGGTCAGCCTGCTAGCTCTCTCCAGTTCTTAGGACCAGAGCAAGGGGCAGGACAGGTTCTCCTGCTTTCCTGCCTTCAGGGTAGGCTCTCACGCCCAGGTGAGGTGTAGAGGCCATTCTCCCACATGCTTCAGCTGCTGAGGGGCAGGGACAGCTCTCCGCCTCACATTCTTGGGGCCAGCTCATCCCTACCCCAGTCAACAGGGTCAGCTTCATTGTACTGCCCAGATGAGGTACATCTGGGCTGCAGTTGCATAGCTTTTTAAAAAAATATTGTTTATATGTTAATCTGCAACTTGTTTTCTTTTTCAATTAGTACTCAGTTTAAAAATCACTGCATGGAGCCAAGTGTGGTGATCCACGCCTTTAGTTCCAGCACTCAGGGGGCAGAGGCAGGTGGATTTCTGAGTTTGAAGCTAGTGTGATCTACAGGTTGAGTTCCAGGACAGCCAGGGCTGCACAGAGAAATCCTGCCTCAAAAACAAAAATAAAACAGCCTCCCCAAAACAAAAACAACAAAACAAACAAATAAACCTTACCACTTTATGGAACTGGAGAGATGGCTTCTTGATGCTCTTGCAGAGGACCCAAGTTTGGTTCCTGCATCTACATGGTAACTCAAAACCAACTGTAATTCCAGTTCCAGGGGAACTGATGATCTCTTCTGGTTTCTGCAGGCACCAGACACACATGTGGTACACATAATACACTTTGACACATGGATATAAAGTAAATAAATAGTATTTAAAAATCACTTCATGTCTGTTCATCTACTAAGCTGAATCATGAAATTGCTATTCCTTCATGCCAACAGTAATGCAGAACTGGCAGTTTCTTGTATACTTAACATAACACATGTATCTATTGTAACCTTTTAATATGTACATACTAATTCACATACCATTGCACTGCATGGTTGTACAGTGAATTTTTTTTAAGCTGGCCATGTGCCAGCTTTGTTTAAGCAATTGTCCTGCTTCGGCCTGGCAATTGTTTTTCTAATCATTGCTTACTAATGGATACTTAGGTTGCTTGCATTTTATCTGTGAACATAAAAGGAGCTGCAAAGAACTTATTTAGATGTGTGTGCATATATCTTTTTGTGTGTGGATGGAGGTTGTGTACACATGTGGGTATGCATGTATGTCAGCCAAGGGGCAACCTCAGGTACTGCTCAGCAGCTGTCCATCTTGTTTTACAGAAGTCTTAGAAGAAGACCTATGGCTCACCTATTGGGTGAGGCTGGCTGACCAGCAAAAGTCCCAGAAATCTACCCATCTCTGTCCCCCAGCACTGGGATTACAAGCTTGTGCCACCACACCTGGCTGTAGGTAGAATTTCTCTGTGTTTCAGCTCTGAAATAACCACACAGAGGCTTTAATTACAAATGCTTGGCTGATAGCTTAGGCTTGTTACTAACTAGCTCTTACAACTTAAGGTAACCCATATTTTCTTATCCAAGTTCTACCACGTGACTCATGGCTTGTTACCTCCTTTTCTACACATTCTGCTTCCTCTGCATCTGGCTTGAGACTCCTCAGACTCCATCCATCTTCTTCCCAGCATTCTCTCTGCTCCCCCCCAAATCCTGTCTAACTATTGGCCAATCAGCTTTTTATTAACAATGAGAGCAACAATTTTCAGAGTGCACAGAGGGACTATTACACAGCACTGGGCTTTTAGTATGGTTGTTGGGGGTCAAAATCAGATCCTTGTGCTTGCCTGGCAAGTGCTTTGCCGATAGAGCTGTTGCTCCAGCCCTATGCATGTATTTTTACCCACACACATATGTGTACTATGTCTTTGTGCTTGTATACCTATATTATCTCCATGTATCTATATATATGCATCAGTGTTTCTGTGGAATAGATTAAATAGACTTCCACATGTATGACTGTGGGTCAATGGTTCACACATTTCACATTTTGACAATTAGGATCCTCTAAAAGGATCCCAATAATTCGTTCTCCAAAGTGTCCCTTCCTTTCAGTTATCTGATGGGTAAAATTTTTTTGAGGCACTTTGAAATTATTTTGTTTAGCAAAAGACATTTGGAATACCAGCTCTGTTCTCAGCCTGGAATGTAAGGAAGGGCATAATTAGCATCACTGCAGTAAGAGTATATATTCTGAGCGGTGAGATCAACACACACACACACACACACACACACACACACACACACACAGCAATGATTTCATTTTCCTCACCATTCATCATCTTTAGTATGATTAACTGAAAATATACCAAACAGCCTAAGCTGAAGGACCACTGGAGTTATGTAAAAGTGAATGGCACCCCAGTTCCTCCATAAATTAGAGGCAGGTCCCCAAGTGCCCTTAATTGTAAAATGTGCATAATAACAGTAGTTCCCCAACAGGGTACTTGGAAAGACAAAATGTTCAGATACTGCGCTTGGTAAGGAAGATAGCTGTTGCCATTGCCTTCATTTCTTGGTCACTCACCATCTTCCAATGCCTGTCTCTGTCCCTCTTACCATAAGGCATCAAACACTGGATACAATGTATTTCTTATGTGGTATGCTCAGCCCTGGAGAGATGTGTCAGCAGTTAAGAGCACCTGGATTCAGTTCCCAGCACTCACACAGCAGCTTACTACCGTTTGTAACTCCAGTTACAGGGGATCTGATGCCCTCTTCTGGACTCTGAGGGGGCTGCTTGCAAGTGATATACAGACACCCATGCTGGCAAAAGACCCATACCAATAAAATAACTTAAAAAACAAAACAAAACGTTTTTGAAGATTTGTTGTCCCCTCGATCTGAACATGACACTTCCTTTTCGTTTTTTGAGACAGGGTTTCTTTGTGGGTTTTGGAGGCTGTCCTGGAACTAGCTCTTGTAGACCAGGCTGGTCTCAAACTCACAGAGATCTGCCTGCTTCTGCCTCCTGAGTGCTGGGATTAAAAGCGTGCTCCACCATCTCCCAGCTGAACATGACACTTCTATGGGTATACCTGATTGCAATGGTTTCTGTTTTGTTTTATTCTAAAGACATTAAAACTTTAAACATTCCTATACTTTAAATGAGGATTCCTCTTTGCTATTTCACAAAGCCAAGGTTCTTGATTTAGAAAAAGACTATTTCAATTACTAACAGTGTGATATTACGCAAGATAGTAAGGAGAGGGCCGGAAAGATGGCTCAGAGGTTAAGAGCACTGACTATTCTTCCAGGGGTCCTGAGTTCAATTCCCAGCAATCGCATAGTGGCTCACAACCATCTACAATTCAGTCTGGTGCCCTTTTCTAGCATGTAGGCAGAACGCTGTATATGCGATAAATAAATAAATCCTTTAAAAAAAGATAGTAAGGAGGAACACTGTTGATATTTTAAATCTGAACTAGAATGGTGCAAAGTGAAATAGTGCAGATGTTTTAGCCATGACAGACAAATTTCTTGCATTTATTATTAATGTTTCAGAAAATCTTGTTTCTTCCAGGTATGTAAATTTGTGTTTGCTGCAGTAGCACAAGCATGTGGGTGGAAAAGTGCCTGGTTTGTCATGCACGGCTGTGGAGGCACTTAGTCATGAACATCCAGCTCCCGTCCACCGTTCATTTAATTAAGTCTACCCCAAATAATTGCCATTTGATACTCAGGTGACTGCAGCAACTGCCGATTGGTGGGAAGTTTCCTAGAAAAGACCAGACAATGTACACAATTGACAATCTAACAGGAGAGCATTGGCCTAACTGGAAATGCATTAAGAGGAAGGACTTTCATGCCTATAACCTGTTTTTGGAAGGAGGCTTCACCATAGCAGCTAAGGGTCTCTGACAACACAGACATGCTAAGCAGTAACAAGGAAATGCTAAAATACCATTTGGAGGCAGAGCCTAAACCGGTTCAGCTCAAGAAGACCCAAGGTTTTCTAAGTTGAGATTCTACTGGCATCCTTATCTCTCAATACTAGGAGAGTCACAGGCTACCTGCTCCACCTCCAGCAAGTCCTAACCTATTTAGGGTGATTGAATTCACTTGACTATTTTGCAAACATGGTCCCTTCCTTACAAAAACACATGTACACTTTGCATAGAGTCTCTGGGCTTCCACAGACACCCGGAAGTGTCAGGTACCGTTTCCCTCAACCTGTGTGATATTCCCAGTTGTTTCCCCCTTCTTGGCATGGATGTTTCTGATCTCCCTCATGGCCCACCTGTTCACTCGTGATAAACAGCTCTCATTGTCAACTAGGCACAATTCCACAAATTCTAGTGGCTAGCTAGATAAGACCCAGCATTCCTCGGGACTTGTGAAACTGGTTCCCCTCTACCAAAAAAAAAAAAAAAAATGAAAGAAAAAAAAAAAAGATTCCTTATCACTGACAGAAGCACGAATGGCCATCTCTAGTGCCTGTTGGCATACCAAAGCCAAAGAACGCGCTGGCCTCCGGGATCCCTCGGTATCAGAAGTCCCCAGCTCTTCTGACCGGCTTCCCCACCCTAAACTTCTCTAGCTCATGGGTTTCCCGACCCCCAGCCACTCATTCTCCTCGTAACCCTGCTTGTTTCCACGATTCCTTCTCTTCCGCCCCTCCTCCTGTGTTCATCCCTCACTCCTCCCCACCCCCACCTCTCTCCACTCCGCTCCAGCTCCCTCCAGGCCAGGTCCAGTCTGCTGACCACATCCGGCCTCTCTCTCTCTGCTCTGGACCCTTCCAGACGTCTCTGGCTGTTAGTTCCCTCACGTCTACCACAACCCTCTCCTTAACCACGCCGAGGGGTGGTCATGTCTTCAGTTTGCACACAACTCACCTGGGTAGAGCATCTCCAAAGGAGTCACTTTTTTCTTTTAATCAGGTTCGTCTGTCGGTGTGGGGGCTGGGGTGTGGGGGTGGGGAGTGGGAGGGTGGGTGTGTGTTATGCATGGAATGTGTGGGGCGGGTTGTGGGTTGTGGGGGATGGGGAGTGTGTGTGGGGTGTGTATGGGGGAGTGCATGTGGGGGGGTTCTCTGTGCTTCCCCAACTATCCTGGAGCTAGCTCTTGTAGACCAGACTGGTCTCGAACTCACACAGATCCTCCCGCCTCTGCCTCCCGAGTGCTGGGAATAAAGGCGTGCGCCACCACCGCCAAGCACCCTGCTCTCATTCCGTTTGAACTTTTTGTGCTCTGAACGCCTCTTTAGCAGCATTCAGTTTAGTGTTCACATATCTACGCCATATTGTGCCTACCACTGACATTGCAGTTGTATACTCCTTTCAACACAAATTGGATGAGGACCTACTGTTTGTGAGGTGTTGATTATACCGCACTTCACTCAGCATCGTATGGTGTAACTTGCCTACTTCCCCACTGTCCTCAGAGGCAAGGACCAGACCTCCACATGCCCAGCGCAGAGCATGGCAATGGAAAGACTAAGTAAGTACTTGTTAACTAGGTTTCCTTTCTGACCTCAAGCCTTCAAACATGACGTTCCCTTCCCCTTCCTGTGGTATTTGCGAATCACTCGCACTAGGAACATCCTTCTTCAAGAAAAGTGGTTTTTGATTCCCAGGTGAAGTGTTAGAATTCCTGACGCGAAGCTCTCAAAATGGTTTAACCTCCCTTATTATTGTACATTCACGTAATTCCTTAAAATGTATATTCGCATTCAGAATATAAGCACCAAGAGAGCAAGGGCTCTGGCTATTCTGTGTGTGTCCTTATATCCAAGAAGTAGGATACCATGCCATTCTTCACTATTTCACATGGTGTGTGGGCCAGCATCGCAAGCTATCCCTTGAGTACTGCTAATACAAGACCTTAGACAGCATCCAGACCTAATGTATTCTGTAAGTATATGGCGATGTATTCAGTAAATATAGTAAGTGCTGACTTGACACATGGAACTAGTTTACCCTTGGTGTCCCTATTGCCTAGTGTAGGGTCTAGTACAAAGTAGGCAGCAAGTCCTTGAGGAATGTACATTGTCTTCCATCGTTCTGTGTTCACAATGGTCTCTTTATCTTATAAGCCAAATTTGGGTGGTGGTAGAGTCTTATTTTGATGTTTCCTACACACACACACACACACACACACACACACACACACACACACACAATTCTATACTACATGCCTCGTAAGAATCCACAAAGTCTAGAAACCAACTTGATGCTTTGGTGTTGACTAGTACATTCTCCCCTTGTGGATTTGGAGGGTGTGTTGGATATGTGTAGGGCAGTCAGGGGTGTTTTTAGTTGTCTTAACACCCCAAATCTTCATGCTGTGCCTAGATCTAGTTTTAAATTTCATTTCCACAAGGAATATCTCACTCAGGGCAACAAAATGGAGGAGCTATAAGAATGAGAAGTTTGGATATCCAGTTTCAGCTCTTTGCCCAGGACACTGTTTGGTTTGAAGAGGCTTAATTATGCCACTTCCACAGCAAACAGTGCAACAGACCCTTTGGAGTGGTATGTTTTAGTATAATTACCTCTTCCAGATTTTCTCAAAGGCAAAAATATTGCTTTTTGGCATTTGGTCTTAGTATTAGGACAACTTACAGACTGTGGGCAAAGGCTCCGTGAAAACAGGCATATTGGTGCATAAGGTTAGCTCCTCTCTTTTGAAACTAGGTATAACAATATGGCAGTACATTTAACGAATGCTTGATGTTTGAAGTGAACATTTCAGAGCATCTGCATCTATTGAGCTTGGTGCTCCAAACACAACTTTTGGCCTTTATGAGCTCACGTCTTCACAAGATTTTATACTGCTTTTAAAAAGTGCATTGGTGCTGCAGAAATAGCTCAGCTGGTAAGGGCACTTGCCGCCAAGGCTGATGACGTGAGTTTAACCCCAGGGAGCCGCGTGGTGGAAGGGGAGAACCAGCTTCTTCAAGTTGTCCTTTGACCTAGCAAAACACATAAACACACATATGCACACACATACAGAAATAAATGTAAAGATGTTTGTTAATTAAAACACGAGAATCTAAGAGTAATTGTCTTTACTCTGTTTCTTTAAAGCTATGGGGTTTTATTTAAATTATTAGTGTGTGTGTGTGTGTGTGTGTGTGTGTGTGTGTGTGTGTGTGTGTACACCTTTGGGTGTTCCTAGGGATTTAATTGAGATTCTTGTGCATTTTAGAGGTAAATGTTCTATTACTGAGCTATATCACCAAACTTTTAAATCCTTTTCATTTTGAGACAGACATGTTCTAAGTACAAAGGCTGGCCTTGAACTTGAGACAGACATGTTCTAAGTACAAAAGCTGGCCTTGAACTTGAGATTCTCCTACTTCAGTCTTTTGAGTAGCTGAAATCATAGGCCTGTGCTACCGAAGCCAGTTTAAAGCTATGGGCTTTTAGAAGGAATGTATCTTAGGATACCACAACTTTGACCTTTAAATTATCGATCACATATTTTTCCAAAATAGGTACACTGGAGTCACTTAAGCCAGGAGTGATGGCCAGAAAGCAGGGTCTCTGCTTTACCCTGACCTCTCTGTGAGACTGGCTGCCTTCTCAGATTCTATTGACAGTTCTGGAATATTCAGGGATGGTCTCAGGTCCATTGGATGCTTTCTTCTCTAGCTCTCTGCAATGCATTTCGTTCATGAGAAAAGTTTACTTCTCTTGGTTACCGAAGTTACTCTGCTTGTACAGGTCTACCAAAGATGAACTGTTGCTGCTGGGGCCACACCTCTGTTGGTGCCCATTCCTGCTACAGTGTTGCCCCACTGTTTACAGATAATTGCTGACACTTCGCAACTCCTTTCTTGCCTGTGTCCGGAGTCTCTCAAACAAAAGTAAAGCGCACACCTGGGAATGGTTAGGTCCACTCAGGAGCTGTCCTTTCTGCTTCCTGTTTTCTGCATGCCACCTCAGCACACAAGAGCGGCCAGACAAAAGCCCAGGCTTTGGTTGAGAGGTTCAGAACGGTGCCCTATTTGTCTGTACACCCCATTGGAAGGACTGAAGCAGAGTGGGTAATGGAAACTGGTGTAGGCATACTCATGATGGCTATCGGCTAGTGCTCCCTTCGCCCCACATTATCCTAGAGAGACCCTGGTTACTGCAGTCTGCTCCATTTTGTCAAGGAGCAGCAGGTTTCCTGGACGTTTTCATTTACGTTGGGGACCTGAGTTGCTTATTGTCTTAGAGAGGGCTAACACTGCTGTGATGAAACACCATGACCAAAAGCAACTTGGAGAGGAAAGGGTCTATTTGGCTTACGCTTCCAAACCATAGTCCATCACTGAAGCAAGTTAGGGCAGGAACATGGAGGCACGAGCCGATGAGAGACCACAGGGGAATGTTGCTTGCTGACTTGTTCCTGGTGACTTTCTCAGCCTGCTTTCTTTCTTTCTTTCTTTTTTTTTGGTTTTTACGAGACAGGGTTTCTCTGTATTGTTTTGGAGGTTGTTGGTCCAGCCTGGCCTCAAACTCACAGAGATCCACCTGCCTCTGCTTCCCGAGTGCTGGGATTAAAGGCGTGCACCACCACCGCCCTGCCTCAGCCTGCTTTCTTATAGAACCCAGAACCACTAACCCAGGGCTGGTCCCACCCACAACGGGCTGAACCCTCCCCCATCTGTCACTAATTAAGAAGGCCTGGCTACAGCCTGACCTTATGGAGGCATCTTTTCCCAATTGAGGTTCCCGTCTCACAAATGGCTTTAGCTTGTGTCAAGTTCACATAAAACTAGGCAGCCAAGATACTGTAAAATCAAAAATAAATTAATGCTTTCTTACTTTAGGATAGAAGAACCAGAGCACGAGCACAATCAAGCAAGACCAAACCTCAACCATGCAAATAACTCACTGTCTAATGGCTGGGATCCTCTCACAATCTGGGCTCCTCCAAAGGGCTTGGGTCACTTCTCTTGGCTCCGCCCTCTGCAGCACACATGGCTTGTCCTTTAGGCTCCAGTTGACTCCACTCCACTACTGCTACAGTCCTTGATGGTCATCCCATGGTACTGGCATCTCCAAAGTGCTGGGGTCTCCTACTGTAACTGGGCTGTACCTTCACCAATAGCCTCTCCTGGACTCTCTACATGGTGCTAAACTTCAACTTCTCTGTTTAATTCTGGGCCTTCAATGGCAGCTGAGGCTGCACCTTCGTCCATGACCTCTCCTGGCCTCTCCAGTGCCTAGCCTCAGCTGGTCTCTACAACCTCTTCATGCCTTCAAAACAAATACCTGATGTGGGATATCTGTCTGTATGCTGTGAATATGTTTACTACTAATAAAGAAGTTAATAAAGAAGTTGATCTGGCCACCAATAGTCAGGCAGAATAGAGCCAGGAGGGAAATCCGAGCAAAGATAAAGGAAAAGAGAAGATGGAGTCAGAGAGATGCCAGCAGCTGCTGGGGAAACAAAATGTGTGGTAACAAGCCACAAACCTCGTGGTAAAATATAGAATAATAGAAATAGGTTAAGAAGTTGTAAGAGCTAGTTAATAATAAGCCTGAGCTAATAGGCCAAACAGTTTGTAATTAACATTAAGCCTCTGAGTGGTTATTGATGAAATGGCAGGCAAGAGAGAAACATCCCATCAAAAATACCACCTGGGTGACTCAGGCTACCAAGTTTGGCTGCCAGCTTGAGGTACAACCTTGACCACTTCTAGAACACTGCTTCTGTATGCTGACTTGGAGGAAACACTTCCCAAAAGATTTCATCTCAGTTGTAGCTAACCAGCATCAGTTATTTCCAATACAGCAAACGTTTTGCTCCATTGGTTCTGGTCTCTTGATAATCATGACTGATTTTTCAGCCACAGCTAACCAGAATCACAGATTTTCAATTCAAAAAATGCAATGGCCCCAATAGAGTCATTAAGGGGCTTTCAAATATCCCCCTGAAACTTCAACAGCCAGGCCTCTATTGCTGGCATTGCTTTCAATATTCTTTTTTTTTTTTTTTCAAAACTCTCACAAATGGCTCACCAAGCTTTGAACAGTCAACGGCTTTTCTCACTCAAAGTTTCAAAGTCATTTAAAATTTCCCTCCTCCCCCAGCCTCAAACCGCAAGGATAGACCTGTCACAACAATACCTCACTCCTGGTACAAATTTTAGGGTTACTATTGTTATGATGAAACACTGTGACCCAAAAGCAAGTTGGTGAGGAAAGGGTTTATTTGGCTTACAATTTAATATCATAGCTTGTCATTGAAGGAAGTTAGGGCAGGAACTCAAACACTCAACCTGGACATGGAGACCATGAAAGATGCCGCTTGCTGGTTTGTTTTTATGACTTGCTGTGCCTGTTTTCTTACAGAATCCAGGACCAACAGCCCAGGGAAAGTACCACCCACATTGGGCTGGGCCCTCCCCTATCAATCATTAATTAAGAAAACTCTCTACAGGTTTGTATTTATGGAGGTGTTTCCTTATTGAGGTATTTTCTCAATTGAGGTTCCCATCTCTCATATTACTGTAACCTGTATCAAGTTGACATAAAACTAGCCAGCCCAACTGACCCCTTGTCATCTTGACACACAAACATATCACACTGCTAAGCCATAACACTTACCCCCTGCAGAAAAACCAAAAACCAAAACAGTCTAGAAGTCAGGAATCCTAACCATGTGCTCAGTACCCAGAGCAACAGCCACAGAATATAGTAGCCACAGATGGATACCAAAAATTCGATCACTTCATATCCATTCTGACACTCTGTTCTCTTAGAGACAAAATGAGGAAATTCTTAAAAGCAGCAGGGAACATGAAATAAGGTTATGTATACAATGTTTATTAGAGGTTGGTTCACTGCCATTGTTTGCTACTGCTAAAACCTGATAAGTATTTTTAAGAGTAGACTATATAGCAACAGTGTTATGACTCCTGTCATCTGTCCCTTACCTATTGTAATCTATTTTCATTCACTAGGGTCATCTCCCCGAGACATTTTGGCCAATGAGATTCCCTATGTAAGAGTGATAGCTGGCCTCTCATGACTTCCAGCTAGAGCTCAGTCTTTCTCCTTGCTTTTAGGCCCTGTGATCTGACTCCAAAATCACTCTTTTCACTTTTCTCCACACCTCTTCCACTACTGCAAAAACTCTTCAACCGATAAATACTATCTTCAAATAGAGCTGTCATTGGGAAACTCAACAGCTGCATATTACACACCTTGAAATAGTAGAGGTTATAGTAGGATATAGGACACCTGTGTTGATAAAAACAATCAAACAAAAAACAAACGCACACTTGCCTGGAGCTCACTAACATTAGCTCAGTAACTGTGTTTTAGGCTTTAAGAAACAGACTCATACGTTTAGACCATTTGGCATCAGCTCCCAGCAGCACTTGATTTTTGGAGCAAAACTGTATGAGCAGCTAGCTGCCTTGGCTGGGAGAAGCTGGGGCAGATGCTCGGGGATCAACTGCAGGTAGTTGATGAAGCCAACTCCCTCCTTGAGCCCAGTCCACTAAGAATATGTGTCAGGGCGGGCTAGCCTACAGAAAGACAAAATGATTCTCTTGCCTTACAAAATAAATACCAAACAGGTCAGGAAAATGTAGGTTCAAACTGGGTCTATCACCCACAAAGTGGCATTGGAAAAGGCATTCAACCTTCTGAAACTCGCCTTTACTTATCTGTAGAAGGAGGCACTGCGCTGAACCTGGCAGTTGTCAGTTACTGCTGTGCACTTCAAAGAGGGGCTGCTATACTAGTCTGTGCAGTGCAGGATTTTGTAGAATTACCAGCCATCAACAAAATACCTGGCCTTTTTTTTTTTTTTAAACACTTTAGCCTAGCTTTCCGTCCTTTGATCGTCTGGTTTCATTCCTTGATTGGTTGGTTCATTCATTGGTTCATTCATTCCACAGTTCTTGTCTGAACACACACTGTTCCCTGAGCCTGTACTGGGATCACACACTACCTTTGTCCTCAGGTGGGATTTACATAAAGCAGTCAGATTAACTCCTGTGGCAGAGTACTCAGCGTGGGATCTTTTCTTCTTCAGACAGGAGTTCCTGAGCCTGGTGGACTATGAGGGGTTGACTTGGTGAAGGAAATAATGCTGTTACTCTTAACGGGTCCAGGCGGCTCACAGCAGCTTGGTTTGGGGGTCGCCCTCGCGCTTGCCCGGTCGCCGGTAGGTGGCGCCAGACGCCCTGGCGGTAGGCGCTGCGCAGGGTTGTGCTGGCCTGGCTCCGCCCGCCGGGTCCAGTGCCACGCGCTCCGCCTCCTGAGCAGCAGAGTGAGTCTGAGGCGAGCCTGTGCCAGGCTTGGGGACGCTGCCAGGTTTCTCTCAAGCCTTGGCCTAACAAAGGGAAGCAAATTACAAAAATGGAAATTTTCAAACTAGCGTTCAGTGGTATTGAAATCGACGTTTGTGTAGAACGCAGGCACAGACCACATTCGTGCTATTTTGTGATTAAAACGATACCAAAAATACCTCTTTGCTTTACTTTTCATCTTCTAAAATGGCCTCTTCCCCTCTTGTAATTGCCGCCTTACTTTGGGGGAGCGGTAAGCCCCTGACCACCGTAGAATTGCTAACATTTGCATGGTTGAAATCTGGCCCCTGCTGACTCTCTCTCTGTCTCTCTCTGTCTCTTTCTCTCTGTCTCTGTCTCTCTCTGTCTCTGTCTCTCTCTCTCTCTCTCTCTCTCTGTCTCTCTCTCTCTCTCTTCCTCCCTCACCCTCTGTCCCTCTCCCCACCTAACCACGTGTGCATTTCAGCATGGGGGAAATACAGATACCATAGACACTGCACCAAAAAGTTTTGTGTTATGAGGCTTCAAGTCTTAGGACAGTGCATAAATCCTCAAGGTTCATCTTGATTTAAGCAGCAGAATCTGACCATAGCCTCGCCAGAGCTGCAAATTACATTTCCCTCTCACACTTAAAACAACAAACAAACAAACAAACAAAAACCTCAATGATTTTTGAAGTGGCTATTGAGCTGGGTCTTGAATGATTTTACTTAACATGAAGTTGTATAGAGAACCTGGCTGTGTCCACTTGGCTTGTTTTTGCAGTTGCTAGACAGGCCCAGTCCCCAGCGGGCTTGTGAGAAAGGCATCCTATTCCCACCCCAGCTCTCTGCATCATTTCTTTCCTTGGAAGCTCTGGCTGTCTCCTTTTGCAGCTGTGTTTGCAGTGCCTGGAGACAGGTGGGGGAGTAGCCTCCCGCTGAACTTGCCAATTCCCTCTCCAAGGACTGTCTGAATAGCTATTAAAAATTAAAGGACACACACACTTTTGTTCTTTGTTTTTTTGGTCACTGTCGTGGGCAATAGTGCTACTTGGCAGACTGAGATTAAATTCTACAGTCACCCTCTTGTTTGCATTCCCCAGCCCATAAGAAGGCCCACTGGTATATCTTCTCAGGCACTCTAGAGGGTCTGGGTTCTAGGGAAGCAGTCAAGTGTAGAGCTGCAGTGGATCTTGGGAAAGAGAGGTGCTCTCAACTCAGGAGGTAAACAGAGCTCATGAGAGCATGAGCAGCAAGGAGGCCGTGTTTGCAGTAAGAGGCTCACTGTTTGTCTGTGTTTGGGCCCCTGCAAACTAGGTGATAACAATCCATTGCAGACTGTTAGAGTTTTGCCATTTCCACAGCAGAAACAGAAATCCGGTTTCCCGTTCCACCCTGGACTCAGGACCTTTCAAGCCTTCTCCAAGCACCTGGCCTCTAGTACCCAGCCACCCTACTGCTTTCTCCAGGGCTCTTTCCCCCTCTTAGAATTTCTCCTCCTCCTCTTCCCTGACTGGCAAACTTTTGGTTTTCTTTTAAGACTTGTTCCCAAGACAAGCTCCCTAGTCTCTCACAGCTGTGTCCATGTGTGGTTACCCCTGTAGAGTTAGTAATCCTGCCACAAATTAAATGTGACTAATTGCTTGACATACCATGCTGTGCTGTGCCCATCTTTTTTTTTTTTTTTTTTTTGTATCCCCCTCTCTTCCCTGAGAGAATATGTAGTTTGCTCGGGCCAGGAATATCTCTCCCTTACCTCATAGCTTTCACATCAAAGATGCTTGGGAAACGGCAGGAGGATAAGATAGCTCGCCTGGCTTTTAAAGGATTCCAAAGGGCCAGCATATGTTCTCTCAGGTTCTCCTTGTTCTACTGTCACGTAGCTCTAGACATGTGTGCAGAGCTGGAAGTAAAAACTTCACGCTTATGCTCACATGTGACTCTCCCATAGCTCAGAGAGAGTCTTCCGCTAGTGAAGGTTTGACGGGCACACAGACGGGAAACTCCTCTACTCCAGCACGTACTCTTGCTGTCACAGGAGCAAAACCCACTGAAGACCTGAGAACTGGGCATGCTCTATGCACTCGAGTGCTCTGACATAGGCTTAAGGGTTAGAGGGACAAGTTGTGTTCATCAGACTTGATTCATTTGGTTGCTCAAGCTAGAAACCTGGAGATGTCCTTGGGACCTCCGTATCCCCTCCTTCCCACATTTAGTTTTCATTCTGTCATGTCACCTCTTGGAAATTCCCTTTCGGATATACTGACTGCTCTCCAGCCCTGCTTTGTTTTAAGTCATGACCAGTCCCCACTCAGACAGTTGCCAAAGCCCCCTCTTTCTGGTTCTAGTCTCCCTGTCTCACCACCCTTCAATATTTAAGACTTGTGAAATCTTTTGCATGAGTTTGTAAGGTGTCTCCCCCACTTACCCCATCTTTTTTTCCTCCCTCTTAATACAGTGTGTTTCATGTCTTTGAACTTGCCAAACTCTCACCATTTTGTGTGTGTGTGTGTGTGTGTGTGTTGCTTTTTGAGACAAGGTTTCTTTGTGTAACCCTGGCTGTCCTGGAACTCACTCTGCAGACCAGACTGGCCTTGAACTCATAGAGATCCTCCTGCCTCTGCCTCTCGAGTGCTTGGATTAAAGGTGTGTCCCACCACTGCCTGGCCAAACTCTCACCATTCTTAAAGGTTTATCCTCATGGTCTTCTGAGAATACCTTCAGTGTCCAGTCTCCCAAGAGCACATCCTTAGAGGTACACCCCACTGTTCTCTCTACTCCATCCATCCCTTCTGGATAAATCCAGTGACCATTATTGACATTCCTGATGCCCGATTCTTCCTTCGCGTTTCCGTTATAGGTTGGACGTATGAAGTTAATGGTTTTGATTTATTTCATGTCTGCCTTTCCATGCATGGTATAATCCATGAAGCAGGGATCATTTGTCTTTCTCAAAAGTGTTCACACTCACAGCTAGTGCCCAAAATATTCCAGGTGGGTGAGAAAGAAATAACTTTTGGATATTGATATAATGAGAAATGTCAGCAGGTCATCTATTACAGACACGTGACATGAAAATGGTCACATGCAAAAGAAAGCTCACCTGAGAAAAGACACAAAGATGCTTGTGCAGGGGAGCAAGCCAAGGGAAGCCTTGAGCTATGGCGTGATATCCTCCAGCCCCTCTCTACTGCTATTTGAAAAACCAGAAGAGAACGAGAGGGGGAAAAGTCTTTGTTTTACAGCTCTACCAAGATCCAGCCCTCCCTTCCCTCTCCCCCTTGCATCAAGTACATCCTGTACTTTTGGCAACATGTTGACTGGATATTTAAAAGCTGTGAACTGTTCTGAAAATTTCACATACTGGGTTATGAGCCATGTGTGTTTGATCAAAATTCAATTACTCCACTGTACCATACTTGGAAGCCTATCATCCCGAGTTATGAAGTATGACGAAATAGGGAACCTAATTGGTTCAGTATGGGAAGAGTATCAACCAAGCTTGTTATGATAAATAGCTTCCTGTGCTAAGGGTTCTCCAGAGCTTACAAGTATCTTGGCTTGCCTCCTTCAGTGCAATAGGAATATTGTTCCTAGGGACCTCCTAGATCAGTGTCCCTCCCAACAACTGCAGTTTTCTTCCACTTACTCCTTCTGTACAAGGACAATACAGCGTTTCCTCACCTAGTTTTTATCTCTTTATTTAGAATTTGAGTACCTTATGACTTCCTTACCTTTCTTTCATTTAGAAAAACAATTTCAAAACGTATATGCCAGATACAGAAAGCGATGAATATCCTTATATTCACTACTTAGAACTAAGAAATAATCTTTTTTTTTCTTATTTTATCAGCTCTTCTTATGCTCTTTTCCCTGTTTCTTGAGGCCCAGATTGTCCCCTAGTGTAATGGGATTTACAGACTAATCTGTTGGACCCCAAAGGACCTGAAGATTATTCTGGGGACAGACCTGCCAGTTACAAGTGTCTCAGGTGCTGAAATTTTGTCTGTATTGATACTTGCTACATCGGTGTGAGAAACTCCTGGATGGAGATAACTTGACGGGGGACGGTCCATCTTGGCTCATGGAGTCCCATCAATCATGGCAGGGAAGGCATGGTGGGAGGAGCACACAATGGACTGTCCTCAAATTCACAGATGGGGATGCAGGGAGCACTGGCTGGAACCTTCAGAGGTGCTTCTACCCTCCAGAACTACATCCTAAAGGGCCTCCAGCCTCCAGGATGGTACCACAAGTTGAGAGCCACGCTTCCAAAATGTGAGCAGCCCGTGGGGGGACATTTCAGATTGAGAACGCCCCTGTCAAAGTTACTGGTTTAGATTGTTGACGATTACAAGGACTCATAGAGGCCTGCTTTGGAAGTAAGGAGAAAAACCAAGAAAATGGATTAATTCAGAGAAGATTGAAATAAAAATATTTCCATGAACTTTTGGCCTTTATGAGCCTATGTACACAACATTTTTCAGGGAACAACATCGTTTGGCATAGCTGTTATCTTCTAGTGATCTTAGAAAAAGGTCAAACAACTAGGTGGTTGCCATTTTCTTTTCTTTTTATTGTAGGGTCAGGGTCTTATGTAGCCCATGCTGGCCTCAATCACTGAGTAGCCAAGGATGGCCTTGAACTCTTGGGCCTCCATCTCCCAAGTGCTGGGATCACCTGAAAGCATTACTTTGTCCAGTAGACGATTTCAAGTTTAACTTCCGAAGAATAGTCAATAGTGATGAGGATGTTTCCTTAGCTGCCAGCTTCAGTCATGGTTTCCTTAGCAGTCATTTTGCCCATGTTCGGCCTTAATTCAAGTCTGCTACCTGCATTTACTTCTCCAACTTTCTTTTCATCTTACCATCTCCTTGCATCAGACCATCCTGTTTAACTTGTTAGCAAAAGCACATACCTATACAAATGCTAGGTGTGCATTTGTATACTGGCAAACTTTTGTGTTCCAAAAAGTGTTGTTTCGGTGGAAAGCAAGGGCTTCAGTTTGTCCTTGACAACAATTCATTAATCATGAATGCTGCAGTACACGACTCAGGAACAGAAAAAGTGTTTGGTACAGCAAACACTAGCGCCTGCACAATCCAGAGCAAGCGCCTGTGGGCTCAGCATGGTGAGGCGGAAGTGTGGCCAGGACTGTGTTGGAGCTGTGTTCTGCAGTCACCAGGGTTACTTTCAAAACTGTAGCTGGGTGACTGCAACACAACGAATGCCAAAGTGGTCTGTTTGCCTTCGTTGCCCTCCTCTGTCAGGTGGATATTTCTTTCATGGCAAGCACTCCTAAGAAACTGGAGTGTGATTGTGGGCACTTAGATATGTCTCTCTTTTTGCAAATCTGCTTTTTTTGGGGGGAGGGGGCAGTAAATCTTCCCTGATTGAATTAGCACTGGAGCAGAGAGAATGCTATTATCAGCGTACAGTAATTAAGGAAATAGTTCTTGTCACTCTAATAGGGGCAAAGCTCCGTTTGACTGTGAGAAAGTTAAGTGGTAGAGAATTTTTGGAATGCAGAGAAAAAGCAAGGGAATCCGGTTACTAGCACGTGGTTATACTAAAGACAAACAGTAGGTAAAATGTTTGCTTCAACTCGGGGATTGCATATATGCATCACTGTACCCAACTTCAATGTATTAAGATGTAGCTTCACCAAATGCAGGTTAAAACCCAAAACAGCAAATGCAGTGTTAACATAATTGTATCAGTAATTGCAATAAACTTCTTGTTGTAATGAACATAGTACCAATATGGAAGGACCAAACTGTGTAAATTGAATTGGTGCTGACAGAAGGAAAGATTCCCTTATGGATTTCATGTGCCAGAATGTGGTGTCCCATCATTCTTTCCCATGTCCTTTATCAGTCTTCTGTCCAAAGTTACCTCCCCCTCTTAGCCCTCATTTGGCTTTTATTACTCACTGAAGTACACATTTAAAAACAACCATTAGTTCTTGTATCAGTGGGTCACTTTGGTTGTCTCATTCGATAAGATCAGGTTACTTTAAAGAATTCTGCGACGATGAAATGCTTTGTATTTATACCATCCTGCATGATAGTTATTGGCTACATGTGGCTCCTGAACACTTGGAGTATAGCTAGTTTGGGTGAAGTGGTGAGCTTTTAATTTTATTACAGTTGATTCATCACAATTAAAATCTGTAAGGCCTCGTGTGGCTAGGCTAGCATAGTGGTCATCTTAGTATTCGAAGGTTCTTAGGAAGGGCTCACAGGAGCTGCACGTTTTGAGTTTTTGGTAGATCGGCAACTGTAACGCGAAAAACAAAAACCCGGAGACAGATATTGGGGTTCAAGCTTCAAGCTGAAGACAAGAGAAGCAAAGAAGCAGACTGCTAGCCCTTACCTCTACCTCAGACTGAAAGGGCTGATTCTGTCTCTACGAGCTCTCCTCCGAGCCTCAGACTGCTGCCTCTCCTCAACGTGGCTGGAGAATGAATCTCAGAATGCAGCCTGAGACACCAGGCTCCTGTCTTTTATATACCTCTCTAGGGCTGGGATTAAAGACGTGAACTCTAATTCTCTTTTAGACTGATTCACTCTTGTATAGGCCAGGGTGGCCTTGAACTCAGAAAGATCCACCTGCCTCTGTCTCATGAGTCCTGGGATTAAAGGTGTATACCACCAAGGCCTAACTTCTATGGCAAACTAGTATGACTGCTGAGATTGAAGGTGTGTATTACCATTGCCTGACCTCTATGACTTGTGGCTGGCTTTGCATCCTGAACCCCCAAGCAAGCTTTATGAAATCATAAATAACATTACCACAGGCAACAATTTACCTTCTTGGTATTTGTAGACCTATTCTGTTGTATATAAAACCACTGATTCATATTCATTCTTTTTGAGATTCTTAAGAATGTTACTTCTTTTTTTGATATAAAACATTGCTATTGAAATAACTGATGTTATGATTTTCCCTCTTACAGTCCTGCGTAAGATTTTCCCCTAGATGCCTGAAAAGAGTTTTTCCTCTCTATTCATTTTCTAAACTGTGTCTTAGGGCTTCTGTAGACATTTCATCACAATGACTATAGAAGATAACTGAGAATTGTATGTCATGGATTTCTGAGGATCCTAGTTTTCTTTGGCAGAGAGGTTAGCACTCATGAATATTAAATCAATCTTCAAATCTAATTCCTGAGACTTTTGAGACTCTGTTGCCCGAGACAATTCCAGGTATTGAGTTCTGTGTCAGTTAGTGTCCAGTGAGGAGGCAGAAGCCACATTAATCATTATAACAGGGAACAATTATTGTGCATTATACAGTAACTTCATAAATGTACAGCTATCTGAGTGTTTTTTTTTTTTTTTTGGTTTTACGAGACAGGGTTTCTCTGTATTGTTTTGGAGGCTATCGGTCCAGCCCGGCCTCGAACTCACAGCCCGGCCTCTGCCTCCCGGGTGCTGGGATTAAAGGCGTGCGCCACCACCGCCCGGCTATCTGAGTGTCTTTACTCAGCCACAGCATGTGCTCTTTCTACATGTAGTTTCAAACATTGTCATTTTTATTTCAAAAAAGATTTTATGTTCTGTCTGTTCTCTACTTTGGAGGGTCTTCAGGAATTGCTACTGTACATGTCTTAGACTTTCTTTGTCCAACTTCAATATTTGTCTTTTCCACTCTTTGTTTCTTTTTGTTTTTCTTCATTTCTTCTTGTTACTTTTCTTTACTCTCCAAATGTTAACACATTACTGCATTCATTTCAGTCCATTCTGTATTAGACCCATGTTGCAGGGGTTATTGGGGTTGCAATTGGAACCAGCCGAACAACCCCAGGTCCAACCCTGAGTGGAGGAGTGTGGACCCAGGAACCAAGTTAAAACGGCCTTTTGAAGTTGGTGTGGGAATGTCTCAGGTGCCTTGGCTTTATCAAATTCTAAATCTGTATTCCTAACCACACTGTACCCTAAGACTCATAGGCATCACATCACATTCCTGTCAGAATAAGCTCTGACCTCTTACATCTATAAACACTTGCATAGCATAGCATAGCATAGCATAGCAAAGGTTACAAACATTAATAATTCCAGTATGAGTAGTAACAATAAACATACAGATTGGCTGGGTTACAATTCTCATCATTTCAATTCTATTCAAAGGACAATAAAATGTTCTCATGGCGGGTGGAATACCAACAGCTCCACAATTCTGAACTTTTTCCTTTTCCCCATCTAAAGTC
The DNA here is from genome assembly GCF_017639785.1 of Mesocricetus auratus. Lineage (NCBI taxonomy): Eukaryota > Metazoa > Chordata > Mammalia > Rodentia > Cricetidae > Mesocricetus > Mesocricetus auratus. Next base: position 41,378,533 of record NW_024429197.1, read on the forward strand.
CAATGCTCTGTTGCTTGTAAAGTTCAGAAATAAAGTTTGGGATATCACAGTCCTTGAATGCTAACTGCAAAACCTTTTGCCCACGTCCTCAAATACCGAGGAGGGGCTTTTGCCATGCATCCAGTTGTTAAGAGTGTTCAATTGTTCTAAATGAGTCCTTTTTTCCCCCAAGGGAAAAACTGGCAAAACGAGTTCTGTGTTTTAAGATGTGGCGAGGACAAACTGCTAGTCATCCAGTTCTTTGCTGGCTCCGGGATGAAAACTCACAGGTCTGGGAAGTCGATACAGCAGGCCTGTTGAGAAACTGGAAATCTCGAACTGACTGTTTCCTTTCTTTCTCCGTCTGTAGATTCGATGACATCAAGGGTCAGGAACACAGGTTCAGTGGGTCTCACTAGACTTCAGGGTGGGTGTGGAGTCGCCCTGGCCCAAGGCTATTGTTAATTAGTATAGGAGCAATTCCCCACCGACATCTAAAAGACAATAGAAATTCTAGGCTCTCCAGATTCATGGCCAGTTGGAATAGATATCCAATATATACGGGCTCCAACAATTCATTTGCTTTTATTTTTCTCCTTTCATCATCATCGTCATCATCATCATCATCATCATCATTTTTGAGAGGATCTCACTATGCCACCCTGGCTAGCCTGGAACTCTCTATGTAGATAAATAGAGAGATCTGCCTGCTTCTACCTCCAAAATGCAGGGATTAAAGGCATGTCCCATTGTCTTAGTTCCTTTTAACTGCTGTGATAAGACAGTATGACCAAGTCAGTTTATTGAGGCTTACAGTTTCAAAGGATGGTTCCATGACCATCGCGATAGAGAGCATTGCAGCAGGCAGGCAGCTGGGGCAGTAGCTGAGGGCTTACCTCTGACCCACAGGCAAAAGGAAGTGGGAAACAACTGGGAATGCTGTGGGCTTTTGAAAACGTAAAGCCCAACCTCAGTGACACCTCCTCCAACAAGGCCATACGTGCTAATACTTCTCAAACATTTCCACCAACAGGGGACCAAGTATTCAAACATGTGAGTCCATGGGGGCCATTCTTACTCAAACCACCACATCTATCAGACCCAGATTACCCTTATTTCATATTGATAACTTTTTTTCTTGTTCGTGTCATTCTGCTCTTCTGGTTCTGATTTGTTATTTTACTTATGTTATTTTCTCAATGTTTTTTGGCTTAATTTGAAATACTATGCGTCCTACTTATCTTTGATTTGCCAACTTAATACAGCCTAGAGTAATTTGAGAGCAAAACATCAACTGAAGAATTGCCTAGATCAGGTTGGCTTATCATTAGTTGATGTGTGAAGGCCCAGTGTGGTGCAATCCTTAGGTAGATGGTCCTGGTGTATAACATAGCTGTCTAAGCATGAGCTGGACAGCAAGCCAACAAGCGGGACTCCTCCATGGTTTCTGTTTCAAGTACTTACTTGAGTTTCTGTTCTGACTTCAGTGGTGGACTGTGCCATGGAAGTGTAAGCCAACTAAACCATCTACTTCCCTAACTTGCTTTTGTGAGAGTGTTTCATCACAGCAACAGAACGAAATTATAATAGAAACTGGTACCAAGAAGTAAGGCATTGCTGTGGTATGTTTGGACATGTGGCTTTTATGCCTTGGACTAATTTTTTGGAGGATTAGAGAGACATTTTTAGGACTTTGAGCTGGAAAATGTGAGTTTTCAGAGCTCAGCGAGATGTTCTTGTGGGAGGCTGGAAGAGGATGTTGAGTGAAATGCGGACTAAGTGCCACTCACATGATGTTTTGGTTAAGAACTTGCATGTGCTAGTCTCGCAGGGGGTGAAGAATCAGCTGCGATTCACAGGAGATCGGACCGCTGTCATGAACTTGCGTTCATTCAGAAAATGGGATGCCTATAGGCTGGGGCTAAAACTAAGCTGTGATCTGTAAGAGATCAGCATCATTGAAGCAAAATGTTTTGTGAACAGGAACATATTTTCTCAGGGCCAGAAAACCAAAGTTATGCTCTGAGGGTGGCCAAGGCTATCTTAAGCTTCTAGCCAAACTCAGCAATGTGTAAGAGTCCCTATGTGGTACTGATTTTGAACGCGCAGAAGCTTCAGTATTTGAAAGAGTCACGGAAAGAATCTAGAACTGGCTCCTTGTAACAGGGTTATAGCCCATGAAGACAGGCCATGGGTGAAGGTGCAGTGTCAGTTGCAGTGGAGAGCCCAGGATATTAGAGATGACAGGACCACAGGATATCCATTAAGGACAGCGGCAGGTGTAGTGAGGAGGTGGTCTAAGCCCGTGGCAAGCTGTGTGTTTTATAGATGGCAGAGTTTGAGAAGTGGGATTGACAAACCCCTTTGGAGCCCAGAAGGTTATTAGTGACTCCCAAGTTTCAGACATTGAACTAAAAATTTTGGATATATTCTCCTGGTTGTATTGACCTGGTTGATCCTGTGCACCAGTTATGCCCTTTTGGAATAAGAAGTATGAAAGTAGTTTTTGATTTTGCAGGCTGCTTCAGTTAAGAGATTTTAGATTTTTGAAGATACATTGAGCTTTGTTGAATTTTTAAAAAGAGTGTGGGACTTTTAAAGTCGGGCTGTGTTTGTATTTGATGTTAACATGAGGACTTGTGGACAAGAAAGGAGTGGTTGAAAAATGATGTGTCTGTGTCAGTTTACAAGGGGACCATCAAAAAAGCCTCAGCTGAGGAATCTCAGATCATATTGGCCTGTGGGCCTGTCTGTGTGCCCTTTTGTTGATTATTAACTGATATTAGAGGACCCAGCCTGCTCTGTCTGGGTGGTGATGTCACTAGGCAATTATCTGGGGCTAGCTAAGTAGGAGCCAGAGAGCAAAGTAGCAAGCAGAGTTCCTCCATGGCTCCTTGCTTCAAGTGCTTGTCTGAGTTCCTCTCCCCTCAGTGAAGGATAGTGGTCTGGAGTGCTGACCAGTAAAGCCCTGACCACCTTAAGTTGCTTTTGGTCGGAATGTTTTATCACAGCAACACACTGAAATGAGACCATCTCATTTCAGTTTTGATTTGCTTCGTATTTTTCAGATGTGGGAATGTTCATGGTCTGTAGGTATCTTCTTCCAACTCTTTTCCTCTTCTTCCTTCGACAGTAATTTATATTGGAATTGGTCTCGGTACTTCCTTTGTTATCATTTTAATTTAAAATTGGTTTAATTGAACCTTTAAAAGGAGGCTTGCCTCAGAAAGGCTCCCACTTTAAAGAGCACTTCTCTTCCCACCCATTACCCTTAATAAACAAGGGGCCTGCTTCCTGAGATACCCCGATTCACTTCCTCTCCCAAGATTGGGATCTGGAACCTTGTTTTTCATTTACCTCTGGTGTTCCTATCCCACTACTCTTATTCCTTTTTTAGCAGTTTCTTCTGCAGAGTTTTGTCCTGGGATTAAGCTGTTGGGTCTGTAGTAAACCTTCAGTGGGACTACCTCAGCATTGTAGGCCTCACTCTCGGCCTCAGTGGGACTACCTCAGCCTTGTAAGCCTCAGTCTCAGTCTCTAGGTGATTCCTATAGTGGGCTGTCACATTTTTAGTCAGTTTTCACTGCTGTGACAAATTATTTTAGAAAAGCAACTTATAGAAAGAAAGATTAATGTCAGCCTAGTTTCAAAAGTCTCAGTCCATGTCTGGATGGTTCCATGGCTGTGGCCCTGTGGTGAGGCAGAATATAGAGGCAGCAGGAGCATATGAAAGAAGAAGGTGCTGATAGCATAGAGGTCAGCGAGGAGTAAGCGAGGGAGCAAAGAAGGATACCAGATACTAGGGACAAGATAAATCCCTTAAACACACACCCCAGTGACCCACTTTCCCCTAACAGCTCCATCAAGCTACACATTGATCTAATCTGGTGAAGTTAGTGACCTTATGATCCAATCACACCTCAACAGCACCACCCGCTGGATCAAACCTTCAATGCATGAGTCTTCTGGGTGACACTTCAGCGCCAACCCTCCACAGTAAAGATCTGTATAGGGAAGGAGTTTTAAATCCTTCAGCCTCCTCGGTGCTTCCTCTTAAATCTCTAGCACAGATGGTGAAAACATTCAGATCTTGTTGCTATTGGTATTTTTCCTCCATTAATCAGAATTTGGATACGTTGTTGGAAATATTGGCTGAACTTGGTCTTATATAAATTTTCAGTATGGGTGGACTCAGCAAGAATGCAGAAACACACTGCTACTACCATTCCCTGTCAGTCTTTGAGGATGGTACTGTGATCCAGTTTTTGACTCACTATTTGACTTTCTACCCTTATTATCTTCCTTTATGATGATAGAATCAATATGGCAATTTTATCAACTGCCGAAATGTTATTTCAACTTTGTGTTTAGTAATTGGAGAATATCCACTGAATGAGTTGGTGAACTTTCTTGGTCTATTGCAAGAGGAATTATAACCCAAACTTCATATATTACTTGACCCTCTCAAATCCTTAGTCTTAGTAGTGGGTTATAGTTGAATTGACTTTGGTGATCCTAAGGAGCACAGTTGGTACTCAGTGTCTAACAAGAACCCAAAACCTATATATTCCTCTTATTCCAATATATATTCAGCTTGGAAAATGGATGTGTTTTGTTTTTTGAAGATGAGGAAATTGTTTACACTCATCCTTGGAATAGTGACACCGAATGATCCCATCAGCACTGAACTCAGGGAGCTTCTTATGATAGCAGCATAATCAAATTCCACATTGCAATAGTACAATGTGATTTTGTGATGTCAGAATGCAGATTTGGATGGCACAAAGGAGTATTTGATGTTACAGTGCAGCATTATGTTGGCACAGTGGATCTCTGTGATTTTAATACTCAGTCCTGTGATGTCAAAATTCAGCATTGTGGATGGCACAATGGAACACTATGATAACACAGCACAGTATTATGATGCCACAACAGAGTTTGTGATGCCAAATTTAGCATTGTGATGGCAAAATAGAGCACTATAATGTTGTAGTATAGTATTTTGATAGCACAATGGAGCTTTGTGATGGCACAATGAGTCATCATTGCTCAAATGCTCTTTCATGACATTAAAATACACCATTGTAATGGCACAATGGAACATTGTCATATATCATGGTGGATTTTGATGGTACAATGGAGTGCTATGATGTCACAAAAGATTATATTGACACAATGCAGCATTGTGGTGGCTTTTTTATTTATCACAATGCACTATTGTGATAGCACAATCAGTCAGTATGATGTCACAAAGGAACATTGTGATGATGAAACAGTGTTATACTCTGATGGAATAATCAAACTTTGTAACATCATGGTGGAGCTTTGTAAGTATTTCATGGACACATTATTATGGTGCTACAATGTGGCATTGTGATGGCATAATGGATCATTGTGATGCTACAATGAATCATTATGATGTCACAAAAGAGAAGTGTGATAACATAGTATTGCACTGTGGTGACACAATGGAGGAACAATGTGTGATGATGACAGTGTTGCATTCTGATAGCATAATATAGCTTTGTGATGTCACAATGAGTCATTATAATGTCACATTGGATCATTATTATGCCACAATGTGACATTATGATGATACAATAGACCATTGTGTTGTCAGAAAAGACAATTGTGATGACAGATTAGCATTGTAATGGCACAGTAGAGGCCTGTGATGTCACAATGAAGCATTGCATTGGCACAAAGGAACATTGTCATGTCACAAAGAGGCATTGTCATGGCACACTGGTTTATTGTGTTGTCATAAAGTAGCATTGCATATTGCAATTAAACATTATGATGGCACATTAGTTTATTGTGGTATCACAAAGCAGCATTATAATCATGGTAGCACATGGCATTTTTGTGATGTCACAATCCAACATTATGATGACACAATGGCCATTATGACATTGTACATTCTACAAAGAAAGGATACCCACCTGTTGTTTAAAGTGTACATGTGCTTGAACCATAGATATACTTCTCTATGTCTTAGTGAAGGATCATTCTTTTAGGCCTTTGGCATGTTTGAAGGTGACAAACTTATGTATAATACTTCTATTTTCACAATATTAGGTCTTTAAGGCTTTTTAAATTTTACATTATATTCAGTCATATTTGGAGTAGACCACTTTTGAGGCTAAATTTCAGCTGATCAACCAGATATATACTCTTGAATTACATTGTTGAATTAAAAATTTCTAGCAAATGTATCTATGTTCATGATTCCTTTTTCTTTGATTACCCTTCCCTCAATATAAATATATTATGATACAGTCAATTTCTGTATATGTAAAAAAACTCAGGAAATTGCAAGTATTTAAATGAAGGCTCTTTTCTCCTTGAGCTATGTTTGATGTGACCTATAGGTCAAGAGATAATGAAATGATTAAAACCCATTGTAAACATGGTTCCTTCCCACATGTGAAGTGACTGCTGGATGGAGGCCTGGGAAACTGGGAGAGGGGCCAGAAGGTTCTTGTGCTAGTGTGTTCTGGGTGTCAAGGTTGGTGCTAAACTAAAGATCACAATGTAAGGAATCTTAGCATCTCTGGAAAGATGGACATAGAAGAATCCCCACCCAAGGCAGAAGTAGCTTATTGGATGGGGAGGAAGTGCTGTGTTGGAGAGTTCAAGAAGCCTGTGAATGCTAGGAGTCCTGGGGATTGATGCGCACCTGGATTTACCCAAATACGCTCATTTCAGATGTCAGGGTTAGGGTTCCACCCTTTACTAAGCAAAGTCTAATCTGAGCATAGCTGACCAGGTGAGAATATATATATTCAATTCAATTTGAATTCAAAACTCAGTCTTGGGCACTTTAGTTTTGGAATCATTCTATTGGCTTAAGGGATTTTAGAGATTGTCTGATGACAGTTAAAGAGGTGCCCAATTTTCTAATTTTGACTAACCTGCAGGCATGTCCAACCTTTTGACATTGTGACTTGAGGTTGTCACTCACAAAGTTCACACTCAAGAATCATGCAGTCTAGGGCTGGAGAGATGGCTCAGTGGTTAAGAGCACTGACTGTTCTTCTGGAGGTCTTGAGTTCAATTCCCGGCAACCACATGGTGGCTCACAAACACCTTGAATGATATATGGTGCCCTCCTCTGGCATGCAGGCAGAAGACTGTATACACAATAAATAAATAAAATATTTTAAAAAACCGTGCATTCTAGTTACAAACAAAAAGCAAGGAATCAAGGAGGCAAGCAAACAAAAAAGCCATCAAAGTGTTTTAGGTAAGTTTATTATTTTGTGTTGAGTAGCTGTCCCCTCAGTGGCTACAGGTTAGAATTTAAAGAAAGTTAAAAAGCCTGAGCTTATAATTTTCTTTTTTTGAGTTCTCTATTGCTTTAGAAATGTTCTGCAGCCCCATAGTCTGTTTACCTTATTCATACTATACCTATATCACTATACCTGATCTACCAAGGTATTACCTGTTTTAGACACACGATTATTGGTACATTGGACCATTATGTTACTATATCGTAGTGCTTTAGGTAACTATATTTGTAATGGTTCCCTGAACTGACAGTTTTTGTTCTTCAGGAAGAATTGAATTATATTTACCTTCAGTCTTGTGACTTTTCCTGGGGCGATGTAAAGAAATGCCTACTCACCCCAAATAGAGAGGGCACTGACAGATCAAGTCCAGTTTGGTGAACCAATGAGCTTATTAGGATTATTTACAGGAGACTGGGTAACTCAAAGGCAGTTAAGCCACCAGGATCTTCCCCATAGATGCTGTCAGCAGAACTGCTGGAGATTCTTAAGCTTTAGTCAACCTACTTCCTATACCTTCTTGCAACCCCTCAAACCAAGTGCTCTGGAGTAAGAGGGAGCAGTGGTTAGACTCTCAGGTGAAGATTTGGACTGTGACTATTATTACTATAACCTAGCCCTCATCTGCTGACTTCATTGTTGTGACTCCAGACTAAGGTATTCTATAGGTCATCATAGCAACTCCACTTCCTGTCGATACCTGAGAAAGAACACCACCATATCACCTTCAAGTCAACAAAGCCAATTTCCTACTGCTAGGAGTCTGCTGTCTATAACTACTTCTCCTTTTGAAATCTGTATTAGTCACAGCTCAGTATAAGAGAGAAAACACTCTGGGTGTTTTAAGCATGAAAGAATCATACACAGGAAATGAGGTACTTTAAAAATATTTGAAAATGCTAGAGTAACATGAATCAGGAAACCACAAATGGAACTATTAAATTTCATGCTCATCATCATAGATCCTATTTAGAGATAAGGTGACTGGGTTAGCAAGCCACTTCCTCTACCACCTCTGAAAGTTTCTTGACACCCACAGAGGTGTTAGCCATGCCCTAAGTCTGGCCACTGATTGCCTGAAGCTGCCTGCAATGCTTATGCTTTTGTGAGCCTGTTTGTTAGCGGAACCTCTGTTTTAGACTCAAAACTTTTACAAATTCATCAATCAGCAGAACCTACTTTGCATACAAAATGCTAGCAGCCTGAAAGGCTGGACAATGTAGTTTTCAACTCTTTAGGCTCTCCAAGGAGATGAGTATGGAAAAACTAAGTGCTTGTTTTGTTGGTGGGTGTCATACTTAGCTTTATCTCTCAACTTGACATGAACCTAAAGTCACCTATGAAGAGGGAACCTCTGCTGATTGATACAGGGGAGGTCCAGCTTACTGTGGGCCTTGCTGTCCCTAGGCTGATGGTCTTGAGTTGTAGAAATAAGCAAGCTGGGAAATACAGGAGGAGCAAGCCTGTAAGCAGTGTTCCTCCGTCATCTCTACTTCAGTTCTTGACTGCAGGTTGCTGCTTTGATGGACCATGGTCTTTAATAGATCCTTTCTCCCCAAGCTGCTTTTGATCAGTGTTTTATTACAGTTATAGGGAAGCAAATTAGAACAAAGTTGGTACCAGAGAGTAGACTAACAATGATGTGTTTGCGAGTCAAGTTGACACGGGGTTGACTTGCGATAGCTAATCTTGGTTTTCACTTTAACATATCTGTGAAGAAGGAGCTTCAATGAAGAACTGCGTCCATCAGATTGGCCTGTGGTGTGTGTCTGTGAGGCATTTTCTTTTTAAATTATTTTAATTCTTTGAGAATTTCGTGCATTGTCTTTTAACCATATTTATGTCTCCAAATTCTCCCACCAACTCCTCCAAGATCACCTTCCAAGGTCATCCCTATTCCCCAATTTCACGTTCTTTAAAAATGTAACCCACTGAGTACAATTTGCACATCCATGAACTCCTGGATCTGGACCATCCACTGGATTCTAGCTGGTCTGCTAGGGGCCACACCAAAAGGAAAACTGACTTTCTGTCACACTCCCTCTCCTAGAAGCTATCAATTGCCAATAGCTACTCAGCTTGGTATGGGGTTTCTTGACATCCACTTCTGCCATGCTTGCATTTTGTCTGGTTTGATCTTTTTTTTATTTCTCTATTTTTTTTATTTTCCAGTTTAAATTTAGATAAGAAACAAGGTTGCTTCACAAGTCAGTTCCAGGTCCCTCTCCCTTTCCCTCCCCTCCTCCCGTGCCCTACCCCCAACACTCCCCACCCCGTTATCCCTCATTCCCCCAGGGAGGGTGAGGCCCTCCATGGGGGTGTCCATAGTCTGTCATTTCATATAGGGCAGGGCCTAGACCCTTCCCCAAGAGTTCAGGGTGAGAGTGCACCTCACATTGTTCTATGGGAGTCCAAAGTCCGTGTGTATATTCGGGATGGGTACTGATCTGCTGCCCAAGGCTCAATAGATTACCTAGGCCTCCTCACTGACACCCAGATTCAGGGGGTCTTGATTAGTCCCACGCTGGATTCCCAGGCTGATACCTGCTGGTTTGATCTTGTACAGGTCTTGCACAGCTGTCACAATCATTGAGTTCACACAACTGTGCTATTGCATCCAATCAAGCAAAACACAAAGTGTGAGGAAGTTAGGGAGTAGTTTAAAACTAGATTCTTTCCTAGGGTCTATGACTTATATAGACACAGGTTCTTGGCCTTGATAACCATGCCAGACATGGTTTCCATCTTATAGAACGGGTTGTAAATCCAAATGGAAACTATTTGGCTAATTCCATAACATCTGTGCCACTATTATACCAGTGAGCAAATCTTGTCAAGTCAGTGATAAATTCCAGGGTTCATTCGTAATTCATAGGTGAGTAAGTTGATGACTACTTTTCTCCTCTAGTTGCATGCGTAGCACCTTCCAGCACTGTGAAAGCTAGCCAGGAGAGAATGAAGTTTCCAGGTTGGTAGCTACTCAATTTCTCCATACTCTATGACTTGAGTGTATGATGCTTTTAGCAGTAGGGTGTTACCATGAAGTTGGATGTTAATCAAGAGCAATGATAATTGCCTGTAACATCTGGGGTCCACGGAGCCTCATTTACCAAAAGCTCCAAAGGATAGGTATTGTTAGAGAGTAACTCTATTTAGACTCTTTTTTCATATATATATATATATATGATATATGTATGGGTATATATGCATGTATGTCTATATGTATGGGTATATATTTTAATTATATACATGTATATAATGTATAGGTATATATTTTAGAAAGTTTCTACAGTAATAGGGTTCCATGTGACATTTCTCCCAAGATTTTTGTTAGTTATCCTTCCCTGTACAATGAAAACTCATCCTCATTCCTCAACAAAGCTGTCACTGTCACTCCAGATAAATCTATCATTCAATCACCAGAAGCAGTTTGTGTAAAGGTAACACAAACTTACTAAGGAAGGTCCCTGGAAAGGAGCTGCTATAGTCTCTGGTCTCATTCCATGTTCCAATGCTTCCTTCTGGAGGCAAAGCTGAGAATGTGTAAAGACGACATTAGAGATTCTCCTTTCTCTCTGGTCCCTCCCCCAGATACTCAATGCCTTTCACTTCTATTTGCCAAGATTATCCATCCTGTCACCCACTCTTAATCTAGAACCATTCCTGTCATCCTTTGAGATAAGCCCCACTTGTGTCTCTTTTCTCTGGGGCTCTGCAAGGTGACAGGCTAGGTAATTTAATTAACTAATCTAACTAATACATAATAAAATTCCATTGGCTTCATGTATCATCTTTTGGAAATAACATTTGCATTTTAAATGAGTATCATACACAGCAAGTCTGACAAATTGCTTAGAGTTCATCAAGACAAATGTACTGATTTTACCGTGGAGACTTTGCAGGCTCACAGGAGTAGCTGGAGGTCTCTGGACAGTTTACATTTTGGTACACCTTTTACCAACCCATAATGACGTTCACAACAGGATCAGTTCCTAGGAGAATTTCCATGTACTAAGGAAAAAATGTTTGAATCATGAAGATTTTCAACATGGTTATCCCTTCTTTCCTACAATTGCTATTTTTGGCAGTGTTGGTGTAGCATGTAGTGTGCTTAACATAGTATATTGTATCTGTGTCTTGCTTGTGTGTCCTCAGTTCCCAGACCAAGGTGGGCACAGCGGACAGTCATTATGTGTTTCTAAAAGAATAAAGGGATAGACGAATGATCACCAGTCACAGAAGACAGAATCTCTGGAGCCAGACAACCGTGGCTCTAAGCAACGATATTCTATTGGTGATTTCTTTCCTAACGTTCTTCACATCACAGAAAACATTCACCTTCCTCTTCTTTCCTACCCCATTTCTCCATTTCCTGCTCTCCTCTCCCGCCCCTTCTTTCTCTTTCCTGGTGTGGGGATTGAACCCAGATCTTCATACATGCTAGGCAAGTACTCCACTATTGAACCACACCCCAACTCTCTATTTCCTGATAAGGCATTTCCTGCTCTTATTTTTTACGTTTGTATCTGACTGCATATGCTGACATTCCCTTTCTAGCCTCTTCATCATACTTCTTTCCTCATAAGCTTATCCTCTTCCTCTTGCAAGACTGGGAAACAACATACGTAAAGAATATCAGCTTAATCTGTTTTGATTTTTTTTCTCAGATGGGGACTTAAAAAAAAGCCCTTTGAAGAGCATTCAAATCAACAGTAATTTAAAATTTTCACAACATGAAGAGGCAGATTGCAAAATGAATTTGACACTTTGAAAAATCGTCCCCAGAAGACGGATGAACATATTCCCACTTCATGAAGGCTTGTTTCATAAGTATTCCATAAATATCGATGTCAGGGTTGTTAAGCAATTAATATTAACCTATTGAGAAAGCATTTCTTTTCTACGTGGTTGATTTCCAGTGGGAGGCTAATTAAATATTAAAGGCCGTGTTAGATATTTTCTATAATTACAGTTTCTGCTGTATTTACAAATGATGTGTCTACATCCAGAGAGAAATAATAATATGGTATTTAACCACTCTTACCCCTAAACACAATGCAGATTTTTTTTCAATCTGGCCCTCCTCTGCACAAGCCTGCCTGTGGGCAGTTACTATCCTTTGCTTCTCGTGTCTAGCCTGCCATGATTTGAAAGGCTGCTAATCTACATACTCATGCCTCTTTGGCATGATACTCTGCTGTTATTTATTTTTCTGTTTTGTTTTATTCATAAAAGTCCTTTGTGTATGTGATAAACTAAGGCTTGATAAGACAAATGGGAGACATAGCAGCATAGATACTCCCCAGTGAAAATCAGATAAAGAATTGACTAAAGTGCTCTTGTAGCAGATGGAAAGCAAGTATGGAAGATAAGTGTGGTGGTTTGAATAGGAATGGCTCCCATAGATTTATGTGTTTGAATATTTGGTCCTTAGAAAGTGACACTATTGGGAGATATGAACTTGTTGGAGTAAGTGTGTCACAATAGGGTGAGCTTTGAGGTCTCAGAAGTTCATGTCATTTCTCTGCCTGCTGCCTGTAGATCCAGATGTAGGACTCTCAGCTCCTTCTCCAGGACCATGACTTCCTGCATGCTGCCATGCTTCCTGCCATGGTAATAACAGACTAAACTTCTGAAACTGTAGGCCAGTCTTAACTAAATATTTTCATTGATAAGAGTTGCCATTGTCATGGTGTTCATTCACAGAATAGAAAACCTATGACAGTAAGGAATATTTAAGTTAATTTGATTTTGCTAATCAGTTACATATACACATACACACACTCACCTCTCCACAAACATTTGACTCTCATTTTTCTTTTCTTCTTGTCCTCCTCCTCCTTCGTTTAGTGCTAAGGATTTAAACTCAGGACCTTGTGTAAGGTAGGCAAGTTCTCTACTATTAATTTATGTCCCCAACCCTGCCGATTTTACAGACACACACATGTAATACACACACACACACACACACACACACAATATGAACAGACTGGTATTATTTCTTAAATGATAGAATATGGTAATTACAGAGGTTTATACTAGGTATCAAAAGCCATCTAGAAATAAAACATAGAAGAAAGTCGGTAGGTAAAACAGCAATATGGATGGCCAAAACAAACAAACAAACAAACAAACAAACCAAAAAAAATCCCTCAAGGAATTATAGTAACTACCTAAAAAAACAAAAATAAAAACAAAAAACCATAACACACTTAATTCAATACACATAATTTTTAGGAACTTTTCTCATCTGGGCTGACAACACTCCCTTCAAGAACCAAAGACCCTTTCCAGAGAGTCAGGGAAACAGGAAGGACCCTAAGAGAGATATGCATGGTACCCCAGAGAAGGTGGAATGAGGCAAGATCTCCTGAGCAGATTGGGAGCAGGGGGGGTGAAGGGGGGAGGGGAAAGGGAGCCAGGAAAAAAAGAGGAGTAAGGGGGGAAAGAGGAGGGAAGAGGAGGACATGGGGGAGAAGGAAGGTTGAGTTGGGGGAAAAATAGAGGAGAGCAGGATGAGAGATATCATAATAGAGGGAGTCATTCTAGGTTTGAGGGGAGATCTGACACTAATGAGATCTCCAGAGATGTACAAGGATGACACTAACTGGCAAACTAAGCAGTAGTGGAGAGACTACTTTAAATGCCCCTCCCTGATAATGATTTTGATGACTATCTTACATACCATCCTAGAACCTCCATCCAATGACAGATGGAAGCACAGTCAGACACCCACAGCTAAATACTGAACTGAACTCCTGGAACCCAGTGACAGAGAGGGAGGAGTAATTAGCAAAGGGGTCAAGATTGCGCTTGTGAATCCCAGAGAAACAGCTGACCTGGACAAGGGGGAGCTCTTGGACTCCAGACTGATGGCTGAGAGGCCAGTTTGGGACTGATCCAGACCCCCAGAATGTGGGTGCCAGTGAGGAGACCTAGGCAATCCATGGGGCTTTGGGTAGTAGATCAGTATTTATCCCTGGCACACAAATGGACTTTGGGTGCCCATCCAACAAGGAGGGATGCTCTCTCAATCTGGACACTTGGGGGAGGGCCCTCCCCGGAACGAAATGACAGTCTCTAGAGATCCCCCATGGAGGGACTCACCCTCCTAGGGGAATGGGGTGGGGGATTGGGGGGCTATTGAGGGGGAGTGGGAGTGGACAGGAGAGAGAGGGAGCTGGGACTGACATGGGCAGCAAGCAAAAAAAAAAAAAAAGAACAAAAGACTACCTAATAAACATTACAGTACTAGACATGGGAAGTCCTCTTTTGAGCTGTTGGCTAGGGCAGTCTAAGAGAGTCTTAAAACATGTAATTCATTGCTGTTGCCCTTGGTTACCTCCTAGAGGTGCAAGTTAAATCCCTATTGCTGAAGACTCCATGCACTTCAGAAACAGGGCCCAGGGACCTCTAAGTTGGAACTGACCTGAATACTCCCTCCCTAAGAATTAGCTTTCATGGTTCCAGAAGGTGTCATGCAAGCTTCCATAGGAGAGAGGGACTCAAGAGTGCTACCCAGTTGTGACATCCATGGACCACATTAATAACCACCATGGCATGATAACCTTAAGGGTTCATATATTAGTGTGTTTAATTGGATTTGAGGCTCATTCAATAAGAGGGAAACCATGCCTAGCACTGGAAACCCAGTTAACTAATCAGTGCTCTTGAAATCATGATTATGAGAAGAGAATCTACAGCCATTAATTTACTAAATCAGCATATCCCTAACAACAGTCTATTAACTTGTGTTCTTGTACCCTCAGATAAGTGAGTCTTTAATCCCTCATCAAGGAAACTTCTTTTGGCAACAGAGACAAATACAGAAAATCACAACCAATCAACATGCTGATTATATACTTTAAAACATGTTTTACATAACACATAAATACAGTAGGCATTAATTATTTATTTGAGATTAGGTCTCTCTTTATTGTCCAAGCTGGTCTTTAACACGTGGCTTAAGCAATCAACCCCCCAGACTCCCAAGTATCTGGGATGTATTGTATCAATAAAAAGTTTATATATAAAGAACAGATGTTCTTGAAAGTTCTTTGTTTAGTTTTCACCTACCTGCCTGTTTCCCTCCTCTACCCCTTTCCAGAAACAAGTCTTTTTCAAATTCTTCCGAAGGTTTATACTGAGCAGTTTAACCCTCTGCACCATCGTCCAAACCCCGACATTCCCTGCCTTTTCCTTGTAAAGGCAAAAATTCTGTCACAACTGCAAATCATTAGAGGTGAACTGTACACACTTCTCTTATGAGCTTCACTCCACCAGAACAACCTTGCCTGGTTTGAGCTTTTTTATTACAGAAACCACAATACACTGTTAGATTTTCCTAGCCATACAAGAGCACACAACCACTTCTAGGTTTTGCTTTTATTTTTCTTTATGTAGTTATTATTTGCTGTGAAAAACAATACTTATTATGATTTTAGATAGCTGACATTAGCAAACAATGGAAAGGAAAAACATTAGAAGCATTATTGTTGACCTTGACTAAATAGCTAGGTGAGTTCAGTAGATTCAAGTAGGATTAAGAAAAACACCTATTGTTGTTTGACAATTTCATGCATGCATATATTTTATCTTTTCATGTCCCCCTCACCCTCTCTCATACTCATCCTACTCTTGTTATATTACCTTTTTGCAACAACTTCCTCAACCATCTTCATGTTTTTGTTTTGTGACCTACCGAGTTTAATTAAGATTATATGCATGACCATGGGAGGGGTTATTGGAACAGGAGCAACTTAACAGTGCCTACATCATTGCAAAAGATGACTTCCCCAAGTGTCAATAGCTCCTTAGGGGGCCTCGTGAGCCTTCTTTATGATGGAGTGTTGATGGGCTCCGTCTTGGGCAAGTATTATACAGATAGCTATAGCTGCTATGAATTCAAGAGTGTCATGATCATGTCAAATACAGAAGACAGTATTTCCCAGCATTTCTCCCTATCCTACAACTCTCTCTGTTTCCTCTTTTGTGATGTTTCCTGATGCTTGTAGGGGGTAATGTGGATGCCTATTTATGACTGAACACCCAATAGTCACTTTTTCTAAGCATTTTGACCAGTTTTGTGTCCCTGCATTAATTATCAGCCATAGCAAATTGAAACTTTTTAAACCAAGGCTCAGAGCTGCCCTGAGAGGAAGATATCAACATAAATATTTGGAAGGCAGTTTGATAATACATTCACCTAGCAAAACAATAGTAGAACCAGGCGTTGGTGGCCCACACCTTTAATTTCAGCACTCAGGAGGCAGAGGCAGGTGAATCTCCGTGAGTTCGAGACCAGCCTGGTCTACAGAGCAAGTTCCAGGACAGCCTCCAAAAGAATACAGAGGAACCTTGTCTCGAAAAAACCAACCAACCAACCAAACAAACAACTCCCCCCAAAACAAAACAAAACAAAAAACCCAAAAAAACAATAGTAGTAGGTTCCTCTCTGGGGTCAATGATTTCCCCAGCCTTGGGCTTTTGACTAGGTTTGCAGTACTGAACATGATTTTCCTACCATGGAGTGGGTCTCACAATCAATCAGAAAGTGGTTGGATACCACATAATAGTCATGCCAATATTATATCAAAGAGCACATCTTGCCTGCAAAGTTAATATTGTGGCTCTCAGAGTTTGTAGATTGGTAAGACCACTGCTGACTTTTCTCCTCTACCAACCTGCAAGGTAACTGCTAGCACTATGAAAACTCACTACCCGGGAGGAAGCTTCTGGTTTAGTTACAGCTTTATTTCTCTAGGTCCTACAACTAAAGAATGTGCTGTCTTCAGCAATAGGGTTTTACCATCTAGTTTTTGGGCAACCAAGAGTAATGGTAATAGACTCTATTCAACAGAGTCTGTTGTTTTGGGAGGGGCACTGGGGCTTCCTTGATCAAAAGCTTGTAGGAAGATGTCTCATACCAAGTACTGGAAATTTGTTTAATAACCTATGGTTTCTGGGAGCAGCATTCTACTAACACAAGATACTTCCATTCAAAAGCTTTACAAAATATATATGAAGTTTTCATATGGACTTACTCACAAAGGCACATACATAGGCACACATACATGTGCTATGGAATGTGTGGGGAGGTCAGAGGACAACTTGCATGCCTCAGTTCTCTTCTTTGCCATGTGTATTCTGGGGGTTGACACCAGATTAGCAGTCTTGACAGCAGTGTCCTTACTGGCAAAGCCATTTCACCAGTCCTTAATTGTATTTTCCAATTACTTTACAAACTGACAGGTTTACATATGGTTTTCCTATACATTCTTAGTTTTAGTTAACCCTCCTCTTCCTCTTTCCCACCCCCTATTCCCATCTCTGCTTAAATCTTTGCACACCCAATATTCTGTTCCCCACTTTCATATCACAGACCCTATTATTCCCCCTCCCCTAAGGCCTCTTCCCTTCCCTCAGTGGTCCTCTTCTAGCTTCCTGGCCTTTACAGGCATACCAAGCAAAACAGACGAAGCTCAAGATTCAAAGCTAGGTCCTCATATAAGAGAGAACATGCGGTGTTTGTCTTTCTGGACTTAGGTTACCTCATTCAGTGTAATATTTTCCATTTTCATGCACATTTAATAACTTCATTTTTCTTCACAGCTGGATAAAATTCCACTGTGTATATGTACCACATTTTCATTTTCCATTAATCAGCTGATAGACATCTAGACTGATTCCATTTCCTAGCTGTTGTGAATTGAGCAGCAATGAAACGTGGATGAGCGGTGTCTCTGTAGTAGAGTATGTTGATGATGTGCTCAGGAGTGTCGTAACTGGATTACATGGTAGTTCTATTTTTAGCTTTTTCCATAGTAGCTCTTAATTTTGCACACCCACCAGCACTGAATAAGGGTCTTCTTATATCCCCACATCCTTGCCAAATTCGTTGTCATTTGTATTCTTGATGATAGGCAATATTAAAAAGTATTTACTTTATTTTATGTGTGTGTATGTGTGTGTGTGAGTGAGAGAGAGAGAGAGAGAAAGAGAGAGAGAGAGAGAGACAGACAGACAGAGACAGAATGTGTGTGTGTGCGCATCACATGCATGCAGACACACCCATAGACATCAGAAGAGGATGCTGGGTCCGCTAGAACTGGTGTCACATGCAGTTGTGAGCTGCTATGTGGATGCAGGAAATTGAACCCAGGTGCTTTGCAAGTCACCGAGCCATCTCTCCAGTCTCATAAGTGGAGGCTAGTGACATTGAACACTTCTCATCATAATTAAAACTTATTTCATTATATTTGTTATCTTTTGGTGTGTGAGCACACCCATGTGCCACAGTTGTGTTTGGAGACCAGAAGACAGTTTGTGGGAGTCAGTTTTCTGTTTCCATAACGTGGGCTCCACGAATGAAATTCAGGTCATCAGCCTTGGCAGCAAGCGACTTTGCCTGCTGAGCTTTCTCTCCAGTCCACTTCTATAAGATGTTACAGTTTTCACATATATATTGAAAGAGGATTGGATTTCTTTGTTTGAAAATGGAGAAATAAATTTGAATAGGACATTTACCACATATAGAGAAAAAGTAGAAGTCAGATAAAATCTGCTCAATAAAGAGAATGCACCTTTATTCTCCCAAAACAATGGAACAGATTAACCCAGTAATGGCTTTGAGGTTCTACTTCAACCCACGTGAGGCAGAACTCGTGGTCTCTAGACACTTGAGGACTTAGTCTTCCAGAAGGACACCCAGGTCCCACACTGTGTCCACTCTCTCTAGGCTCAAGCACACTGCAGCCAGGGCACCCCTTCCACAGTGCTGTGCTGGACACAGCTCTCCTAAGCCTTCTTCAAGGGTTTTGATCAGACAAGATGGATTTTTTCACTTATCACTTCCTTTTCTGTTTTTTTAAGTTTAGTATACAAAGCAGTAATTTTGTGACTGAAATAGAAAATATTTTCACACATGTGTCACTATACTTCTTTCTCGCTCATCCCCTCCATCCTGTCCCTTCTCATTTATCACATCAAATGAGGAAAAAAGAAAAACTTGCATTTTTTCAGGTATTTTAAGTAATGTGACTTTGGAGATTCTCTTGATGCCTCTTTAAGGACTTGCCAACCGATGAGATGCTGCTAGTGAGAGAAAGAGGAGTTTGGAATGATTATTATTTTCCATGCTTTGGTAGCTCAATAGATGGCACCACAATTCATCATCCACAATGAACCCAGGGAAGTATTTGGTAGAAGATCACAATGCAAGTATAATGTATCTCAGAAACTGGATGGCTTCATCAGGGCTGGTGTCAAGGACTCTTGTGTCTATAGTAGGGATAGGAACAACAAGACTTCTTATGACCTTTTATGCTCCATCACAATAAGAGAAAATTCCACTTACAGGGCTGGAGAGATGGCTCAGTGATTAAGAGTACTTGCTGCTCTTGCAGAGGATCTGGGTTCAGTTCCCAGCATCTACATAGCATGTTACAACTGCTTGTTACTCTAGTTCTAGGGAATCCAGTATCCTCTTCTGATGTCTGTAGGTTTCTGCATGCCTGTGGTATATATACATGCACCCAGGAAACATACACACACACACACACACACACACACACACACACACACACACACACATTTAAAAAATTAATTCTAATGAGTTTTAGTCACTTTTACCTTCCTACTGTCAGAAGTTCCATGGTCTTTATGTTTCCCAGGACTTGGGTGCAGATGGATCCTATCCACTTTGTACAGTAAGGAGAACATGTCCATTGATTTAGTCTGTATAATTTAGAAACAGCAACACAGTGTCATGAATTGTGGAGTGGTACTTAATCATTTTCTCCAGTGACAACACGGAGGAAGATAGTCGCAAAGGTTATCCCCACCTCACCCCAG
This sequence comes from Mesocricetus auratus, assembly GCF_017639785.1. Taxonomy (NCBI): domain Eukaryota; kingdom Metazoa; phylum Chordata; class Mammalia; order Rodentia; family Cricetidae; genus Mesocricetus; species Mesocricetus auratus. The sequence continues at coordinate 41,398,653 of NW_024429197.1, forward strand.
GGACTTGTTATGTTCCCAGCTTTCCTTCAGGGCAACCACTTTAAAAGCTAAGAGTCCACACTCTCTGTGTGATCTGAAAAAGTCACATGTTACTGTCCCTCCTGTCTTTGCAGTCTGTTTTCTATTGATCCCTAGTGAAATTATTACTCTGATCAAGTTGGCAAGCTATGTCAGTGCCTGGTTCAAATCCACTTAGCTACTGTGAAAAATTTTAAAGGAAAACCAGAGGATATCAAGTACCTCTCCTTTTGAAGTGATTTTTTTGTGTGTAGTTAATTAATATCTTTATGGCAGAATTAAAATACACACAAAATAAAGACTAAGTCTAAAAGAAAATACCGATGATTTTATGACTTAGGTTTAATCACCTTCCAATTCTTCTATGTATATAAACATATATGTAGACATATATGTCCATATATATGTGTACATATGTATACATGTGCCTCATTATATAAAAGGTTGAAATGATATATTTTAACATTTATATTAAGCTTCCAAATATCTTTGACATTATTTTTTGTTTGTTTGTTAGTCAGGGAACTGAACCGAATGGCTTAGTGTGTACTAGGCAAATGCTTGGCCACTGAACCCGCTCAGCTTTCCCCCGTGTCTTTAAGCATTGGTTGACAGATATGCGTTATTATTCTTGTTGACTCTGTTATTCCTAGTGTGTGTGGGAGTGCGGGAATGCGGACACACATGCCATGGAACCCAGGTGATAGAAAAATCCTTCTTTAAGCCTTTGCTGTTAACATGGTGTTTCTTATGAAATTCTGAAGCTTCCAACACATTACCTACTAATAAACGATCAATTTCATCATTTCCTTGTGCCAGAGGATCTGGCAGACCTGTATGGGATCTGATGTGTGTTATATATATAGGATGAGTCCTGTTTCTGATGGTTTCCTGTAATTGTAAAAATAATGAGGTTAATTCTGTACTATCAGGAACAAATTCTGCAGTCTCAATGTGCAAGACAACTCTTTCTGCATACTGAGAATCCGTGACTGTATTGAGAGGCTCTGTAAAGTCTTTAAGTACCATGAGAATGGCAATATAACTCTGCCTTTTGTACGGAGTTGTAAGGGCTTTGAACTACTTTACTTATATTTCCTGATTTATACCCTGCCTTACCTGATTTGTTTGCATCCGCGTAGAAGGTAAGAACTCCAGAAATAGGTGTTTGTCTCATGATACGTGGAAGAATCCAAATTGTTTTCTTTATGAATTTGATTCTCTCTGTTTTGGGATAGTTATTACTAATAGTTCCCAAAAAGTCACTGCAAGCTATTTGCCAATACTCATTATCCTTCCATAAGGAGGAAATTTCATCATTTGTTAAAGGTACAATAATTTCAGCTGGGTCTTTCCCAGTCAGTTGACTTACCTTTTAATATCAAATCAGAGATCTTTTCTATATACATTTTCAATTTCTTATTCTGTTTATGTGGCAGAAATACCCATTCTAGTATGATGTCTTCCCTCTGCATTAATATTCCTGAGGGGTATTCTCTAGATGGTAAAATAACCAGAATACAGTCCAGTTTTGGATCCACATGGTCTACATGTGCTTCTAATATTATCTTTTCTACCCATTCTAATTCTTTTTCAGTCTCTGACAAATGGTGATCAGGTGTGGGATGATGAATTTCCACGTAGAACAACAAAAGCTTTAAAGGAATTTTAGAAACAGAAGAACGGAGAGAAGCACAAATTTTTGGTAGCAGCATTTTCTCAGGTGGGCTCTGTTTTGCTGGCGACAAGCAGAGTCACGCGGCTTGCTTAAGGCCTGACTCAGCATAAAAAAAACAAAAACAAAAACAGCAAGGTTCTTTTAAGAGACTCTGCTAACAACTGAAAAGTTATACGTACAGCTGGAAGTGCAGTGACCACATCTCCAAGCCGGCAGCTGGAGTGTGGTTACCTGTGGAGGCCAGCAGAAGGCATCAGATTTCCTGTAGCTGGAGTTACAGGTCTTTGTGTGTTGCTCAACATGTTAGGATGCAAACTCTGGTCGTTGTGATTGAAGACCAGGCTCTCTTAACTGCTGAGCCATCTCTCCAGCCCCACAGAATAATTTTATCAGCTTGTGTTCTTATCAAATTACAGGAAAATGATTATCTTTCTTGATATTTAAGCATGTGTTGGATTAAAAATTGTTTGTGACTTTTTCTGTGGAACCATATTAAATATTTAATTAGGTTGGGAGATAATCTATATTTTATTTAATTTAACAGTAATTTTTATTATTTTTGTGCCACATTTTGGTCTTTTACATTTTAAGTTTTCTTCATCTATTTGGATCTTACCTATTTCTTGTAAGTGTATCTCTAGGTATTTCTAATTTTGAGAGTAGGTTGTTTTCCCTTTGCATTTTCAAATTAGTTACATCTGTTACATGAGAAAGCTATTGATTTCATAACATTTATTTATTATTTTATTTTCTGTCTTGTAAATGGAAGATAAAACGAACAGATAATTTGCCTGTATTCTAAACATGTTGTGTAAGGTTTTGGGGGAAATTTGAGAAAGCCTTAGCTTCTCTACAAGAAGTTGTAGAATGTGCATGTCTGTCAGGTCTATTCCAAAGAGAGGCAAAAGAGCTCTGCCTTTATACCCTGATAATATAGCTAGCCTGCCTGGCAAGAATGCATGTATTCTAAAAGGACATTTGTGACCCTCTCTTTGGCTATCAGATTATTTTGACAATGAACCTCAATAAATTAGGACTTCTAAGGAATCTCCAGCTGAAAGAAGAAAAGATTGAAGTCCTGGGGACTTGAGAGGAGGAACTTGTCACCTGGAGATTTACAAGAGAGACTTGGAATTGAGACAGTGGTGGGCAGGGCCACACCTTGGCCAGACTACTTAGTTTTTCACATCTTCCCTTCTATTTAAACCTTACTTTTTGTCAGGACCCCAAAGATGGACTTGGGGGTGGTCACAGGGTCTTTCCAATGTGGTCACATTGAATACATCTTTTTTCTGTGCTTCACTTTTGCTTTGACTCTTTTAATTGACTTATGGAGGATGGTGACTGAACCTGGTTGATGGAGGCACAGGTTGTGATCCTACGCCACTAGTACACTAGTAACAATGACATTGTGTCCTGTACATAGGCTGCCCAAGGAAAGGATATGACCTTGACCTGGGGTCTCTTTGAAGCTGGGGCAAATACAGAAGGTCTGACCCTGAAGGGTCTATAAGCACGGTGCCTGATAACTGAAGCAAAAGCCTCACCTTGAAGTGTGATCTGATGGCACACCTGTGAATCCATCACAGCATCCGGAAGTCATCTTATGGTCAGTATTCAGAGGCTTAGCATCTTTCCTCTGGACTGCTGCAGTAGTCTCTTCTTCCAACTTTTCTGATGGCTTTTGGTCCCTATGCACAACCCATACTTTACTGGGATGCCACAGTGTGTTTTTGAAATGTAAATCTGACTTCTGTATTTAAAGGCTTTTCAGTCTCCCCATTTATTCAAACATTTACTTAATAATGAATTCATTCACTTGAGAGAACTGACCAGATCCCAAACTTTGCTCTCTTTCAGAAACATTCATTATGTCCTGTGTACACCAGAATAAGCCAAGCTTCTGGTGTGACTCTTCACTATTGTTTCCCAGCTGACCTTTCCTCATAAACTAGCCAGAATAATTGATGTAATTTAGAACATGTTTTATAGAAAATGGAATATGCCAAGCACTGATGGTCCACTCAGGGAGAGATAGGATATTTCAGATAGAGGGAATGATGGGTACAAAAGCTATATGTTGGGAGTAAATTGCAGAGTCTGGATGCTATGGGAATGAAGGAGACTGACTATAAGGGGTAGGGTATGGGAGAATTTCATGTGTCTTTTTCCTGGGTCTTCCATTCTTTTCAAATTCCTGTTCAGTTTATGACTTTTTCTATGATGGAGAAATGGAGGGGAAGAGAGGCAAAGCACAGGAAAAATTTTAACTGAGTTATCTTTGTTTCTTTGCCCTCCCTCCCTCCCTCCCTCCCTCCCTCCCTCCCTCCCTCCCTCTCTCCCTCCCTCCCTCTCTTTCTTTCCTTCTTTATCTCTCTTTCTCCTCCTCCTCCTCCACCTCTTCCTTGCTGACCCTTTCTCTAGTAGAGTGCAACTCAGGACTTTTCTGGTGACTTCCATTTGGACCTCTTACTTGCAACTTTAGGACACTTTTTCTTTTGGTTTGACTAGTCTGTTACACTAGTTTCACTGGCTTAACAGGGACTGCTTTCTATGAGGTCACACTGTGGAGTCCCTTTACCCAGTGGGTTTAGCTTGACAGAACTTGAAGCCTACAGTTGAACTTTCTCCTCAGCATTGCCCACATTGGTTCAAGGTAATAGCCATACCTTGCTGTTCAAGTCAATCTGGGCTGCTATAACAAAATACCTTGTACTGAGCTGCTTATGAAAAAACAGACACATATGTTTCATGCTTCTGAGGCGGGGGCTCCATTATCAAAGTTCTGTCAGGTTTATCGTTTGCTAAGGGCCCACTCATGGGTTGCATACTGCCTATATGTCATGACAGCCTCCACTGGAGAGAAGGTGCAGGATCTCTTTGAATCCCTGCTACAAAGACACTAAATTTACTCATGAGGGCTCCCCCCTCACGACTTAATCACTTGTCAAACGTCCCACCTCTTTCTGTTATCACTCTGAGCTTATTATTTTCAAAATAAAAGCTCCTGTGGCATCAGAGACACTGACATCCAGTCTAGTGTCCTTGCCCCGTCAGACCAAGGGTATGCAGGACTTCCCTCAACCCAACAGCCTTCTCCTGGTTCCAGGCTCAAGGCAGCCACTTATTCTGCTACCCAGCTTCCTGTCATACTTCCCAGATGGGACCTGCAATAGAGCCCACAGTGGCTTTTGAACCACACATCACTCTATCCACGTGGTCCAGTGGAAAACTCTTCACTTAGCTTGAATTGCGTTCAGATGCCTCCACTGTCAACTCCACAGCTTTTGCTGACTCATGTATACCCTTTCAGAAGAGGACTCTGGAACGCAAAGCACTGTTCAAACGAATTTCATATTATACACTGCAGTTCGAGAAGCTGAAGGCTATCAATTTATAGTGGATGGGTATACTTTCCACTTAATTGTTTCAAGGTCAGAAGAAATCACTTATCCAATTAGTTGGGACATGAGACAGTGACAGCTCTTTCTTAAAATAGATGAAAAGAATGATGATAGGAAAAGAATTCTGACCCTAATTTAAGAAAGGTGCAATTAAAATAATGAGTCAGTATTTCAAATGACACATCTGAGAATGTTCTTGATGGCCTGCAGCTTCTTCTGAGTGAGATATGTTTAACACAGACCACCAGGCAGAGTGAATTACAAGAATGAAGAGTCCCCTTGTCCACAGCCACTTCTATCTTAGTATTTTTCATCTATATCATATATAAAATTGCTTTGTTAGAAAAGTGTTAGAAGCAAGAGTAATTTGACACAGGTAGTAATTTACCCCAATGTTTACAGATATGCATCTGCAGCATATATATGTATTTAAATACTGACTTATGCTGTATTATTGTGTATGCGTATCTATGCTGGGGGGCATGGGTGCCAAGGTGAGCATGTGAACGTCAGAGACCAACACTGTGGAGTTTGTTCCCTCCTGTATCTTTATGTGGTTCTGAGAATTGAACTCAAGTGAGTCACAGAGCTTGTAGGGCAGGCACCTTCACTCTGAGTCATTCGGACTTACAGCACATATCTTTTGAGCAGTTCTATGTATTAGAGGTGGGGGAGGGAGGAGTGAAAATGATCTTCTAGTGCAGGTAGTTGATCTTCTAGTGCAGTAGTTGATCTTCTAGTGCAGGTAGATAGCATTCAGATTTAAGTTCTCTCTCTTCATCTGAATTATCCAGAGAAGTTACCTCAAGAACTCTTCAGCATCATCCACAGTATTTTTTCCAGAGAAATATATATTTTAAGTTTATTTTATTTTTAATTCTAATTTTATGTGTATGGGCATTTTCTTGCATGTGTGTTTGTACCCCTCATACATACCTTATATCTGTGGAGTCCAGAAGAGGGTGTCAGATCCTCTGCAACCAGAGTTACAGATGGTCTTGAGCTGCTACATGGGTGCTGGGAATTGAACCCAGATCCTTTGCAAGGACAGCAAGTGCTTTTACCCACTAAACTATCACTTCAGTCCCATCTCTCGGAGGGAACATTGTCAACTCAGGTGATAAAATTTCATTTGAACTATACATGTGTACGCAGACTTAAATGTATTTATGTAATTTAGGTAGATAGATAAGAACATGATGCCTTATAACTTTTTCAGATATTCTTATTGTTATTTCATCCTCCTTCCTTTTTCTGTATTCATCTCTCTCTTCCCAGTAAAGCTTTCATATTTTTCTGTTTTCCTCCTAAATCATTTGTATTCTGTTATTTCCCTCTCCATTGCTCCTTGCTTCCCACAATCCCTTTCTACTTCCATAGCTTCTGCCATTACTTTCTAATGAATACTCACACCTGAAAACTTGGAGCTTGGAGCCTCAGATGAGAGCGAATATTTGGCATTGTCTTTCTGAGTTTGGGTTACTTCACTCAATGTGATCATTTTTAATCCCACCGATTGACCTGTAAATTTCATGATTTTTTTCTTTATAGCTGAATAGTATTTCATAGCATGGATGTGACATATTTTTATTATCCATTTATCAGGTGAAGGACATTTAGGTTGTTTCCAGTTTTTAGCTTGGGAAGTCATGGATTTTGGAGGAGAATCTATAACTACTGTTTTACTAAATCAGCATAATCCTAACTACATTCTAAATATGTATTCCTCTGTGCACAGATAATAGTTCTCATTCCTTATCAAAGAAATTTCTCTTTGTAGAGACCATTGTAGAAAACCACAACAGATCAAAATGCAGAGACCAGGAGATGGTGTGGTGCCTGATCCCAGCTGATGCATCTACAGTATGATTCCTGCACCCAAGGCTCAGAAATCATTGTAGAAGAGGGATAGGAAAGATTGTAAGAGGTAACGGAACAGGAAGTATGCTCTGAGATTGTTTCTCCTACGAATGTCAGAAAAACTGTACTTACAAAGTCTTACCAACATGACTGCCTAAACAAGACCTGAACACCAATGACACCCATGGCCATGTGGGAGGGGAAAGAACTATAGGCAATTAGCAAATGCAGAGAGTGGGAGAAGTGGTCTTCCCCAGTAGATTATCTAATACCAAATGTTCTGTCCTGAGATTGGTAACATTATACAGATTGAGAAGGTTTTAGTTATATATTTAGGAGTGTGTGTGTGTATGTATGTGTATGTGTATATGTGTGTGTATGTGTATATGTGTGTGTATGTGTGTGTGTATGTATGTGTATGTGTGTATGTGTTTATGTGTCTATTTGTGTGTATGTATATATGTGTGTGTATGTGTTTTTGTGTATGTATATATGTATGTGTGTATATGTGTGTGTATGTATATATGTGTGTGAATGTGTGTGTGTTTATATATGCAAGAACAATTCAAGAAAAGGAGGCTATGAAGTTGAGGAAGAGTAAGGTTGGTGCATGGGAGAAACTGAAGGGAAGAAAGGGAACAGGGGGAATGATGTAATCATATTTCAGAAAATAAAAAATTATTAGCGACAAATGCTATAGTAATAATGTCAAATGATTATGGTTGTAATATGCTGACTTCACAGATCCATTATGAAGAGTTTAACATACATCAGACGGTATACAAATGCTTTTACTATCTAATTGAATTTTCATAACAATGATTTTAGGGAAGACCACCCCACCGCCAAATGCAGAATTTGAGTCATAGCTGTGACTGACAAAAGCCAAACTTGACAATGGCAGTCTCACTGAGAGTAAAATAGCCTTGTATGAGCCATGAACTGCCTATTTGTGATTGGCTGAGAATGAGTGCATCCTCAGAGACACAAGGGAAAGAGCCCTGGCACTCCACTCAACTCTTAGGATTTCATGTGTGCAAATGATGAGATTTTGACTCGATTATTTTCTCCAGAGCATGTTTTTTCCATCAATGCTGTCACCCTGGTCTGTGTTGTCTTTGAAAGGAAATGACATCGTCTTGTAAGCTTTCACCTACTTGCTTTAGCTGGACTCGTGTCGAAAACCAAGCTGAGTAGTGAGCTTCAGGGAAGGGTCCAAGAGACTGGGGATGGCAAAGTTCTCAGGAAATGTTCCACTGCCTGTGGGGTGTCTGGGCCCAGCAAGCATGACCCCTCACTAGGCAAATTTCTCCCTTGCCTAGCAGATCCCTGCATTTGCCAAGAAACTTCTGTGACTACAAGCATCTCCCTGTTGAAGCCTAAGGAAGCTTGTGCCTCCAAGATGAGGTGCCAACTACCCACCTCTCTGTTCTTGTCCATAGTCACCTATCAGGATATCAGGACTCCTGCTGAGAGGACAGATCTCCCAAGTTGATTTTGCTCTCTGGAAAGCAACTGGATACTGTATTGGTCTTTATTGCAGTTTCCACAGACCAAAAAAAAAATGTTTATAAAACAAAAGCCACATACAATTTGGTACAGACATTTTTTAGAATTTTGTTTTTGCACAGTGGAAACCAGGGCCGATGTGGTCATGGTGGAAATGGAGCCAGTTCTGTTACCCCAAAGCACCTCTCTTTAAGCACTGATTTGAGTAAGCCAGGCCAGGCCTTGCCAGGAACAGCCCGCATTGTTTGGCTCTTTGGACAGACTTCCGGGACAAAGTGCTCTGAACACCCACAGCAAGGCCCCACCCCAAGTCACAGCATTGCACAGTATACCAAGGCTCCGACTGCTCACCCAGCAGGGAAAGAAAACCTGGTCGTCCCTCCTTGCTTCTAACTCAGCTAGGGTTAGTCACAGCCATTGTTTCCTCGGCAATATCTCAGAGCACAGCTCTCCCTTTGCCTCTCTATCACCAAGGCATCTGAGGCAAATACAGACATCTGTCTTTTCAGTTTTTGGGTTCTCAGTCGGTAGAAGCCGCCAAAGGAAACATCCAAGTTTCCCTATCAGTGTGCTGTTTTAGCACGGTCATGTGAAAGTTTGAGAAACCCTGTGTTTGTTGGCTTGGAGAACAGGACTAACTTCATTTCCCCTCATCCTGCTAAGGACTGAACATAGGGTCTTGGTCCTTGGGCAAATGCTTGCCACAGGCTCTTTACAACTCCTGGAGTGCCAAGCAATGCGGGCTAGATCTGTGTTAGGAAACCACAGATCTAGTCAAGTTTGGGAGGTTGGAGGGCCTCTTATTGGCTGTGTTTTCACTTTCTGTGAGACCAAAACCCATTATTTCCCCCTTCCTATCATTCTGAAGTGCTTTTGAGGGACGGGGTGGGGGTATTGGGAGCATTGCCGTGTTTTGGAGGCAACCCTAATTAGCAAATGAAGCAAACTACTTGGATCGTTTTTTTATATTATTTTTCCAGAAAGAGGAAAACCAAATCCTCTGTTTTCCTGATTCATTCAATGGCATAGTGACACGGGGCTGATTGGGAACAGACCCGTCTTCTGTCTTCAACAGCTTATACCCTTTAAGTAGGGGGAATATGAAGTAAACTTAATTTCCATTGTGATACCACTATGAGCAAAGAGAAAATGGGGCTGGAGATGGCTCAGTGGCTAAGAGTGCTTGCTACCCTAGCAGAGGACCTGCATCCCAGCACCCACACTGAGTAGCTCACAACTGTCTGCAACTCCATTTCCAGGGGATAGCATCCTCTTCTGACTTCTTAGCACACCAGTGTACACATGGTGCACATACCCCCCACAAATATATACATAATAGTAAATAAGCAAAAATCTAAACTATAAAAAGAAAGCATTCTATTAAGGCAAGGGAGCTAGAAAACAACAGATTCGGATACTAGAAAAGTCCCCTTTGAAGAAAAGATGTTGGAGAAGAAAGTCCCGGAGACATGAGCATCCTAAACAAGGCCTGTGGCTCACACTGTGTATGTGAGCAAAGGGGTAGGAGATGAGATTGGAGTGGCAGACAGAGGGCAGAGCAAGCAGTTTGCCATGACAGGGCAAGCTTTGAGGGACTTGTTTATTGTCAATGTGTTCTCTGCTCAGTTCCTAAATGAGCCAGCATGAACTCTATCCGTTCATTCCACACTTACTTACTGAGCGCTAGTCTATGTTGGCTGGGTCCAGTAGCAAGAAAGTTACAACCTGTCATCAAGTACTGGGATAAGAAAACAATAGAAAGCCGGGTGGTGGTGGCGCACGCCTTTAATCCCAGCACTCCGGAGGCAGAGGCAAGCGGATCTCTGTGAGTTCGAGACCAGCCTGGTCTACAAGAGCTAGTTCCAGGACAGCCTCCAAAGCCAAAAAAAAAAAAAAAAAAAAAAAGCAAGAAAACAATAGAAACAAACCATAAAAATGTAGAATGAGGCAATGAGGCAAGTTACAGAAGAGAATGAAAATACAACTTATAGTAATCATGAATTAAGAATGTGAACTGTCAACATTAACAGAGCCTCGCTGGGCCGCTGGGCCATCCATGTAGTGGCTGATAGCCGCAGGATACTTTTGTTACTTCTCCAGGTCTGCAGAGCAGGCTATGTCACAGGGAGGCAGCTTAGAAACCTGGTTGGTTCTGCCTGGCTTGAAGACACAAGGTTGGTCAATTCAGAGGAAGAAACCAATGCGCAAAGCAATTGTGTTGTCCAGTATGTCCTGGGTCACTTCATTTGGATGACTGCTACTTTTAGAATAAAATATTTTAGTTACTGAATGTGAACCAGACTGGCTTCTGATATATATTCCAACGTTAAGCAAGTATAATACTGTAAAGATAGGTGTCAAGCTTTTTAAAGAAACCATTCCTAAACACTGATAGAAAACCTCCTACTATTTTTTTCCTTCCACAAACATGTTATGATCTGTAGTAATTAGGTCCCATTTTCTTGTCCTTTTTTTTTTTTCTTGTAAATGCCATATCAACAGCAGCCATTTCTGCCTACCCATTGCCTCCCCAGGGCCCAGCACAGTGCCTCATACACAGCGGGGCCCAATTAATATTTGTTGAGTGAATGAATGAAACTCATTGTGTTCCTTTGCAGGGGTGTCTTTATTGCTATGCACACTCCAGACAGCACGCAGAGGTGGTGGGGACTGCAAAGAGCATCCAGGCTATTTTGCAATTCATGGCTGACCCATGCTGACCCTTTATTTAATTAAATCTTTCACTTGTGAATGAATCATTTCTTCCATTAATTAAAATAGGATGCACATATGTCTCTGTAAACTATATGTCAAAAGAAAGCATTCCACCTAAAATATACAGGAGGAGCTGACCACCGCCACAAGTCATCCATCATGAGCTGCTAAAATGATCAACTCTGTAATTAGAGACAGCACAATCATCTCTTATGGCCTCAAAAATATTGGTTGCAGATTCTCAACCAATCTGTCAGCTTCTGTGTTAATAGAAGGAGCAGAACTGAGCGGGAGGCAGAGAGAAGCGTTTATGACGTGGAGGACAGAGCCTGCGGCCTCCGCCTTGTGGACAGGCCAGCACCTCCAATGAGGTCGCGCTTGCTGAACACTGTTGGTGCTGGAAGGCAGCAGGATCCCTTGCTCTGTTTCAAGACTCAGTACTGGCTCTTTCTTTTCTGCAGAAACAAAAAATGATAACTGCGAGACCTGATGGTCTGTCGAAGGGGCAAATTTAGCTTTTTCCATGTACCTTACAGCGCCCCCTGGAGGAAAGGGGATGTCTCATCAAATTGGATCTTAAAACTCCAGACAGGGTTCACATCCATCTATTGTTCAAAAGATTTCACCTCAGTGTAAACTATGCACTGTTCAAACTTCACTGGGGACACTGCCGGCAAGTTGAAAGGAAGGGCGTGGGGTGTGCTGTGGCATTGAGCATCTCTGTGACAGTCTCTGGGACAAGGTTTTAGGATCCCACAAATTTAAAATTAATCAGTTTTTGGAAGAGGCAGAAACTTCTCTGTTTGAAGCGTTGGGCTTTGCAGGATGATAAACACTGCCCCTGCACACTCAAGTTAACAGACCAGCCAGGGTAATCGGATGTGTTTCATTACTATGTGTTTATGTCCACTGCTGACTGCTTTTTCCCCCCCTTCGGAATGAGCCCTGGAGAGCTGTCATTAGGACAGTGAAAGGCTGATAAGGGCTTTGAGATCTCCAGGGCTGTTTCCAGTGGTGGGGCAGAGGCTCTGAAAGGTGAAGGTTTGTTTTGGGGTCCACGGAAAAGGCAGAGCTTTCTCCCCACCTTGACTCCTGTTTCTTAGCTCTGGGCCTTTTCCATGGAAAAACATGTCTTCCCTTGACACAAGGCTAGGTCCACAGTCAGCCACCAAAGACTGCGTTGCTTTCAGCACAGTAAGAGAGTCTTGCGTACTTGGTGAGTCTCACATGTGCTCAGGAAAGCATCAATAGCTTTTCTCAGACTTCAAGTCCTTTGCATATTGCAGAGGTTGTGTAGGTCACAGATTTCTGGTACTTGTTTTCTGATTTTGTTCCTTTTAAAAATAACATCTGAGTTATTTTCTGTTAATATCTATGTACCTACTATCTATCTATCTGTCTGTCTGTCTGTTTGTCTGTCTATCTATCATTTATCCATCCATGGGCCCATACTCCCACCCACCTGTCTTTCTGTCCATCCATCCATCCATATATCAGCTATATCTGTACCAGAAAAAAAAGAGATTATGTTGGGTATTTTGTCTAGAGAAGGGCAAGAGTACAGAGAATTACTTGTTTGCATGGAGAGAGTAATATTAACACATATACACAGACTCCTGATTGTTTGGTTTTGGTTCTAACCACACCAATTTGATTAGGATGACTGATCAGTGAGCTTCAGGGGTCTGCCTGTTTCAGCCTGCCCAGTGCTGGACTTAAAGGCGTTCACCACCACTGCCTTTATTTTGATTTTTAAGATGTGAGTTCTGAGGATTGCACTTGGCTATTCATATGTATATAGCAGGCAGTTTAGTAATCGAACTGTTTGTCTAGCCTCATGTCAGTAACTATACACGTGTGAATCTTTCAGCTTTTCTTCAGAAATAACTGTATTTTATGGTATCTAGTTTAAAATTTTTAGATTTATTGGATTATGTTTATGAGTGTTTTGCTTGCATGTCCATGTACCCTTGGAGGTCAGAAGATGTCGTCAGATCCCCAGTAACTGGTGTTACAGATGGTTGTGAGCCACATGTGGGTATGGGGAACCGAACCTGTGTGCTGTTAATAAGCAAGCAACAAGTACTCTTAACTGTGGACACCCCTCCACCTTTTTAGTACAGGGTATTGAACCCTGAGTTTTGCACATGATATCTTCTTCTTTTTACTACTTCTTTGAGGATTCCATACAATGAATTTTTATAATATTCGCCTCTCCCCCAACCCTTCCCAAATTAACCTCACAGAGATCCACTTGCTTCTGCCTCTTGAGTGCTGGGACTAAAGTGGTGGCCACTGCCGCCACCATCACCCATCCTCAGCGACAACATTCTTTAAGAAAACTGATTTTCTTCTTTCCTAGTGGCCAGTATAGTTCCTTGACTACTTTTAAAAATTTCAGGGGGGCTGGAGAGATGGCTCAGAGGTTAAGAGCACTGGCTGCTTTTCCAGAGGTCCTGAGTTCAATTCCCAGCAACCACTTGGTGGCTCACAACCATCTGTAGTGAGATCTGGTGCCCTCTTCTGGCCTGCAGGCATACATGCAGACAGAACACTGTATACGTAATAAATAAATCTTTTTTTTAAAAAAAAGATCAGACACTTGAAGCCAATCCAGGCTATACAGGGAAACCCTGACTAAAGGAGAAAAGAAAGTGGCATGCCTAGTTTGGAGTTCAAGGTGCTAGAAATAAAAATTTCAGAGTTTTTCTATGACTTAGAATGTGGCCTGCCCTAGAAAATATCCCACCTTCGCTGGAGGAGACATGCGCACTGGTGGTGTGGTACAGTGTTCGCCCGTCTGCTAGGTCTGCTTGGCCTCCAGCATCGCTTGCATCCTCTGCTTAGCTCCTCCCTCCGGTAGTTCCTTCCTTCAGTGAGGGTAGCCAAATGTCTCCAACTGCTATTGTCAGAGTTCTGTTGTCCATTCATTCTCATTCACCCATTGATGAGCATCTAGACTGGTTCCATATCTTTGCTATTGTACATAGTACTGCAATCAACATCGATGAGCAAGCATCTCTCATCACATTGTATCTCTTACACACTGACTTGGATTCTTTGTGTAAATGCCCAGGAATGGAATAGCTGGGTTGAATGGCAGATCTATTTTTAGATGTTTGAGACACCTCCATGCTGGCTTCCACTACTTTACATTCCCACCAGTAGTGATGCCCATTCCCTTTCCTTGACATCCTCACTAGTATTTGTGACCTTTTTATTTTTTTCTTAATTATTGCCATTCTGACTGGTGTAAGGTGGAATCTCAGTGTAGTTTATTTAAAAAATTGTTTATGTATTTGGGTGTTTCTCCTGCATGTATGTTGTGAACTATGTGTGTGTCTGATGCTCACATAAAGGCCAGAAGAGCATGTCAAATTCCCCAGGAATGGAGCTATGGTTGTGAGCTATCATGTGGGTGCTGGTAATGGAACCCAGGTCCTCTGGAAGAACACTCAGTGCTCTTAACCACTGAGCCATCTCTCCAGCCCCTCAATGTAGTTTTGATTTGCAATTTTCTACTAAGGATGGTTGATTGATTTTTCATATAATTTTTGGGCATTTGTAATTCTTTTGAGAACTGTTAAATTTATTTGCCCATATATGGATGGCTAAATTGATTTTTTTGTGCTTAGTTTTTAGCATTTTTTAAAGTTATTATCTTATACAGATATTATAGAGTAATCCCTTGGCAGTATATAATTGCCAGAGCTTTTCTCCATTCTGTAGGCTGTTTCTTCATCCTCCTGAATATTTCTTTTGCTATGTTGAAGCTTCTTAATTTCATTTAATTCCTTTTGTAAATCATTGTGATGATTTCCTGAGCTATCGGAGTGTTTTTACAGAAAGCCCTTGCTTGTGCATTTATCTTAAAGTGTCTGCCTTTCATATTTTCAGGGTTTCAGATTTTCTATTGAAGTATTTGATCTGTTTTTGACTTGATTTTTGCTCAGGGTGAGATATATGGATCTAGCTTCATTTTTCTGTGTGTGTATATTCAGTTTTCCCAGTACCATTTATTATTATGGTTTTTTCAGATGTATGTTGTGATCTAGTGTTATAAATTCATGGCTTTATTTCTGGGTCTACTGTTCTATCCCATTCATTTGCATGTCCGTTTTTGTTACTGTAACTAAAGTATAATGTGCTGTCAGATATAGTGATATCTTCAGCGTTACTTGTTTTGCTAAGGAGTGATTTGATATTTGGGGTCTGTTATGTTTCCATGTTACCTTTCAGATCTTTTTTCTAATTCTGTGAAGATTATAGTTCTATTTTCCTTTTTGTTGCTGCGATAAAAACACTTGGCTCAAATGCAGATTAGAGGAAGGAAGAATTTATTTTGTGTGTACTGTCAGGTCAAAATCCATATCTGAAGGAAGCAGAAACTCAAGACAGCCTGGAGGTAGGAACCGTGGAGGAACACTGATGAATGGCTCTTTCTCTGACTCACTTTCTTACCACTGTGGCACCTCTTATATCGATAATCAGTCAAGATAATACCTCACAGACAGGCCATAGGCCTACCTTCTCTGACAATCCTAAAATTGAGACTCTCTCAGAATGACTCTAGGTTGCATCAAGTTGACATTTGAAGCTAACCATACATGGCATTGAATATGTAGATAACTTTTGGTAGCAGTCATTTTTTACAGTATTAGTTCTAGTGTCTTCTTTAAGCTCTTTAGTGTTTTTAAAATTTTTTTATATAGAATTTTCATTTTCTTCATTAGACTTATTCTTAGGTATCATATTTTTTTAAGTATTTATTATGCACCAGATCTCGTTACAGATGGTTGTGAACTACCATGTGGCTTCTGGGAATTGAACTCAGGACCTCTGGAAGAACAGCCAGTGCTCTTAACCTCTGAGTCATCTCTCCAGCCCTGGTATCTTATTTTTTTATTTTTTGGTTTTTCGAGACAGGGTTTCTCTGTATTGTTTTGGACCATGTCCTGGAACTTGCTCGGTAGACCAGGCTGGTCTCGAACTCACAGAGATCCGCCTGCCTCCGTCTTCCAAGTGCTGGGATTAAAGGTGTGCGCCACCACCGCCCGGCAGTATCTTATTTTTTTAATGAAGCTTTTTTTGAGTGAGATTTTAAAATTTGACTTCTTTCTTAGCAATGTTGTTACTGATACACAGAAAAATTACTGATTTTTGTATGTTGGTTCTTTATCCTGATACTTTGCTAAAAAGTGTTTCTCAGACCTATGAAACTTTTGGCAATGCCTTTATGTCTTTAAATATTGAATCATGTCATCTGCAAATAGGATAGTTTGACTGCTTTTTTTTTCACTTATGTCCTTCAGTTTGTTTTATTGCTCTAGGTAAAGCTTCAAACATCATATTGAACAAAAGCTGCCTAATTCCTTGGGAATGAGAGGTTTTCAGTTTTTTTTCACATTTGGCATAATGTTGGCTGTAGGTTTGTCATGTATAGATTTGTGTTGCTCCTAGTTGTAACTTCTTTGAGATTTTGATATGAAGGGATGATGAACATTGTCTAAGGCTATTTCTGAATCTATAGAAATGATCATCTGAATTTTGTTCCTTTTATTTGCTTTATTAGTTGTATGGATTGGCATTTGTTTAAGTTTCCTTGTAGCCCTGGTTGTGGTGTTTGAATGTGTTCTTCAGTTCAACCTGCAAGTGTTTTGTTTAAGTTTTTGTGTCTATGCTTATTAGGGAAACTAGTTTATAGCTTTCTTTTTCCTGTGTATTTATTTAGTTTTGGTAGTGTGGTAATACAGGCTTCATTCAGTGAGTTTGATTTATTTTCTGTTTTATGGAACAATTCAGGTAGAATTCATTCTAATTCTTCTTGGAAGGTCTGGGATCATTCAGCAGGGGGCTTGTCTGGTTCTAGGCTGTTCATTGTTGAAAGAATGCTTGCTTCTGCTGCAGTCTCGTTACTTGTTATACAACTGTGTGGTGGACTTGGAAGAAAATGACCACCAAAGGGAGTGGCACTATTGGGAGATGTGACCTTGCTGGAGGAAGTGTTTCACTGTGGAGGCAGGGTTTGAAGTCTCACATATGCTCAAGCCATGCCCAGTGAGACAGACTACTTCCTGTTGCCTGTCAGTCAAGCTGTAGAACTCTCAGCTCCTTCTCCAGCACCATGTCTGCCTGCATGCTGCCATGCTTCTCACCATGATGACAATGGACTAAACCTCTAAACTGTAAGTGAGCCACCACAATTAAATGGTTTCCTTTGTAAGAGTTGCCATGGTCATGGTGTCTCTTCAAAGCAATTGAAACCCTGACTAAAGCTATTTTTAAAAATTCTTCACTTAATTTTGGTAAGTTATATGTGTCAAGGAATTATTGAATTTTTCTAGGTATTTATTCAGTCTTTTGTAAATTTTCAAATTATTTCTTAATGATCCTTTGAATTTCATTGGTATCTGTCATAAGGCCTTTTCTTTCATTTCCAGTTTTATTAAATTGAAATTTATCTCTCTTTTGGTTAGTTTGAATAGGTATTTGCCAATCTTGTTTATGTTTTTCTAATAACCAACTTCTTGTTCTATTGGTTCTTTGTATTATTCTTTTAGTTTCCATTTAATTAACTTTTGTCTTGACTTCATTATTCTTTTTATTTGCTGCTCTTGGGTTTGGCTTGTTTTTGTTTTCCTAAGACCTTGAAATGTATCATGAAATTTTTTATTTGAGATCTCTCTATTATTATTTATTACATGACTATATGCATGTAGGTGAAGTTGCTTGCAAGAAAATAGCATCTGATACCCCAGAGCTGTAGCTATAGGTAGTTGTAAGACATCTAATGTGACTGGAGCTGAATTCAGATCCTCTGCAAGAGCAGTAAGTACTCTTAACTGTTCTACCATGTCTCCAGTCCAATATATATTTAAATAGTTGTACTTAAAACTTTCTCCTAAGAATCTAATAAGTTGAACTTTCTTTTCAATTGATTTTGGATATTTTTTATTTTCCTCTGTGTGTTCTTCAAGGATCATTTAAAATGATATTGCTCCATTTCCATGCATTTGTTTAATTGTGGTTTCTCATACTATTAGTTTTATTGAATCATGAGCTAAAAAACACATTATTTTGATAATTTGGGTATTTTAAAGACTTAGTTTTTTTTGGCCTCAAATGTGAGCTATTCTCCAGAACCTTCTGTGGGCTGTTTTTTGGAAGTAACTTTCAATTCTACCTTTGAGTATACTGATTCATTTCCTGTTTGCTCGAATCTGCCTTTGGGCTTCATCAGTGATTTTTTTTGTTGTTGTTTGTTTGTTTTTTAGTGCAAAAATTTGATACCTTTAATCTGGATTTACTTCATTGCTGAACAGATGAAGATGCTTTGGCAGGTTTGGGAGAAAATGAGAGACTATGGAGTCTGTGTTTTTCTGTGCCCGTGCTCTTCCTCCCTTGGGCTTTTTACTCTCCAATCCCTGCCTCTTTAAGAGCCCATTGTCCTCCCCTCTGCTCTTTAGAACAGTACCTAGGACAGGATCCACGTGTTGCTCAACACAGCTTGGGTGTTCCCAGAGCTGTGGGCTCTGCATCTCCAGGGCAGTCGGGGGCTTTTAGGCTTTTCTCATACAACCCCACACTGTGGCCGGGGCCCAGTGGCTACTCAGATGCCTTAGTTACAGTTTCTACTGCAGGATGAAACTCCGTGACCAAAGCAACCTAGGGAGGAACGAGCATGTTTGGCCTGTCCTTCCACATCACTGTTCATCCCTCAGTGACGTTTTCATTTCAATTATTGTGCTTTTCCACTCCAGAATCTGCTTTTGGTTTCTACGTTTCCTAGCTCTTTATTGACGTTTCTGCTCTTACATTGTTATCCTGACGTTCCCCACGCTGTCTTCTACTTTTCTGAGTATTTCTAAGATTGCTTTCAAGTTCCAGTCTAATAGATCTTCCAATAGTCCTTCATCAGAGATAATTTCCATTGATTTAGATTTACTTATTTTTCCTTGGGACAGATCATGTTTTCTTATTTCTTTGTATGCCTTGCAGATTCTTCATTTCTTTCTTTCTTTTTCTTTCTTTTTGTTGTTGTTGTTGAAAACTGGGCACCCGAATCCAATAATGTAACTTAGAAAATAAGATTATCTGCCTTCAGTTTGCTGGGCTCCACTGCTATTTTTGCCTATTCTTTTTTTGTTTGCATTGTTCTAGGCTGTGTCTTTCTTCTCATGTCTGTCTAGCCTAGCGCCTTTCCCTGAGCATGTACAGACACTTCCCAGCTAGGAGGCAGGCCTGTCTGCAGCAACACAAGGGGTGAAAAGGTGGCTTTCCATTGCTTGGCAGCTCTGTGGTCAGTGGCAGCATGGCACAGTTCTTTGATATGGGGAGGAAAGCTTTTTCCTCGTCCTGGTTCTCAAAGCTGTATGCAAAGCTACTGCAGGAACACCTGCATAGCCTCTGCTTTGAGGCTTGAGAGGAAGGATGGGAAGCTTCTATGGGCCTAACAGCTAAAATTGACCATAGCTAAATGATTTGTCTCTAAGAGCCCCCCCCCCACAATTACAAGCCTTTAATAGAGTCTAGAGTTCCAAAATATTCGCAGCAGATTCTAGAAGTATGGTTGTACTGGCTAGTTTTAATTCAACTTGACACAATCTATAGTCATCAGAGAGAAGGAAGCCTCCATTGAGAAATTAATTAGTGATTGTAGGTAGTGCCATCCCTGGGATGGTGGTTCTGGGTTCTATAAGAAAGCAGGCTGAACAAACCACAAAGAGTAAGCCGGTTGCTCCTCCATGGTCTCCACATCGCCTCTTTCCTCCAGGTTCCTGCCCTGCTTGAGTCCCTGTCCTGACTTCCTTTGATGGTGAACTGTGGTGTGGAAGTGTAAGCTGATGAAACCCTACTCCTTCCCGCCTGCCCATGTTGCTTTGGTCATGGTGTTTCACAGCAATAGAACATTGACTAAGACAATGAAGACAATGGTATTTCTACAAAGGGGTGAGGGAGGCAGGTTCTTTGTGCTTTCTGCTCTGCTATCTTCTCAGAACCCTCTATTTTCCTCCTGTGGTGTTGGCAGACTAAGGGTGTCACATACATTCAGCAAGCACTCTACCCCTGAGCCAAATCCCCAGCTGCATAAAAGTAATGTATCTAATTTTGTAGTATAAGTTACGAGGAAAGAAGGGCAGATAGTTTTTTTTAATCACTAATAAAACCCAGCATTTATGTCTCTCCACTGTGCACCAGGCTGTATCTTAGCTGCTTGATATACATTGTATAATTTGATCTGCAAAGTTATGGAATTGGTACCATGGTTGTGTCTGCTTTGTATATGAAGATAGTAAATGTTTTTTTTTTTTTTTTTTTTTTTTGGTTTTTCGAGACAGGGTTTCTCTGTGGCTTTGGAGGCTGTCCTGGAACTAGCTCTTGTAGACCAGGCTGGTCTCGAACTCACAGAGATCCTCCTGCCTCTGCCTCCCGAGTGCTGGGATTAAAGGCGTGTGCCACCCACGCCCGGCTGAAGATAGTAAACGTTAAGGAGGTTAACAGCACCGGGGCTGAAGAGGTGGTTCAGTGGTCAAGAGCACTTGTTGCTTTTTAGGAGGACCTGGGTTCAGTTCCCAGTCTCAATATGGCAGCTCACAGCTGTCTATAACCCCAGTTTGAGGAGATCTGACACTCTTTTCTGACCTCCGTTGGCACCAGTCATGTACATGGTGCACATACATACAGGTAGGCAAACACTATATACATATAAAGAGTGGTGGTGCATCTCTTTAATCTCAGCACTCGGGAGGCAGAGATAGGCAAATCTCTGTGAGTTTGAGGCCAGGCTGGTCTACAGAGCGAGTTCCAGGATAGCCAGGACTGTTACACAGAGAAACTCTGCCTTGAAAAACAAAACAAAACATAAATAAAATAAAACAAACAGTAAAAAAAATCTTTCAATTACATATCATCTCATGTCTAGTAAACAACAGGAGTGAGATTTAAAAGAAGATATGTCAAACTTTAGAATTGCATCCTAACTGTCCTGCCTGTAGTGTCGCATAGTAAAGAACAGTGCATTCTGAATTAGCCAGCCTTTCCTCCCACAGTAATGCTGTGTTATTGTGGATAACAACATTAGCACCATTTATTCTTGTACTCAACAATTCGTAGATCAACTGTGGTTTGACCGAATTGGTTGATTGCTGCTGTGTTTATAAGTATTTAAGATGCAAATCTGATGTTATATGTCGTTGTTGGTTTGACTTTTGAGTTTCAGACTATGGAGACATGAGCTACTTGGGTGATGCCTCAAGGCAGTTCATCAGTGTAATAAGGTTGAAGTGAAACCAGCTTAATATACTTACAAGAGCCATAGCCACAAACACATCACTGATTAAGGTAAATCGTACGGGGGGACCCAACGCAAGCTCCAATTGGGATGAGGGAGTTAATACTGACTAAATAATAACAGAATACATGCAATCACCTTACTATTTATTTACTTTGACTTGTAGGGATCTTAATTCTTCCCACACAGGCAGGGGTCACTTCACCTTTTCTTCTCTGCAAAGCTCCTCTAAAGCGGCTATGAAGGTGTCGGTTTCCTGAATGCATTGTGGGTTGATGCTGAGCTGAGCACCGTGGAACTTGGGATGATGCACTTGTTGGCAGATCTCACCCTCACAGTGCTCTTCACTGGATTCCCTGCCAGATACATAAAGGTGTTTATATATTTTTTAAACCATGCAATAAAAGTTTGATTTCCTCAAGAGCAATGCATTTTCTGGAAGCCAGAGGCACTTGTGAAAAACTCTTACACAGAAGTCTAGAAGAAGGTCCAGAGCTGCCTTCGAGGGCACTTAGTTCACCCATGTCATTTTCCAGATGAAGGGACAAACAGCTGCAGTTTGAAATTTCCAATCCTCATATACACTAGGCCCAGGGTTTCTTTTTTCTCAAGTAACAGTATCACTGAAAAAAACTCTGGTGTAACCTTTATATGTTTTACTGCAGTCATAACCCTCAACAGAGAAAGACCCTGTTCAGTTCACTTTATGAGACTCTTGACATGACTCGATACCTTTGTCACTACAACCTGAATGCTATGCAAAACAAAAAGGAAGTGTTCCCATTTCTCTTTGTAATTTTATGGATCTTCCACTTTTAGGACCATCAGAATGACTGAGAGAAGTCTGGTCACCAGCTCCAGTGTCCTGAGGACATCCAGGGCTGTTTCCACAGGGGAAAGGGGAAGACAGGCACCAAGTCCAGTTTTCCAGGTAAAGAATTTTAAGTACTTTTTAGGCCAATAACACTCATTATTGAGCACTGGAGACTATCTAAGGCAAAATGGGATTTATTGCATAAACATTTTTTGACTCTCTTCGACATACTTAGACCTGGTACTGCCTATATTAAGATTAGGCTGTGAACAAGACGGGGTGAAAAATCCTTGTGCAAATGATATTTCTGGTTCACAGCCTAATAAAAATGTATGGCCGGGCAGTGGTGGCGCACGCCTTTAATCCCAGCACTCGGGAGGCAGAGGCAGACGGATCTCTGTGAGTTCGAGGCCGGGCTGGACCGATAGCCTCCAGAACAATACAGAGAAACCCTGTCTCCTAAAAACCAAAAAAAAAAAATGTATGTTTGTGCTTATGTGTGTGCTCACCCATGTGCTTGGTAATGAGAACATTGGAACTCTATTCCCATAGTGAATTTCTCGTTATTAAGTATATGTTATTAAATAATACACTGTACTTAGTTGTATGTACTTGTCATTAGTATGTTATTAAGTATTTTTTGTTAAGTATGATTTTTGACAGAATGCAGTAGCTCTGCAGGCTTTTCCTGCATACTGGAACCTTTTAATCTTTGACCCGTGCCTTCCTACTTCCTCTGCCTCCACATTTCTTCTGGTAACCAACATTCTTTTCTCTGCTTCTATATATTCACATGATGTTAAAAAATAGCAATTAAACGAAAACCAAAAAAAAAAAAAGGCAGTTAAAGTTATGTATCATACCATTTCACTTTTGTTTGTTTGTTTTTAACATTCCTTCCTGGGCTCTGTGGGTAAGAGCACTCCAATGCTCTTACAGAGGACCCAGGCTTGGTTCCCAGAACTCACATGGTGGCTCATAAATTGTCTTTAACTTCAGTTCCAGGGGATCTGACATCCTCTCTTGACCTTCATGGATATTGCAAGTGTGCTGCCCATACATACCACTGTAACAGAAATAGTAAAAACCCAGAGACAGATATTGGGGTTCAAGCTGAAGATCAGAAAAGCAAAGCAGCCAGTCGGTAGCTCTCATGTCTACCAAGGCTGAAATGGAGATCCCATCTTCCCTGTGACTGGAAACTGAATCTCACAAGACCCTTTGCTTCTTCCTTATCTACCTCTCTAGTGCTGGGATTAAAGGTGTGTGATCCCAAGTGCTGAGATCACCATTATGTGAGCTGTTTCTCTTTAGATGCACTTTCATGCAGCCCTGGGAGACCTTGAACTCACAGAGATCCATCTGCCTCTGTCTTCTGAGTCCTGGGAGTAAAGGTGTGTGCCACCCCTGCCTGGCTTCCTTGGCTAACTAGTGTGACTGGCTTTGCATTCGGATCTTTAGTGGCTTTATGAGATCACAAACAACATATCACCACATACCACAGGCAGATACCCACACACGTGCTTCAGGGTTAATGACTTAAAAGCCTCAGGTGGACTTGAGATGCCTGGGCAGGAAGGCTGGGGTCTCTGAGGTTACTTACCTGTAGACTGTGAGGGTCCTGCTGCTTCTAATAATGGGACCACCAGACTTCTATAGAGTAGTATCTACCACTTCAGACTTCTGGCAAATCTTCCATCCCCTGCGATCCCTCCTTTCCATCCGATAAAACCTCCAAGCACCCCAGGCCGTGTCTGCATAAACTCCACTTCTTCGGAGAGACCATGCCCTTTGACTGTTCTGATTAAAGGAAAAATTCTGCTTCTGGAGAGGTCTGTCTTTCTTTTTCTTCCTGGTAGCCTCCATCAATTCTGATTTAATCCATTCGATAAAAATAAATCTTAAAAAAATAAACCCAAACCCTTCTCTCCCGAGTTCTACCGTAGCACCAAGTACATACACGTAGCTGTGCTTTCCCTGATATTAGGGCTAAAGTGTCTCACCTCAATTGATATGGAATATTTAAGCCAAATACTTCTGAATGTGTTGTCACTCAGAGAACAACCACCACAGTGATTGTTTATACTCAGGTCACTGGAGTGTGCCTTAACACTCTATCAGTGATATTCTTATAAAAATGTAGTTTTTGGACTTAGTGACACACAGGGAAATGCTATTGGAGCCAAGCATCCATAAGCTAAGATTGACAGCAAAAACGGCAACACTCTCCCTTACAGCACTCTGACGATCCCAGTTTCTGGTTTTCACTGACTGATTTATCCCTGTCTGCCCAGGCTGCTCTGGGGAAGTGGCAAACATGTTTGTAGTCTGTTTGCTTGCACTCCATCCAGGAGACAGACCCACCAAAACGTATCGAAATCTTCCCCGACCATTGCTAGAAAACCTGGCTTGGAGCCTGAGGGGTTATGTTTGTGTATTTACTCCTTTTCACCAGAACACTATTGAAAAATAAGTGCTGTAAGCATATACATATCACAGAAAAGCAAGCAAGGAAATCCACAGCCCCCATCCTTCCAAATGCAGAGAATTCATACAGGACACTGCTATCAATGAAGGATCACAACTATGGCTTTATGTTTTTGGCTGTTTTTCTCTAGCCAAGTGCGGTAACTACCTAAGCTGCCCTTGGAACTCAAAGTCAGGGAGGCACTGGCCCAGGGAGTTCCTTCCTATATTTGCTTGGGAATGTTTAGACAAGTTTCTGAAGCAGGGCCCTAGATGGAAGGAGCAAAGTTACTGCTGTCACTTCCAGTGAGTTGTCCTGATTCCAGGGTGTGACACAGAAACCAGTCTCACTGTGGTTCACAGGGTTAAGTGAAATCAATAGAAATGAAAGGAACTACACCTGTTTC
Source organism: Mesocricetus auratus (assembly GCF_017639785.1). Taxonomy (NCBI): domain Eukaryota; kingdom Metazoa; phylum Chordata; class Mammalia; order Rodentia; family Cricetidae; genus Mesocricetus; species Mesocricetus auratus. The sequence goes on from NW_024429197.1 coordinate 41,423,815, forward strand.
ACTTCCCAGACACTTTGGCCTGTGCCTCAGGCTCTTTCTTACACACACACACACACACACACACACACACACACACACACACACACACACACACACACACACACACACATATTCTCACCCTGCAACCCTGGGGGAGAGCAAGGCAGCTGCAGAAGCCAAAAACTCTCCCCATCCCTAATTAAACTCTCCAAGTCTCCAGGCAACGCAGCTAAGGGAAAACATCATTTCCAAGCTGAAGACCCCCAGCCCCCAGTCCTAGCAGCAAAGGAAACAGGTCGTTTGGTTTAATCAGCCTACGTGCACATTCTCTCTCCCCAGGTTGCCAAGACCGGGCCTGTACCTAGCAGAGGTATTTGTGTAATCAAAGCTTCTGGAACTTTCCCTGCCAAGGCTACCAAAGTGAATAGACTCCTGAGGTAAAAATGTTCCCCTGCTGGGGACGGCGCCCTTGAAGTCTACATCAAAATCAAGAAAGGGTCACAGCTGTTGCGGCACCCCACAGCGGAAAACTTGCAAGAGATCCCAGGCTGCACCGCTGCCCTGCCTCAGGTCGGCAGGAAACAGGCCCTATTTGCCTCAGAGAAGGGGGTGACGGGAGGTGGGTGGAGAGACGGAGAGGGAGGGGTGGGGGAGGAGAGAGAGAGGGAGAGGGAGAGGGAGGGAGGGAGAGAGAGGGAGGAAGAGGGAGGGAGGGAGGGAGGGAGGGAGGGAGGGAGGGAGGGAGGGAGGGAGGGAGGGAGAGAGAGAGAGAGAGAGAGAGAGAGAGAGAGAGAGAGAGAGAGAGAGAGAGAGAGAGAGAGAGAGAGAGAGAGAGAGATTTATTTTCAAAAAAGCCTCCTCTAGTAATCTCCGGGATGGAAGGGCGGAGACCCGCCCCGAGATGAAGGCACCCCACCTACAGTCTCGTCGTTTTTAGCCCTCTCCTGAGAGTTGGGTGTCCTGCATATTGGCTGAAAGCCACTAGATGGCAGCAGATTAACTCTTCAGATGCCAGGATGGGTTTGGGTTGAGTCTGGTCAAAGCAGAGGAGGAGTGATGGCTTCTCCCTTCCCAGGATTCTTGGCTAACCTTCTACAAAGAGGAATTTTTGGTGACCAACTTGTATGGCGGCTGGAGTCAAGATGGAACGCAATTGTGTGTGCTCTAGGTTTCATGACTTTAACGACACTTGGCTTATGGTTCCAGGACTAAGAATGCTTTAATTTTTAATAAATATTAAATATAACAACACGTGAGTTCGTCCCATTTTCCAGACACAGTGCTAATGGTTAATGAAGAGGTCAGGGTCCTTACCCCATGGGAAGATGGCATTAAAAACAAACAGCATTCTTATAGCAGGCCACCTGCAGGACACAGGCTTTGCTTAGCTGTGGACAAAACGGAAAGACTTCAGCCAGTTAGAGAAGGCAGACGCACACTAAGCTTCCATGATGCCGGTTTTATGCTTTTAGGGTGAGCAATGGCCTAAAATGCGGAGGCTATCAGAAAGAAACGCAGCCGGCAGGCCTAGAAATGCTTGCTTGCTTAGACCACAAGGAAACAAATCTTCCTCAGGGGCATGCTGGCCTCTGCAAAGCATTCCCCTGCAGCCCACCTATTACACTTCTGCCACAAATATAAAAATACAGTGGTGGTGATTGGAACAGGGGCCAGAAAGGTGAAACTGATTTACTTCGGGAGGAAAGAGAGAGCTACCGGCCACAGGAGGAATAAACCAGGAAGGAGGGGCAGCAGAGTGAAAAGTTAAGCTTATGAAGGACCAGGGGAGAACGCAGAAAGGAGGGAGGAACTCAGGAGGAGGAGCCATGATATGGGTGATCTACACGACTCACATGCAGTGAAAGGCAATTTGAAGGTTTTTGGCTGAGCCTTTGGGATTCCCTTTGACTCGTTACAAGAGAGTTCAGCGATGATTAAAATGGTCTCACAATTTTTTATTTCTTGGCCTGGAAGACCGCTTAAGACACAAGGCAGCATGGGTAGCGAAACCACTCTCTTCACTTTCCTAGCTGTTTAGGCGATAAGGCACTGACTGTAACCTCATCTTCTTTTTCTAAATAAAAGTCTTTTTAAATGGACACACGCGCGCGAGCTCGCGCGCGCGCGCGCACACACACACACACACACACACACACACACACACACACACACACACACACACGGGCACCGTTCAAACACACACTTGCCCAAATTCTATACAACCCAGTGAACTTCTATATAGTTAGAATAGCCATTCTTAAATTGTGGACTTTTGCTCAGGGTTATATGAGTTTATACTTCAGTATCAATTGTATTTTTATGCAGTTATGGGGAGGGGAAGAGTAAGGAAGAGAGACAAAGAGATAGAGAGAGGGAGGGGGAAATGGGAGATGAGAGAGAGAACCATGCAGAATAAAAACTGGAAAACCCAGTTTTGTATAATTTTATGACCCCCTTGCCCTGTCCTTCCTCATCACTTACTCTCACCCTTTCCTGGTCTCTTTTCTGTATGTTATTCTGTACTCACATGTATGTTTATTTACATACGTACTTGTATAAATTGTGGTGACATTTTATTAATGATCTAACAGATAAAGCTTGCCTGGAGATCAGAGTGCAAAGCTAGCCACACTAGCCAGTCATAGAGGCCAGGCAGTGGTGGCACACACCTTTAATCTTGGCAGCCACACTGGTTAGCCATGGAGGCTGGGCAGTAGTGGTGCATGCCTTTGATAGACTAAATTATAGGTTAGTCAGTGGTTAGGACTCAGTCTGTGTTGAGGGATGTCCTTTTGTGTGCTGTCAACATGTTTCTCTTATTGGTTGATGAATAAAGCTGGATAGAGAAAGGTAGCAGATGGAGTGAAGGAGCCATGTAGCTGCCAAGGAGCCAAGAGACCCAGGCATCACTGGTAAGCCAAGTCCATGGGGAGATACACAGATTAATAGAAATGGGTTAATAATTAAGAGAGAGTTAGTCAGTAAGAAGCCTGAGCTATTGGCCAAACAGTTTATAATTAATATAAACCTCAGTGTGCTTATTTGGGACTAAATGGCAGCATGACTTCAACTACAAGTTTCCACACCATTTTCCTTTTTCTTCCTTCCTTCCTTCCTTCCTTCCTTCCTTCCTTGCTTCCTTGCTTCCTTGCTTCCTTGCTTCCTTCCTTCCTTGCTTCCTTGCTTCCTTCCTTCCTTTCTTTTTGAAACAGAGTCTCACTATGTAACCTTGGCTGTCCTGACCATGTTGTAGACCAGGCTAGTCTTGAACTCAGAGAATCATCTGCCTCTGCCTCCTGAGTGCTGGGATTAAAGATGGGTTACATTACAGGTTAGGATCTCTATCTGAGAGAGAACACTTTTTTTTTCTTTTTGAGATCTGGTGACTTCACTTAATATCATACCTTCTAAATCTACCCATTTTACTGCAAATTAATTTTTTAAAGGATTTATTTATTTAATGTATGTATGTATGCTCTATCTGCATGTATGCCTGCACACCAGAAGAGGGCATCAGATCTCACCTTAGATGGTTGTGAGCAACCATGTGGGTGCTGGGAATTGAACTGAGGATCTCTGGAAGAGCAGCCAGTGCTCTTAACCTCTGAGTCATCTCTCCAGTCTCAAGTTTCATTTTCTTTAGAGATGAATAATATTCTGTTTTATATGTTACCAGACTTTCATTATCCATTCATCTGTTGATGGATGTCTAGTTTGGTTCCACTTCCTAGCTATAGTGAATACATTAGTAATTAACACAAAAACACGGCTATCTCAGTGGCAGGGTATAGAGTTCTCTGGATATATGCCCAGAGAGTGGGATAACAGATCATATGGTGTTATATTTTTAATTTTTTGAGAAATCTCTATTTTGAAAATTTCTATAGCTCCTCCCCGTCACATCCTCACAGACATTTGTTGTCAGACTTCTCCATGACAGCACCCTTCCTGGGTTGAGGTGGTTCCCCAAAGTGCTTTGGGACATTGAACACTTTTTAAAAATAGTTATTGGCCACTTGTACATTTTTTTTTAAACCTGTGGATTCAGTTCATGGGTCTACTTGTTGGTTGTACTTTTATTTCCTTGGTATTTAATTTCTGCAACTATTTGTAAGCCCTGTTTGTTGACACCATGTCTGAAGTATGGCTGCTGTAGATTTGCTTTCCTGTGGGCTGCCTGTTTGCTCCCCTGATAGTTTCCTTCACTGCAGAGAGACTTTTTAAAATTTCATGTAGTCCTAGCTGTTGATTCTTGGGGTTTAGTTCCTGTGTTGTTGGTGTTCTATTCAGAAAGTACTTGCCTACCCCAGTGTCTTAAAAAGTGACTTCTTTTGGAAAAAAAATAAGGATCTCCAGAAAAAGCAGAATTTTCATGCTTCCCCTGCTATACAGTTTCTCCTCGAATGGGCATCTTCAGAGTTCATTATTCGCCAAAAGTCAGGGAAATGACTCCCTGGTGGTGCAAGAGGCTAAGTTCCTGCTTTCTGGCGTTACTCCCACACTCTTGATGAGTACATGGCTGTGCTGGTCAGTGTGTCATAGAACTGGAGGGCATGGCGGTCTATTTATAAGCCTCCTTTCTTCCTTGGGACAAGGATTATGATGTCTTTGAGAACCTTTTATGAGTTAGGTCTTGGAGTCCTGACAGTCAGTGTGGTATGCTAGTTAGTTCATACTTAGTTTTCCCTCAAAATTCAGATTGTGTGTATGTGTATGTGTGTGTGTGTGTGTGTGTGTGTGTGTTGTGTAAGTGTGCTATGAGAGCACACATATGTTTGGATGCCCACATTTATATGTACACAGAGGTCAGAGTAGACTGTCCGATATCCTGCTGTTGAGATATCGTTGAGACAGGACCTCATTTTTTTTTCCATTACTTAGACTGACTGGCTGGTTGGCAAGTCCCAGTGGTCTTCCTTTCTCTGCCCCCAACAGCCCTGAGGTTACAGGCACACATGGCACACCGTGCCTAGCTTTTTTGTGTGTAGTGGGGATCTGAATTCCTAGCAAGTGCTGTTACATGCTATCTCCCCTGCTCCTGCTTCATATTTTCAGTGCTAGTTAGATACTGGAGGGCTCTTTTGGTCTACATGGATAGAAATCTCAGGCAGACAAGGAGATGCACTTTAAATACTGGTCCTTAGAGCTTTTATTACCCTCTGTATTTGGCAGTAGTTGCCAGCCGGGTGGAAGCCAGGTGGAAGTGGCCGCAAGTGGCATCCCCTGCGAGTTTTGGGTATGGGGATCCTTATATTACCCTCTAAAACTCTCGTAGTAACCAGAGCCAGCAGGCTCATTACAGCCTTCTGTCCACTCTCTGATCTATGATTTTCCTCTCTGTTCTTTCCTTCTTCCTGAATTGACAACTCTCAGCTTGTTCAGCTGCTCCTGCAGCTAGGCAGCTGCCTGCCCCACCTCTTCTACAATTCACTGGCGACTGCCGGGATGACTTGGAATACTTATCTCGGGCATGACTGTGTAGAACAAAGGGAATCCTTTGTTCATCTTCAGAAGCTGGGGCAATGACCTGCAATATTTTCATAATTGTCTCAAGGTCTGCATGGAGGGTTCCAGACAGCTTAGTTAGCGAAAGGGTAGTCCTGCTTGGCTGTTAGACTGATAGTCCTTTTTTTTTTCAGGACAGAGACAGGTATGTGAGCCAAAGAGTCTAAAGCTGCTCAGGACCTGGGTACTTAACAGGTCACTGGGGAAATTTGTGTTGGATATATCCAAGATCATTCATTGAGAGGTTGTCCACTGACCATTGGCTCAATGGCAGGTGGGTGGAGTCATCTACCAGATGGGACAGTCTAACCACCACTTTTCAGCTGCCAAGTGGTGGTTGCCAATGGACTAAGCTCAGAAGCCAGGGCCCAGATGTCTCCCAGATGATTCACTAAGTGAGCATGAACAGCAGTGTTTGGACCAGTCACAGAAACTTATTTTGTGGCCAGCCATAGCTGCTTATTTGAGCCAATTACACTCTTGCTTCTTAGTACTGACCCCAATCATCCAGGATTCTGGTTTTGCCCAGTCATGGTGTTGTGTCCCAGTAGTCCTTGCACCAGGAGATGTGCTCTCCCTTTGGTCAATGTGGAAATGGTTTGAGAGCCATCTGGAGTCTGTCAGGTTCCGTGATAGCAAATGGGATGGTCCAGGTTGCACCTTCAGGAGCTGGAGTAGCCAGCTGTAGGCTTTTCATAGTTGTCTCAGGGTATCTACGGAGTGAACTAAGATGGCCTAGTGCTGGTGTAGGGCAGTCCTAGACTTACAGTCCTTTTGTTCAGAGCAGCAAGTAAAATAGTCATACAACTGCTAAGTAGAGAGTCCGACTACCCCATCTCTACTATCTTCTCTCTCTGTCTCTGTCTGTCTCGTTCTTGCTTGCTGTCTCTCAACAAGAAACTGAATGTTAGGAGTGCTTCCTATGTGGGCTTAAAGAACTTGCCATTGATATCAGCACGGATTTTTAAAAATCTTTTTTTAAAATTTAAATTAGAAACAAGCTTGCTTCACATGTCAGTCCCAGCTCCCTCTCCCTCCTCTCCTCCCCCGCCTCCCCAACAACCCCCTCATCAACCCCTTCTAACTCTCCACTCAATCCCCACTCCACTCTCCAGAGAGGGTGAGGCCCTCCACAGGGGATCTCCAGAGTCTGCCATTTCATCCAGGGCAGGGCCTAGTCCTTCCCCCAAGAGTCCAGGCTGAGAGAGCATCCCTCATTGTGGGAATGGCAGCCAAAGGCCATGTGTATGCCAGGGATAAATACTGATCTAATACCCAAGGCTCCATAGATTGCCAAGGCTTCCTCACTGAAACCCACATTCAGGGAGTCTGGATCAGTCCCATGCTGGCCTCTCAGTCATCAGTCTGGGGTTCAAGAGCTCCCCCTTGTTCAGGTCAGGTGTCTCTGTGGGTTTTACCAGCCCGGTCTTGACCCCTTTGCTCATCACTCCTCCCTCTCTGCTACTGGGTTCCAGGAGTTCAGTTCAGTGTTTAGCCATGGGTGTCTGCCTCTGCTTCCATCAGCCACTGGATAAAGGTTCTAGGATGGCATATAAGGTAGTCATAAAACTCATTATCAGGGAAGGGCATTTAAGGTAGCCTCTCCACTATTTCTTAGTTTGCCTGTTGGTATCATCCTTGAAGATCTCTGAAAAATCTCACTAGTGCCTGATCTCTCCTTGAACCTATAATGACTCCCTCTATTATGGTAACTCTAATCCTGCTCTCCTCTAGTCTTCCCAGGACTCAAACTTCCTGCTCCTCCAAGTTTGTTCTCCTCTCCCCTCTTTCCTCTCCCCCTCTCTTTTTCCCAGTTCCCTCTCCCCTCCTCCTATGCTCCCAATCTGCCCAGGAGATCTTGCCCCATTCCCCTTCTCTGGGTTACCATGCATCTCTCTCTTAGGGTCCTCCCTGTTTCACAGACTCTCTGGCAGTGGGATTGTAGGCTGGCACTCCTCTCAGCAGGGATTTTTAATATATAGTTTTCACAGTGCCTTAATAATGCATAGCACCTCCCCACGCTCAGAGAGTTAGCCTCATCTATCTTACGTTCACACATACTTATGCTGGGTCTCCTTTATCACTACCGCCACTGCCACCCACCTACTTCTTGTGTGCTTAGCAAATGTCCGCTGTAGAGTATGGCTGTTGAAACGTCCTGGCCTCTGTGAGATATGGTCTCTATGTAGCTCATCATCTGTCAGAGCAACGTTGCTCACACACTGACCTTCCTTATTACAGGAGAGGCACAAATGATCTTTGAATCTTTGGTACCCAGCATTGTGCCTGACGATAGCTGCTGTTCAGTGCGTGATTGACCAGGGAGTTGCCATGTGTATCATTCCACATGGAGGAAACCCAGCTTTGGAAAAGCCATCATTGTTCAGGCACTTACCCTAGAATTCAAACTGAAAGAGGTGTTCAGAACCTGTGGTGACAGGTTATAGGTCCCATTTCAGCTGACCATCTCATAAGCAGGCTCACTATGTAGCAAACTTTCTTCTCAGGTTCTCTTGGACTGCTAGCCCACAAATAATGACATGGAGACTTATTAATTATGAAAGCTTGGCCTTAGCTTAGGCTTGTCCTTCTAACTTAAATTAACACATTTCTATTAATCTACATTCTATCATGTGGCTCTGTACTGTATATCTGATGTCTTGATGGCATCGTTGCCTTTCTTCTTCCTCTCTCTCTCTCTCTCTCTCTCTCTCTCTCTCTCTCTCTCTCTCTCTCTCTCTCTCCCTCCCCCCCGGAAATCCCACCTATTCTTTCCTGCCTAGCTACTGGACATTCAACTCCTAATTAAACCAATCAGAAAGTGCCTTGGCAAATACCTATCTTCACAGTGAACAAAAGGAATTGTCCCACAAGACACCATAATTCAGACAATGTGAACACATCCCTAGGAAGATGACTTTATGATCCTCAGAGATGGCAGAGTATGGTTTTCAATGTCTCTAGAAATAGAGGTTTCTCTGTGTATGCTTCTGATTCAAGGATAAATTATTAATTTTTTAAATATAAGAGTACTCCATGCTCATTAAGGAAAATTTGCAAAGTAGAGAAAGTAGAGGAAAGCAGAAGAGAACAAAACTGTTTTCATTTAGTGCCTCACTATGTAAATAGTGGGGCTGTAATATTTTAGAGTATGAATTACTCTTTTATTGATGCAACGTAATAAGAGCCAGATGACAGCACATGCTGTATACCAAAATAAGAGCCAGATCTCATGGAAAACACATAGGTGGATGTCACAGTCAGTTTCTGAAGAATGCATGCAGTCAGTTCCTTCAGACTCAGCCTACAAAGCCATACTATATGGAAGAGATGAGTTCCTGGAACGAGAGAGTTAGTGCACATTTGTGGAGAGTGCATGGTGTTAACCCTGAAGTCAGGACAAGCTTCAAACCATGTTCCTTCTAGTACCTATGTATGCAATTACTGGTCAGTACTTCAGACCACAGCGGTAGATACAAGACCCTTCACAAAAGTTACAGAACCTCTCCAAGTGTCATGAGCTTTGTGGATGGTTTGCCTTGTACCACCAGAAGATCAGTGGTAGCTGACACTGCATCACTGTGTCTATGCCATTCATCTGCCTTTATCTGATCATGCAGGCATTGTATCATTTTATAGGCTCACAAGAAGAGTGGGTATAGTACAGCAAGATTGAGAGAGAAAACAAAACAAAATGAAGCCACATAACCTCATCGTGTATTGTTTTACAATCGATCTCTTTTACTAGCACAAATAAATCTGTGTCTGATTTATAAATTGACCTTTATCATATGCATACATATATAGGAAACTATATATACAAATAAATAGGTGCTTGCATTAGTTACTTATTACTTTTTTTGTTGCTGTGATAACATACCATGACCAAGGATGACTTAGAAAAGAGTTCATTTTGGCTTAAAATTCCAGAGGGAAAGCCTATCTGTAACTGGGGGTGGTGGTGGTGGTGGGTTGTATCACAAATAAATAAAAGACCCAGAGACTGATACTGGGGTTCAAAATTCAAGTTGAATATCAGAAAAGCAAAGCAGCTGGCTGCTAACTTCTCACCTCTACCTCAGGCTGAATGGACTGACCCTGTCTTACAAGATCTCAACAAGCCTCAGACTGTAAACTCTCCTCAACGTGGCTGAAGAATGAATGCTCCATACTGACTACTTGCTCCTGTCTTATATACCCTTCTAGTGCTGGGGTTAAAGGTGTGAGCTGTAATTCTCTGTTAGACTGATCCTGTGTAGATCTGGGTGACCTTGGACTCACAGAGACCCATCTACCTCTTAATCCTGAGTCCTAGGATTAAAGGTGTGCACCACTACCTCCTAGCTTCTGGTTGTTGGAATTAAAGGTGTGTATCACCACTGCCTGATACCTATAGCTTGAGGCTGACTTTGGTTTTCTGAATCCTCAGTCAAGTTTTAACATACCATAAATAATACATCACTACAGGGGTGGGTGGTAGGCATGGCAGCAGGCAGCTGGGGCAGGAAGCTGAAAGATCCCATCTTCAACCACTCTCAAGAAGCTGAGAGAGCAAACTGAAATTGTGGGGCTTTAAACTCTCAAAGCTTGACCCCCCCATGGCATGCTTCCTTCAGCAAGGCTGTACTCCTAAAAGTTATGTAGCCTCTCCAAATAGCGTTACCAACTGGGAACTGAGTGTTTAGATACAAGAGCCTATGGGGAGAGCTTTCATTCAAACTACCACAATGCTTCAGGAGTATGTATGGTTTCAGTTGTACACTAGGATCTTGACTGTATCCTTCACCATCGTGGGGAGAGCACACTAAGTAGGTTAAAGAAGCTTTCAGTCGGAGGAACACATGCCATTAGGGTGCTCTACCAGAGAGCACACACACCTTCACCTTCATGAAGTGACTAGTCCTGACAAAAGTGTGTCCTGACTTCTTGACACTGCAGTGGATTCCTACATTGTGCAGATATTTGTTTTCATTATTATTAGAAGTGTTTTTAGAACCCAGAGTAGACTGGGTTCTTTTCAAGGCGTTATGCTGGCTGGCATCAGAACACACAATGAAGCGAGAGGCAGTGTGGCTAAAAGACCACCTTGCTTCAGTGTTAGGATGGCAGTGTAAGGTTTACCAGTGTGCCAGCCATCACACTCAGTGTTTATTCGGAGTTAATATATTTAATGTTCACAACAAAGTATGAATTAACCAGTATTTCTTTTCGAGTCCAACAGAAGAAACGGAGACTCACACCCATGCACCTCCTTAACTCACATCCTGGGATTTTAAGCGAAAGTCCCTTTAAAACCCGTACCCCTATCAATTTGAAGAGGTACCAGTGAGAGGCCTTTTACTGAGGGTGGAGAGTTTGGAGTTTAAGTTCACTGCTATCTGCATCTCCCACTGCCTCCGTGAGCTCTGTTTCGGGAATGACTCTATCACAGGGAGGATGTTTAAGTCAGACTGCACCAAGTAGACAACTCCTCAGCTTCCTGGGGCTCTATTTGTAAGGATGCATTTAAATTCTGTGTTTCCTTCCAGCTAAGCTGCAGACTTATCTTCCTCCTTTATGGAGAATGCAAGGAAGGAATAGAGAAATAATATTGGCTGTAGATTCAGCCAGTTCTCTCTCTCTCTCTCTCTATATATATATATCTGTCTGTCTGTCTGTCTGTCTGTCTGTCTGTCTGTCTCTTTCTTTCTCTCCCCCTGTGGTTTCAGGCACACGTGTTGTTATTTTTGAGCTGTAGTTCTTTGTCCACACACTGTGGCTCCCTCACTGGAATGTTGTGGTTTCTCACCTCAAAAAGGTTGTTCACCACAAGTGAGTTCAATCCCTTCCAGAGATGAATGGATGGTTCAACTAATGCAAATCAATAAATGTAATGAATCATGCAAATAGACTTAAGGATAGAAATTACACAATTATATTAATAGATGTAGAAAAGGCTTTTTAACAAAACCCAACATCTCTTTATGATTAAAACATGGAAGAAACTAGGAATATAAGACATATCACCGTTGGCTTGCCCAACTTTGATATAATGATTTTTATTTTATATCACTATATTTCATTTTGTTATGTTTCGTTGTTATCTACTAGAAGCCTGCTCTTTTCTAATGACAGACAGAAATGGAGTAGATCTGGATGGGAGAGGATGTAGAGGAACAACTGGGAAGAATAGAGGTAGGGAGAAACTATTCAGATAAAAACAAAACAAAACAAAACAAAAAATGGATTCTGGAAGATAGTAAGTTTAAAAGACATGGGTTTTGTGTTATGTCTCTTGACAACATTTGAAACAACTCAGGTAGGATGTTATTAAACATAAATGCCATTCACCTTAAAAAAAGAAAAGAAAGAAAAAGAAACATCACAAGATAATAAAGGCTGTAAACAACATATTGTTAAATGGTGGAGGGGGGGACTCAAAGCATTTGCACTAAAATCTGGAGTAAGACAAAGATGCCCATGTTCCTCATTGTGACTCAATACAGTGCTTGAAGTCTGAGCTAGATCTGCATGGGAAGAGAAGGAGGTAACAGGAGTTCATATACGAAAGGAAGATGCTAAAGCATGCTTCTTTGTTGCTGTGACTCCACAGAGAAGACACACTGAGGACTTCATCCAGAGAGCTCTGAGTGCTGATACACACTCTCAGTAAAGTGGCAGGATTCAGAACGAAGACAGAAAAGTCACTAGCTTGCTTAGGTACCGATAACAAACATGGTAAGAAAGAAATAAGTAAAACAACCTCATTCACAATTTCCTTGAACAGAAAACCAAACCAAACCAAGAAACCCTTGTAATAAATCTAACCTAGGAAGTGAAAGACCTTTACAATGAAAAATTTAAGACACAGAAGAAATTGAAGATGACCTAGAAGATGTAAAGAACATAATGATAAATTATAGGAATTAATATTGTAAAAATGCTATTAGTGTTAGGGTCAAACCTGGGCCCTGGAAGCTCTAACAAGCCAGGCTCAGCTATCAGTTCTTAGGAAGCCAATTAAAAAAGTTACATTAATAGTGAAAGCAAAGAAATGAAGATTTATTCATTGTGTCCACATTGGGAAGAGGGAAAAAGAGATCCTGTAACACTTATTTCCCATCTCCCCTCACTGTCAAGTCTATCCTCAAGATCCTGGCAAAAGGTTGAATTATATATAGCTAAGCATTCCCAGTCAGGGTATGGCCCCACCCTTCATTGACCCACCACTACCCCAGCTCCAGTCTCTTGTACAAGGTGTTCTCTTCCAAGAAGACAAATTTCTCTGCTGGCTATGTGGCTTAGGTTTTCATCCTTTCCTTCCCTCGGCCAGCATTCCGGTTCTTTGGGATGCATTGTTTCAATAGTCTGTTGTCCAAAGCAGGGAACCATCCTTCCTTCTAGACATTAGGTCACAGAAATGACTACTCCATCAGAAGTAACTTATGGATTCAATGCAATCCTCATTAAAATTCCCATGTCATTCTTGAAGTTTACATGGAAACACAAAAGACCTTAGGTGACTGAAGCAATCCTGAGATAAAAGGATAATGCTGGAGGCTTGAGTACCTGAAGAGGTAAGGAAACCCAAGGGACCATTAGGGTGGGGATTGCCTTAAGGGAGGGAGGAAAGCAAATGTTTAGATGATATCAAAACAGAGATGAGAAAGTTTAAGCAGAAATGGGAGCCTGGGATGGGTGATGAGGGGGAGGAAGAATTAACTAAACCTAAGACTGCATGAAAAAAATCACGTGGAAACTTACTACCTTGTAAATCAATAAAATATGTAAGTTAAAACACAAGTGTTACCAGGCAGTGTTGGTGCATGCCTTTAATCCCAGCACTCCGGAGGCAGAGGCAGATGGATCTCTGTGAGTTCGAAGCCAGCCTGGTCTACAAGAGCTAGTTCCAGGACAGCCTCCAAAGCCGCAGAGAAACCCTATCTTGAAAAACCAAAAAATAAAAAACAAGTGTTGGGAGGGGGTTATTCTGCATGTCTGGGTAGTACTACTTCTGAAGGGCAGGGTTACTAAATAAAAACCCCAGGGCCAGGTGTGTGCACCTTCTCATGTGCTATTGGTCAGGGATGTCCCAGCCTCCTTCAGAATAATTCAGGCTCTTGTCACTTTTCTTGGTCGCCAACCAGAGCTAGTTGGTAAGACCCTATTTACTGAAGACCACATTCCTTGCTTATTATATTTAGAGATATCAAGCTGAAATTGAACTGGAAACTTCCTCTCTAACGCTTAGTTTTTGTGAGACTGGAAAGTGCTAGATGGTCTCTCTCTCTTTCCGTGTGTGTGTGTGTGTGTGTGTGTGTGTGTGTGTGTGTGTGTGTGTGGTTATCAATGGTCTTTCCAGATTGTGAGTCCTATGATTTACAATACCAGCCTGCCAGACAAGAAATGCCCAACTTCACAGTAATGCCTGTTTCAGTTACAATCAACTGCTCATGGTTTGGGTTTGAGAGGCTCCTTGCATAAGGAAGAATTCAGTCTGATACTACAAACCTCATTAAAAGACACATAGTTTGAAAAATCTTAGGCCCTAGGGGTGAACTTACTACTGTTGTTTAGCTAAATTGTTATAGTCCCAAGCTACATTTTAAATATTTATTTCTATACCCATAGACAAATGCTACTCTCAGCTTTAATCAGAGAAGTCTCTCTTTGTAATAAATAACAGTGAATACAGAGATGCAATTCTGTTCAAGGTGCCGAGAATAAGTGACAGTTGAGTGCTCAGCCCTAAACAGGACATTTCTACCACAGCCTCCAAGGCTTATCGTTGGGAAGGCAGGGGTAGAAAGAATGTAAGAGCTGGAATATGGGGGGAAAGGCTATGAAATTATCTGGCTTGGAATAGCTAATGCAGACCTGGCCTTATAGCAGCTGTGGATGCTTGCAGTGAACCTACCAAATTCTGGGCCCATCAAAAGTCAACCACTGATTGGGGAGGAGCCCATGCATTCCTGTGCCCTTGCTGAATGCAGTATTGGCTGCTCATGGATTCTGGAGAAGGGGGGTGGCTATTATTTTTGGTTTTGTACTCACTGCCAAACACTCATAGTCACACAGATAACCCTGATAAAACTCATTGGGTACAAAACAAGGAGAAGTGAGTAGCTAAGAGAGAACATAGAGAATGTAGGGATGAGGGGGTTCGTGGGATGATTAAAGAGGATGGGGTCACAGTAACCAGAATGAGCATTCTACATTTAAGAAATCAATAAATTCAGTCAAAATTATAAGAATATGCTAGTCATATTAACATGACTGATTTCAGCTTTTACCACAAACCCATAATAATGAAAACTGACGATTCTAGGACAAAAGTAGATATGTAGATGGAACAGATGGAACACTCATATGTAAACCCATGTAGCTCCGACTCCCTGATTTTTTGACAAAGTTGCGTCCTCAATATACAGTGGAGTTAAAGACAGCTTCCTTATCAAATGGTGCTGACAAAACTGGTTATCTCGTGTAAAAGAATGAAATCAGATCCTGGTCTCTCAACCTGGACAAAATTCAATTCAAAAGGGATCAAAGACCTCAGGGCAAGACCTAAACTCTGAAACTGTTGAAGGGGAGACATAAGCTATGATATCTAAGCAAGACTTTGGTTACTTGTGAAATATTTCAAACAGCTGGCAAAAGGAATATCATGAAATTTAGGGAGTATCATATAGCAAAGGAAACGTTTAGTGAAGAGCCAGGCTGCAGAATGGAAGAAAAACTTTGCTAGCTGTACAAAGGATTAGTACCTATGCTATACAAAGAACTTCTCTACCACCCCAAAGCTAAGTAACAAGAAATCAAATAATTCAATTACATGAATAGCAGACACTTCTCAAAAGATGAAGTACAAATGTTCAATAAACATAGGAGAAACTGTTCAACCTCAGTGGACATCAAAAAAATGCAAATCAAAACCTATACTAGCTGGGCGGTGGTGGCGCACACCTTTAATCCCAGCCCCAGCACTCGGGAGGGAGAGGCAGGCAGATCTCTGTGAGTTTGAGGCCAGGATGGACCGACAGCCTCCAAAACAATACAGAGAAACCCTGTCTTGTAAAAACCAAAAATACCCCCCAAAAAACAAAAAACCAAAAAAACAAAAAAACCCCTACACTAAACTTTCAAGTCCCACCCTAGTCAGAATGGCAGTCACTAACATAATAAGTGCTGGTGGGGATACAGACTAAAGGAGACCTGTGTGCACTGCTTGTTGGCATGTAAACTTGTTTGGTCACCATGGAAATCAGTATTAAGGATCCCAAAAGAACTAAAAGAAAAACAGCAATGAGCTGGTGGCTTACCTCAGCTGTAAACATTTGTCTGGTATGGTCAAGGCCCTCCCTGTCTTCAATCCCCAGTACTGAAAATAAAATACATATGTACCTATGTGTATGTCTATACATCCACACAACTGTGTTTTTCTTATTTCTGTTGTTTTTGGAGACGGGGTCTCACTATGTAGCCCTGATTAGCCTGGGACTCACCTGTAGACCAGGTTGGCTTCAAACTCAGAGAAATCTGCTTGCCTTTGCCTCCCCTGTGCTGGAATTAAAGGCATGTACCACCACATATAGACCAATCATTAATATTTTGAGAAAAACAGGCTAAGAGCAGCAATGAACATTTCTTTACGGACAAGTATCTCTGGGTACATGCTCAGGAGTGGAATAACTGGGCCATATGGTAGGCTCTACTTTTAATATTTTGAGAAACTTCCATTGTGATTTCCATAATCACCATGCCAGTTTCCATTCCCACCACCTGTGAAAAAGGGTTCATCTTTCCTCACCAGCATTCACTGTCATTTTGTTTTGATGATACCATTCTAAATGGGTTGAGAGGGAATATCGAAGCAGTTTTAATTTGCATTTCCCTGATGTCTTAGGACATTGAACACTTAAAAAAATATTTATTGGCCATTTGTGCTGCTCTATTGACAATAGCAAGGAAATGGAATCAGCCTAGATAGCCATCAGTTGATGAATGAATAATGAAAATGTGGTATACTTACTCAATGGAATTTTTATTCAGCTTTCAAAAAATAAAATTATGAAATTTGCAGGACAAAGGATATATCTGGAAATTATTATATTAAGTGAGATAACCCAGACTTGGAAAGACAAATACCACATGTTCTTGCTCATATGTGGATCCTAGCTTTTAACGTTTATGTGTGTGTATATATGTGGGGATCAGTGTGGTTATAGGTCGTGAAATTAGAAAATGGATCACAAGAAGGGGAAAGAGGTGTTGAGGAGGACGAGGGTATGATAGGACACATGTGGCAGAGCAGCAGATAAAAGGCACCTGAGGCCAGGAGGGTACAAGGAGGGGCAGGGGGTGGGGAATGAGGAAGGTCAACTGAAATGAATGTGCTTGAAATGCCATGAAGAAACCAAATACACTGTATGCTATTTAAAAATGAAAAGAAACTATAAAAATAGATGTACCATAGGCCCTACCTATGCTACTCCTAGATATTCACTTAAGGGTATATCTGTGAACGTGTCATAGCAACACTTCTACATGGATCTTTATTGCAGCACGGCTCACAGAGGCTAAGACCTAGACATTTGTCAACAGAGGAGTGGCTCAAGGAAACCTGGTTAACATACAGAGTGAATTTTTTTATTCAGTCATAAATACAAACACAGTGATGTTATTTGTAAGAAAACAGATGCAACTGTAAATAATTATGCAAAGAAATTAAGCCAGTCTCAGAAAGACAAATGTTGCATATTTTCATTAATTTCTGGGTCGCAGATTTTATGTGGATCCATAGTCATAAATGCACATATGCTGTGAAAGTAGAAACCAGATTTTTATACAGATACGTAAGGCCATATATGGATACACAGGGTCATATGTACATGTGATGTGAAAACAGAAAAGAAATTGTCTAGAGGAACAAAAGTCATGGGTAGGAGGAGGAAAGGCGAGGAAGGGGAAGGCAGGGGGACATGAGGGGAATATTACAAGTACATTACATTCTTGTGTGAAAATGTCCCTATGTAACACAGTACCATGCACAATGAAAACAGAACAGAAAAAGAGTCATGTCTCACATAGAGCATGGGATGTTTGATTGCCACTGAACACTTTAGTGCCTTTAATTTTCCTCCATGGAACTGTTGATTGAATCCAGAGCTTCACAAGTGCTAAACAAGGGCTAGACAAGGACTCGTGGTCCAACCCTTCTTACTGTTTTCTGAGCTCCATTAGCACAGACCTACACGCTCAGTGATGCTCTGCATCCTAAAATATCCTAGCTTCTCTATGTGCGCTAGTATTTACCCGGCCCCAGCCCCCATCCTGTTAGCCTTATGTTTTCAGTATTAATCTATTGACAATTTCCTACATAAGTTCAATACATTTAGAGCATATCCACCCTCATCCCTTCCCATTTCTCTGGGATACTTCCATCCACTTTCTGCTCCCCAACTTCATTTCTTCTCTTCTTTTTTTTTTTTGTAACCAATTGAATATGATTATGGCTACCCATATGTACCTGGGTGTGAGGTTGTCAGCCGGAGCCTGGACAGTCTACCAGGAGCCACACTGCTAAAGAAAATTGACTTCACTTCTCTCAGTAGTCCTAATCTGCCAAAAGCTCTTTAATTAGGGGTGAAGCCTCATGCTGTCTGGGCTGGAATATTGACTGGCTTGGTCTTGTACAGGTCTTGTGTAGGCAACCACAACTGTTGTGAGTTTATGAGTGCAACGGCCTCATCATGTCAAGAAAGCACTAATTCCCAGCAGTTCTCTATATGACTGCTATGCCTGCTATCTCTTATAGCCCCCCCCACTTCCTCCATAACATTCCCTTAACTTTGGTGGGGAGATCATGCAATGTATAGTTAGGTCTGGGCACCCTCTTTACCTTGAACAGTTGTGTCTCTCTATTAACTGCCACCACTGTATAAAGACCAGGCCTCATTTTAACATCTTTTCCAGTATGGGATTCAGAGAAGACATAAAAGAACAAAACATTTGATCGATTGCTGTTGTCTCTTTGCCACGGCGTTCAGAGAGCCAAGCGCTATACCCCTAAAGGCCACGTTAGAGGATTTGTCCTATAGTTTTCTGAAACCAGACGCTTTTCTATAATGCTCTAGATTTGTCTGTCTAGTCATTAATTAAAAATGGAAATGAATTTAATGAAGCATGTTTGGCCTTTAGCTAGTTCTGGCAGTTCCTTGTAGTCACCTACTTATTTCTTAGTTTGCTGCTAAGTGTATTTAGCAACCGATTCTAAACTTGTATCTTGAAAAACAAACAGGTAGTCTCTGCTAGCTGCCTGTTCTTGGGTGTTGTGATCCAACGAGGCTCTTTGGAAGCCTCAGCTGTGATGTTATGCGGATTCCCAGTGATAGGAATCGTTTCGGTTCTACTCTAGTCCTGCTTAATAATCTTTCTAGTTTTCTAGTGCCCTGCTGTCCTGTGAGAGATGGTACAAAGCACAACTGTGACTGCTTATGTTACTTCAGACTGTCTAATAGGTACATTGAAGAAGTAAAAGGGAATGGGTGAAAGCCGTAGTATAGCTTATTTAATCTAACACCTCAAAATTATTATCTTTTCAATATGCAGTTATACAAAATAGTTAATGAGTTTTTTACGTTTTAAGTACTGCTTAAAAGCTTAACATATTTCAAATTTTAATCTTTCTGCTAGTTTCGGTTTTTTTGAAACAAGGTTCTACTATGTAGTCCAGGCTCTCCTCAAACTTGCAGCAATCCCCCTGCATCTTCTTCCTGAGTGTTAGGATTGCAGATTCAGTGTCATCTGGCATACCTGGCAATACTTTAATCTTAGGAGTCTCATTTTTGGTGCTCAGAAGTCACACAAGGGTAGTGGTTTGTCCTATAGAATATATCAGGTATAGATTTGTACCTATTTCCAGCACTTTACCTTACTGATATTTTAATATCTTAATTTATCTTGTATTTTCATGATTTTTCTTTCCTCTTCAGCATGAATGTCTTGTTCAGAATATACCTCTTGTCAAATAGGGGTGGAGTGGCATTGCTCTTTCTTTGTCTGTTAATATTAACGAGGGGACCTTTTACAGTTAAACACCATAAAGAAAGCTCGTTAAGGGCAACAACATCCCCTAGCACACAACTCTCCCTAGAACCACAAAATAGGTATGTTACAGAGGCCTGGAAGCTAATTCTTTCCAGATGTTTGCAAAGCGAGCAAGACCAAAAGGTGGATACTGAAATTACTAAACACTTAATAAGGAGCTGATGGGACCAAGGCCCCAGGGTTGGCTCAGAAATAAGTGAAACACAGAGACCCTGTTTGTTCAGAGAAACATCAAAGGCCCCTATAAACGCACAGGAAAGGTGAGAGGAAAACCACTGCCGAGATCCAACATTCCTGCAAAGTCTAACTGGAGACTCGGTGGAGATGCTTCCCTCGGTGCTGAGGAGGACGTAGGGGCAGGTCTGGTGAGCAGATGTCTGGCTTTTGTTTGGACTATTATTTTGTACAGTGTGTGCATGAAAGATGCAGCCATTTCTCAAGCTGGGCCAAAGGGGACAAACCAATTAAACTCCCAGTTAATAAAACAAAGAAAATGCCTTTTCTGTACTAAATACCACTCCACACTCAAACCATAAACCTGCTAATGGGACAGCAGATTCAAATAAATAATATTAGCCCTAGTCATTTTCAGTTTTCCTTCCTTTGCTCCCTTTAGGAATGGGACAAACAAATTGGGTTTTCCTAAGATCCTAATTAAAGAGGAAGAAAGACCAATTAGTCAAGTGTGCGGTTAGTTCAAAATGTGAGAGGTTATCTCTTTGGTCATCCTTACCTGGCAGGAGAGCAGCCTCTAGCATTCAAGCTTGTATTTTGTTCTCCACTGCTAATCATTGTGACCTGCAAGGCACATGCAGTCCTCATTTTGTATCTTTCTTTGCATGCTCGGAGAAAGAACAAAGCACCAACAGCCAGGAAGGAAGAAAGGGGATATATGTGGCCCATCTTCTAAGCAAATTAGCTGTTACAGATGAAGTGGGGAAGGACTCTCTTTAAATAGCAAGGGAATTAAAACTGGCAGCCCCACACCGTTAGGAACAGAGGCGAAATCCCATGTCTTTGGATCAGGCAGACTTAGTCTACCAGGTGTCTAACTCGTTATGCTGCTTAATATATTAGCTGGGGTGTGTGTGTGTGTGTGTGTGTGTGTGTGTGTGTGTGTGTGTGTGTGTATGTGTGTGTGTGTCTGTGTGTGTGTGTGTGTGTTTCCACTGTTGTAACAAAATACTTGTGAGAATCAACTTAAGGGAGAGAAGATTTATTCTGACTCACAGTTTCAAGCCTACCATGGCAGAATTCATAGTGGTGGGAGTGTATGGTGGAGTGTCTCTCATCTTGGTGGCCAGGTTGCAGAAAGCTCAGTTCAAAACAGGAAGCAGACATAACATTTAAAACTTACTCCTAAGGACTCATCTGCATTATCTTGGCCATCATTCCAGAAGATCTATATTCTCCCCAAAGAGCACTGTCAGCTGGTGGAGCAAATATTCACACACATGAACCTGTGGAGGACATTTCACATTCAAACTACAGCAATTTCTATGTAGACGGGGAAGGAAAAATCATACCCATACCCTAGGACTGTTGTGAGGACTGGATGGGGACACACATATAGCATGCTGATTACCTGGAACCCAGTTGCTGGTATAACATCAGGGATAACCAGATATACCCACATCAGTAGCCTGTGTACTATGCTCACTTGCTTTCTTCAAAAGAACCTAGTGTGGATTATGCGTGCCTCCAGCAGACTATGATTTTCAGACAGACCCACTTTCTTCTCAACTTGCAGAAGATGGGCTCATCAAGAGTGCTCCTTATGCAAGCCCTCTCTACATAGACATGGGACCATCTCATCTGAGGGGCATACTTGATGTATTTCTTATGGCTGGGTATTTCCTGGAATGGTGGCTCTCACAGCGCTTTTTGAGATACACTGTTTGGTAAAGAGTCACGTGGCACTGAGTATCCATGCTTCCCTCTGTTTTCCTTCTTAGGATCTTTGACCAGTGGCCATAATGAAGTACTTTATAAAGTCATGGTCTGACAAGAAAAAGATAAATGTAAACATTGCACAAACACAGTGAGGCCAAACATCTGGATGTCCACTACTTACTTCCTGTTGAGAGAGTTTGGGAACTTGGGGATTTTAGCAGTTGGACGTGGCTATTTTGGGAAACTATTTCACATCTGTACAAGAAAGAAAAGCACACATTCATTACGCTTCACTCATCAGATGAGATATTGGCACCGACATCCCAGACTTGTCTGAGAACAAAAGAGAGTGAATTAGAGATGGGCCAGAAGTACTTTTAAGAGAAAAAGAGATTCTGTTCTCTCACATTCAGGGCACCTGAATCTCCATCATCATAATTTCTACTTTTTTTTTTGGTTTTTACGAGCCAGGGTTTCTCTGTATTGTTTTTGAGGCTGTCGGTCCATCCCAGACTTCTACTTTCTTGATTTCTTCCTTTGCTTCTTATGTTTGGTCCATTCTTACACTGTCTCCAATTCAAAATACTAACTTTGAGTCCTGGTTTAGCCACTGACTTGCAAGACATACTTCAACAAATATCTTTAAGCCTCATTTATGTTTATTAAAAAACCTTAATAAGTACAGCAACAAAAATATATATACATGCACACATACATACATATATTTGGTTTTTTGAGACAGGATTTCTCTGTATTGCTTTGGAGGTTGTCCTGGAACTCAGTTTGTAGACCAGGCTGGCCTCAAACTCATAGAAATCCATCTGCCTCTGCCTCCCGAGTGCTGGGATTAAAGGCGTGAGCACCAACACCCGGAACAGCAATAATATTTTTTAACCTCTTCCTAGGTACGTTAAGCTGACATGTAAGATTATCCATGACAGTGGGTAATTAGTAAGGCAAAGCCTCTAGGCTTCTCAAAGGTAGCTGGTTGGAAGTGCCAGTGTTCAGGGTGAGATTATGAAACAGACACAATGGCCCTTTCAGTTCTAAGGAGCAATGGCCAATAACCAAGATTAAATCTAAGATCTCCAGGTTTTTTTCTGCTGGATCAGACAGCTCCAGGTTACCAGACCTCCAGCTTTTGTGAAACCAGAGAGCACTTAGTGACCAGTTCTCCGTCCCAGTGACTTTAGAGGTCAGTGCAGTCTCAACCGCCCAGGGTCCTCTGAGGAAAAGGAGCTTTGGTTCGAGTGGTATCTGAGGTAAATACAGGGATAGGGTTCTGGTTTCTCAGGCACTAAAGGCCTCTGCAGGATAGAGAGTCTATCTGACGTCCCAGGGGCTACTTTGGATCAGACTAACCACAGACCCCTGATAGTGGACAGGCTTCACTGGATCTGAGGTTTAGTGCCCTGCTTCCAGAGGTTCATAGAATCCAGGAGTGAAAAGGTTTTGACTTCATCCTTGGTCCTGTTGGTACACAGCCAAGACAGGGCCACTTCAGCCTCGATTTGATAGTTGTGGTGCATGATTGACAGCGGCCCTCAAAGGCTTAGGTATTTGAAGCTTGGTTCCCAGTTTGTGGGCTGTTTACGAAGGATTAGGAGGTCTGGTCCTGTTGGAGAAGTGTGCCACTGGGCTTGGGCTTTGAGGTTTCAAAAGCCACATTAGGCCCATTCTCAGTCTCTCTGCTTGCAATTAGATGTAAGCGCTTAGCTCCTACTCCAGTGCCATGCTGCCTGCCTGCTGCCATGTTCTCTGACACGATGGTCATGGGCTTGCCCTCTGAAACTATAATCAGACACCTTCATTAAATGCTTTCTTTTGTAAGCTGCCTTGGCCAGGGTGTGTCTTCACAGCAACAGAACAGTGACTAAGACAATAGTCAACACCAAGTTTCCCCATCCCTTGAAGCTGAGCTTCTTGCAGATGTTCCTCTAAGAAGAGTCACAGAAACAAGAATATCCCAAAAAGCTCTGAAGAAAGCCAAACAACAATAACAGCAGCAGCAGCAGCAGCAGCAACAACACATCCTTAAGTCTCATAGAGTTGTGTAGTGGTTCTCGTGGCTCTGCCCTTCCTGTCCCAGTTCCCAGGACATTTAGTGATTTACTAGCTTCTTTTGTTTTAAAAGAACAATATATTTTGATTATAGTTTGATTATATTCTTTCACTTTTTCCAATGCCTTCCTGACCCTTCCCACACCCAACTTCATGCTCGTTTTCTTTCCTTAACAAAAAGACTTAGGGACTGGCCCCGCTTCTAAGAACCTATTCCTCACACTGGTTTGCCTTGCCAAACCCCAGTAATTGATACACCATGCTTTATGAACAGAATCAGAGGAGGTGTGGATGGGGATGGTGTAAAGGGAGGTGGGGGGAGAGAATGGGAAGCGAGGAGGGAGGGAAAACTGTTGTCTGGTGCAAAATAAATAGACAAATTTAATTAATAAAAGAAGCTACCAAAACTCAAAACAAATCATAGAGTCTGTTTTGGGTTGGCTAACTACTCCTGAGCATGAGGCCTGCCCTGGAGTGCTATACCAATACTTAGTGTTGCTCTATAGGAGAAAAATGATTTTCTCTTTACCAGAAACTGCTATTTTCAAGTAGCTTCTTGGCTAGAGATAGGACTTTGTGTCAACGTTATCGTCTCTGTGCTGAGGTTTTTGTTCAGCTTAAGGTGAGCAGGTCTTAAGTATACTGTTACAGTCTCTGTGAGTTCATATGTGTATCAGTCCTGCTGTGTCTGGAGAACACTATTTCCTTGAAGTTGTCTACTACCTCTAGCTTTGATAGTCTTTCTGCCTCGTTATTTTTTTTCCATAGATCCCTGAGCCTCGAGAGGAGAGGTTTGATGAAGCCATCCCATTAGGGCTGTGTGCTCCAAAGTTCTCACTTCCTGCACATTGCCTAGTTGTGGGTCCCTATGTTAATTACCATCCTCAGCAAGAAGAAGCTTTTCTCATGAGGGTTGAATGATGTCCTGACCTATGGGTACAGCAATACGTCATTATGAGTCTCATTATTACTGTGTCCATTTAACAGACTAATAGTGGTAAGTTTTCCTCTAGGGTCCTCGACCTGTCTAGTCTCAGGTTCTTGGGATCATTAACAGTATCAGGTATGAGTTCCATCTTACGGAGTAGGTCTTAAATCCATAATATTTGTGTCTCTCTTCACCGGTTGGCTCATCTTGCAATCAGGTCACTACTGTAGCTCACAGGTTTCATAATTGGTTGAAACTGATAACTAGTTTTCTCTCTTTGGGTATATAGTGCCTTCTGGTGAATCTTCTCACTGAGAACCAACTTGGTTTCTCCATATTTTATGTGTAAGTATGTTGTTATCTTTAGTAATACGTTCTTACTGTCAGGGTTCATAAGGTAACCAATAGCATTGACAATAGTCTCTAATATTTTTTTGGGGGTTGTCTATATGACCTCTTTGAACAACAACTCAGAAGGATGTAATCCATTCCCGATCCTGGGGATTTTATTTGGTAGCATATGGTGTCTTTTTGGGGTACAGTCTCTTCCACTATATGGTAACTCCACTTAAACTCCTTTTATATATTTATGTATTTTAAGAAGATTCTACCATATTAGGTTTTCATATGATAATCTCTAAAATAATTTTAAAAACAGATTAAAATAAAAATAATTGGGGAGGGAGAGGGACCGAGGATTGACATGTGAAGCAAACTTGTTTCTAATTTAAATTAAATTAAAAAATAAAAATAAGTAACCTAATGATGGTTCTCTCAGTCGTTATAAAACAAGCACAAGTCACACCAAAACAACAGACAAAAAAAGCAAACAAGAACAAATTACACAATTGTAATGGAAGGGAGTAGTAAAACAACAGGACAACAATTAATAAAATAGAGAATAATAGAAAAGTTTAAAGAATTGATTAAACAAATAATTGTTCCTTTGAAAAAAATAAACATTGGCACACCTTTAGTCAAACTAGCCAAAGAAAAGAAAGGGAGGACCAAAATTGAGAAAAGCAGAGTTGGAAAACTAGAGAAACTATAACAAATATCAATGGAATCCATAGGGTTATTAAAGATTTTAATATTTTATAATAAATTAATCTTTATATTAATTTACTTAATGCTTTTGAAGAGATATGAAAAATTCTGTTAAGTAGTCTGATTAGAAAAATAATTAAACAATGCAAAACAAATAAAGTCACAACTTAGCAAAAAATTTAAAAAAGAAAGAAAATTGCTTATCATTATCGATTTTTAAAGAAATGCATATATGCCTATCAAGACCATGATGATACATCACTATACGCACATTAGGATGGTCTAAAAATCACTACCAGAAATAAGTGTTTGCAATGATTTCTGTAACTGAGCCATTTATACATTAAAACATATATGTAAAAATTCAGGAAAATCTAGGGAAGATGGATACTTTCCTAGACACATATGAACTTTCAATATTGCATAGAGATAATACTTATGACTATTTGAACAACCTTTAATGAGCAATGGGGTTGAATCAGTAAGAAGAAATCCTCCACACTAGAGAGATGGCTCAGTGGTTAAGAGCACTGACTGAGTTCAATTCCCAGCAACCATATGGTGGCTTATAATCATCTGTAGTGGGATCTGACTCCCTCTTTTGGTGAGCATGAAGACAGAGCATGCATGTATATAAAATAAATACGTAAACAAATAAATCTTTTAAAAAGAATTATTTTTAATAGAACTCTTGCATAAAGAAATAATCACTGATAATGTCTACCGGGTCACTAAAGAAGAGCAAATGCATTGTTCCTCTGACTACTCTATGCGATTGGAAGGGAAGGGATAAGGCAAAGGGGGATCTGTAAAGAAGTCACACTGAAACACTGCTTGTCATTAAACAAACACTAATAATGTGAATTATCCTACTAGTATATGGGCCAATGAATCGACCAGCCCACAAAAGATGAAATATTAATGACTAATAAATATGTGAAAAAGTGTTTAATATCCTTAGCTATCAATGAAATACAAATTAAACTGTATTGAAATTTTTTAGCTCATCCTAGTCTTAATGGCTGTCATTAAGAAAACAAATGGCAACAAATGTGGTGAGGACACAGAACAAGAAGAAGTTCCCTATACACTGCTGATGTGAATATAAACTAGTACAGGCATGAGGAAATCAATATGGAGATTCTTCAGAAAAATCAAAATGGAGCTGTAGTTGGACTTTCTTGTCAGACTTTCTTTCGACCGCCAGCCTCCAAATAATGACGTGGAGATTTAATTATGAAAGCTTGGCCTTTAGCTTAGGCTTGTTCCCAACTAGCTCTCGTAACTTAAATTATTAATTTGCATGACTCTTTACCTCTCCTCCATTCTGAATATCTGAACCCTTTCGTGTCTTGCTAGCATCTCCTGCCATGCCAGATTCCAAGCCTGAGTTCTCTCTGGCTGGAAGTCCCGTCTGTTTTCTCCTGCCTAGCTATTGGTTGTTCAGCTCTTTATTAAACCAATCAAGTACCTTAGACAGGCAAGGTAAAACAGTGACACATATTCACACAGGGTGATCAAATATCCCACAACATGGATACCATGGAGCTACCATGTGGCCCAGCTACACCACCTCTTTGCGTGCTCAGCATATCACAGAGAAATATGTTCTTACTGTAGCATTGTTCACAATAACCAAGATATTTACAGCATCCTCAAGTTCCATTCACAGAAGAATGGGTAAAGGAAATGTGGTATAAATAAACAATGGAGATTTCGACAGCCATAAGAGCAATGAAATATGTCCTTTACAGAAAGATGAGTGGAACTCAAGAACATTTTAAGCAAAATGAGCCAGACTTAGAAAGATAAACATTGAATGGTTCCCTCACATGTTGTGTTAATTGTCTGCAGATGACTGCAAGACCTTTCTGTAAGATCCTAAGGGCCTCTACTGTGAGTCACCTATGGAGTATTGCCAAAGACTCAAGATAACATCCTTATCTGCCACCGATACTGCAAGTGCCATCAGGTCTGTGGGTCACATGACCCAAGTGGCACGGCAGCCTTCACTGGAGTGGTCCTATGCACTGTTCAAAACTAACAGCTTTCTCCATCACTTGGAATAGGGCAGAGTAACAAACCCAAGGAATGAGTGTGCTGGACACCCATATTTCTTGCAATGCTCTTAATATTCACAATGCATATCCACAGAAGTATGGGTAAATAAAATATTGTGTCATGAAATATGGAGATGGTTTTCATCTATAAATAAAGAATAAGAAATTATGTGTGGTGATATATTGATCTAATAAAGCTTGCCTGGAGATCAGAATGCAAATCTAGTCACAGCCATAGAGTCCAGGGAGTGGTGGTACCACACCTTTAATTCAAGTAGCCATACTAGTTAACCATAGAAGCTGGGCAGTAGTGACACACAATTTTAATCCCAGCACTCGAGAGGTACATAAGACAGAAGCAGGGTCTCAGACTTGGCGTTCAGTCTTAGGCAATTAGCCTTCAGCCATGTTGAGCACAGGATTGCTTCAGTCTTGGTAGAGGTAAGAGCTCGCCAGTGACTTGGCTATTTTGCTTTTCTGATCTTCAACTTTAGCTCCAATATCTGTCTCTAGGTTTATATTATTCATGCTATAATTATGTCCTTTGAAGAAAAATGGAATGGGGCTAGAAATCGTAACAGATAAATAAACCAGACTTTAAGGCAACTATTGTATGTTTTCTCTCATATGCAATACAGATTTAAGTGTGTGTGTGTGTGTGTGTGTATGTGTGTGCCTGCAAGAATGCATGTGTGTGTGTATGTGTGTGCCTGCATGCATGCTTGTGTGTGTGTATGTGTGTGCCTGCATGCATGCATGTGTGTGTGTGTGTGTGTGTGTGTGTCTGTGACACAAAAGTAGATGGGGACTGCATGAGAAGAGGAAAGTGTCTCAAAAGAGAGGGAAGAGAAAACAAGAAAAAATGAAGAGAGAAGAAAGACAAAATATTGCATGTTTCCTTGTTTATGTGGAAAGGTGTGCACGTGTGTGTGCCTTAATGCTGCTAATGGCTTTAACGATTACAGATGCTTGGTCAGTAGCCACTTTCTCTGTAATTTTAGACATTGCCTTCATGTATTTCTCTTCCACCTCTTGTACCACCCCTCTGGTGGTTTGAGAGAAAATGGCCCTCAATGGGTGTGGTGCTATTAGGAGGTGTGACCTTGTTGGAGTGGGTATGGCCTTATTGGAGGAAGCATGTCACTGTGGAGATGGGCTTTGAAGTCTCATATACGGTCAAGCCACACCCAGTGTCTCAGATTACTTTCTGCTGCCTGTGAGATCAAGACAGTTTCTTCTACACTCTCAGCATCTTCTCCAGCACCACGTCTGCCTGTATGTCACCATGTCCCGAAATGATGATAAAGAACTAAACCTCTGAAACTGTAAGACACTCAATTAAATGTTTTCTTTTGTAAGAATTGCCATGGCCGTGGTTTCTCTCTTCACAGCAATAGAAACCCTAACTCTCTCTCTCTCTCTCTCTCTCTCTCTCTCTCTCTCTCTCTCTCTCTCTCTCTCTCGACCTTTATAAGAACACAACCCGTCCTGTATTGAAATTTCCTCATCCAAACAAATTATCCCATAATGTTTTAATTATGCCTCACTCAAGTTCTCAGACCTCTATCTTTGGCTAGCTCCACTCCATGTCTGCAGTTCTCCTTGGCAGACGTCCCAGAGTTCTGGCATCTAACCTTCTGTGCTTTCCATTGCAACTTAAGCTACACACATGCACGTGTGACATGGGAGCAGAGGGGGAATACTTTGGGGGAGAGAAGGATTAGTAGTAGAGGAGAGAAGGGATGAGAGAGTAATAGAAGAAATATATGAGCAAAGTCCAATGGATGGACATGTCATAGTGCACTACCCCATTTTGTAAGTTAGTGTAATTTTAAAAAAGAATTTACTAAAAGACTGATGTATGTGGTGGTGAATGCAGGGAGTACATAGGTGTTACCAAGGCAGTGATTATGTCATAATAGCATGAGGAAGGAGCATTGAAGGCTTAAGAAAGAGTGTAATAACTTTGTAATTACTTGGGAATTTAAGGTAGTCAAGGAAGGAAGAGAGGAGCTGAGCTGGGAGAACAGTTGAGAAAACTGTTGTGGTCAATGAATTGTAAAGTCTGTAGTAGCAGTTGCAATGGAGTGAACACTGATAGCTTACCACTGGAGGATGTGTGGTATGTTCACACTGGCCTCACAGATGTCCTGTAAGGTGGGCATTTTCTTTTCTTGTCTCTTTTCTGTGACAAAACACCTGATAAAAGCCATTTAAGTAAAAAGGGATTGTCTTTGGCTGGAAGGTTAAGAAGGGATACAGTCTCTCACAGAGAGGAAGGCATGGAAGCCCAAACATGAGACAGCTGGACCGTTTGTATCTGTAGTCAGGAAACAGAAAGGAGACAGGAAGAGAAACCAGGCTATAAAAACTCAAGGCTTACCCTGTGACTTACTTCCTCTAGAGGGGTTATACTTCCTAAAAGTTCCACAACCTTCCAAAATAGCACTACTACCAGGGCATCAAGTGTTCAAATACACGAGCTATGGAAGAATTCACATTCAAGCCACAGCATGTCACCCCTGTCCCTGCTAAGGTTTCACAGCCTACTTATAATGCAAATACATTCAGTCCGATGTCAAAGTCCCTGTGGTTTTTCAAGGCAATCTCTTAAACATGAGTTACTGTAAAATCAAAATACAATTTACATACTTCCAATATGCAATGGTCCAGAGTAAACATTCCCACTCTAAAAGAAAATAATAAGTCAAAGGAAGGACCAAAGTAATACCAAAACTCACAGGGTAAAGACTAAACCCAACCACTGTACCTCTGGCATCTGAGGCCTGTGATGGAATCATGTGGGCTCCAACAAGCTTGGGTATCCCTGTCCTTCCCATTCTACTGTTTATACCATGCATGGCCTCTCTTTTGTCTGGCTTCATTCCATGCCTGCAGTATTCCTTGGTGAACATCCTACTACTTCTGCTGTCTCTATTGAAACTAAAGTTTCATCTTTGGCTTCTTGCAATGGCTTCTCAAGGCTGCTTCCCAGGGAATCCAAGTTTGCTACTCATTAACTGGCACCAGCACCTTTCTGGAACCTTGGTGAGAGTCTTCTTGGTCTTTCACATTTGCATCTTTTATATCTGAGAAAACAGGACCAAGCAAATGACACTGCTACATTCTCCTTCCAGCTGGAGATATATCTTGGATCACAGTTGCAGGAGCTCCTGCAGTTGTAAAAGTTAGCACTGATGGTGCCTTACCCTCGTGGCATCTTTCTAATTACCCCAGTACAGAAATGAAGTATCCTGGATTTGACAGCATATAAGAAAACTGAAATATTGCTGGGTGGTGGTGGCGCACACCTTTAATCCCAGCACTCAGGAGGCAGAGGCAGGCGGATCTCTGTGAGTTCAAGACCAGTCTGGTCTACAAGAGCTAGTTCCAGGACAGCCTTCAAAGCCACAGAGAAACCCTGCCTCAAACCCCACCCCCCAAAAAGAAAACTGAAGTGTCAAATCCATGTATTATATATGAAGTAGAGTAGTTTCTAAGTGAGGCTTTGAGTGACTCTTCCAAGTATCTGCAGGTCTTTTAGATGGAAGTAAATTCAACAGCTTACAATATTTACATAGATGTTATGAAATTCTATAATAATATTTCACACTCTGAAATATGTACAGTGGGTTGTGAATGTGGTTCACTAGTTGACTGCTTGCTTAGCATGTGAAGGTTATAGTTTGGTTAACAATACCACAACAGTATAAGGATGAGGAAGTTGAGGAGGATGAAAAGGGAGAGGAAGAGAAAGAAAAAAAAGAAAAATATAAATTAATAAAAGTGTTATATATTTCTAACTTTTACATAAATTTGCCCAATAGGGTGACATTCATGTTAGCTCCATCTTAAATTATACAATTGAGAACTACAATCCCAAATTTAGAAGTTTAGTTTATCAGATTTGTAATATTTTGCTGCTCAGGAAATTTTTTTTTGTTTTCCAGTTTAAATTTAGATAAGAAACGAGGTTGCTTCACAAGTCAGTTCCAGGTCCCTCTCCCATTCCTTCCCCTCCTCCCGTGCTCTCCCCCCAACTCCCCCCTCCCCCCGTTATTCCCTCATTCCCCCAGGGAGGGTGAGGCCCTCCATGGGGGTGTCCATAGTCTGTCATTTCATATAGGGCAGGGCCTAGACCCTTCCCCAAGAGTTCAGGGTGAGAGTGCACCTCACATTGCTCTATGGGAGTCCAAAGTCCGTGTGTATACTCGGGATGGGTACTGATCTGCTGCCCAAGGCTCAATAGATTACCTAGGCCTCCTCACTGACACCCAGATTCAGGGGGTCTTGATCAGTCCCACGCTGGATTCCTTTTTTTTTTTTTTGCTCAGGAAATTTTATACACATGTATCTTGGTTAGGGCTTCTATTGCTGTGAAAAGACATGACCATGGAAACTCTTATAAAGGAAAACATCTAACTGGGGCTGGCTTACAGTTCAGAGGTTCAGTGCTTTGGCATGCAGGCAGACATGGTGCTGGAGAAGTAGCTGAGAGTCCTATATCTTGCAGGCAACAGGAAGTATTCTAGACTCTGGATGGTCTCTTGAGCATATATGAGACTTCAAAGCCTGCTCCCACAGTGATATTCTTCCCCCAACAAGACTTCATCTATTCCAACATGGTGATACCTTGTAATAGTGCCATTCCCTTTGGAAGCTACTTTCCTTCAAACCACCACAGCATGTTTTACTTCAGATGACTAAAATTATTTCTTTTAAAAAGATTTATCTATCTATCTATTTATTTATTTATTATGTATACAGTGCTCTGCTGTATGAATGTCTGCAGGCCAGAAGGGGGAACCAGATCTCACTACAGATGGTTGTGAGCCACTGTGTGGTTTCTGGGAATTGAACTCAGGGCCTCTGGAAGAGCAGTCAGTTTTCTTAACATCTGAAAATCTCTGCAGCCCAGATGACTAACATTCTTAAGAAAAGAATCATGTGAATGATGTGTACTTTAAAATTGTTGAAGATGTTTAAGTAGCCAAGTTTATAACCAGATATTAGTCATAGTCTCCTTTAGAAGTGATTGTTAGGGGGCTGGAGAGATGGCTAGGTGGTTAAGAGAATTTGTTGCTCTTACAAGGGCCTCAGGCTTGGCTGCTAGTACCTAAATGGAGACTCACAACCATTAGTAACTCCAGGTCCAGGGTATCTGATGACTTCTTCTGACCTCTGTGGGCACTGGCATGTACATGGTGCATGCACATACATGCAGGCACAACATTCACACACATAAAACATAATAAACCAAAAAATTTTAAGTGATTGTTAAAACCCTAAGACTCTCAGCACTTGCTTATTATTTACCTTTCTCTTGTGTTAAAACACCATGGATAAAAGCAGCCTAGGAAAGAAAGAATTTATTTTGGCCTAGAATTCCAGAGGGATGAAAGTCTAACATGGGGAGGGAGGGGTAGAAGCAGGTAGTTAGAGCTAGAAACTGAGCGAGCACTTCTTCAACTACACACACAAAGCAGGGAGAGAGCTGGAGGAAAGGCTACAAGGTCTCAAAACCTTCTCCAGCCACGCTCCACTCCTTAAAGGCCCCACAACCCCCAGACGGCACTACCAGCTGGGAACCACACCTTCAGTCTGACCACCACAGCTCCAGAGGTTGAAGCTGAAACTAGAATTCAAGCCAAACTTGAGAACAAAATTAGTTCAAAGGTAGCCTGGGCTACATGAGAGCTTCTCTCTCTCTGTCTCTCTCTCTCTCTGTCTCTCTCTCTCTCCCCCTCTCTCTCTTTCTCTTTCTCTCTCTGTCTTTTTATCTCTCTCTCACACACACACACTTACACTCTTTTGATGGATTTATAACTACACCGATATTATAAAGCAGTGGTTCTCAAACTTCCTAATGCTGTGACCCTTTAACGCAGTTCCTCATGTTGTGGTGACCCCCCCAGACATAAAATTATTTCATTGCTACTTTATAAGTGTAATCATGCTCTGATATTCAGGATATCTAATGTGGGACTCCCAAAGGGGCCATGACTCACAGGTTGAGAACCACTGTTTTGTTTTTTTTGTTTTTTTTGGTTTTTCGAGACAAGGTTTCTCTGTGGCTTTGGAGGCTGTCCTGGAACTCGCTCTGTAGACCAGGCTGGCCTCGAACTCACAGAGAACCGCCTGCCTCTGCCTCCCGAGTGCTGGGATTAAAGGCGTGCGCCACCAACGCCTGCTTGAGAACCACCAACGCCCGCTTGAGAACCACTGTTTTAAAGATTTATTTCATTGTGTGTGTGTGTGTGTGTGTGTGTGTGTGTGTGTGTGTGTGTGTGCTCACAGAAGCCAGAAGAGGGTGTCACATTCATGGAGTTGGAGTTGCAGGTATCTGTTTATAACCTGGCATGAGTTCTGGGATATGAGCTTGGGTCCTTATGACAGAACAGCAAGTGTTAGTATTTTTAACTGCTGAGCCAACTCTCCCAACCATAGATTAGAATTTAAAACTAAAAATGCTTACAGAAAACCCCAATATTATTAATTTATCCATTAAAAAACACTAACACTAACCCAAAATATTCTCTGAATTCTGTACACTAACTGGTCCATGTCTTACCCACACTGATGAGGAAACTGAGACACATGGTTACCAAAAGGCAGATCTGGGATTTACTTCCAAATTTTTTAACTGCAGAAACCTATGTTCTGCAGTGCCTGGGGGCTGAAATTATCATTACCCCACAGCAGAGGCTGAGCAGGTGTTCAAGCATTGGGTTGAATTATCACAATTTCAATTATAATATACCCTTCAAATGCCTTTTTTTAAAACCCGGATATTGGCATGTGTGTATACACTTGCCATTTTTTCATCAAAGTATAAATAGAAGAAACTCAATAACCTATAGCTGATTACTGAAACTATGTTTATCTTATGAATAGACTAGAGTTTCCCGTCCTTAGGCCTTTGCCTTAAATTGGTTTTGTGTGTCACTGGGGAAGAGAGAGTACACAGACAAGTGTCCTTCTAAAGGATCCTAATGAAATCTCAAGTTCAGACTTCAGACAGGTATGATGTGATGATCCCCATCAGTATCTAGCACCACTGAAGTTGCACTCTAGTTATCCACCAGAGTATTAGTGAGCCAAAGGCCTACCCAATTCTTCCAGGGTTGCGGTAAGATTGCTGGAACCACAGCCTGTCTTCAGCAGTGCCTGTATCTTGTTGTGTCAGCATTTTATAGCAAAGAGAGAACTGGTAATGTCTGTCAGAGGACATAGTGGTCGTCTCAGCAATGTTAATTCCTCCTCCTTGTTAACAGACTCCCAGTTTGGTTTAGACAATCAGTCCAAGGAAGAGTTGTGATAATACTATTCTTCACTACTAAAACATGGAAAGGTGGAGGCCTGGGCTGTTTGACCTGATGAAACCTAAGGATCAAACTGCATTAGTGGAGAGGAGACGTCTGTGGGAGAGTGCCAGACAGACTCCAAGGGTGTTATGAGAGAAGTTCCTTGCCCTCCTTCTTAACTGCCATTGGAGCTTCACCAACCATCCTGGAACCATGAGAGGTAGGCCCTCTGATGGGAGACGCCCTTCTGGATATATGTCTTACTTGTTGATGAATGAAACACTGTTGGCCAATAGAGCAGCAAGATAGGTGGGACTAGGATATGAGGAGGATTCTGGGAAGTGTAGGCAGAGAGGAGTCGTCATGCGATCCCAGGAAGTGACATAGCTGGGCAGAAACTGCCACTAGCTATCCATAGAGGTCTGTACAGATAGGCAGGAAGTGACGCAGCTGGGCAGAAAGAGAATATAAGCAGGAACAAACAGGAAATTGTGTTCTTCTCTTCTCTGCAGACATGCTGAGCAGTTGACATGTAGGATGCCAGAGTGACAGGTCCCTGGACCTTTCTCCAGTAAGAGAAGACCATGTGAAAATACTTAGATTAGTAGCTATGGGTTAAGAATAAGAAGCCCAAGTCGCCAGCCAACAGATTTATACTAATATAGCATCCACGTGTATCTTTGTGGCAGAGAAGGGCAGCGGGACCTGATGGGCCAGAAAAGTCACTTAACAGCCCTCCCCTGGCACCATTTCTTTCTGAGGAAAGAACAAACATTACAATTGTGTTGTATTCAACTGATCCAAGCACAAGAACTCTAATAGGCCATGAACTGTGAGGAACACTGCACCAGATCCTTCCAGGGCTTCCTGGGTAACAAGGAGTAAGACAGGGCTTAGCAAGTCATGACAGGCTTATCTATATATCCTGCTCTACTTAGAATAATGAATTAGTAAACCTAACCATTCCGCACCTTGAAATACAAAACCTGTCTTTATGCCTTTAGATGCTTCTCAATGAGTTTTTTCACTGATGTTTTCCAGTAAGACTACTAACTTACTAAATTTCCCTCCCTCCGTCCCTCTGTCCCTCCATTCCTTTCTCCCTTTCTCCCTCCCTCTCTTCCTCCCTCCCTCCATCCTTTCTTTCTTTCTTTCTTTCTTTCTTTCTTTCTTTCTTTCTTTCTTTCTTTCTTTCTTTCTTTCTTTCAGCCAAAACCCAAGAAAAACCCTGGTGTGCAATTTTGGTTAGGTTGTTTTTGTTTTTTTCCACATGATTGACAGAATGGACTCTCCAATCCCCTCACCTCATGACCTTCCAGGCCCTCTCCTGAGTGAACTGGCCACTGCTAGACTTTTTACTCAGAAACCCCTAAATATCATTGTGTTTTATCCCAGAGATTGGCCAACCAAAAGTGAGATATTTTGACTCACACTCTGACACTCCTGAGACTGACAATAAAGTTTACTTTGAATCAGAGAGTAGAACTAGCTACTAGCTGACCAAAATTAGTCATAGAGGCTTGGAGGAGTGAGGCAATGTATAGAGACACAAGGAAGTACTAGGGAGGGATTTAGAAAGATTCTTGGTGTTTTTTGATGGAGGAAGGACACACACACACACACACACACACACACACAGAGAGAGAGAGAGAGAGAGAGAGAGAGAGAGAGAGAGAGAGAGAGAGAGAGAGACATAGGGGGGAGGTTGTCACTTCTCTGCTGCTTCTCTGATCATTCAGGTTCTTACCCTGATATCTGATTCTTGAGTTTTTATTGATTAAAGAATAATTAGATAAATGCTTCATCTGGCATGCTGTGCGGGGTCCTGGACTACAAGGCAGCCCTGGCCACCAGCTTTGCAGTGCTGGAGTTGCCACTGTATCTGGCTTTCCCTTCTTCCTCCCAGGCCCTCTGCACAAGTCTGGGGTTTTCCTGCTGTAGCCTCCTTACAAAAGACTCCAGCTGCTGCCGATCTCCAGTCCCAAACACCACAGACTGAGTTATTTGCCTCTACCACCAGCCAACTGTGTCATTCAGGTGGCCAATTTTATGCAGATCCCCCTGCCTGTTTCTGTTTTTAAGGCAGCTAGCTCCCTTGTCCTGTGGGTTGTGGAATTCCCCTGGACCCCCTCCTCAGGCCTCTGCCATGCCGGGTCAGCTACCTCTACACCCACTTGAACTTTTACTGCTGCCACCATCTCCACACACTCTCAGCCCCCAGTTACACACAACTAGCTTCAACTGCCCTCAGTCAGGCCATATAGTATCCATGTTCTCTGCCCAGGCATGCAACACAGTGACAGCCAGCCTCATACTTGGCTGTCATTGTCAGCAGATCTGGTGAGACACCTGGGAATTCTTAAAGGGAGGATTAGTTTTTATTTTCTTTAAGAGTTTTTACTCATGTTAAGAATGGGGAACAACATTATGGTGCAGGGAGTTAGGTCTCTGTATGGCTCCACAGTGGATGATTTGAAAATGGAGCACATTAAATGAAGGAATAATCAACTTAGCTGGGATTGACATGATGTCAATCATAATTATTATCAGTTTGGTAATTCATGTTGTATCCTTAAAATGTAGTTTGATGTTGGTGCCAGATTAACTGGCAAAATGAAATCCCCAGAAAGACTTACAAGGAAATTAAGGAAAATATTCACACAGAGATAGGAGTTTAGAGCAGAACCTATTATACTATTGCATTATGAAACTGAAGAGGAGCAGCCCACGGTTATTAGAAAACCAACTTTAATTTATCTGGTTACCATTCAGGACTGACTACCAGATTATATGGAACCCCAAGGCTATGCAGAAGTTAATTAGGCTCCTGTAGAAATGTTAGATTTGAAGAAATTTAAGGAAACAGTAGTTCATATGGTATGCATTCATCTTTTGTGAAGCAGATATTAAATTCATGGGCAACTCAGAAAAGAATTATCCCCCAAGACTGAAAAGATTTAAGTACAGCAATATTGGAAGCTGGTCCTTAGTTACAATGGAAAACATTATAGAGAGTGGAAGCTAGTGCCTAAAGCAATGAAGAAGGTCTAGATTATTGAAATTTCCCAAGAACAGGTTCTTGATTAAGGCTAATATGCTTATATGCAAAGGCAGATTACATTTTATGATCACACCTTGGCTCTATGTCATATAGTGGCTTTGAATGCTTGGGACAGAGTTGAAGAATCATGAGAGAGAACTGAGTCAGAGAAGTCCTTATTGATTTGTTTTCACAAAGATTGACTTCAACTGAAAATAGAATGATATCAGATCCAGTAGTCAGACAAATATTAATTCAATCTTTGGCTTTTGAAAATGCTAATTTATAATGTAAAAGGGTGATTAGGCCTTTAAAGGCAAGGTCAGCACCAACAGATGAATGAATAAGAAATATATCTAATATTATGATAATACTTAGATAGAAGTGAAAGACCTGTATGACAAGAACTTAAGTCTTTAAGGAAAGAAATTAAAGAGGATACTAGAAAATGGAAAGATCCTCCATGCTCTTGGATAGGTAGGATAGTAAAAATGACAGTCTTACCAAAAACAATCTACAGATACAGTGCAACTCCTATCAAAATCCCAATACAATTCTTCACAGACCTTGAAAGGATAATCCTCAACTTTATATGGAAAACAAAAGACCCAGATTAGACAAAACAACCCAGTACAACAAAGCAACTTCCGGAGGCATCACTATCCCTGACTTACAGAGCTGTAGTCCTGAAAGCAGCTTGGTATTGGCACAAAAATAGACAGGTAGACCAATGGAATTGAACTGAAGACGCTGAGATTAACCCATACACCTATGAACATCTGTTCTTTGACAAAGAAGCTAAAACTATACAATAGAAAAAAGAAAGCATCTTCAACAAATGGGGCTGCATAACTGGATGCTGGCATGTAGAAGACTGCAGATAGATCCATGTCTTTCACCATGCATAACACTTAAGTCCAAATGGATCAAGGACCTCAACGTAAAGCCAGCAACACTGAACCTCTTGGAAGAGAAAGTGGTAAATACCCTTGAATGAATTGGTACAGGAGATAGCTTCCTGAACATAATACCCGTAGCACAGTCACTGAGATCGATAATTAATAAATGGGACCTACTGAAACTGAGAAACTTCTGTAAGGCAAAGGACACAGTCAACAAGACAAAATGGCAGCCCACAGATTGGGAAAAGATATTTACCAACTCCACATCAGACAGAGGGCTGATCTCCAAAATTTACAAAGAACTCAAGAAGCAAGTCTCCAAAACATCAAATAATCCAATTAAAAAATGGGGTATAGAACTAAATAGAGAATTCTCAATAGAGGAGTCTAAAATGACTGAGAATCACTTGAGAAAGTGCTCAACATCCTTAGCCATCAGGGAAATGCAAATCAAAACAACTCTGAGATACCATCTTACTCTGGTCAGAATGACTAAAATCAAAAACACCAATGACAGTTTATTCTGGAGAGGATGTAGAGAAAGGGGAACACTCCTCCACTGCTGGTGGGAGTGCTGACTCGTACAGCCACTTTGGAAATCAGTATGGAGATTCCTCAGAAAAATGGTAATC
Organism: Mesocricetus auratus; assembly: GCF_017639785.1. NCBI lineage: Eukaryota > Metazoa > Chordata > Mammalia > Rodentia > Cricetidae > Mesocricetus > Mesocricetus auratus. The sequence goes on from NW_024429197.1 coordinate 41,463,254, forward strand.
AGTCTACCACAAGACCCAGCAATTCTACTCTTAGGCATATATCCAAAATATGCCCATTCATACAAGGACATCTGTTCCACTATGTTCATAGCAGCATTATTTGTAATAGCCAGAACCTAGAAGCAACCTAGATGCCCCTCAACTGAAGAGTAGATAGAAAAAATGTGGTACACTTACACAATAGAGTACTACTCAGTGGAAAAAAACCAATGGATTCTTGAAATTCGCAGGCAAATGGATAGCACTGGAAGAAACCATCCTGAGTGAGGTAACCCAGACACAAAAAGACAAACATGGTATGTACTCACTCATATAGCGATTTTAGATATGTAGCAGGAGATTGCCAGCCTACAATCCCACTGCCAGAGAGTCTGGGAAACAGGGAGGACCCCAAGAAAGATATGCATGGTACCCCAGAGAAGGGGAATGGCATGGGATCTCCTGAGGAGACTGGGAGCATGGGTAGAGGGGAGGAGAGAGGGAACTGGGAGAAAGAGAGGGGGAGAAGACAAGAGGAGAGGAGGACATGGGGAAGCAGGAAGGTTGAGTCAGGGGAAGAGAGGAAAGCAGGTTGAGAGTTACCATAATAGTGGGAGCCATTATAGGTTTGAAGAGAGATCTGGCACTAGTGAGATTTTTCAGAGATATACAATGATGACACCAACTGGCATTGAGGCTACCTTAAATGCCCTCCCCCAATAATGAGATTGATGACTGTCTCATATGCCATCCTAGAGTCTTCATCCAGTGGCTGATCTAAACAGAGGCAGACACCCACAGTTAAACACTGAACTGAACTCTTGGAATCCAGTTGCAAAGAGGGAGAAGTGATGAGCAAAGGAGTCAAGACCCAACTGGTGAAACCCACAGAGGCAGCTAACCTGAACAAGGGGGGAGCTCATGGACCCCAGTCTGGTGACTAAGAGGCCAGCATGGGACTGATCCAGACCCTCTGAACATGGATGTCAGTGAGGAGGCCTAGGCAATCTATGAGACCTTGCAAAAAGATCAGTATTTATCCCTGGTGTACAAATGGACTTTAGGAGCCCATTCCACATGGTGGGATGCTCTCTCAGCCTGGACACATGGGGGAATGGTTAGGCCCTTCCCGGGATGATATGACAGACTTTGAAGATGCCCCATGGAAGGCATCACCCTTCCTGGGGATCAGAGGGGGGATGAAGTGGGAAGTTGGGGGGGCTGGTAGGGGGTTGGTGAGGAGGGGAGTTAGAGGGAGCTGGAATTGACATGTGAAGCTAGCTTATTTCTAATTTTAATAAAAATGAAAAAGAAAAAACCAAAATGCATCAAAATAAAAAAAAAAGAAAAAGAGAAAGTTTAGATGTTTTAATTGTGCTAAACCAGATAATCTGAAATGGGATTATAGAACCAAGGTTCTTTTTTTTCTAGAAATAATCCAAACAGAAGGCTCCAGACTTCTGAAGTATGCAGAAGGTATGACAAAGGCCAGCATTGGGGAAATGAAAGTAGATCAACAAGAGACAGGCAAGGTTGTTGCCATTAGGAAACACCTTAGGGAGCCACTTGGATGCTCCAATATCAAATTTGGTTCAATAATTCACTGTCAGTATTGGAGAAACTCATCTACAGAGCATTTAAAAGACTTAATATCTATTGTTAAAACCATCCTGCTCTGGATCACAGAACATCTTCAGTCAATAAAGCAAAATTTTCAGAAGAGATCACAAAACAAACTTCTATAAATGATCAAAGACCAAAGCTAAAAATATAGATAAATATCATTGTAATTGAAGGTTTACTAGATACAGGCATCGATATTATAGTACTTTCACCAACATCTTGGCATCGAGATTGGCCTCTTTAGGAGGTAAATATTCAGCTTTTAGAATTTGGAACTTTATCTCAGATAAAACAAAGTACAAGGTAGGTCAAGTATACAGGGTCAGAAGAACAGATGGGGAAATTAAAACCAGATGTGACTAACATAGCCATGAATTTATGGGGATGTGATTAGTTGCAACAATGGAAACCCCAGATTAACATTCCTCCAATTTCAGAAACAAACCATAAACTAATGTATGTTTCTGAGAAAAATATTAAAAGGTATTATCAAGAACAGTCACTCACTGTTCAGGTTGTTCATAATCAGGGAACAACAGCTGCTGATCTTTCAAATGTACCAACAGCCCTACCTTTAAAATGGTTAACTGACAAATCTGTCTCGGTGGAACAATGGCCTTTGACATCAGAAAAATTACAGGAATTAGAATAGCTGGTACAGGAGCAGCTAAATGCTCAACATATTGAAGAATTGACCATTTCTTGGAATTAGCCTATATTTGTCATTAAAAAAGAAATCTGGAAAATGGTAACAGGTTTAAGAGCTATTAATAAGGTGATCCAGCCAATGAAATCTTTATAGTCAAGAATTCCCTTACCTTCTTTATTACCTAAATGATGGTCTATTATAGTGATTGATCTAAATGACTGCTTTTTTTGCTATTCACTTATAAGAACAGCATAAAGAAAAAATTTGCCTTCACCGTGCCTACTTATAATGATCCCCAGCCTGTTAAAAGGTATCAGTGGAAAAATCTTCCACAATGGATGTTAAACAGCCTCACCTCATGTGAATATTTTGTACAACAGCCATTGCAAATAATTCACAGGTTCTTCAATCTATAATTTATCATTATATGAATGATATCTTACTAGCTGATTCAGACTCAGATATTTTAGAAAAAAATATTTGGAGAGGCAAAGAAAATTTTGCCTTGTTGGGGATTATATCTTAATTATCTAAGATATAAGATAGGTTTACAAAAAATTTAACCACAGAAAACACAAATCAGGAGAGATCAATTATGAATTTTTAATGATTTACAACAATTTCCAGGAGATACTAACTGGCTATAAACCACAATCAGATTTATAACTCAAGAACTAAGTAATTTATTCCAAACCTTACAAATTGACAAGGACTTCAATTGCCCAAGAAAATTATCAGTTGAGGTTGAGAGAGAATTGGCTTTGTTTGAAAAGTATGCACATACTTGTTTACTCTATGTGAGGATGTGTCATTGTGATTGGCTTAGTAAGGAGCTGAATTGCCAATATCTAGGCAGGAGGGAATAGGTGGGACTTCTGGCATGGAGAGAAACCCTGTGAAGGAGAGAGGGCAGAGGAGATGCAGAACAAGTAGGATGTACAGAAATGGAGACGAGGTTAAAAAAAACACATGGTAGAATGTAGATTAAAATTAGCAGATTAATTTAACTTATAAGAGCTATTGAGGGCAAGCCTAGGCTAAAGGCCAAGCTTTCATAATTAGTAAGAAGTCTCTGTGTTGTTATTTGGGCGTTGGAGATTCTAAGATAGCCCACCAAGAAAGCTTGCTACATGTAAAGACTATGGGGAAATAGGTAGCTTCATTGGAACATGACAATTTTAGTTCTTTTTCACACCACAGTGACTGAACACCTGATGAAATCAACTGAAGGGAGGGAAGATTTATTTTAGCTTGTACTTTCATGGCAAAGTTCATGGTGGTCCAGCAGCTATGGCAGCAAGAATGCGAGACTGTTTGCTTACATCTCAATATACCAGAAACCAGAAACTTAGGGCCTAAACTGGGATGGCTATAACCCTCATACCCATCTCCTGTAGCCCTATATCTGTAACTAGACCCAGAAGGTTCTACAGCCTTTCACAACTGTACCATCAACTGGGGTTAAGTATGAGTCAAGGGCATTTTATGCTCAAGCCATAACAGCCATGTTTTCTTGTTCATATGTGTCTATGGCTCCTTTCATATGACAATGGCAGAGTTAAGGCATTGCAGCAAGAAAGTTGCAAATATATAAATCAAAATACCCAAAATACATATTATTTTTTATTAAAAATTTTTATTTTTCATTTTAGATACCAATTCCAGTTCCCCTTCCCTCTCCTTCTCCCACTCCCCCCACCTCTCACCCTTCCCACCCTCCATCCACTCCTCAGAGGGGGTGAGGCTTTCTTTGGGGAGTCAACAAAGTCTGGCATACCAAGTTGAGGCAGGACAAAGCCCCTCCCCCCGTATTTGAAGTTGGTAGACCTTCATCATCTGTTGCTTTTGTTAAAGCACATCAAAATGATATAACTGCATTTTGACTGTTTCTTATGGTTCCTAGATTCTCCTAGGAAATTCCCAGTAGGGTTATGGGTCTTTGCCTCATTGATACCTGGTATATCAAAAGCTAAACCCAATATCTACCCAAACCACATTTTGTGCTTGCTAACATTTCTGCTATATAGACATCCAACTCCTTTCCAGTTTGTAATTGATCTGCGCTCTGCCTCAACAGGAATATCACATATATATTTTGGAAAATTATTGTAACATTTCACTTTCTATGGCTAGCTTCTATTTATTATTAGCTTCTATTACTTATGTATTTATGTATTTATTTATAAGTTAGCTAAAATGTCAATTCCTCAAGAAAGGATTCTTCCACCATCCAATGCAAAACATGGCCTGTTTTATGATTTCATGGGACCCTAAACTTCTCCATTATAACAGTTATCAAAAGCTAAGGAATGTGAGGTTAGAGAGGTGTCTCAGTGGTTAAGAATATGTATAGTACTTGCAGAAGGCACACGTTTGGTTCCTAGCACCCATATCAGGTGGTTCACAGCTATTTGTAACTCCAGTTCCAGGGAAAGGAAACCCTCTTCTGGGTTTTGTGGGCACCTGCACTTCTGTACCCATACTTATTTACACACACACACACACACAAGTTTTAAAAAACTAAGGCATGAATTATGTAATTCCTTATTAATCACTCCCTTTCTTCCTGAGAATGGAAACTCCTTAAGTAAAGGGGATGTTTATCTTGTTTACATTCCTTATCTATTGTACCTAGTACTTTGCCTTATATAGAAAATAAATAAAATAGACATATAGTAAACGAATAACAGAAAAGTTAATAAAAAACCAGTGCCTTACTACTTGTGAAGTCCTGGGTAATTTACTAGACTTTGCCCATCTTCCAGAAACATAAAAGAGATTCAGTCATGTTAAGTTGACATGTTTTTCATGGGTTTATGAGTATTCTGACCAGTGTGTCAAGTGACATATTGGCCACCCACCCCCATCAGCACGCTTCTCTCTCTCTCCTTTTTAAAATGACATCTTAGTTGTCTGGTAAGCTTTCATTCATGTGTACCAACTTTGGATTTCCTGCAGAAAAGCAGTTCTGCCACTCACTAGCCACAAACTCTTGAAGGCACTTAACCTCTCTGATTTCTCACCTGTAAAGTGAAGGCAGTGGGCTGGAGATCAGAGACTTCTCCCAATGCAAAGAAGCTAAATAAACTCTTGTCTAAATATTTAAAAAAGTTGGGAATCTATAGAAGTAGGAGGAAAGGAAGTTTCTTCAGAAAGAAGAATCAATCTGAGTGATCCAATGAAAAGACCAATTTTCCTTTTTGTTTTTTGTCAGCTTGACACAAACCTACAGGTATCTGGGAAGAAAGGGTCATAACTGATAACCAATAACACTGGTCTATTGGTAAATCTGTTAAGTATGCCTTGATTAATGATTCAAGGTGGAAGAGTCCAGTTCACTGTTGGCAATGCCATCCCTAGGCAGGTGGTCCTGATGCTATAAGACAACAGGATGAGCAAGCCATGAGGAGCAAGCCAATAAGCAGCACTCCTTCATGGTTTCTAGTTCAGTTTCTGCCTCCAGGTTCCTGCTCTGCTTGAGTTCTTGTTTTGCTATCCCTCAGTAGTGGACTGTTATCTGGAAGTGTAAGATGAAGTCAATCACTTCCTCCCCAAGTTGCTTCTAGTCTTTATCACAGAAAACACTTTTGTAAATCTCAAGAAACAGCATCATATTAATTGGAAAATCTGACATATACCCATCATTAAGAATGGGGTCTCGACATAAAAAACTGGTCTATGAAGATACTGTTAGTTATAATGACAAGTTTCATTGGTTCTAAATCAAACTTTCAGTCCCATTCCAATTTAAACCTTCTACTTTCTCCTACATGTCCCAGTTTTCAACTTTCAATATAGGCCTGAGCGTGGTCCAGTAAGAGTAGTATTCATTTGCTCCCAGGAGCAGATTAATCAAATAAAAATTGCAGTGGCAGGTATAGGCTACTTCCCTGTGATTTGTTGGTCAGGAAACTCCATGAGCCTCCCCCGCAAAATAATATTGACTATTGCTGCTGCTCTTGGTTGTCCAATATAACTAGATAGTAAGACCCTATTGCTGAAGATATCAATGCTTTGGTTGCAGTATACAGAGAAACCAAGTTGTAAATGAGAGGGAAATTCCTTGTTATCTAGTTTTCACAGTTCTAGAAGAAGCAGCATAGACTGCTAGGGGAGAAAAGCCATCAATAATACTACTCAGGTGTGGATCTTGTGTGACACAACCTCCCAAGCAAGTTGTGCCCATTGATCATATAGAGAATGACTATTATGGGAGTAATTAACTGTTTTGGGCATGGATTTGAGGCCAAATTCATACAAGGGGTAATTGGTGCCTGATGCTATAACCTGGTCAAAAGTGAGGTTATAGTTATAATTAGCAAGGTCATAGGCCCTAGATGGAAACCTAGTGTTGCTATATTGCCAGGTTTATCCATTAAATTGCTTTCTAAATATTTATTTCTGTGCTCATAGATTAATGGTGCTGTCAGTTTTGGTCAGAGAACATTTTTGCAGTTGGCAGTGGCTATTGCAGAGACTCATAACTAGTCAAAGTGATAAAAAGAAATGACTGTTTAATGTTTATTCCCAAATAGAGCATTTCTATAATCCCTGCTAAGGTTTATGGGACACCACTTAATAGGGAGTAGAAAGAATGTCGGAGCCGGAGGAAGGGTTAGAATATTGTTGAATGCTGTCTTCCAAGCATGTCATGACTATTGCACTCGTGAACTGTGCATGAATGTAATTAGCTGCACAAGACCTGCACAAGGTTAGGGTCATGAATATTCTCTATCATGAATGAGAGAAGGGGTTCACAGGCCCTACCCCTGCCTCAGAATTCATAGGCAGTACTTGTCTTCAGTGGTGTAGTCACTGGTAAGTTTTCTGTGTTCCTCTAAGCAACCTGTGACTCATGCTCTTTTGATAAACTCCAATGAAACTCGTTGTATCACCAAAAATAAAAGAGTATGAAAGTACAGGGTGAACTAGTTGGGAAGAGGAAAGAGATTAGGGAGGGGAGGAGGGGGACAAGAGAGGATAATGGCATGAATATGATTAGGATAAACTATATACGCATACAAAAATGTCACAATATAACTTATTATATATTATTAATTTATGATAATTAAAGAGAAGAATATTAGTTATCAAACAATCTAAAATACATATAATGTCTTACCAAGCATATGAGTTTTATAGTTCACTTTTTCTTTTCTCTTACAAAATAGGTTTTGAAACATTAGTTTTAATAGCTACAAGAGGAAGATAATCTCTCATAGCATCAGTAACATTGGAGTTGGTCTAAGAATGAGTTGAAGGTTTTCTAGAGAGAATGAGGGAAATTCATAATGAAAGGTAAAGAAAGCAAGAAAGGCCACTCCTTGCTTACCTACCACATACCCCTCCCCCTGCACCCACCTGTGACTACTTGGAAGCTGAGCACTATTCAACTGGTCCGCAACTAACAAATTGGGGTAACAGCAAACAAAGACCCCAAAGAAAGTAGGTCAGATATCCATACTAAGAAACACCACAAATATCCTAACTCCAGCTGCCAAGATCCCATCACAAAAACACAAACTTGAAAAGACTAAGACAATATGACTCCTCCAGAAGTTAGCATGCCAATTATAAATATCCTCGAGAAAAAACTTTTGTTCTTTCTAAGATGAAGCACAAGACAGACTTCAAAACAGTAATCATGAATATGTGCAAGGACATTAAAGAAGATATGAATAAATGCTTGAATGAAGACTTTGAAATGCAGACAGTTGACTGGAATAATGAAAACACATCAAGAAAACAGAATTTAGCAAGAAAAAAGAATAAAGAAAATTCTAACTGAAAGAACGCTCATCATGGAAAACTTGGGAAGTCAAACAAAAAACTGAGAGGAAAACCTTATCAACAGATTTAATGAAGAGAGAATTTCAGGTCTTGAAGATGAGTAGAAGAAATGGATTATTCAATCAAAGAAAATTTCCCTAAAATTCCAGGGAAAAAGCACTCAGGAAATTTGGTAAACTATAAAAAGGCAAATTCTACAAATAATGGGTATAGAGGAAGATGAAGATACCCAAGTCAAAGGCACAGAAAATATTTTATACAAAATCATAGAAATAAAATTTCCCAAATCCAAAGAAAGGGTGCCTGTCAAGGCACAAGAGGCTTGCAGAACATCAAATTGAGTATATCAGAAAACAAATTCCCTAATGACACATAATAATGAAAACAATAAATATGTAAAACAAAGAAAAGATATTAAAAGCTGCAAGGGAAAAGGATCAAGTCACATGTAAATCCAGCCCACTGGAATAAACTCTGACTTTTCAATGGAGTCTTTGAAAGCCAGAAGAGCCTGGACTGATGTTTAAGCTTTGACAGACGATAGATACCATCTTAGAGTACCATACCCATAAAAACTATCAGTTATAATCAGAGAAGAAAGAAAAACCTTTTGTGTTAAAAACAAATTTAAGCAATTTCTGTTGACCATCTCATCACTACAAAAGTCATTAAAGAGGAAATTTCAATAAGAACCTAGGAGGGCAGCATGTAACATGACAAATAAAAGACCCAGAGACTGATATTGGGGTTTAAACTTCAAGATGAAGAACAGAAAAGCAAAGTAGCAGGCCACTAACTCTTACCACTACCTCAGGCTGAACAGGTTGATCCTGCTGACTCTCCTCAGAGTGGCTGGAGAATCCTGAGACTGAATGTCTCCTATCCTCAATGTGGCTGGAGAATGCCTGATACTGAGACCTTACACCTGTCTTATATACCTCCCTAATGCTGGGATTAAAGGTGTGTAATCCCATCTTTGTGTGAGCTCTTTCTCTTTAGGACTGGATTAGTCTCGTGTAGATATGGGGTGGTCTTGGACTCACAGATCTGTCTACCTCTTAACCCCGAGTCCTAGGAGTAAAGGTGTGTACCACCACCTCCTAGCTTCTGGCTGCTAAGATTAAAGGTGTGTGCCTGCCTTCTATAGCTTGTGACTGATTTTGCTTTCTGAATCCTCAGGCAAACTTTAAAAAATCATAAAAGATATCACCATAGACCCAAAGAGTAAATAATCCTATAATAGTTAGCTAAAAATCACCACAACAATAAAAACTGACAAGAATTAATAAATACTGCTTAATATTAACTTTCTATATTAATGATCACAATTCTTCAATAAAAAGGCACAGACTAACAGATTAGATTCAAAAGCACAGAACCAGATGAATTTAGCACAGAATTCAACCAGACATTTAGAGAAAAAGTGAAGAAACACTTCCAAATTCTGTTTATAAAGCTGCTATTACCCCAATACCAAAACTACACAAAGGCTCACTAAAAAAATTATAATTATCCATTATGATCATAGATGTAAATGTTCTCATTAAAAAACTTACAAACTGAATTCAAGAACAAATCAAAAATATTATCCACTATGAGGAAGTAGGATTCATCCAAGAGATGTAGGGATGTTTTAACATACAGAAAATAAATAAGCATAATCTACTATATAAATAGACTGAAGGACAGAAACCACATGATCATCTCATTAAATATCTTTGACAAAACCCAACAGCTCTTTTTGATGAAAGATCCAGAGAGACTAGGGATACAAAGGACATGCTTCAACATAAGGAAGGAAATTTATAGCAAGCCCACAGTCAACAAAAACTCAAAGAAACTCTAAGCATTTTCTTTAGTATCAGGAGGAGAACATGGATGACCACTCTCTAAACACTTTTTTAATATAGTGCATGAATTCTTAGCTAGAGCAATAAGACCAAAGGGGTACAAATAGGAAAGGAAGAAATCAAAGTATCCTTATTTGCAGATGATGTGACTTTATTCACAGGAGACCTTAAAAACTCCACCAGGAAATGTCTACAGATAAATACTTTCATCAAAGTAGCAAGATAAAAAATTAGCACATGAAAATTTGTAGTCTTCCTGTATACAAAAGACAGACATACTGAGAGATAAACTGGGGAGACAATATACTTCACAATACCACAAAATAAATAAAATATCTTGGAATAATTCTAAGGAAGCAAATGAAAGATTTGTACAACAAATCTCTAAGACATTGAAGAAAACATCAGGAAATGGAAAGACTTTCCAAGCTCATGGATTTGTGGGTTTAATACTATGAAAATGGCCATCCTATAAAAAGCAAGCTACAGATTCAATACAATCCCCATCAAAATTACAATGCAATTCTTCACAGAAACTGAAAAAGTCTTAGCCTTCATGTAGAAACACACACACACACACACACACACACACACACACACACACACACACACACACACACACACACCAAAAACAAAAACATGAGAGTGAAAACAGTCCAGAATAAAAAAAAGCTGCTGGAGGCATCACCATCCCAGATTTCATGTTGTATTACAGAGCTATAGTAATCAAGACAGCATCTTATTGGCATAAAATGTACACATTGATCAGTAGAATAGAATTGATTTGCTGTCTCAGTCAGGGTTCTCTAAAGTGATGTAACTTATAGAGTGAATCTCTCTCTCTCTCTCTCTCTCTCCCTCCCTCCCTCCCTCCCTCCCCCCTCCCTCCCTCCCTCTCTCCCTCCCCCCACCCTCTCTCTCAATCTCACTAAGCTGAATTCCTCATAGGTAAACTCAGTCATTTGGGGATGTGGCTAGTTAATACCAGATAAAGTCAAGTTGACAATCAAGAAGACTTATCATACCTGGAGTAAACCTATGGACACCTGATTGATTGGCTTAAATCTTAGTCCATTGCCCAGTACTGCTCATGTTCTTATGTCTAAATAAAGTTCATTCCATGAAAGAAGAAGCAGTGCCTTATGGTCAGGCTGTTAACAGCATCTACCACACACCATTTTCCCACTCTCTGAGAAGTCACATGTACTTTTTCACTTCCCTGACTGACTATTTCTCTCTCTCTCTCTCTCTCTCTCTCTCTCTCTCTCTCTCTCTCTCTCTCTCTCTCTCTCTCTCTCTCTTGGTTTTTTGAGACAGAGTTTCTCTGTGTAACAGCCCTGGCACTTTGTAAACCAGGCTGGGTTTGAACTCATAGAGATCTGCCTGTCTCTGTCTCCTGACTACTGGGATTAAAGGCACCACCTGGCTGACACCTGATTTTTGACAAAGAAGCCAGAAATATGGGGGCGGGGAGGAGGAGGCAGCACTTTCAGCAAATATGGTTGGTCAAACTCAACTCTAAATGGATCGGATACTTCAACCTAAAACGTGATACTCTGAATCTAATGGAAGAGAAAGTGGGGAATAGGTCAATGAACTCATTGGCACAGGAAAGGACTTTCTAACACAACTGCAACAGCATTAAGACCAACAATTAAGTAGAGCCCATAAGCTGACAAATTTCTATAGAGCAAAGGACATGATCATTAAAGCAAAGAGACAGCCTACAGAATGCAGACAAAATTCTTTTCCAATTACACATTTGACTGAGGGTTTGTATCTAAAATATACAAATAACTAAAAAAAACCCTGAACAATCAATAAAACAAATAACCCAATTTCTAAACAGAGAGTGAGTTCTCAAAAGATGAAACTCAAATGACTGAGGAAGATTTTAAAATATGTCCAGCATCCTTAGTTATCAGAGAAATGCAAATTAAAACTACTTTGAGATTTCCTATCACCCCAGTCAGAATAACTGGGATTAATATAACAAGTGGCAGCAGGTAGGAAAGGGGAAAATTTATTCATTGCTGGTGGGACTGAAAATTCTGTATAACCACCATAGAAATCAGTGTGGAGGTTTCTCACAAAGCAGAAAATAGATCTACTAAGAGATCTAGCTATACTACTTTCTGACACATACACAAAAGACTCTAAATCTTACTACAGAGATACTTGCTCATCCATGTTCATTGCTGTTCTACTCATAATAGCCAGAAATTGAAAACAGCCTAGATGTCCATCAATAATGAATGGATGACAATGTGCTACACTTACACGATGGAGTATGTGCTGGGTTGTTTTGTGTGTCAACTTGACACAAGCTAGAATCATCAGTGGAAGGAGTCTCAGCTAAGGAAATGCCTCCTTGACATTTAGCTGTGAGGCATTTTTCTCAATTAGTGATCAATGGGAGGGTCCAGCCCATGGTGGGTGGTGCCATCCCTGGGCTGCTGGTCCTGGTTTTATAAGATGGTGATCTGAGCAAGCCAGTGAGCAGTTCCCCTCCATGGCCTCTGCATCAGCTCCTGCCTCCTGGATCCTGCTCTGTTTGAGTTCCTGCCATGACTTCCTTCAGTGATGAACAGCATTGTTGAAGTGTAAGCCTAATAAATCCCTTCTTCCACAACTTGCTTTTTGGTCATGATGTTTTGCCACAGAAATAGAAGCCCTACCTAAGACAGAATATATTCACCTGTAAGGAAAGATGAAATTATGAAATTTGTAGGTAAATGGATGGAGCTGGAAATAACTATCCTGAGTGAGGAAACTCAGGCCTAGAAAGACAAAAATTGTATGTTGTCCCCTATATGTAGATGTTAGTTTTTAACCTTTATATATGTGTGTTTATTTGGAATATTCACAGGGGCTAGGTAGCTCATAAGGGCCCAGCAGGGAGGAGGGGATCTTCCAACAAAGAGGAATGTAGAATAGAATATATAGTATGCAAAGGGGAAATTAGAAGATGAGGACTAAACAGGGAGGGGAATAGGTGTGAGGGTAGAGTAGGGATATCCATGGGGAGGGATAATTAACACTAATGGCATTTTGAAAAGTGCGCTCTCAAAGCTTCCTGCTCTCTGCCTACCCTGATCTGGAGGATGCTGTAGGCCATGATGTCTGACTTATCTCAAGGGTGACCCTTGAGTAAGTTTCCTACAAATGCTTTCCCTGATGACCCACATGGTAATCAGGCAAGTTCTCTAGCCATTTTGATGGGGCCATGCTTCCACTAATCTAGCTATATGACAGAAACATGCTACTTAATGCAAATTAGGTTCTGTCCCCAAGCTCCCCAATCCTATATATTTGTTATACTCTGGAGTAAAACTGAGCTGATTCACCGGAAAAGAGAAGAAAAAAGAAAAAGAAAAGTGTGTTCTCCCCATGCTTTACAGTAAATGACCTCTTTACTCTTCTGTTCTCTCATCTACAGGACCTTATCCCCTTCTTGGTTCAAGTACAAACTTCATATTAAGTCTGATCATGTTATTACTCTTTCAACAACTTTGCATCTCATAAAAAGAACCCATCAAAGTTCTTGTAACAGTATACAAGGCCATCCATAAAGTGAAAGCCCATCACTTCTGGACCTGCTGTTACTGTTTTCCTTACTCAACTGGCTCTAAAATGCCACTCACATTCCACCTCTGAGCCCTGCGCATTGCCATTGCCCCTTCTGAGAGTGCCCCTCCTTCAATAGCTGCTCTTTTCACTTCCTTGCTGCTCTGTCCAGGCTGTAAGATTGTTGCTAGCTACAGCCCATGCAGATGGGATGAGGAGGTTGCTCTGCACCAAGGAGTATTGCTCAGATCTCAGTGGCTTACCTTTTGGTTCTATTATGTGCTGTTCTCAGTTCAGGTTCCATTGATGGGACAGCCCTGCTGCTGCTGAGTCCTACTCCAGCTCCTCAAGGTCCCAGGTCAAAGCAGCGTGCATCGCTTCTTCCTCTTCATGGGCCAAAGTAAATCAGAGGGTAACTCTAAATCCAATTTAAGGCACCACAATCCCCCCATGTGATTAGAGGATGAACCACAAGAGCCGATGAAGAGTGCCATGGTATTAATGGCTACCATCGTTACCATCTAACTGAGGCCTCTCTCAGGCATGCTTTCAACATTTAGAAACTTTTAACCACTTTCTAATCCCCTAAAGCTCCCAACTTATTTATTTATCTCTTCAGGCTCTGCAACTCTCTATATGTATTATATATATACTATTTATTGATATTATTTGTTTTAGATAGTTTCCCGTTAGAATATAATCTCCCAGGAAACAGAAGATTTTGCTATTGTTTATTAGAACAGTGAATGCTGTACAGGGATTCTAAATAAGTGAATGCCAAGAAGGATGCAATTAGTGATCCACGTAAAATATTCAATGATTTTTCAGATGATCAGGCTTGGGATTTGGCTGGAATTGGGTTTTGTATTATTAATTCATTCAGCAAATCTGAGTGGTGGTGCTCTGCGTACTCCTCTGAGCATGACAGCCATTCCCATATTCATCAGAGCAGCCGTGACTGTTTGCAAGAGACGGCCAAGCTCAGGCCTGTTGGCAGTCCCTCATCAAAGAGGGTGGAGGAGGCCATTAGAGCCTCACTTGGGATTCCAGCCATTCCTTCCTATACCTTCTGCCCAGCTGCACATAATTCTGCCTAAGCTGTAGATGGTCTTGGGAGATGCTGTGGTATACGGAGTGTTGTACAATGCTCACTGAAGGAAGAACTCCATCTGTATAGCTCTGTAGATGTTGCTATCCATGCTTGGGTGACTTTTTCTGGTCAGGCAGTTGGGATCACCCACACTTACTTAAACCTAATGAATTCCTTTGTGACGTTGCTTCTTCAAGCTGTTGTTGGTTTCCTAGCTGGTGAGTGGATGCTTGCTTATGTCTCCCTGGGAAGACTCACACACCAAATAGGTGAATGTCTTAGTCAGTGTTCTATTGCTGTGAGGAGGCACCATGACCAAGGAAGATCTTATAAAGAAAGCATTTAACTGTGACTTGCTTAGTTTCAGAGTTTTAGTCATTGTCATGGTGGGGAGCATGGCAGCACACAGACAGACATGATATTGGAGAAGTAGCTCAGGGTTCTATATCTGGATCCTATAGGTATAGGTGAGCCTGGCTTAAGATTTTGAAACCTCAAAGCCCACCCTTCCTCCAACAAGGTCAACACTTCCTACTCCTTTCAAATTGTGCCTCCCCCTGAGCATTCAAATGTATGAGCCTATGGGAGCCATCCTTATTCAAACCACTAAATTCTACTCCTAGGTCCCCATAGGCTTGTAGCTCTGTAAAATCAAAATAGTAGATCACATACTTCCAACACTCAATGATACAAAATATAAATTATCATTTCAAAAGGGAGGAAAGAGAGCATAGTGAGGAAACACTGGGCCAAAGTAGGATGGAAAACTAGCAGAACAAACTCTCCACATCTATAGTTAAAGCAGTCTTCAGATCTCCAACTCCATCTTTGTTGTGTGCAACACACTTCTCTCTTTTAGGATGGATCTACCCTCTGTTAACAGCTCTCCTTGGCAGGTATTCCATGACCTGGTATCTTGGAATCTCCTATGAAATCCAAGCTTTCATTTTCACAGCTTCACACAATGGCCTTTTTGTGCCTTCATTCAGGGACATCCCTGACACATTCCTGGCCTCAGTGGCTTTCCTTAGTCATGGACGGAGAAATTCCATAACCGCTTTCTTTGTGTCTTTGACTGTAAAGCCAGAATCATGTGACTGAAGCTGCATGGTTCTGCTGCTTGGTAGGGCTGGAACATGGCCCCCTTGTTCAATGACATCTGCATCAGCTTTCTGCTTTGGGTGATTTAATTCACTGAGTAAAATTTCTTTAATTCCTTTTCATAAGTTGGAGGCTTAGCTGGGTGGGTTTGCCCTGAGGTTACCACTCTCTTTATTCCATTTAGCCTCAGGCTTTTCTTTTTTATTTCTTTGAGTCCTAGACTAGCTTCATTATACTTCCTGGTGCTCATTTTCTCCCGAAACTGTACATTTTGTATTTTTTCCTTGCTCAGCTTGCTCTTCCAGTAAATAACCATGCAATATAGTCAATACTAGGCTGTCTTGAAATCTCTTCTGTGAGAATCAAAATCCAAAACTCTTCAATTTAGACTCAGGTAGATTTTTTTTGGATGAAGGAAGAAAGTAGCCACACACTTCACCAAAATATCACAAGAACGGTCAGTATTTCATTTACTAATATTTTTCTTGTCTGAACCTCTTGTCAATTAGTGTGCTATTCCTGGGGAAGACTGTTTCTCTTGCTTTCTGCATTCCTTAGTTGCTCATAGATAGTTCTTTATGTAGGGGTTTACATCTCATCAAGGAAACTTCTCTTTGCAACAGATGAAGACCATTATAGAAAACTGCAACCAATTACAATTCAGAGTTGTAGAACTCAGTCCCAATGGAAACATTTGCAAAACAGCTACTGTTGTAATTTAAATAACGATTCAGTTTATTTAGAGAGAGAGGGAGAGAGAGAGAGGGAGAGAGAGAGAAAGAGAGAGAGAGGCCATGTGACAGGAGAAAGGGAATGAGAAAAGGAGGGAGGGGATAAGGAGACCAGCCTCTGGGGACAGGCTTAGCAGAAGAGAAAAGAGAGAAGATGGGGAATGACAATAGAGGGACAGACAGAAGAGCAGAGAAAGAGAGAGAAAAAGAACAGAGAGGGAGAGGGAGAGGGAGAGAATGACAGAGAGAGAAAGAGAGATATGGGAGGTGGGTAGGGCCCTTTTAAAAAAGAACATAATGAATGTGCACAGGTGGTGCTCTTAGTGGCTGCAGCTGAAGACATATTCTGTCAGAACCCCAAGGGCAGTCTAGTACAGATGCTTGAATACTAACAGATACTACTCCTAAGGCTCAAGAACATTGCAGAAGAAGGGGTGGAAAGATGTAAGAGGAATAGGATCATGGAATTTGCTGTGGGATTGTGTTCTAGGAATGTAGAGTGTAGTTTCAGTTAGTTCATGTCAATTTATCTGATCTACTCCAACATGGTTGACGCACCGTGAGAAGAAGAGTGAAACTCATT
Organism: Mesocricetus auratus; assembly: GCF_017639785.1. Taxonomy (NCBI): domain Eukaryota; kingdom Metazoa; phylum Chordata; class Mammalia; order Rodentia; family Cricetidae; genus Mesocricetus; species Mesocricetus auratus. Next base: position 41,480,217 of record NW_024429197.1, read on the forward strand.
AGGGGATTTCTTAGAAAGTTTCCTGAATCTTAAAAGTGGATACACGAAAAGACAAGGATTTGCCTCCCCTCCCCCATCTTGCTTCTGATCATGACTACAGATGGAGGAGATACAAAAGCTGCTTTGATAATGCATGACCCTGACAACTGTGGCATGCTTGAGACAGTAGAACAGAAAAATGGCAGGACTTGGAGGAGGCAGCCAGCACAGTCTAAGCAATTATAGTAACAATTAAAATTAAACTTACATATCAGATGCTGTTAAGAGCACCTTATACACATTAGCTCACTGAGCCCCACAGCTGTCTGATGAGGTGGGCATTCTTATTTTACAATCGGGCTTCCTTAGAGATGGAGGTCACTCTCTTTGTCTGTTTGTTTTCTCAGCTTCAGTTATAGAAAACCTAAAGTTAAGACTTGTGTAATGAATCCCCATGCACCCATCAATCAGCCAGCTTAAACAATTAGCAATTCATGGCCAGTCTTGGTTCATTTACACCCCTGTCTACTTACTTTTCCTTCACCCTACATTATTTTGAAGTAAATCCCAGACCTCATATCATTTCATTCTAGAATATTTCATGCATGACAAAAACTAATAGCTACTTTTATGTGCATCTTCTGTTACAACCCAAACTAGTCACTAAATATTAATAACTTTTTCCCCATAAAATTTGAAAATGTAGAAATGCTGGAGGCAAAAATATAAAAATCACCTATAATTTGATTTTCTAGAAATAACTGCCTGGATTTAATGTTTATGCCTGGTGGAAGCTTGATTTTCAATGTGTTTGAAGAAGGGGCCTTTGGAAAGTAAGTCGGGTCATGGGGCACAGCCTTGCTGAGTGGGATTAATGTTTTTACAGAGCTTTTTTTGGCCACTTCTGCCATCCATGAGAGGTGTCTTAGTGTTCTGTTGCTGAGGAGACATTGTGGCCATAGCAACTTTTATAAAAGAAAGCATTTAACTGGGGCTTGCTTACAGTCCCTTATCGTCATGGTGGGGAGTATGGCGGACATGGTACTGGAGAGGTGGGTTAAGAATTCTAAGCCTGGTGTTGGTGGTGCTCGCCTTTAATCCCAGAATTTGGGAGGCAGAGGCAGGTGGTTCAAGGCCAGCCTGCTCTATAGAACAAGTTCCAGGACAGCCTCCAAAACAACACAGAGAAACCCTGTCTTGAAAAAATCAAAAAAGAAAAAAAAAAAAAGAATCTTATATCCACATCCACAGGAAACAAGAAGAAAGGAGAGAGATATTAGGACTGGCTTGGGAATTTGAAGGCCCAAAGCCCATCCCCAGTGACATACTTCCTCCAACAAAGCCACACCTTGAAGATCAAGCACTCAAATCTATAAGCTTGTGGTGGGGCATTTTTACTTAAAATGCCACAGGAGGTTACAATGAGAAGGGGAGGGTCTACGATGCAGCAAATGTCCTCCACCAGGTACCAAATCTGGCATCCTAGTCTTCAATTCCTGCTGCCCAGGAGCCTCTCATTCTACTGGGAGGGCAGTTGCAGACTCCACCTACTTTAAGTCAAAGGTAATGGGATTGTGGTTCACGTCTCTTTCCAGATTTGCTTAAAAGTGCCCAAAGCCCTTGAGGAGGATGAAGTAGGACATGTGGAAAGAGAAGGAACTCTTCTCTGGATCTGCGAGTGTAGAAAAATAAGAGGGAAGCAGAACTTGAGAGAAGAGACAAGACCTCAGGTGAGAATGACCAAGGTCCTGTGCAAACACGGCTTGGAATGGACAGAGCCGCAAAGACAAGTGGGCTGGCTATGTGCCTCTGTCCTTGTTTCAAGAACAGAGTAAACAGCCGTGAGACTTCTTCCATGCCTTGAGGTTGTGGAAGACTCTTGAGGTTCTGTACTAGTATGAAAGTGAGGACCTCCATAATGGATGAAACTAAATTTTTTTACCTACCCAATAATGGTAGATTTGGATTAAAAATGAATTGTGATTCACAGAAACAAAAGAAATATAATATTGCTTTGACTTTTTAGATTGGGATTCATATTCACTACAAGATTTATCGGATTTAACAGAGTCACACCAAATCTTTTGTTGGTATAAAATTAAATATGTGGGTTTTCAGGGCAGATGGGTCAATGATCCCTAGAACTGGGTTCTGGAACAGTAGGAGGTATGCTAACCCACAGATAAAGGCTATCACCTTTGGTTAACTTTCCCTGCGCATTAAGGTTATATTTTGACTACATTGCACCATAGTACTTTGTTGTATTTCTCAATGGGATTAGAACTTTTGTATTGGAAAGGATTAACAGTGTTGAACCTGCTCAACTGAACCAAGACTATATTCCTATGGCTTATTAGAACATCTTTAGATAATAGAAACAGTAGCCTGAGGACAGGGAAAGACAGACAATGGAGAAGTAGCTTATATATGTGAGATCTTGCAATGCAGAGAAAGTCTTTGTGTGCTACTTGGTAGTCAAGGATCGGTACTTACAGATTTAAGGAAAAAACTCTTGGCTTGACTTCATCTCAGCCCAACTGCTAAGGGAAGATTCAGACCACAATAATTAAAGAACACCTGAAGACTTACTGGTGGTAAATAATACTGTAGCAGGAGTTTTACAGGACCGTGGGGGAAGGCAGTCCATCTTGCGGTAAATCTGTAGCTTAATACGATTTAATGACATGTCAACTTTTCTTCCTGCTTTGGAAACCACATTTTCCTTAAGGTTTCCACTGAAATTCTTTCCAATTTAACGCTTCTTATTTATTGATCTGGAAACCTGGTGGAGAAGGTTAGAGATAGATTTGCTTAAAAGAACTGAGGAGAGAGACCCTATTGACCCATTCAAATCTTAGTGAAGGGCTGAAGGCTCTCCAGGGTGCCAGGCTTTGGAAGATGTCCACACATCAGTTTAAAGGGAGAGACATGTGGGTGCACCTCACTATTGCTAGCTGACTCTTTTTTTCCTGGAGGGGAAGAAAAGTGTGAGTTCAGCACAATTCGAATATCAAATAAATGTTTCCCAATGACATTTGTACACATTCTTGTTACAGCATGGTTAACAAGGGCCAGATCGGTTGTGGTTGAGTTATACTTGCCATTTTGTGGGTTACATATTTGTAAACAGGCCAGATTGTGGTCTTAATTGGGGTCACCATGGGAGGGGTTTGGGTGGTGCAACAAGGTCACTCCATTTCCCTTCTGCGGTTCTTCATTAGTCATTTTGTGCTGAAGTGCAGTGAGCGTGAAGAGGCCACAGAACTCAGTCTCTCTGGGAGAAGCTGTGGCTTCCAGAGCATGCAGGACTGGAGATGATTCCATGTGTCAGAACTGATTTTCCTCAAGCTTGAAGGAGTTTCCCTCCCTTCTCAGAAGGAGGGAGTTGGTAAACCAGCAGGAGGAATGAGATCCATCTAGCTTTGGAGTCTGGCAGCCTCATGTCCTCTCCTGCTGCTTTCCTCTTTACACTGCTATGACTTTGGATAAATTTCTCCTAAGGCTTGAGAGTTCCTCCCCAGATCACTGCTGGGGACTTAGTCTCCAGAGAAACAGTGTTTACAGTTGTGAACTTTAAAAGATGATTACATCATAGGCTCCTGTCGCTGAGAATGTCCTAATGTCATTGTCTTGGGAGTGACTTCTCTCACAGAAGCCTGGGTTTGGATCTATTGTTCTTGGTCTTGCCCTTTCCATGGTCACGGCTCAACAAGATGACTTTCACAAGTAGCCTCATGTTGGATTTTTCAGGACCAAGAATGGTGAGAAATCCACTTTTCTTCTATAGAAATAACCTACCTAGCCTGTGTGATTGTTAGAACACCACAGAGCTGACCAAGGCAGTTCCTTAACTTTCTCTTGTTTCTCATCTTCATAATGGTTTAAGAAAATTCCAGCTCTGGGCTAAATGATAGTGCATGTCTGAAGAGTGGATGCGATGTTGGGCACTTCCAAAGGTTCACAAAACAATTGTTTCTGCCAGAGATAGACTGCAGGCAATCTAGAGTGTTTTGTTAAATGAAGACAAGAGGAAGTAAGTACTTCAGTTTGAAAATGCGACACTGGTAAAATAAGGAAATCAGGAGGGATTTAGCAGAACAAACCTCCAAACCATACATCCCATCTTGTGCTGCATACTATGGGGATTTATGGGGTTTCTTCCCTCGAGGTACCCGACCCAGCTGGAGATATGAGTTCCTTTGTGCAAGAACCTTCAAGAATAAGTTAGTAACAGAGGCTGATGGGGGACAAAACCACCATCTACCATAAATTGATATTCATGAATATTTGGCAGGTAAATTAAGAAATTATCTCAGAAAAAAATCGTGGATCATGTGAATTCAAGGTTTTCATATAGTGAAGGGGGGGATATGAAGCTGGGCAGACTCTGCCAGAAAAATAATCTAACTGGTGAAAATTTGGAATGACAGATATTTGAAAGTACAGAATGAATCACCCAAAAACTTACTAATTCAGGTGCTGGAAAGACGATTCCATTGTTAAGAACACTGACTGCTCTTCCAGGGGACCAACGTTTGAGTTCCAGTACCCACATGGAGGCTCACAAATATCATTAATTCCAGGCCTAGGGGATCAGATGCCATTTTTTGGCATCTATGGGTTCCAGGCACAGCTATAGTACACAGACATATATGCAGACAAAATACCCATACGCATAAGACAAATAAAAATTAAAAAAATCTACTGTTCTTAGTAAGGGCAGTGACATGCATGGCATCTGAGCCAGAACCCCACCCTGGATTCTACATGAATTTCTATCCTACAGAATCTGCTGTCTGGGCCTGTGACACTGCCCCTCTCTCCAGCCCCCAGTTTTAAGCTACCATTTCACCTGGGATGGGGTTGGTTACCATCTCTGATTTTCTACATTCCTGAGGTACTTTTAGTAAGGCTTGGTCAAAAGACTTGACTCTGAAATTTCAAGCCCCACCTTGAACTCATAGGAAGCTGTTCTCAGAACACTGGAGCATTAATGTTCTTTCCCTAACTTGTCCCTGTGCCAGGAAGACCAAGGAAAGAAAATCAGCTTTATCTCTAACCTTATCCCTGACGCCAACCCTACCCCTGATCCTAACCCTAACTTGCCCTTATGCTGGGAGGACAAGAAAAGAGGACCATCTCTACCCCCACAGCTCTCACCAGTGAGCAGGAAATGCCAGTGGGGTAGAGGCAGTTGCTTGTGCCCAGTTCTAGTGCCAGGGCAAAGGGTTTTAGTGCAGGAGCAAAGTTGAAGATCTCCCCAAATCTTCCAGAAAGAACTTATTTCATTTATGGTGGAAATTTTCATGTATAAGCCAATCTGAATCCAACACAGAACTTGGTGGCAATAACTGAAAAGAGGCTGGCAGTGACATAATCCAAGAAAAACCACAGAGCAGACGTTTTGTAAAATCTGTGAAAGAGACAGCTGAGAAACGTGCTCTCTGGGAATCACAGTCAGTTGTAAGGTCGGGAAGGATAGCCCAGCGTAGGTGATTATATGAAGATTTCACGAATGCAACTCTGTCTCCTGTATAGAAGACACTGTCTCGTAGTAGACATCATGGTCTTCTGGCTCTTGCAAGCTTTCCACCTGCACTTCTGAGATAGTCCCTGACTCTTAGGCACTGTGTTGTAGATATATCCAGTGGTCCTAGATTCCCCATAGTCAGTTTTCCCTGGGTATTAACCAGTTGTAGATTCTTGTGATGATCTCCATAAGCTGCAAGAAGAAGTTTCGTCTTTGAGATGGGAGAACTATACTCATCTGTGTACATAAAGATAGGTGTTTATAATGCTGTTTGGAATCATATTGATTTAGGAATACGTTGCAGTAGTGGGTTTTCCTTGAGGGTTCATGGCCTCATCAGCCACAGTAGACATAGTGCCAGGCATAAATTTCCTCCCATTAATCAAGCCTTTTAAACAGCTGTAGGTTACTCCTGAGATATAAGTGCCACTATTACACAATTGGTATATCTGGCCATGTTGATCTTTGTTGTGGATTGTAGGTTTTACAGCTGAGTTTGACTCCAATTACTTTTCTCCTTTGTTAACTTGCATAACACCTTTAGGTGGTATGAGAGCTCTCCCTCAGGGAGGAGGCTTCAAGATCAATCCTAGATTGATTCCTTCAAGTTCTGGGAGGCATCAAGGGCAATGGCAATCACATATGTTGTTTGGGCTTTGGTTTCACCAATGGCTTGAAGGGAGGTTTCCCATGCTCTGCACTGGGTTTTTTGTTAGTTATCTGTCCCTCAGTGACATAGCTTCTTAAATTATATACTCATATGTGCATATATATGTGTATATATATTTTTTAAGAAAACATATAGAGTATGTTTACCTAAGCATGGATTTTTGAACAGAAAGTGGCTAGAGCCTTTAGGTAGTCAGACTGAGAAATGAAGATAAAATGGAAAAACTTGATTAGGGCTATCAGAGTCTGCAGCTGGCAGTTGAAATAGACATGGTAGAATGAGTTTCAAGTCACTAAAAAACAAGGGAAACTAGTATTTATAGGTGTTGTTAAAATTCCACCATGACCTCGTAGGCTATAAAATATTATTCTGAGTTTTATTTTTAAACATTAAGGCTTGCTTTGTGCCCTAAAATAGGAATTACCTTTGATCAGATTCCTTGGACTTTGGATGGTTTGTGTTGATGGTCAGCCCGACCTACAATGTGATTAACTAGGACAAACCCCCGGAAATACCTGTGAGGGATGACTTACTTAGATTAGGCTCACCTCTGGCTATGCTTGTGAGGGATTATCTTACTTAGGGTGTCTGGTAGTTAGGCTACCTCAGAGGGAAGACCCACTATGAGGTTCCAACTGTTTCCTGAGCTTGGGTCTTGGTCTGTGTAAAAAGGAGGCTAACGGAAGATGAGCATTCATCACTCTGCTTCCTGGTTGTGGATTCTATGTGACTAACTGTTTCAAGCTCCAGCTGCCATGACTTCTCTGCTATGATGAACTGTAACCTCAAAACCTTTCTTGAGTAGCTTTTCTCACGTATGTTATCCCAGCAATGAAAGAAATAATTGATACAGGACAGCTGAGAAGAAAGTGTATTCCATAGATGTTAGGCGGAATATTCTTTGTATGTCTTTTAAGTCCATTTCATCTGCTAAAATTTAACTCTGAAGTTTCTTTGTTGATGTTCCTGGTCTGATTTATGTATCTATTGATGAGAATGGGATGTTAAATATTTTGACAATTATCATCCATGGACATATCTGAATGTGCATCTAGCTGTGTTTGTTTTATGAAACTGTTTTCCCTAAAGCAAATATATATCCATTATATATTCTTGATAGATTACTTCCTTTATTAATAAATTGAGACCTTTTCTTACACTTCTTACTAATTTTGGCTTAGCGTCAATTTTACCAGATATAAGTATCACTGTTTCTGCTTTTCTGGGCTTTCTTCTACTTGGCATTTATATCTCCATCCTTTCATTTTCAGTATGGGTGTGTCTTTCCCATCTAGGTGTGTTTTTGAAGATCACAAATAGTTAATCTAAGTTTTAAATCTAACTTTCTGCTCTGTCTCTTCCAGTTAGCAAGATGGGACCATTTACATTGAAGGTTATTATTGAGATGGGTTTGCTGATGCCTTAATGTTAGTGTTTGTGAAGTGCTGGTTTCTTTCTGCAAATGTTTATAATGTTCCTTGTCTATGCCAGGCAGGCATGCTAGGATCACTGTGCAGAGAGATAAGAGACATAGATACAGATAGCCATTGCTTATAGTGCACAGCAAGACGTACAATAGAACAGTCAAGCATGAGAAGTTGTGGGACTAGAAAGGGGACACTGACCAGAGGAGGGACCAGTGGTAATGTCCAGAGAAAGAAGCATTAGTGAGCAAGGAGGGAGAGGAATATGTTGAGAACTAAAGTATCATCATCTTGAAGACGTTTATTATGTGAGGCAGGGTTCAAGTTAGGTCATTCAATGGAACAATGCTAAGTTCATTTAAACGTGGAATATCTATCACTCTGTGCTCATCACTAGCATTGAAGAGCCATTTAAGGAACTGAGGTGGGTAACACCTGGCCAGATCCCACGTTGTCTGGGAGGTAGGGACATGATGGACTGAATCAGAGGCTGGCTTAGGACGAAAGCAGTGATGCAGAAGGACACTGTGAAGTGTTAACCTCATGGATTTCCAGATAAAGAAGAGGGATTGGATTTGATGTAAAATCTAAACAAACATTAAAGGTATTTGGTGACCAAACTTAAGGGCAGGAGAAAGAAGAATCAGGAATGCTGATGGGTTCTAGTAGCTGGGTGGGGACAGCACAATGTCATCTGGAGAACAGAAGGAAAGGAAGAGTTTTAGGGGGAAAGATGAAGTGTATGGTGCTCTGCTTCCTAACCTCCAAAGCTCTGCAGGAGAAGATTGTGTGGCCTTTGTGACTTTGCAGAGCTTTCAGGCTGGAAGACAGATTTAGAAATCAATGACATTGAGAGTTGGTACTGTGTGCAGGATGAGAGCAAGGATTCTTTTTCTGTTTGCCATCTAGTCTTAGTGCCTACCATGATAACTGATACATCAATAGTTGACAAACATTTGCCATTAGGCAAATACAGTATTGATACTGATCTCTGTGTGAGAGAAAATGCATCTATGAATGTGTGTCTGCACACTGAAGTGTGCATGGTCAGGACAATGCCTTCATATATAGGCAGTGAGACAAAAGCTTTCAAAGCTCTTTCATTTGCTTTTTGGAAGAGCACACAAATTATTACTATTCCCATCTTAAAGGTTAGAAATCCAGCATGATTACCACATCCAGTCAGGACAGTAAGTAACAAAGCTAGATTTAAAGATTAGCTAAGATTAGCTTTAATCTTAGCTAACATTTAAACCTCAGGGTTTATTCTCAGTGCCTTTGCTATTGTTTTCCAATTTGTTTTTGTCTTATATAAGACCATTTTTCTTTAACAATTGATAAAAAGTTTTGGTATGTAAATATTACAACTATTTTCCGGTTATTTCATTTTCAGGTGTTTTGAAATTTAATCGCACCCTTTAATTTACCTAATGCACAGTCACATGCTGAGGCTCAGCCTGAGAGCATTACTGTCTTTGTAAAACACTGCCCAGCTACCATCTCTTTCCTCTTGGTGTTGAGCTTGTCTTCTAGTCTCCCAGGGCATCTTTTAAATTACATATTAGCTTGTATTGAACAGGATTTTTAATTTGTGAATTCCTCAGATAGTTAACATTATGCATGTGATATTGTGTGTGCAAAATGAACACTTGCTAATTGACTGAATGAAGGAAAGAAGAACACCTTGTGTCCCTTGCTTTACTAACATTTGGCAAATATGGTATTTGTATACACCATGCACTTCCTGTTTTCTCCGAATTTTCAGTGTAGTAAGGAAACCAAATGATGTCCATCTTTCTATTGTGTATAGAACCTGGCATTGAGATGACCTGGCCTGGCTACACATCATTCATTCGATGCCCCCTCAGTGCAGAACAGTGAAGCCTTGTGCTCCACAGTCTTGCATTACCCCAGTATCCAGAAAGGCTGCAGAGGGGAGCTGTCTCCTTAAGCCTGGGCAGAAGCACTGCACACATTTCCCCCAAAGCTAGAGCACAACATGGATGCTGTTATCAGCTTGCTGAGCCCATGCCAAGATCTGAATCCCTTGGGAGTTTCTTTCTACTCACCATCCTGATTTCCATTTTTTTTTTGATGTAATGGAATCGAGGCCTGCTCACAGCATCCTTGTTTTAGCCCATTTTCTAAAGCCCATTTCTATTATTTCTTGCTGTGTATTTATTTAGGAATAAAGTCAACATTTGGAATTATTGTGGCATACGGTTAGAGTTTGCTGTGAGGGGTTGGGGTATCCATTTCTCCGCATTGTGGCAAAAGTGCAGCAGCTGTAATATCTCATTACAGAGCCTCACTTTATTTAATAAAAAAATAGTATTGCTCTGCTTAACAGAATTATCCTCGTCCCCGCACCCTCGTACAGAACCTGATGTGTGGTTTCAATGTCTTTCCCATAATAGCTCTCGATGGCTTGCATGTGATATTAGTTAGCTTCAGAATCTGCTTTCAATTCTGTCGCTTCAGATTGTATTTTCACTGTGAGCCATTAGTCACCAAATGTTGACAAGCATTTGTAAGGGTGCCATCTCTCCCTTTGTTTATATGCAAGTGCAGCAACTAAAATGATTTATTTATGCTTTAATTAAAATTTGTGGATAGACCAGTGATTTTTAGCAGTGACTTTTCTAATTTGTGGGCTCAAGAAAGGAAAAAAATCAATAACCTGATACCATTTATGTTTTTATAGTTACCCCGGGCATTTGTAATGCAGACCTGCCACTCACCTGCAGTCCCACTCTGAGGAGAGTGATCCTCACCACATAAATCTTGCCCAGAGGCCGAGGGGGTCTATATTTCAGAGTCACTTCCCTTATGTCAGCTGTAAGTGAGATGTTTCATGCTTTCCATTCTCATGGTTTTCAAAGGCTAAAATGAATATTGAAAGTAAATTGATGGACTGTAAGTTTTATAACACTTGACCCAATCTGTACCGACTGCTTAGAATTTGAATAATTAAACACATTGATTTTGGTTCCTGCCTATCGTATGCTCCATGCTGAAAATGTACCCCATAGGGTCTTTGGAAAGAACATACCCCAAATGACAAGCTTTTGTGGGAACTTAATATATTCAACATTGCAGGTGCATAAATCTCCATGAAATTGCACCGAGTTAATGCATTTACTGGTGCAAACAATTCAGTAACTACTTTGTAAAAGTCTAAATAAAGATAGATAAGACATGTAGGTAGGGAGAAATAATGGGTAAATGTTCCAATGTATATTAACAAGATGAGGTTATTGCCTCCACACGGTATCAGTTTAACCGGAAAAGAATTCATTAATTTTGGAGCCATTGAAGATGGTTTTAATTGCTGATTTTCAAAGTCTTGGGAAAATGAACTGTTTTTGCATTGTCTTCCAGACTCAAATTCTCAACTTCCAATAGTCGGGCTTGGGGTGTGTGTGGGTAGAGTGATGACACAGAAGGCGGGAAGAGAAATGCTTGGGGTTTGCTCACCATTTTGGCCCCTGAGATAAGGGTCCAAGCGACAAGGAGAAGCCTGTTTGATCCCGGTTTCTCTTACAAAGGCTTCCATTCAAGTTCCCGCGGTGTCCAGAACTCCTCTTTTGGAACGCATGGCTTGTTTTCCAGGGCCCCTGCAAACACACTCACACTCGCACTTCCCCACTCCAGCCCCCGTCTCTCTCCCCTCCCTCTTCCCTTTAGTTTTTACTGTTGGGCTCTGGGAACATTCGTGTCAAGTTTTCACTGCGGCATGTTGAAAACATCTGGCCACATTCTAGCAAGAAGACAGAGTTGGGCACTTTGCTAGGAGCAGATCTGTGTCCTTGGAGATAAAAGTTCACTCCTTGGGAACTGTCTAACCACACAGCCATCAGCAGGACTTTTTCTTACGACATCTGACACAGACTTTCATGTCATAAAGACAAACAAGTGTAAAAATTCTCTGCTCTTTTTAAATGGAATTGCTTTATTTTCAAATTTTGTAAGATCTTTCTACATTGTAAATGTACATTCCTTATCGGATACATGACTTTCAATTTCAGTCTTTTTATGGCTACATACTCTGAAGATTGGGAGTTTTGTTTTATTTTACTATTTCAAATTATTGTTTAATTTAAATTTAGCTCTTTGTGTCTTGTTGTCACCTGTACTTTCCATTACATATCTAAGGAAATATTATCTAATTTAAAGTCATAAAGCATTTATTTTCATTTTGGTCTAACAGTGTCTTTGTTTTAGCTTCCATGTTTAGGTCTACAATGCGATTTTCAGTGATTTCTGTATATGGTATGAAATGGGATAGGTGTGTGGGTTCCACAGTGTTCATTTCCTGTGACTATCTAGTTGCCCAAGCACCATTTGTTGAAGAGATCGTCTTTCTCCCATATTGTCCTGGGCCCATTTCTAAGAGTTGATGGACTATTAATGTAGGGATTTGTTTCTGGACTGTTTAGTTCTGCCTACCTGTGTAGATGCCTCCCTTTGCTGGTACAATGCTGTATTAATGACAATGGTTTCAGTGTAAGTTCTCCAAAGGAAAGTAGGAGTTCTTCAACTTTGAACTTACTTTTCCACATTGATGAAAGCTTCTGCATTTCCACACACAGACCATGGTGGTGGTTTCTGGGTAAAAATGCATTTGAGGTTTTAATAGGGATTATCTTGAGTGTACAGATCATGTGGATGCTCATAGTCTAGACATAGAATGTCTTTATGCTTATTTGGATTTCCTTCCATTTCTTTCTGTGTCCTATAGTCTTCATAGTTTCTCAGTTCTTTTCTTGAACTTGTTTACATAGTGGGAGATTTTAATATACACTCAGAGTAACCAATAGGTGTCCATATCAAAAATAAAATCAGAAAACACATGAAAGATGTGAATTAAATAATTTGAAAATTTATATGGAACTGTATATGGATCTGGGTAATCCATATACAGTGTATTTTGAATGTTTCCTGTGAGTGTTGCTTTATAATAATATGTCCTTAAACTTTATCTTCAAAATTGCTTTAGTTCATTTTCATTATTTATGTGTCTGTCAGTTTCCAAATGAATAAAAGTGCTAGCTGGGGTTCTAAAGGAGTTATATACAGTCTCTGGATCATGTTGTAGACTGGTATTTACATTTGTAGGTGATACTGATTCATTTGTCCCAGGAACACAGCATACCCTTCCCCTCATTTTGATTTCTGATTTCTCTTGTACTTCTTGGCACGATGGCACTGCATTTCTTTCCTTGTGTTGCATGTAAATATTGTAGATAAGACTCTTTTGGAAATGTGGGCTTCTACTTTGTTGCTGGTTTACCAGCAGACTATGACTCTTTATATACAAACTTTGTGTGCAGGGAGCCACACTAATCTATAACTTTTCGTTTAGATCCTTTCAAACATTTTATACAGACACCCAAATTGTCTATGAGGAATATTTCTTTCTTCATGCTGCTTAGTCTATCTTCATCTTATTTCAATGACTAGGACCTCCCAAGTAATTCTGGGTAAAGTCTTTAATAACACAAATTTTATTCCTATTTCATGAGGAATCTTTTAATATTTCACCAGTAAATAGGATGTACACCTTAAGTTGAATTGCTTTGTTTTTAAGAAACTTTTTTGTGGCATTAGGGTGATGTTATTCCTAATTTTCTGGGGTTTTTTTTTGTTCATTTGTTAGCATAGTAACTTAGCATTTGTATTAGAATGAACTCATCTTGGTCTTATATTTTGCAAGGGAATTTTGTATTTATGATCATGGGGAAGACATTCTAAACAAGGCTTTAAAAGTTAGAATGCCACAAGATGATGCCTTGGGAATTGCTTGGTGCTTGGTATTCTATGAGGACATTTGCTAGGAATACTCAACTTAGCATCTGAAGGTCAAGGCAGCTTCGCACAAAGGAAAGAACTGACATTAAAAGGTTGGCAAGAGTGACCTGGTTAATGGTAACACCAGTCAGCAAGAAAACATTCTAAGCAGAAAAAAGAACAGGCTCAATGGCAGGGCAGTGCTTTTGTGCTCCAGGAATTGAATTCTGAATGGACCTCTCAAATAGGAATCTGATGTGCCTCCAGAGAAAGGGTGTGTCTTGCCTGTGGAGGAGAAGAGGTGGTATTAACATCTTCTTGGGTGGCCTTTTTACTTTCCTTTAGTATCAGTAGCTGATATTGATGAGTGTTGTGATGACCGACACTGAAGAAGTATTGGTTTCATGACTCTACTCCCTCTGCTCCTAGTAAGCCAGAAGTTCTATAGAAACACCATGGACTAGGTCAGCGTAAAAGAGCACACCCAACTCTACCATATGCTTAAAAGAACTTCTGTGTGGTGTAATGGACATGCCGGAAATAAACAGCAGTGGTATTTCTACAACACTGAAAGTGAAAACAACACTCATGAACTTACATGTGAGATTGGTTGAAGTGACACATTTTGTTATTTTGTGATCTAATAAAATTATGCTAATGCAGCAAAGTTCATATAATTTTATACTTGAAATGGACAAAGTATATAGTATCTGAATTGTACCTCAAAGTGCTGTCAAAAGTGGACAAAAGATTTAAATAGGTATTTCTGCAAAGACACACAAAAGTATGTGTAGATACTCAACAGCAAAACCACAATAAGATAACATTCCACACACACAAAGATGGTTACTTTTCTGTTGCTTTGATGAAACACCATGACCAAAAATGAGTTATGGAAAAGAGTTTATTGTTGTATAGGGTTTCATAGGTAGCATTCAAAAATGGCAGCTGTGGCTGGAACAGGAAGCTGAGATCATGTTTTTAACTACAGGCAGAGAGTAGAGAGAGTGAGCTGAATATGGAGTAGGGCTGTAAATGTTTAAAGCCTGCCCCCAATGGAGAACTTCTACCAAGGTTCTGTATGCCTCCTTAACTCCCATAACCTCCCTAAACAGTGCCCCCAACTGGGGACTAAGTTTTCAAATACGTGCACCAATGGAGACAGTTCTTATTTAAATCACTGCAGGTGGCTATAATTATAAACCCCAAAGCAAATGCTAGACAATGTTGACAAGATGGGGCAAAATTGAAACATGCATTGTTAGCCAAATTCTAAATCATGCAACCTGTTTAGAAAACAGCTTAGTAGTTCCTAAAAAGATAAACAGAATTACCATTTGACCCAACAATTTCACTGCTAAGTACTCTAAATAAGTTAAAGCATGTGTTCCTATAGAATCCTGTATAAACATAGCCATGGGTATGTTATTCATAAAATACCTAACTGAAAAAAACTTCAGATGCTCATACTCTGGTAAATGAATAGATAAATATGGTATATTACAAAATGGAAGGCAATTTGCTCATAAAAAATGAAAGAAGAACTGAAATAGGCTTAGATGCTATGCCATGGAGAAACATTGTTTACACTTTTAGGTGGAAAATGCCAGAGTACATGGTTCTATGAATATGAAATACCAAGCTTTGGTAAATTCATAGAGATGGGGTAGAGGCTTTTAAGTACATGGTAAGGCTAAGGAGTGAGTAGTAAAACATTTGTTGTTGGAGGGGTGGTGATAACATGCTCTGAAATTAGATAGTGTTAATGGTTGCAGTGTATACATTAAATGACTATTGCATGAGACTTTAGGCTGCCTTGTTTTTAGTCTCTACTCTCCCAGGTTCAAGCCATCAACTAGAGCAGTAAACATACACCTACTCTACAAGGCTCAGGGACCATCTTGGAAGCTATGATATCCATTTCCCTCCAAGGAGAGGAAAGACCCAGAGGTTGGAGAGTAAAGAATATCATAGGACTGTGCATTCCCTTCTTAGTTACAGTTTCTATTGCCACGATAAACTATCATGACCAAATGCAACTTGGAGACGAAGGAGTTCATTTCAGTTTACAGTTCCACATCACAATTTGTCATTAAAGGGAAGTCAGGGCAGAAACTCCAGGCTGGAACCTGGAGGTGGAAGCTGATGCAGAGGGCATGGAAGAGTCCTGCTAGTGGCTTGCAGCTTATCACTTCCTCAGCTTGCCTTCTTATACCACCCAAGACCCCCAGCCCAGGGGTGGTACAGTCCACAGGGACCTGGGCCCTCCCTCATCAGTCATCAACCAAGAAAAAGCAATACAGGTCTTCCTACAGACAAATCTTATGGAGACACTTTTTTTTTTTCCAATTTGGAGACTTCCCAAATGACGACGTCATGGGTCAACATGACATAAAGCTAGCCAGTACAATTGATTAACTCATAACAGCTCAGACTGCCTTTGTAAGTCTTGAACAAGATCAAGATAGCCAACATTTTAGCATGGAAGGGGAAAATCTCTCAGGCTTCCACTCCCTAGTTGAGGAGTTGTGGAGAGTTGATGGCTTGGGGGGGGGAGGAGAGAAGGAGAGTCAGTTTTCTTCATGGGTGTGGTACCTCATAGGTTGACTGCATCCAGTGGATGGCCCCATATCTGTGAGCATATGATAAATATTAACTGGACTTGGTAGGTTAGAAATAAAAGGAGGACAGGAGGTGGGGAGGGGTGAGGACGTAGAGATTTAAGAGGAGGAGTGGTGAGTGAACATGATGAAAATATACTATATGTACGTGCAACGTTCTCAAATAACCAATAATAGCTATATTAGTATCTTGTTTTATTTTATCCATTCTTTGTCTTTTAAATGGGCTTTGTTTCATTAATCTGGCCTTGAAATTTTCATTGGAATTTTTGTTCTACTCACATTTATGTAACCATGATTTACATGGGCTTAAATCTGTTATGCTTACTATGGTTTAGATGCAAATATACCCCATAAGGTGTATATTAAACACCTAGTTCCCAGCTAATGGTGCCATTTTGGAGTTTCTGAAAACTTTAGAAGATAAGACCTGGTTGAAGGAGATTCGAATTTGGCTCTTGAGTAGCATCTTGCTCCTGGTTCATCCCTGCTTCAGACGTGAAGGTGCTCTGATAAATGCCCCATTTCTGTGGTGTTCTGCCCATGCTTTATGGGGCCAAGCAAGTATGAGCTGAGCCCTCAGAATCTGTGAGCCCCAATACATCCTCCTGTAACTTGTTTCTGTGCAGTATTTTCATCACAGTGATGAGAAAATACGAACAGGATGCTGTTTTACAACATTGTTCTAGAAGGAGGTCAGGGAAGTGAAAACCCCAGTTTTATATTCCTTTTCCTAGCCTGGGACTGATCACCTTGTAGACAAAAGCAGGTATCATCACCCTCTGCCCTATACATTAAAAAAGAGGGGCTCTATTTTCTGGTTTGCTTTTTATCACATTTCTTTTATTTTTTAAATTAAGATTTTAGTGCTTTTTATTGTCTTTGTGTTTATGTATTTATCCTGGAGATTACCATATGCGTACTTCACTTTCAGATTTGATATACCACTGCAGTAATGTAATGATGCAATGTATTGCATGCTATATATTGGAAGTACAAGAAACTTGACATGTCCTGATTTCTCACATACCTGATGTCTGTGCTTGGTTGTCATGTCCTCCAGGTTTCTGTGTTTTATTCACATGAGATACTACAGAGGCATGTTTTAGGCAGTGCTTCCTTCCTTCCATCTCTCACTTCTCTGTGAAATCACTTTTCTCATGTCTGAGAAACATTTTGGGTACTTTTTTCAGTGTTTAAAATTGTTCTTATTTTGCCTTCATTTTAAAACAGTTGATTCCAGATTGTCAGTGGTGGGATACAGGACATACCAATCCAAATATGTGATCTGACCACAGAAGCAGAAAGACCGACCACTCTGACTTTCCCATTGTTCTCCTCTGAAACCCAATCATAGGATTGTCCTCCAAGAGGCCTCTTCCATCCTCCGAGAGGAAAGAAACCACCCATGTCTGAAGGAGAAGGTCCACGAGAGTACTGTGAGTGGACAGACCTTGCTTTCCCCAGACCATGACCCGCTTAGCTGATCATTTTTCCTCTGACAGCTAATGCCTCATCAGACAGCCTAAGAACACTGAGGCTTTACTGGTTTTTCAAGTCTTTATTAGTTATTCCACTAACTAAATTTATGTATTCTTCTCTGTCTGCTTTACTTTTCTCTGGTGGTGGGGTCAAACCCAGGACTTGGCACACAACAGCTAGTTAACAGTCTCCCCTGAGCTGACTCTCAGCTATGTTGCCATGCAATCAAAGCCTCTGCAGTGAAGAAAAGAAAAGCTGTTTTTTGTTTTTCTGTTTTTGTTTTCCTCTCCTTACGTTAGTTACAGCTTCTTAAGAGCTGGGTATGTTTCATTCACAAGCCGCTCCCTATATATTAAACGAATTCTTAGAATGTGTATGTATCACACAGTATTCACAAATTGCCCTGCAATGTGCCCACTGTGGGGAATCCCCAGAAAGCTTTCCAGATGTTTGATGGAGCAGGCCTTTGGAACGGTCACTTAGGCCTCAGCTTCCTGAACCACAGGCTGAGTCTGAGCCAAGTAAGTTTCTATCTAATGAAGGAAACAGACTGCTCACAATACAAGCCTGGGCTGACTCTATGTATAGTTAAGTCTCCTGACTTACAAAATTGCCTGCCTGTCTCAGTGGTCAGAATTGGAGTAGAAGTGGCTAGAGTCAAGCTAATTCGACTATAAAGGGCCAAAGGTCATTCATATGTTTAACATTTGCTGAGTGCCTACTCAGTGCCAGGCACTCAAAAACAAAAAGTCAGGTGTTCATAATCTCTTTTCTCCTCCCTATGCATGATTGAGCGTCTCTCCATCTCACCACCGCCACTGTCTGCCAATGTTCCATACACTGTGTGCATTCTAGCTGCTCTGAGATTCTCAGTCAGGCTGTAGTCAAGGACTGGGATTTAAAAATCGTTTTTGTTCTTCATTCAATAACCTGTAATGGTTTCTTTTACACATCAGCTACTATCTGTGATGAACAACACTGCTGTGGAACATTAATTTAAGATGTGTTACATTGGTTTATACTTTCGAATATTTGTTTAATGATGCAAAGGTATGCTGCATTATTTTCTGTTGCATTTTTAAACTTCTGTAAAATTGTGTTTCTTTGTCTGTCTACAACACCTGATTGGTCTAATAAAGAGCTGAATGACCAATAGCTGGGCAGGATGGGGATAGACAGGGAAGTCAGGCAGAGAGAATAAATAATAGGAGGAGAAATCTAGGCTTGAGAGAATAGATGGAGGAGTGAGAAAAGGAAAATGAAAAGAGGACATTAGGAGCCAGCCATCCAGTAACACAACCACCCTCTCTGAGCATGTATATGATATACATGAGATTAAGCATATACATATGCACAACACACACACACTAACACCAGTACACATTCATGTACCTACCACACACACACTACATACCACACCTACCACATACTACACACCACACACACATATACCTATCATACATACATACACAGAGAGAGACAGAGACAGAGAGAGAGAGACAGAGACAGACAGAGAGAGAGAGAGAGAGAGAGAGAGAGAGAGAGAGAGAGAGAGAGAGAGAGAGAGAGAGAGAGAAGAAAGGCCTGCTGGACTGAAGTATAGCAGGCAAGGAGCAAGGTGGGGAGGAACGGCAGCAAATGAGGTTAGTATGATCATCAGGGACAGCATGTGCAATATAGGCTCATTTTTGGGACTGTTGGGATACTTCTCTAAGAGACTGATGTGTTAATGGTTTTTCCAAAAATCCTTGTCATTTAAAAAAATATAACTAACATACCCTTTTGTTTCTAGTCTGAACATGAATTTATTCTAAAATAAACCCCTAGGCATTGCTTGGGAGTTGGGGTCAAATTGTCCTAATGTTTGGAACTTTCTGTAACATGAAGACAAGTACGTCTGCTCTATCTGGTGTCTATAAGGACTCAATAACCAAACACACAAAGATACAGCATTCAGCACACTGCCCAACACTCATCCATTTGTGTGGCCAGAGCATAAGACAGGCAGGAGTGGAGGTGAGGGTTCCTCTAGAACCCAGGACTGGCTCACATGAGTACTGGGTAGCAAGCAAAATGGATGATATCTTTTACATCCACGGCTGATTTCACTCAGTCCCTTGAAGGGTTTGGAGATGGACAGTGAGTGTGATTGCTCTTGGGAGGGTGAAGGCAGAGGCTGGTAGTTTATGGGAGTGACAGGAAACAGGAATTCCTGGCAGAGTCACTGTAAGATTCCCTGTGAGATGTGGTGAGAGCCTGTACCCTGTACGGATGTTTTCCCCCATTGCACAGATTGTGTCTTCACTCTGGACTGTTTCCTTGGCCATGAAGAAACTTTTCAGACAGCTTTTATTTATCTGATTCTATTTGGGCTTTTGGGTTCCTATCCAAAGGTCAATACCTAGACTCCTGTCTTCATAGCTGCCCTCTGTTCTCTTCTAAAAGTTTTGGACATCTAGCTCTTAGACCTAAGTCCTTAATCCATTTTGAGATTGCTTTTGGATATGGAGTGAGACAGGGAACGACTTTTATTCTTCTGTGTATGGATAGCCAGTTATTCCCTTGCTCATTATCAAATAGACTATCTTCTCCCTGTGGGTGTTTTGGGAACTTTTGTTGAAAACTAGTGAACTGGAAATGCCTGCACCCAGTTCGTAGCTCTCTATAATTTAGTTGACCTGTGTGTCTGTTTTTATGCCAGTACCATACTGATAAGGGGAATGAATGTGCACAATATGTCTTACCTCAAAGTAAGACAACTAAACAAAGACACATTTAAAGAAGCAGTTCTCAAAATAAGACATATCATGGAAAGATTAAGCTACACAAAATAGGGATGTCCTATAATATTTTATTGAGGGAGAAATCACTTATGTGAGAAGCCAAGAAAGCTGAGAAGCTAAGGTCCGCATGCTGCTCTCTGGGATGCCACTGGAACCCAAAGAGAGAGTGTCTCCCTCCCCCCAGCTCTTTTATCCCCCCATACATTCTATATACCTGTGACCACACCCAAATGGGCGTGGTCAGCGCTATGGGTACATAAGATCTCTCCCTACAGAAAGGGCCAAAAGGGCACATGAAAAAAAAATGATCAAAATCAGTCATCACCAGAAAAATGCAAACCAAAATGACTATAAGCTGTCACCTTGCTCCATGTGGAATGGCTACTGTGAAAACAAAAACAAAAACAGGGAGAGTCAG
This sequence comes from Mesocricetus auratus, assembly GCF_017639785.1. NCBI lineage: Eukaryota > Metazoa > Chordata > Mammalia > Rodentia > Cricetidae > Mesocricetus > Mesocricetus auratus. The sequence goes on from NW_024429197.1 coordinate 41,500,914, forward strand.
TGGGTCAGTGGCAGGGAGGGCGTGGCGAAAAGGGAACCCCTGTGTACTGTGGGTAGGACAGTAAATTAGCACAGACATTAAAAAAAAAACAGCATGGGGTTTCCTCAAAGAGCTACAAAGAGAACCACCATATTATCCAGCAATTTTACTACTGGGTATATATATTCAAGAAATCAGTATGTCAAAGAGATTGCCCTGCTGCCATGCTCTCTGTAGCAGGCAGGACACAGAACCAACCTAAGTGTCCTCCGGTGAACGACTAGGAAGGAAATGTTATGTTTGTTTATATATTATCTTTATGTGTGCTCTACATAATGGAATACTACCCGGCTTTATAAAAGAAAGACATCTTGACATTTGCAACAGCATAAATGAACTTGAAGGATATAATAGTAATTAAAGTAAGTGTGGCCCAGAAAGAAAACTGCTGACCTCTCATTTACATGTGGAATCTGAAAACACTGAACTCATTGAAGGGTTGAATGATGGTTACGGAGGACCAGGAGTAGGGAGTTGGAGATAACGCAGTGATGAGAGCTTGACCTTGCTCATTGTGGGAGGGGGTGGAATGGGATATTTTTAGGAGATACTGATAGTCCTTGCTGGGAAGAGAGAGTGTGAGTGTGACGCTTTGTCCTGTCTAGACTGCTTTCTGCTCCTGCTGGTCTTGCCTTCACCTTGAAAATCTTCGATCAAGGAGGCCCCCTCACCCTGGAGCTGGCGTCACCTGATTTCCCTGGTGCTTCCTCGGCACTCCCTACCTTTCCCGGACAATGATTTTCTCTTCTAGAAGGACAGCAGAGGTCGCAGACCCTTCCTTTGGTTGCATGCTCAGCCAGCTGCACACCTTCCCCCTGCCACAGTGCTTTCCAAACAAATTGATGAGGCCCCCAGGTGCCTCTGTTTTCGCTAACAACCATTCATCCTTTGCAATTACAAGATCCTGCTGCCAACACCAATCCATGTTCCCTTAACATGAGAACAGCATGTGCCCATAGGAAGAAAGCACCCCACTGTCCAGACTTCACTGTTTCAGGATTATGGCTTCTAAGAGAGCTGGCTCTGGTGTTCATAACCAACCCAGAGGCTACTGCATGGTCTTTGCCTTTGAAAACCTGGTATTTATTGATTTTGATATCCACGTGATGTCTCATCGTAAGATGTTCAGAAAACAGAAGCAGGCCTGAGACTAGGATGGCTTAGAGAATGGCTATAATAATTAAGTCAACTCCTTTCAGTAGGAGAGCAGGCCTGTCCACCTGGGAGTCTGTTGCGTGTGAAACACTGTTTGGTAAACTGCAATCCCGTCAGCCATGCTGCTCCAAGCAGGAACCGTTCTTTCCCACCGTTGCTCCACGAAGATAGCAACACTTGGAGTGGGAGGAAACCAACAAAACCTGAAGAGCGGGGACAGTGAGAGCAAACAGCGCCCCGCCCAGCCAGGACTGCTGACCTCAGCCAGGACTGCTGACCTCAGCCAGGACTGTTGACCTCTTACTTGAGATGGCTGGCTATTGGCTCAGATTCTGACACGCTGGGAGCCAGAAGGGCTGGAAACACACAACTGCTTGTGAGGGGTGTGGTAGACACAGCATGCATGCACCTTGGGATTGGAAAGTTCCGTGTTAACACCATTACTGTAACAACAGCAGACACACAGGGCTTTCTGGTTGTCAGGCACTGTTCCAAACACTATTCTTGCTAACTCATTTGATTCTTACAGCCCCACTAAGAGCACTTGGAAAGCAGAGGCAGGTGGATCTCTGTGATCAGCTGTATCTACATACTGAGTTCCAGGGCAGCCAAGGCTACATAATGTGACCTATCTCAAAAACAAAACAAAACAAAACAACATCGAAGATAACGACATCAAAACCCCTAAGAGAGAGGTACTATTATCGCATACATTTTCAAGAGGAGGAAACTGAGGCCTAGAAATTTAGCAAGTTGTGTGTAACTTAGTGAGTCATGGATGTCTCCAGACAGCTGAGCTCCAAGGTCAGTGTTCTTTAGCAGTCTGCTTAAAAGTCACTCACATGGGACCAAACCTGAAAGGTCCTGGAGTTTGTTATCCTGACTATGAAATGGTGATAAAGTACCAGCTTGGCAAGGGGATTTTGTGGGTTCAGACCATAAGCTTTGAGTAAATCATAGATAGAACTAAAGTGGTTTAGAGTAAGTAGTGGTTTTCAACCTCCTAATGTTGCGATCCTTTAATATAGTTCCTCATGTTGTGGTGACCCCCAACAATAAAATTATTTTCCTTGCTATTTCATAACTGTTATGAATTAAAATGTAAATATCTGTGTTTTCCAATGACCTTAGGTGACCCTGGTAAAAGGGTCACTGAACACCCAAAGGGGTTGAGAACTGCTGGTTTAGAGGAAAGAGTCCCAGATGGAATCTCTAACAAGGTTTTGGCTGTATACAAGAGGAAATGGAGTTCCCCGAAGGGATACAGGTGGGATTTTCGAAGGTTAGCTTGCAGGAGTCTCTCCGATGAAGGGTTTTCTGCAGGACCCTTATGGGAGAGTATTCTTGGCAAAACATGGGGGAGTAAGAAGAACAAATGTTCTTGGCCTGTGGGGAGGTGCAGCCAAGGCCTCAGCTGACCTCACAGGAAAGTGTCCCCGGGGATGCCACCCCAGGGAGTGTGCGTGCATTTGGGTTAGGTTGCACTTTTGAGCAGGTGGCAACTCTCGGGGACTATCACTAAGCAATGTTCCTGGCAGCTCCAGAAATGCACACCACTTTCAAGAACATCTAGAGCTACACACTAGAGCTCCTACTGGAGGAAGTGACCGGGACTGAAGTGGCTAGGTAGCCCAGTGGAGAAGGGAATGGCTGGGCTGGCCTGGGAGGCAAGAGACAAGGGGCAGTTAACAAAAGACAAAAAACTTATACGATCTTAAGAGAAGAGGCAATTAAAACATGGTCTCTCACTCCAAGGTACAGCTGCGGGCCGAGTGAACCCGTATAAGTCTAGCCTGGGTGTACAACCATCTATTGACCAGACTGAGTGAAACATGGTTGAAAATTCTACAAAGACTAGACCTGAAGTGCAACTTGAGTGTAATTATTAGAAGGGGAGCAATTGGCCACTAAAGCAAAATACTAAATGTCTATTAATGTCAAAATCTAGCATCAGGAGGCCCTTGTGAACAAGGAGTTTGCTAAAAAGCTTCAAGAATTTCTGTTCTAACTTCGTTGTTCCTTTGAAATATGGCTTAAGAGATCTTCTCATCAAAAGGTACACTTCCTCCGAGATTTGTTTTGCAATGTTGGAGATGAAATTTGGGGTTTCATATACTCGAACCAAGTGTCCTACAAAAGACAGAGGCTCTTTGCCCACTTCTCAAATCTGTGCTGGTCCTATTACTTGCTTTGGTTGATGCGAGGCTACAGCAGTGATTCTGTGACAGTTCTGAATCTAATCCCAAGAGGTCTTGAAGAGTCTCGATTTCTCATAGCATCTTGCTCTGTCTTCCCTCTGACTCATGGAGAAGTCTGTTGGGGGATATTGGACAGGGACTGGCCATCTTCCCTAGAGTGTTCAGACCTATGAATGTGTAAGAAAGTTCAACCAAGACCAGTGACGCCCACTCAGATCTGCACACTGTAGAACATTGAGCTAGACTGCTTTAAGTCACTGAATTTGAGGGAGTTCTTTACTTAGCAAACGCTAATTGATACAGGCTACCAGTGTATGCTCTTTCCCAAACTCCTGCGTGCATATGCTTGCTCTAGTTCCCCCACCACAGGAATAAAGAATTATACAGACAAAAATATTTCTGAGTAGATAGCTCATGAACAAGAAAAGGGCTAGAAATCCAGTCAGACTTCCAGAAAGTGCCAAGGCTGAGAGCCACCTCATGCAGAAGGTATCATACAGAGGTCCCAAAATAGGAGGACAGAAACGAGGTTGTGGCGGTGTTACAACCTTTTTATACTCAGTGAGTCACAAGCTCAAGACCATGTTGCAGCCTACAGAAAGAAATCACACACACACACACACACACACACAGGCTGATTAAAAATAGATTTACCCTATGATCCAGAAACCCTACTTATTTTTTAATTTAGATTTATTTTATTGCTTTATGTATACGAGTGTTTTGCCTACATGTATGTATGTGTATCATGTGAGTGCCTGGTGTCTCACCAGAAGAGGGCATCAGATGCTCCATGACTGGGGATACAGCAATTGTGCCCCCCACTCGGGTGTTGGGAATCGAACTATGGTCTTCTACAAGAGCAACAAGCGTTCATTTTTTATTAATTTTTTTTGAGACAGGGTTTCTCTGTGTAGCTTTGGAGCCTGTCCTGGCACTAGCTTTGTAGACCAGGCTGGTCTCAAACTCACAGAGATCCACCTGCCTCTGCCTCCTAAGCCCTAGGATTAAAGGTGTGTACCATCGCCTGGCTTTTTAATTAAATTTTTAAAATTTATTTTACATACCAACCACAGTTTCCCCTACTTCCTCTCCTCCTGTTCCCTCCCCCTACCTCCTTCCTACCTCCAACCTCCCCCACATCCACTCAGAAAGGGTAAGGCCTCCCATGGGACCCAACAAAGCATGGCATATCCAGTTGAGGCAGGACCAAGCCAGCTCATGCACCAGGGATAGGTCTTTGTCTCACTGCTAGGGGCTCCACAAACAGATCAAGCTACCCACATGCAGAAGGCCTAGGTTGGTCCTTCACAGGCCTCCCATCTGTCAGTTCAGAGTCTGTGAGCTCTAAGGAGCGTGGGTCAGCTGTCTCTGTGGGTTTCCCTGTCATGATCGTGACCCGTCCCCTTCTCTTATAATCCCTCCTCCCTCTCTTCAGCTGGGCTCCCTGAGCCTGGCTCACTGCATGGCTGTGGATCTCTTCATCTGCTTCCATCAGTTACTGGATGAAGGTTCTATGATGACAATTAGGGTAGTCACCAATCTGATTACAGGTGAAGGCCAGTTCAGGCACCCTCTCCACTATTGCTAGGAGTCTTAGCTAGACTCATCCTTATGGATTTCTGGGTTTCCTGGGTACCAGGTTTCTCCCTAGCCCCCTCTATCAAGATATCTCTTTCAAGTACCTCCCCCAACTGGGCCATCCTGATATCTCATGTTCCCATCCCCTGCATCAAGCATTCTTAACTGATGAGCCAATTCTCCAGCTCCAGCATCCTGCTTTTGAGTCTATTTCTTCTTTCCATACCCAGGTGTGGTACCATTCTGTTCTTTTCTGCTGAACCTAAGGTAGGAAGTATAGGCACTTCCCACCTCCAGATTTATTGAACTCTAATTGACAAATACACTGAGTTGAGTACTACAGTCAACAGTCATCAGCTTACAGTTTCCTTTGTGATGTGTGTGTGACAAAGACCTGTAAGGTCACCTCTATTGGTAAATTTCAGGCTTTCATGGAGTGTTGTAAACTTTGGTGTCTTCTGTGCATTGGAACCTTTAGATCATATTCCCTTGATAAACTGACGTTTGTACTCTACAACGGGGCATGGGTTTTACTCCACTCCCCAGTCCTGGCAGTGATTGCTTCACTCTGTTCCTAAGTGTTCAACTCTTCTAAATTCTACATCTAAGTAGTGTCATACGGTGTTGGTCTTTCTGTTGACGTATTGCACTTTGCATAAGATCTTGAAGGTTTGCCCACATTGAGTCAAATGACACAGCATCTTCCTCATTTATTTTTATCATTGTTGTTTGTTTTAAATGGCTGGATGGCATTCCATTTTGTTTACATACTTTCTTTACTCACAAATCTTTTGGTGCAATATCTGTGTCACAGATATTGTAAATAGTACTACAGTATACTATATCAGTCTTTCTTTTTTTCTGGTGACCAACCAGCTCCCAAATAATGACATGGAGACTTATCATTAGTTATGAATACTGCATCCTATCTCATGACCATTTTTCCTTTTTTTTCTGTTTGGTTTTTTGAGACAGGGGTTCTCTGTGGCTTTGGAGGCTGTCCTGGAACCAGCTCTCATAGACCAGGCTGGTATTGAACTCACAGAGATCTGCCTGCCTCTGCCTCCCAAGTGCTGGGATTAAAGGCGGGCACCACTACTTCCTGGCTTTTATGCTCATTTCTTCTCATTTCTTGGTAGCTTTTTTAACGTAATCTGTTTCTCTTTCTCTATGTTTTGCTCTGGGGCTTTTCTCTCTCTCTCTCTGCCTTTCTTCCTTCCTTTCTTCCTTCCTTCCTTCCTTTCTTTCTTTCTTTCTTTCTTTCTTTCTTTCTTTCTTTCTTTCTTTCTTTCTTTCTTTCTCCATGACTGGCTGGTGGCTGTCTGACTTCTGGCCATTCACATGTCCCTTTCTTTCTTCCTCGGTCACTTCTCCTCTCTCTCTCTCTCTCTCTCTCTCTCTCTCTCTCTCTCTCTCTCTCTCTCTCTCTCTCTCTCTCTCCATTTCCCTCCTTATTTTCTTTGCCCACAAGCTCTGCCTATACATTCCTTCTTTAGCTATTGGCCATTTAGCTTTTTATTAGATCAATCAGGTGCCTTAGGCAGGAAAGGTGAAACAAATACAGCATAAACAAATGTAACACATCTTTACATTGTTACCAAAGGCAGCAGAAGCAAATTTAACACACCTTTACATAGTTAAAGCAATATTCCACAGTATAAACAAGTGTAACATATCTTTGCCCAGTTAAAATAATATTCCACAACAGTATAAGCATCTGAAGGCAAATCTCTCTCTCTCTTTTTTTTTTTGAAGGCAAATATCTCTTAACATATGGTTTTCGTTTTTTTCCTGATATGGACTCTCAAGTGGGATTGCTGGATCATAGGACAGTTCTATTTTTTTTTAACTTTTTAGTATATTACCAATGTATGTGTGCTCTCTCTCTCTCTCTCTCTTTCTGTGTGTGTGTGTCTGTGTGTGTGTGTGCCATAGTGTACGTGTAGAGAGCAGAATCAGTTCTTTCCTTCCACCTTTAAAATTATTTATTTTAATGTTGTCTGTAGGTGTGTTTACCTGCATGCGTGTGTGTGCGCGTGCGCGCATCATGTGTTTGCCTGGTGTCTGCGGAACAGGAAGAGGGCATCAGATTCCCACTACCGTATGTATGCTGGAAATGAACTAGGGTCCTCTGCAAGAGCAGTAAGTACTCTTTAAAAAGAGATTTCTTTTATTTTGTGTGTGTGTGTGTGTGTGTGTTTTCTGGTGCCAAGAAGGTCAGAAATAGGGATTGGATCTCTTGGAATTGGAGTTAAGTGAACCACCCATGTGGATACTGGGAATTGAACCTGCTCTCTGCAAGAGAGCAACAAATGCTCTAAACTGCTGGACTGTCTCTCCAGTCCTCCAACTTGTTTTCGAGGCAAGGTCTCTCTTGTTTCTGCTATGCTGCATACTCTGGGCTAAAGCCCACAAGCATCTGATTCTCCTGGTTCTGCCTCACATTTCACCACAGGAGTGCTGGGATTACAGACTTGCACTCAGCATCAGACTTTTTTTATATGGGCTCCAAGGATCAAACTCAGATCACCAGGCTTGTACAGCAAGCACTTTAACCCACTGAGCCATCCTGCCAGATACTATTTTAGTCTTTTGAAGAATCTACACATTGTTCTGCTATCTATACAGTGGCTGCCACCAACTTTCCTCCCACTAGCAATTCACCATTGCTTCCTTTGCTCCTACCCTAATCAGCACTGCCTGTCTGCTGTGGTTTTGAAAATAGCTACAACCTAACACGTGTGAGTGGATATTTCCTTGTGGTTTTACTTTGTATTTTCCTGGTGACTGGCATTGTTAATGGTGTCTCTGCATAGAAAACATCTATTTAGGCCCTTTGCCCAATTTAAAGTCAGATTACTTGGTCAAATTATTTTTGCAATTAATTTTATGAGTTTTATGTATTCTATATATCAACAACTTATCAGACATTTGGTTTGCAAATAATTCACTTGTTGTTTGTGTCTTTTGCTGTGTTGAATGCTCTTGGAAGAAGTTGCATTAATTCACTTTAAGTGTGTTGTCCACGATTTTGAGGTCCTCTGTGTTCTACTCATTGCCTTGACTGGTGTCAAGAAGCCTTGCCTTGTGTTTCCTTCTAAAAGATTTAGGTTTCAAATCTTACATTTAAGCTTGTAACCTATTTTAATTTTTGTCAGTAGAGTAAGACTGGGGTTCTATCTCATTCTTTTATGGATGGGTATCTTGTTTCCCCAACATTGTTGATTGAAAACATCCTTCTCCATCATGTTTAAGAAAACACAGTTTTGTCATTATGGCATTGTGGCATGTATTATTTGACTGTCCACATTTGGGTTTATTTCTGGACTCTTGAATCTATCCAATTGGCTAGGTGTATGTTTTTGTTATGTTCTTCCAAACTAGATTTTGTTGTTCAAATTAGAACCATCTTTCCTGTCTACATCTGTTTTCCCTTAACTGGATGCAGGGGTCTAGCACTGGGGAGGCAATTAATCTTAGATTCCCACCCCACATCCAAATCCAAACTGTCTACATGTTAAAAGAAGCCTACAGTGTGTGTATGTGTGTGTGTGTGTGTGTGTGTGTGTGTGTGTGTGTGTGTGGTTTCTTTGGTCAGCTAATTAGTTACTTGGCTTTTCCCAGCTGTGTAATGACAAGCTTATGGCTCCAGCATTTATTGAAACTGTGCTGTGCACACTGAGCTGTATCAGTGGTTTTATGGATATGATTTCATGAGTGTTCCCATTTTTCAGTGAGGAAAGAGAGACCCAGAAAAGATGAAGAACTCTCCAAGGCTATACAGCTATTAAGTGACACAGACAAAGTCATCAGGAGGCTTTGAAGGCTTCACTCTTCAGCCTTCTCACTCTTGTGATCAGTGGTTACCCAAGCCAGGGACTTCTGTCTGGCTCTGTGACCCCTCCAAAAGAAATATGGGAATTAAACCCTATAAAAGGGAGGCACTGGATAGATAAATTAAAAGAGTTTATCCCTATCCCTTTTTCTTTTTTATTGATTAATTTTGTTGTTTGACAATTCACACATGTGTAAAATATATTCTGATTACTTTTGCCTCCCAAAAATCTTATTTCCTTTCCACCCATATCAATAACACCCACTCCTTACCAGTCTATTTCCAAGATTTGTGACTTGATTTTATTTTGTGGTCCATTTACATTTAGACAAAATTTGAGATATTGACATGAATTATGGAACAATAAAATTATATCTCATTTTAATAATGTATAGTGTTGACATTCTATAGTAGGCAATATTTTGTATTTTATCATACAGCCTCTTTAACAAATTAGATGACACAACTATTGATGGTTCAGTTTCTTGAAGTCTGCTTCTGTATTTGGGGCTGTTCAGCTGGCATCAGAATAATGTGTGTAGACTCTAGTGTGTGACCAACCCCCCATGTACACTGTATTCATACACATGTGTACCACATCTACATACAAACACATTGATAAATGAATACGTTTTAATAAAGGATTCAACTATGGTGTGTCATCCATTTTGAACTGATTTCTGGCATCATAAGAGATTTGGATTTAATTTCATTCTTCTGCAGATCTGGAGACCTGTTGTATGGCATCAACAAACACCTTCTGAAAGGGTCTAAAGTAACTCAAGAAACAAAACCAAGAATTGACATGGGACTGCATAAAACTGAAAAGCTCTGAATAGTAAAGGAAACAACTAATCGAGTGAAGAAATGTCCTACAGAAAAATCTTTTCTAACAGTATTAATGTCCAGAGTATATAAAGAATGTATCAAACTAACAAATAACCCAAAGTCAAATAAATTAATGGGTAATGAAATACACTTTTCAAAAGAAGAGTTACAAATGGCTGATAAGCAGCAAGATACTTACGCCCCACTTGAAATTGGTTTTAAAGTAAAAAGAAATTTTCATCAGGAGGACTCATTTGCCTCCCACAGAATCTGAAGAAAAGTGGGCAACCAGATTTCAGAGCTGCAGGAATGTGGCAGTCAGCATGGAAGCCTTCTGCATCAGCATGCCTTATTCAATGGGTGTTCTCAGCCCCATTCCAGGCTCTGCTTTTTAGAGAGGTTTTCTATAGACAGGAGATCTGCAGGCAAAGCTGGGGTCATAACTACCTCTTCTATAAACATAAGTGTTTGTGGTAGTGGATCTGTCCCATAATGGCTGCATGCTGTGGTGGGGAATGGAGCAGATCTCAGCAAGGGTGGCATCACATGGCTGCCCTCAGCTCTGTTTGGCAAATCATCTGCCTTCTTAAGATGAATGAAGGAGTGGGAAGGAAGATCCAGGGAGAAGGTCAGAGTCAGGCAGGGCTGCAAGGCCATTGGGCCAGCAGAAGCTATGGACCTAGGGAAGAGATTTGTGGTGCTCTCAGCTTTGGTCTGAGAAGCTCTTTTTGGTAGTGACTAGTTGTAGTAGCCAGTCAAGGCACTGAGAAGTGTTCAGCTGTAGATGGGTCATCAACATCAACCTCTGTCCAGCTAAGGCACAGAGACCTTCACAGAAGAGGGGAGGAAAGGGTAAAACCTGTTGTGTGGGGAGGAGAACCAGGAAATGCTGACTGGACACAACACGGCTGTTGCACACATCAAGTCACAGCAGCTGTAGTTAATGGCGTAAGCTGTGCACAGGCTCAAGTCAGGCAAAGTTTCAGCATGGAGGAGAAGCCAGACCTCCCTGTGTATCACAGTAAATAAATGACCTGGAGACTGGTATTGGGATTCAAGCTTCAAGCTGAAGATCAGAAAAGCAAAGCAACCAGCCACTAACTCTTACCTCTACCCCAGACGAAAAGATGATCCTGGCCTGTAATCCCAGACTGCTATGCTTTCTTCAACGTGGTTGGAGAATCCTGAGACTGAATGCCAACTCTTATGCTCCTGGTTATGTACCTCCCTAACGCTGGGATCAAAGGCATGAGTTCTATTACCCTTCACTTTCATGTAGGCCATGGTGGCCTTGAACTAACAGGATCTGTCTACCTCTAAATCCTGAGTCCTGGAACTAAGGGTGTGTACCACCACTGCCTGATCTCGATAGCTTGAGGCTGACTTTGCTCTCTGAATCCTCAGGCAAGCTTTAATAATCATAAATAATAAATCGCCACATCCCTGTAAGGGGGAGTTATTGGTAATTTGTGACTACTGCACTGGTGAGAATCACTTTCTTTTGGGGGATGTGGCCACTGGTAGGTGGCTCATACTCCAGCAGATGGCCTCACACCCATGACCGTATGGGCAGCAGTAACTGGACTCAGGAGTCTATTGATAACAACAATAAAAGCAACAGGACACGTAGTTGAGGGAGATGGCGGGGGAAGGCACTAAGGGAAGTTGCAGGGAGATAGTAAGAGATGAATATGGTCAATAGACATTGTATAAATGTATAAAACATTCAAATAAAATATTATTTATAACTTCTCAAAAAACAAAAAAAAGATTCTGCTTGGTTTTTCTTTTTTGGTTTTCAAGACAGGGTTTCTCTGTATTGTTTTGGAGGCTGTCCTGAAACTCGCTCTGTAGACCAGGCTGGCCTCGAACTCACAGAAATCCACCTGCCTCTGCCTCCTGAGTACTGGGATTAAAGGCATGTGCCACCAACACCCGGCAGATTTTGCTTCTTAAAACCACTTAGTATGAAGGACAAGTTTATGACATTTTAGTGTTTATGTAATTGCAACTTGTTCATATTCATCCCCTGATTATCTTTCCTTGTCCAACCTTACTGGTCCCTCTCTGCCCCCAAAATAGTCCCCCTTCTATTTCACTCATATGTTTCACATATGAGATAAAATATGCAATGTTGTCTTCTTCCTTACATTGTCTATTTTTGTTACACTCTTACCCATCCTTAAATGCCTTCTTAACCCCTATAGTCTCCCCATATACTTCCATGTCACATATTTAGGTGAATCTAGATTCTACATAGGCGAGAAAACATGCATTGTTTTTCTGAGCCTGAACAGCCTCACTCCTAACAGCTAAACAGCACTGCCTAGGCTCACGTTTGGACTTCATCCTGGTGTTCAGGATTAATAGTCTACAACCAGCCGCCCTTTTAGAGCATGACAATGTGTACCACTGCCAGTGAACTGAACAAAACTGGGAGTCAAGAAGAGTGTGCCCAACCAGGGAAATACTAGCACCTGGCTCTGAGACTTGGTATTGATCATCAACTTGACTGGATCTGGGATCAACCAAAAGACACACTCCTAAGTGGGTCAGTGAGGACACTTCCAGTAAGTGACACCTTGTGTGGAAACTCAGATATAAGGATGTCTGAGAGAAAGGCAGTGTTGCTTTTGTCTGTCTGCCTTAACCCTTTGTTAGTGAGTATATCTACCTGGTTGCTGCTACTGCTGTTGCCATCTTTGCTGACAACAGAACCCATGGTCTTTGGTCTTCCCATGTTGTCTGAAGACCAATGGCTTTCCAGGAATCCTCCAGGTGTTAATGTCAGGTTGAGACTGCTGAGCCTGGTAGATGGAGCAGCTATTGGGTTCTCAACCTCTCCAGTATGAGACAGTCATTGTTGGATTTCCCAGACTGTATTGTGTAGGTCAATCTAATACATTACTTTTACTATATATCTACTCTATCAGTTCTGTCCCTCCAGAGAAGAGGCCTGATTAACACACTTGCCAAATATTCTGTAACTCATAAACTTCCTCACAGGAAACTTGAGGAAGGCAGGATAGCACCTATGACTCCCATCCTACAGGTGGAGAACAGAGGGCTCAGGAAGGCTATATTCCATGTAGAAAAATCCAGATTTCTCAGCCCTTACCCCTCTTTGAACCTCAAAGAATGCTTGTATTTGCTTTTCCATGGACCCCTCTCCCCTGCCAATGGCCCTGGCCTGGAAGCACAGCAGAGCATGGCCTATCTGTAGTTGGTTGTTTTTTAATCTTTGACTGTTTCGAGGACCTGCCACCCAGCTCTCAAATAAATACATGGAGTCTTTAATCTTTGTTATGAATGTTTCTTGCCAGTTTTTCTTAACTTAAATTATACTGTATACCTTTTGCCTCTGGGCTTTTTTTTTTTTTTGGTTTTTACGAGACAGGGTTTCTCTGTATTGTTTTGGAGGCTGTCTGTCCAGCCCGGCCTCGAACTCACAGAGATCCGCCTGCCTCTGCCTCCCGAGTGCTAGGATTAAAGGCGTGTGCCACCACCGCCCGGCGCCTCTGGGCTTTTACCTTTCTCTATTTTCATGTATCTTTCTTTACTTCTTACTCTGCGGCTTGCTGTGTAGCTGGGTGGCTGATTCCTGATGGCCTCCTCCTCCTTTTCTTGTTCTTAGATCTCTCTTCCCAGATTTCTCCTCCTATTTTCCCCTGTGCCTGACAGACCCACCTATCCTTTCTCCTGCCTTGCTATTGGCTGTTCAGCTCTTTATTAGACCAACCAGGTGTTTTAGACAGGCAAAATCACATAGCTTCACTGAGTTAAACAAATGCAGCATAAAAGAATGCAGCACATCTTTGCATCATTAAACAAACGTTCTATAGCATAAACAAATGTGACACATCTTAAACTAATATTCCACAACACCTACCCACTCACACTGTGATGGCATCTGAGGTAGGAGAGACTGGTGCCCCATCCTATTCACAGGTGAAAAACTAAGGATCAGGGAGTAGTTTGCTCACAGTCCCATGTCTAGCCTGCACCTGCCCATCTACTGGGAACATAGTTTTCTTGCAGATGACATCTAATGATACAATGAATGTAGGATAAATTCATCCTATGAACAGTGACTAATGACATTCCAGACTCACTCTGCTGCCTGTGCTGTGCCTCAGACTGCACAGCACTGAGAAACACTTGGTCTTTTCTCAAGCGCTGCTGTCATGTTGGAAGCTTTTTTTCTCCAACATGCACTCAGTTCAGTCCCTCCCTCCTGTGGGTGGTTCCCTGGTGGGACCTCATTGTGGAGACCCAACACTGAGTACTTTATTTGCTGTTACAACCTGGATCCCATCTTCTTTACTCTCTGGAGCCCTTAATTCTGTTTTACCATCCAGATGGGTTTGTCTTACCATACCTCCTGCACTTTAGTACACTAAAAGACCTACATCTTCACTTCTTCATTTGAATGACTGGTGAGCAGCCTTCTTATAACACAACTTAGATCTGAGCAGGTATAGAGAAAAGGGTATCCCCCAAAAGAAAGGCTAGAATAGAAGAATGTCCCTGTGGCTAAACTTTATATTTGAGGTACAGGAAACTAGCCCTGTTGGAAGAGTACTTGAGGTGAGTGCATGGGACATAAAAGCTAGGGATGAGTTCAGGAGTCACCCCAGAATTTACAAACTGTGTGAGGGTCCTCGAGCTCACCATGTAGCTCACCATAACATCACATCTTGATGTTATCAATAGAAGTATGAACAGAACTATATTTTATTAACATTACACTTCAGCTGTGGCCTAGACAATAGTTGGGGTACAGGAAAATCTGTGAAATCTGGCCTTAGGGCCTACTAGGAAGTCAGAGAGAAACACACAAATGTAAGGACTATTAAGGGGTAAAGTATATAGTTGTTGTGAGAGAGTAAGGATACAAAGAGCAATGACAGATTTCCACTTGGGGTAACTGGCACATGACAGTGACATTCACTAGGACAGGAGTCTTGTCAACTTTTGTTCCTTAGAGCAGGAAGTTTAATGATAAATGTTTACTTTTCAGTGTAGGCCAGGTAGCCCATCATCAAGGTGCTTGCAGAGCTGGTGCCTACTGAGACCAGCTTCATGGTTTGAAGATGTCCACCTTCTCATGTGTGTTACATGACAGACAGCAGGGAGTGAGAGTGACAGTTTACATGCCTCCCAACCCAAGATTACCAAGCCCATTACAAGGACTCTATCCTCATGACATAACAACCTCTTATGTAACCACATCTTCAAATCCCATCACACCCAGGGGTCAGGTTTCAACAGGAATCTGGAGGCATAGCACTGAATACAGGATGGGTTAGCAAAGGGTTGTGAGCTCAGTTTCAAGGTCCAGGTGTGTGGAACATTCACTTGGAAATGACTAGGTGTAGCTGGATGTTTGGGGCTTCCTGTCCCAAGAAACCGACTTCTCTATACTTTGTCATGGAAAAATGGGAAAGAGTCGTAATGATGACAGTGCTTGTTGCTGGGACCATTTTGTCATTTTCCACATCAGGGAACAGTTAACAATGCCAGGAAACACTTCAGTGTGCCACACGGGTGGGTTTACAGGACAGTAGGAAAGGCCACAAATGCTACCAAACATTGTATAATGCATGAGACAGTACTCTGTGGTGAAGTGTCATCCAGGCTAGAGTGCCAGCTGGGCAGAGATAGGGAAACCCTGAGTCAGAGGAGTAGCCAGGCCACACAGAAGCAGCCTTGTTGTAAATAAGGTAAAGAAAGCTTCATGTAAAGAGGATGGGCTGCAGCCTGGAACCCTAGCCCTGCTACTTACTGCTTGAGCTTCAGGAACTTTGAGTGCTTCATTTAGGAAGCAGGGATGCTAATATCTTCCAGGAAGAGTAAAGATGTAAGCACAATGCCAGCCCTCCGCAGGAATGAAGACAACCTTAATTCATACTAGCGATACTGTTTGGGTTCATTGGTACTGTTTGCTGTTGCATGCATTCAACAAATAATTGTCCCATGCTTACTGTGTGGTGGTCATTACGCTGGGCACAGGGCATTCAATGGTGAGCAAACTACTGTCCTTGGCTTCTTGATGTTTGTGTTAAGGCTGACTCTCTCCCCCTTCTCTCTCTTTCCCTCCCTCTCCCTCCCTCAATATCTTTCTCATGGATGCAGTTGCTAAACAGTTGGCTGCCTGAAAGCAACTTCTCACCTCTCCCTGTCAGCTGAGTGTCTTTCTTCAGAAATTGGCAGTGTTGGAGGTGAGTCCCAGATGTTATCTCCAGATACCAGAGGTTTCCTTCCCAGGCATCTCAGTGTGTTTTCCTCTTGTGCTCTGTGCATTTGCCCGATCTTTCGGGAATTCCATGACCTTAGAAATTGGCATCTATTGCTTCTCTTCCTACCATTACTGGTTTAAGGAAATTTGCTCAATTTTGATTCTTTACAAATTATTCTCATTGTTAGGCATCAAACCAGAGGCCCCACGCATGTTAAACCCGTGCTCTGCCATTGAGTTCCACACATCCCATTTTGGGGTTCTATGCATATTAAACCTGTTCTCTGCCATCAAACTGCATACATCTCAACCCAAGATTCAGGCTTCCTCTATGAAACTCAAGGAAGATGCACAAACAGACTTCCTGAGGTGGTGCTGACTGCAGATCCCCTTGCGGCGCTTGTCTTTCTGGATGAGTCTGCCATGGAACACACAACACTTAAGGGAGACAGACATTTGTTGAGTTCTTCAGCATAATGTTCTAGAGAGGGAGAGCAAACAGTGAATTGGACAACCAGGAGTGCACACCTGCTGTTCCAGCATTTGGGAGGTGGAGGCAGGAGGTTGAGGAGGTTGAAGCCAGCAGTAAAGAGAATGGGTTGGTATGCCTTGTCACTTGAGGCTAAGCTTCTACTCTGTAAGCCTGTAACTGCTTGCCATTACCTAAGGTCTAAGCTTGACTGGGCTAGCCTCCCCACAAAGGTGTATGTATGTATGTATGTATGTATGTATGTATGTATGTATATTTCTATCTATGTAGCTGTCACTCCCCGTCCCTCCACAACCTTTTAGATAAAGAGGTTGAGATTTAGAAGAATAAACAGTTCAGGTTCACAGAGCCAGGACAAAGGTAAAAGAGAGCTAAAAATTCAGAGTTGCCACCTTGCTTTTCCAGTTGCTTTCTAGTCAGAGGCACTGGGAGACCCATCAAACCTTCAGAAAGCAGCAGCAGTAATTCTTGGATGGCATGCCACATTCCCTGTTCATTTCAGGGGTTCTTGTAGCATAAACCCTCTTCCCAAGGAATAATAGACAACAATTCAGAGTGCCTTCAACGAACACTGCAGAACCCTCCATGTGAGCTATAATTAATAGAGATGCCAACTGCCAACTAACCAGAAAAACTCCACTATCATAAATCTATCTCCTGGCTTCTCACAGGAACTGATGGATGAGGAATTCAGCTTAAATATTTAACAATCAATAATTCAAATACCTACCCAGCCATTTGCAAGCTGGCATGTTTATAAATATGAGGGCTGCACTGAACTTGCATTTCATACGAAACCTACTGAGAGTGGAGCCGAGGGCTGGAAATGCCCTGTATTCTATGGGAGAAGCTGGGGCGTAAGTGGAGACACCCTCATGGCTTTGGCTGAACTTGAATCTTTTAAGCTTCCAGCTTCTGTCACGTTCCATTCATTGTTCATGCCCTCCCATAGCTGGTGAACAAATCGACCATGGATAAGGTGCTGGAACACCTCTGTCATGCAGCTGGGGCAAGACACCCCCGCCCTGTCACCTTCGTATCTGTAGCCTCGGAGGCCAGGACCTGCTCCATGTGAACAAGACAATGAGTCATTCCTGCTGAGTGTCTGAGTCACTGGGCAGCCTCCTTCCTTCCCCTTCACTTCTCAAAAGCCTGGAAGGAGGACCAGTTCTGGCCAGGCGTCCTGGCCCGGTGGCTAGATCTTGAGCAGTGTGACCCGAAGTCGCAGGGGAGGGTTGCTATCTGCCTTTGCCTGTTTCAAAGGAAATCAAGTGTACCGTGAACATTGGCAGCGGTGATTTATCTGTACTCCATGATTATTGGATTTAGATGCTTGCTGATTTATTAAATTTCTCTCTCTTCCAAGGGAGACTGGAAGCAGCTCTTTTGGCCTAATGGACAGATGCTTTGGGGGTACTTGGGGAAACCATTGTTGATACCTAAAACAGGACTCTGTCTCACATTGCCCTTGCGTTGAAATAACCTCCATTGTTTGTGTTTCCATCACAGTCAATAACTCATCCTCTTCAGAGAAGGGAGTAGGGCGTTAGCAAGTTCCTACGACACCGTGGGGTGGAAGTGCTACGTCTGCCTCCTTCAGCCCACTCCTACAAGTTGAGTGTTTTCCTGCTGTATAACCCAAGGGGTACCCAGGTTAAAGGGACCCACAGCTGCTTCCCATAGAAACAGCCCAGTCAGGACTACTCTTTTCACAAAACAAGGCGACTCTGAAATCCATAGTGGGCATGGAGATGCCGGAGGGCCACACCACAGTGACAAAGTCAGCCCCGATCTGCTCACCAGCCTCCTGTCTGGAGAGGGCTTGTGAGTTCTTTGTGCCAACCATAACTGATGACTCCAAAAGGCACATGTTTTGTTAATGAAAAGACTGCCCGGCAGGGGCATATCTGGTGTGCATCTTTGGCTCCATTCTGGGAAATCAATTTTGGTTTGTAGGGAGAAGAGGACAGAGCAACGACAGCTGCGCTTCACTTGCGGAGGCTTGGCTGTTGGGCTCTCTGGGGTTTAGGTCTCAGTGGCTTCAGAGGAATGGATGAGTGCAACACAAAGAAAAAAGGAGACAAAGGGAAACTGGAGGAGCTTTAGGACTGTAGAGTACCTGGGAATTTGTCTAAAACACGTTAACGGTGGTGAATGTGCACAGTTTGTTTTTATTTTAAAGCACATTTGCAATCGTCTTCACTGAGAGGCAGCACTGATCAGAACGTTTGGAGAGGGACTCTGTTATATCAAGAAAGAAAACACAAGATTCAGTTATAAATATATAAGCTATTAATACACTTAAAAGAAAGTGGTCGGCGTGACCAGAGAACATTGGACAGTCAGGATATGCTGAGATCTTAAAGATGAGAAGCAGCTCAGAAACCCACCATCAGCATATGCAGGTTGCTAGGTGTAAAGCAGGCTGGGCAGAAGCACCTTCTCTGGGGGGGGGCGTTGAATGGGGAGTGGAGAGCAGAGGTAACGGCTGTCTTCTTATTCTTGCCCAGGAAGTACACAGTGGCTGTGTAAAACAAGAACCTAAAATTTCCTTGGTAGGAAGGGGTGGGGGAGCAGGAGGACTGAGACAGGGGAGGAATAGAGGAGGGCAAGAAAGGAGATGCATTGATAAAGGGAGCCAGTATAGGTTGTATAGGTTTGGAGAGAGGTCTGGCACAGAGGAAAAGGTAGGGGATCCACAGGGATAACTCCAAATAAGAATCTAGGCAGTGGTGGAGAGGCTGCCTTTGATGCCCTTCCCCTATAATGATTATGACTACCTTGGTTACTGTTCCTAGAGCCTTGACCTAGTTAGTAGCTGATCGAAGCAGAAACAGGCACCCACAGCTAAACATTGAGCCACACTCCTGGAATCCAGTTGCAGAGAGGGAGGAGAGATGACCAAATGAACCAAGACAGAACTGGAGATACCCACAGAAACAGTTGACCTGACCTAATGAGAGCACGCAGACCCTAGATGTAAAGTGGGGGAACCAGCATTGGACCGAACCAAGCCCTCTGAATGTGCGTACCAGCTAGAAGGCCAAGGCAGTCTATGGAACCTCTAACAGTGGAGCCAGGGTTTACTCCTAGGTCACAAATGGACTTTGAGAGTCCTTTCCCTATGGAGGGATACTATTGCAGCCCAGATACAGAAAGGAGGGCCTGGGCCCTCCCCCAAATGATGTGATGGACTTTGATGATCCCCAGTGGAGGATCTCACTATCCCTGAGGAGTGGGTGGTGGGTGGGTTGGGGGTGTTGGTGGGAAGCATAGGAGGATGGGAGGGCAAGGGAATGGGGGGATGGATATGTAAATAAGAGTGTTCATAATAATAATAAAAAGGTGACTCGTGGCTACTAGCTGGGATCCCAAAATGGACCTGATCAGAGTCCATACTGGTCAGTATTTAATTAAAGCTTGCTTCAAATTTGGCTTACAAAAAATTTGCTTCTTGTGTAGTTGAGGTTTTAGTCCATATGTTTCAAGATTTCCAGTTTTTATTTCTTCTTACAAATAGGCCAGTTGGGAGCCCTGTAAAAGAACCTGGCACATAGCCGGACCTGGCTATCTTGTCCTTTATAACTAGAGAATCCTCAAGTCTGTTACACATGGTGGTTACAAGTAGAATTTTAGAGAAAGACTCTTGTGCTACCAAAGAGACTTGCAAAGATGTTAATAGTGTGCCACCAAGATAGTCCAGGGAGTAAAGGTGCTTGCCACCGAGCCAGGACACATGACTTCAATCTCTGGGACCCACTTGATAGAAGGAGAGAACTGACTTCCTCAAGTTGTTCAATGACCTCCACACGTGCATCTTGGCGAATGTACGCAAACACACACACACACACATAGACACACACACAGCACACACACATAAACACAAAGGAAATATGAAAAAAAGAGACTGTTGCAATACATAAGCTCATTTTCCATCACAACAGCTGGTTACAATGAAGGATGAAAACCATGGATGTCATCTGAATACCTGGTCCTCACATACCAAACCATTTCCCAAAGAAATACAGCTTTCACTAACCCACTGTCAATATAATCTGCAGCTCCTGGCTTACAGGTGGTTAAGTCTACAGATATATTAATTACATCAAACTG
Source organism: Mesocricetus auratus (assembly GCF_017639785.1). Lineage (NCBI taxonomy): Eukaryota > Metazoa > Chordata > Mammalia > Rodentia > Cricetidae > Mesocricetus > Mesocricetus auratus. The sequence continues at coordinate 41,521,391 of NW_024429197.1, forward strand.
GAAGCCTAGACTTCACTTTCAACTGCAGATCAAGGTTAGAGTTTTACTTGAAGCTCTCAGGGCCAGAAAATGTCAGGCACATATCTGGGATTCAGTTCGAGGTCAGAAAAGGCCAGATTTAGATGGTCTGTCTTGAAGGACAGAAACTTTGCAGTGTTTTGGCAATTATTACTGAAAAACCACCCAGAGAGAAAGTATAATGGTTTAAAACATAATTAGGATTCTATTTTAAGGGAAAATCATAAACTTCCCATTGAATGCTAATGTTTGATCTACTGTGAAGCAAAGGAGGGAGAAGCTATTACAAATTTGCTAATACCATCAAAACTTACAGAGTGATAAAATGAGGCTCCATGAAGAGAGGCATTCATCCCAAGTATTAGCCACAGTAATAGCTGTGGATATGTGCAAGGGAGGAGAATTATTCTGGGAATCAGTGAGGTAGATCAGGCTGCTTCCTCTGCATTCTGCACAATGACCCTTGATTGCTCCTGGTTCTGAGTCAGGCAGACTGAGCTCCCTCCCAGGGGATGTAGCCTATGAACCTCCATCACCATGAGCATGTGTTAAATTATCTCCCTACTAAAAATGATGGCTTTTTTGTGTTTTTATAGTACATCTATAATATTTCATGCATATATTTATTTCATATATATATATTATATGAAATCCACAAATAGAAGTCCCAACAAGTATGCAGGAATCATTGGTGGTCAAACTCCCTATAGCTGAGCTCAAGCTGAATCAATCCAATTGTGTTTAAGGATGAACTTTTTGCTACCCAAATTTTCGTTAAATTGCAGTGGGGAACTAAGGAACTCAAGAGACTCATCTGACTTGACTTGTCTCATCATTCAAAACTCCTTTCCCAACTCAGGAACTGATATACTTAGGGAGCCAATCACAGTTAGAATGGTAGAGACTCAAGTTGTTTGGCTTTTGAAAGATACAACATACTACTGACAGAACTGAGGAGACCAGCGTTTCCCTCAATTATTTCTTAGAAAAATACTAATTTGGAAGCCTCTTTCCTTTTATTTGGGAATTAAGTGCTCTCTCTCTCTCTCTGTGTCTCTGTCTCTGTCTCTGTCTCTGTCTCTGTCTCTGTCTCTCTCTCTCTCTCTCTCTCTCTCTCTCTCTCTCTCTCTCCCTCCCCCCAATGTGGTCTTACTATGTTGTCCAGGCTGGTTTTGAACTTGAGATCCTCATGCATTGGCTTCCTGTGTAGCTGAAAGTAAAGATGTGCCCACCATACTCAGCTAAAAATCACCATTTCCCCCTTAGTGAAGAAGTTCTGTACTTGGGAGCCATGGGGTCCCAGAAATTAATAATCTTAAAAGTTGGAATGTCACTTGGTACCCCAATAGAGTTAGAGAACATGGAAGGATGGCATGTCGAATCCCAGTCTCCTCTCCTCTGCCTCCTCTTGGGTTGTATGTGTTGAGTGTGTGGTATTTACAGACTCTGCATGTAATAAAACATGCTGGATTATATTCTTCAAATGGATGAATGTCATGGTGTGTTCACTATATTGCAATAAAGCTCTTAGTTTTAAAATACAGCCACAGGCACTCATTATCTATAGATAGCTTTCCAAGAGATGAAATAGAATTACTTTAATCAAGGCAAGGGAGACTCTTCACCTGGTTCCCACACTTTGAGGTCCCTCTTTTTGGTCCTCCTGTCTGAGATGTTTTGAGCCCCTAAGGATACTATGAGAACACTCCACTAGGTCCCATGTTCTCTATAGTAGGCCATACCTTCAGTTTCAGGTCCTCCGAAGTTCCTGCCCAAATGTCCCTGATTTGCTTCTGTAGATTGTATGGCCATTTCATGTGCACATTTCCCGACGGTAACTGCAGACTTTGTCTCTTCTAATCACAAATAGTCTTCCCATTAGGATGGGGGTGGGGCATAGGTAAAATTGAAGATGGTGGCTGGGATGTCCAAGCATGCACACAAGACCTTCATGTGAAGGAATGGTTTGGGGGGTCAGGTGAGACAAGGGCTTTTGTCCTTCTACTCTGCTTCTTTTATTCTTATTATATCCTGGGACTTGGAAGCCATGACTGAACAAGGTCTAAGACCAGCATACCTATCAGCCTAGCGTGGTACTTTCCCAATACAGTGCAAAATTTATCTCTCACAATCCAAATACAGCAATGGCTAACATGTGTTAAGGGTCCCAGGCTTTCTTGGATACGATTAACAAATGTTATGCCATTTAGTACTGTACCAAAGTGGGTATTATCCTCACTTTCCTAGTAAATATTGACACTTGGTGAGGTTTAGTAAATAATTGTATGAGAATTTGGTCCAAAATCCTACCTAGTCACAGCTCCCTAAGAAGGCCTGTCTTGTATGGAAGGTTGTCTTAGCAAGGACCATACCTCTTCTTACTTTCAGATAATTCTGAATGTGATGCAGTAAGAAACAGAGAGAAGTGTTGGAGGGTCCCCAACACAACGGTGTACTATGTTTCTTCCATTTGAGCAAGATCAGACAGCACAGAATGTTCTATTGTAATGCGAATCACATTGGTAGAGGACATTTTCATCTCTGCAGCCTGAGGCAATGGGCTGTCAGTTATTCCTTCTAAGATTAATCTTTCTGCATCAGAGATACGGAGATTAAGGGTTCAGGGCATGATGCCTTGTGCACAGATGAATTTGATTTTCTATATGTTACTAGAATTTGGCTCCCAATGCAAATTTAGATTCTTTCCATCTAAAAATCTCAGGGCACTGGTTACTCAAAACCTACTGGTGTGCCCTAGGGGCAGTTTTCTTAAGGTTGCAAACAAAGCCTTCCAATTTATCAGTTTAAACTTGTTTTATAGTAGCTGACCTCAATTCTACCATGAATTTGGCACACAGAAAAGTGGTTATAATAGATAAATATTAAGAAATTCATTGGCAATATGTTGTTGTGTTGGTTACCCTTTCTCCTTAACTGAATAAAACATTTTGAAGAAAAATAAATAACTATGTGTGAACATGTACCCTTATTAGGTGCTATCCTCAGTCTACCAATGACTGAGTTCTGTACATTGTCCAAAGTGATATGGCCAGAAGTCAAACTGTTCCCCCAACACCATTTTATATCCCTGTTTCCCATCAATTTACAGGCACAGGGCACTGTGCTGCTCATGTTCTCGTATGGATTTTCTGTGAGTTCAGTGAGCTGTACAGTTATAGTTTGAAGGATGCTTCTGGCCTCATCTTCACCTCCTCCCAATAGTAGCCCCCAGGTGTCCATGGAAGAGGTCCCTAACTTCAGGCCTCCTTTCTGGAGTGGAAGTCCTTTCCATTATTTTCACAGGGGTCCCATTTTCTTTTCATTGTTCAGTTTGACTTTGGGCCACAGGGATTTGTCAGGTTGACTATGGGGCCTAAGGTTAAAGACGTTGGTGGCTGAGACTCCCACGAAAGAAGATGCTTTCTCATCCACCCATGCTAATGACAAAGATCTGTCTTCTGTCTTTTGAGAGTATAGTGTGTGGTGGAGAATCCTAAAAATAGTGCAGCCCATTTGTTGCTATGAGCGGGGAGTCCAAGAAAGGGGATGAGGAAGGGAGGGAGCTGATCCTCAGAAGAACAGACCAGAGAGAACAGAGGCACAGAACTGTGGCATCAGGATTGACTCACAACCGTGCAGCTTTTTGCTGCTCTGTTTGGGCTGTGCTGATGTAGTGGGATAGTCTGCCTTCAGTTTGTGTGTAACAACTGAAGCATACAGCTTGAGCAACTTGTCAGAGCTTCATGTTAGAAAGACACACACCATTAGTCAAAATCCAAGGCTTTAGTGGTTTTAAAATCACATCTGTCATTTTTGTGTCTCTGGGACTAGAACCCAGATCCTCAAATGTGCTAGGTATGTGTTCCATCACTGAGTTACTTGCTCAGTCTCTCTAGTTATTTGATGCTTTCTCCAAATATGAGTAAGAGCAAAGTTTTTTTTTCCTTTTCACTCAGGAAAAATAAACAAACACTGACTCCATTGAAGATGCAGCAGGCAAAGGTGGGCAGAAATAGACCACTGCTAGTGCTATAAAAGAAAGAGTTGCACCAAAGCCAAGAAATTCAATGGAATTCGAAATGACCAATACTGGATATTCAACAAAAGACCAATTAAAACACACTGATTTATTAAAACCCAGGGAGACTTTTTAAAATTTTATAATTTGTGAGGTCCTCAAAATACTTCTAAGATCTGTGGAACAAATAAAAACATGATAAAAATGAAGTGTGAACTACTAACCTCTGTGTCTTAGACACCACTCCATTCTACTTCCCAACAATGGGATGTTCTCTTTACTGAATCTCTAGCAGGTGGCCTTCTGCCTCTGTAGGCTATCTCTGCTCATGAAAATGTCACTGTTTCACAAGGCGATTTTGGTTTGGTTTGTTTGTTTCGTTACAGTCTTTGGAGGTAAGCTCTCACTCTACAGTTGCAGTCACCTGACCTGAAGATATATGTATGTTTCATATATGTTTCAGGATGGCCATAAACTGGTCATCCTCCTGCCTCAGACTGCCAAATGTTGAGATCACAGGTGTGTACCTCTTTGCCTAGTATAATTGTGGTTTTCAAACTACAATTAACCATAACTAATAAAAAAATATAGTATACCTAAGCAAAAGTAGTCTTTTCATTACACACACACACTTTAACTTAAACTTCTTTTACTAGTATTTCTTATTAAATTATAAAAATCCTGTTTTGATAGATGGGTTTTGTTTGTTTGTTTGTGTTTGTTCTTCGTTTTTCTACCAGATGAGAGGGATGGTCAGACAGAATGAAGAAGCTCTTATGTACCTGATGCGGGAATGGGAAATGGAAAATCCTAGATGGGAACAGTGGGAACTTGTAAGAAATGATTTATTTTATGTTGTTGATTGACACCTTGACAAACCTATGGAAAATGTGTGGGAATGAATTTTTGACTGAGGGCAGAGGAACAAACTTATATACTAGGTTGACATCATGGATATGAGAGACTTGTGTTGTGGCAAGCTAAGAGCAGCTGGAAGTACACACCACTGTTTGTTCAGTTGCTTGACAGAAGCCTGGACTCTGTGGTGCCAACATTAAACAGAGTTGGGACGTCATAAATTCCTTGATATGAAGAAAGGAAAAGAATCCAAAGACTGTGAGATAGGAACTCTGGAGTGAATTTATCTTGTGTGACTTTCCTTCTATGTCTCCTGGGAGAGAGCAAAGAACATGACATTAACCACAGTCTTGAGAAATATCTTCTGGAGGGGAACACAAAAATTGCTATCTGCAGCCTTGGGGTATGAGAAGACATTAGGTTGACACAGGCTTCCTAGATGTGGTGGGATTTGGATGGCCTGGAGCCTCCAGGTCTGTATAAGAACTCTTTAGTAGCAGAAGGGGGGGATGAAGGGCACTTTTTCTTGCCCCCTTCCCAGGCACACATTGCTTTAATCTAGGCAATGAGAGTTTTATCAATTCAGTTTCCTGGATTCAATTCTGAATCTTGAGCAAGTAAAGTAAGAAGGTGGAGGGTAAGATTTTTATCAGATACCTTGGGGAAAGGGCCCACCTACTCAAGCCTACTTCATATTTTCCCAAGCTAAGTGTGATCAAATCTTGCCCTCAAATTTCATGACCTCAGCAACTTGTGAGCTAGAGCCCAACAGTACCGTTCTTGATTTACTCCCTAACTGGTTCGAATTTCTCCACCTCAGAATGCCCTATGTGCTGTTTACTGAAGTTGATGTTCCCTCAACTCTGCCTGGATTGACTACACACAATCTTCAGGCTTCAGGAGAAACAGCTCTGCCTTGTTGGGTCTTTCCTCCTACGCTCTGCTTTTACTCTGGAGCCTCTAGTGTAGTGCCATTTACACTGTTTTTGGATATCTTCTGCCTGCTTTTGCTCCTACACTTTCACAAGGTGGGAGAATTGCATCACTCCCCGTGTCTACTCAGAATTGCTGTAGTGTTCTGATTATCTTCCTTCTCTTCTGTAATGAGAATGTCTTTACATCTTAGTAAATATAAATTTATGAAGATATTTTTAATGATATCATAGTATTCTACAATAAGGATTAAATAACAATAATAGCAGCCTTCTTTTGAAATTCTTCCCTGGCAAGCCATCTCATATAGCCTGCATGTGTAAGACCTGCTTAATCTGCTCAACAAGATAGACTTTATATCCTGCTTTACAAATGTGTTGGAAGCATAGAAAATGAAGTCAAACTTTTCAGGGTCTCATGGCCAATATCCTGTACCCTCATGACCTGAACCCAGGTGTTCTGACCCAAAATCCTGTGGTAAGATTTCCTACATTTACTGGGCATCCTTACTAATGTATCTTAGGTTGCATCTAAATCTGGGCACCTGTGAACACTGGAATTCACCCCTTATCTCCATACAATTATCCAATACTATCTGAAAATATTTATTTTTTTCCTGCTAGACTGAATATCTTCTACCAGCAATGTGAGAATGCTCTTGCCCACACCTTTGCACATTTTGATATATTCAAATTTAATAGACAAAATAAAGTTGACAGATTTCACAAAAATACAGAATGCTATGTTTAATTTGTACTTCATAAGGAACACTTTTTAGTATAAGTGAGACATATTTCTGTACAGGATAAGCTTCATGCAATATTTGCAACATATGGTAGGAGGGATCATGATTATCTGTAAAGAAAAATTTAATTCTAATTTCAATTGAGTTGAACATACTACATTTATCTGGTCATGTTTCAGAGAAAAAGAGTCTTCCATTGTAAATTTCAGTTCACAGATGGCATAGGGGAAAGGCACCTGCTGCCAAGTCTTGACAATCTGAGTTCGATTCCTGGGATCCACATGGTAGAAGAGAACAAACTTCCAAAAGTTGTCCTCTGACATTCACATAGATTTCCCTCCCCTTCTCTCTCTCTCTCTCTCTCTCTCTCTCTCTCTCTCTCTCTCTCTCTCTCTCTCTCTCTCTCTCTCACACACATATACTAGAAGAACAAGTATAATATTATTTTAGCTCACTTTTCCATAAGCAATCATTGCTAATAAGTTCTGGAGACTGTTTACTATTAAAAATATGCATTTCCTGATACCAGTTAGTGCACCATCAGATGCTCAGATAGGAGAAGCAGATAAGTATTCCTATAAGACCCTTAAATGCGAATAGACTTTAGCTCCTTTAAAGCTAATTGTTTCAAGTCTATAACCAAACACAAGCAGCACAGATCACAGGTGACCCTGAGGGTTGCTGCTGCTGGAGCCTGAGGTATCAATAGTGGAAGTGCTTGGGGGTTACGGTAGAGGCTGAACCACGAATGTGGTCATGGTTTTTATAAGGCAGAGTATTCAGTAGAACACAATTTTGAGTGGGATGGTATATGGTGAGTTCCTTTAACTAGAAACATGCCCTTCAGGGGGGAGCATGGAGGCACCAGAACTCATGAAGCAGACAAACTTCCTGTTATTTGGGAAAGCTGACAGGGCCCTCCCCAAGGGCTCTCCCCAAGGATCCTCCCCAAGGGCCCTATCTAAGGGCCCTACCCAAGGGTATAAAAGCAGTAAGTAACTACTAGGAGAGACTCTGTCCACCTGAGTTTCTGAGAGGACATTCTCCCAGCAGTGGTGGCACATACCTTTAATCCCAACAGCCACGGTTAGCCATAGGAGCTGGGTGGTGGTGGTGCATGGCTTTAATCCCAGCATTAGAGAGGAATGTAAGGCGGGTAGAGATGGGTGCAGTGTAGTCATTTTGCAGTTGAGCTGTAGACAGGATCACCCCTTTTTGGTTTGAGCCTTGGTAGTGGCTTGGCTGCTTTGCTTTTCTGATCTTTTGGCTTTCTCCCCTAATATCTGACTCCAGGCTTTTATTATTTGTGCTACATTTTGGTGGCCCAAGAACCTGGATAGGGTCCTTCTCCTTTCAGTTTCCTTGTATCCTTAGCTTTTAATTCTATTGGTTATCTGGGTCTTGGGTATTTGTACCAGTGAGTACTGATGCCCCAGCAGAACAGATTGTCTATTCCACTACTAGACAGTATTATGTCTACCTAGAACTCTTGTTGGTCTCTGAGACACAAAGTCTATCGTCAATGGCTTCTGTGGTGTTCATAGCCCTCAGTTCATTTCAAGATCTAGAGATAAACTTCCTTGATCAGGTATTTCTGCTATATCCCGCAGTCCTTGGACAACAGGCTGACTTCTGCTTTAGGAACTGTCCAGTGGGAACGATGATGACTTCCAATTGCCAAATGTTACCAGTGAAAATGTCCAGCTCATCTCACAGAAGCTCTGATATGGTCTGTTCCATGGCCACCACCTTAGGCCGCTTTTCCCCCCCTACTCACACCACTAAGTCTCTGACATACTTTAATTAGACGTTTGGATTTTCTCAGGTTTAAGTGTGCATGGGGTGGGGGTTGATCTGGCTTCTCTCATTCTAAACTTCTTGAGAGGCATTTCTTCTCATTCCCACACTGCAGGTGCCTTGCTGTCTCCTTCTCTGAGTTGGTCTGGCTGCAAACCTTGCTGTGGTCTTTCCATTTCAATATGAACAACTGGGCTCTGACATTCGTCCTTTCCACCCCCCACTAACCTCACTGAGTTAGCTGCGTTGGTTGACAGATAACACCACGAGCAGAGAAAAGGTTAACTGCTTGTCTCAGAACTGCCACTGGCTAGTATGTGGGGGTGCCTGGGATTCACATTCCAATTCCCAAGTTTTCAAGTCCACATCCTTTCTGCCTCTGGCTCTCTTGCCAACGCCGGGCAGAATCGGGGCAAGTCACTTCAGGTTTATGTGTTAGCACTTCCTACCTCCTAAAATGGAGTTAATAACAGGTTAATAAGAGCAACTTCTCAAGATTGTTGTGCAGATTAAGCCAAATTATGTAAATTGGGCTCCTAGCCCAGAGCCTAACTGCAACCCTGCAAGAAATACTACCTTCCAGTCAGGCTGTGTCCCTCAGATTCCATACTGTTAGCCAAGAAGCTGCTTGTAGAAGACAGGGCAATGAGGGTTCTTTCTCCAAACCACCATGGCATGGCCAAAACAGGCACACAAGAATGGCCTCTGGCCTGTTTCTGGTATCTAAGAGCCCAGGTCTTCACTATTCCGGGCTGTGGCTATTTGGGGAGAAGAGCTCTTTGGGGGATAACTATCTTTTTGGTATTCCTTATCTTCCACCCCATCCAAGTATGCCCATAGCCCAGTTCTGAATTACGAGGCCATAAATCTTGATCACAAATTTATTGCCATAATTTATCAGCTCCTGTTGCTCAATGGCCAAGTAGTTAATTTTAAAATGGAGTGGGGCTGTTTTCATTAATACCCTTGCATTAACTACCTATCAAAACACTCAGAGACAATTAATACCATGTTGCCAAAGTACTGAACCAATAAATATCTCCAGCCTTGGCTTGTCTCTGCCAGATAAAAGACATCAGACGCATCCCTGTTTTAATAATGTTCTCCCATTCTTCCCCTGCCATAGCACCAGGGACACTTACACTTAAGAACCAGATTAAGTGGCTGGACCAGCCCATAACATGAATTTAATGGCTGTTTCATGACATCTAAGTGAGGCCTTAGGGATACCATGGTAACAACAATATGCCCAAAGGTAGATGGGTGTCACTGGAGGTCACACATCATCCTTACCACTGGCTTTGGCTTCAAGAGCTTCTCACAATGCAAATGCCCTTCATCTGGCAAGGGCTGTAGTCTGGGTTGGTTAGCAGTCTGAGGAGTGAGTTCATGTCATGATCCTACAGTCTTACTTGAAGAAATTCTGTTAACCTTAGAGCCACACTTGGACCTCAGCTCCCTGGTAAGTTGTTATTCTACTAAGGCGTGACCAACACTTTCTGCAGAGATTTCTCAGGGAAGCCTCTGCTTGCCCATGTTAGCTTATCCAACCATTTCTTCTTCAGTCTGTGCCCCTACTGTGTGTTAAACAGTGGTCCTTTTCTGTGGAGGTGGAAGCTGACCCCGTGGCTTTTATTATCCTTCACTTGTCAACATCATTTACATGAAAGGAAGAGACAGAACTCAAACCTGGCTCCTTTAAGGAAAAGAGCCCTGGCAAGAAATTCAGGTGGTACATTAATTTTTTTTATTGCTTCCCCATCTCCCCTTTAAAAATAATTATGTTTAGTGTGGCAAAAATTCAAAACTGTAGTAAGCAAAACGAGGATAATTAGCTGCCTACTCCAACCACCTAGGGTTCACCGAGTTAACCTTTGCCTCCTGTACTGGCCTTTGCATGTGTCCACTGTTGTTTCCAAGCATAATTGTCCTTTGCGGCTTTGTCTGCCTCTCGTTAGTTCAGATTAGGTTGTATTGCCCCACACAGTTCCTTTCAACAAATGCGCTTCCTCAACCAATGGTAGCATACACTCTCAGGCCTCAACTGCACAAAAGCTGTTTGAAGAATGTGCAATACTTTGTTAGATGGGGCTCTTGATTTTCTGAATATTGGCCATATAAATAAACCTGTAATTTGGTTTGCCTAGTCCATCCTTGCTGCTATGTACACCTTCAATTCTGGGATAAATTCTGGTACACATCTCTAACTGTGCTAGCATGCGTACATGCATTCCTGTGTACGGACAGTCGTGATCATTATCCCTGGAGTAACTTAATTGAAGAGGAATTTCCAGGTCAAGTCATTGCACATTTTATTACATTTTTAGAAACGTGTGTGCGCATGTGTGTGCGGGCACACCACAGTGTGCATGTGGAGGAAAGTGGACGAGCTCTAGAAGTCTGTTCTCTCCTTCCACCATGTGGGTCTGGGGTGTTGAGCATTGGCTATAAGGCTTGGTGGCAAGAGTCCTTACCTACTGAGCTATCTTGTCAGCTCACACTGAAAATTTTAAGGTTGTTGACACATGTGGCCAAATACCCCTCAAAATGTCCCATCTTACACTCCCTGATAGTTTTCTTCTCTAACACAGACTCCGCACCTTTGCACGCTTGAGACAGATGGTGGCACCCTCCTGTCCCCATCTCTGTGGGTCCTGCTCAGGGTTCCTCTTCACCCAGCCCTGATACCCACTCTTGCCCCAGCCTCAGAGCTTCCCCTTTGTCAGTCATCCTGCATTTCCCTGTGGGCCCTTTCTACACATGTTGAGGTTTGGGAATGGGTTGTGTCTCAAGGGCTCATGTGTTAGAGACTTGGTCCTCAGTGAGGTCATGTGAGCGGTGGTATGGACCTCTTAAAGATGGGGTCTGGTGCCTGGTCCTTAAGTCATTGGGCTCTCGCACTGGAAATAATTAGGTTGGTTTTGTGAGAACTGGAGCTGGATCCTGAAAACAATAAAATGGCTATAAGAGCCAGAGCCAGGCCTGTGAATGGCTCTCAGGTTTTTGTGTGGCAGTATGGTGTCTCCTGTTCCCCAGGCTCTGGTCATGATGCTTTCTACTCTTTGGTCATAAACAGAAACTAAACAACGCATCCACATAATGTAGGACTTTCAGCACCCAATGCTGTGAGTTTAATGCATACTTATAAGTACCCAGTTTCTTGAATTTTAACATGGTAATAGAAATTTGTCCAATCCAACAATATTTTAAAATGTAGTTTTAAAAGATGAGGTTTTATTATAAAATATAGGGTATCCTTCAAATCTCCATCCTCCTGCCTCTGTTTCCTGAGTAATGAGATTATAGGCATGTGCCACCATGCCCAGCTTTAAAAATGTGTTCTTGCCTGTTAAAGGAAAAACATTTATTGACCCTATGATAGCCTGGATAATGTCCCCATCCTTACGTTTATATGCTGAAGTCCAGATTGTATTTGGAAATAGATCTTTAAAGAGGTAATTAAGATAAAACAGGCTATTTGGGGTAGACCCTGATCTAATCTGAATGGTGTTCCCATGAAAGGAGAAGATCTGGATGCAGAAAGGACCAGGGTGATACTCCTGCATATAGAAGGCAGCTCTGGGCAAGACAGGGCCAGGGTGATGTTCCTGCACACAGAAGGCAGCTCTGGACACAGAGATCAGAGTGATACCCAGAGGGACCTCTTGGGAACCAAACCCACTGATACCATGGTCTTGGATTTTCAGCCTTCCATACTTCAAAAAATAAGTTTCTATTAAGATACTCCATCTGCATGTGTTTGTTTGTTCTTCATGTAGCCCAGGTTAACTTCATGTAATCTCCTGCCTCATACTTCTGAGTAGCTAGGTGCCTCCATGCAGAACCAAGTCCCATTATGGCCATAGACACCAAGACCTTTGAACTGTGTTAATTCCCAGATAGGAGGAGAAAGACCACCGGCTCAAATCATGGCCAAATTAATTAAAGCAAGCAATTAATTAAAGCAAGCTATTTTATTTGTGTACATAGGCTGTCTTTCCCTAAAGGCAGGTTTCAAGAGATCAGCACTGGATATGGGTGAAATAAGGGTTTTTATAGTTCAGGAGTAGGGGGTTTCCAAGTGGGGGGCAGCTGGCAGGCAAATAGGTGGGGTTACAGAAGCAGAACAAAAGCAGAACAAGATGGTTATAACAACCTTTTGAAAAAAGGCATGGTTTCAAGGTGGTCATAACAAGATAGTCATAACAAGGCAGTCATAACAAGGCTGCAATAGCAAGGTGGTCATAACAATAGGTGGTCATAATAACATTTTAAAAAAATGACATGGTTGTCATTTCTGGAACAAGCAGTACAGAACCATTTGTGGTTAAGGTTACAGGTAAGGCATAGCCTAATCCTTGAGAAACAGATTTAATCATAAATAGGAATGAATCTATTTTGTCTTTATCATAAGATGGTTCTCCAACTTAAGATGGAGACAGGCTGGTTTATCAACTGCACTCACATACTTTCACCTCTGGTTCCATGTCCCTCCATGTCCCACCACAGCCTGGCCTTTGCTTCTGCTATAGAAAATAGCTTCTCCCAAGAGGATAAAAAGCTTCCACCACAGCAATACAAAGAGCACCTTGACCAGTGTGCTAGCTGTGAGAATAAGCATTCAATCACTGTGACAAAATATGCCTTAAAATCAATTTAAAGAGTGAGATTTATTTTGTCTCACAGTGTCCAAGGTGTCCACCCACGGTCAGCTGGCTCCATTGTCTCTGGGCCTGTGGAGAGCCAGGGCAGTATGCTCATCAGACAGCTGCTAGTGAATGGGAAGGAAGTGCACATCAGGGAGAAAATGCAGCTCCCACAGGAATGCTCAATGTCCACCCTCTTCCAACTATTCTCTACTTCCTAAAGTTTCCACCATCCTCTGATATCATCACCAGAAGGAACCACACCTTCAGCACGGGAGCCTTTGTAGTCATCTGAGGTCCAAACCATAACCACGTAGAATAGTGAGTGCTACTGTTGGAATTTTCAAGAAGGTGGTCCCAGCTTAGTCTGCCACATAAGGTAACAGGATAATAAACACACCCACCTTATTCCTTTACAACGAGGTTTTTTTGTGTGTCTTTTTCAAGATTTGGAATGGGTGGAACACACACTTTAGACACTTTAGATTTACTTAGAAGCAGGGAGCAGTGTGAAGCCTTGGCCAGTGTCCCCAAGTCTGGGAATGTCTTCATTCTGAAGCAGCCTGCATGAGGTGGTTTGTGGTATGTTCTCTCTAAAGGTGGTTTGTGTGCAATCTTCTTCCTTTTTAGGTATCAGAACCATGCTGCCTCCAATGCTGTGCAGACTTATTGGTATCTTGTGCAGCTTTCTGGTTTTGCTTCATTGTCTTGCAGCTTCAAGAGACCCAGGACTGAGGCCTGGCTTCTGATGATGGAATGGCTTCTATGAGCCTCAAAAGCTACTTGAACTGTTGGTGAAGAAGTCTGTGATCCGGGTGCCTGCCCCACCCAGGAATCTACTGTTTTCATCAATGCCACCAGTGTTTCTAGTGTGGCTATGGGGATTTCTTTGCAATGATGTTAACACCATCCAGAGAAGATCGAGTAGGGCAACGACTACCAAGGCAAGCACCCCATGTGAGCAGGGACTTTGGTCTTGGTGTCTGTCATTAACTGTTTCTTTCCCCCCCTTCTGGAAGAAAGGACTATGAGTGACTTTTCGGAGAGCCAAAGACAGGTGCCTCAGTTCGTTTAAATACACATTTGGAGACTCAAGGGTGCAGAGAGTAATAACCTATCTAAGCAGAGCTCCAGTGTTGACAAAAGAAGGAATTTGGATCCTAATTTAGGGTGTGGGTGGTTCCTATCACACCCCCACAGGTACCCAGGCCAGGTGCAGCAGGGTGGGGGAGGTAGGAGGCAGAGGGACTTTCCTAACCAATCCATCAACCAAACCCTGTCTTATGAGAGCTCTGTGTCAGGCCCTGGAGGCAAGAGGGCAGTCTCCACCCAACTGGCACCAGGCTCTTCTCTCCAGGCTCTCGTCCTCATCTCAATGCCATGCCTGCTTCTGCAGCTGCCCAGGCAGTTCCTTGGAAACCAGCTCTCCCTTATTCCAACACCTCTGCTTTCCCAGCCTCACCAGCCTGACAAGTTCCTCCTTGGTATCCTGCTGCTTGGCACAGTTGTCCATAGTTCAATAAGCTTGCTTTTGGTGTATGTGTTTTGTGTCTCAAAACAAGGATTCAAAAATGTTCCTGTTTTAAGTAGAAAGGGAAAGTCAGATACACAGTGGAAATCCATGGTAGTAATGGTCATGATGCTGTAGCAGGAAAAAAAGCATTCAGACATTAGCCCTGCAGACTGTCCTTAACCTGCGCCCCCTTCTTCTGGATTTCCAGGGTCGATTCACAGTATTCTCCTCCCTTCCCTGTCCCCCCCTCCAGGAGCCTTAGACATTTGATAGTCAGGTCTTTACTTGACTTGAATGACTCTTTTACACTATAACCTAAAGTGTTCCAAGTTCATCCCCCAGTATGCACACTGTAAATAGACATGGGCACTATCAGGAGGCTTTGTTACTTGTACTGCCGCTGGAGTGCTCACTCCGGCCTCAACACACACATCAGAAGCTTCCACTCTTTCTAGTTTTCCTATCATTCTAAAACCCAAGGATTTTGCTTTCTTGCAAGCTCAGCTGTACTATTTTCCAAATATATATTTCTTAGCAACTTCAGGTATAAAACATACACACTTCAAGGTAGACCAGTTTGCCTGCCTCTACTCTATTTAGTTTCTAAGTGTGAATTAGAACACACACACTAAGACAACTATACAGACTAAACCCTTGCAGCTCCAGGACCCATCTAACCTTCTTAACCCCATGGATATGGTGAATTGCTTTAAATTTTGAATGTTAAATGTTGTAGGGTTGTTGGAATCAAGCCAGCTTGGTTGCATGTTGTATTTTTTACTATATAATTTAATTTGGTGATTTTTGAATCTGTATATGTTATGTGGTGATATCTTGCTTGTACAAATAAAGCTTGTCTGAAGATGAGAGGATGGAGCTTACGGCTAGCTAATCATAGAGGTCTGGAGGTCTGTACAGATAGACAGGAAGTGAGATGGGTGGATAGAGAGAGGATACATAAGTGGGAAGAAACAGAACTCTCTGTTTTCTGCTGGGAAGCTAATGAGGTAAAGGTGACTTTGGTTTGCTCCCTCTTTTCTCTGATCTCTCAACATTGTCCTCTACATCTTACTCCAAGTTTTTATTATTTATATCTATTAAGAACTCCATTTACAATGGTCCGGAATGAAATTAGCCTTTGAGTTTTCTTTACTACTGTTAGACACATTTCAGGTCTTGGTATCCTGGTCAGCTGACTAGAGGAAGTTTCTTGGGTTTCTATTGCTGTGAAGAGACATCATGACCACAGTAACTTTTATGAAGGAAAACATTCAATTGGGGCTGGCTTACAGTTCAAAGGTTTAGTCCACTATCATCATGGCAGGAAGCATGACAGCATACAGGCAGACAAGGTGCTGGAGAGGCAGCTAAGAATTCTACATCTGGATCTGCAGCCAGCAGGAAGAGAGAATAAGCCATTGGGCCTGGCTTGAGCTTCTGAAACCTCAAGACCCAATCCCTTATAACACAAAAAGACCATGCCTACTCCAACAAGGCCACACCTCCTAATAGTGCCACTCCCTATGAACCTGTGGAGACCATTTTCATTCAAGTCACCACAAGAAGGGGTTCTCTTTTTTCTGTTCTCTAAAGAGTCCTAAACTCCCAGCAGCTTGAAATGTTTGGTGGCAGTGACCCAGTATTAGGAACTGGGTTTTCTTCAGGAGGTTTTAAAATATCTTTCATTGTGATATGACAGTTCAGACTTTCTGCTTTGTTTGCTGTCAGAACCCACTCATAACCTTCTCATTATACTATTTTTAATGACCATTGTATCTATCGTTTTGTCTTTTCAGTCCTGACATGGCTGATTTGGGAGATTACTAATCGTTGGTAGGCCATTCTCCTCAAGGAAGATTCATGCTCAGTATATCAAAGCACCAGTTTTAAGTTTATTGATCCCACCTGTGTGCCAGGTTTTTCTCCTTTGTTTCTCTTTATTTTTCTCTCGCACTATTTGCTTTAGTTGGCGTATATTAGTGCTTTAGACAATTTTGAGTTGAATCCTAGTGTTGGTATATATATACTACAAGATAATTAAACTTTTCACAATTTTATTTTTAACTTGAATACAGCTAAATTTGTTATTCAACTTTGATGATTGTTTGCTTAAAATTTTTGCTCATTTAAAAATTTATATGTGTGTCTTTTCTTACTGTTGGACTTAATTGCTCTTAAATATATTCTAGCTACATATTCCTTGTCTGACATAAGTGTGAAAAGTATTTTCTAGTCTGTAAATAGTTTTATCTATTTCTTCATAGCGTTTTTTTGATAGGCCAAAGATTTTGTTTTAATAGAGACCAAATGAATTATGTTTTTGCTGTTGAATCTAAGAAACTTTTATATCGTTCATGGCCAAAGTTTTTTTTTTAATCATATTCTAGAAACTTTTCTGATTTGGGTTTTACATTTAGTTCAGTGACCCATTTTAACTTAAACTTGAGCAAAGTGTGAATTGTACATAGGACTTATTTCCCCTCCCTGTCTCTCTTCTAAGCAGGTATACAACTTCCTAGCATGTTAAATTGAAGAGACTACATCTTCTCCATTGAGTTGCCTGTCTACATTTGTCAAGCATGAGCTGATTGTATTGTGTCAGTGTGTTTCTGGGTTCTGATCTACTGATTTCTGCTTCTATTCCTTTGTTAATATGATGTCTTGGTTATTAGATTTTATGATATGTCTTTTGAAAGTTGTCTTTTCCTCTCCATTTGGTTTTCTTTACAAATTTTGAAATCAGATTGCTGATATGTATAAGAAAATGGTATTGGGAGTTTATACTGAAATAGCATTGACTTTTTATAGATCAAGTAACAAAGAATTGCCATCTTAACAACATTGGGATTGTAACCAGGAATATGGTACATCTGCCTTATTGAGGTTTTCCTTGATTTCTTTTTTCAGTGTTTTATAGTTTTCAGCAAACATATACTGAATATATTTTATTATATGACATGTAAGCACTTGGTTGCGGTTTTAGGTAGTACTTTAAAACTGAATTACAGCTGCTTGCCACTATCACATAGTGGCCGAATTGGTTTTGTGTGCTGAGAACGCCACTGTATTGGAATGAATGTGTGTAGTATTCCTGACATTTATGTTCATCCAGTGAAGTTCTGACAGCCAATTTGATGGTATTTGGAGGCAAAGTGAGACTTAGTGAGAGTTAGATAAGGCTATGTAAAATTGGGCCCTTCATATTGTGCTTGGTGTTTCCATAAAAAGAGACACCAAAGCACACACGCTTTCTCCCCACACCTTTCTCTGGCATGTACCAACAAAAGTTCATATAAATATACAGTGACACCACTCTAAAGCCAAGATAAGAGTTCTGAGATCAAAACTGATTTGCTACTGTGGCGATCTGAATAAGAATAGCTCCAAAAGGGTTCGTATATTTGAATGCTTAATCACCAGGGAGTGGAACCGCTTGAAAGGACTAGAAGGTGTGGTCCTATTGGAGGAAGGGTGTCACTGGGGTTAGGTTTTGAGGTTACAAAAGCCCATGCTAGACCTCTCTCTCTTTCTCTCTCTCTCTCTCTCTCTCTCTCTCTCTCTCTCTCTCTCTCTTCTCTCTCTGCCTAAGTATCATCATATAAAGCTCTCAATTACTTCTCCAGTGTCTGCCTGCATGTTGCTATGATTTCTGCCATGATGATAGTGGACTAAGCCCTCTGAAAGTATAAGCAAGCCCCCAATGAATGCTATCTCCTCGCCTTGGTCACAGTGCCTCTTCACAGGAATGGAAAAGTGACTAAGACTGCAAGTGTTTTGATCTTGAGCACACGGGCTTCCACATCTGTGAGAAGGACATTTCTGTCATTTAAGCTAACATTACTATGTCTTTTTTTTGTACACACAAATTAATGTCTATTCTCATTTATTACTTCTGGAAGACTTTCTAAGTAGGTTCTTTGGGCTTTGTTCAGAGAGAATCATGTAGCCTCTGAAGAAACACAGCCTTAGTTCTCTTTAGCATTAGCCATGATGATCTGCTGAGCTACACTGGAAACTTAAAAAGCTCATAATGTTGGATGCATGTATTTAAATATTTGATCATGAATTGTGTTTAATTTTACCTTTAAACGTTTGCAATCAAAGAGTGCTGTTTTTTTGCAAAGTGTCTTCTTAAATTCTGTACTCTAACTAAGTATCACTCTTGCTGTAACTGAGTCCTGGCCCTGGATCTACTCCTCTATTTTTGGGAGTCATAGTTCAGGACTGAGAGCATATCTGTGTAAAGGGATGGACACTTCCTTGCTAAAAATCTCACTCCTCCTCACTGGCCTCCAGCCACAGCCTTTTCTGTCACCTTTGCTGATGGATTGAGATCACCAGAAAGGACAGTGGGTGACACAGTCTCCCCTGATCTTAAGGCATAACATTTCTGCTATGCCATTGCACGTGGAGGGATGCTCTCTCAGCCTGGACACATGGGGAAGAGCCTAGGTCCTGCCTAGATGAAATGACAGACCCTCCCTGGGGAATGCTGTGGGGAATTGGGTCGGGGATTGGGGAGGCTGGTAGAGGGACAAGGGAGGAGGGGTGGAGAGGGAGCTGGGATTGACATGAGAAGCATTCATGTTTCTAATTTAAATAAAAATATATATTTAAAAAAGTCTATGCTATGATGCAGGGAGTAATTTCCTTGATTTAATATGGGGGCATTTGTAGATGATGCCCACATCGAGGGTACGAGTACAAATTGTTGTCATCTTTAAGATTTTTTCACAAGGCAATTTTCAGATATGTATTGTGCTTTTTTACTTGCAGCTACCAAAAATGAAAACAATCGAACTTTGTTTCCTTCAATTATCCTGAGATGGAAATCAGCATTTATGTCGACAGCTCCTTTGACTTGTTGCTCACAGTAGGAGAGAGGCTGGAATAACAGTCATCATTTGATGTACAAAGTATAACTCCGTCTCTATGGGCTAGAGAGGTGGGTCAAAGGTTAAGAGCATCTATTGATCTTGCAGAGGACCTGGGCTTGGCTCTCAGCACCCATATGGCAGCTCATAACTATTTGTAACTCTAGTTTCAGCGATTGACACCCTGTTTCAACTTATTAGAGTGCAGCACACACACAATGGAATATGTAAATATATGCAGACAGAACACATATCTACATAAAATAAAATTTAAAACACACACACACACACACACACACACACACACACACACGACTCTCAGGCTGAGAATGTAGCTCAGTGGCGGAGAACTTGACTAGCATGCAGGAAGTACTGTGTCCATCCCCAGCAAAGAAAACAGGTGTGTGACAGGGAAGGAACCCTTTGTTTCTAAACCTGACTTTAGTTTCTGTCTCTAAGGTATCATGAAGTTTTTTTAATAAGCAGTTCAACTAGGTACACCTTGAGTAAGTCTGTATACATTTGATGACCTTTGATCTGCTGGGGAGCAGACAGCAGCAACTGCTGTTAGTATTTCTGTAGCATCTCTGTTAGAATGTTCTGGTTATTATCTTCAATTCTCCTGAGATCCAGCTACATAGGAAAAAGCACTGTGTGTGTGTGTGTGTGTGTGTGGCCAATTCACTTTGTAAAGACTTACCTTCTTTTAGATAACATGTATCTGTGGGTTTGTGCTCATGAGGTGCCGTAGAGGTCAGAGGCATTGGATACCTTGAGCTGTAGTTACAGGCAGTTTGAGCCACCCTGTGTGGGAGCTGGGAACTGAACTCAGTTCCTCTGGAAGAACTTAACCACCAAGGAGATCATAGCCACCAAACCATCTCTCCAGCCTCATGAATACCAATTTATAGAAATAACTGTGTAAGGTTTTCTCTAATAAATAAATCTGGAAAAAAGCACACTGTTGGTTTTCTTTTACAAGTGTCTAGTACAGCCTCCATGTTCTGAGTTGCCTGGCCTCAGATAGCTGTTACCGATTTTTTATGTTTTAAGGTCAAGAAACAGTTGCTCTTGTTAAAAAGGTGCTTTTGGTAGAAGTCTATTGGTTATAAATCTGCCCACAATAAGAAGGGTGAAGGCAGGAAGTTGATGTAGGTGGTAGGAGACGCCTAAGAGATCTTTTAAGAGAAACTGGGGAAACAGAGTCAGGGGGGACTCTGTGCTACGGGCTCCTATGAAGACCATCGGAAGGAAAGACATTGCCTGCAGTGTAGACAGGCTGACTCAGTGTGTTACTACTGTCAAGTTTTGGTAGAAAAGCTGTCTTGGAGTGACTGGAACTGCTGTCTTGTAAAGGGGACACGCTGGACCTGGTCATGCACCAGACATGGCATCCATCTGACATGTGTACAGTGGAAAGGCTTGTGACAATGGAAGAAGGCAACCATCTGTGAGCCATAGAGACTTGATCTCAGAAGAAACCAAAGCTGCCAACCTGGGCGTAGACATTCAGCATCCTGGTCTGTAATAGATCCCTATTTCATCCGTAGGGCTGTGGTCCTTTGAGGACAGCCTTAGCTGACACACGCAGAGAGATGGAACTGAGGCTATGTTAGTACCCTTTGTCAGGGCCAGCAGACACCAGTAACGAGCAGCCTCCAGAATCCAGGCTCCGATTAAGAGGCAGAGGACAGATAGCCAAGGAGACAAATGCGAGGTGAAGAAGAAGAATCTGCCATCGCTTCCATCAGGAAGCCAGTCAGTTATTTTTTGCGGAGACTCGAGGCTCCATACCTCCTTCCCTGCTCTTACCAACCTTCAACTCATCCTCCTGTTAGTTACAGGTCAGGGTTGTCTCAGAGCATCCAGGCTGATGACTCGAAACGAGCATGTGCAGATTATCTGCCTTCATTGATCTGCCCAGCAGAGCTGGGGAAAGGTAAGGATGATTTAATGCCTGTTTTCTAAGAATGAGGGATTCTTTTTTTTTCCAGCTCTCACCAAGGAGCAGACAAAGGAAACAGGCTTCACCTGTAACAGGAGGGGCTGTGTTAGACAGCAGGGAGATTTATCAGGCAAGGAGGCTGAGGGCCCTAGAGTGAGTTATAGTCTTGCCTTACCTGGAGATCTTCAAAGTAAGATATACTTCCTCTGACAGGCACACTCAGGGGTGGTGCTGGGGTGGGATGCCTCGCTGGAGGCAGGGAAATGGACTCCAGCGACCTTTGAAGGTTGAGTCCAGCCTTCTGGGTCCAGGAGAAACTAAGAGGAGAAAATTTATGGTTTTAACATCCATCATGTGAGTGAATATGAGCCTCTGTTGCTTCAGAGGAATGAAGATCCTGGCCTGACTGCTTTATCAGTCAGGGCTCCAGCAGGAAACAGATGGCACAGCCAATGGAAAATGATTTGAGAGGGGTTTAGTAAAGACACTATTTACAAAGGTCTGGGCAAGATGTAGATTACCCAGGATGGAGGCTCTTAGTGCCCTCACTCGGGTACAGGGAACTATCTGGAGAGTTCCTGCAATGTTCTATTGAGGAATGTTGCCAGTTAGAGAGGTCACAGGGCCAGAGTCCTGGAAGAAATACTCTGAGGATGCTTGCCCCCCCTCCCACCAAACTACTCAAGGGTTTTACTTGATGAACCCAAATGGAAGTCTGATGTAGAGGAAGTCTGATGTAGGGGACCAAACAAGCACACAGAAGTTTGGGGAAAAGTGAGAGTTAGGTAAATTTGGAGAGCTAAATAAATGTCTCCTCCCCTTCTAGCATGGGGTGCCTTCTGTGTGCTGAGCAAACTTCCCCCGATGCTTAAATGCAATTGGCATGTGTACTCCATCCTATGAACCTCTGAGTGGCCATAAAGGTTACAGTTAAGGAGTTATTAAAATTAACAAGATGGGAAAGTTACTTTGTGACTCAGTGTACTCATCAGAAAAGTGGGGGTAATCATGGGGTCGGGATATACATGCTAGTCCGTGGAAACATGAAGAATAATACACAGGGTTAAGAGGACTCTCTCAGACATGCCAGCTGCTATTACTATCACCCTTATTAGTGTGCACATCTCTCAGTCAGTCTCTCGGGATCGTTCTCGTCTCTGAAGACTTGTTGGACTGGCCATCTCCAGACTGTGGCTGCCTGCTTTGGTTTGGGTATATCTCCACAAAGTTTCTGTGTTGGATACTAAATCCTCAAACTATGATATTTGGAGGTAGAATTTTTGAAAAACAATTAGGATTAAATAAGGATGGGGCATCTACACTGGCATTGGTGGCTCTTCATGAAGAACAAGAGAACCAAGCTAGCATTCAGGCTTAGTTTTGCCATGTGATACTGGTGATGCTCTCTGCTGTGCTGTCATGCGTCAAGAAGACCTTCATGGGAAGCCAGCACCATGCAGTGCAGTGAGACTTCCAAGCCTCCCAGGACCATGACCAAGGCATTTTGTTATAGCAACAGAGAACACAAAAGGACACCCTTTTTCATTTAGAGGAGGCCTCATTCTTTTAAGGCCAGTGTATGATTACTTGGTTTGCATATCTGCTTCCTCTGGTAAACTTTTTACCGAGCTGGGTTTATTTCGTTTTATCTCCTTTGATAGCTTAGGTTCTAGTACATAGGAGATATTTGATAAAATTTGTTGTGTGACTCAGGCATCCTCAAGCATTCAGCTGCCATAGCGGCTGAGCTGAGAATTCCTCTCCTGGATGTTCAATGAGAATTACTTACCTTGTTCTATTTTAAGGTGAGGCTGGCTTAAAAAACTGTTATAGGAAAGGAACAAAGGAGGACAGGGATTTGTCATTCACTGGACACCCCTCTGTCAAAGAAAAGGGGTGTGGCTGGGGAAGAGTGGTTTCAGCATCACCTTTTCCATGGGTCCAGGGATTCCCACCCCCCATAGTTTTCAGTCAGTGGTCAGTGCATACCATGAATAATGACCAAGAAGGCTGTGGGATTGCATCCTCTTGGGTCCACTCCCAAGGTCAGGGACATGCTTGTATCTAGCTTAATGCTAGAATGTGCTGTCTTAGTTTCTTTTCTAACGCCGTGAAAGAACACCACGGCTAAGGCAATTTAAAAAAACAAACATTTAAACCTGGGGGCTCTTGGTTCCAGGGAGTTATGATCGTCACGGTGGGGAGGTGGTGGGCATGGTGCTGGACCAGTAGCTCAGAGATTGCATCCTGATCTGTAAGTTTAGGCAGAGAAAGAGACCTAACCGGGAATGGCACAGGCTTTTGAAACCTCAAAGCCCACCCCAATGACACCTCTTCCAAGGCCATACATACCTCCTAATCCTTCCCAAGCAGTGTCACCTATTAGGGAATAAATATTCAAATATATTAGGTCAGGGGGACTTTTCTCATTCAAACCACCACAATGCTGAACTATGGGATCAAGTTGCAACCCACAAGAGTTCTACTGTACAAATGAAACAACAGCACATATCACCAGGAAAATACAACAGCTGGAGGGCTGTTCTATAGACTTTACAGCCTTAAGACGAATGCAAATTCCTTTGTGTATGAATCCTTCCTTGGTTCTTTACTTAGACCAATCAACAAAAATTAAAAATCAAAAATTATAAATGGAGATGTTTTGCCTGCATGTATGTCTGTGTACTGTATGTATCCACTGCCCGAAGAGGCCAGCGTTGGGGACTGGATCCTTTGGAACCCGACTTGTGATCTGTCATATGGGTGCTGAGAATTGAACCTTGATCTTCCAGAAGAGCAGCAAGTGCTCTGAACTGCTGAGCCATATTGCCAGCCCCCAAATTATTAAGAAAAACGGAGACAATTGAAACTATTTGAACACTGATAGCTGATAATGTCAAGGAATTTCCTCAACATTTTGATATATAAAAATTGTACCTCAAAAATCTTTTGTAAAAGAACCTTGTCTTATGGATATGTAGTTACAAATATAAATGGAATTATACGATAATTGAGATTTGCTTCAGAATAACCTGACCATAACTAGAAAGAAGACAGGGTTAGAGGGTCCAAAGTTGATTATAAATGATAGGTTGTAGATAATATTAGTTTACTTGCCAATTCTACTTTTATACACACATGGAATTTTTCTATAATTACAAGTGCAGTATGAATACGAGCTGCAGTTTAGCTATTCAAAAGGCTGATGCAGGAGGACTATAAATTCAAGCTCATCTTGGACTATAGAGTGTGTTCAAGGCTAGCCTGGCTAGCCTGGGCAAATCAGTGGGATCCTGTCTCAAAATAAGAAATGCAAAAGGGGCTGGGAAAATAGTTGAGTAGTAACAAACATGCTTATCATGTCTGAACATCAAGGCTCAATTTCTAGTAACACACACAGAAAGGTCAGAAAAAAATTACTTAAACTGTATGCCATGAAATCAGCCTAATTTGAATAGGCTTTGTCCAAAAGGGTGCTCAGCGCTGAATGTTGGTTGGCTTTAAGGTGAAAGGTGAGGCAGGAAGGCCTGGTGATCTGGGTGAGGGAGAACAAGAACAAAGACACAGAGAAGCACAGGAATGGATGCAGCATGGTCTCTGGGACAGCTGGATGGACTCTACTGGGGGGGGGGGGGGGAGGTGAGTGCTCTGGCATATGGTGGGCTCTGATGACAACAGCCTAAGCAGCATGCCTGTGCAATGAGCCGGTAGGAGCCAGCATGCCTGTCATTTTATTAGCAGTGCTGGTTGAACAGACTGGAATCCATACTGAATGTGTTGGGCACAGAGCAAACATGGGTTGAGCTGATGCTCTTTGGAGAATCTCCTTCCTTCTTTACAAGACAAAGGTGGTCCTGGGTCTTGCTAATGGCCAGTGGGACCTCTCCTACTTAGTCATGTTCATTTACAAAAGAGCCAGAACTTAAAGGCTCAAAAATGATGATGGACACAACTTCCATTGGGCCCATTTTTCTTGATAAGAATCAGTTGCATGGCCAGCCCCGTGCAGGGAAAGGGGACCAGAGCCAGGGTTGCCCTGAAGCTGGGTTCTCTCTCCCTTCTCCTCTGCGGCTTGATGCGTGTCTAACCCACTGCAGTCTCACTGGTGTGTACTGTGCTGTTTGGACTTCTCCCTCCAGAAATGAAGATATTACTGTATTAATTTGACAGGTAAGGAAGGGGAGAATCTTAAGCGGGGAAACAATTTGCTAGTGTCCTGTGGTCAATAAAAGATGAGAGCGGGATTCTCGTCAGTGCTTCTGGTTTCTTTGATCTCTTTTCTCCTCCTGCCTCTCCCCATCCTCCTCCTCCTTTGTTCACCTCTCCCTACCAACCTCTTGAGACAGGGTTTATCTGTGTAGTTCAAGCTGGCCACAGACTCACAATCCCCCCGCCTCTATTTCACATGTACTGGGATTACAGGCCTGTCCCACCTCCCTTAGAGGTACTCTGGTTCCAAGCTCAGCTTCTCTCTGTAACTTCCCTGCCCTCCAGGATGTCGGGACTCCTTTCTTCTGGGATAATAATAGGCTGTTTTGTGATTGGTACTCTGCTGGGTGGGTGGTCTACCTGCATCAATTGTTTTCAGTCCTTTTCATGTTCTCATAAAGTAGGCACCAGCCTCTTTTCCATTTTGTAGATGGGAAAATTGAAGCCCTGACTGTTGCAGAGTTAGAAAACAAGAAATCAAGATGTAAATCCTAGACTAAATTTCTTGGGCTACTTCTTCCTTAGTTGAGACAGGTTTCAGAATTCATCTAAATGCAGGCCTGGGAAAAATCAGGAGGAGGATTTCCATTACCAGTGCATAGGGTCTTTACACTGGGGTCCTTTCTCTGGTTGTTGTATTCACAATGCATTTACAATATGGTAGGCTAAACACATTTTAATTCATCAGATATCCATAATGGTTCTGCAATAATTATTCCCATTTTATCAATGGGGAAACTGAGGCATCAGCCAATATCATAGAGCTAATGAAATGGAGAGCTAGGGGTAAACCCAGGCAGTTTGGTACTTGAGTCCATGGTCTTGATTACAACATTGTCTCATGTCCAAGCCCTGAACTTGCCTAACACCTGTCCTAGACGGTTTGGGCTGACTTGGATTCCGATATCACGAGGGCAAATTTTAATGACTGAAGTAACTGGGGACAAATTTGATTTACCTTAAACTCCAAGGCAAGTATTATGAAGTTGCTCAGTTCAACTTGAGTCGGAAATGCATTGTAAGGACTGATTGTGCCTCTTCAATAGTTGCAAACGGAGCAGAATTACTGAATGCGCGGAGATAAATCAGTTCCCGACAGCACTTGGTAAGTGAGAGTTTAGTGCTTAGTAGCCAGCTTTGGACTCTACTCTGTTCACATCTCTTGCTTTCTATCTTGAGCCTGCAGCCCACTGCATACCACCCCTCTGCTGTTCTAACTTCTTCATTGCTCTACCCGACTCAGTCCACCATGTGATGCACACTTTTCCTCCCCGCTTCAAGACTAGTCTTGTTCTCTAGCCTTCCTGTGATTTGCTTTGACCAAGGAAATGGGAGCCAAAGTGGTGGGAGTCGATTTCAGACGGGATTGTTAAAAGCCATTATGAACCATGCCTATACCTCCAACAATGCTCCAAACGCTATCAGTTTTCTGGCTTGGGTCCTAGAATGAGGCAATCCTGTGCAGAGGTCTCAGGCTACCCCCAAGTTTAAAATCCTCATTGCTGTGGCATGTGGAATTGTTTCTTTGACAGTATATACAAACCTAATGAATGGATGTTTTATAAGATGCTCTGCTGTGGTCTTAGGTGAGATGTTCCTCACAGGCTCATGTTTTGGATGCTCACTTCACAGCTTGCAGACTTGGCTTTTTTGAAAGCCCTAGGGCCATTAGGAGGTGGGTCCCGGTGGGCGGGAGTGGATGCTGGCAGTTGAGCTTTTGAATGTTACACCATTCCTGATGTTGGCCTCTGCTTTCTCTTGGCCTGTTGTGATGTTAAGGGGTCTCTGATACATCTTCCCACTACCAGGAGCTCAACCCTGCTTTCCTCAGCTCGATGGATGAAAGTCCCTATGAAGCCATGAGCCCAAGCAAATCTTCTCTTTGTGTTTCTGTCACGTATTACTTCCAAAGTGATGAGAAAAGTAACAAGTGTGCTTTAATTGGAAGAAAAATCCATCTTGTGCTGCAAAGACATGCAGTGTCTTGACTCAAGGTCAGACTTCATATTGCGCCATATTGCCTCTCCTTTCTTCAGCTTAATATGCCTTCCTGGGATCCCTGATAGGTGTAATCTCCCTTTCATTCCAGGTACATTTTACATATTGTTTCCTTACTGTCCACTATGAAATATTCTTACTCCCTCTTTTGCCTGGTCAATTTCTACCTATGACACTGACTTGTGAAGAGTCATTATAACTGCGTTATTGAGCTCATCTGAGTGATATTTATTTTGTCTACTAAACCATGTGGCTCAGAAGAACAGGTAAGATTTTATTTACTGATTAGTCCTAGCATTGGCATAGTTTCTGGCACATAGTAGGCACTTTCCCATCATCAGTATTTGTTGAGTAAGCAGTGAACAGAATCAAGATGCTATGGTGATTACAGGAAGGAAATTGGCACCTGAATTCTTGGATTTGAATCCCACA
Source organism: Mesocricetus auratus (assembly GCF_017639785.1). Taxonomy (NCBI): domain Eukaryota; kingdom Metazoa; phylum Chordata; class Mammalia; order Rodentia; family Cricetidae; genus Mesocricetus; species Mesocricetus auratus. The sequence continues at coordinate 41,549,377 of NW_024429197.1, forward strand.
GAGATGATTATTCTTTTATGACCTCCATTAATGAATCTCTCTGCTCAGGAGCCTCATCTGTGAGAGGATTAAAAACTATACTCATCTCACAGTGTGGCCTCAAGGTTAAAATGGATTAAATGTGCCCCCCTTATTTATGTCTCTGTTTGCCTAGTTTACCGGTTCCCACTCCGCTCCTGAGGCTGGGGCTGGCATTTTCCCTGGCTCTATTTCCAGGCTCTTTCTAACTGACTAACTGCTATTAGATTCCGCCAGGGAGATATACTGATGGGGACCAAGAGGAGGCTGGAGAGGAGAGAGCTTCCTGTCCACAGTGAGGCAGCAGCAGCTACAGGTGTACGGCATTCTCCAGGTGTTTCCAGCATTCCCAGCTGCAGCCCGGCCTTGTTGGGCAGAAACCTCACCTCCCTTGGTAATTCTAAGCCCAGTTGGTCCTCTTCTCCCAGAGGTTCTAGTTCAGCCAAGTAGTGGTCCTACTCTGATGGTGTCCTTCTCCCCTAAAAGATCCAAGCATCAGCCACGTGTGTCCCACCCTCATCACCTAAACTCTTGCTTCTTTGGCTTCTCCAGATCTATGGCTGATGGCTGTGCCCTACAATTATACCATCCCGGGCCATCTAGAGCCCCTCCCCTCATGGGACCCACTTCCTGACTCCTGATAGCAATAATAAATCGCAGAAAGAAAGCACACCGGGCACACAGGAAGCTCCAGGTGGGTGTGTAGCCTCGCATCTGTCCAGGCTGGTAGAAGACCACGCTCTCCTTGGAGCACTGTGAAAATCCCCACACACATCAAACCCATCAAGGATAACTCAATGCTGCCGTCAGAAAGCCCCTCCGTTGGTGAAGTACCCACAGCTCACCCACCCACTAAGGCAGGATGCACACAGCAAAGGAGGACATGACTTCTGTAGCATTAGCAATTTTTTATTTTTCCTTTTTGTTGCATAGGAAATGCAGTACTTGCTTCCAGTAATTGTATTGTAATGTGAGAAGGTGATAGCACTAACGGTTGAATACAAGAGTTAAACTAATCCACACCAGCTCAAAAACCCTGTGGAGATTTAGTTGATAAGAATGGACACCCACAGTGATTCTCAACCAATTACAAGTTTTCACAGAACACAGTAAACGAAAAGGGTAACTATGAGAGTCAATACAAATATGCTAGAGGCACAGGGGGGGGCCCGGCTCATAAAAACAATTTCAGACCAAGTTATTAACACGGGGCGTTTTGTTTCACAATAGGTCTCTTTCTCCATAATTCCAAGTATTTAATTCTTCCCCCCACAATTTGAAATGAAAATCAGAGGCACTCTGAGCAGACAGGTTTTCATGTGTGATGGGAAAGGTTAGTGGGAGGGGCAAAGAGGAAGCATGGACTTAGCCTTGACCGTCTTCCTAAGGGCTTAGTGGGACCTGCTGGCACTCCACGTCTAGTCTGGCTGGCATCTCAGTAGCAAGGCTGCTGCGTCCGGTAGAGACACAGTGGCCTGAGGGAGAAGACAGCCAGCAGCTCCCTCACACCTGCATCCTAACATGGCCAGTGACCTAAGACCTCTAGTTAAGGATGCCAACAGATTAAAAAAAGGCAAATTTACAGACCATTACCAAGAAAAATCATTAAAAAACCAGCTTTAGGTTTTCTGAGAAGCTGAGGGTTGAGCAGCAGGAAGAATGGCCTATTCCTTGGCCACCACTTGCCTTTGAAACCATTGCAGAGACAAGAAACTTCACATTTTAAAGTCTGTGATACTCTCTGACAGGAACTTGCTCTAGTGAGATCACAGGCAGCACTTCTCCTGTGTCCTTTTGTGGTCCAGACACATTTTACAGAGTTTGTGTTTCGACCCACACAGCATGGTGAGTCCACATGTAGGTTGCCTGACACACAGAGCAGGTGTCCTCTGTGTGCTCTATCCCCATGTTAGAGTTCTCTCTTTGCCTTCTGGGCTTTGCTGGGGTCTATTCCCCATATCTTATCCCTTTAACTTGATGACTGGCTTAATGCGATCAACCCTTTGGAGAATGGAAAGCAAATGGGTGCTTGTTCAGGAGGAAAATTAAAAAAAATATATTCAATTTGGGAAGCAAGTAGTTACAAATTTAGACCAGAGAGAGAGAGAGAGAGAGAGAGAGAGAGAGAGAGAGAGAGAGAGAGAGAGAGAGAGAGAGAGAGAGAGAGAGAGAGAGAGCGCATCTTTTTAAAATCCCGTGTTAATAGCAAACTTCTTTCTTATGAATCGGGCCCAAAGTTTGTACAGAGTTATAGTTTTGAAGAAAATATTGCATCTGTGCATGTAACTAAATAGCCACGTGATTTCTTACGTTTGTTTTCTTTTTAATACGAGGAAGTCTGGTGTGAGACGGATCAAGCATGGGCACATGTCCGTTAAGATGCTTCAGTGTCTCCTAGCTTCTGCTGAGGGTCAAGAAAGTGAGTCTCACTTGGAAATGTTCTCAGAGTGGTTTTGCAGCAGAGTTCTTGAAATTCAAACGGTAGTTTTGAGACAAAAATCTCATTAGATACTGATTTCTGAAATCAAACACCCATGCTTGTCCCTTAGGAGAAACAATAAAACAACAAAAATGAAAACAAAACACACATAATACTGAATTTAAGTAAGTGTACACCTCCAAGATCCTGAAGACAGCCGGAAGGAAGACAGAGTTCGCGTTCTCAGTGAAATACCTCAAACCTAGCTGACAAGAACCGAGGCAGAAAAAAAGACTAACAGAACTTGGAGTAATAGTCATACAGTTCACTAAGCATTATGGAATAGCATGCATAATATTGTACGGTTATTTTACATCACCTATACCAGAGGTCCTGACTGACAGACAGCGAAGGCTACCGGTGTAGAAAATCTTACTTCAGAAGAGCAGTATAATACAGATTTCACAGGCACTACATTTTAATATATCAGGTATTATGCTGGTTTTCTTATAATTCTTTCTGTCCTAAAGCTGGCATTATAACAATGACCAAAAAGGCAAGGATTGAAGTAAACGGAAAGTAGATACCAAAGTTGATATAGTTTTCTTTTTCTTCGGATAGATTAGTGCATAGTTCTCATGCAGATAAACACTGCTATGCATTTACACTGTTGGGAAGCAGAGTGAATTGAGCCCAAGTTGTCACATTTGTGTAAATCATTTTGTCAGCCTGTAATAGCACCATGTAATGGATTTGCATTAAACATTAAATTGATTTCAGAACTGGTGACACAGTATTCACTACAGTTAAGTGCTATGGAATAGCTTCAATATACCTGCTATATATCAAAGCAATTTTCATCCCACTGCTTTTTTTATTGGAAAAAATAAAGGGAAAACATCCATGACACTAATTAGACGAATGCACAGCCTTGGACGTGGAGAAGGCAGGGGAGGATCACTGTCAAACAGTAAGTGCATGCATCGACGTCAAGACAAAGTGGCCTCAGAAGCCCATGGAAGTGAAAGCCATGCCCGAAGGGCGGAGCAGCCTCTGGGACTGTCTAGGAAGGTCTGGCGGGTAGGCTGGGAGGCACCACCAAGCTCTCCTCACTGACCACACTTCTCGTGTTTTACACCTGTTCAATGGAGGCCTGCTACCAGAAACCGGAGAGAAACAAGAAGCAAAGGAAAACCAGGAAGACAGAGACACACAGAGAGAAAGAGAGAGGAGGAGAGAGAAGGAGTAAAGGACAAGGGACGGAGTGATAGAGACTAGGGGAGAGGCTCTGTCATAAAGACTATCAAATGACATTCTGAAAAATCACTCTCCACCAAAAGACTAAAAAGATTGCAGGAGAAAATGCTTCTTTGCACACACCTCACGATATCACTGTAGAGGTTGAAGGACATGAGGATAAAGACTTGGGAAGGTGGAAGACAAACATTTTGAGATGGGTTTTGCATATTCCTGTGGGCTGACTGAATATAGCACAGTGTGACGAGAGATTTGGATCCTGCACACTTGGGACTGTCGGGAAAGGAAAAGGGAAAGCTTGGAGAATGCAGCCTGGAGGGCCTGGGGGAGCCATCTGGGTGGTGGTGGCACTGGGTGGGGAGTGAGCTAATAGACGTCCTGCCGGGGGCTGAAGAGATACACTTTAGTGGGAAGAAAGGGGCTGGAGGGCGAGGAGAACGGCACCAGAGAGGACTTCTGCCTGGGAGAAGTTAGCAAAGGAGCGCTGTGGTGGCCAGGAGAGGGGCCAAGGGCAAGCGTTTATTGGAGGGTGTTGAGTTAGTGTTTGTGCCTCTGACTTCAGTTCCCAAAGGAAAAAAAACTGGGGGGAGCCATTTGAGGGACCACCTTTGCCAATTGTGTTAATGCCATTTGATGGGAGAGGAAAAAAAATCCAACATTTCTCAGAATCAAGGCTGGGCCTTCAAATGCTGGTAGCTCTTGAGTGAGTCTGTCTGTCTGTCTGTCTGTCTGTCTGTCTGTCTGTCTGTCTGTCTGTCTCTACACCCTTGTAGTAAAGTCCTCCTCAAGCAACTTCACTCAGCTTGTAACCTAAAATGCAAAACACGTGGATTGGTTGGTGTTTTGCTTTTCCTACTTGATGACAACCAGACTGTAGTTTCCTGTGACTTTCTTGACAATAAGCGTGAACGGAACTGGGACGCGGTGTGTGTGCTACTGAACCCTTGTTTTCTACCCCCCTGCGCTGCCTCCACAATGGGTTAGAGCCTTTAAAACATTTTCTTTCCTGCAATTCTGTCCAGAGTTCCCTAATTTTAGCTTCATCAAATTTAAACAACAAAACACCTTCAAAAATACAGCACACCTGTAACGTCCATTTTGCAATGGTTTTTCAGTAGACCTACACTTCTCAAGCATAGGAATATGCTATACCATTGGCAGAAAAATAACTGTATTTAAATACTTACAAAAAACCAAACAAACAAGCAAAAAGGAAACAGGAAAGTTTTAAACTTAAATCCAGTTCCCAAAGTGGGTTGAAAAGAAACAAAAAGCAATTCTATGAACGCTGCCTTTATAATGAACAATCAGAAATTTCACTAGGCTAATTTGACAGAAATTTTTCCTCATTTAGACAACATTACAAAAGTCCTGCATTATAAAATAGGGTAGAATAAATCAGTGTAATCAATAAAACTATACAACGATACAAATTACATATCTTCTGAGTGGGCAGTTTATCCTCTCTCTTTGCAGTCGTGACTACAACATGCTCACTAAAAACAACTAAAACTGCCCAAACTATTGCTTAGTTTGTTTTGTTTAAAAAAGGGTGCAATTTTATTGTATATACAACCAATTTACTGGTAATACCTTGGCATTTTGCAAGGTTCTGACAAAATGTTTGTCTAGGCTTTTTTCCCTTCACTGTGAAGCACTGAAAGCTGCTATTTTTCTCTCTTTCTCTCTCTTTTTAGTGCACATATGTCATAATAAAGTAATGCCCAGCTAAGTGCTATGCGGAAGGCAAAGTATGCTGCTGGCTATGGGAAGTGACACGGTACACTGACAATCACACCATACAACAGCGCCAAGCGACTATTCAACCACTTATCAGACACATATGAAAATCCAAAATGTTTTATTTTATTTTTTTTCCTTAAATAGAGATAACCAGTAAACAATTTTCAGAACTTGGAAGTTTAAAAACGTGCATATAAAAATGGGCATTATGTACTTTTTATTGAATGTGGATTGACTGCTGTCTGCTCAGAAAAGTGGGTGTGGGGGCTGAAGAGAAAGGAAGTTGTCTTTTTTTTTTAAGGCTTGCTTGTGAAAGGAACAGTTGTAAAAACAAAATTGCTTCAAGCAGGGTCAGCTTAGTGCTTCACAGTTTGACTGCTTCTCTAAGAGGAGCCCTTCCTGCGCACGTGCATCAAAAACCACAGAAAATACAAAGACAGACACCTAAAACACTGCGTCAAGTGCAGCACTGACTTTGGTCAAATAAAAAAAAAAGAAAAATTAATAATTGCTAAGCTCTTCTACATGATATAAGCAGGTATTGCATATTTTCATATATCTGGGGGAAAATAAAGGAAGACTCCAAACAAATTGAAAAAACGCAGCAACATCCCAAATACTGATATTGTAAGCATCTACAGAGCTCAGAACAGCACTGCCACTGACCACACAGGACAGTCAAGACTACGCCTGTCTGCAGAACAGCTAACTTTCTATTTAGATCTAGATATTGAAACTGACGATGGCTGACATAAACGTTAACATTTACAAAAAGTGTCTCCGAATGCTTGAGTAGGGAAAACCCCTTCAATAGAGGAGCATGTGCAACAATTCCACAAATAATCACTATCCAGGGCAAGGCACATTGATATGGAATTTTTGTTTTCGTGCAAATTAAGGAAAAAAATAAAAACAAAACAACATCGTTTGGGGGTAAAGATGAGGAGCAAAGTGTCTTCCCAAGAATTTCAGTTACTTGATTGTATAGGACAGTAGTTGAGCCCTTCTGAAGGGCTGAGACAGTTTAAAGGCAAGCGCCTAGAGTGGGTTACAATATTGTCTTAATGCACTCTACTTTATCCTACATTAGCTATATAAAAATTAGTTACTAACACTAGAACATGCAGAGACTTCCTCTGGTCAGCACGGTCTGCCAACCAGAACACATATATATGTATAGTAAGGAAACCTTGAAGTTGCGTGGGAAGCAAGGGGGTGCTTCGCTGTCTGGTAGAAAAATCACTTGCATTTTTTTTTGTTTGTTTGTTTGTTTCTGCTTTTTTTTTTGCTCTTTTTTGAGTTTTTGTTTTTTTTTGTCTTTTTTTTTTAAACATAAGATACAAGACATTTGAAGGGGGAGGGTGTGAACTTTTTTTTCGTTTTCCCTAACGAGTGCCCTTGATCGGAATGGGCACCAGCAGTTGTGTCCCTATCGGTGTTGTTAGTATTAATTTTCCCATAGCCCAGTTCAGGGTTTGCAAAGGGTCTTTGAAACTTCTGGACAATGTCTGGTACAATGAGGCGTATGATAACTGATAGATCTGGTGTTGTCATACACATGTAAAAATTTCCAGAATTGGCATAATTCATTATAGTGATTTCTAGTTTATAAAATTAACAGATACCATGATTTCATTTGAGTTATGTGCTTTGATAACAGAAAATAATTAATTAGCATTTAATGTAGTTAACATATTGTGGTAAAAGCACCATTAGATTTGTATTTTTTTGTTTTTTTTTAATTTTCCTTCAGTTTTTTTTAAAGGGATACAAGTTTAATAATAAAAAACATAAAAAGCAAAAATAGCTCCCCTTTTTCTTGCAAGGCTGTTTTTTACCCCAATAATTTAGAGTCCTGGGGTGGAAGGACTTGAAAAACAAAAATAGAATTTTCAACAATCTCTATCTTACAAAGATACTTAGCTATCCAATGAAATTGCACTTCACTCAATTCAAAATTCGATTGTTTTGATTCCTGTCAGTTTCTGTTAAAACAGACCATCTCCCCCATTTCCATGTGAATTTTTGTGTCATTGTTGAAATTGTTGAAAAAATTTTTTTAATGTAAGTGCAGCATTTCAAAACTTAAAAAAAAAACCAACAACTGAGAGTAGTAGTCTTTGCCGTCTTTTTGGAATTGTTCTGCAACATGAGTGGGTTCACTGTCCTTGCGGGCTGTGTGTGTATGTAACTGCTGACTGCTGAACCAAACCAAACGAAAAGAAAGATCAACGCAACTGCATTTTCTTTTTCTAATATGTTACAGAAAAAAACAAAAAAACAAAAACAAAAACAAAAAAAAACCATTGCCCTTTGAGTGTCCTGTAAGTTACAGATCACAGATCTCAGCTACTACAAAAGATTTCATTCTCCAGGCGCCTCCGAATGCTCAGGGAGGGTCACACCTGTGTGGGCAAATTCGTGAAATACTGTGAAAAGGCCAGGCTCGCAAGGGAAGTGTGTTACAACAGGAAGTTAGTTAGTGAGCAAGTCTCCTGTACCAGCCACTTCCCCCAATGCTCACACCACCACTGAAACACTTCAAATGTCACACAGCCCAACCATTTCCAGCACCATATGAGAAATTACGACAGTCCCTAAAGTATTAAAAAAAATTCCCGAAAGGTTATGGCCTTTGCTGTTTGACCATGATGCTTGCTGTTTCCATGTCCAAGTTGATCTGAGTCGGTTTTTCTCCCCTTCCACTGACAGTGAAGTTGTAACTGCGCTGGGTTGAGGTTGCGTCCATGTTACAGAGTTGAGAAGGGGTCAGGTGGTCTGTCTGGTGGATGGTGGGACGCTGCAACTTTTATCCCAGGTACCAGGACTGGAAGACAAAAAGAAATACATATATAATTAGAAGTCCAGGTGCGGTGCTGGGATTTGGCTCACGGGTAGTACTTGTTATTATGAGGAAAGCCCACAATGGTCCTCAGTGCACAAACACAAAAATGTTCCATTTTGTAAAACTACTTTGAAAGGTGCCCTTTTAACCATGGGATCAGAATTGACCTTGGAGGTTTAAGTGGACAAGGAATGACAGATGATAGTAAATTCCAAACCACTGAAATGTGTCGTATCCCTCAGACATTCAAACTCATTGTCTTTGCTGGGGTTTACCAATGTCTTGAGAGTCTCTTAACCAAGTGAAGGTTTCCTGGCCACATGACATTCCCATCAGGTTTTGTAACCTAGTAGTGAGCAGTTATAAGACAGCATGGAACCTGGCTATCTTATTAGTACCTAGCTCAGTGACTGGGCAGGCTCAAGAAAGAGAATCAAATTAGATGGGAAGTGGCTGGAGAGTGAGGTTAGGGGCATAGTGATAGTTATTTCTAGAATTTTCTCAATATGTTTTTCAGTGAGGTGTAGATGCTAAAGACAGGTGCTAAACACGTGACTATAACATTCTGTGAACACGCCGGATGGCTGGCGGTGGCAGTCAAAACAGAAAAGTCCAGCGGGAAACACTAGATTGGTGACCTGGGGTATGGGGAAGCCAGAGTGACCTTTTTATACTCATGATGGAGAGTTTATGGTGCAAACTCAGCTTCTTTTCAGCTGGATATAGCTAATTTCCTATTTTTATCTCTGAAGAGATGTATAATAAATAAGACTACACCGTATAGAATAGCACCAAGTTCAAGGAGAAAATGAGGCCACTGCTTAGTCCTCATCCATGCTTCTGCCCACTCAATGTACCCTTGGAGCTGTCTCTCAGCTTTTGGACCTCGCCTTCAGTCCCTCTCATAAATATCCAGGTGACTATTCTTATGCCTTTGTCAACAAAGAAAGTTAGCTAAACAAAATGACCAATTATAGACCAATATCAAAATTAGTTTCTCAAGTGAAGTTAAACAGTGTATGACTCTTGCTAACTTTCCCCTAAGTACCCTGAAGGTTCCCAACTTTTGTTGGGAGTCAGAAGGCCCACCAGCTTCTAGGCAAAGCTAAGGGCTGTGAGCTCTGCACTGACAGTATCAGCTAGGGTTTAAGTCAGAATGGATTCCAGAGAGTTAAGGCTCACTCTTGTCAGAGAGATTCAATTAGGGAAAGTCGGGACTCCTTTGATCCCAGGGATAAATGGCTAAATGATAGCTCCATGGAGGTTGGTATAAGATTTCCTGGTCACAAGCAGCTACCTTTGATTTCCAATGAAGCTTATATATATATAAAACAACAACAACAACAAAAAACAAAACAACAAAAAAACTCTCCTCAGCTAAAAACACGAAACTCCTCATCCTGTAGACTCGTAGTAGTTCTGTCTGACCGTGTCTTTGGGGAACACAATAAAGTTGCTTCTACCTGGAAAGGAAATCCCCCTGGTCAAGTGCACATGCCCTAAATCTGAGTGGACAAAAGAAAGAGGAGTGAGAAGGAGGGGAGGGAGGCAGGCCCCAAACTGCATGTGTTTTAAGTCTGTCCTTAGAGCTGACACTGGTCCCTTTGCTCATGCTCTCTTCTACACAGCAGCCTCCGACTGAGTGGCCAGAGCTGCTCAGTGTGTTTGCACGCTCTCTAAGGCCCTTGTGAAATTCCGGACTTCTGTACTTCTTGATGCAAAGGCCTGGGACCTGGTGAGTCAGCAGGGGGAGCAGTTTTCCGTGCCACTGTTTCTGGATTCAGGACACTACAAAAACCAGCAGTGCCCTGTACTTCTGTTAAAAAGCAAAGCAAAGGGGGGAAAAAGTTTCTTCACACATCTTACTATTCAGTGTGTGCCTCGCCCACAAGGTTACCCCAGAGCAGCTCTGTAACCCTTCACTGAAATAGGCTTTATTGATTGCTCTGGTCTATTGTTCTCTTTTCAAGTCCCCCAAGTTCAAGTTCATCCTGGTGTTACATCATGTCTGGTTGCTAAGAGCAACCAGACAGACCCAGACGTGACTATCATTAGCAAGAAACCCTCTGCTCTCCTCCCACCAACCTTCCAGTGGTTCTGACGTAGCAGGCCCACTGCAAACACACTGAAGTATTTATTCTGCCTAATTTATGACCTACCCAGCAAGCTAGACCCCCACTCCCAAAACCAACACTGTTGTATATTTAATTAATCTGTCTTTCTTTGGCATTTGAGAAAGTTAGACAAAGGACTAATTATTGTGTGTCCCTCTCCACACTTTTCGTTTGGGGGGTGAATATTTGCATGGGAAAGAAAACTATGAGGCCTGGCATTGGCCCCTCCCCTTCTTCTTTTTGCCCTATTGACATTTCATGGAATACTTTAGCTGCTTAAAGGAGTTAGGAAAAAAAAAAAACCCTGTGCCCGTGAATGTTACTCCTTCTGAGTTGGTATTCAGTAACACAAATCAACTCATGACATGTTTAAATTTAAATGCTAACCACACACTCTCAGAGTTACTTTAAAGGTTAGTTTTTAATCAATAGAAGTTGCTGACTCTGGGTTTTTGAGCTGCAGACTGCAACTCTCGGCCTTTTGTCTGATGTTAAAGCTTGGGAACTTTTTTTCCTTGAGATGATTTTAGCAATGATTTGCAGACACAGAAGGGCTATTGTGCGCCTACCAGCAACATGTCAATAGAGGAGGGAGCAGGCCTGTGGTGGGGTGTCAATATGACTCCTAAGGCAGGGGTTGGGGGTCTTTAATAACCCGTGAAAAAAACCTTAATTAACCCTTTCAGGTCCAAACCAAAACCTATTCTTCCACTTTTCACTCCTGTAATTTGACCATTAGTACTTATTTCAACATCACACTAATCTTCATGACAATTAACCCAGCTACTTGACCAAGGGCTTCCAGAATGGGAAGTGAGTTAGGGGAGCCACACAGGAACTTTTCTTCTTTTCCCTTTGTCTCTCTCTCTCTCTTTGCTCTCTCTCTCTCTCTCTCTCTCTCTCTCTCTCTCTCTCTCTCTCTCTCTCTCTCTGCTCTCTCTCTCTCTCTCTCTCTCTCTCTCTCTCTCTCTCTCTCTCTCTCTCTCTCTCTGAATGAGGTTTCTCAGTAAACAATCTGCAGGAATATAGTAGAGAAACAGTTGGAACAATAAGACATTCATCTGCTTTGCCAAGTTTTCTACCCATCAGTTTGTAGTTGAAGACACTGCTAATGGTGATGAGTGTGTGCTCACCCACACAGAGGTGCCCCGGATTTCTATAAACCGCTATCATGGCTAAGGTAACACCAGGAGAGGCCATTTTTCTTACGATATTTTCCTTTAATTTCTGCTGTTTGAAAACACTGCAAGTTTGAGAATGCTCACTACAGGCTAACTCTGCACCTTCCTTCTTGGGACAGAAAAAAAAACAGAGAAGGAATCTGACACTGGTAAATTCTTGGGTTGAATCAAATCATTGGGAAAATACTGGCACAACGAACCAAGACTCATCTGTGGAGAGTCAAAAAATCATCGTCAGATCTGACTCCGCTTGGGTTTCATGTGGCTTCGGCCTCCATACTTTATAGTTCCTTAATCTGCCCTACTGTATCCAGGCGACTACAAAGGAGTCTCTGTCCCTTATCTGCAGCGAGTGGCAATATTATAGTACAGCATCGGAGGATATTATCTTGATACATTTACATTGAGGAAGTAAACACTGGGCTTTGATCTATTTTTTTTCTGCAAGAACATTCAACTATAGTTGATTTGGTGGCCCATAAATCCACACTCCCACAAAGGCTCCGGTTTCAGAAAATTAGCCAGTTACATTCTCAATGTCCACGGTTTGGGATGTACCAGGGGTGGGAGGGAACCCGTCCTCTTTCAGTGTTCAAGGTGAAACATCAAAAGAAATCTGCACTCCAAGACAAGAGCTCGGCTTTCCTTCCAGCCGGTCAGATGGAGAAGTAATCTCATCAGGTTGGAAAGTGCTGACTCAGTATTTAATAAAGTGCCTGCAGATGTGGAGTCTCTAAGGTATTCAACTCATGTAATGCAAAACAGCTCCGTGCTGAGCGGGCTTATAAAATTTCATTTAACCATTGCAGCACAGTTCTCTGAGGAGTTTTATCACACGTCCCGCCCCTTAATTTACAGCTCCATGAAAGTTGCAGTCCCATTCTGTGGGGATTCTGGAATGTTCACAGTAGTCAGGATTTACGAACCATAAACAGCCTCCATCCCACGGTATCCTAAACAAGAGGGCTGACATGGCAGCCGGCACTGTGGCAGTGTCTGTCCGTCTCTTCTCTTGTGCCTCCTTGTGAGCAGTTACAAAATGGAGTTGGTCCTGAGTCTACTGAAGATGGGCAACAAATTCAATGGACACAGCCCCTTGTCAACAACCAATACCTAACTCATACAACTTCTTATAGAGCCTTTTACAGTCTCCCTTTCTACTTGGAGAGCAGGGCACACATTTTTAAAAATAAAAAGGAAATAGGTCTGAGTTATATTTCACTTGGTGGGGGGGGTTGAGGGGTGCTGTGGAGGGCAGGACAGACTGTGACGGCAGAATCTGTTTTTCAAATTAAAAAGTTAAACAAAAGGCCTCAAGGGCAAAGTTTAATGCTGAACGGAAGGAGGTTGTTAATGTGGAATCCAGAACTGGGTGTGACTCTTAGCTTTCTTCTCCCGGCAAGGTGGGTTATTTAAGGACATTTACACATATAAACGGAAACAGGAAAATACAGGAAGCTCCCCCCACGACACATCACTCCCTACCAGCCCCACAAGGAACACAGCAAGCGGATCTACATGAGTACAGCTACCATTTTGTCCCTTGTGATGATGGACCACACTAATCCAGTCAGTCATTTTTTGGCTTCCTGTTCTTGTTTGCATGGAGTAAGCCTACTATTTAGCACAAGTGAGTTGTCCTTGGCAAATCAGCCAAAAGCCTGGGGGGCCCACCCCATGTCTGATACAGAAGTAGACAGACCTCTGTGTGGATGCCTGGCTTTGCCTCTTAGGATCAACCATTTGGAATGCTTAGTCACTTGGTCAGTAAGAACCAACAGCCTGTAATTTGTTTGGTGTTATGTACATGAGTTACCGGGAATGTTGGGAGTCTTTAAGGGCTTTAGAGGCCAGCAGGAAGGGGCTGACTTTAGACATTTGTGCCCTTTGTGATTTCGCAAAGTATTTTGATAAACTTGTGTCCACTGATAAGGCCGAGTGTCCAAAGCATCCACATTGAATTCCACTGATGAGCTGTGTGACATCATGTACAAAGGGCTCTGTGCAGGGGACTCTGGAGTGCTGGGAATGAGAAAGGATGGCAGTGATAGGCACTGGATTCTTCTAGAAAGGGTGACATGCTGTATACAGGTGTTGGTTATGGGTATTGCCAGCCTCAGGCTTTGATCTCCTCAGCCATTTTTCTTGTCTGATTTTATTTTGTTAATTAAAGAAAGCCTGTTTTCAATAACTCTAAACCAAGACTTGTTTATTGTACAGGAAACTATTAAAACATTAATGAGCCATGAGTGGCCTCACTTACCTTTGCGGCCTTATCTTTTCACCACTTGTGTTGTGTTAAACTCCTTCCAGAACCCCGCAAAGCCAAATGTTTCCTCCCTGCTGGGCCCTTGGAACAGGCCATGCCTTTTGCTTGCTATGCTAACACTTGCTTGTCCCCAGGGTCTAAGACTAAATTGCTTTTTTTTCTTTTTAAATTACATTTGTGTGTGTGTGTGTGTGTGTGTGTGAGTGTGAGTGTGTGTGAGTGTGTGTGAGTGTGTGTACCCCCAGTGGGATGTGGAGGTCAGAGGACACCTTTGGATGGTTCTCTTTTTTATGTGGGTTTCAGGGTTTGAACTCAGGTTGTCAGGTTTCATAGCAAGCAACTTTACCTTCTGAGCCATCTTGCCAGTCCCCAGATGTCCCATTTTTTTCCTGAGGGCCTTTTTTTCAGTGTCTCTACCCACAGGGTTCTGATATGTTCATCTAAATTGTTATATTACCAATAAATACCCGGGAGTCAAATACAGGGGTGAAAACTCGATAAATCAAAGAAGTGGCAGAGGAGTGATCAGCTGTGGTCTCTCCACACTTCCCACACTGGAGAGACCACACGATCTGTAAGTTGCTCCCTACTCCTTCCTGTTCGTGTTCTCTATCTGTATTCTCGGCTTCTCCATGGCTAATTCAGGTTAGCTAGTCTCTGGCTCCACCCTCTGATTCAGGGTTAACTTTATTAACACAGTCTGAGGTGTCAAATATCCCACGACAGAGTTAATCTGTTACTATGCTGGGACTATGACAGTCTGCTTCTTCCCAAGAAAGCTATGTATGCTCTCAGGTGGGGCATCCCCAGGGTCTTGCCCAGTGACTGGCAGAGGAGGTCCTGAGCACATGTTAAGTAAAGGAAGCCGAGAAAGCAGCACCCTACTTCCCAGAGCCAGGCAAGAGTGACTCCTAGTAAAGTACTGTACCCAGATGGGTGTCCACAGCACAGCTAGGTCACACATATGCTCACAGCACATGCTTTGGCCTGCTGCATTGATAGGCGCCCTCCCTAGAGAGTTGCCAGTCTCTAAGGGCTGCCCAAGGCAGTTCCGACTGAAGAGCTTTTGCAATGGGGCCAACTGTGGCCAACTGCGTCAGTAGCATGTGCAATAGTTTTGTAACATGGCCTTCTGCCTGCTTACTACATACACAGCACTTGTCCAAACCACCGTTCCCTGGAGAATGACTATGCTGCTCCCAGCCAAGACCTCTGCTTTGGTTCAAACCTCAGTATGGGAAAACACTCATCTTTTTACCCAATAAACCATCCAGTACCTACAAAGTTTGAAAGTGCATCCACAACTCAATCCTGCAGGCTGTCCCGCAGTTGGAATCTCACCATATCCCAGCTTACCCTGGTGTCACTCTTACCACCAAGTCAATTTTCTTCTTGGTCTCCCTTTAGTTTTTCCGCTGTTACTCTCACCCCATGAGACCAAAGACTTTTGTGTTTAAAAGTTGCCCTCTGGCCCACTTGGGTTTGCTCTGAAGACCTATTTTAGGAGGGCTATTTTCCATGGGCCGCACTTGGACTCTGGAGTTCAATGTCACAGACATACTGGTCACCTGCACCTAGTGTGCTAGTTAGATGATCTTAGTCAAGGTTGGCAGTATCTGAGTTTCAGCTTTCAACTCCATGAAATGGAAATATCTTTTTCCGTATTGAAGTTGAGGGGATTGATGAGGTAACACCTGTCTGAAGGCAAGTTTAGGAAACCAAAATCTGGGTTCTCTCATTGTTAATTATCGTTGGCCCAAGGGTCCACGTGGGTCCTAAAGAGGACCCATTTCCTAAGACAGTAGTAAGTCAACCTAGCATTTTCTCATATTGGATGATATATATAGTTAAAAGTGGTGTGCCAGCTCCCTTTCCTAGTTGCAAGGGAAAGTTCTTGAGAAAATAAAAATCTGCCTTTAATTGTGGTCTTAAAAATCAGAGCAGTGAAACCTACAACACAAAAGAATTGGCTCAAGACCCTGAAAAGCACCAGGCTGAACGGCAGGCCTTCCAGGCTGGGGATGAGGGGCACAGGGAGGGAGGGAGACAGGGAGTAGTCAGGAAACCAAGTGGGACAGAAACAATCCTATTTTGGTTTTTGTTAGTGAATGGCATACTACATAGATCAGAGACTTCTTATAAAACACAAGGCCCCCACTGTACACAAAGCACAGGAAAACGTGAGGGGGGGGAGTAAAAGCAGCTTAGGGTGTGTTAACGCTGCTATTCTGTCAGCTTAAAGAGTATTTTATGCTTGATCAACAGCTCTTTTTTATTGTGCTTTTCTTTCATTCATTGAAGACATCAAAGCAGGCACCACCAGCGTACCTGCCCTTCTGGAGTGCTTGGGAGGAGGGTCTAATGAAGCCAGCCTCTGGGAGCCGGAGACCCCCGTGGACACGGCAGTTCAAAGGGAATATTTCAACAATGATTACATTTTGTAAATCTTTTTATGAAAGAGACAGCTTATTTCCTGCTTTTTCATGAAAAATAGATTCTATCCATTAAAGTGAGTCTGCGCCACGGAAGCTGCCTGAGATCTGAGGTGCAGGCGTGGAGATTAAGGGGACAACAACCAGACCCCGATGAAATTGTCTTGAGCTCCTATCTACTGGGCTGGGGTGACAGTACCGGATATGCTGGGTGGAGCTGAGGTGGTGGCAGGGCCTTGCATGCTTGGCCTTGGAAAATGTGGTGTGAATGTGGGGTGAAAGATGTGTGTGTGTGTGTGTGTGTGTGTGTGTGTGTGTGTGTGTGTGTGTGTGTGTGTGTGTAGGGGACTTGAGGATTCAGTTTTCTCCCTGGGACTTATGCCTAAGATCAGTCTTCTTTTATGTTTTGATTCCACAAAGATCAACATATTAGGAAGTGTCTAGTCACCAGTAACTCTATTCTGTACAAGCAAGACAAAAACATTTTATTTAATGCCTAGAGATATAAAACAAACCCTTTTCCATAGAGGAAGTCAGTCATTAAAAAGATAGGCTTTGTCTTAAGACACAAGGAGGGTTTTATTAGGATCTAATGGTTGTCTTAAGAGGCAGGGGCTGGCCCTTTGTGATTTTTGGTTTTCACAATAAGTATTCTTTTCCCTAACTTTTTCTTTTTTGTTCAGGGAGAAAGTTGTGTAGAGTGGGAACAAGAAAGGGACGTGATTTCCTGGGGAGCTACAAAATGAAAAAAAAAAAAAAAGAGTATGCTTTCTTCATATTGGATTCCATACTCTCTCAGCGCAGACACACGGGGGAGGGTCTAGGCCCTGCTCCAAATGATATGACAGACTTTGAAGATCCCCCATGGCAGGCCTCACCCTCCCTGGGGAGCAGAAAGTAGATGGGATAGGGGGCCGGTGGGGGACAGGGGAGTTGGGGAGGGAGAGGAAACTGGGATTGGTATGTAAAACAAGCTTGTTTCTAATTTAAATAAAAAAATAAAATAAAATAGAACTTGGGGTTGGCTGAATGGTGGCCCAGGGAGGTAACTTTTCTGTTAGAAGAGACAGACAGGGGACTGGGGGCCAGTGCTCAGGAGAGCATGGCCCTATTCTAATAACCACTCTACCAGAGCTGCTCTTCCCAAACCTACCGGGAGGGCTGCTATTCTCACTCTGTAGGTAGATAAAGCCAGGGAAAAGGAACGTGGCAGTTAGAAGCCCAGTCATTTCAGAATTCTCCCACAAGCACCCTGCAGCAGAGTGCCGGGAGATCTGGCCCTGCGCCAGGAGCAAACTGCAGCTCTAACCCTTCAGCCCCCGGGGCCGTAGAGACTGAACAACACCTGCACCTTCGTATGCGGCTGTTGTTTTAAGACAGGGTTCCATGTAATCCAGACTGTACAGCCTAGGGTGACCCCAAGCTTCCGATCCTCCTGCCTATACTCCCCAAATACTGGGATTAGAGGCTTGTGTCACCGTGCTCGTCGATCTGGGGACTTTCTGTCCAGCAGGTGTCTCCTGACAGGCCTGGGCGCAGGTCTTTGCTTCTTAGCTCCTTTGTAGTTCTCTGTGCACTGTCTCCGTTCTTTCCTTTCCGGTCTGGTTTCCTACTTTCTACCTCTAGCACGTCTCTCCCTTTCTCCTGACCTGCGGTAAATCCGCAGAGGAACCTCAGAAGACCCAGTCTCTCAAAGGCCACAGTTCTTCCTGCTCTACTCAACCACAAGAAGGGAGAGGAAAGGAAGTCACAATCCTTTTGCCAGGCACCAGGCTTCTACAGTGCACCAGAGGCAGGCACCAGAACAGTCTGATGAGACCATGGAGGGAGCTTGTAGCTTTGCAGTTTTTGAATTCTTGAGAACAAAGACTGGGAATGCTGTGCAATGCAACTGGGTACAGCTCGGGGGACGAGGGGCTGGCTGGTGTGGAACCGTCTCTGATTGCACTGCAAAGATCTCCATTCCCGCCTGCCTTCTCTTCTTAGAACATCAGTTTTTAGGTTCCACTGGTCCAGGAATAACCCTTTCTTTGTCCACAATGTGGCAGTCATTTTTAAGAGGGATGCAAAAGGCTCAGCTTAACTTTGTGCACCCCAGGTTGCAGGAAATAAACTTGAACACAAAACAGCTAAACTGGCCCCAAATGTGAGCAATCCTTAGGGAAACCCTGAGACAGTGTGCATGCGAGCCGGCCTTAGTTGGTTCTCCTCTGCTGGCAACCCTGGCTAAGAGCAGTTCAGTTTCTCTCAGAACACCTCCCTAAGTCTCAAACCAGGCCCAGGATCATGCTTGCCTCTTCCTCCAGACACTTCCAGACACTGTGACACGATTTAGAGTTTTACAAGTGACCGGTAAAACAAGACTGCAATGGGGTGTTTACAACTTCAATGGTAGTTTTTTTTTTCTTCAATGCTGAAAGAGCACATGCTTTTATGTTTAGATTTATTTTCTTCTTAATGTGTAGAGTAAATTTATAACTAAACAATACTCATTACTAAAAGCAATTAACCCCCCCCCAAACACACACAGACACCAAGTATTTCCAGGGGATGTAAAGAAGCAGCTTGTCTATGGAGTTGGAATGCAAGGGCAAAGAACCCACAGGTGTGCCCCTAAGTGTCATCCTGAAGGGCCTCACTAGTGATTTGATCATGAATGCACCACATGTGATGGGCAGCATGACTTGGAGAGAAGAAATATCATCCTAGCACAGAATATTTTTACTTTCTTAGTAAGGATTTCTGAAGAGATAATCTTATAAGCTAAGACAGATTCAAGAAGGTAGTATATAGAACCAGGCATGCAAGCAAGGTTACCCTTGCTTGTGATTTTGGCTAAATCCCAGTTGGTAACTACTCTACCATCGACGGAAATTTAGGAGCCATTCAGGACACATGCAGAGTGCTAGCTGGGAGGAGTCACACAGATGATCTATGATGACTGTGCTATTGCTTAATAAAACCAACACAGACTGGATGACTATTATATGTTTGTCAGGTCTTTTAAGGGTCTTTCCCCCCTGCTAAACTACCATAACAATAGGAGAGTCTATTGTTTATTTCACAAGAATGGTGGTGGGTTCAAACGATGTTTATATATCCACTTCCATTCTGACTCGGCCATTACAAACATCTTACAGATGTGCCAAATTGTGCTACTCTAGTAGATGGTCCAGTTAAAAAAATAATTCAATATTTTCCTTACTGTTAAAGAAGTGAACTGTCTGAGCTAAAATATGACTTCTTGTTCAACCACATCAACCTTTCTGTATTCTTCATAAACACATTTATGAGTTCAAGTTCAGGCTTACCCTAAATAAAACGCCTGTCCAGAGTTTACCACCCCGCCTCATTTACATGGATCCTCTCTGAACTGCTGGCACAGTGTGCTAGTTTCCAAGGCTTGGTACAGGAGTGTTCTAAGGCTGGAGTCTGGACTGCTTCCTAAGGCACAGCAGCTCTCTCTAAAGCTGCTGTTCGAGTATTACACGCAGTTGTCACTTGACATTTCTGCAGATCTACCGGGAGACAGAAGAGATTCGGGACCAACAGACTAGATCTGCCCAGTTTTCCCTACTAGGCATCAGAAATGAATTCTAGATGCATATCCATGACTTCAAGTTTTCTGAAATCATTTTCAGCCTTTTGTGGAAGAGGCCAACACACATTTGTTCTTTTCAAATATGAAGATGTGGGTTTCCTGATACTACTTTCTAGCTTGTGAATGAAGTTGAAAAGTGTCATTAGAAAAATGTTCCCCTCCCCCAATCTAATTTTGTATTTACAAAAAAAAAACCTACAGGAAATTTTGAGGTCAACAACATCTTTGGAAATACAAAGCAATCAATGAGCACCTAAGAGGAAGAGCCAAAGTGAAGATTCTATGTCGTTCCCAGGTAGCAAGCTGGAGAGAGCTGGTTGCCGGCTAGCCAAGATTGACACTCAAGCTCTTTGCTAACCAAGAGCCCAGGAGATCAGAGGAGGCAGCCGTGTTTTCACGGACTGAGGTGAGAAAAAGGGAATGAAGGCCTCTGCTTTTTGTCTTCTCCCTGAACGAGAATTATCAAGCAAGACAGTAGTCCGGAGCAGCACACAGGCGCATTGACAGTGACTGTCCTCTCGCGGCTGCTCTTCACACAGAACAGTTCTCTCTGAGCAGTGATCACACCCGGCCACACTAGAGGTTGCTGGTTTCCAGGCTCAGCAGCAGCACCCCACCCCAGGGTGAGCCACGGCTCACTATATAATGGTCTCAGGGATCACTGCTGCTGTGTGTGCGGTGGGGCTCGGGTAGATCCCGGCAGAGTCACGGGATCTGTGTCGTTGGCTCCACATCTGTTGAGAGGGGACTGAGTCCACCTTTCCAGCACGGTGGGTATGAGGATGAAATGAAGAAAAGTATGAACACGGTTTGTCATCTGATTATCCTGGTAAGTCCAGAGGGGTAGAGCTGATGCTCTGCTTTAGAAGGAAGAGGGGAAGAAGATTCCTCCCCACCTGCAGCAAGACAGAAATCTTTCCCCTACACTAGCTCATGGGCTTTCCTTGGATTAGCAGGGGGACAGACAGCACCATGTATAGTGGCTCTATGCTAGATTTTACTCTGTCTCAATCCCTTGAACTCAGTTCACTTCCATGCTGAAAAATACCCAATATCTGAAACTGAAATAAGCTTCAAATCAAAACTTTTGCTATGAAATTTCTAAGTTTCTTCTATGTATTATGGACACAAGTACCATGGAATCCATGTTGTGCAGAAACGGGTTTGAGGCTGGTCTGTTTGGGTAGCAGTTTACTGATGGGATGGCATCCGAGTTCAAAGCTCTGAAGGATATCTTAGTCTCAACCCAAGGCAACTCCCAATCTTCAAACTGATGGGAGTCTATGTAAGGGATGTGCTCCCTCCTTTGTCTGGTTTCTGTTTCTCTTCTTTATTGTTCATAAATGCTAATAATAATTCTGGTCCACTGTCCACAGCCAATGGACCCTTGCCATTGAGGGCTCTCCCAGGAAGAGGCATTAAGCATAGCTGCCAGTGTCCCTAAGCAACTCTTGAAAAATGGTGGTGGGAGGGATCTGGACTTCCTAATTGCTTTGAAGACAAAACAAGTTGATAGTTCAAAAATGTTTTTACACTTGTTTACATGTGTGTGGGTGGATTTGGACTGAGTGCTACCTAGTTTATGTCGCCTCTTCTATAAACAGTACTCTCATCCTTTCTTCTGTAAGCAAGAGAGGCACCGCCAATTCTAGTAACTAGTTCTCATGCTCGAGCTGAATGGAAGGGAGGGGATGAAGTGTGCAAGCTGCCTCCTGGCAGTAAGTTAGGAACTTGGAGGAACATGATCTTCTCTTACACTGTCTTAGACTTAGTTATCCAGCACTTGGGAACCCCCTATCTTGCTAATTTCATGTCTGGTTCCTACTCAAAGAAAGCATCCAGCAACTAGCAGAGGCCAGCCAATAATCTGAGAGCCCTGACCCCAGGGCAGAGGAGCCTTAGTGATTTCCATGAGGATTTCCATCCAGTAGCCCTTGGTTGGCAAAGGTCACTGTGATACAAAGCCCAGGCGAGAAACCAAGCCAACAGCCTCCCTGGAAGATGCCCCAGGTGGGGAAAGCCATGATGTCACCAGGGGTGCTGGGAACAGAGCCTTCTTCACATTTTGACAGGAGAAAATATATGGGAAGATGCTACCCTGGAGATACGGGATGGCTTTAGCTCGAGGGTGCCCAGGTAAGGAAGGGCAATGCAGGAGCACGCGTCAGACAGCAGAGAAGATGTGAAATCAACCCCGACATGAAGTCAGACCTCTCACTGACTCGTCATCACCATATTTCATAATATTTGCCCAGAAAGATGCACAAAGCCCATCAGGTTAAATTAATCCTAATGGCCAATTTTCATCTCTTTCTAATTAAACAATTTCAATTTAATTAATGCAAGCACAGAAATTAGTCAAAATTACAAATGTAAATGTTGAACTTTAAATCAAAGGTCCTCCCTATTCCTCATCTTATGTAAAAGCACTTTGGATTGCTTGCCTGTGAGGTGATGGGAATGTTAACCTTTGTCTGCACCGTGAAGGACAGAGGATACAAAATGGTGTGTGTGGGGTTGGGGTGAAGAAAAAAGAAGAAAGCAAGAAAGCAAGCAAGCAAGCAAGCAAGCAAGCTACCCAGGAGCATGGACAGGTCTTTCATAGAGACATATAAACAACCTATGTAGCCTATGAAGACAAAGACTCCCAAGGTGAACTGAATTGAACACTTTTATTCCTCAAGATTCCAAAGCACTTGGGTCACTTGAAGTCAGTGGTTCGGTTCTAACCTCCCTAATGCTGCGGCCCTTTATAATACAGTTCCTCATGCTGTGGTGACCCCCAACCACAGAATTATTTTCATTGCTACTTCACAGCTGTAATTTGCTACAGTTATGGGTTATAATGTAAATAAGTTTTTAGAGATAGAGGTTTGTCAAAGGGGTTGTGACCCAAAGGTTGAGAACCCAATGCTCTAATGGCTACTGACTGGATTTTTATAAATGCCTCTGTAAAGTAGAAATCATGACCCCAAGCCACATACTAGACCACTAGCTGCTTCCCTCTCTGAAGGTGGATTCCTGCATCTCTGTCTTGGATGAGGTGTATGGCCTTGTGAACTGTTTCCCCTTCATGGCTTTGTCCTCTTTTCCTAAAGGTGCTACTTTATTGAAGTTGAAAAACTTTATTCTAATATGCACTTCAATTCCTTGTCATGAAACAATGTGTCCTAAGTAAATAACCTTTCAGGGAATTGCCAGCTTTGGTGTTATTTCTTTGACCTCAAAAATATTGGCATCTTGAAATGGATTTAAAATTTTACTGGTAAATAACCCAATTTATCCCCATCAAGATATTAAAAAGTCATCCCTCTCTTTGCATAAAAATCCAAAGTGAATGGATTCAGAGCTCTAAAACTGAGAAAGAGAAAGTCTGGGTAATGATACCCCCTCGTTTTCCCTAAAAAGGGGGGGGATAGTTGCAAAAACCTGAAGGAGAAATGCATGTTTGTTTGGTTTTTTTTAATTTAAAAACTTTGTTGCTGAATCACACTTACAGGGGCCTGCAGTCACACCAGCCGGCTCTTGGTGTCCACAGAGTGCTCTGCTGTTACTCAGAAGACAGTACGCAGTAAGCTTCTCTTTTCCCAAAAAGGGGTCTTCATCATGACATGACTCCCCACCTCCATTCACTCCTGACCATATATGAGAATTATTTGATAGTGATCAATTCGCTATTACTGTTTGGGGACATTACAGAAGAAGAGCAGAGTGGTTTGATAATATAATTAATTAGTGTAGCAATCACCATTAGGCTTAGTAATGATGGTAGGATCCCAATACCTTACTTAGTTAATGGTCATGGGCAAGTCATTCTGGGCTGCCAAAGGTAGCAATGGTTTTATCTTCCACGCCGTGGGAATGACACTTAGCCCATCACATTTAAGGTTTGACCTTCACTGAGCAGCAGGATCTTAATCCCTAGATTTCATAATCTTAACTGGGCAACATTAAAATATGGATTGACTCCAGTTGGCAAGAATCTTTATGTTCTTTTCACTAAAAAAGCTATAAATTCAATGGCTGACCTTTTATTTCCAGGTCACAAGTGACACCCACTCAGCTTTGTCCATTCACATAGGATTTATGTTAGGGTTTGCAGGTTGAAGTCATGAAAGTTGAACTTTAATGAAATGTCTTTCAAAGATGTACACTTAGCCAAAAAATTTCCCACAAGAAATTAGTGATAGCTTTTTTTTTTTCCCAAATAGTGATTATCCTCCCTGGCTCATTAATGGTCTCAACTGAAACTACTAACTGTTCACTTGTACTAAGTTTCTTCTCCAATCACTTTTCTAGGGGGTACACGTTGCTTGTGTTCGTGAGATGATAGAACCTTAGCTTCCAGTTTAGGTTTCTAAGTTGGCTTTTGAGTTATCTCCTTCACGTTACCACAGCTCATCCATCTCCAGCTGAAAACATTCCTTGTCCTTTTGCACCAAATCAATTGTATTGATGGGAGGCATTCGCTCAAGCTGTCAATCAGGGAAATGCGATCTGATGGGGCCCCAGTGCAGTGAGATAAGGAAGGCAGTCCGAAGCTGCTCAGGTCCACACCATCTGAGTGAGATCAATGCTTCCCAGCCTCCCCTCCCTGTCATGTAGCACCCTAACTGTCACAATTAATAATGCAGAAGGGGCTGATTAACTTAAGTAAAGTGCTCTCTGCTGTGTAAACACATAGAGATCTATGAGGCAAGGCTTGGGCAGAAAAGAACGAAACGTCATTTTTATTTTTCATGTGGACACACTCTCACTTTCCATTCTTCTCTTGTAACAATTACTGTACCAGCCACTCTGACAGAGTCAATAAATTGATCGGGGTCTTGATGCAGAGGCAAAGCAGGCTAATCTGATGCACCATTATCTTCCCAGAGAGTGTGGGGTGGGGCAGACTCATGGAACAGAGCAGAAGGGGAGAGAGTCAGTAAAGGAGAACCTGCTTGTCCTCGGTAGGTAAGTACCTCTCCACATGTCACTTCTGGAACAGACAGATGCCTGTGTGGCAGGTGTGCCACATGTGTTGGGAAAGCACAGGAAAAAAAAATCCGCCTTCAACTTGGTTAAAGGATGCAGCCTAAGTAATACCATATGCACCACTTATTTGGGTCCCTGTGGATTTTCAGTCACTCACATGATCTGCAATTCAATGAGGATCACCACCCCATTAGGACTAATCATGTCAGCCGCCCCTATCTGACAAAGCAAACATCCAGAAACTGCCCCTCCCAGCTTCACAACTTGCTTTTGCCCTCGGATTTTGTCCTTCCTTCCCTCACCAAGCATAAAGTTTAATTGTTTTTAAATGTGGAATTATACACAAAGACTCTCCACTGCATTCTTTGACAGATTTATCCTTAGAATCAGAAACTGATGCTGTTAGTTGAGTCTCAACTTGCTCCTTGGGAATATACGAGACATGTTCTTAATAAATGAATACCATTCCACTGGCCAATGGGAGAATAATGGAGTACTTCACAGAGAATGGACGTGGAGGGCTGAAGCTGGAGGCACAGATTAAGTGGCCTCACCATGCTGACATTCCTCTGTTTCTTCCCATTCCCAGGCCCTTTGCTCTGAAGATAATTGAGACTATTGAGTTTTACCTCAGAGCCTACCTGGCCTCCTTTTAAAGGGGGTGAAGGGTAGGGATTGGGCTTTTAAATTCTAATGAGACTTAGTCTTTATTCAACACCAATGGAAGGAAGGAATTAATCCATGACTTTATCAAAACATGACTTCCGAGGATCAGGAGTCAAAATAGGATCACCGGGTTCACATGATAAATCAACTCAGACCTGCCTCCTTCCAGAGCCCATGTTTTCTTGACTTTCTCCTCCTGGAAAGGAGAAAACTCAAGACCATATGTCTTCATACAGAATGCCTGCAAATTCCATGCCCAGTGGGGATCATACCAAGCAAGGCTGAGGGATCTTCATGCTGAAAGCCCTCTGTGCCTTTTGCAAGTCTGCAAAGGCATGTTCTTCTACCATGGATGCTTCTCCTACAATCCCTCCCCCCACACCTTCCTGCTCTTCCATCCCACTGACAGATCACACATGTTCCCATGGTACAACTTGTCAGAACTTACTGTAATTTGCTTACTTCCCCACCAGAAGTCGGTAAGCTTGGTAGGGTGCTGATTGGATTATATACACCCATGTCCTTCTTCTTAGTTCTTAGTTTTCTATGGTGCCCAATAAATCCTGACTTCCCCCATCTCCTTAGGATCCATTACTTAGGTGACAAATGGGAGCCAGGTGCTAAGAATCTTGGCCCAATTCTTCTTCCCGCTTTCCCAATATATACAAGACTGATCTATGGTTGGTCTCATCACTGGACCTTCCTATAACATTGTCCTTCTATTCCCCAGTATCACTCCTGCCCCATCCATGCATGTAAATACACATGAGCAGGCATCAGCAGATGGGGGACTGCTCTCAGGGACAAAGGCTGTAGGTCATGAGAACTGGCCATCAGTTCTTCCATTATTCATGACAACAGGAGGCAAGCTGCCTATCCATCCTGTCCTGAGCACTTCCTGCATCAGTCAAGGCAGCACCACGAGGAACTGAGTTTGCTCCTACTCTGTGTTCAGACTTGGGAAAAGGAGAGTAACACACACAGGCAAGGGTCAGTCCTGCTAACCCTGCACCAACACCAACATAGTGATGTTGGAAGTCACAAGCCCCTGCGACTCAGGAGAGTGTGGAAAATCTTAGGACAGCAATGACCCACTTTGGCTCTGCTACAAGGAAGCACTGCGAAGCCTTTAGCAAAGCCCTCGTGAAGATAGCAGGGAGAGGCATGTGGTGATGACTGCTTCAGTGGCCAGGCCATATTGGGAGGCATACCTCCAGAAGAGAGGTCAAGGATGCCAGCAATTTTCTTCATCTTTAGCACAAACTCAGGAGGGTACCGAGGGCCTTAGGAGACAGGAAGAGTCAGCAGCTGTCAGCTGCTCTTGGGAGACTCTCACTTTAGGCTCTTACTGGCTTGGAACTGTGTGTCTTTCGGAATGCCAAAGTCTTGAACTCATTAACAACCCTGGGAAGGGCCCTGGCCAGACAACACCTGGCTACTCAATCATTCCCTCATGTGGACAGTCATCACCTAAGAGTGCAGGAGCCCTCTGTGGAGGTGGCTGCTGGTTGGGGCTTTTCCCTGCAAAGGCTGAAGGAACTGTGAGAACCCACTGTGCTCCTGGAGTTCATACTGCAGGGAGGGTGATGGGCTCGGCTTCCTGTCCTCTGAGCTCTGTTGACTCAGGCTCAGGAGAGGCCAAGGCTGTTCTTCTACAGAGGAAGCACCTGGCTCAAGTTCTGGTTGCTGAGTGAACCTCGGAGGCAGGGGAGGGCACTGTGTACAGAACCCCACATGCCCTCTATACAGCTTTCTCAGATCCACACTGACACAGTGAGTGGTGTCCTACCCCAGGGAACTGCCCTGTCTACTTCCCGGACCCCAAACAGCTGCTGAAAAGAGATGACACCCCCCACATCCTCCCCACTGTCTCTGTACCTCTCTGTGTCTGTGTGTCTCTGTCTGTCTCTTTCACACACACACACATTCACTTACACTGCAAGTTTCCTTGACACATGGAGAGGGAGTGGAGGGCAAAAATATATGAAAACCAGTATATGAGAGAGGAGAGAGAGAGAGAGACAGAGAGAGAGAGACAGAGAGAGACAGAGAGATAGAGAGACAGAGAGGAGAGAGAGAGACAGAGAGACAGACAGGCAGAGACAGAGACAGAAACAGACAGAGAGAGAGAAAAAGGAGAGAGAGAGAGAGAGAGAGAGAGAGAGAGAGAGAGAGAGAGAGAGAGAGAGAGAGAGAGAGAGAGAGAGAGAGAGAGAGAGGTAACAGCAGTCAGGGAAGTGAAAAAGTACATGTGACTTCTCAGAGAGTGGGAAAATGGTGTGTGGTAGATGCTGTTAACAGCCTGACCATAAGGCACTGCTTCTTCTTTCATGGAATGAACTTTATTTAGACATGAGAACATGAGCAGTACTGGGCAATGGGCCAAGATTTAAGCCAATCAATACAATCTTATGCTAGCTTTCCCAACACCTAAATAGTGAATTTAAATGGGACTGGGTTTCAGCTAATGGGAGCGAAGTAAAAATTTGGTAGCCAGGCATAGAGGTAGAGTATGGCACCTCTCATCACCATTGCGGGAATGGCCGAGTATGATACAGGAATGATGTATCGCGCTGCAGCAGCCATTCTGGAATTGGGGTACCAAACATGAAGACAGAAAGACAGGATGACAGAGCAGACTTCTAGAAAGCCCCTGTGTTCCTGCCAGAGTCCAGCAGCTTCGGCAATGACAACCACTCATCGTTTTCTTGTCTTCTTAGAAAAATAGCCTTGATTAGCTCAAGTAATACTTAACTGGCTTTCCTCCTAGTCGGTAGATACTATTATTGATTTCATTAAACGGATGTGAAAGCTGAATTTCAAAGGGAAACATACATTCGGACAAAGCCATTATGTGAGATTAGGCCACTCCCACCCCACAGCTAATGGCTTTATGCCTGTTCTACTAAGAAGTTGGATTAGAGTGCTAAGGACATGTCCCTTATCCCAGAACCTCCACTGATGGAGGCGTTGCTCTTCTGTGCAAACTGTCATCCAAGTGTCTCTACCTCCTGCCTGCTCGCTACAGCCCCACTTCTTACTCTGTGAGTCACTGATAGGGGGTGGCAGAAACGTTGGAAACAGTAAATGGGACATCTTTGGATGTGCAAGGACCAGAGATCCAATAAAAATCTAGTGAGCAATGAGTCTGAGGTGCTTGGGCAGCACTGGCCCACCCTGTATTGCAGGGCCTCGATGTAGGCTTGGACATGGTGCAATGTGTACTTAGCACCATGCATCTCCACACGGCGCAGTACCAACGCATGCTGCCTCAATTACCTCAGCTCCAAGTGGGATTATTGCAGGTTGTGAATTGTAGTGGTTTTATTAATCATGCAAAGCTTTCTGCTCTTACAGAACCATAGTGGTTTCATTATGGAAAGCAAAGACTTTAAATATTTTCCTATCATTGTTCCAACTGTCAGCATGTTACAATCAGATTAGTATATCTTTGGGTTATCTTGGAATATTTAATTAAAACGTTGTTTTGTGTTGTTGACTTGAGTTTCATACAACATTTGTTAAATGAACTTTGGTTTGTATATGGATGGAATTTTCAACAATGTTTGAGTGTCCCTAAACAGACTTGTGCCACTTTGTTAATAGGCATTTACTAGGAACGATATTCCCAGCACTGATAATTTTAAAAATCAAAATATTGATCAACTCTGAAAAAACATTGAAGATCATCCACATTTGCAGTATTGGATAAATGATCACATCTATTTCATTAATATGCAAATTTGCTGTAGTCCTTAATAAATTATAAATCATATGTATACCAAGAATTACTTTATAATAACTCCCTTTGTGATTTACTATAACTAAATGTTTGATTTGAACACAGTTTTAAGTTCCTGTAACCCTGAGGTCATGCAAAACCTGCCTGTGTGGGAAAGAGTGAGTGAGAGAGAAGCAGAGCTCAACAAAGCGCTCTCCTGCAAGGCACAGTCTCTCTCCTCAGCCCTTCTCCACTTGTCCATGCCCCCAACCTAACTAATATATCTTTAATATTCTTCCTTCTTCCTCCATATCTTAATTTCCCCCTGAAATTTCTTCACAGACTTTTCTTTCTCCATTGTTGCTGATTTCATATTAATTCTGGAGGAAAAAAGGCAGCAATATTTATCACACATTGACTTGTAAGACTGCATGGCCCACACCACAATTCTTAGAATGATTATCAGTTTGTATCAACTAAGATTCTCCCTTTGTCTGTGTGTTTTGCTGGAATTATAGGCATCTATCTAGCTCTGAAAAAGCAAAGGTTCCATTGGTTGAACAATTTTTAAAGGGAGTCATAGAGTTTGCCAGCGAGTCAGCTGATGAGAATATGTGCCCGTGCAAGATTACATGCCAAAGGCTCCTCTGTGTCCTTGTCGAATAGGACACATGGCTTTGTGCACTAGCCCTACAACCTTGGTGATGTGATTTGGGAAAGTCACTTCCCCTCTTTAAATCAGTTCACTACGTTTTTTAAACTATAAGATAGGATTAACAACAATATATCTTTTCTAAGGGATGCTTTTAGGATCAAATGAACACACACACATGTATATTCCTACAAACATATATACTTATGACATGCATTACACACACACACACACACACACACACACACACACACACACACACACACACCACAACCTCAGATAAGGAACCAGGCTATAAAAATAGAATCCTGAAGAAAAAGAGAAAGCACGTGGTGCTTGCCTCCTAAATGATGTAACAAACTCCTAGTCAAGACCTGAGATCAAAGTAACTTGCAGTTTCCTGAGGCTGGTCTTGGTCTTGGGATAGAGACTGCTTATTCTTACAGAAGCCCACAAACATTACCAAATTCAGCATCCATTTCCACTGGACCCAGAAAGTGTGAGGCTGACCTCAAACTAGCTTAGAAGAAAACTGCATGGTTTCACTGCACAAACTAGGTGCAGAGATGGGATCTGGAAAAGACTAGTCAGGAGGAAAATGAGAGAAGCCTTGGCTCCCTCAGCACCTTGGAGCCAGCCACTTCACTCTTTCTTTAGTTTGTCAAGTGTGATTATATGACTGCTGTAGACTCATAAGGAGAATAGGCCCCAAACTTGGAGCCATTGAGTGGTTAATACAGAATACCAACTTGGCCAGTAAGTAATTTCTACAAGTCAGGAGCACAAGCAAGAGATCTTATCTGCTGTTCCTCTTCCATCAGCTGAAGGAATTGCTTAAATCCACCTGGAGGGTGGGGCAGGATGGGAAAGGACAGAGAACTCTGTGACTCCACAAGAGAAATCGGAGTTCCTTTTGTACGCTCCAGCTGAGACTTAGTTTAACTACTGTGTTGTACTTCTCTTTCCATGGCCTGGAAGTCAAATTTTATCTGCATGCTTCCTTTCTTAGGATGGTCTCAAATTTTCTCAAATTTTATCTATCACCTGACTGGCAAAAATTAAAAGTGGTGTGTGTGTGTGTGTGTGTGTGTGTGTGTGTGTGTGTGTGTGTGTTGTTCATCTTTAGGTATAATGTACAAGAACCTTATTATCAGACTAAAGTTAGATGAGGACAGAAAAACAATCCAGTTTCCCCTATGCCCTCTACTCTTCGGAATAGTCTTATAGCCATTCTGTGATGCTGAAACCTCTTAGCCTAATCACTGTGGTTCTTACTTTTTTCTTCTGAGATAGGCTCTAGTACAGTATAGTCTAGAACTCTCCATGTAGCCCAAGCTAGCCTTAAACTCATTATCCTCCTGCCTCAGCCCCCCAAGTCCTGGGATTATATCTGTGTGTCATCATGCCTAGTCACACTGCACTATTAAAATCAGCGCTATTGTTTCTTTATACTCTTTAGATCTTCAGGACAGTTGGTATTCCTTGCATTTTGTAGGTGTTAAGGGATATAATAAACAGTTAAACAAACATTAAAGTGGTTGAAATTGTAAAGAGTTTTGCAGATTGCTTCAGTTGTGGTTAGGAACTCAGCCAGGCCTCAGGAACATGACACCAAGATTGGGTGTGGACTGAAAAACCTCTTCACATCTCTATGCTTCACTTTCTTTGTGAATGCCTATCCAAGGTGGCAGGCTGGCTGCCATGGGCATGCCTATCTAGGTGGCAGAGTGTGTGTCCTGGGAAATAGGTACGGCAATGGGTGTTATTGCCATGGTCCACCCTGTAGAAAATTTTCTGGATGACTGTGAGTCTCAGACATAGACTGTGAACTCGAGACCAAGGTGGTCACATTGTAGGCAGTGTGTGGGGGTGAGGCAACTAAGATTTATTTAGCTAAATTTCAGCAAATTAGAACCAAAGTTGAATCTCCTGGGGTTTTAGGTAGCATTTCAGATACCACATCTCTGTTGATACAGAATGGTGACAGGTCTGGTGGTAGAGAGAAAATGCTTGTTTTTAATACTGTTAGCATTTATTTTTCATTGTAAGGGATTCATCCTCATCAGAGTTCTGTAGGTTAAACTTTTTTTTTATTGTAACAGTCAGATTAAACTAGAACCAGAATCAAGATGTGCTCTCTGCTCAGTCCGCCTGTGTGAGAATTGGTATTTCTATTTATTAACTGGTTGTTAAATGTGAACTTTTTTCCCCCTCCGCTCTAAGAAAATGCCTGTCCATAATGGTTCTTGTGTTTGGAGGTCAGATTAGATCAGGGAATGCAGTTACAATGATCCCCAGCTTTCTATCTGAAGAGTGACAGGGTCTGTATCATTCAGGGCTGAGTGGGGCAGATCAAAACTAAGACAGAAAATACTCAGGAAATTTTCCATGAGTTGGCATCAACCATCACGGGGAGATACTGAAAAGGAAGCGCTCTGGGGGTGACGTGAGAAACAGTTTCTCACAACAGGTAGGCTTTCCATAGGTCACAGGGAGTCAGCCACATCTCCCGGTGAGAACAGCTACAATGTATGGAGGAGTAAGGTGAGGGCCAGACGACAGTAGCAGAGGAAGCAAGGAGAAGAGCTGGGTGGAAGAAGAGGACAGATCACTTGGCAGAACGTCCACCCAGAGCCAGAAGTCAGGGTGTGATGTACCGGGCAACTGGATGGAGTGTGAATGGAAACGGGCTCCCATAGGTGTAAGAGGCATGCATTTGTCCCTCAATGATGGGAGAACTCTCTGGAGAAAATACAGACTGGCTGGGAAGGAGGGGGAACACCAGCTTTCAATTATCCATGCTATCGTTCTCCACCAATCACTGCTGATGATGAATAGGTGTAATAAAAGCCAATATTCAATTTTTCCAATTTACATGGAAAGAAGGTCATTATACATTGTTAAGCAGAAGAAACCGCAGGTTACTAAACAGTGCATGTAATCCGACCTTAGTTTTGCAATGTACTCAAATGTGTAGAAACAGCCAGGATGAATTTATATAGAAACATCAACAGTAGGACTACTAGTGATTTTTATTACTTTTTCTCATCTGTATTTCCCACAATTAACATGCACCATGGCTGAATAAGATAAAGTCACCATTTAAAAATAGATTTTATCTTTTGGTGATGGACTTATGCAACTTAACATAATGTTATCTAGATTCATCCATATTATGGTATCAGGATGCCCTTCATTTTTAACAATGACAACTATTCCATTGTATGTGTAAAACTCATATTTTAAGATAGATGTTTTCAAAGTAATTATGCGACTTTCAAACTCACCAGAAAAATCTCTGAATATGAAGGTATGGGGAAATCAGCAAATAAATAGGATGGCATAAGGAATGCCAAGAGATTTCTACCAGAAACTGGGTTTGGGGGAAAAGAAGGACCATTTCATCTCACATCCGTTCATAAATTTAGTGTTGGATTGTTCTGTTTTGTTCTAAGACAGGATCTCATCATCCGCCCTGGGCTGGTCTGGAACCTTCAATCTTCCAGCCTCAACCTCCCAAGTGCTGGATTACAGGCATGGGCTACCACTCCTGGCGCTTGTGCGTTAGATCAAACATCTGTCTGGATGATGCCAACTTTTACTCATACAAAGGCAGAGACAAGTCAAACATCTGTCTGAGTAGTTTCAACTTTACTGGTTCAGAGAGCAAACTTCTGATTGCCTTGGAAATTTTTCCTAAATTTCAAGTAATACCAATTTTTAGGCCTTTCAGCAAAGCTGTCTAATGACAACCACACATTTGCTTAGGAAGTGAAGAATCTGTGGGTGTTGAAAATATATTGTTAAAAATTTTATAAGCAAGACTGGTGGTTCAGGCTTATTAGAATAGCTACTTAAGATTGAGGCAGGAGACCATGAACTGAGTGAGTTCAGAGCCAGCCTAGGCAATTTAGTGAGAACCTGCTTTAAAAGTTTTTGAAAAGTAAAAACAAGACTTGGGATCACATGGTAGAGCCTAGCATCTGTGAGGTAATCACCTGTACAACACACACACACACACACACAAACACACGCACGTACACACACACACGCACACACACGCACACCCAGACACAGTGATGGTTTGACTAGGTATGGTTCCATAGACTGTGTTTGAATGCTTGGCCATAGGGAGGGACACTATTAAGAGGTGTGGCCTTGTTGGAGTAGGGGTGACACTGTTAGAGGAAGTGTGTTACTGTGAGGGCGGGATTTGAGGTTCCTGTGCTCAAGTTAAAGCCAGTGTGGCACACAGACTCCTTATTTTGCCTTCAGATCAAGATGTAAACTCTCAGCTACTTCTCCAGTACCATATCTGCCTGCATGCGACCATGTCCCACTATGATTATAATGGATTAAACTTCTGAAACTGTAAGCCAGGCCCAATTAAATGTTTTCCTTTATAAGAGTTGCTGTGGTCATGTTGTCTCTTCACAGAAATAAAACCTTAACCAAGACACACACACACACACACACACACACACACACACACACACACACTGTAAGAAAATAACTTTCAATTAATGACTTCCTACAAGGGAGCTGTATTTAAGGTCTATTGTTACTTACCATCTACATCTAATACTAACTTTGAACAGCAGCTTATTCTTAACACGTAACATATATCATGAAATAGAAATATTTGCAGCACATAAGTTTTATTTTAAATCATAAGACTAGATAGTTACATAAAGTGTGGAAAAAGACAATTCCACTCATATGGTTTCTCATGAGATAATTAGGAATGGCTTTCTTCAAGCCAAATGTGACAGGTGTCACTGCGGTAAGAAACATTTAAGCTATTGTCCCCACAATGCCAAATATTTAATGGAAGACAAAAAGAATTCAATTCTAGAAGCCAATACCGAACCTACATGACATCATTCACCCAGATGCGTGCAAAATCTGGATTGTTAAGAATTGAAGCTTTGTGGTAAACATCACGAAGACTCAGTCTTTGGGTTAAACAAGGCACTTATGAAACAAAGTAATACTGGAAAAAACACATTTTCATTATAGAAAGATAAATCAAACGGAACACGTACAGTTTAGATGATGTGAATTAGCTTGTATAAACTATCATGCAAAATACTAACAAGATAATTCAAAGTTGCGGTTTTCAGGTTCTCAGTGAATCAAACTGAGTATGCCCAAGCTTTGAAAACCACAAAAAAACCATCCAATAGAGCTGGGGGAGGCCTGCTGGCTTACCCTTCCCTGAGCCAGAACACAGAAGTCCAAATCACAAAGCTAAGCCATCGTCTGAGACAGATATTCTCAGGCCATGGTACAACTTCAAACTACCAGTAAAGTACTTGAATATCTGAGGTGTGGGAAAATAAGCAAATTAAGTGGGAGAATTTTATGAGAATTTACCAAGTAAGGCTTTTAATCTCAGACACCATTGTGCAAGCCAGATTTAGAAGAAACAGCAGAAGTGGGGGATACAAGAGGAGAGTTGTCCCTCTTCACAGGCCCTCCCCTTTTGGCTTAGTTCTGGACTTTCTGGGGTGCTGTTTCAATGTAGAGAGGAGGGAGAAGCAGCACTGAGGATACGTACAGTAAGGCAGACCCTGTAAGAAGGAAATAACTCAGGAGGCACCCGACGTATAAACAAGGCAGCTGACGTCACACAGCTGAGCATATGCCCAGAACCACAGGGAGAAAATTTCAAACCATGCTAAGAAGCTCACGGACAAAATAACTTCTTAGAGTCAATTAGGAAAGTGCATGGTCATATTCTAGTTAGGATATGGAGGAGTAGTTTATTCTACAAACTCGGACCTGATTCTATTTCAACAAGCCTCTACACACAAGCTTTGGAACCCAGAGGTTTGTCGCTTCTCGACTTATGTTGTAAAAGAGCTCTTCTTAGCCTACACAAACCCAAACACAACTTTCTCTTGTGCTCAGCCAGCTCTGGGTACTCTGGACTCTGCTTTCAAATAGCCACCTCGATATGACTTTGCACCTTGCTTCCCAGCGGCCAGCAATCACCTCCTTGGAACCAACATCAGTAACTTAATAAAGAGCTTAGAAACCCTTTGTCCCCCTCCCCCTTTCTTTTAGAAAGTTTGCCAGTTTCCTGGGGCCATAAAATGAGAGGAGTGGTTGGTCTCCCTCTCCACATGTGCTTCGATACCATGGAAACCAGGTTCCATGGGGCGCATGTCTGTCTGCTTATAGCTGGAGAGCCATGGCTGCCTCAAGGAGGAAATACACAGTCTAGCCTAGCAAAAGCCCAGAAGCCCCCCCTCACCTACCCCAATACCAGACGCAAAGATCCCAGGAACACCGCCTGTGGTTCCCGAGAACAGAGAAAACATGGCTACGGGGCTCGGAGGGATGGGGTCAGGAGGAAAGGAACAGAAGAAGGGTTGGGGCATGTGGCCTGGTGTGCCCCAAGACACATTAAACTGCACCTGATGAATAAAACAAGATGCACCACATACAGAAAAGATAGAGCGGCCCACCTGTGTCTGTTGAGGGATATTTACAAAGCTTGGATCCCGTGGTCCAACACTGACGAATCGGTTTGCGGGGGAGGTGCTGGGTGTCGAGTAGGCTGTGAAGGGAAGGGACACATGCGTTCAGGAAGCAGCACGAGATTGCACACACAAACAACACCAAAACACACAGTCTCTGAGCCTATGCAGCTGATTAATGCAAACACTGGAGCTAGCAAAGGATCCGGCTAGCAAAGGGAGGGTGGGGAGGGGTTGGTTCCCAGGGACCGCTGGGGTTAAATGACGTGAAATTGGTGCTCAGAGGAGCTGTTTTTTTCCTCCCATTATCCAAATTAGAACATGCAGGACATTTGCAAAGTGTACTTTACATGTTAAACATGAGCTCTGGGGTAGAGATAGGCACCCTGGTCTTAGCGACAGGGAGAGAGGAATGAAATAGGAAACGGAGGGGCACAGTTCATTTTATAGCCATGCTTTCTCAACTGCTACACTTGGACCAGTCACAAACCAGTTCTGGGCCTCCACAGCTGGAGGTGGAAGAGGAGTCTTAGGAAGGAATTGAAGGGGGTGTCAAGGAAGGAGGTGAAAACCCAGCGAGAGCGAGCAGCCTTTATAGGCCCAGCAGCGTGTCTAGAATCCTTACGATGCCAGGTGTACTGAAAACCTCCACATTGCCACTGTTCCTTCCTAGGACCTTTCTGCAGGGCACAAACGGAGCGCTCTCCGGGACCCTGGGTATCACATTAGAGTTCACTATCCTCACTATTATACACGGGAGGTTTGCTGTTTTAATGTTTTCGAGCTTCTTTGATGGAGAAAAGAAAGTCAGGGGCTTTTTGTGAGCTGCAAGCCCAAAATAGGTTTAGGTGTTCCACAAATTCATTTTACCACATACTCAAAGATTTATTTCACATTATTTCTTTGTTCTAGAATTTTTAGATTTCTATTTAAATGTAACTTTTATTTATTTTTAATTCTGTGTGTGTGTGTGTGTGTGTGTGTGTGTGTGTGAGAGAGAGAGAGAGAGAGAGAGAGAGAGAGAGAGAGAGAGAGAGAGAGAGAGAGAGAGAGAGAATGGACATGTGGATGCATATACATAAGGAATTCAGAAGACGGTGTCAGGTGTCAGCTTCCCAGGAGCTGGAGTTCTTGGTAGTTATGAACTGCCCTACATGGGTGCTGGAGAGGAAGCCAGGGTCCTCTGTAAGAGCAGTATCTGTTTCTAACTGCTGAGCTAGCTGTAATTTCTAAATTAAAAAGCTATAGATTTGCACCATCTAAAGAGGAAAAAAAGACCTAGTTTCTGCTGGGCCAGTTTGTCTTTATTGGCATCACCTGTTTCTCTTTGAGGTTCCGTTCTACAGAAGAGTGCCCGTGTTTCTTGTTCCTGGTCTTAAGCACACCCAGGGATATAATTCCTACCAATTTGGCCCAAGTCCTGTTGGTTATGCTGGTAACAGATGAGCCATTCAGACAGGTCTATGATGGTCATATGGTATAGCTGAGACCCAGTTAAAGTGTTGAGCACAGGATGAACCCCAGGGCCCTCTGAGGTCAGGATAGGATTGTTCTAGCAGCCTTCATCCAATACTTGTTTTACATAAAAGGATGAGGATGTGTCATACTGTTCCATAATGAGAATCTGGAACAACTTTCCACCTGGCAAGTTGGAGTTGAGAGCTACCTCTACATTCAGCCATTAGGCCAGGCAGGTTTGAGTT
Organism: Mesocricetus auratus; assembly: GCF_017639785.1. Classification (NCBI taxonomy): domain Eukaryota; kingdom Metazoa; phylum Chordata; class Mammalia; order Rodentia; family Cricetidae; genus Mesocricetus; species Mesocricetus auratus. The sequence goes on from NW_024429197.1 coordinate 41,587,460, forward strand.
ATTTGTGCCTCTACATTCTAGGAAATTTACTGTATATGAAAAATATGAGTTATAGTTACCTGGCAATATAGTTACCTGTTTCTAGAATGCCGAAAGGATGGAGGAGAGAGATAAGAAGGAAGCAAGCACTGAAATGACCTATTGAACCTGCTAGGCAAGGGGGAAAGTATTCTTTTCATTTGTGAATAGGTAGGTGGCTTGCACAGGTATAGAAGTGTATAGAGGTATATCTGGGTTTTGAAGCTATGTGAATCATGCTATACTTAGTCTGATGGTCCTGGTGAAACAATGTGCACTGGACAGCTGTTAAGCAAAGGCACACAGCAAATTTTCTTACGACACTTTTGTCATACTGGTAACATCCCAAACAAGCACACTAACTGACCACAGCATACATAGTAGGGTATGTATGTGTGTTTTGATACACTGATCACCACAAACGGGCTTAGTTTGGAAAGGGAGTTGTATTATGTCCCATTACCTGTTTTTGATTGACTTAAATATTGACATTATTACGTTTAACTTGTTTTCTCTTCCCATGATCCAAATTAGAATATGCAGGGCACGACATTTGCAAAGTGCACTCTGTATGTTAAACATGAGCTCTGAGATAGAGAGAGAGATGTAGTTTTTTAAAAACTCTCTGGGGGACCACCATCCAGCTCCCAAATAATACATGGAGACTTATTTTTACTAATGAATGCCTGGCCTTAGCTTGGCTTGTTCTAGCCTGCTTTTAAAAAAAAACTTAAATTATCCTCTGGGCTTTTTACCTTTCTCTAATATATCTTTCTTTCCTTCTTACTCCTTAGCTGGTCCCTGCCATCCTCCTCTCCTTTTCCTTTTCTCGATCCTCCCTCTTCTTTCAAGTCTAACTTTCTCCTATTTATTCTCCCTGGTAACCCCACCTATTTCTCTCTCCTGCCTAGCTATTGACCATTTAGCTCTTTATTAGACCAATCAGGTGTTTTAGGCAGGCAAAGTAACACAGCTTTACAGAGTTAAACAAATGCAACATAAAAGAATGCAACATATCTTTGCATCATTAAACAAATACTCCACAGCATGAATGAATATAACACATCATAAACTAATATTCCACAACAGAGATATACCCTGGTCTTAGTGACAGGGAGAAAGGAATGAAGTAGGACAACAACTTTGCTACTCAGAATTACCAGGAAGGAATAATTGTTTATTTCCCTTTCTTTAGACAAATCACAATTTAGTTTCCAGAACAGTTCAGAAGGCCTTTAATACTCCAAAGGGATACTCAAATGTCACAGTTTATTCTGCTTATTAAAAATAAGACAGTGGTGGTGAGAGAGCTGGCAGTGTGTTCACACTTATTTATCTAAGGAGTTTGCCAAAAATGTAGTCTAGTGCCTAGGAAACATGAGTCTACAGAAAGGTAGCTTCTGGGGACACTTACATAGAAAAGGCAAAGGAAGGAAGGGAGGGAGGGATAGAGGAAGGAAGGAGGGAGGGAGAGATTCTGAGGGAGGGAGGATTCTGATGCCTTTTCCGTATTATAGCTATAACAGGAAGAAGCCAAACTCCAATAGAACATTAGTTCCTGAAAAGATGTGACAGAAGTTGAATTTGAATTTCTTCAATGAAGCCATGGAATCAGGGACTTGTATTACTGAGCAAAGACTCAGCTGAAAGTTAAAAAATAAACATATGTCATAGCAAATCAACTGCACACACACAGGCAAGAATTTCCAAAATGAACAGAACATCAGAAGAAGATGGGCGGTGTGGTAATTAATGACACATAACTGTGTTACAATGCTGTTACAGCATATGCATGGCTGTCTTTATAATTTTTGCCTTATTTATTCATAAGACCAAAAGTCAGATGCTGTGGGAAGAGCTTCGGGAAATCATGAAATCTGGAAAATAGATATGGTGGGATTGTTGTAGACATTTTGAGACTTTTGAAGGAGAGAACCAAGGGTAACTAGTGACTGTCTTCATGCCATATACAGGGATTCCATTTTAGTCACATAATCTTATTTTATAAATCCTTGTTTACCATTCATTTGGTGGCTTCTGAAATAAAGTATTTGCCTTTTGTTTTCAGACCCTTTACTGATATGGCCATGACCGTTTTCCTAACACCGTGGAAGAATGCTTCCTTAGAATCTGCCACCATATCTTTTGTGTACATCTGATGACATTTCCCCATTACCTGGTGTATTGCTTCATATTATCCAAGAATTTTAGTTGGGCCTTTACCACATAGTCTTAAGTACTAAAATTAAAAGTTAAAATCATAGCTGTTGTGTCCCCCACATTCTCCAGAGCTCCTCCTTGTCCTATGCATGTCTAATTCCATACTCCTTCACAAGGGACAGGGACACTCTTGCCATTGTAGGAACACAGGGGTAAATGGTTCAAGAATCTCTCTCCCTCTCTCTCTCTCTTTCTCTCTGTCTCTGTCTCTCTCTCTCTCAATCAGTAGCAGGTTTACAGGGTCTCTGAGAATGTAGGAAATGGCTGGTGAGACAGACTTGACGGTGGAGAATGAATAGAGAGGCCCCATCAGATACACTGCTCGTCACACCTCTCTAGGCATCCCTGAGGACTTAGCTTCTAACTCAGCAATGGGTACAGTAAATAGTTATAGCCAGTGTTTTGGCCTCTTCCCCCCCCCCAATAAGAGCAAGGGACACATGTGGATAAGGAGAAGCAGTAGCATTAGTGCCCACTGCAGCAACCCTGACCCAGTGACACTTGCTCATGCTGCCAAGAATTTGGCAGGTATATTTTTGAATGGTGGTTATCACTATCCTGTCTTTGGACAAAGATATTACCGTTAGGATATCTGTATCAAAGTCAACTGGTATTTCACATATGATCTCCCAAATCTGACAAATTAGCAAGCTCAGTGGTAGATGGTTTTAAGGTCTAGTTTAGCCACTAAAATGTGATACAGAAGGGGGAAAAGGAAGAAAGCCTGGGCTTCTGTGAGATGTGTGACTGCAAATTAGGATTGGTCTGCATCCAGAGGCTCTCCGAGGAACCTGAATGGTGGGTTCCCTGGGGCTAAGCTGCTTGCTGGTTGTGACTGGGGACTAATAAGCACAAGTGTGGGATCTTTTGGCAGGAAAAAATAATAGAGACCAGGTGAACTTTGAGCTTCTGAATTTACTTCCAGATGCTAGGATCAACCCCTGCAGGTGGGCCCACCTGCTGGAAAGTGTGAAGAGGAATTGGTCTCTCGTTTCATCAGAGACACCAACTTTATGACAGTGGCAAACACCCTCTTTCTTCATTTGCTTAGATCCACCAAGTTTAATGTGTGGAGTCCACCAGAGAGTTATTTTAACGCCGTCATATGCTCTCTCTCCCAGAAGATGCTTACTGCACACTTGCCATATGGCAGGCTCTGTTCTGCACACTGCTGCACACAAAGGTGACAAAGACGCTTGCTATCCTCAGATGTCAGCATCGACTGAGGAAATTAAAGTTTAGAAAATGACTACGAGAGTCTCGAAGTGATACAGATAATCTGTGGGCTGTTAAAAGACAGACAGTGACATGATGTAAGAGGAAAAGGGAGGAGTTTTAGAGGAGATGGAGATGGCTTTTGAGATGCCTGTGAGGGAGTGGGGTTGACAGGTTCCTGGAGACAGGGCATCCCAGAGGAAGTAGCATAATCTGGGGGAGGGAGGGTGCAACCTCAAAATGATACCTTCCCATTAGCAAAAAGAAGGCTGATTTTGAAGGATTAGAAACCCACATGTTTGAAAAATGTAGGGGAAGAGATTCACGAAGTTAACTTTCTTTTAAAAGGAAGAAATAAGTTATAGAATAAACAAAGACAATGTATTTTGATTTCTAGCACCACAGTCAGATGAAACCCCACTTGGGACCTTCCCCCTCTTATCTCGAACACCAATGCATAGCTCTCACATTCTCTCGTTTTTCAGAAACTCACTTTGGGGTTTTCCTCGAAACTTTAGTTTACTCAAAAGACCCTTGTGATTTTACAACTTGCCCAGGGAATGTGCTAGTTACTGGAACAAGGATAACCAAAGCAAGTTTAGAAATACAAACTTAGAATACCAAGTCTTCAAACAGCTGCAATATTATTAAATAATTCTCAGCAACACTTGGACCATGAAGGATGTTGATAAGTTGCAAATTAAAACACCTCATTAAATAGTGCCCAAAATTTTAACTTCCCATCATGTTTCATAGTGTGTGTGTGTGTGTGTGTGTGTATGTGTGTGTGTGTATGGGGGGTGGATAAGAAAAAAGTGATTTTAAGAAGACTGAAACTATGAGAAAAGAGATGAGCTAATTTATGAAGGAAACCATTACTATTGAATTCATTTATGGATTTGAACAGCAGGTTGCTGCAAGGTCACTAGAGAATGCTGGAGACTATCGGAGCCTTCCTTTGTCAAATAAATCTATTGGTATGAGCAAGTGTGCAGGGCATGAGTTTGCCTTAGTAGTATCACATAGCTGGGGATGGCATGAGGTGTTTTAAGTCCTTTGAAAGTCAGAGATTTAGAGGGCTTCCTATGCATGGATGGGCATTGTTAGTTCTCATCTTGCATTTTTGAAGTCTAGAAGACAACCATTCCAAATTTCCACAATTTGGATAATCTCTGTGCAATCAGTTATCTCATTCTATTATCTCTGCCAATCTTTTGTCTCCACAAGCAAGTTACAACCAAGCGACACAGCCCTCAGGGCATGAAATTAAAGACTCCTATCATTGGTGAGTTATGATAGAACAACATACCCACAAGCTTCCTTCCCAGAAGGCTAATGAATTCTAACTTTAATATATTAGCATTACTAATATGTAACTAATAACAATGTGCATCACATGTCTAGGGGCCAACAGCTCACAAAAGGCATGAAGGAGTCAAACAGCCAGATGGCTTTGCTCTTGGTATTTCTGCTTGTACAGAGGCTACTCCATGCTGGCAGGAAGGGTGGAGACACAGGGTACAACGTGTACACAGAGAGAGGGGGACTGGAGGGACTTTGACTGAAGACACTATGACCTTGTATTACTAAAATCGGTGTGAAAACAGTGGCACTTCCTCATGAGGGTTTCCAGCCCCTTTCTACTCAAACTGACCATAAGTTTTCTTTTTTTAATTATTATTACCATATAATTGAAAAGGAGAACAGGCTTTGTCTCCATTTATTTCTGATGGCTAATCTAAATTCTGCAACTGTCATCTACTTTTGCATCAGTGCTACGTGTTGCTCCAATTGATAGGATGTATTTATTGATTCAAGGAGAGTCTACGTATGAGTAGGCACAGGTGAAAGTTATATGAAAACAGTGCGAGGAACGGACCCTGGATTCAGCTCAGGTTTGCTAAAAAAAGAAATGTAGATCGATATTATTGGCCCATTCTCCCTTGAAAAGCTTCTGCAACCTCTCCGAAGGCTGTGTAACTCTGGAGACCTACTCATGGGAATTTATCTTCAGCAGACAATAAAAATACTGATAAAGATTTATGCTCCAAGATGTTCATTACAGCGTTGCCTGCAAGAGTGACAAACTGGAACCAGCGTACAAGGGGATGCCTCATCCAGACAGTGTGGAGCATTCTAGAGACACTTGTGTTTTCAAATAGTAACCAATGACACAACAATGAGTGTGTAATATGAAATAAGAACCACCTTACAGGTCTGTAATATGCTATTGAACACACCTACATATGCACTTACATACATATTGTCCTCAGTTAGGGTTGAAATACAAACAGAATGACTGGAAAATAAGTTAAAGTGGTTACCTCTGAAGAGTGGGATAGTGGACACTTTTAAAACACCTTCTAGTGATATTTCTCTTTTTCTTTTCCCTTAGATAGGGTCTTGCAATGCAGCCCAGGATGGCCTGTAACTTGTGATGGACTTGCCTCAGGGTTCCAAGTTTGAGGTTATAGATATTCCTCATTATGACTGGACCCTTGTGGTAATTTTTAATCTTAAGTAAAATGAGTACAAGTGAAACTTGAAAATCATAAATGTGATGCTATTTTGTTTATATTCTAACAAATAAAGCTTGCCTGAAGATCAGAGTGCAAAGCTAACCATACTAGTTAGCCAGAGAGGCCAGGCAGTGGTGTGGCACACACCTTTAATACCAGCAGCCATACTAGTTAGCCATAGAGGCCAGACTGTGGTGGTGTACACCTTTAATTTGAGCACTTGGGAGATAGAGGCAGAATGATCTCTGTGAGCTCAAGGCTACCCTGGGCTACACAAGATCGAATCTGTCTAAAGGAGAAACAGAGCTCACACAAAGTTGATCCCATCACTTGGAGTGACACAGTTTTAATCCTAACACTAAGGCAGTGGAGACAGAAAGGGCACAGAGAGGAATAAGAGGTGGCAGGAGACAGGAGCTCAGGGCAGTGTGAGCAGCGGTTAGTCGGGAGCAGCCAGTCTGAAGCAGTCTGAGGATGCAGTCTGAGGACAGCATTGCCCCTTTGGTCTGAACATTGGCAGAGGTGAGAACTCTCTAGTGGCTGGGCGCTTGGCTTCTCTCATCTTTCAGCCTTCACCCCGATAGCTGACTCTGAGGTTTCATTATTAAGACCTGTTAGAGCTTGTGCTACACATAAATACTGTTTTTTTAAAGGGCATTGAGATATAGAAAATAAAGGTAGAGCTAGAAAATCCTGGATGGAATCTAGACTCGATTTGATTTTTGATTGTTTTAAGACAGGGTCTCCGAATGGAGCACAGGCTGGCGTCAAACTCATAATTCTGCTATAACCAGTGGAGTGCCACCATGCTCAGCTTTCCTTATGTGGTTCCTATTAGAAAGATGATCTTTTCAGCCCGTTAAGCTCTCCAAATACCTGTATGTAAAGAGGTAAGGATAGTCTGTGTTATTTACTGTACTCCCTTTTTTCTGAAAGTCTAACAGGCTGCTCTCCAGACAGCTCAGCCCACAGTGAGGTGTGGAAGTTTTTCAGAAAGACAGCAAGTCTGGATTCTTTTGTGCCTTGGGAGAAAGTGTTGGAAGAAAAATGTGCTATCATCTACCCTGGGCTCACTGATTCCAAAATCTGAGACTGGGGGCATTTATTACACTCACAAGAAATTTGTGTCTCAACAATTAAAAAAACGCACTCACACCTCTTAAGAGGTAATGTTATAATGAGGCTCATCACAATTTGTAAAGGTTCCACAAATCTTGCAAACAATTAGGTAATGTATCTCAAGAGGAATGTTGCTGCCACTTGTTTCATAACCCTCCTTCCAGCACTGCAGACAGCCCATGGAGGCGATTAGGCCTGAGGACCAAACATGTGTCCAAGGATGTACCAGGGCCTATTTCATAGGATGGTGAAAATGGATCTCTAAATGGAAGGACATGGATACAAACTGTTTAAAACGGCATTTCTTAACTGTCTTATAAACAAGGTGTAGTATCTTAGTTAAGAAAGTGGTGCATAGATACTATATTCAATATGATCAGAACCATTCCATGTTTGTCTACAGTTGAAATTCATGCATACATATATGCTACAGAAGGAGGAAAAGTGAAGTGTTGACAGTAGTTGATCATGGAGAACATAACTCTCTTTTTACATGTTTCTATGTTTTTGAAGTTTCCTGCAATGCCATATATTATCTCTAAAATGAAATTCTTAAAACTCATGTGTCATCTCAAAAGGAAAAAGGAAAAAAAACCTCCGGCAAATACAGACTTGACCTGGCTATGGTTATTCACATGGTGCAGCCTTCCCTTCCACTCTCTCTTCAAGCCTGCCCCGTCCTCTTAACTGAACTCAGGACCTTTTGTGTACGGGGCAAGCGCTCTACCATTGAGCTGCCCATCCCTTCATTCTCATCTCAATGTCTTTCCCCTTGCTCTGGGACCTGTGGTTTTCATCTAATTCAGTGCTATTTTTTCTTGAAATAATAAAAGCATGTTTTTATGGGGTGTTTCAGAATGTTCAAAGGAAAATCACAGTATCACACCTGTCAGCATGTTATATGTCCTGGCTGAGTGGAAAGCACCAGGCTTTGGAGCACAAAGACTTGAGTTTGAACATTAGCTCAGCTCCATTTTCTTTAGAGGAGGTCTCATGATTCCACCTCTTACTTAACAATAACTGTACCTAATGCATTTGTAAATAACCAGCGTTTGGACTTCAGTAACATTTTTTCTTTTCCCTTGCAGTTAACATTGTTTTAAAAAGTCATTTGTGTAGCGTGTGTGTGTGTGTGTGTGTGTGTGTGTGTGTGTGTGTGTGTGTGTGTGTGTGTACATGCCTCAGCTCATGCAGAGGTCACAGAGCAACTTGCAGGAGCTGGCTCTTTCCTTCCACCATGTGGATCCCACATTGTCAGGCTTTATGGCAAGTACCCTTACCCGCTGAACTACCTCGCCGGCCCCCTTTTGGAATGAAAACATTAAAAAGCAGACTGTATACAAACCAAATGCTCTGAAAAACTGTGAACAAATTGCGGTTGAAGACAGTGTGATCCAAATGTATGCTGGGGATCCTAAACAATGCTAAAGGCAGGCCTTGTCCTGAAGTCTCTCAGAAGGGGAAAATATTACTCTTGATCGAAGATAGAACATTTTCTTATTATGCCGAGGGGCCAAAGGATTTGGTGTGTGAGCAAGACTTTGAGAATATCATTAGGCAAACACTTTCAACCATAAAGAAATAATTAGGTTTTATCAAAGAGCAAATCAAAACTTAGTATTATTTGTTTCTATCAGAAGAGGCACTCCCAATAGCCCTGTCTCCTTCCTCCCGTCAACCTAGTCACTAATTCCTATCCCTTCCTCTGAGGCAGTGTTCAGTACAAGTCACACCTCTCAGGAACCTCAATCACAAAGGCAGATCTCAAAGGCTATTCTGGAAGTCTAAATAAGCTTGTCTACATTTACAGAGTCCCTGTGCATAGCAATTACACTGGTGGATGTCTGGGTTATCAGTCTCCCATTATAGTTCATACCTCAAGAAATACTTTAGATAAAGCTTTGCTCATATGTCCAAATACATGTGTGGCTTGCGTTGAAGACATATGCATAGGTTTATGATTTTATACAGAAATATTGAATACTTATGGCATAAATGCTATATGTAATATCACACACACATACACACACACTTGTTCTATGGAGAAGGTAAACTGTTTAAAGTACTTCAATGGCCTGGGAGGGGCCTGTTATCCATATGTATATGTTTGCCAATATCATGTTAAAATACTTTTTGATCTTTGATAATCTATAGGTGTATTAGAAGCCTTTATAATGTCTTCCTTTCCTGTCTTTATATGCCTTCTTGTATTTGATTGTTGGTCTTTCTGATTCTGACTTTAAAAAGCATATATTATTTTGGCCTCTTGTCACAAATGCTGAAAATATTTTCTCCATGCTATATTTTTTAATTTGTTCTGTGTATTTTTCCCATGTGTATATTTTTAGTACAGAACTTGTTTGTTTTTTCTTTGATGGATGCTTGGTAAATATACATATATATGACTATATGTATATATGTATGTGTGTATAATATTTTCTCAGAGGTCTTCCTTTCTTAATATTATAAACAAAATTGCACTGTGGTTTTGAAAGATGTGTAGGTCAATCTTTTAATGTTTTTTTTTCTGTCTGTTTTGATCCCAGATGACATTTATGTTTTTGGAAGAAATATTTTTCCAGATGGCTTCTCAGTTGTCCAGTATACTCTATTGAATACTGGAATCTTCTGATGCCACTCTCTTCACAGACTAAGCACTTTATGTATTTGGGCCTTGTGGTAGCTTGAATAAGAATGGCTTATATATTTGACAGCTTGGTCCACAGCTGGCAGAACTGTTTGGGAAGGATAAGGAGGTGTGGCCCTCTTGGAAGGGGTTTGTCACTGGGAGTGGACTTTGTGGTTTCAAAAGCTCATGCCATTCCCAATTCTGTCTGTCCCTCTCTCTCCTCTCTCTCTCTCTCTCTCTCTCTCCTCTCTCTCTCTCTCTCTCTCTCTCTCTCAAATCAGGATATAAGCTCTTAGCTCCTGCTCCAGCACCATGCCTACCACACCATGATGATCATGGACTAAGCCTCTGAAACTGTAAACAAACCCACAATTAAATACTTTTAAAAATAAGCTGTCATGGTCATGGTGTCTCTTCACAGCAGTAGAACAGTAACTAAGACTGGCCTCATTAATGACCCCCTAATGCAGAAGAATATAAAAACCAGTCTATAATGGAAGAGCTGGGAGTGGTGGCTTCTGTCTGTAATCCCAGAACTAAGGAGGAAGGGAAATGCTAATAGTTCCAGGCCAGCTTGGGCTACATAGCAAGATGGTCTCTGTTTGCTTCTGTCTGTCTCTTACTCACACACATACATATACACATGCTGATAACAGAAGTAATAGTAAATATATTAAAACTAATTTGGAAAAAGGATAAAATAAGTTTTGGCCCACATCAGACATGGTACTGAGAGGGAGTGAAAATGGCAAGGAGGTCTTTGGGATTGTTCTGTCTCTTGCTTATGCTGGCAGTTACAAGAACTGTAGTGTTATAAAAATTTGCAGGCCTCTATACCAAAGAGAATTTTATTAAGTAAACATTTTAAAATTTGGAAAGGATAATATAGTTTAGACATCATTTGTGAAAAGGTGCTTTGTGAAGTGAATCTACTAACTTGGTTTTAACTTACCTATAGTCTACCATTCTCTAAAAGAGGGAACATATCTCTGCTAATGAGACATATTCAATACATAAGTACAGGTGACTACTAAGGTCTTTTACATTTCTCCACATAGAGTTTTTATTGCCTTAGAAAGGGGAGCTTTGGGCTATTACACAGAGTCTTATGCCACAGCAAAACATAGGGATCCCAGTTTCAATGTGGCTCAGTGTGAATCATGTTTCTATAACACGTGGCTTCATGGCCTTCAAAAAGTTACCTTCTCTCTCCATTTGTCTTCTCTTTCTCCATCAGTTTACCAAGAAGCTTTCCTTCATGAGCTAATGTGAGGGGGAAATGTGGTACCACAAGTAAAGGGATAGATGGAATGCCTGGTGAGAGCTCAGCTGTCTGTGGTGTTCCTCTCAAGCGCCTCTTCCTAAACTTCCTTGGTCATCTGGGAAGAGAGACATGCCCCCCCCATACTGGCCCACGGGCAAGGCTATTGGGCATTTCTTTGATTAATGATTAATGTAACAGGGCCCAGCCCATTGGGGGTGGTACTACTCCTGGGCAAATGGTCCAGAGTTAATAGGAAAGCAGGTTGGTCAAGCCACGAGGAGTATGTCAGTAATCTGTGTTCTTCCATGGCCTCTGCTTCAGTCCTTACCTCTGGGTTCCTGCCTTAACTTCCTGCCCTGACTTCCTTCTACGTTGAACTGTGATGCGGAACTGTTCGCTGAAATAAATTCCTTCTTCCCCAAGGTGCTTTTGTTCATGGTGTCCGGTCACAGCAATAGAAACCCTAACTAGGACAGCCAATCAGTTATGGTCTAAGGTAGGAAAGAGAGCTCGGTAGTCCCAGCATCCCACCAAACATCGTACTGGGCAAGGTAACCTTCATTTTCTCATTTCAGTTGCCCTGTCTATAAAATGGTGACCTCAAAGGAGTGGTAGGAAGATAATACTCATGAGTAAAGAGCTCTATTCACCAAAAGGCATTGAACATATGTTAACTGTTAGGCTTAAACATTTCCATTCTGGTGGTAGATAATTGTTATGCTCCCCTTTATAGTGCATATTCATTTATGGAATGAAACCGATACAAGATTCATTTGAGACATAAAAATAAACAATAAATGTAACTTGCTATTACATGCTTCTATTTTAATAGAATTTTAGTTAAAAAATCAAAAGTTCATAACTAAGAAGGAACAGAGGAGAAAAATGTTTATGAGATTTTTTATACACCTTAAATTGATTTTTAATTAATTAACAAAGGAGAGTATGCATATTTTATCTCCTACCATAATTTAAAAGTGTTTTCTCCTTTGCATTCTAATTCCATGTTATGATGCCAATCTTTACTTTAGAAAAAATATGGAAAATTCCATTTTTGTGGTATGAGTTATCCCCAACCTATGGTATGAGGAGCTATAGTCCTCAGGACTCATAGAAAACTCCCCCTCTCTCTTTTAATGGGAGGGGAAATCTCATTATGTAGTTCTAGCTGGATGGAACTCACTGTGTGGGGTGACCTTGAACTCACAGAGATCCATCTGCCTCTGCCTCTGTAGTACTAATGATTAAAGACATGCTGTATGACATGAAGCCTCTTATGTCATATTGTATGTTTGAAAAGTAGTCCTTTGTTAAGATAATGACGCACCAGGTGGTGGTGGCCCATGCTTTTAATCCCAGGACTAGGGATGTAGAGGCAGGTAGATCTCTGTGAGTTTGTGGCCAGACTGGTATATAGTCCAAGTTATAGGAAAGTCAGGGCTATTACACAGAGAAGCCATGTCTCCAAAAACAAAACAAAACAAACAAACAAAAAGATGCTGCACCGTGAAAAGCTCTAGCCTGCCCAGGATTACCATCAGCAGTACGTTTTGCTTAGCCTGAGCACTGGGAGGTCTAACGAACTCTACCATCTAGTGTCTGCCCCTCACTCAGAATGGCTTCTCCTATTGTCTTCCTGTCTTCATCTTTTCAGGTGTTTAGGCTAACCACCCCACAGGCCATTTCTGATTTCTCTCCTTCTCAGGCCTCATCAGATGCCTCTGCAAAGCTTACTAACTCTATCTTTAGAACATTCTTGGAGTTCAAGAACTTCTCAGAGCCTCTACTGACCCTTACCCCCAGGTTAGTGCATGGACAACTCTCATCTGGATGACTGCCATAGCACCCCACCATACTCTGCCCAGTCCTGCTTCCTCAATTTTATCTATTGGTCCCTAGCTTTTGTTGTTTTGGGTTTCCACTCCCACCAGAATGAAAGTTCTTATCTGTTTCATTTGCCTTGGTCCTGTCTAGAATGGGGGGTGGCATGCATAAGACATTCACCGTGTCCTTCTTTTGGTCCTCCCCTGGCAACCTATTTCAACCAAGCCCTCCATGATTTTCTCACGATATCTGGGCTCTAGGAGGCACACCTCTGCTCACAGTCTCTCTTGCAGGAAACGTCCAAGTCCTGACCCTAGCCTACAAGCTTCCTGCTCCCAAGGCCCTACTCCATTCCCATACCTCTCCAACTTTGCCTCAGATCCTCTCCTCTCACTGACCTCCCCTTCCTCACCCATGCCAGCCTGCTTTGGTTGGTCCCTCTCCCTGCCAGTCATCGGATCGCACTCCATCAGGGTCTTTCTCTGACGTCCAAGTCAAAGGGCTGGGAGGACTTGTTCCCCACTTGCATGTTGTCCTACCCCTACTGCTCCTCGTTCATAGATGCTTCATGGATTTGCACCAGTAGGGATGGATCACTGTCTTACATCCCCTGCCTTTCATACTGACTGTGCTGCTTGTTCTGTCTCTTCCTATTTGGAACTTTTATCCCTTGTTCTAGGTGCTGAAGCCTAGCACTTAGAAGGGTTTTTGGCACACGGCTGATGCTCAGTAGCGTGAATGGAGAAGTGGTTTTCTTTCAGTGGTCATGGGTATGTACCCACACCACCAGCATATCAGTGAGGGTGGAACACATTGGGTGAACTGTTCTCACACCTCAAGGATCCTGTCTGCCATGTTCTAAACAGTTGCACACAGCATATATAACCAATGGTTCTGTACACATGCAAAAATGTGGAAGCCACTTTTAAGGGAAGAAGACAGCTTTCTCCTCACTCCTACTTTCCTGATTTCTAAGGGGATGGAAGCAGATTTTTCCCATTAAAATATATTTGTTTTATAGGGAATTTCTTCCCAGATCTGCCTTGTCCATGTTTTTTGGCCATGCTGAAAAGTTTTGTATTAGTGCCAGAGGCGACACATACTCTGCTCTAGGCTGGCATCCATTTGTACTTCATTATTAGATGATATTAAAAATACTGCTTTGGACTTTTGTCTGTGGCAAAGCTTGCCTATTATCCTACTCCCTCCCAAGAACCTGCTGTGAGTGGGCAGAGGAGTTAATGCTATTCTGTTCAAGAGGGAGTTGAGGCCTCCCAAAAGTTGGTAATAGAGGAGACCTTTGACTTGATCTCCTGTTTTATTTTTTTTTTAACTGGAAAAAAATCTTATTTTATTGCAAGCAATCCTAAACCGCTAAATAGAAAAGTGTCCGCTGCTATTCTTTGTAACAGTTTGGACACACTATTGGGACGTTGAACATTATATTTAACACCCTGCTTGACACCTCCTCCTGCTGCACAGCCTGCCTGATGCCTATCCCTGTTGCAACTGAACTCTAGTAAGCTGCTAAGGAGAAACAGAGCAAACCATCCTGCACTTTTAGTTTCTTGAAAGCACATGATTTAAAAAAGTGTAATTTCCCTTAGATTCATCCATTAGTTATACTAATTTTTGACCCTTTTCTCAGCTTGCTTCTGAGATGTGCCAACAGCTCACAGCTAAACAGCTTCCTTCCCACGTCAATGGATACCGGTTCTCTCCATTGCTGATAGTGCTGGACTGAACTATCTCTTACCAAATAGGTCTATCTCCCCAATTGCCTCTGGATCCTCAGTCTTTCTGCTGAAGAATTCATACACAATGCAGTCTGCTTACCCAAATAAATACTAGATAATACTTACATAAATATTAGATAATGCAAAGTTCACTCTCTGATCTATGTCCAAGAGAGATGCAAGTCACTTTAGAGTCACTGTCCCCAGAACCAATTCCTGCGACTGTGATCTAAGCAGAGAAGTCTTTCCTTTTGGGCTCTTTCTCTCCTGCATCCAATGCCGTTAATTACAATATTGAATGTAAGAAAGCCAAGAGGCCTTCCTATTTAAATGCTTGTTTATTGTTACAAAACACCTCTCCACCTGTTCCCTTTCATTCACTTGTTATTACTGCTTTTCAAGTTCCTGGCCTTAACACTTCCCATCCTAACTGATCTTACATATTTTTCTCATTTCTACTTCCTTCAGAGGCACAAGCACCACCACCACCCCTGGGCTCTCCCCAGGGGCACTGCTACTGCTCCCGTTCCTACACCTTCATTCTCTCCAAAGGATTAAGGAAGGTTCCATCATACCACCTTTCAAGGCTAAGCTTCCAGGTCACCTGGAAACTCCAGCCACCACCCTTTCTGCCATCATTGCAGCCATGAATAAAGGCCATATTTGTGTGTTCACACCTGTCATAGGCCCTGCATCTCCAAAATACCAAGAAATATGTGGAGAATTGCTCACTGCTGAGTTCATCAGTCACTCCTATCGTATAAATGGATTTCAGAATCTTCTATTTGATGATTAAATACTCCCAGACTGTTGAGAGAAAAGTCAAAAGGTTCTCTCTCTCCATTCAGCTTTACTCTCTATTTCCTTGTCTTTTCAACTCCCCTCCCCCACGCAGCTCCTGTGACTTCTGGATCTCACTTTTTTTTAAACCAGGCTCTTAGACCACTATGGGAATAGAATTCTATGCAAACCACTCCAGGAATACACAAAATTTAATAGTTTGTATCTTGTTCTCAGCCCTCAGCATGTAGTTACAGCATCTTAATCTACCATCTACATCCAATTATTTCCATATCTGATGTAGTTTGAAAGTACATGGGAGTGGTATTCACTGTGACTTGGGTCTGGACTCTGCCAGCTCATGCTGTAGATATAAGGGTAGGATCTGTGCCTATCGCTAAAGCTTGCACAGCAAGGGACACGGTTTAGGTGTGAACTCAGGTGCACAGAGCATGATAAGTAACCGGCGCCTTGTCTCAGTCATACTTACTTGGTGAGGTGGGGGAGGCTGCACCTCCTTCTGTTGATGTGGTTGGAGGCTTGGTGTCTGGCATGGGCAGAGGCACAGGCCTGGCCATTGGTGGTGGCGGCGGTGGCGGCAACATTGGGGTGGGGAGGAATGGGTTGTGCACCTTGCCTTGACTGCTTCCATTGGGCTACAAGGATTCAGAGAAAACACACACAAGAAAAAGAATAAACAGATGTTAGCCAATAGTTGCTTCTGCAAAACAAAGATTCATCAGGTGCCTGTCATGCAAATCACTAATATTCAGGCTGTTGGAAGCACATTGATCATTTTGTTACCCACAGTGTCGCATCTGGGAGCACTCTGGACATCTGGGAGCACTCTGGACTTGTCTGTCCATTGATCATTTTGTTACCCACAGTGTCACATCTGGGAGCACTCTGGACTTGTCTGTCCCTTGATCATTTTGTTACCCACAGTGTCGCATCTGGGAGCACTCTGGACATCTGGGAGCACTCTGGACATCTGGGAGCACTCTGGACATCTGGGAGCACTCTGGACATCTGGGAGCACTCTGGACATCTGGGAGCACTCTGGACATCTGGGAGCACTCTGGACTTGTCTGTCCCTGAATAACCAATAGCTGCTGCTTCCACCAAGACTTTTATAAAATGCTTGTTTAATACCTACATACATATTAGATTGAGGTATTATTCTTCCATGTGTATTTACATAGGTAAATCAGTGATCACTAAATATGTATATAAGATATATAAAACTATACTTTGTTTTCATTTCTTAAAGTTGATCTTGTAAGACAGTTAATAAGTATATTCAATGAACATAGATATTTTCTTTTGCATATCATATAGCACCAGGCATGGGAACTTTAATATTTAGCTATCAGATGTCTATTAGGCAAAAACAGCACTTCTAATTTGACTTATTCCAGCAAATGCCATGGGACTCAGACTTCTGGTTGCCTGAGGCGAGAACAGCCAAAGACCAACTTTCTAACAAAAGCAAGTTTCCCTCAGAAGAGAGCATGCAACGTTTACTTTCAAGGTCTTCAAAAAAAGCTTCATGGAGAGGCTTGTCTCAAAGCCTGTAAAAATGTGATCAAAACACAAAACAGCGCATTTGATAGTTACATAAGATGATGTCATGACTACTAAAAAGATCACGTTAGATGTTCAGAAGTCAGACGTGGTGCCAGTGGTCAGTTCAGGTTTTCATGATTTCCTGAGTGGCTTTTCATAATGAGTTATAGCCAGCAATAGTCTGTATGTAGACAGCAGCCCCAAACCAAAATTCAGCCAAAGGAGATCCCATTGTCCTGGACTTTCAGGAATAAACATAATACTTCTGCAGGGGCAGGCTCACTCCTTCATCAGCACTTGTGATATTTTTAGTGCTTTTTCTCTGATACTGGCTGGTGGTCAGAAGGCTGCACACTCTCACCAGCATCCTTGCCTTTATAATTTCTGTGTGGACCAAAAGCCCATAAGTGAATATTTTAGAATAAGTCAAGCAGATGAACACACAAGCAAAATAAAAAAGACACCATATTGATTTGTTGTCTAGACAGAAATGTATCTGTGAACAGATCACCAGACATTAGTCAAAGCTGCCCATTCTGGCTCAGACCTGCAGAATCAGGTATTTCTGCAGGAGAGAATGTCTAACGACAGAGCAGTGTGACATAACATCCTGAACCAGGCAATAAGAATTATGGCTAATCTGTGGTTTCAGGCATAGATATTATGAGAAAAGGAAATCAAATATGGCTTTCTGCTGGTCTTAATTTATTATTATTATTGTGATTGGCCTTGGGATACAGCTATTCATTGTAAACATACAGCTTTATATTTGTAATAAAATTTGCGATTTTATAAAATAACTTTACTATTAGAATGTTATTTCACATTGTGATTATTTAGTTTATTTGAGAAAAATGAAAACATTCATTTGTAGTTATTGAATATGGCTTAGTTTTATATGAAGATAAGTGGAAAAGATAACTACTCGCAGAAATAACAAACCATAATAAACTCTGCTTCTAGCATCTTGAGTTCAAGTACTGGTCAACTTGATCTAAAGTGTTAGAAGACTGTATTTAAAAAAAATCAGCTTGGTTGATCTGAAACATCTGTCCCTCTCTGCTCCCCACCTCTCTCTGCTACCCCAAATCATTACTTAAAATTATTCAGTCTATTTTGTTAACTGTATGATCCCGGGGTTAGAATGCAGGAGGTGGAACTCAGAAGGTTACACAGTTCACTCTCCAGACAATTTATATCCATAAGCTTGACAGCTGCAAACTTAACACAAACACTGTTTTTAAACCCTGGCCAATCACTCTTACAGCAAGTTAACTTTTCCACAATCTAGAATAAATATGACGTTTGCCTGTAGTCAGCCAGCATGACATTAGAACCCCAAACCACATAGTCACAGAGGGTCTTCTTCTTATTTTTTCATTTGGTTAGCATTTCTAGAGAAATGGGGGAAAGAAAAGGTCTCCTTACATTGAGGAAGCCCACCTGTCCAGCTTGCTGACCGGCATCAGGACAGACAAGCTGGACGAATTCTTTCAGCGTCTCCTGAGGGTGGTAGCGGATGGCTGGGTGTGAGAAGTAAGGCCCAGGTTGCTGGATGATGGGTGATGTTGGAAAGTGGAGAGTCGATGGGGTCGCGTGTGGACTTGCTGCAGGAAACAGAACACAACACAACACATCAGGGTTATGGAGAACCCCGCTTTGCCACAGCTGAGCCAAACTCAGTCTCTCTTTTTCATTTCTCTTCCTGGCCCAGTTCACAATGCTGCCCATGTGACAGGATGTAGCATGGACAGTTCTGATGAATTTTCTTCTTTAAGGCTCTAAGACAAACATGGAGGTTAGAGTGGGATAGAATTTCAAGTTGCCTCTCTCTGTTCAGTGGACGTGAGTTATAAAGGCATTAATAACCCCTGTTGAAGATGAAGATTATTCATTACCTTAAGAGCCTTTTTAATGAAGCAAGCAATAAAAAATGTATTTGGTAGATTAGACCTGATTTAACCGACATTACATTTGACAAATTCTACTTTGCACATATGGATCCCCTTTCATGCCGAGCTACCCATAGATAATAATTCATTGTTAAAGCTCTTACACTCCTTTCAAGGAAATTTCTAGGGACTAATTCAGGACTAGAGTTTTTTGAAGTCTGTAGTAAATGATCACTTAATGAACCCATGCAATTTGGGTGCCTCGCTTTACAGTGGAAGGTTTATGTTGCATTTTTCTCTGTTGCCCTTTCAAAGCTAAAGCAGCAACAGGCTGAGTAGGCAGGAACTCTGTGAAAGGTTGCTTCTCTGCCATAAATCTGAGAAGAGATTCAGACAACAACTCCTTTATATTTGAACCCTGATAAATATCATTTGTACAAGATTACATTAGATAAAAAAGCTTATGCGAGATCTTAATAAGTCTTCCAGGAATGCTTTTGTCCTTGAATTGGAGAGATGATGATGTCCAAGACCTGGCAGAGGATAAGGGCTTCATGTGAGGGGCTGATAACACTTAGCCAAAGTCCAAGCAGACCAGAGAAGACTCCAGATAGGGGATATATATGCCTGCCCCACCCCTTCCTTTTACAGTTTAAAATTTTAAACTAAAGGGGATCCTACAAAGAGGAACACAGAAGTGCCCACAGTTTTAGAGAATATGACTTTCTGAATACCAAGAGAAATTCATAATATTGAAGACAATCCAAAGTTCAGTAGGCTCCCCTTTTCTCCCACCATCCCACTGGAAAGGCTAAGGAAGCCTGCCTACTGATGCTGGGGTCTCCTGAGGATTAGGGTATGTCCTTAATAATAATTTAAAGGGATAGGGCTATATGGGTCAGAGCAACCCTTGCAGTTTCTAGAGTAGAAATGCAGGCTGTAGTAGAAGCAGGACACCAATCCAGGCTTGCAGATAATCAGGCAGAATCATTATTTTCAGGCCATGTAAATCGATTTAATAACAATTTGCAGGCTCCCATTATGGTTTCAAGAGACAAAGATGGGTTGAACCAGAAAATGTTTTGCCCTCAATCATACAGCTGAGGACATTACAAAAATAATCTATTGAAATCAGAATTTTCTACACTCGCTCTCTTCAACTTACTCTTCAAGAGTTAAAGAGTTGAACGTTCCTGGATTGCTCTTCCCCTGGAAATTGTGCTACTGGATGTGTAGAATGAAACGATTTTTGTTTTCTTCTAGCATGATGTAGTTGTCTCTATTGGTAATAAGAGACGTTGACCAGAGCCCTGTTTTTGACAGAGTCATTTCTAGTTAGCATTGTAGGTGTTATTTCAGAAAAGTAGATGGGGTGTACTGAGCTGAACAAAATTGTAGACTCAACTGTTGCAGCATGTCAGACACAAAGGTGGCAACTCCATTGCCAAGGGCCCGGTGAGACTGACCTTGATGATAAGGTGGCACTGCCCCAGGTGCTCACAGAAAGTGATAAGTGTTTTAGATAAGGAATGGGGCTAGCCAGAAAGAGTATGCTACCCAAGGTGAAACACTAGCATGAGCAAAGAGTAAGTAGATAAAAGGTAAAGAAATAAAGCACCACTGCCATTCGCTCTCTATCTGAATTGTTACTAAACATCATTGAACTTATTTTATTAAAGATGTAAAAGGAAATCATTAGCAGCATAAATCTCGACTTTAATTTCTTTATTACATTTTAGCAATAGCAACTTATTCATCTTTTCCTTATGGTGCAGATTTCAGTGCAAACCTAAGAATATATGGTACTATATACAATTAATTCTATAGTGACTGATTGATTAGGACCAATTAATTCTTAATTAATTCCTGGAAATCATCTGGCCTGAACTTCTAAATCAGACATCTGCTGAGTCTGCATTTACAGGGCTGTCCTCTTCAAGCCTCTTTTCTCTTTCTGGGGACAGAGATCAGTTCACTGTAGACATGGAAGCAGATGGTTCTAGACAGTGACCTTTAATTTCCTCAGAAAGAAACCTGTGATAAATGTTACAAAGATCTGTTGATTACTATTGGATCCCTGGTGTTTCTCTGGATAATCCTTATCTTCTACTGGACACTGAGGACTGTTAAAAGTCTATAGCTAAGATTTAATCAATGTATTTTTTCTCTTTCCTCCTCTCTACTTCTTTTTTCCTTCCATTTTATCTTGGGTTTGATGTTCTAAGTGTACCTAAATTTTTATCTAAGTTGTTCCAAATCATTTTAGAAGGAGTCATTGGAGCGAAATCAATCTATCAATTAACTCATTAAATGTTCTTTGATGGCTAGAGCAAGCTTTATCGAAGAGAAACTACCATGATGAAGCTGGCATGATGTTAATGGAATGTACAGAGTGCTCAGAGTCCAAATTTTTGTTGAAGAGAAAAATCTCTTATGGATGTGTGTGTGTGAATAGTTGACACAATAAAAAATTATAGTACATTATGTGAATGCATATTTAGAACCTTTAAAATGTGCATTATTTACTTGAGAGTCAATAAAGCCTTTTCTCCAGTGGTTAGTTTATTGCAGAGCATCCATCTGGATCCATGCTGATATTAATACAATATTGTGAATTAAAAGATACTACCAAATTGGCTGCTTCTGGGGTCTAGTGCACTCAGGACCCCCAGGGCTAGGAGCAGCACAGTGTGTGTCAGGAACACTCCACTCTGAATGGCTGTCACTACTAGCTTAACCACTAACTAGTGGCCAACCTGGTTTACAACAAGAACTTGGGCTTTTCATGGGAATACAAACAGTATGGAAGGGAAGGAAGTGTGAATTTCCTACAGGTCTAGTAATTGCTTATGGTCAGGCAAATTGGCCTGGCCTACCCCCTCCCCAGACTCCAGAACTTTCTAATTATTTTGAAACTATCTCTTTTAATTTGAAGAAGAAAAAGAAGGGTAAAATCCAACATAACTAAACATGTATCCAACTTCCTTCTTTTAAATTAGAGTTGGACAAGACTGGGGAGGAGAAGCTAAGGCCATTACTGTGTAGTGGGGCACTAGATGTGACAGTGATCGTAGTCTCACAGCCCAGTGGAAGAAGGGACCTCTTGGACAACACTTGAGCTGTGTGCATGTGACCACCAACCACATAAAGAAAATGCCACTGGGATGGGTGGCCAGACCTTGTATCTTCATGCTTTATTAAAATCTTAGAAAAGGAAGCCATTGCTCCTCACAATTTCCAAGGGGTCTTCTGAAGACGAACCTTACAAATTCGAAGAACATATCCCTCTTTCCTAAAGCCAAAATGTCATGGGTTGAACCATGTTATTCTATGCAGCCCTGCCATTGCCCATATAGATTTAGTCCCTATTTGTGAACCGCTGTATATTCTCACAGCTTACACAGAAACATTAATTCACTTTTGCTTTTTGGCACCAGCCATCAGATCCTAGCCTGTCCTAGGAGAGGTTCTACAGGGAAGCTGTCTAGAGGTGAGAGAGCCATAAAATCTCTTCCTCCTTCGAGTGCAGCAAGCTTGAGGATAGAGGCTTCCTCACTGGCAAGAATGAAAGGCACCCCCAAGTCCAGAATCTGCCCCATTAATCACGAGGGGCAACAGGTGAGATTGTAAGTTGTTTCTTCTGCTGGACTGTCACAAGGAACTGTTATCCACTTGTCTGTAGTAGCTAAATATGCTCTTTTCAGAGACAGTGGCTTTGAGAACTCCTAACTACTCTTGCTTAGAAGTAAACCCCCACCCCCAAGGCAAAGCTCAAAAGGAGAAGAAATTATAAGAAAAAAATCCCACTTAAAATTCAAAAGCCTTCCACAAGGGCAAACGGAAGTTGTATTGTTTGGGTTGTCAACTACTGAGCTTCTTAAGAAATTCTAAACCAACACTATACAGCCCCACTACAGCCTACCTGAAGCTGAGAAATCTATCTTAATGGCCCACAGCTATAATTGATAAATCATGCATGAATCAGGCCTGCCATTTACGAAAGCTGAGAAGTTTGGAGCTGTGTGATTTATGTTAACAGACATAGGGAGGGAGGAATTAGAACTGGTACTCAGGCCCTTAAGAGGCCGAGCCTTTTCTAAGTAACAAAGCATGTGACTCATCAAGCTGAGGTTCTTCAAATTCTTTTCCAGGGCTCTCAGTCCACACCTTAAGTGTCACCGAGAAGCATGTGAGAGGCACAAGAGAAAGCATCCCATCGCGTGATGCCAAGCAAAACGGCAGCGTTTTTGTGTTAGCGATGCAGATATGGTAACTGCTACAGCTTCCAAGCTGGTGATGAGTGACTCTACTCAAACAAAAGGCATCTTCTGACTGGAGATCAGAGTACATGTCTCTTGGAAAAACAAGAGTTCCACTCCTCCAATAAAGAGAGGCCGATGATGGTTTACGTTATTATCTACACTCATTGTAACTATATAAAAGTTCATGTTTCTCCCGACTCCACAAAGTTGTCCTCTGGCCTTCACAGGTAGGCTGTGGTTCCCATGTGACCCGTCCCCCATATCATACAAACAAACAAACAAACAAATAAAAAGCCACAGCATCTGGAGAAAAAGTTCTGTGTTTCTCAAAAGCTCTGGCATCTGTTCTGGAAGAGGAATGGATACTCCAGTCTGTAGAGGATATTTTGAAGGTCTGTGGTAACAGTCTACTCTGTGCTACAGAAGTGACTACAGATATGCCATTAACAAAAGGGAGACACTATGTTAAATAAAACCTTATTTCAAAATATCGGCTAGGCCTGGATTTGCTCTGGAATAGACTCGTGTAATTCTATTCATTCTCAACCCCCTCTCAACTCTGCAGTGGCACCTATCAGTCACTGCTTCCTGTCTCTTCTTTACAAGCCATTTGTGAAGTCCCAGCCTTCTGTTGTTTCCAAAGCTATCAGAATGTCTTCCATGCTGCCACTAATGCTCCTCTGTGTATGCTCTTTCACAATTACAATTATTTAGCATGCCTTGACCTCAGCTAGTTGCCCCATCTATGTCATTCCAAGTTAAGCATATAAGTCAGGAAAGTAATGCTGTATAATGTAAGACCCATGGGTCTTGGTATAATAGACTCGAGTGTTCAAGGCCCATGCAACTTGCATCTTGGAACCCCGAGGAAGGGCAGTGAGGGAATGAAGAAAGGACAGATGAACAGACACAGGCACAGGGAATCTGGGATCAGGTGGGGTCTGCTACAGCCACAACATGTTTATTAAGCACCGCACAGCAGGAGGGGTTAGTTCATCTGAGTAAGAAGTCTCTGTGCGCCAGCAGTGTCAGGCTGTAAACATCTGGGAGGAGGATGGTGCAGTGGCTAGTCTTTGTACACACTGACCAGTGTTGATCATAAACACACCTATGGCTCTGGAGGAAAGCTCTGCCATTTCTGCTGAGCGTCACTGAGGTAAAGCTTTGCCACTTCTGTGGTTCTAAGGCATTGGAGCCCCCCACAGCCCGTGCCTATGTCAATAATGCTCATTCACTCAGGACTTCACTCTCTCGAAGTTTCCTCCACTCTCTACAAATGGGCTTAAAATTTAGCTTCACCAATCTCTACTACAGTTCAAGCTATAGTTCCTGAATCTCTCTATGATCCTAATTGCCATCTCTACAACAGAGGCTAGTACCACATCGATTTGCTGTGAGATTAAGTAAGAGTGTATGCTTGGCACATGATACAGTTTCTGACCCCATAATGGTCAACAAACAGCCTCTTGAATTGATGTCACCACTATAGAAGAGGATGCTGGTAGGCAACTAAGAAACTGGAATTTAGTCCCATGTCCTCGGAGCAGTTCTGGCTGTATGCAGATTGTACCACACACAGGAGGAAGGGTGGTGGAATTAAAAGTTCCTGTTCTCTGCCTATGTAAATAGTAAGAGAGTAGCAACAGCATGGGTATTACATAATGGTCTTAGAGCTAATTTTGCAATCAATGAAATTAGGCAGTGGTAATGACTTTGATCTTACAGTAAAATAACTATGTTCAAAACCTGAAACGTTTCTTTTCTGACCAATGATGTTTTAAATATCTACTCTTGCCTAAAACTCAGGCTGAGATGACCTAGGTGTTTAGAACTATGTGTCCATCTTGCCGAAGACATTTTTCTACTTAGAACTCAGACCTTGGGTGCTAATTCTGACTGTTTACACTGGCCTCTTCTTTCAGCACTTTAAGGTTGTGCTGTTGAATGTGACCAGCAAAGGCCACTTCAGAATGCCCTCCTGAATTTGAGGTCTCTTTAGTCATCTTGCAGAATTGGAGAATTTCTTCCTAATGATGGTAGATTTTACTTAAGGGGAGAAAAGAGTTAGTCCAGCATGTAAGGTCTGGTATCATCTGGCTCTGGTGTCCACTGCTCTGTGCCAGCCTCCCCTGGCTCTCCTTTCCTCTTGTGGATCTTCTCTGTTCTATATGGGTTTTAGACAGCAACTACTATGGATTGAAAGTGTTCCTTCCTTGATAATGTGCACAAAGCTACTTAAAACTTTCTAAACTAGCATTTTGTGTGTGTGTGTGTGTGTGTGTGTGTGTGTGTGTGTGTGTGTGTGTAATAGCACCAATTAGAAGTGAGGGTAAGAATGAATGTATTGAGGTATAATAGGCCAACTCACTCAACAAACATACTGAGAATCTACTACATGCTAAACAGTATCTAGCTAGTATTTATTATCTTCCAGATATCTTTAGGAATGAGATATACGAAGTGTAATCCAGAATATGCAGTAGAATCAGGAAACCGAGACTCAAGAGTTGAACTGTTTACAAATGAAGCTGCAGGAAATCAGCCCTGGTTTCAGTGAGAAACGTCCCCCATAGGTTCATGTGTTTGAACACTTGTTTCTCCAGTTGGTGATGCTGTTATAGAATGTTATAGAGCCTTAGGAGGTATAGCCTTGCTGGAGAAAGCACTTCACAGGGGCAGGCTTTGAGGGTTTATAGCCTCATATCATTCTCTGTTCTGTTTGTGAAAATGTGGTCAGCTAGTCTTGCTCCCACTGCCATGCCTTGCCTTCTCCTCCATGATGGGCTCTATCCCTCTGGAATGTAAATAAACTCTTTCTTATTTAAGTTGCTGTTGGCTACGGCATTTTATCACAGCAACAGAGAAGGGAACTAATACAAGGTTCACAGCATAAACTAATGATGGATTTCTAAATTCGGGTCTCGCTTGAGCTGTGCAATGTCTAAGTGCAGAAACAAGCCCCTGGCTGGAGAGCAGAGCAGCCCACTGCCTAGCATTCCAAGCATCTTAACTCCTTCTTCCTCCTGTCTTCATCCTTTCTTCTGTGAGTGGAGCTCTACCATTTCTTTGAAGAGCTTTTCTCCCTCAGTCTCAGGTTATGTGGTTAACAACTGTGGCACCTGGTGCTGTTGGTGGTTAGAGAACCCAAGCTACACAATGGGATATCCCACTATCTTTTAGATATAAAGGTTGTTTAAAGGTGAGCAAATGGACCCAAGTAGGCCAATTAGAGCCATGGGTATCCAGAGGTAGGTGCTTTTCTAGATCAATTGTAGAAAAGTGATTCCTTTTCTCTTTGGATTTTTTAAGTTAGTAGAAACTAAGTGTGGAGTAGTTCATGCTTTGTATACCACAACATGAGGAGGTGTAGCCTGTGAATGGGGCTCACAATGAGAAGAGTAGAGGGGGGAAGTTGTGACTGTGAACTTGATCTGTGTCTGCTTACAGCCACACACTCATAGATCTTTTATTTGTTGAACCTAACCCATTGTCTTCTTTGGCCAGTCAATGGAAGGTTAAGCAATTTGGTTGGAATTCTTTAGAAAGAGCCATTACTAACACATCTCCAGTTCACTGTCTAGAATTTAACTATTCAACAACTTTTATTATAGTGCTCAGGAATTTGGGGGCTCAGGATGATCTAATGGCATCTCCTGAAATGACAATGTTTTCTAACTGTGTCAACAGAAGGTGCCCACAGAACCTGACGGACATAGCCTCAAATCTCCACCGATAGCTCAGATGGTGGAGCTGTCCTCAGGTTCTTCTATGGCCTGTCATAAATGTCATCTCATTTGCAATGATGACTGTTCTGCTAGGTAGAAGGGCAGGGACAGTCTTTTGAGCTTGGCCATCTGGGCCTCCATTGTTCATGGCAGATGAAGGCTCAACAATTATCTGCTGAATTGACTCTGTAAGCAGCAGATCCTGATGAACAAAGATACTTCCGCCTTTAGCAAGAGCCATGGATAAAAGGGTGCTTGTCTAAGTGAAGCTGCTTTCTGTTAAGGGATGGGCCACCTGCTCCGCTGCGGCGTCCACTATTCTTCCACACATGAGTGGGGGCACGGGGAACCCGGGTCTGTTCACTTCCCCTTCCTTTTCCAGCTTGTTCTACATTTACTTCTAGATCAGCAAGAGTAGATGGAAAGCGACACACTAAGGGTGTGAGACAGCTCAGGAAAACAAAGAGAGTGACGGAGGCTCTGAGGACAAGGAGGGGTCTGCGTGGAAAGGACGCTCTCTGGCCACACACTGCACTCCAAGCCCCTCATTACATGGGCATTTTACTCTCTCCTCCCACTGACGCTTTCCAGTTACGTACACGTGGGGAAACAAAGGCCCACTGAGGACAAATGACTTCTGCAGACTTAACAGAGCCCACACAGCTCGGTAGAACTTGAATTCTACTGCCAGGCATAGCTCCTTCCTATACACTCTCTGCTTCTCTTTAAATTACTTTTTCAGAAGTCAAATGCCTCTTTTCCCTTTAGGGGTTTTGTCCCAGACCCCCTTAGTATTGAAGTAGAAATGGGCAGCTCTGATGTTCTGACATGTGCTTTTCCCACAAGAAAACTGAATTCTTTGAGAGATGCAGAGAAGCAACTGACATTTAATAGGAAGAAACGAAAACCAGTGAGTGCAAATTTTCTGTGGAACTATACCTTTAAAAACCACGTGAGTCCACGTGGGTGATCAAGTGTCCTGGTGTTCCCAGCACAAAGGATGAAGCCTGGAAGAGTGACTCTCAGTGTTCCTGCAGCCATTTGGACAGGACAGGACAGTCCTACAGAGTGCATTCCCTTGCTCCAATGGGTGATAGGTCGGACTACATAAACACTGCTGAAGCTCGGCTCCAGGCAACGCAATGCACTTAACTTGAACATGATTTATGATTCTGTCAGTAGAGGAGGCTCAAACCTGCACTGATGCCTAAATGTGAGCTTTCTATTCAAAACAGAGTGGGGGGGCAGAGAAAGGGAAGGAGGGAAGGAGGGAGAAGGCAGGACCAGAGTACTTCACATAAAGAAGAGAAGATACAAGTTCAATTTCAAAGTTTTGGTTTTGTGCTGAAACAAACAAACAAACAAACAACGAATCTAAGCATGGAATCAATGTAAGATTAAATTAAATGAGGGAGAAAGAGCTAGCTAGAGACTTATTTGGTTATAAAGCCAGTTACAGTTGATGTATTTGGTATCAGTGGGCGTGGCTTCATGACGCATGCCCGTGGCAGGGAGTGTGTGGCTGAAGGAGAAAGAAAAGGATAAGGGGCAGGGGGGAGGCAGCTTCCTTTGTCGGGATGAGTGTGGATGTGGGTCCACCAGGCTAATCACCCTATTATGCACAGCACTCCCTCCAGGGGCTTTGTGACTCTTGAAGAGATTAAGGAGCCAAGTGTCCCCTGCTCTAACCTGTCCTTCCTGGACAACATATTAGCAGGGTTCCACTATAGAGGAGCTCTCTTTAAAGTTTCCTGCAGGATGACAAATGAACCCAGCAGGGTGTCCCACACATCTATCTTCATACAAATTATTAGTGTAATAGAGCTTTGAGTTATGCATTTATCTGGTAATTATTGAACAGTTACACAAAACCAAGCTGAGTTGCCCTGGCCCTTTATGAGGTTCGCTCGGTGGGTGGCCATACAGTTAATTTAGGATGGTTCTCCATTCCGCAGCTCACTTGCAGAGAAATTAGCTAAACAGCCTTCTCCTTTAAATATTTTCCATGTCACAGTGAAACTCTTTACAATACAATAAAGGTACAGTTTTAATTACACGCTTCCTGACTTTTGTTTAGTTGTAGTTTTAAAACATTTGCTGGCGCTAGTTTTTCCTTTGGCTGGGCAGTAATAGCTGGTTGTAAGTATCTGGCTAATGAATTTAATAATTTCCTGAACTGAGACTTAAAGAGCCTTTGCTAAAATGCTGCATTTCCTTTCTGCTGTCCCATAACTTCCAGTCCCCTAGATGAGGTGTCCCTGTGAAGCTGGGCACTGTATGTGTGTTCACTTTGTATTCCCAAATCCTTCCTGCTTTTTCCATACTCCAGAGTGGAGCTTGTTAGGTCTGTGATGTCTGGTTTGAAAATCAACTGGAGTAATTTCTCCTGGAGAAGGGAGATGTCATGTTGTCCCAGACGACAAACTCCAATAATAAATAAACACCCAGCGTCTGTTGGCAGAGTATGTCAGCACTGTGTTTGCAACAGGTACTTAATTACTTCTCATTTTCTTGAGATGATTCAATTGCACTAACTCAGGAGGAACAAATTAGATCCAGTTGAGCATCAGCATGTTCTACAGCTAAGTTTAAGAAGCTTTCCTAAACAACCAAGAAGTCTGCAGATACAACCGGAGAAAGCTGGACAAACCTAACCCTTGGGGCCAACAGGGTAGGGTCATGGTTACAATAATGAAACACCAAGGTATGTCTCTCCTTTGGGTTTGTCATTGGATGGAAACAATACTGTAGGCAAATAGTTTGTCCCTATGAAGGAACCCAAAATTTTGAGCTAATTTTTCTTAATACATAGCAAGGTAGAAACTCTTGAACACACTGAATACCAGCACATTCTAGGCACCTCCATAAATGCTGCAAGATACTTGTTCTTGAACATCATTAATTATTATTATTGGGAATAAGGGGGTGGGAAGGACTTCCCATTATTTCCCACACTTTCTGTTTCAATCACATTGTGTGCATTAATTCATTTATTTGATGGATTTTTTTTTGCCTGCTCTTGTGCAAGTCATGAGGCTGAGGGGTTAAGGGACGAGCAGGTAAAACATGGTGTCTGCCATTTAGTAACTGCTGCCTTCATACTTATCTCTCCTTCCCTACTGCTTCCTTACTATCTAAGTATGCTACAATTCACACACCTCCAACCATTCCTGGTGACCTTGATTTCCAGGAAGATGATCTTCATGCTCATTAATTCTCTGTGGTATATTTTTCTTGGCCAAACTGGGAGATATGGGTGACTTCAGCTCCTCAGGTGCTTCATCATCAAGAGCAGGATCCTCTTTTGGGCCAGGAGGATCATGGACTTAGAAACGTTTTTAGGGCACATAAAGTTTTGACTTCCTCTCTAAACAGCACAAGTCTTTCAAAGCTGCACAACAAATCTCTGGTTCATATGACTCTTGCTTTGGTGAATGTTATGAACACTTTCAGAATCAGGACAATTTGACTTCTAAACCACACATACGTACACACCACTCTCTCTCTCTGTCTCTGTCTCTGTCTCTGTCTCTGTCTCTGTCTCTGTCTCTCTCTCTCTCTCTCTCACACACACACACACACACACACACACACACACACCACACGCCCTCATAAAGATATAGTGGTTTAGCCACACCTGCATCTGCTTCATTTTAATTTCATAGCACCTAGTTGTCTAACAGAATTACTTGTTTTCAGTTGCTCTCTATTTTGCACAGCGATAAACAGATGGCAAAAGGTTTGAGATGGGGTTAAGCATCAGTCCTGTTTGTACTCTGACAATGCCAAATGACATGGTATCTCCCCAAGAGGATAGCCTCTTTTGTCTTCCCTGGCATCTGGAGCCTCGCCTAGCACAGTTAGGTCAAGTCCACTTTCTGACATGCTTGGGACTCTAAGTGCTTACAAGTTTGGATTTGATTTTAGATTTGGGAATATCTGTATATACATACCAATTAAACAACTCTAACCTGAGGATCTGAAATTCAAAATGTGCCAAATTTTGAGCACCAATGTGATGCCTGGGCTGTGTCACATCTGTGCTCACAAGCCCATACTTTGGAGCCTTTTTGATTGCAGACTTTTAGATTAGGGTTGATCAGCCCACCATGAAACTGCTGGCCTTTCTCTCCTCTCAGCTGCCAAGCAGTAAGTACTCTGGGGATTGGATGCAGGCTTCACTTGCTCCTGCCTTTCAGTAACTATAAGAGTACCTTGTTTGTTGTGAGCACTTGGTAAACATTTGTGGGACAAACTAATGGATCACCAGATGGTGACAAGAGTTTTCAAATGAATTTTAACCTTGTGAAAAGCCAAAATGACTTTAAATATGGTCGAAGTGACTTGTGCCTCACAGAAACTGTCGCTTTGCTAGTAGCAAGGAATCAGGGGCTAATGCAGAAAGAAGATACAGGAGTTCTTTGGGATGGCTATAAAAACTCAGTGTGATGATGCAGCCTATGTCATGACTATCAAAGTAGCTAATGGCCACATCATGTCTTAGACTAATAAGAAGTGTGAAAACAAACTAAAGGTTTAAATAAAGCTAGCTTGTTTTTTTTCCCAGTGGCAGAGTAAAGGTTAGGAACTACTGAACCAGAAACTAAATGAGATGAATTCTGCGCTTGGCTCTGGCCAGCTCAGATTGCTATGGGTAAGTCATTTAAAGTGTACAAGGAACAGCTCACTAACATATTCCTTCCTCATCTACTGATTTACACAACCCCGATCATTTATATATATATATATATGATTATATTCAGCTAAAAAATCTAATCTAAACTTTGCACCCTCCCTTATAGCTAGAGTTAATCATATAGTATAGTTCGGACTATTTGACTGTACAGAAAAGGTAATGGATGGCTGGCGAGATGGTTCAGTGGGTAAAGGTGTCTGATGCCAAGCCTGAAGACTCTATTTCTGAGACCCACATAGGAGGAGAGACTCCTGCAACTTGTCCTCTAACCTCTACACGCATGCCTTTGCATATATATAGTATGAATACATAGTAAGCCAGTGTAAAAAGAAAAGAATTATAAAAGACTGGGAGCTGGCACCTCATTCT
Source organism: Mesocricetus auratus (assembly GCF_017639785.1). Taxonomy (NCBI): domain Eukaryota; kingdom Metazoa; phylum Chordata; class Mammalia; order Rodentia; family Cricetidae; genus Mesocricetus; species Mesocricetus auratus. Next base: position 41,619,294 of record NW_024429197.1, read on the forward strand.
CTCCTTTGTTTTAGCTAAAGTGTAGATATAAGGCAGGAAGGACTGTGGTGGTCATACTGAGGAAGGGGACCATGGGACGCCTCGCTGTGCTAGTCTGTTGTATGTTACTATAACAGAATATCTAGGCCAGGATGCTTATAGAGACACTTACTTGCTTCTAGAGTCCGGTGACTGGTGACTGCTGTGCTGACTCTGTCATAGCATGGCAGAGAAGCAGACGGAGAAATGATCATGTACAGAAGGGTCACACGTACAAGGACGGGTGCAAGAGACCAGGAAGCAATCAGGCCCAAACTTTGTCTAACAACCCACTCTTAGATTTGAGTTCATTCCCATCAACCATATCCTGACCTTTCACAGGAGACAGCATTATCCTTGAGGGAGCCTCTGACATAATTACCTTGCACTAGACTTCATTTCTTAAATGTTCCATGACCCCAACACTGCAACACTGGGGGCCAAACTTCCACCATGTGAACCTTTAGGGAACCAACCATATCCAAACCATAGGGAAGACATTTCAGTCCTTGTTGGATTTTTGGTGCCACAATAGCACAGAGTTAGACTTAGAGTTAAGTTTTTGTTTGTTTGTTTTTTATTAGTAACTAAACCTGTGCCTTCACGTACTGCACGTGGGGGACATGTACCTTACCATTGAGTTATAGACCCAGTCATTTTTGAATTTATTTTTATATTTGTGATATGGTCTCACTAAGTTATCTACACTGGCCTTAAACACATTGAATTTGAGATTCTCTTCCCTCAGCCTCTTGTTGTTATACAGGCTTGTAATTTTCTTAAGTCATGACTTAATGATGTTTTTCTGATACCCACAGATGCACTGGATCAGATGATTCCTAGAGTCTGGTTCTTTGGACTTGGTCTCCCAGTGTGTGACTGGAGTTTCTCTTTACGAATTTCTGAAGTACAGTTGATTTTCTCAGTGTAAAGTATTAAAGTGCAAAGTATTAAAGTGTCATTATTTTTGAAAGCACAAAAGACTTTAGGCAGAAAGGTAAGTTTCAAGAACTCTCATATTTTCAGGAAATTTAAAATATCATTGACAAATACTCCAAATCTTAAAAGCAGTTAAAGGTTGGAAAAATGGTAAGACCTTGCTGTCAAATCTGATGACCTGAGCTTAATGCCTGGATCCCATATTGTGAAAGGAGAGAACCAATCCATGCAAGTCACTCTCTGACCTGCACACCCATGCTTGTTCACACACACACACACACACACACACACACACACACACACGCACGCACGCACGCACGCACACACACACACACACACAGAAAATAAATATGTGTCAGAAAACCCTTAAAGGATGGAGTCATATAGCTAAATGTTGGGGTTGTGCAAAAATTGGCAACACTAAAAGATTCTGCACAACCAAAAAATTAATTAAAAAATTAAATAGTTAATGAGTTGAAGGTGCTTTTATAGTCTTCACCTAGGTAAATCACATAACTTTACTGATGGGGTATGTCCTTCTGAATGCTATGAATATATGTTTCTCTTATTGGTTGCTGACTAAATGCTGATTGGCCATTAGCCAGGCAGGAAGCATAGGTGGGGCTACCAGATGAGGAGAATTCTGGGAAGGGACAGGCAGAGAGGAGTCTCCAGGGGAAGATGCCATATAACTGCTGAAGGAGTAACATGTTGGAGCATTACAGGTAAGCCACAGCCTCGTGGCAAAACATAGTTTAATAGAAATGGGTTAATAATTAAGAGAGAGCTAGCCAATAACAATCGTGAGCAATTGGTCAAACAGTTTATAAGTAATATAAGCCTCTATGTGTGTATTTGGGGACTAAATGGCTGTGGGACCAGGCAGGAAAGAAACTCTGTCTTCACTCTACCACAGCCTTGGTTGTGAATGTGTATTTTCCATCCCACAACACCAGTTGATGCCACCAGTGACACCTCAGTTCAAGCGGAGACTCTTGAACGCCATGAATTGAAATGTTTTTTGCATATGAAGTTTTCTACTTTTATAGAAACAAGAGTTTGATTACGAACACAAAAAATATTTTTCTACCATCATTTCTCAGTATGTATCATATTAATAACTGTTGGATTATACTTGGTTTTAAAAGTTGCTGTTTGAGTTGCTAACAAGCTACGTAAAAATAATGTAATGATTTCTGGCTTTAAGTTAGGTCAGATTTCCTAACAATTTGTGGAATGACACCAAATATATACATTGCGTGTGTGTAGGCATTCTCAGTTTTGATGATAAAAATTAAAATACTGATCCAATCTAAAAATGATGAAGATGCTTCATGTCCTGTGGCATCAAATATTCATCCAAAATTTAATTCTATGTGGAAAATTAATAAGCATATTCATCTCATTTATGACAAATTATCTTTGGTCTTTACTAAATATACATGTGAACCAAAAATTGTTTTAAATATTTTTTATGGTTTCTTGTCAGTTACTGTTTGATTTCTATACCATTTTATATGTCTATATACCCAAGGTCATATAGAGACTTCTGAGTCAAAAAGAGGCTGTGAGTGAAACAACTTTCAGAACCGAATCTAGATTACCAGGCATATTCACAGCTTTTGAAACAGAAGACAGATGAGCAAAAAGTTTTCTTTTCAATTATCATAGATAAAATACATTGTCATTATTAAATACATTATGATGGTGATGACTTTAAGTAACGGTAAAAGAAAGTTCACTCTTCCAGTTTAAAGTGTCCAATAAATGTAATTTTGTACAATGGCAAAAATGGCTTTGCTGAGATTTAGTAACTTTCCTTGTTCCTGGTTATTCAACAGAGTTTAACCCCCTTACCTTATTCTAACCACACAGAAGAATAGGTGTCAAAGTATTAATTCACAAGGTACAGATGGTCCAACTGAGGCCACAAGACTAGGTGATTCATCAAAACCACAAAGAAAGCCACTGCCAGGGAGGAGATTGGATTGAAGAAACCACATGCCTCTACCTTTACAATGCATCCAGCAGAGTGACCAGGAGAGCATCAACTGAAATAAGCCACAGCTCTTAGTACCAAAGCTTAACTGAGGCCATCTCTCACAGTTTGCTCTAGATGACAGGCTATGGTCTTCCCCCATCTTGGATGCTCCTCATGAGGCAGTAAGTGAAAGGTCACACATTTGGGCTTGATGTTTCTTCTGGAGCAATGAGAACTTATCAGAGTGTGTGGGTGGGGTGGTTTAGGTGGGATATGGTGGGAGTCTTCTTTTGAGTGTGCGTTTATGTGCACCTTAACTACTTTAAATTTATCCATTATGTAAAACCTACTGGTGAGGGACAAAGACATAATGTGTGAGAGATCCTTGTCTCTGGGTATCTTCAAGAGAGGACTAAGAATGCTAGACAAAGTTAGAGGATGTGCAGGCATGAAAAGCTGTGGGAGGCTATGGAGGGTGTGGAGATGCAGATAAGGAGGCTTCATGTCCAAAGTGACATGAGTTGAGCATCCTTAATCTAAAAGTACCAAGGCTGAAATGTGTCAAAACCTTAGACCTTTTGGACACAGAGAGGATATAAGTAGATAATAATATACCTGATCCCATGTGCAGGGAGTAGCCAAAACTCAAGTATGCTAAAATACTATATAAAATTGCTTGTAGGTTATATGTATAAGACATGAATGTATCTCAGTGCCATGCCCAAGATAGTTCATGATACATGTTCATATAGTTGCAAATCCCAAATTCCAAGCACTTATGGTCTTGAGCATTCTGGATGATGTATGCTCTGCCATGTGTGAGCTGGGTTTGGGGATTGGTAAGATGTCGATAGGGTGAAGGCAGTAGGGGATAACATGAAATTTCCAAAACCTGGATGAAAGAGACAATCCGAAACCTAGACTGTCCAACGTGTGCACACAATCTGTTTCCAGACACTGCAAATGACTCCTTTCTAGGTGTACAACCTCAGAGAAGTAAACCAAAGTGCCAAGCCACACAGTTGGCATGGTAGCACACATTCAAACACTGGCACCTTGGACCTGGTAGCTTTGGCGCTTAACTGCCACTGCACACTGGAGGCTTTTGTCTCCTCAAAATGCATATGCAGAAACCTTAATTCCAGGGAGGTAGTACTGGCAGCGGGACATTTAATAAAGGGCAAAGGATCTACATGATCTGAGAGAAACTGGAGCATAAGGCGGTGCCTTAAGAAGTTGAGTAGATCATGAGGGTGCAACCCTCAGGGATGGGAGTAGCTAGATAACTTATAACAGAAGCCACAGAGCTGTGGGTCTCAACAGCAGTCACGTATCAGATATTTACATTCATAAAGCAGTAAAATTACAGTTATGAAGCAACAACCAAATAATTTTATGGTTGGCGGTCACCACATGAATTATTGTATTAAAGGGCCACAGCATCAGGAAGGTTGAGAACCACCACCATAGAGAGCTGGTTAGCCCCTCCATATCCTGAGAATCTATAAACCAGGGTGTGAACTTTTGCCAGACCCCAAGTTGGCTATCACCTTGACTTAGGACTTTCCAGCCTCCAGCAACGTGAAGAATAAGTTTTTGCTGTTTCTAAGCCACTCAGTGGTGTTACCTTGTAGCAGCCAACACATCTCAAGACAAACATGATACTCTTGTCTCCATATCAAGGTGCAATTTTTCTGCCTTTACTTTGCAGTCTCTACCCAGAGAGGTTTTCCTTGTACACGACACTCACCAAATTACCAAATATGGATTAGGCTTGCAGTTGAAAACAGAGCCATCTTTTTGGGAGGCAAAGTGACCTTGCTCTGCCATAGCGTTGTTAAGAGATCAGGCTTCTGGCCTGAGCACTGAGATGTGTCAGTTGCTGCTCACTGACTGTTGCTTGCCACCAAAGATTTTAGGGAAGGCAGCACAAATCCTGTAGCCCGGTGCCAATATACCAGTCTGGTGAATTTACTATGTGACACTGGCAAGAAAGCATTACATATACCTGGAGCCCCAACTCTTTGCTCTGGGAACCTGATAAATGACACACATCGACTCTTGAAAACCTGACTTTACTATGTCTGGTGGTGTTGACTTTGCAGATGCACAGTTGGCTTAAGATGCTCACATGCAGCTGCCACTCACTGTTAGTCTACTGACTGCTTCATGTAAACTTGGCCTAAAATGCCAGTCTCAGTGTCAGATAGGTATTGCTGTAGTCATGAGCTTTCCACATGGTTCAGAGGACAAGGAAGGGGAATACAGAGCCCACAGTGAATGCTTCTTCCATCGTGAGGGGCAGAATCCTAACCTAAAAAATGTCTTAACCAACAAATGCCCTAGACTGCCTGTCTTAACTCTCAGCACAGAGATGCAACTGAAGAGTGTCATCACCCTACTCCAAGGCCTATGTGACACCCCTGAGGGGTAGGAGGGCGACAGTGAGGATGGGTACCCAAGCAAACTTTTGAGAAAGGAAAACTGAGGGTGATGGGTCTTGTCTTGAATTTTGGTGAAAACAAAGAATCTTTGGAATTCCATAATTCTTAAACTAGGCCTCTCTTTCTTCAAATACATTTTATAAACATGAACATAAGCAGGAGGTCAAAGGTCCATGTGCTGTGGGCTAAAGAAGTCCGCTCTGGCCCAGTGCAGTATGGGCCATTCAGGAGAAGTGCTTAGTCATTGTGCACCTGGGGTAGGTGCTAGGTAGCCACAACAATTCACAGAAATGCAGCGTGTAGCCAACACACACAATAGGTACCCTTGGTGTTCTTTTGAATAAGGAATGATATATGTGTATTGTTTTTGCTCTTCAGAGAGTTTCCAGAAATACCACCTTATTTTAATTTTTACATGAGAATATGAGTTTGAGAAGAAAGGTGAATTCCCCAGTGGTATGGCCTCCTCAAATTGACAAGGACACTGTAAAACCAGAAAGTAAGTGGGGATGCAGATGCAGTCTCCCCAGCCTTCCTGGAGACTGGCATGCAGCTCTTCTAGGGGTTTTTTCTTTGTTTTGAACAGCTGATATTCATATGAAGTTTTTTTTAGATTTGACTTCAACGCTATCTAGTCTTTGAAATCTCTTTATGTGATGCAAAGTGATAGTTGCCTACTACACACCAACTTTTCTTAATGCTCATTTCCTTTCTTCAGCTCTGTCCTATAAAGACAGGAAACACTGGCCCCAGTGTCTATACGGTGACAATAACTCAGTAAATCTTTAATGAACAAATGAATGAACGTCCATAATCCCCTCCTCTGAGTCCTGCAGCAAAATTTGTTCTTAACATTCAGTTAGCATTTGAATATGTTAAACTGACCATAAAAATGAGAAATAACATGTTCATCTCCCTGGACCATAAATATTCTGACATAAAATGACTTTATACCTCTCATTTCCTGCAACAGTCTAGATGCTCAACAAATGTTAATGATAAGAAGATATAATACTATCTAATTTATTGGCTTACTTACATGTGAATTCTCAAGTTTAAATATATAATGTGCAATATACAGATACCATATATATTTCTGTGAACACATATGTATGTATATATAGTAAGCTTCTATGATTATGCTATTGGTACACAGGAGGAAGAGCCAGGGATCCTGATGAGAGAGTTGTATCAGTGAACACAGTATCTCTAAGGATGAAGCAACCAAATTTCCTAACAAATTAAGCAATTGCTTCTCATGACAGAACACTTACATTTTTTTAGTGAGATTTTTTCACATGTGCTCTGTGCATCTATATCAAGTACCACATTTCCTTGGGACTATCAAAGTATTCATAAATGGATTTGGATTTGTGGTCCGAACATTGAGTTAATGCAGCAAATATCAGTTTCCCCAGGTATATGCCAAAGTAGACAAGAGACTGTAAATCCCCAGGGTGTTTTATGTTGCCAGCTGGTAGATAGATCACAGGCATCAAGGGCAATCTGATGGAAGGGTGCAAATGGTCACAGTTATTCATACTCCTACTGTGGGAGTTTTATAAATAAACTAATAAATATTTTCATCTTGCAATAGATTCAAGTTAAGTGAGTTGCTGACATTCTCTTGAGGTTTAAGGCTTGTCTTTAATGTGAAATACAAATCATATTTCTTGTGGACACATTTTAATAATAAACTTAAAAGCACATGCGACTAAAATAAGGAAAACATCACAATGGAAACCAGACAAACTATCTACCACTTCAAAAGGAGCGAATGAAGACGACTCGTCAACACCCCAATGCCAACAGCCTCAACACGAAATGCCACATATGGAAATTGGGTTTCAGGGAAGGAGAGTTGGTAAGGACTGAAGACTGAAAAAACATTTACCTGAGAAATAGGTAACTGACCACATGGGAAAAGCATTCACCCAAACACACACACACACACACACACACACACACACACACACACACACACACAGAGAGACATGCATGCACACAGCTTGAGGGCACACTTAATTCCGGCTCAACTGATTTCCCACCTCTTTGTAAAATCCCATAGCCCCTTCCAAAAAATTGGTTTTGTGTCTTTTAAACTTAAGATTGGATGCCAAGCCGGGTGGTGGTGGCGCACGCCTTTAATCCCAGCACTTGGGAGGCAGAGGCAGGCGGATCTCTGTGAGTTCGAGGCCGAGCTGGACCAATAGCCTCCAAAACAATACAGAGAAACCCTGTCTCGTAAAAACAAAAAACAAAACAACAACAACAACAAAAAACAAGATTGGATGTCGAATCTCCTTGGTCTCTAAAATTCGAAGACTACCCTCAAACATAAGAATTCCATCACTTACTGTAGGGGAGTCCTCACTGTCTTCCCACTACTTTGAGCTCAAGATTACGATGCTTACACCTTGTGGGTCTCTGTGGAGCAACTCACCTCTGGGTCCTGTAATGACAGGTCGGTGATGCTGTGTGAATGCTGTTCCCAGGGAGGAGGTCTGCGAAGGGGAGGGGCTGCTGAAACCGGACTTCTCAGACTTCTTCAGTGTGGTTGGAGATGGCATGCCTGGTAAGAAGGGTTGATTGTTGAGGCAACTTTAATCTACAGAGCAACAATTTGTGTGACCCAAAAGACAACACTGGGAGAGTGGAAAAAGGAATAAAATGGAATCGTATGGAAATGGAGATTTATACTGAATTGCTTTGAATTTGTCACAGGAATGACTTGACTCACTTTAGGTGGTTCTATAATTTATTTCAATTTGTTGTGTTAAGTCACAGCCCATTTGGGGGGGTTGTTGGCTTTCTCCACATGGGGATTTCTGTGGCTTGTATCTTCAGTATCCCCTGTGAAAGACCTTCATTTTATGATCTTCATATTCAGAGTGGTTCTGTTGTGGAGAGGAGAGCCTAAAGAGGTAGGTCAAGGGGAGGGTCTTTAGGTCATTCAGGACACTGTACTGAAGGGGATCCTGGGAGCTGATCCCTTCCTCTTGCCCTCTCTTGCTTCCTGGCTGGGAGGTAAGCAGTTTTACTCGCTATAGTCTCTCGTCTTGCCACCAAGTACCATTGAATCTGGGAGGTTCACCTGAACTTGAACCAGATCTCTAAAACCACAAACCAATATGATTCTCTTCAAAAGCTCCTTCTCCCCTGCCCCAGGTACTTGGTATAGTAGTAGAAATCTGACTTACACAGGCTTCAACTTTTCAAGTGAATCTGTCAGGTATCTGTGACCTCTGGGACCCTTACAAAGGAGGCTGCATAAGCCTACAAAGACAGCCTCACATGCAATCATTTTGTCCTGTCAGTTACCTTCTTTCAGTACCAAAGCATTTTTCTACACTTTAAATAATTTAGCTTTTTTTAACATAAAAATGCCCTTGATAATAGCAGCTCAGATGTTCTTTCAGTGAATTATTTATAGAACAGAAAAAAGAAAAGATAAAAGTTAAAAAAATCTTAAGAGGCAAGAAATTGGGATTGGTTCAGTAAATATGGTCCAGCCAATGCAAAGAATACTGTAAGAGAAAAATGACATGGGAGATATTTATAATATAATGTTGACTGAAAAACCAATTATTACATGGGGTGTTATAATACATCAATTACTGGATGTACAACACAATTTAAGTGTTTTTTTAATGCAGAGAAAGAACTAGAAGATATGTGTGAACTATAACCATGGCTCCCTTGGCAAGCTAAATTTCTATGGTTTACCTTGCCTTCATTTTGCCTACTTGCCTTTTCTGTGATGAACATATATTACCTTTATGCTAAGAAAATACAACAAAAGCTTTTTTAAAAAATAGCATTTTTTTGCTTCAGAGTCTAGGAGCACAACACTTCAAATTTAGGAGATGCTTTGGAAAGAAAAACAGTGGGGAAATAATGAGAAAACAGTCCCTTGTAGTTACTGGATTCATGGTGTTCCCCACAAGCATGCTGAGAGACACAACTGGAGGCCTCTATCCCTTTGGGAGGGTGCCAGTTAAGACAACAGAAATTTGGACATAAAAATAAAAGAAATGACTTCAAGTCTCCATATCATAGGACAAATCTGGGATCTCAAGTTTCCAGCATAAAATTGGTCTGTACCAAATCAAAAGAAGAAAAAATTCATTTATACATGTCTACCTATGATTCTTTTTGTCAATTGTATAAGAATTATTTGGGAAAACTAGAAAAATAATTAATAGGTTTATTGATATTAATATGCAGCTGACATTGAGTGGTTGCTAGTACCATTAACTATGACAAGCAATTTTACAGATACTGACATTACCCAAATGTCAGCTTATTTGGCTATACCTAAACATGTCCATTAATTTTTTTAACCAGGGATTAAATTGATTCTATTACATGATATCCAAATACATCTGGATGTAAAGTGTGGCCATTTTTGGCCTTCTCTAAGATAAAGATGTTGATCAAAGGTTCTGAAACCTATCAAAGGGTTCCAAAAGTTCTGTCCGTGCATGTGTACGCATGTGCACGTGATTTTTAAACTCCCTGTACAGATGTCACTATCTGTGACTTCACAGAGAGATGCCCTGATATAACAAAATTTAAGGTTTTCATCCCAAGAGAAACTAGTTAGCACATTTTTGGTTAGTATAAAATGGATGGCTGTGCAATTTCATGCTATTCATACTCCTGAATAAAATCATTTCTAGGTTAATTCCTACTCAATATGAATTAAAAACAAATTCATTAGTCCCAGTGGCATTAATTATAGTTGTTTGTTGAAAAAACTTTCTGCCTAAGTTGTACTTAAAGTCTACAGACCACACCATGTCAGTGTGCTAACATGTTGATGTACACTGAGGTCATAGCTGAAGACTCCCTGTCAGTGACATAAGCGAGGTATTATGAATCAACTACAGTGGGGGGAAAGCCTTCAAATAAAAAGGTAAATGACGAGATATTTAAGTGTAGAGAAATCTCCCAAGTCATTCAAACCTCTGTTGCACAAATGAAGTTTTTAGCTGCCACTAATTCTACTACTTTAAATTCAGTCAAATGCATGAATTACATGTTAGGAAAGACTCAGAAATAGAATAGCAATGACTAATGTCAAAACTTTGAAGACTGCAGATTTTATTTTAGTTTTTGAACAATGGAATCATGGTTGTAGTCCTGATATTGAACCAACTTTATTGAAGGGAGCAAATGACTGACTCAAGAAAGCTGTGATTTCTTCAAAGTGTTCATCTTTTCTCTCCATGCTTGATGTGTAAAAGTGAAACTTTAAGTACAACTTAGGCAGAAACAAGTAAAGAATGATCAAGTTGCTAAATGAGTTCTTTTTTTTTAAATAGCAAAATATGGGCCTGGGAAAGGCTTAGTGGTTAAGTATTGCCACTCAAGCATGAAGACCCGACTCAAAATTTCAAGACCCTACACAAAGCTGGGTGAAGCCATGATAACTTAGTTCCCACTCTCATATGGCAGGATGGAATCCCTAGAAACCTGCAGGCCAGATAGCCTGGAGTACCCAGTACAGCAGCACAAACAGTGAAAGACCCTGCCTAACACCAAGATGGGAAGGAAAGACCACTTTCAGATTGTCTTCTGACCTTCATATGCACACACACACACACACACACACACACACACACACACACACACACACACACACACCTTTTAAACTCTCCTTGAAGGAGTTAAAGAGGGAAGAAACTCAGTCAGCATGCAAGAACAACAAGTCAGACTATGTCTAATCTTCCAAATTTATCACAGTCAAGTAATGTGAACCCTAAGGCTGTTATGAAGCTCAAAATTACTTTGTGTTTTCAATTTTTAAAGACTTATATCGAGCACATTTCCTTATTATATACTTTAATATTTTTCTACATACATAATGTATGTTTTGGTTAATTTGTTTTGTACTTAATTGACCAGATGAAATTTCAAAATCCTCGATGTTAAAAGCTACAGAACATAATCCTGGCTTTTTCTTTTGAAATAGTTTGGTTTCTGTACATTACTTTAAAATAAACTCTTTGCTAAAGCTTCTTTTACCCATCATCTATGGACCAGGTTATACAATCACTGTGTACAAATAATAACTGGTAGGGATTTCTGTTAACGAACCCAGTCTTCAAAATCAATGTACTGTCTAGGGTAATGAAACTTTAAGAAAACCAAGATATTTGTCCTAAAGCCAAAAGGCTGAATTCTGCTAATGACTTTGAGGACTTGAAGGAGAACCCCAAGCTCCAGAAGAAGGTACAGATGGAACAAGACTGTGACTTCAGCTTTGGGAGAGACCAGAGCACCTTGTTAGACTAAATAAATATCCTCAGAACCATGACCATGGAAATGGGACATACAAAATGTGTGTTGCTTAGTATATTGCAATATGTCACCTGCAATAAGAACCAATAGGATTTCAAATATGTACAGCAACACTAGCAATGCACACTCTCTGGATTGTACAAAGTTTCTATAATTTTTACCTAACTAATCCTAAATTGTAAGGTTTTCCTCTAGGATATGCTGGATTCACTGAAAATGTCATTACCTCCTAAAAAGTCTATAATTTTCTTGGGGTTAGGGAATAGGGGTATAATTAGTGGTTATTTTCAAAAAGGGATTAAACACTTCTGGAAACTGTTATCCCCCCCCATTCTTCTATGAAATAGCTTTCAACAAATAAGATTAAATGATACTTAAAAAGTCTAAATTACTTCTCAAGGTCCCGTAGAGAACTCGAGATTTACTTTAAGTGATGGAAAAGGAGCTAGGAGAATCACAATCTTAACTATCCCGTCCCCAGGTTATGGGTTTATCAAAGACTTTGGCAGAGACCTCTATAAGTAGAAGCTGTGAAGGAATTGCTACAGGAGCTAGTAAGTTGTCGCTGCTTGAGAAGCCTCCGAGGGGCCAATTTCAGGAGCGGTGGGTGTATGGCAGGACTTACCATAAACTTGAATTTTCCAATGACAGTTGAACAGATGTTTAATTTAATTAAATTAGTTAATTTATTTTACATGTGTGAATGTTTTGCCTGAGTCTACACTGTGTATGTACCTAGTGTCGTGGAAGTCGGAAGAGGGCTTTAGATCCCCTGGAAATGGAACTATGGATGGTTGTGAACCACTGTGTAGGTGCTGAGAATTGAACCCAGGTCCTCTGCAAGAGTAACAAGTGCTCTTAACTACTGAGCCGTCTCGTCCTTGGACAGACATTTTAAAAGGACATCAAGACAAGTGAGTGTTGCTGCTTACTTGGTTGAAGAGTTAGGAAAGATATCATTTCCCTCTGACAGTTGCCCTTGGTACCATCTATAGAAAACCCTGTCTCATATGCCCATTGCTGGGGTTTGGGGGAGGGATTTAAATTCCTTTCTTCAAAATGTCATAATAATCACAGAAAGTTGAGTTTCAGGAGTGGTCTTTTACAGCCACAGAGTGTTTAATAGAAAATGAGAACAAGCAACGTCACACTTCAGCTTTAAGCTCAGTATGTAAGTGGGTTAGAAGAGACCCCCCCCCAAGGGGCTGGAGAGATGGCTTAAAGGTTAAGAGCACTTGCTGCTCTTCCAGTGGTCCTGAGTTCAATTCCCAACAACCACATGGTGGCTCACAACCATCTGTAATGAGATCTGGTGCCCTCTTCTGACCTACAGGAATACATGCAGGCAGAACACTGTATACATAATAAATAAATAAATTTTAAGAGGCCCCCAAATGCTGCAAGGTTTGTCTATACCAGTGGTTCTCAACTTTCCTAATGCTGCAACCCTTTAGTATAGTTCCTCATGTTGTAGTAACCCCCAACCATAAAGTTATTTTGTTGCGACTTCATAATTGCAATTTTACTACTGTTATGAATTGTAATATAAATATCTGATATGCAGGATATCTAATATGTGACACCCCTCTGCTGGCTGTGATCCACATGTTGAGAAATACTGGTCTATATGGTATATCTTTGCTATTCTCTTCTTTATCTTCTAATCCCCAGTGACCAATCTGTATAATGACCCTTGCTCCATTCAGGTCAACTGTTCCTCTGAGCCTAAAGGTTACTAGAAGCCTTCTTCTCATGCCTGTTTCCAAGAGGTCCAGGAGATACCTGGTAAGATCAAACTTCTGAACACTAATCATTTTCAAAAATCAAACTGACAATAATGAAGTTATAAATTGGAGCTCACCTACAATGTGCTGTACACTTATAAGTATCCCGTCTTTACATTTTTCAGATATGCAGGTCTTATCCTTGTCTACCTACAATCTACTGCTACATGAAGTATAGATTCAGGATGTTAAGAAATGTGTTCGAGATCTTGCCTACTGGTGACATTTTAACAACAAGAAGGTCTTGGCAACTTGCTGGACAGTAAGGTTAGACAAAATTTGATCGTAGTCTCATTAGACAAAGTAAGATTCTGCGAAGGTAAAGTTATATGCAGACTCAAGGCAATATAAGTTAAGCAGAAATGATCTCTACTTTTTGAAAAGTCCTGATGAATATTAACAATCTGTAGTACAAAATATTATGGGTAACTGAAACTGCACCAAGCAAAACAGCAGCCTGGGGCTTCCACACCACCAGGGAAGGAGGGAGGTGGGAGAATTTTCTGCAGGTGGGACCAAGTCAAGCATGCCTGGGGATAGTCCAGTAGGTTTGAGGTTGGCTCAGAGAGAGGGTGGCTGAGGGGGTAAGACTGAGAAGGTGAGAGACCACTATTATTAAGTAGAGGAGCGTGGATATGAACCCATGCAGCCAAGGCTCGTCCTCCTATATGTGTCACAGTCTTCTAAGAATCATTCATATTCTTTCTCTTTCCCTCTCCCTCCCTTACTTCCTCTCTCCCTTTACTTTCTACGAAGCTGGGCTAGTCTAAAATTCCTGATCCTCTGCCTCAGTCCCCTGAGTGCTGAGGTTAGAGGTGTGTGCCACATCTTCAGAATAAGGGTATACACTGGAAGAAAGGTACTCTTTATCTATGTGGGTGAGATGGCTGTATCCAGAGCTGGATTAAGTCCAGTCCATTAGTGGCAGTGAAGAACTTTTCTTTTCTGTAAATGCTGTTAGCTACTTTTATGATTGGCCTCTTACATGTAGGTTCTCAGATTCAACTATCTTTCAGGTATAAGTGTGGGGAACATAAAGCCCAGTTGTGTCTAGTAGACTAATAGCGTTGGTGTCAATTTCACTGACATTTCTCAAGCCCATGATGAAGGCTCAGACACATCTCTCCAGTTGTATGATTATGCCACACTTTATGCCCTGCCCTTGGCAAGAGCAGGACTTCTCTAGAACTAATACAACTACTCCACATAATTAGATAAGCTTTAGCAACCAGGATGCTAAAGGAAGGTGCTAACTGGATAGACTAATGACCATTTCAGGACCATTCTGGTCCAGTAGGCATAAACACATAGTACATGACATGAGGATGTAGTTGAAGATTTTGTTCCTTTCTTAGATTTTTGCACTAATGATAAAAAAACCATTAGGGTTCACTGTAGCATAACTTACTATTATTAACACACTGAGTAATTGCAAGGTAAAACATTTGGTTATTAGCCCCTTTCAGTGAATAAAAATGTCTGAACATCATTTTTATGGTGGAGAGAATACAATAAAAATAAAGAAGCTTCCAAAGTCTGTCCCTCTCACCCTGCATGCAGCCACTGAAAGGAAACTACAAGGAAACCTCTGGAAGAATTAACATGTCATAAAGATGTCCAGGATGTTTAAAAGGCTTGGTGACATAATGATTTTTTCAGTTTTTTTTAAAGAAAAGGGAGTATGGAGGACAACCTTATACTGATTCTGTCTTGCAAGGAGAAAGGACTATGGACAACTTTGGAAAATCAAGCATAGACACGAGGAAAATGCTACATGGGAACCTGATTTCCGGGGTAGCATAAAGTCACTTCCTCTTTCTTCAAAAACAAAAATAAAAAATAAAAGACACAGACCATCAATAGGACAAGAATAAACAAATTGCGTGCCATGCTTCATATGTGTCCAGGAGACAGCATATTCTCAACCTACCCCAATGCCCCTAGTCTTTCTTTCTACCATATGTTAGGGGAATAATTGGCTTTGGCTCAACACAGCAATCACTCACATTCACAGGACTGTGGGTAAAGAAGAAATCTGCGGGAAAAACAAATGATTTTCTTTACATAAAAAAACAACAACGCAACATGGTAAAACATTCTGCTTCGATATGCAGCTGCAAAAGTCAACAGTAACACCTGTGTTTGGTTTGTATCTGCCTTGTTCAATATGGTAGATGCCAGTCACATGAAGTTACTCCAATGCACACAAATTAATTTACAGATTCCACTGCTCAGCATCACCACTGTCTGGGTGTCTAGAGTCATGCGTGGCTGATGGTCACAGCGCCTAACAGGGAAGATGCGTTTGCTGGCATTGAGGTGGAGTTCTATGGGGCAGCTCTCGTCTGTGTGATGCCAAATAACTTCCTACCTTCTCATTGTGTTAGGCAGCAGCGGTAACATTGCTTTTATGGATTTTACTGTGAAAAACAGGCACATGCAGGCCATTTGTCTCTAGAAGCAACGCTTGTGCACACTCTGAAAGGGTAGGGAACCCAATGGCATTTCCTCTCATCTCCAGGAAGCCATGGACAACACAGTGTTCCAGCTTTGTCAAAATCTTTACTGATGCTTTTCTGAGCAAATAACATTAGCCTCAGTGATGTGAGCTTAAGTGTTTATTAAAATATGTTCTACCTGTCACTTTGATCTTGATCAATACTTGGAATTTGAGGCTTCAACTGGTAAAATTTAATCTGAAGGATCTGTGGGGTTATGTCAGTAGAAGGATTCTATTTACCTTAATATTTCTTGGATACATGGAAAGCACCCATCACTTTATTTGAAGTGAAAAATTTGAAGCTGATTGAAACATTTCATAAGGGAAAGAGAATATAATTTTAGGCCCCTTCAAATTGCTTGAACTGTGAAATCAAGTAATAAACAGTAGAAAAGGTTCTGTCAGCGAGAATTCCAGCTTGGTACAGTCAGCATTTTCTTGCTAAACCTTATTATGGCAAAGCATTTGATGCTTGTCTCTATACTTGTTCATCCCCACAAATAAACTACTTTGACCTCCACCTGTTACTTAGTGAAATCTGCCTGCCATCCTTCAATAGCCCTGTTGTGTGCCCTGAAAGGCCCTTGAGTCACTGAAAAAGTGGGAAGATAGACTTGGGCAGTGAATTGAGCTGATCCCGTTATAACTATTCAGCAATTCACAGTTCAAGACAGAGCTGGATAGTCAAAGAAAATGGATTTTTAAAGTCAGTGTTTATTAATGTTGGAAAGAGGCAATGTGTTTCATCATTTGAAGATGGGAGATTTTTGCAGAAAGTTTCTCTCTTGGCTATGATTTAATGCAGACAATTTCCAGCCCATCCTTTATAGGAAAATCTGTCTATAAATTGTACCATCGTTTCAGACAGATGAGCCCAAAGGTCATTTCAAAGCTTAAAAGTATTTTGAGTTCATGAACACTCATTACACTAATATTTTGCAAAAACAAAACAAACCAGTAGATCTCAACTACATCTTCATGCATGCAAAAAATGCCACAGTATTATGAACAGTGGCATTCAAGAACCAAAAGGAATTCTAGTACGAATCATACAAACACACGAGTCACTGCAGCAGAGTATCCGGCTGGCTTGCTTTCCCTCTTTAACAACAGTGACATATCAAACAGAGTAAGTTGCATCTCTAATGATTAATGCTGCATTCGACAGAGGAAGGGTGTCTGTCTAATTACATTACACACTTATCTGTGAGGGATCAGCAGTGTGTCTCTGCTCTCTGTCACTCTTTGTGACAACATAATGATAGATCCGTTTACTTACGAGTGCAGTTATTAAAAACCTTGCTGTTTTCTTAACTGTCTTCATGTCTTGGAAATATTTTATTAAAAATTACTTATCTGACACTAAGGGTAAATGCTTGGCAGAGCTTTGCATATCAATTAAGAAAATGAGTCAGTTCTATTCAATCAATGTCTCTGTTGAGTGTCGCATTCAAGTTCAGTGAAACTTGCTTCTTCTCCATAATGCTTTGAATTTGGAGTTAATGACTCACCCTTTCCCCCACTTGCCTTATTTATCCGATTTTTAAAGTTTGGTTTTTACTGAAACTAAAAACTGCTCATGGCCGACATTTTCTCTGGAGTCATGATTTAACACTTCTTTTTCACATTCACACCTTTTTTGGAAACTCAACACAAGGATCCAGTTTTAAGCAGACAACTCCCCACAGGCCAATCAGAATGGCTTGCTAGCTGTGCACCATCGCTCACAGCTTTTTCTCCTCATGAGATGAACTTTATCCAGCACTTGTGAGGAAAAGGTCTTCACACAGGCTAAAAACAACACAGCAAACCACACTGGGCACTATGGCTGGCTATCTCCCAACCAAGTGACAACTACATGTGTCAAAAAGGACAAAGCCAACTTTGTTCATTATCCCTTCCACTCACTGATTCAAATGACGATGGGTACTAACTTGCCCTAGATGGGGAAAGACAGCTAAATATGATTGCTGGATTTAAGGAATTCCTGCACGTCTCAGGTTTAGCTCCAGCTCTGGTGTTAGTCAACTCAAAACAACTGTCATGTAACTCAAACAGTAGTGACCTGTAATAAGCCATCTCTCTGCAAAATCTCTGGATGTGTATCTAGGACAAAAATTTATGTGACTAAATTTAATGACTATGTGTCACAAAGGGTTCTTTTTCCTTTCCCCAACTGAAGGCATCTTAAGGTTTCAATGCTGATAGACAAACTCATAAACTCAAGCACATCAAAAGAGAAAAATTACTAGCTAAGTCTTTTGAGGATAAAATTTCTGAAGAAAAAGGAAACGCCCACTGGATGAAAGAACTTTTAAAATTAGAAGCAGGTGTCACCGCCACAAAATGACAAATATTAAATAATAATTGGCCCTGAGAAGCATTCAACATCCCTTACTACTTATAATCCCTATGCATGTATTGGATTTTATAACACGTGGCGTGGCTTACATAAGCACATAAGGAGTGCTGAGATGCAAGCACGTCTTCAGAGTTACTTTGGTAAACCTCACTCTTCATGATATGTTATAAAGCAGATGATGTGTTCTGATTGTCATCAAGTAATCCTGGTACTCAGAAGTCATCGATGCTGGAAGCTGATGATAGCTGAGCAAATTCTAGGTTAGGCTTGCCCACATTGTAGAAGAGCTGGGACTACACAGGGCACTCAGAATAGAAATGGATATGGGGCCAATGCTCTCAGAAGTTCGAACATGTTCCATCATTTCTATCTATGCCAGTGGAAACCTCAACTCACGCCTTGTTATAGACAGAGTAGATGCCTAGAAATTGGAATTATTCAAAATAAAGAACAAGAAGGAACATAGCCCATATCCAGACATTGGTGCTCAGAAGCATGGTTTGAGTGAGTCCTGAACACCAGCAGTGGCTGGTGGTACCTACTCTCCACAGCCTTGCAAGGTGCTGGACCATAAGCAGGCCCTCACGCCAAACAAACCAGGGAACCAAGAATCACAGAAGTCCTGTGTTTAAAAATCCAAAAGCATCAGACAGACTTTTAGTCGATAAGAAAGGCGGGGAGGGGATCAGTAATCCTTGGTTCTAAGAAGTCACACAAATGACCTGCTTTTAAAATGTACAATATTTCCATTTCAGTTTAATTTTTCACCTCTAAGAAATGCTGTAAAATGAGGGGACTCTTGTATGCTTGATTTCCCCCCACCCCATATGAGAGACATACACTGTGATCAGAGCTGGAGGGTACCCTCTCCATTGGAGTACTTGGAGTGCTGTTCAGGAATCCATCAGGACTTGGTCTCTGATTTACTATGTGCATGTGAGCACTTCCCGGAATCTCCTAGGACGTACTCCACCCATCATCTCCAAATGGGTGGCATGTCTTTGATTAATTGATGAGTTTATGATGTAACTGAAGTCTGTGGATGGATTGGGTTGGATAAATTATTGTAATTGTCTGAAGGAAAACGGGTCAAGCACACAGGCTCTTCAGAAGCCAACACCCAGAATAGACAGGCGGACCAGATCCGCAGGGATCTGCATGGGCCCAGAGACTTCCTTTTCCTCCTCTCTTCCCATTCTTCATAGAAAACATTCCTGCTCCAGAGTATTAAAGAACTACCTATTGAAAAGCATTGGTGGCTTTTACTTCTACATGAAATAGGTGTTTTACTCAATCATTTTATATTTAAATAGATTCATTAGTATGGAAGGGAAACAGAAGGTAAATGAGAGAGAAATTAGCCTGTAAATACCTGGTAAGTGATCCGTTATCTGATCACATTTTAAAATAAAGTAGATATATGTGAAATAATCACGTATATGTATATCTCATGTGTATATACATGTAGTTAAGAGTAATATGTGTTGACATCAGCTATTGCTTATGAAACATTTAGATATTTAAAATTCCAGCAGCATTGTAGTGACAAAAGTATTAGCCAATACGCCTTCAAATTATGGCCTAGTTCATATCTATATTATATTCATTCCACAGAGAAGTTAAGATCACTACTTACAGGGATTTTTCTTTTTGTATCAGAGATTAAAACTACCTTGTGTTATAGTTCAAGAAATTTTTGACAATATGTAAAAGATAAAGCAAAATATCATATCTGAAGTAACTAAAATCTGTCTGCCTATCCTTTATCCATCCATAAGTCACAAACCTATTTAGGACAGGGAGATTTTGGTACATATGAACAATGATGTCTTTTGCTAGCTCACGATGGTCCCCACTCATGTACTTTCTGTAGGCTTCCTAGAGTTCATGCCATCTGCCTGATTTTTAGGGTTGGGGCAGGTGATACTCGGCTGTTGTGAACAGAAGGTCACAGGGACCAGCTCCACTGCTGCCCCATTGGTAATGGGTGGGTTGCTAAAAACAAGTGCAGCAAGAGATTATAGCCCACGCCAATGAAGACACCCCAGACTGTGATGTTTTCTGCCTCCTCACATCCTGTCAGTCACAGTACTTAATTAACTATTCACCCCCTTTCTTCAGTGAGTTGCACTCACTTAGAGGCCAGTTTCTACCTTGCTGATTTCTCTATTTCACCTTCCCCTTTGCACAGAGCTTTGCAGATCATACTTACAGATGCATACAATGTGTTTTACATCAAATTTCATAGGATGATACATCTTATAACACTTTAGAGTTTTTCTAGTATTCACCAAAAAAAGATACACAATATTTTATTAATGCTCTATGGCTTATATACTCCATGTATACTGAAGGTATCCCATAGGTAATGACAGACACAGGACTTTGCACATAGCGGGACGTCAGTAAATGGTAGCTTTTAACTTCTTTATGTTATTGTTTGATGTTCTCTGAGCTGAAGTGGAAGGTGGGACTATTATTGTCCCCAACACTTCCACATGAGGAAATGGAAATCCAGAGCAGTTTACAAAGATTGCAGGTTTGATCATGAGAGGAAAGGGAAACCTTAGGGTTTTTAATTCTTTATTTCTACTTCCCCATTTTTATAAAGCATTCTGTCTTTTTCTTATTACGCTCCCCTCAAACAAGCCTTCCAAGGCTGCTGTAGTTGGAGTGGAGTTAGCTTTAATGCTCCTCTTTCCCTTATACGCATTGTCTCTGTGTTTTTTTCCATTCTAGGATATTTATACAGCTCACTTGCAAACATGAAATTAAAGGCCTTGGTGATTAGGGCGATTCCTTTATTTACAAAGGACCAGCTGAAATGCAGTACTTGCTTCCTTCTGTATTTACAAACTTGTGCATCTGGGTTCTCCAAAGCCAACGAGGCTCCCTTCCTTCCTTCATCAAACGCACTCAGCACTCTGATCTAAAAGTGTTTGATCAGATTCAAAGGACAAGATAGGGTGCACATGGTGTCCACCTTCATATTTATTTATTCAGCAAATATTGATTGCATGTCTGTGACACTACCAGGTACTGCAAACAGGCTTTGGAAAAAAGAAAACAGTAACTTTGCTGAGCATGCTTTGTCATGTATGCACACAGCACACAAGACAGAGTGTATGTGTGTATGAGAGGACATTTTTTGTCTCTAGTACGCAGCCTTTTAGATTTCAATACAAAGGGTTGATTTAGGCCCTTTTCTGATGACAAGAAAGCAGCAGCCTTGATAAAGAGGTAGGCGCATTTTGTTGAAGGGTGGTGCGAGTACTCATTTTGTAATGACACTTTTCTGTCTTAACCCTTTATTTAGGTGAAATTTCTCTGATAAGGATCATTAAGAACAGACCCTTGTTACTCTACTGATGCTCTATGGCACATCACTCTTTAATGAGCAGGTGCCAATACTAAGGAGATAATGGGGGGGAGAACACTGTCACAGAACAATGCTTTCCCACTGCCCCATAAATGCAGAAGAAAAGCCAAGACATTGATCCCATGGTGGTGTTCTGTAATGGCAACTATTTCCATTACTGTAGGGGATTGTGGGAGATTTAATAATTTCCCCTAATTTATGCTAGTGCACCGGAGTGTCTGTGATCAATGGACTATTGTTACCAGTCTGATGCCCTTCTACTGGCCTGCATAATGGGCCCTGTATGCCTCAGCTAGATATACGAGTTGGTAAACTTCCACCCTGAAGAGTGGCTGTTGGCAGTCAAATCAGGGTTGACAGGTGTGGGGACCCAAGAAACCAAACAGGTGATTTTTGCTTTGTTTTGTGACATAGTTTCTTTAGGTAGCTGGGGTTGGCCTTGAACTGTTAAGCCTACTGCTTTGGCTTCCCAGATGCTGATGTTACATGTGTACCACCAAGCCTAGCTGCAATGAACTAATGCTACTCTCAAAATTCAATTGTGCTTATAGCCATTAAGACCTAGGGTCCCAGTTCTGCAAATGGGGGGTCACCAGCTAACTGCCAAAATAGTCCTCTATATATGCTTTTAAACAGCTTTTGAAATGTATTTATTTATTAAACAACTTTTTATAAGAACAGAGGACATACTTAATGTCCTTTAAATGTTCTTAAGAATGAAATCAACTTATCCTGGAAATAAGTTTATCCCTGAAAGAAGTTCATCACATTCAGCATTTAAAAAGTAATTGCAATTAAATGTATTAATTAATCAATTTTGATTCTAAGTCTTGCACTGAACTGTTTGGAATTTACAACATTTTGATTGACATAATTGTGTCTATTAATAGTTTTATCATCTTGATGTAATTATACTTATAATGTACATATAAACACAATTTAATGCATTAAAATTTTGAAATGTTTTCTACAGAAGAAAATTGAATCAGTTCACTTTTGATTGTTTGAACAGAGTTCTTCTAGGCAAGGCTGGCCTTGAACTCACTAAGTAGCCAAGGATGGCCCTGAACTTATGATGAGGTGCTAGAATCACATATGACACTACACCCAGTTTTAAGTAGCTCCTTAACCCTACAGTAAAACAGCACTGAGTTTTATAGACAAGTGTTACAGCTTCATATTGAATTCCCTTTAGATCTGCTGAAATGCGGTGACATACTCAAGGCAGGGGCAGCCTGAAGCCTCAAAGTTGCAAAAGCACACAGTCTGGAGAGTTCTCTATTTTGCGGACATAGAGAACTTGAGGGAGGTTCATTGGACAGCTACAGAACTGTCCACACTGATATAAATGTGTGTGTGTGTGTGTGTGTGTGCATGATATCTACATATCTCTATCAGTCTGTCCCCTCAATGATTCTAGGGGCAACAGTTCACATGGGTAAAGAAGATTAATTTTACAAAGGACTTTGGTTTCTATCAGCTCAATTGAAGGTCTTGACTTAAGAGACAGAGATGAGGCTGTAATAACAGTATCATTGGTAAGCTATAGCTAACCTCGAGAGTGTTCAGGGTTTGACCTTTGAGACAGGTGCTCAATGCACTCGTCTTATATCTATCCTAGAGTACTGCATACAGCTAGACCATGATTAGATCCGTGACTTGATTTGACCGATAGTGGAAGATGAGCAGAGGCATTGAAATGAGGGAAAGGAAGGAGGGAGGGAACAGGGAATGAAGAGAAAGAGAGTGATTTTCTTTATTGTAACGAGGGTCAGGAGTTGCCCGGCATGTAGTCTTCTCTGACCCCTGGGCAAATAGGTGGGTTTCTATCCACTTGGGATAGTTTTTAGGCCATTGCTGCTAAACGCAGGGAGAAAGGCTTGAGAGTGTAGCATTTAAAGTTGAGTGACTTCCAGGTGAGTTGGGCCTGTCCACACCTGAGCCAAAGCTGGTGCTCTCAGCCTCTGAGATCTGGGTGAGACGCCTCCTGTGGTCTTCGGAGGCTTGGTGCTTACATATGATTGTATGAGGTAAAATGGAGATGGAAGAGTGGACGTTTCCAGCACCAGGGAAGCAGGGAGATCGTCTAAACTAAACGAAAACACTCCACCAGATAAACTACATAAAAATAAAACTGGGAACCACTGAGATTCTTGATACAGGCTTCACCCATCATGAACTATCTTTTAGAGTTTTCTTTGAAATAATATAGAATTTTATCTTACTGATGAATAACTATGTATATTTATGAAGGTAGAGTGTGGTGTTTTGATGCATGGACATGTTGCCTAATCACTAAGTTAGGGAAGTTACCAAATCCATCACCTCAAACAGTTACCATTTCTTGTCATAGGGACATTCAAACTCTTTGCTTTGGGTTATTTTGAGATATAAATATCATTATCATCATATACCATGTATCACATCATTGAATGTAGAGCTTTACTGTGTGACAATGTGTAGTCTCCAATTTCACAGTGACTTCATATGCATTGACCACTGTCCCCTCCATCTTGGCTTCCTCCTTTCTTCCCTAATTGTCAATAAGCACTATTTTTGTCAATTACCTTTTAAGAATATCTAGTTTATTTAAAGGAAAACCTGTTAAGGAGAAGCGTAGTGAATATAGTTTGGTGCCTGACTACTGATCAATGAGATGCTTGGCTGGGCCTTAGCAATTATTTTCCCCACTATTTGCTAGTAATTAGATTGGACTGGAAGCCTGTAGGTTAAGGATATAGGCAATACAAATTTTTAGAGAATTGTTGGCAGCAAATTCTGCTTTCAAATATGTAAGAAAGCTCTAATCTCTCTGTTTCACCTACTCATTCAGCCAATATTTATTGAACACCTATTATGTTCTACACACTGTTGTGGGTTTTAGGGATGCAGTTGTGTAAAAGATGGACCAAGCCACACTCTGCTGGAATGCATATTCTATGGGGAGAAGAGAGTAACAGTAGATGGAGCACGGGTAAGGCAAGAGGGGCTACGAATGAGGAGATGGTGGTTGCAAGGCCAGCAGCTATTTAGGTCGCGAAGAGCCTCTTCGACATAGCATTTGAACAAGTCCTAGATGCTGAGGGTTATTTGATTTGTGGATGATATGACAGATATTTCACCATTACCAGTCAGTACTCTGCTTATATGTACTGTTCTATGTGTATTTAGTAGCTCATATCTATTTTCCGGACCTAGATTACAAGAGTTTGAGATACGGGAAATGGGGAATTTTCAGGTCTTTCTAGTGAGTTATTTACTATTTTTATTATGATATTTTTACCTCAAGTTAAAGCACAAGCCCTTGAAACATTAAGCATAAACAATCATACTAAAGTGGTTACATACAGAAGCAAATGTATCCTGAACGCACCTTCTGTGTAGGCTTAAGCAAGCTGCTCTCAGAACAAACAAACAAACTGGAGTCTGCACATTTTAAAGAATATTCATTGAAAACCACAGGTACAGCCAGAGCCTTGCCTCAGACAATGAGGCCCTGCCTACTGCTTCTCTTCTTGGTGATTTGCATATCTTCTCACTGACAACTTCTCGCTTGGGTGGTTGAACAGCCATTGATGGTCCATGAACGATGATGGATAAAATTTCACTGGGATCATGTCACAATGCATGACTAGATACAGACCCAATCCAACCAAGCTGTGAGACAACTAGGAAACAAAACCAAGTGGAAGGAACACATACAGCACCGAGAGAAGCAGAAACCAGGCCCAGACTGTCTACTGTTTCAGATGGGCATCATTTCCTGTATGTTGCTACACAGACAGGCAGAGCCGTGCACCCAAAGTGCTAGACAAGCCAATGGGGAACAGGATACTACCGAAGACATTTGAAAAAATATGCACGTAGTTTACTGGATGTCTGGACTGTTTCACTTTTCTTCCTGTTGCTCAAGGAAGCCTCTCCTGGCCCCCTTCAGACCTCTATAGTTAGGGAGCCCTGGAAACCCAGTGAGGCCTATCCCAGATGGTGAGCTCTTGGAGGGGAGCGTGAGTATAGCCTTGCTTCCTGTGTCACATCAGAAGCATAAACCCAGTGCCCTTCATACTTGTTTGAGAGAATTATCCCAAGCGCAGTCTGCCCATGCATTTGGATATACATAATTCCCAACATATTTCTGAAGGCAATTTACATGAGTGAACCACTAAAAGCCTCCCACTTAATTAACTGTACCCCTGGGGAAAAGCTATGTAGGCCCGGATAAGTGTGGGAACAACATAAAGGTGTTCTCTGTGCCAAAAAGGGGATTGGGCTTGATGGAAAATCCCCAAAAAGGACCATCTGGCAGCATAAATTATCCATTTAAAGTGGCTGGTGTGAGCTAATGACACCAAAGTCGCCATGAACATGTGCAACATCCCTCGGTTGTGTTTTAATGTCCCCTCAGGCCCTGTTTCAATTATGACTTTCTATGCTGAATATGGCCAAATATAAATTTATCCACTGTGCTCCCCAGTCCCCACAAATATATGCCATGCGATTACATTTTTCTTTAACGAAACCAGGACAGACAATGGGCAATCCTTTCAGAAACACAATTTCTTTAAGAAGAAGGAAAGAAAAAAATCTCTCCATGTAAAGAGGATTTAACCAATAAACTTAGTATCTGATGAGTGCAAACGGGTGTGGGAACACAGATGTTAGGGTTTGTAACTATTTGACTCGTAATGTGTAGGTATGAACAGGAACCACTTTGAATGAGGGCTGAAGTATTCTGTTCAGTCAGCCCTCACAGTCCCCAAGTAAGGCAGAGAAGGGGAGGAGGAGGCTGGGAGAGCGGGGCTCACTGTGCAGGGCATGCAAGTATGGCACTCCAGTACAAATGTACCATACCTATAGATGGCAATTTTCACCAAAGCAGGAAAGCTAGGACTAACTTAAAGGGGAGAGCTAAAAAGTTTCCACCTCTGTTTTAATGCGCATGAGCCTTTTCATCAGTGCTGCACAGAGGGTATGGGTTACCGGCAATGGAAGTCAGCATTTGCACTCCTGCCGGACCGGCTTTGTTTCTTAGGCACGATCTAAGTGTGGACAAAGGTCAGGCGCCGCCTGCAGAGACAAGCAACCACACCTGGGACACTGCAGTGCTGTGGGCTTGAGCCGCCTTGGAAAGCAAGGGCACCAGCGGATCTCCTCGGCCCCGTGTTCCTCACGACACTGAGATGGCCCGCTCCGACTCCACACCTGCTCTCCATCCCCGAAAGTCACTGCCTCCCCATCTACCCTTGACTTCTCAGAAGCAACATCACACTGGATCCAGAAATTTCCACTGAGGATTGCTGAATGGGTGAACTGACGAGCTGCGTGAGGGCACTGGGCAGAAGGTATCACACAGGAGTTTCACATTTTCATAAAGGAGCAAGATTTTAAAAAAATACCCAGAACAGGGCTTGGGGGCTTATTGTTACTTGCTTTTAATTAGGATAGAATGCAACGAAGGCAGGGAGGAGGCACATAACTTCTGGGAATGCCAGACATTATATTGATTATGGAAAGTTCCATAATCAGGACCCAGATGGTTCCATCACCCTAAACTCTCCCTTCTGCGGCTCCCTTACAGTCATATAAAGCCATCTATAGCCATAGAGTTTGTATATTGAAACACTGTTGGGGAGGAGGAGGGGTGAGCTCTGAAGATGAGGGGCTAGTTCCAAGATTTTCTTGGTGCCCGTCTGTTCTTGAAGGCAGTTTACTTAGAGCCCGAAGTGGGGAGGGATGGCCGGAGAATTTGTTCTGTTTTATTTTTTCCCCCTCTGCATCACTCTGTGCTGGGTATAATTCTTAAGTGGACAATACAGATCACTTTACTTCATCCTCCAGAGCCTTGAAACAGCTATTACTACGGGCAGGTTGTGTTTGATGGGAAGGTCCTGCAGTCTGGTTATAACCACACAGCCCTGTCACTGACGCGAAGGCTGTACTTTAGATGATTCTCAAACCCCTCTATTCTCTTTTCCATCTGACTTGTATTGACTAAGGCATCGGAGCCCATTCCCCTCAGTCATGTGGAGGGCAGACATTAAGGTTTGACTTATATTGACGAAGGCATCGGGGCCCATTCCCTTTGGCCACGTGGAGGGCAGACAGTGAGGCCTTCAGAAGTCGTTGATATCAGAATTGCTCTGAGACTCTACAGCCACCACCTGACGACCCCAAGGTTTAGACCAACGGGAATGTATGCAGGTTAGTGTAGACTGACACAAAGGTGGCTGTGTTGTTTAAACAGCCATGACGACAGTCAGCAACAAGAAAAGGAAGAAGATATATCCCAAGTGTTCTTATGCTATAAAAACCCAATTGCCATCTGCAGCACAGGAGACTTGTTCTGCTTTACACTGCTATCCATACAGTGCGAAAACTGATAATTTTCCTTATGAGCACTAGAGTATACTTTAAAAACAAAGCAGAAGGTTTGTATATATAAAAGAAAGGAAACCTCCACCCTGGCTACTCAAGAAGCTGAGGAAGGAGAACACTTGAGCCTGGACTTGGGTCCACTATGGGCAACGCAGTGAGGTTGCAACTCAACGAGCAACCAAGGCAAAGTGAGAACACATGTGGACCCAGAGGGCAGGTGACAGCCCGTGAGCCAGACGACACACATTCGCATCTGCCTTTCACTTCGGTGGCGCCTTCTGCTCTCTGCCACCCTGCCATGACCGCGACACCGTGACGACATGCACATGCTGCTGCCTTCGCTTTCACGACTCTGCCCTGCTCACCTGGCTCCACTTCGTGCCATCCACTGGACTGACTGCCACTCCCCGGGGAGCGCCCTTGGCCTGTGTAAAATGGTTCTTCACCAGGGCTGTCCATTTCATCCTCCACAGACTTGAGGCGCTTTGTAGAGCTGAAAGAGAAAAAAAAAGAAATGTGTGTCTACAAGCATTCTGATCCACCTTTCTCCCTGATGCTTCATGGAAAGGTGTGCAGCTTAGGACCCTCCGCAGGCTCTTGTGGAGTTGGGCGAGTTACGGGATGTGGTGCACAGCCTTGGCCTATGCGTCCAAATGCTGCTTTCATCTTTACGGATCAAGTTGTTGCCACCAGCTGCATTCGGTGCCTTATTTTCATTACGGAGCTGTTGGCTGGCTTCTATTCCGGCTTCCCCTTAGGAAGCCCAAGTAGCTTATTTCCACAGATGTGGCTCAGAGCTAGCCATTAGCAGCATGCCTAGAAACGTCCTCAAACCCATGCAGAAGCCCCCGAAAGGTTAAAAGTACGTAAATAAAAAGCAGGGCTCATTATCCTTCTAGGAATGCTTTGGTTGCTCTGGGGTGGGGGTGGGGTGGCATTTTCCATCTTCACTTGGATTTGTTCATTAAAAAAGGAGATATTTACTACACATTTGTGCAGTCCAGATACTCCTTTAGGCACTAGAGATAAAATGCCAAGCAGAGTGACATAGCAGGGAGGAGTGCTTTGCTGTGAGAAAGGAAGGACATCGACACACAGTGGTCTACAGACTTTCATGTCCTTCTACACAGAGATGAACAAAATGACATTTTACTTCATTTGGGTGAAGGAAGACTCAGCTTCTGCAGAGGTTTGACCAAGGAACTTCCTCAGTATATCTCTTTCCTTCCAGCTGAAGAACTACTAAAGAGCCTTCTCGCTGTGAAGCTAGAGGGTTAGACGGTGGTGAAATATCTATCACCTGCTGCTTATTCCTGTTTTGGCTGACCAGACTGGCAGTTTGAGCAGCACACTGCCGAATGGGCAGATCTCCCGCTCTGGGAAGTGATTACTGGGAAATCTCTTGCCCACACATCAGGCTGCAGAACTTTCCCTGGGCTTCATTCATCAGGCACTGGCTGTGTAGCCTCTCCATGCCAGGGGCAGCACTCAAGTGTAGAAAAGTGTGGTTGGTAAGTCAGACATGGCTCTCCATGAACTGAGACGGAGAGGCTCTAGAGAAACAGAGATCGTGCACAGGCTGTGGATGAGAACGCTGGAACTTACACCTGGGGACTGAGAAGGACTTCTCACAGCAGAGGCGGCCCTGAGCTGTCTGCAAGGGCTAATAACAGAAAAGGAAATGGCTAGGGTCGGCTGGTACTCCACTAACAACTCAGGCACTATTATGATTTTTAAATATTAAATTTTAAAATATTAAAACCCTCTATATTTTTTGGCAAACTGCTCTTGTCTCAAGCTTCATAAGTCGGCATTTTCCTTTGCCCCATGATACGTTCAAGCCTCAAGATCTAAGAAGTTAATGTCTGGCCCCTGGGGTCACAGCAGAACCCAGAGTGACAGGGCAGCCCCCTCTCTCACTGCTGAGCTCACGGTAGGAGGGTCACTAGATACCGAGCATCGCCCCAAAAGCAGGCGCCTGGCGGCAGAGGCACAAGCCAGGTGTGATACACAGCAAATGGCTTCTGCGATGCTGAAACCAGTGGAGGGACCCACAGAAGAAGAGTGTGGATGTCAGGTAAGATGTCATCAGCCCGGACTTTATCCTACAAGCGATGAAGTCTTCTGAAGCCCTCTACACAGGTGTGTCATGGGGTTACATCGTGGAAAAGTGGCTAGTGAGAGCAGAAAATGGACTTGGGAAGGCAGCAGGAAAAAGGAGGTGCCATTACCTGGATAAGGGAAGATAATGCTACTGCCACAACCTGAATTTTAAAATGTATAGGACATAATTCAGGCAAGAGATTAAAATCATTCATGTGGCTGGTCCAATGTTCTTAGGTTTTAAGTTCTATTCTCATTTAGGGCAGATTATTCTTAAAGTTTGGTGAAAAATAACCACTTGAAAACCTTTCCTGTTTTATGTAATATGTAGCTAAGGCATGCCCTTTATTTGCAATTACATATACTACACACAGAAATTCAATTCCAATATATAAAAGGCAGAAAAGTCTATGTCTCTAAATGAAATTCTATTGTCTCTTTTAGTGGATAATATAAATGATCTAACCAATTGGTTCCCCTTCTTGCCTTGCAAGCAGGAAGCTAAGGGCCAAATTTAAAACAAATCTCTTGGTCAGGGTTCCTGAACTAATGAGTATCCTACTTTCCATATGGATCCTGGCTTCTTCTTCTACACTCAGTAACACTTGTATTTTAAAACTGTCGGCCACTTGAAATCATCTTGTGACTGAAAGTTAGGTGAAATCCCCTGGTGTACTCCAGTCAATCAAAAACCAGACTTGCGTGTTCTGGCAAGAATGAGAGTTGGGATGCGATTGTGACTTTTTTTCAGGGGTAATTTTGCTGTCTTGATATCCTACGATTCTTATATTACTACACCGAGTCTTACTTATCTGGAGGACAAACAGGCATAATCTGAATCCTACACAATTGACTACATGTTTTACAATGACATTTGTGATATCCAAGTATAGACTTGAGGTACTTACTGAAGCAAGTTCCTAAATGTGCTCAGGAGGCATAGGGACAGGCTGACATTACTCTGGGGATAGCAGAGTAACTTCCGAGGAGATTTCTGCATCTCCTGGTCTCCTAACCATCCTTCCCTAAACTCTTTATCTCACCCTACATGTGTACCAGGCTCTCACCACTTACCTGGCCCTGGATTCGACCCCGCCCCCACATACTGAGACTTCTAGAGAAAGTGACTGGCAGAACTTTGTGGTCTTGGGAACCAGAAGTACAGACGACATCACCAGAAAGTTTCACCTCATCTTGACTGACAACCCAAGAATTCTCCTCTTTTAAAATTATTATTATCTTTTGATCTTTAGTGTCTACTACAGTGTCAGATTATTTTAAGTGCTCAAATGCTTCTGCGAGCACATGTGACAAGGATCGGCTGAACATCTGTGTTCAATGAGATCCAGTCCCAGAGGTCAATCCCATGGCGTGTTGCTTTTCCATTGTTAATATTTTTTTCTGAGTTCCAAAGCTTCATTTTTTCTTGGGAGTGCTCTAATTAAATTCAGGCATGAACTGTGCAGGTGGGGACACTGTCTGGATACAGTTGATGCCTGAGCTTGCATATGAGGATGCTCGGGATGGACACAGCCTCAGCATCTGAAAGATGGAAGTAGAACAGGATCCAGGAGGGAGGAGAGTTGGCAGTGTTTGGAAGAATGGACAAGAGGCTTTTGGGATACAGTTTACTGACCCTATCTATGATCTGCCCACGGATGACTATCTTTAAAAAGTTCTGTAGAGTGAAGCTCTTGTTCTTATTTTTACCCAACTTTTCTATGATTTTGGAGGTGCTCATCCTGGAGTAATACAAAGTATATTGAAGTACCTTTTTTCTCAATCACCTTAGGGTAGGGAGTGAGATGCCTCCACAGGTAAAGTACTAGCTAGGTAAGCCTGATAACTTGAGATCCCCCTGGGAAACCCATGTAAAGGTGAAAGGAGGAACTGCCCCCCCACACCAGTAACAGATAACTAAATAAAGACATCCCAGGAAGAGGCCAACAAGAGAAAGCCAAACATTACTGAGTTATTAACTACTTGCAGAATAGGAGAATTAGCCTCTAAAATGACAGGCATCAGCCTTTCATCCACAGGTCACAGCATAAAGCCATAGAACAGAGCTTGGAGTATATGGAAGGACAGGAGGTAAGGGGCCCTGCTACAGAGGAACATGGGACAGTGGCTCACATATGAAAACAAGCCACCCATGCACTTTTAATTTAAGCACTGCCCATAAGTATTTACAAAGCTTTTATTGTTGACTGAGTGCACTGTCTCTTCTGCCAGCAAATTTTCAAAACCCTCCAAGTGTATTAACATCCAAATGTATTCACAATCCCTCTTGTCTGCTATAAATGCTTTTGGGATTTGAGACTTTTGTTTTCTTGTGGAGGTGAAACTGTAATGAACCAAGGAGGACATTTAAACAACGCTGAAGATGAAAGTCTAATACAGCTTGATTCATCTTCAAGTTGATGTTTAAGATACTGTTCATAATGGTAAGGTAGACTCCCACACCAGGGAAAATGTCCGCACTCTGGGCATTATTTTAAATCATAAAGGTCTGTACTTGCTTTAACAGAAATCACATTTGATAAATGTTTTCTTCCACAAAGTACACAAACATGATTGGCAGTCCTGCTCTGCTCCTGTCTTTGTTGTCACAGTCCAGTGCTAAAGCCAATTTGTAAAGGAACACCATGGCTCTGATGCCTAATCCCCTACCCGCGGTACAGGTTATCTGGAGACAGCAGGGTCTTGCAAAGTGCTTCTCCAGATGTTGCCTCTGATAGCTAACTAAGGGGATCAGGAAGCCTGGCGCTCACAGTAAGTAACTGTGCTTTCCAACTGCAGTTTTTTAAGGCCTCCTGGACCACCTGGGTCCAAAGTATGGCCCCATCCTGCTATCTGACATGCATTTCTTTTATAACCTCATATGAGGATATGAAATCAGTTGTATTTTTGGGAAACTTCAACGGAGTGGATTTGGTGACTTAGGACACCCAGCAGGCTGTGGCAGGGTGCTTAGGCCGGTGTCATCAACTCCCACCGAATGCCATTCAAGGCAGAGTACTCATCTCTTTTTCCCCAGTGAAATCCATCCATCTTTCCCAGAGAATATGCTGCTACATTCACCACTGCTCTTCTCCATGTCTTTGCTCATGTCCTCCCTCATCCAGATACCATGGCTGTCCTGCCTCACCTTAAAGCTAACCAGCATTCAGAGCCAAACACCTCACCCTTTTGGACAAAGCTGATTCAAATCACGCTTATTTCACCACATACAACTGAAGTAATTATTTTTTCTTACTGGAGTGTGTGCATGTGTGCGTGCATGTATGTGTGCGTGCGTGTGTGTATGTAACTTGCTGCTATTTGTCTCATGTACATTTTCTTTGGCTCCCTAATGAGACAGCCTATTGGGGCTTAACCCACTACTTTGGTACCCTCTTGGTTATAGAAACATTGCTACATGTCTAGCATGCTCGGAGTTAGAAGTCAAGGTGCGTCTTTGTGTGTTTCAGCCTCTTTAGAGGCCACCGGTCCAATTACCTGGTAGAGGATGTGCTGGGTAGAGACCTCCTCATTGCTCCTGGACTCATGCTGTAGTATGAAGAACTTTCCAAATCAGAGAGAGAAAAATTGGGTCCGGTTCCTGCAGCTATTGGTGCTAGAGAGAGTAAAACAAGCAAATCACAAGTTAAGTCCTGTGAATTCAAGATTGACAAGAATCTACATTAGTATAGCATGGAACACAGTGTCTGTTTGCATTTATCTGCAAAGCTTATCCAGAGTAATCACTAATAAACTGTGACTTCAAAGGAACAGTGACAATAAAAACAGTCTATACCACAAAGGCCTATTCTTTCTAACGTGCCTTTTATCTTTTTTCTTTTTTGTAACAGTAAACTGTCACCAAGCTTACGGCATTCCTGGATGGTTTAAATGAAAATACCTCTCATATTTTAGTCTTACATTTGTTTTTAAATGACTGCCTCAAATTTTCCCTAGGTTTTCTCACTTTGATCCCAACAGCTTCTTCTTATCTGTAGTCTGGAATTCTGTTTTGAGTTTTAAGGAGAGTGAATCCGTCCATCTGGGTCCCCATTTCCCACTCCGTGCGATGTGCAATGTGTGCATTCTCATTGCTTTGTGATGGCATGTGAGCTCCCTGCTCACATCTGTACCTTGAGGTCTACTTTCTTTTTGTTTGTTTGTTTGGGTTTTCTTTTGATGTGTGTATGAGTTATGTTTCACTGTATACACTGCATACTGCCATCAGAGCAAGAACTACAGCTACAATGGAAACCACATGACCTGGGGAGCCAAAGTACTTGCTGCACTTTATTGCAGATATTGCCAACTT
The DNA here is from genome assembly GCF_017639785.1 of Mesocricetus auratus. Classification (NCBI taxonomy): domain Eukaryota; kingdom Metazoa; phylum Chordata; class Mammalia; order Rodentia; family Cricetidae; genus Mesocricetus; species Mesocricetus auratus. The sequence goes on from NW_024429197.1 coordinate 41,653,797, forward strand.
CTGATTCAATTGCACTGACCTATTATCTTTATAGTGGACCATTTCTGAGATATGAGTACCTGCATTCTATGTCTTCATGCTTCTAGAGATGCCTTGCCTACAGTAGCTTAACAAGTAGTTTTGAATGTAATGAATTAATCACATCTGCCAATCTTCTTTGCAAACTGTAAATCCCATGGTGAGACTATCAATCCAAGAAGTCTTTTTGAAATATTATGTAAAAGCAGTATAGTCGATGTTTATTAATATATGTTGTACATAATAAGTCCATCAATACAGATAAATACATTCAACATGCTGATATCTATCAGAAGAAAAGATAATCAGGAACACCACCAGCCCAGATTTTACTTAAGAAATAATTTTGGAGCACTGCTATTACCAATAACTGCTGGAAGAAGAAGACATGCGGATCAGAGACGTGGTGATTGCCCATGAACACACTATGGGGGAACCCGGCAGATTGGGGTAGAGAAACTGATGCCAGGAGTGAGTGTTCAGCCCAGCCTGAGAAGAGGAGTCTCGAGGGAGTAAAAGGGTACCTGCTGAGGATGCTGAAAGGACAGCAGGGCACAGGCAACTGGGAGGAAAGGAGGAATTTGGGGAAGAGTGACTAGCCTAAAGAGAACAGGAAATGTTGACTGGCTTTCCAGCGCCTTTGTGTCACGGGACACAGTGAAAAAAGACATGCCTAACGTGGGACTCACAACGGATGGCTAAGGTTAGGTCATGAAGGATCCGGAATTTTTCTTTAGGAAGTACAGATTTGAGTCTGGAACACGACAGGTTTGTGAAGCCTCAATGCACTCACCGTGCCTGGGAAGGGAAACTATTGCAGTTAGATGTCCCTGCTCAAGCATCATCCCTGGCGGGCAGAGGCAATCAATAAACACTGGTCAAATGTGCAGGTGGCTATACTGAGTTTCTTTTTTTTCACCAGACAAAGAAGGGCCAGCAGCTTATGGGGAGGCCATCAGTTTTGCATTTACAATCTAGAAATATCTCTCACTCATGAGAGCAAGCATGGGAGAGAAGGGGTGGTTGAAGAACTGGGTTAGTAAAACCAGAGGCAGTGATGCCATTTAAACAAAAAGATGAGATGAGATGATACCAAAGGATGGCCAGGAGGAGCCAGGTGTTAGTGATAATCTGCCAGTTCACTGTGGCAGGAATGAGCACTTCTTAGGCTGTTTGCTCGGGAGGCAAGATGAATTGTATAGTACCTTAAGTGACTATGGAGTCAGAAGACACGAAGGAATAGAGCAATTTCTAAGGATGTGCACGGAATTGACTAGTAGCAATGACTCAATCTCAAGCATAGTTGTCATGTAAAAACAGTTCTTTACTAAGATATGGAAAACTGTAAACCAAACACCTTGTCTCAGTAACAGGCTTTAATAAAAGAGGGGCCTTTAGTCCATCTTGACAATAGTGTAAACAGATTTCCACTCAATAATGTTGCTAGTCGTTCTACCATTTGCTTTTGTATTCAATTTATTTGCATAATTTCATATTTTCTTCCACAATATTTTATGTATGAAATGGGCCATTATGCCGGATGGCCCCTGCCACTCATCATTACCCTAGCTGCTTGACAAATAATAATAATAATGACAGGTGCTCTTAAGGCTTTGTGCCTCCTGGAGCCTACAGTCATGTCTTGGTAACTAGAGAGAATGAAAAGGCCCGCCAGTGTCAAATGTGTGAATTTAGATTTCCTTCACACATTTGGTGGAGTTGAGGCCTTGTCTTGGTGGGAAAGCTTCCTCAGCCCTGAGCATGGGGGAAAAGGTGAGATCCTCCTGCAGCTGGACGCTGTAAGCAGAGTAAGTATGAGTGGCACGGCCTGACCTGGACTGAGTGGGGGAACTCCAAGGCATCTATACAATGGTGGACACTGGCACTTCCACGGAACACTTCATGTACTGTGTGATCTATCATAGGAAAATATCGTTTCCCTCTGTTATCTTTAAAAATAACAAGGGAGCCAGAATATGTGAAGGAAGGAGCATGCATATGTAAAGATAGTTCACTACCACTAAACAGATTTTAAAAAATAACTCCGCCCACATACACATTCCTAACGTGCCCTGTATTGACTTCCTGTGACCCATGTAGTTTGCAGTAGTGGATAGCCTGGTCCAAAGTGCTCAATGGACTCATGGTGAGAGATTTCAGAGACTGGCAAACAAACACATCTAAAATTTTAAAACATTTCTGAATCTGAAATGAGAACAAGCCTCTCAACCTGGGTTAAATAATCCTAACAATGCAGAGACCCACACTGTGCTTTCCATAAGAGGTCCTTGTACACACATGTTCCCATCACTGTCCAGGCTTACAGCCCATACTACAGGTAAGGTCACCTTGTGACCAGCAAGGAGAAGGTCTCATACCTAAGTGCAGGCTTCTTGTCACAATGTCACTATCACAAGCACAGCACCCTCGGAGCCTTTGATAAGCAACGAAGACAGAAGAGCAGAAGGAAACTGCGTGTAGACTTTTGGAGACCTCAGGAGACCACATGTCTAGGAAGTACTCTATCCATGTATCATAATAACTATGATAAACATGCAAGACTGGCCCCCATAGTTACCATCATCATCATCATACTCTTAATGCGGTTTTTCACGGGCCAGCAGCTAGGCTAAGATCCTTAAGCCTCTCCTCCCATTTAATCCTCACAGTGCCACTAGGAAGGAACCGAGGCACAAAGAGATGGAACGACTTCCCCAAGTCATGAAGACAGATCAGACCCCCTGACCTTAAGTCATCCATATCCCAGAACTGTCTCTGTGCCTCTACACAGCTCGCCACCCTTTGTGTAGACAGTTGAAGATCAATAAATATACTCCGAATTAAGGACATAGTTATCATCCCCATTTACCTCTCTCAGCTTGGAGCAAAAATGAAAGCGTATGCTATAAATATGCATAAGCAGAGAGGAAGAGGCCCCTGTTTCTTAAGCAATACTGCAATTACTCTAGCCTAAGCATCTTGGTCACCATGGAGTTTTTCTCAAAAGGTTGAACTTTGGAAACTGTGTCTTCAGATGTTATTTCTAAGTCATGCATCTTCCCTTCCCCCTCTTCCCTGTCATGAGTAGAACGTACTCTGTGTCATTTCTTAATAAATGGTTTGCTATTAAGGCATCATTATAGTAATGTGGGCTATTGGAAGAAAGGGGTTACTTCAGTAGCCAACCCTCTTGATGACCTGCTCTTCTGTACACATTAGCAGTTGGAGAGGGCTGTGGTTATTGAACTTCTGCCATCCACCAGAGACAATCTGCTCAGGGTTGCATTGCTGGAAAGAGAGGACTATGGGAAAAAATTCTACCCAAATTTCCAGGCTCCTCTTCCTGGGAGATGATGGTGCCGAGTTTATGGCTTGTTCGACAGGAATTGACAAGAAGCATTATCAGAATATCTGCCCATGTGTCCAGCCTACAGTTAAAGGCACACAGGCTGCATTTCATGGGACACAGTGTGTATTTAAAGAGCCCCTTTGGTACTTTAGGCATTGCTTCAGAAGCTTAAAAACAGTGGACCAGACATGAAAACATCTGCCCTTGAGAGGCTTACTTTTGAGGGAGCAGACATCACAGCTGACCTTCTCTCGGATCTGAATGCTCCATCTCCAACATTCACAAAGGTGGGGGGAACCAAAGGAATATGGGCCACAGATCCCTTCCAAAGGCTATGAGGACTCAGCATGCAATTTCTAACTTGCAAAATAACTATGAAAAATTAAGACATCTTTTTTCTTTCAATTGTATGATCAAAAACACTCCCAGAGAGTTTGGAGCTTACACTGTAGACTGGGGGCTGGGGATTCCAACAATAGCACACAGTTCTACGCTGGAACAATTTCATGTTGTTTTGCATTCCATTGGCAAAGGTCCTATAAGAAAGTCCATGTCACTGCCACAAAAGGAGCGAACATGGGAAAATACTTGTTCTTCCTTCCATCAAAGGCTCAGTTGTAAGACACACAATGCTATGAAAACTGGCGAATCTGGAATCATCGTTAAAGGAAATTAACTTGGAAAGTAATTTATGGCAAGAAAATCCAACTCCTTTGTTATCTCCCTTTTACTGTAATATGTTTCCTGAACACTGCCTAAAAGAGAGGGCTTTTAGAAAGAAAAAAATAAGTATAGTAAAATTAACTCATTTTATCAATTTGTGTTCTCTGCCGGAGTTTCCTGACTGTGGCTATGAAGGGCTGTAAAACTGATGAATTTGCATGGAAAAAGAAACCAGTGTAAGTAATTTGTGTAAGAGGTAACACGGACATAGACTGCTATAATTCAGACGCCCTGCAGATAGCAGACTGCTGCAGTGTGAGCAGTTACAGGCTAGAAAAATGACCACACTGCAGTCAGTCTGACTTGAATGGAAATCAATCATAAAGGTACTTTCTCTGCAGCTTCTACACCACAGTCTTCAGCAACTCCTTTGCCAAGCAGATTTCTGGTCTGTAAACCCTGTGCTGATCTCCCCTTTCTACCCCTGCTTTTAAAGGCATGGCCAGATGCAGGCTGGGAGTAAGGTTTTTCAAACAGGAACATAAAAGGAAGGCACTGAACTAAAACATGGATTTCCCTCTATGTGAAATGAGCTTGCCTGCTATTAAAAGACTTAAGCAATGCTTTTTCTGAAATGTAGTGCTAGGTGCCAAAAGCCAGCAGAATGCTTCTAACCCCACAAAGGCAGTTGCTAGCACAGACCACCTCATCCACACAGCCATGCCTTGCAGACATAAGTTAAGGAACACGTGTGTGTGTGTGTGTGTGTGTGTGTGTGTGTGTGTGTGTGTGTGTGTGTTTGTGTGTGTAGGTAGGTATGAGCAAAAAGAAAGAGAGATATAAGTACAATTTTTTAATGAAAGATGTTTCAATTTTATAAAAATAGGCTGAATTCACTGATATTCCATTCTGAATCATGAAGGTTTGTTTACCTTTAAAAGATAACTATTGAAAGATTAATTTGTAAGTATTCCTACTCAGGCACTTTTGTGCATATGGTTAAGTCTTGTGCAGAAATTAAGTCTTAATCCTCTATGGAGGATGAGCTATCTCCTACTTATTTACATATCCCTCTTAACACACAGCATAGGTCATTTCACAGATTATATATGTAACAAATGTTTACCGAATTGAACTAAAATTGTATGAGCATGCCAATGAAAACAGCAAAGGATTTTTATTATGTGCCAGATATGTATATAAAATATATAATTTTATCCTATATTACTCCTAGGGAATATATTAACATTATTCTCTTTTTCAAATGAGAAAACAAATGGTGATGTTTAGCAAAGTGCTCAGGGATAGCACAGGGCTTTGATGCCAGGTATTTCTAGATATCTGCCTAAAAATACGGGGCGCCACATGGCTGTTCTCCTTGTCTTTGCTGTCTCATGATCACTGGGGAGATGTGCTTCATGAGACAAGCTATCACCGTAAGTAGCAGGGCTTTCATGTCCTCTTCATACTTCTCCAGGCATTCAGCATAAGGAGCTGTAGCCAGTGCTCTCCTCAATGCTGCAGCATCTCACACTTGGTGCAGGAGAGTGGCCACGGAGCAGTGAATGATGCTGACTGATCTCTTGCATTAGTGGCTTCTGCCTTTGGGACTGGAATTGATTTTCTGCATTTTAGAGCATCATCTTGTCTTAGCTTTTGGTGGAAGTCAGATGTGGTACCCGTTTAGTATAAGATACAGCCTCAGCCATGGGATTCAGTCTTCTTGACAGGGGATGGATTTGATGGCATAAAAGTTCTTTTTACCACAATGATCTATAAACCATGGAAGGGCTTCTACATATAAGCTCCTTCCCCAGGAGTACCCTGGTACTGACCATTAGCTGTATCAACAGAGTCTCTTCTTAATTACACACTGATTGCTTGTCTACAAAACAACAACAACTGAATCATTTTCAGCAAGAACACCTTAATTTTTCCTCTTCCACTTACGAAGCTTAACTATATAGTCCTATTAGTCATATATTGGACGGCTCAGCTTAGCATCTGATATGTATTGCGACTTTTCTGAGTATGCTCAGTCTCATTCCAGACATGCCTACAGGCTGCCAACAACAGTCTTTCCAATCCATGAGGGTTAGATACAATCAGATATTCTAAGCCAAATATCAATACATTTTGGGTCTTCATTGTGGGGCAAAAAGGATTGTTATCAGGCTTTTGGAAATCACAAGAAGGCCCTTTAGCTCCCCCGTGTTTCTCACTGGATATTAGTATCTGTTCTTCAAAGTGAGGCCCATGAGCAAATAAAGACTTATTAAAGGGAACATTATCAGTAGTGATCTCCTGAATTTTTGCTCATAAATAGTAGCATATTTTAAATACTATAGAATTAAATATTACTTAAAATGCAGATATGGTTAACCCATTCATGGCTGACCACTTACAACTTGCAACATGCCAGGGTCAGAATGGGGATTTTTGAACACCCTGTTACCCATTAAACACCCATTAGCTACCCGGAATGCTGCAGAAAGGTAGACACTGGTTAAAAACCATGAGGATTAAGAATGTTCCAGATAGATGAATAAGAACAGTACTGGTATGTTCTTATTCTGTCACAGTTAACAGAAAAGTAAGCACTATAATGATTGGAATGACCAATTATCAGGATTCTAAAACTGCTCACTCTTAATTATACACATGTGCATATTTTTAAATAAAATGTCCGACAGTGGTCAACTCAAGGATCAGCTCAAGAACATGAAGCAGGTGATCAAGGGCAAAGGCTTAATTCAGTAATGATCGTAGTAATTGCTGCCAGTAATTCAACATCAGGTATCCTCTTATTTTACCTCTGCCATGTTCCTGAGAGGTATCACCATTTTAGCCCTCAGATTTATGTTTAGCCTATAGCCAGGACTTTAATTTTTATGAAATTAATGATTATAACCTGTGAGGGGAACACAGGCAAGCAGCATTATAAATACTGACCAAAGTCCTGTAGCTATTAAGTTTTAAACTTTTATCCCTAATATAAATTTTAAGCTACTTGTGGTACCACACAGCCGTTTTGAACATGAATAGTCTGTGCTAAACATAGAAAGTATAAAGCAGAAGTGACTTGGAAAAGATTAGCAATTGATGGACCTACAAATAGAGACAACTACAACAAATTAGAATTTACATCAAGGTATTATGTGCATTTCTTTTCCCAAGGTCCAGTGTCTATCATAAAAGCACTTAGAATCTGGTAAACTTAACTGAAGCTTCAGCTAAGGATGGAGAACTATTCAGCCACGTACTCCAAATGAGTCAAAGAAAAAAAAACTGTATGACAAAGCATTCTTCAGAAATAATCCAATTTTAACATTTATTTTTAAATTGTATTGAATTATCCTGGAGGAAATCTGTTAAGCCAGACATAGTGCTTTTTTTTCCCTATGTGTGGCAACATTTATTATTTTCTCTCTATGTGGGGACTTGATTAAAACTAGAAAATGAAGAATTTGCAATGCTGTAATATGTTTAGAATAAAGTAGCTTAGGCTTGAAAAAAATTAAGGGACTGATCAGCATCTCACATTATGTAACTTATTTAACAGGGCTTCTTTCAAAGCTGCATTTCGGATGTAGACATGCTCTTTTAAAAGGCTTTCCAATCTATTGTCTACTACACACCATACCTTCCTTCCAGAAGGGGTGCTTCTGGCTTCTTCGCATAAGATGTGTGATGTTCATTTTAAAATTACTAGTAGAGCCTGCTATTGACCATCTAATTATGCCAAGTTCCATTTATAAACATAGCTAACCACTAAGTTTATGGAGACTTTTTGTGCGGCTTTAATAGGATATTGATCGAGAGCATAGTTTGAGTGGCCTGCCATTGAATTGTGTAATGGCAGACAAAGGCAAGGTCATAGCGACTGTTTGTGCTGGGGCTGCAGTCTGGTTTTTATCATCATCTTTTTGTTTCTTCCTTTAATGCTAAAACCCAAATGGTTTCTCTCAAATGAAGGCCTTGCTTAAGAATATAAATTATTAAAAAAATAATTTCTATGCCATGGTCATTGTTATTGTGTGTCTTCACAGAGAAAGCCAACAGGCTGCCTGCTCAGACAAGTTTCTAAGTTACCCTGCTTCAGTAAAGATAGGAAGAACTGAAACTATTTAAGTGTTGACTCCCAAAGGTTGGGGTACCAGAGACTCCTCATTTGAGGTCCACTTCTTTAGTCTTTCCATGTAAGAACGATTAATGTTTTCAAGTTGTAGCTTATTCCTACCAAAGTCTCATTTTCCTACTGTGCCTCACAGCTAGTTAATTCTGCTTCAGTATTTGTGCCACGTCAGGTCAGACCCCGATCAATGGTTCTTATAAAGCTTCTGGCCTGAACCCGTGTGCACGGGTGAGGGCAATGGAAGCCACACCAAGGACTTGAAAAAGAAGTTTAAAAACGAACTGTATCTGGAACTCCATCATAATTTCTGTGTGAGAATATCAACAGTTCACATTCCCAAGGCAGGAAACAGCCACTAGGGTGCCACCTCATGCCAGGCTGAGGCACAGGCCTGTTCCATTCACTGCCACTCTCCATTGACAAACAACTCAGGAACCCCGAAGTCCACCGGGCGGCCAGGCTTTGTGGCAGAGCCAGGGCAATTCATCTGCTGGACTTTAATAGATTCTGCAGCCATGCAGCAGGAACCAGGGCACAGGCTGAGTAGCTGAGAGTGATTTTCACACCCAAAGATTCTAAGGCCAGTCACAGTGTGCTGAGAATCCTGGCTTTGCAGAATTCCAGGGCTGTGAAGTCATCCCGAGCCACGAAGTTTACTTAACCCTTGCAGCCGGTTTGGGTGTACAAACCACGATGGCGCTCAGAGCCGACAGACCAGAGGCACAATGGGCTGTGTGTATCTGTGGTTTTACGCTTTCCCTCTGAGGCCTTTAAGGTTTCAGAGTCACTCCAGCAACCTCAAGGAAAAGAGTCAGCACTTTAGAAGGAAATGAGCAGTAGTGGAGTTTGGAGCTGAACTTTTGGAGTTCACACCAGGAGGGACGTTTGGCAGCCTCAGAGCACATACTTTGAGGAAATGCTGGCAGAAAATAAACAGGAATGGGCTTGACAGAGAGTCCTTGAAGCAGCCACGCTCAGCAGCCAGCAGAATGGGCTCTCCATGGCAGCTCATGGGAGGGGCCTGTCTGAAAATGCCTGTAGAGGCTTTGTATAATGAAGAGCCATCTCAACAGATGGCTCCTGTCCCCTCCTTCATGGGATTATGCTAAAACAACCTCAGTGACTCGGAACCATGGTCGCTCCCGGGAGCCTCTGCCTTGTACCGAATTCTTCCTTTTCTCTGGCCCAGCGTGCAGGGGTCTGTGTTTTCTCCCTCTTGTGGAACAAGGTAATAAATAACGAGAAGTGCTTTCAGATGGTCCTGCCACGTGTGGAGACAGGCAACAGAACAAATCCATACTTTCGGCTACAGTACTTCCTCTGCTACAGTTCACAAACATTAGGTGATAATGCCAAAAATTAAAGGGTGTGGGCAGGAGGCAAGGAGGAGGGAGTTCATGGGTGACTGCAGATCCTATGGGCCAGTTGGAGTCCCAGTCCGGCAGTTCCTTGCCTCTGATCCAGGCATTTATGACTGTCTAGTCTAACTCTCACTTAGGAATTTGTGAAGCTGAGTTTCTGTCATTGCCACCTTGAAGGTGGCACTATCCCAAACAACAAAATCAGCATGTAGTTATTGCAGTGACTTTTCATTTGCAAACACTGAAATAGCATTAGCCACTCTGCTCCGGTTAAAGCCTCACTAGTATCCTGGGGGAAGTAAATATTTTTACGATCAAATTTAGAAGGTTAACACAAGGTATCTGGAGAAAGAAGCCCTTCGATGCAAGAGAACCATTTCTGAGTAATATGCAGTGTCCACGCTGTGTGTGGTCACAACTAGCTGTGACTGTGATGAAGAAAAAAAAAAAAAAGAAACCAAAACCAAAACCAAACAGGTCAGGCTGGATCACCAAGGAAGAAATTCAGAGGGAATAAGGAACTCTGTCATGGGGCCAGGAAAATAACCACACCACATGAGCCACAAAACAACAGAGTGATCCAGGAGGTGTGTGGAGTGTGCACAGGTGTAGCCCAGTGTTCTTAGGGCAGTGAGATGATCCTGTGTGATACATAATAGCAGACACGTGCTGTTATAACTTTATGGAGACTCTCAGAATGTATAACAGGAACAGAAGCACAAGAGGAAACCCTAATGCGAACTCTAGACTTCAGTTAATAATTGTGTGTCAATATTGGCTCACATATAGGAAGAATTGTATCAAACTACCCAAAGTCATTAATAACAGGCAAAATGGTTAGAGATGGGACATAAGGGACTCTGGTTTGCTAACTGAAAATTATAAACCTAAAAACCGCTCTATGTTTTTTTTTTTCCCTAGGACTGGTAATATAGCTAATTGGTAAGGGACTTATCTAGTATGTTGAGACTCTGGGTTCAATATACAGCATCACCAGAATTAAAAATATGAAGTCTACTAATTGAAAACAAACCATACTGAAAATAGATCTAGGGAAAATATAATTGTATACTTTATTCAATTTTGTATTATAGTAATCTTTTAAAGATTCAGTAAAGATATATCTCCTCAAGAAATGATTAATCAATCAAAGCCCAGAATCCTTTGGTCTATTTTACTTTATGATGGAGTTACAGAAGTAATCACAACAAAGGCTTGCAGGAGCAAGATGCTCAATGTCTTTGAATACCACAGCATCCTCCATCTATGAGAAGGGACACTGGCCCAGCCATAGAAGCACCAAGTGAAGCAGTGCCCGCATGTCTAGTCCAAAACACAAGGTATGTACTTGGTAAAGTCTCATTCATATGATTTTTCATATTCAAATTGAATTGAACAATACAGGGCTAACATCCTGGCTAACACTGCCAGTTTATTTCTATGTCAAGGATGAAGAATGCTCCTCAGTCCCACTTAGCTGCAAAAATTCCCCTGCATTCCTAAAACAGGGGCTCAGCACTCCCCATGTGGGTATGGGAAGAGAAGGGCCAACACATTTCTGGGGAATGAACTCGCCTTCTTTATGCAGCTTGGATGATATGCTCTGCTGGGTAGTTTTTGTCAACCTGACACAAACCAGGAAGAGGGAACCTCAATTGAGGAACTGTCTCCATCAGATTGGTCTGTGGACATGTCTATGGGGCACTTTATTGATTAATGATTGATGTGGGTGGGCCAAGCCCACTGTGAGAGGTATCACCCTTGGGCAAGTATTCCTGGACTGTGTAAGAAAGCAGGCAGAGCAAGCCAGTAAGCAGCATTCCTCTGTGGTCTGTGGTTCAGTTCCTGCCTCCAGCTTCCTGCTTTGACTTCCTTTGATGATGAAGTGTGACCTGGAAGCAAATAAACCCTTCCTTCCCTTAAGTTTCTTTCTTTTTTTTAAACCAGTTCCTGTCTTTTTATTTATTCATACACAACTGCTTGTCCTCTGGTTTGTTGAAGCAGTAAGTCAGACAACACTTGCCACAGTAAGTTTCTTTTGGTCAGTGTTTATCACAGGAATAGAAACCTACCTATGGCATATGCCTTTGAGAAAGATGTTTGGGTTGAGAAACAGAGCTTGAGGATCCCTCTTGCAGTAGCCTAGGGGGATCTATAAAACAAACCTTGACAAACCTAGATTAAAGATCTACAAGGAAGAGGGGTCTCTAGCATACAGTTGACCAGTTTGGCCTGAAGCCATGGTTTAGCTGATGCAGCCCAGTCCTACTCTTGCCAAACAGTTGCAGTCAGCACAAGGCCATGTGTGAGTGAGTCCTGGAGCGATTGCACAGCAGTGTGCAGAATCGGGAAGCAACGAGAAGCTGAAGGATGCTCACAATGCCAGGCCTTTGCGAACCAGCCCCCTACACAGGCACAGGAAACAGTCCAAGACATTCTGCAAACTTAGCCCCAAGGGCAGGCATCCCCTCTGGCAGTCTTGAAGGAACATGTAGAATTCACTTGGCAATCATGCTGCCTTAGACTGAGTGGAGGGCTAATCAATCTTGGCTATAAGACCTGAAAGGAAAATAAGGGAAGGGAGGAAGGGAGAGATGCCAGGGATGTTTCTGAGCTGTCTGGCCTCTTACAACCCCCAGACCTTGGAACTCTGCTGGTAATGAAGACTAATGCAAGATCTGAGCAGCCAAGGCAGAATGAAACGGGCTAGAGCTCTAATATTAGAGTAAAAAGGATTTTTTTAAATCAAGGCTATGCTTAGATCTCAATAAATATACTTCCCTCTAATGCTGCTATGACTGATACATTCTGATAAAACATACTCTTTGTATGCTATTATTAGTAAGAGTATAAGAAAAATGTAGAATATTGACCACTTTTAATATATGTGTATTGTTATCTGTCTATGACCAGATCAAGCATGTACATGTCTTCCTGTTCAGCAAAGCCATCTAGCTCCCAATTGGCTGGTACTTTGTACACCTTTAATAATATAGCCACAGGATCTCCATTGCAGGTCACCACCTGCTACTTCTACTGCCTCCCCTTGAGGATTCCATTACTACCCAGAGGTACCTCACCACCAACGGCAGCCTCTTTGACTGCCAGAATTCTAGCATGCATAGTCGCTTTTCCATTACTTAACCTTCCTGGTCTTAAACAGAGAAGTTTCTCAAACTCCCCAGAGTTAGTCTCAGAGTATAGATTGTAGCCACATCAAGGCTAGCTGAACCATTTACTCAGTGTTTAATTTTGAATAAAAGACTTCAACTAGCCGGGCGGTGGTGGCGCACGCCTTTAATCCCAGCACTCGGGAGGCAGAGGCAGGCGGATCTCTGTGAGTTCGAGGCCAGGCTGGACAGACAGCCTCCAAAACAATACAGAGAAACCCTGTCTTGCAAAAACCAAAAAAAAAAAAAAAAAAAAAGACTTCAACTAGATAAATGATCCTTAGGATCACCCGTAACCTTAGAGTTTGTTACATGGATTAAATGATGCACTCTTCTCCAAGGCCCGTCAGAGTACTTAACAAACAATAAATGTTCAGAAACTGCTGGGTTTTCCTTCAGGCCCACGTCATAGTCTATCCTTTGGACCCTCAATCTTCTTCCAGTCTATGATGACTGAAACAAGAGCTGAGAGAATCTAGCCTTGGAAGATCAGGCTGGCCTGGCTTTTCTGACATCTGTTAGGGCCAACTGGTACCTGGGCATCCTTGCAAGCCTATGACACATACATCAGGGCCTACAAACTCTGTTTGCTTCCATAAAGGGTTTGATGCCACTTGGAAGTCATGTTTAATAATGTAAACTTGCCTACCTTTAGTATACTGAAGTAGGCAGAGGATATAGGAGTAAATTTTTAATATTTATGTTTAATTTCACTTTTTATTAAATTTATTCATTTATTTTACATCCTGACTGCAGTTTCCCCTCTCTCTTTTCTTCCCCTTCTCCCCCCCATCTCTCCCCACCCCACCCCCATCCACTCCTCCTCTGCTTCTATTCAGAAAGGGGCAGGCCTTCTATGGGTATCAACAAAGCATGGCATATCAAATTGAGGTAGGACTAAGCTCCTCTCCTTGTATTAAGGCTGGGCAAGGTAACCCAGTATGAGGAATAGGTTCCCCCCCAAACCAGCCAAAGCATTAGGGACAGCCCTTGTTCCCATTGCTAAGGGTCCCACAAGTAGACCAAACTACACAGCTGTCACACATATGTAGACGGTCTGGGTTGGTGACACGCAGGCTCCCTGGCTGTTGTTTCAGACTCTGTGAACTCCCATGAGCCCCAGGTTAGTTGTTTCTTTGGGTTCCCTTGTAATTTCACTTTTAAATTGAGACAGAGAGCAGACAGTTACTTTAGGAATGCTTTTAAAACAGAGATGTTCTGGAGGGAGGGCAAATGTACATCTCGAGGTGGGGAAAGAAGAGACAGAAACTTAAGACAGACAGACTTCCATGCTTCTTGGACTATTATGCCATCGCAAACATACAATCAATGGGCCTTTGATCAACAAAACTGGGTGGTGGCACATGCTCTTCAGTCACTGCTGCAATTGTTATCGACAAGCTGGTAATGACCACGCTGTAATGTGCCACTCAAACTGAGAGCATTAGCATTGCTTAAAGGTCAGAAACAAAGTCTCCTAAAAGCAGAGTTCCTTAGAAATCAGAGGAAAGATTCAGGATCTTTTAAAGCCAAGTTCACACTATGTACCCAGGTCTATCGGGGACATTCCGTATTGGTCCTCACCACAATTGTCTCACATTAAAATACTTAATTATTCCTAGCTTACAAACACTGACTTTTAAACAAACTCAGTGGGATAGTTCCTCTAAGGAGAAGAATAAAAAAGCAGTTTTTTTTCTGAAAGTGTTAATGCCCTATGAGAGGAAACACAAACTGAAGGCAAATTTGGAGCAAATCAAAGTAAAACTATACTTACTTTGTGACACTCTTACTAGCTCGGTCACACTGAAAACACCTGATGTGACAAAACTGTCCTGGAAGCCCAAATGTCCTGTGGAAACAAAATCAGAAGAAAACCAAGTGTCATAAATAGAAACTGCTCGACAACACAAGTATAAATACTCATCACCTTATGATTAAGTACGTGAGGTCTAAGTGCAGACTCAGCCCCCTCGGTGCTCCTGTGGGAGGGGGCACAGTCATCTGGTAACAGAGACAGCTTTTGGGTTGAGTCTGGAGGCTGTGGAAAAGTTTTGAAACAACAGCTGGGTGATTTTTGAGATGCTTAAAAAAATCAACAGGAAATCTGCGACAAAAGACAATTGAAAAACAAAGAAAGAAGACAGGTGACCCCCCGAGGCTTAGCAATGGGAACCCAGCATCTCTGGGAATCAACCAGGACAGCTAAGCTCTACAATGGTTTGAAACATTCATCACAAGAATATCTGATTGGGTTTAGTCGCCTGTTTACTTAAATCAAATGAAGTTAAAAGATATGCCCTTCTTTTCTAGATGTCTTACAGAGGGAACTCTGGAAGAGCCAGACAGGAAATGCAAATTCATTCTTTGAAATATGGAAACAAATCATTTTATACAAACACACACATTCATATTTGTTTAGAGAAAAATGGTTTTGTGTTGGTTGATTTTTTTATAAAATACATATAAATGGTTCAAAATTGTTTCAACTTTAAATTATGTGTTTGCTTAATTTTAGTTAGATATAACCGATTTTCTCTAAATGGCAAGGGGTGTGCAGTGTAATATAGGTGGTTTCCATTGCTGCGCCTACAGTTTTCATTCTGTGTCTTACAAGGCATATTCTACTTGAGAGATTTGCTTGTAAAGTCAGCTTAATCTTTACCTGCTTTAAGTGTGAAGCACTGGAGCAAGGGTTAGCTGAAGAGATTAAAAAAAAACCAACCTGTTCTTTACAATAAGACATATACCTTAAATTCAGCTTAAGAAAATGGACCAATCTGAACATAAAGCAACCCATTTTTATGCATGCTGCATAAAATCTAAATCGCGTACATTGCTGAGGGGAGGAAAATGCATGTACTCCAGTGCACACATACCAGAAAATTTATCAGACATGTACAGAAGGGACCATGCTCTAGAGGGTCATTAGCAGAGCTATGAGTTCTTTTGGTTACATCAGTTTTGAATAAGGAAGGATTTTACTGAGTCTTACAATTTTCAGTTAATTATGACATATCATAATTAATCTATGGTACTAAAAATAGTTCTAAACTTTAAGATATATACCAATCATATATATATATTCAAAATGAAATGGCAAAATTCACCTTGAACATTCTTAAGAATTTCTACTTATCAAAGCGACCTATAGACAGGTATGTCTAGGGCATCTTACTTAGTGAGTGCTGGAGGTGCTGTCTCTCCGACTGAGAGAATTGAGAAGCAAAAACTTTAGCAAATAAACAAAAATATTCTCTTAATGAGGTCTTGTCAAAACAGGTCATAACATTTCTTTTCTACTGGGCACCATTAAGACCACGTTTACCCCACAGACCATAACAAAGGAAATCCGCTACAATGTGCACGAATGTAGACTCAATGTACACTACATCCAGAAAACCACAGCTGAATGGGAAGTGTAGCTCTTGCTCATCTCTCTTTGTCCCACAAGTTATGGGCTTACACTTGCTTCAATATCAAACCCTGAAAGCCTGTATTTTCAGGAAAGACTCATAAGGATTTCTGAACTAAGTAATAGAAACATAGACCTGCCTCCTTAATTCTGCCACCCATTTTGGGTCTAAGTTCAAGACTAGTTTGAGTTTGATGGAAGGACTTGGGAAGAAGGCAATCTTCGTCATCACTCACTGAGCAAACAAATTTGTGGAAGCTAGATTCATGCTTAGTTTGTTCACCACTGGAATCTTTATGCCTCAAGGCAGCTAGTGAATACTGGTGAATAAAGAGATGACTGAATCTTTAAAACAGAGATGCTGAGATCTTTTCCTTGGGCCCTCCTGGATTCCGAACTTCAAAACCAAGCATCTATTGGACATGCTATCCTAGACATCTCACAGCGTAGCCTAGGTTCCAACACATCCCAAGTCTTTAGTTTTCTATGTTTTGTGTCATCCTCACTCTGGCATTATACAATTACCTTATCCCATGGGTCCCCATTGATTGGGTTTCTAGTATACATTGTTCCACCTCTCATGGTTCTAGTTTTCCCAAGGTTGAGGTTGAAGGTATCCCCAGTTCTCACTACCATGATGGGGAGTAACCATCTGCTGTCTACTGCCCACTTACTCGTTTGGCACCCTCATCAATCTGCTCTTTAATCTGAAGCCAGGCAGATCTGACCATTCACTCTCTTATAACACTTACCCAGAAGCTACCATGTGCCACGCACGGTGCTGGATCTACGGTCCCTAATTTCAGAGAATTTGCAGTTTAGTCACAGAGGCACATCAAAGGGTTTAAAGCAGGTTATTAGAAAAAAAAGTATAAATAGTCTAGGTGACACAAAGGCAACACACAGCAAGAACATTAGAAAGGATGGGGAGGGAAAACCTATTCCTAAAAGGCGCTGTCTGAAAGGTATTGAGAAAACAGCTAGGACAGAGAGTGATGAGCTATTTGGCAGGTATACCAAGGCTCCAGGGTAGGACAGCAGCAAGTACAGAGGAGGCCAATGTCTGCAGTGCACACTGTCCCATCAGAAACCCTGTAAGAGTCCCACAGGTGTAGTAGCACCAACATCTTATGGCTTTGTCACTTCCCACCTGTCCTTCTTGACCGAGTCTCTTGTCATTTCTATCAACCATCTGCCCCAGCTGACCTCACTTCTCGAAGGACATCTTTCTCTGTTTTTAATACTGGCCAGCTGTGCTGTGTATGGCTCTAACATAGCAACTGACGCCCACAATGGCCAGTTTCTCACGTTGCGTGTGCCTCCTTTGAGCTGGCAGTGCCTATTCTGGGTCATTGTTGCTCCAGCTCGAGGGAAGGTATCTGGCAAGCAGTTGGTACTCCAGGGAGACCCTAAGTAAATAGAACTCAAACTGACCTCATTTTTAAATAAAAAAGTCACAGAATTTGTTTGTTTCTCACTTTTTTTTGTAATAAGGTTGAACTAAACCAAGCACTGGAAAACTAAACCATTCAAATACAGCTAAGCCATCCGTACATATTCCTTCCACACTGAACAGGACTGGCACAGGAAAAACAACCCACTTTCTGCTAGAGAGGGTGCCATTGGTTTCTGTGCTGAGAAATGCCTGGCTGTGCAATGGCTGCCATTCTGGTCCACTGTCAGGGGACAGCAAACAAAAGCAGAGTCAAAGGACAGAGGTATTTCAGTGGACATTGACACCTGCGCCCAAGAAATCTAGTCTCACACTTAAACTAGGATCATGGTGACTGAGAACATCACTGCAAAAATAATTTCACCCTTCTATCAGTGGCCTACTGTCTTGGGATAAAGTGGAAGGGGAATGCACGTGAATGGGTGTAGGCAAGGCATAAATATGTAAACAAAGAGTGTAAATATTTCACATGCTCCCACTCTGCTTCACAGTATACCTGAATTATCAGACAGATTTTTATTTATAACTTGTCCCTGACAGACAGAAAGGCTGTGTAAACACTCTATTTAACTTCAAGTGGGTAGTTTTATTCCTTCACTAGGTATTTGGAAACCCGCTGGTGAACTCTGCTAGGTGACAGCAATAAGACAGGAAACCTAAGAAAAAATGGAAAAAGTGAGACGGCGGACATAATTACTAAGCAATTCCAGCAGATTAATCTTTCATTCTCACACACAGAGAGTCATAAAAATGACTTGCAGGGAAATCACACTGATTAGGTTGCTCTACATTATTGCAAGGTGAGGGAAAAGGGGAAACAAAAACACAAAGTAAAGTCTGATAGCTTGCAATACAGATGTTGTTAATGATACAGATCTCTGTGAACTCTGGAACTGAGGAAACCTAGTCAACTCCGGAAACGCTTTGAGATTTCCATTTTGAGCAGGGCCTCTTAGAATGATGGGAAAACATGGACCATGGTAACCTTGACATGAATGATGCAGTGTTACCCTGCTCGATGGCCTAGATCTAAGTCTGGAACAACTGTATGGGAGAGTGAAATAGGGACAGGTTTTGTTACGTTTTATATAAAACAGCTAAAATGTTTCTTCACTGAAGTTCGCTCAATGAATTCACCAGTAGAGCATAGTTTCCATACTTGGGAGTCAGACATTCTCAGCGGGGAGGGAGGAACCTCTCTGGAACAGCAGAATGTAAAGAGATGTACTTTTTAAGTACTCAGAAAAGGCCATTTGCTTTACCTCAACAATATCAGCAATTATCAAGGAAACTGTCAATCTCTGGACACCAAATCACATTTCATGGGAAGACTGGACATCTATCTACCTTTGATTGTTAAGGCAGGAAAGGAAAAGCTAGATTTGCTGAGATGTGGTAACCCACTGAACTGCCTATAGTTTGGGGAAGAGATCCAGGAACAAGACATTGTGAGGGCTGGCCATCAAAAGAAGCTGAGTGTCTCCACATAGCGAAGTTTGTATCTAAGGAGGATATGGATAAGACTTAGACAAGACTAGGTGTTTTTCATGTTCAGATACCAAGGCTATGTCTGACCTGAATTTTCAGATCTCGTCTGGTTATGGATGTAGGCTGACTGTAGTGCACAGCCAGTTTCATTAAGCGATGCTTTCCATTCTCTCCTTAGTAATTGAGTCTCCACCATAAGTAAACCACAGCCTTTCCAGGCAGTGGTCCTCGGCCACTGAGAAGGAAAAAGGTCCCTTATTCTCACCCTATCTTATTCTAGCACTAGTCTGGGTGTCTTGGGATGTGCAGTCACTGTACTTTCTCCTCAGAGGTCACTAGTTCCCTAACTCCTCCCTGAAGTCCATTTCCTCCTTCTGTGTACTGAACAAGATTGTGAGTGCTCGAGGGATACAGTTCCATGTATTTCATACGTGCTCAATAAATAAGGCAAAGTTAAACTTGACTTTGCCCAAAAGGTCTAAAATCAATAACGCAAAGTTATGAAGGGTTTTGTTGGACTTGTCTTATGTCACTAGCCTCCAACCTCGTTGACATCATCTCTGCACTCTTGCTAATAAGCCAGAAGGGCATTGTTGTAGCCTACGAAGTTACACTGCCAAAGGCCCCAGCACAATCCCATTCTCTCTGTGCAGTATTTGGTCAGTGACTTAGATGATCTTATTTGGTGGGCATCTATTGCAGCATATAAATTACTGTTATTTTTGACACTTCAATAGTTACTTTTGTACTCAATCTGAATATCTCAGAAAACAGATCTTTTAGGACTTAAATGGAGGTATTTACTTCTTTGGGTTCAATAAACCAAATTCTAAGTTTAGACTAATTTGTGTTATATGATGACTAAATTATTTGCCATTCATTGGAGAAATCTGTGATATTTCTGGTTTCTGTAACAATTCCTTGTATTATAAACATGAAGAATTTCTAGAGACATAATAATGATATAACACATATTATTTTGCCTTGAGAGTAACTATATGGTAGTTAAACAAATATCAGTAGCATTTAATTAAACTAAATTTGATTGTCTGATGATTTCAAATCATTTGTTTGAGTTATAAGTGACTGAATAATTAAGGAAAGGACCACATTTATTAACAAAACATCTAAAATTCAGAGTAATTTTTTTAACTTGTTGGCATATGTCTGTGAACATTAGATGTATGACATCATGAAATAACCGGGATGTGGGAGGAACCATCGAGGCCACCTACTAGTTGAGTGAACAATACCGTGTTTTAACAAAGATATTTAGATCAATAAAAGTCAAGTTTTTTTTAAACAATCCATTAAGTATGTGTTTCTTCCCATACATTTCCAAATATCTCAATTTTGCCCTTTGGTAAAGGCAGAATAAATCGCTCTCTCTACCACCCTACTAAACTTCAAATATCTGAGGATGATATCTCAAGACAGTTCCCCTCCTCCAGGCTGAAAATCCTTCCATTCAGTGTTTTGTTTTGTTATTTTTTTTAATGATAGTAAATTAACTTCCCTGTCTCCCCTAAACATTTTGACCACAACAGAAACGGGTGTTTTACAAGTGGAGACGTGTGTAAGAACAGAGAAATATTAATTTGGGGGACTATGTTTTCAAATATGCAAATGAAATATAAATAATTGGAGAAAAATTTACATCAACTAAGTATAAAGAAGCATACTTAGCATAGAAGAAGCATTAGTTTACACATTTGATTATTTAAAAAATTATTTTTGATGCTTTTAAATTAACTTAGTTTTGAACTAAAAGGGGGACTTGGATCAACCTTACTGCTTTCGTGTTCTAAATCAAAGCTGTTACTGTTACATGGACAGTAACAACTAGTAATTGACAAATGGCTGGAACTATTTGTAATAACTCCAGCTTCTACTACGAACCCTTGCATATATTAGGGAAAAATAAGGAAATTTATTCCCTGAATACATCTGAAACTGATTATCTTAAATGAAACAGACATGGAACTGGATCACCCGAGGGCTACCCCGGTTCATGGGTGTAAAACAGCAGAAAACCTTCATGGCCCATCACCCTGCCTTTCCTTTTTAGGTCTAATTCATGTGGCTGTGAAACCATTAGCAGAGCTCAGCTCACTAACCCAGCATAAGACACGGGCAATGACAAGGAGGGACGCTGACCAGCAGCTAGGTGCCAATTTTAAGACACTCAAAACTGATTTTGGTTCACTAAGCATGGAAAGAAAATCATTGATGAACTGAAGCAATACATCGTTAAAAAATGCTTTCAATTACGTTTCCAAGGCTACAGAGGAAAGCCAACCTTAAGAGCTATTTTATATATAGGGATGTGTAGTTTTCCAAATTCCAAACATTAGTTAATACTTAAGATCACAAAGAGCTTCTGTTGTTTAGACATTTTGCTTTGTGCAATTCTTACAATAATTATTCTATCATTAATGCCACAATTCGTGGGTGTTTTTTTCAATCACAGAGTCTATATTTTACATTTCTGCAGAAAGTATTGCAGGTTACAGATTGTGTAGGTCACAATACTTTGAAGTTTTCTGGTCTAGCACAAGCACAAAGTATTTTAGTGGTACCAGATACTTCTTTGTGAAATATAACAGAATGAATTAGACTGTTCAGGCCACATCGGGTAAGTACAATGAAGGAACACTTTTTAAGACTTTAAAGTCATGTAATGCAATTCTAGGCTGGATTTTTCTTGTTAAGAAGAAGTAGAATGGGAGTGATTGGAAGAGAAAGGGGCCAATATTTGACAACAGAAATCAGCATAACCTTTTAACTGCAGCAGCCATGGGTGACTGCCCTTCGACCTTGGAAGATTATGTGGGATTTCAATGACAACAGCTGGAAGTGAGCATGTGTGAATAGAGTACAGATCTGAGGCCTGGTACAAAAGGCTGCACAATCTGGGCCCAGATCACAGTGCTGATTAGAAATTGTTTCCTGGTCCAGGCTTAATAGAGTGTGAGCAAGAAAGTTGGTGAGGTTTTATTTTTTTTCAAGTTTTCTTTTAATTGTTTTTTTTTCCCAAGCAAGCAATCATTGGTGGATTTCATCATCCTCCATTTTCTTCCCCAGCTGTGCGATTCACATTCTCATAAGAAACAGGCCCACAGAGACATGGCAAAACTTTTTTTTCTTTTTACACACTACATTTCAAAGAGAACACATCTTGAAGTTTAATAATGCTTTCCTTGAGTGCTGAAATGATCTCTACTCTGGACATTTCATTGGGAATCATCACAGAGAGAGAGGCGGCGGGCACTTGTGCACTCGTGCGCGTGGGGGCACACACACACAGAGACACACACACTCATGCATGCACAGACACACACACGCGCGCACGTGCATGCACACATGCAGATACACACACACAAACACACACACACACAAACACACACACACACACACACACACACACTGTGGCAGCTGTGGCAGTGGTGGTGGGGATTAGGAACTATCACTTTGTCATCAGCAGTGTAGAACATATTGCATGTCCTCATTCAGTACATGTGGATGAATGAACATCATCTATCCTAATTTTTTTTCTTGGCATGCAGACTCCTGCTACTGTGTGTGTACTTCATGATTTCACCCTTTTCTTTACCTTACTTCATTAATATGTTAGTAATGTTAAGTCTGTAGGTTTGCTTACTCAACAAGGACATAAGAAAAGATGAATCCAAAAGAGGTTAACCTAGCTTGGTAGATGCAGGGATAATGGCTCGGAGACATGGTCACTTTAATCCATGAAACCCTCGTCCCTTGTGCTAAAACAGATATGCTGACGCGGGTGCACTTTCACTTCTCAATGCTCCGAAACCACCAAAATGATGCCACATGATTACTGAAAGGACACGGCGCTATGACTCATTTATGCTGTTTTGGTTTTACAGTGCACTCTATCTTACCTTCCACTGCTCTGTATTTTGCTGATTACTCTTGTTGCAACTTCAAGTTAGCAATTACTTGGCTTCAGAAGAGGTGGCCTTGCAGCTATGCAAACAATTACCTGTGTTTGGCAAAACCAACCTGGTTGAATGGTATGGAACAAACAGAAGCTGGTGCCTCCGTCTTCCAACTCAGACACGGGCATCTGCCCACACCTTTCTATAGCAACTGTACATGTTCTTTTAAATGAGCCATGGGACAGAGTGTTTTTCAGAACAGACCAAATCCATTTACTGTTTCAAAATTCTATAAACAGAGTATTAAGGAATTCAATCCCCAGAGCAACTATATGGGTGTTGGCCTTAGTCTCATGGGAGTGCCTGCCAAACTCACATATTTGTACAACTATCGGTTTATACTGTCCTTTGCAGCTCTCAGAGAAGGAAGGGCCACTGTGTGCGATCTCAGTTCACTTTAGGACTGAGTCTGGCTGGTGACAGGTACACATGATAAATGTTCCAGAAGGCTGACCTAATTTCCGTTGAAGTGAGTGTTTTGCTAAGAACATTCCCTCAAAGTGTCAGCTTGCAACAGAGTCCCAAACCTGCCAGTGTCTGTTACCATTGCTTGTGAAACTTTACTTAAAGTGAAGTTAATTTTGCCTTTCTCAGTGAACTTCCCCAGAATTAGCTTTAAATCTAACCATGTTTTAAGCCCAATTTCAGATGCGTAATTATCAAACATGCTAAATGTGATGTTAGTTGTTTGTGATTAGAAAAAAACCAACTCCTTGGCTAAATGTAAATTGGGATAGACCTGAAATATATTTGTCTTTTTCTGCACAGGAGGATCCATATGGCAAAATGCTCATTCATTTTGCCATTCAAAAATTATGTTTGCATGGTATTAATTACACATAGTGAAGTCAAAGCACCATGGTTGTTAGAATCCTGAATTATACCAAAGTTTAATTTCTTTGTCTGTAAATCAACACTAATGATTGAATCTACCATATAAGTTTGTTGTTAGGAATAATGATACAGTAAATTTTAAATGTTTAGCAAGGGACCTGGAGCATACAATGTTATAGAATAGCTCATATTATTAATCTTATAGAAATTTTAATAGAAAAATATTCTAGCTATTTCTGCCCTTTTGACATGGAATAGTAAAGATTCACATATATACATAAGTGAAAATTTTGATAATCTGAGTAAATATTTGGGCAAAATAAAATTATTTTCCAAAGCAAGTAACACAAAGCTTGTTCAAAACAAACCCTCTGTTAGGTTTTACTGGGTTATTCCGAAATAAAGGGATTAATAGTACTCAGCTTCTAAATTAGTTCAAATAAAATAGGTACAAATCTAACCCTTAAGCATAATCTTATTTATGCATAAATGTACTTATTTGCAAGATTCATAGTAACTACTATTTAAATTTCCAAATATAATTTGTTTTTTTAAATGAACTTAAAGTGCATTTTTCCTAAAGCAGATTAAATTTTTTCATGGGGAAAGAATAAACAGCTCTCCCCTCTCTGGTTTCACTTTATTTTAAGGATCTGGTTTCCTGAAAACTCCTGTTGATATCTAATGTGTCCATGCTGCTTTCTCTAGAAAATGGGTATTTAGAATCTAGTTTTCAAACTATTTTTCACATGGAAGTCCTTTACATTTTTGGGGTAGGATATAAGTGATTATTATGCATACTGAGTGAGGAAAAATTCCTTTTTGTTAGGGCCTCCACATTCTGGCTCCATACCACAACATAAAGAGAGCTGTCGGAAAACCTCACTAAATATGGGGTCTTTATTCCTCGGAGCTCAAAATCAATGCTAAGAGAGTTTGGCCTTTTAGGCAGAAGGATGATTGACACGCTTCACTTTGCTGACTTTGATCACCGAAGCACTTGGGATGTAGGCAGTCGCCTTGATTTTAGGGAATAGGAGCTTTGTTCTCACAAAATGGATGGAGTTTCTCTCAGACTCAGCTGGAAGACAGCACACTCACATTCTCACAGTTACTGCACTGCTTCTCATCAGGGCCAGCAGCATTACCAAGGGCTTGGCTTCCAGAGTTCAGAAGGAAACTGTTCACTGCAGGGTACTCAGCACCCCAGCACAGCAGTCTTCACCGCTGACTCGTGGCATTGGACCTCCCATTTGGACATTCCCCACCCCAGTGGAGAAATGCCACCTTCAGACCTCACCAGGTATTTAATACTGAATAATCTTTTGTGGATAGTGACAATAATCGGAAGCATTGTGTCCAGCACTCTCAGAAGCCAGGCCTTAAAACAGTAGTTGCTACAGAAACGTGTAGTGTTATGTAAAATTGGAAAAGACACGTACATTCTGCTCTCTACTGTTAGAGCAAAAATGCAGGGGAAATAAGACTGATCACAGGACCCAAATGACCCCATGCTCCTACTGCTAAAAGAGGAGAATACTCCCCAGAAACGGAGCAATCCAGGCAACCACAGGCTGCACGATGTCACCCAACCAGCAAGTCTAATAATGGCCTAAGTTACCTGCTAGCTGAGGGCGAGGGTGACTCTGTCAGCTCGCTCTGAACGTTTGCAGTCTCTATTCATTCTGACATTTTTCACAATATCTATCATCTTCCCAACAGTAAGAAGTAAGGACAGATACCCAGGGCCAACTTGGAGAAGTCCTTCTGCCTTATAACTTACACTGGGCTGTCATCTTAGTTCAGCTTCTGTCCCTAACCCAAGGAAACTCATAAGCCTCTGCAAGCTTGCAGAATATTCACAGATGAAGCAGGAACACTTGTATGTACACACACACACACACACACACACTTGGTGTTTCACTTCATTTATGTCCTAAAATACCCCTCACGGAGAAAAGCGTGTTTAAATCTTATGTAGACTGTCAGGGACACACGAAGCACTATTCGATACCATAGGCATCTCTCTCTGCATCTTAGCAGCAGTGCCATGAAGGACATGCGTTGTAGATATCAAGGTGGAAAACCCTTCTGGCCACTACTGACCAAGCCAACATTTTCCTGCTTTATTTTTATAGCAACTTACTTATACAAAAGTTAGTAGGGTCCAGGGCTAATTTGGGGGGTTCCAATTACTACTAAAAGTGCTAGAATTCAAATGTGATTTGTTTTTAAAAGTACTTTAAATATTTTCCTAAATTATTTTTTTACAGCTTGACTTATTAAAAAAGCACTTATTGCTGCTAACCTAAGAACCGTATATGGGTGAACTCAGAACATATACCAACAAACTCTGAGGCCTCAGTCTAGTAAAAATACCCTTTAAGGCAGGTGTAATGACGATTTCCTGATGTTATTTCTACATACAGTGTTTCAATAAGTTCAGACACACACTTTGTTTGAACCAATCATAATTCCACACACTGATTATTAGGGGTATGTTTAATTTTCATTTTTACAGCTTATTATTTATTTTTATATAAACACAGGACTCAGTTACTATCTTTGTGACCTGAAGGATGTTAACTACATTTTCTTCAGGTACACTTGTTGGGTCCCCCTTCTGCCCTGGGTACTTTGGCACTCAAGAGGCTTTATATATTAGAAATTCAGGTCCTTGCAGTTCAGTGGGGGGGCATATAAGAGTGGGTCTGTGGAAAGGTACAGGGCTCTCAGGGCAGAAGCAGCTTCTGAGAAGAATGGTTAGGAAACGCTGGCTGGAGCCTCAGGGTGGTCTATGTAAGCCCAGCAAGACCTGCAGTCGTAGCCATGCAAAGCTGGGAAGAGTTGACAGGCCTCTTCATGCGTCCACAAATGAGAAGAAGCAGGTGAGTGCTGGTCTCTTGTGAGTGCTCACTCTGAGCCTGGACTCCTCTCTGCTTTGTTCTGTGTCATTTCCGTCTTGCTATGACAGCCCGGATTTTCAGCTAAAGCAACTGAGTATACTCTTGCAGTTTTCAGGCAAGTGACTCAAGGTCATATAGCCAGTGACTACCAGGCAGGATTCCAATGCAAGCAACCCACTTTCAGCGATGGCACCATTGCCAGACTTGATGATAAGACACCAGCATCAGAGGCCCGAGCCTTGGAAATGAATCTGAAGATGATGCTATGGACAGGATGGTCATGGCTTTCATCCCTGTGCATGTATACATGCCTGGCTGGCGTATAGACAGTAGTTTTGTTTTCCATACTGGGTGATTCTACTCAAACTGAAACTAGCTTTTTAGCCCAAGATAATATCCTTCACCAAAACCAATAGGAAGGTTTCTTCTTCCACCTCAAGCCCAGTGAACCCATAATCTCATACAGTAATTACTACTCCTTAATACCAATTCCCCCTTCCCAATATTCCTGCCCCATTATATGCAGTTTTATCTATCCTCATCCGCTACTTGGCTTACTGTTTTTCTTCTTAAATGTAGAAGATCAAAGCTTTGAGGTCTTTATACCAAACACTATGAGAGAACCCTGGAAAGAGGAAGAGGATTACTGAAAAAACAAATGTTTTATTGGTTAGCTTGTTTTTATTTGTTGTTTAACTTCAAAATGAGACTCTGAAGAAAATAAGCCTTATTGTAAAAAAAATCCCATGTGAACTTTCTTTCCAGGTCAAAGTCCTGGGGAGGTGTTTAGCAATGAATTACAGAATGCTGTTAAGAACTGTGGCCTGGGAATATGGCTCAGTCAGTAAGGTACATGTTGTGCTAGCAGCGGAGTGAATTTGGATCCCCTAGAACCATGTAAAAAGTCAGTGGGAACAAGGAGGATCCCTGGAGCTTGCTGGCTAGCTGGTCTTGCCAAATCAGTGATCTCGAGGTTCAGTGAGACCATGTCTCAGAATAAACTGGAAACTGACAGAGGAAGGCATGTAAAGTCAACCTCTGGCCTCCACATGCATGGGCACCCATAACTACAGGTGCACACAAACGCTCATGCATGTTCTTGTGCATGCATGCAAGCACACACATGGGAGGAGGGGGACACCAAACTTTAGCAACTCATTTGGGCTTTGGAATTAAATTAGGAAATAAAGAAATGTAACGAAGCCCTGGAGCTATGTTAATTCACTCTTTTTTACCTAAGGGCTCTTGAGAGGTGTGGGCTTTTGCAATGGCCTCCTGTGTGTGAAAGATGAGGGAAGAATGCAAATCTCTCCTGTGTCCAAGGGTTCCCTCTCTGAACTCTACTTCTTACCACCCTTTATATTGTAAGTGTGCACCCACACTGCCAGGTGCATCAATATCAGGGATAAAATCCTGTCAAGGGGCCGGGCGGTGGTGGCGCACGCCTTTAATCCCAGCACTCGGGAGGCAGAGGCAGGCGGATCTCTGTGAGTTCGAGGCCGGGCTGGACTGACAGCCTCCAAAACAATATAGAGAAACCCTGTCTCGTAAAAACCAAAAAAAAAAAAATCCTGTGAAGGGCAGATTACTACACAAAACGAGTAACACACAGCTGCTTACATCTTGGTGGCAATCGACCTCTAAACAGAACTCTGACCCTTTCTTCTCCACTAGACAAAACTCCTGTGAGAGAAAGGTGGGCAGCACAGGATTGTGACTAGGTCTTCCACTGGGCACACATCCACAGCTGATGGTTGAGGACCTTGGGGCAACTAATGTAATGATTTTGATCCTCAGTCTCTTATTCTATCTATAGGGTGAGGACCGAATGGACTAACATGCAGACTCCCGCACTGCCTGGCAAAGGCGCCACGTTCAAGCTTTGCTGATGCAACTCCTGAGTGCCTCCGACTTCAATGGTGACTCCAAAGAGCTCTCATAAGATATGTTTCATGTTGTAATACTGAACTTCTGGCCATTGCAAGAGTTCACAGAGTATTGAAACATCAACAATTTGGTGTACGGGTTGCTAATTTAAAAAGAACTCCACACCTGTGTATGAAAACAGCGAACTACGAATGCACAGTGTACACATACACACACACACACACACACACACACACACCTACCTCAGTTCAAAGTTTCTTGGTGTGCTTTTTTCCAAGGGTGACATTTGGTAAGGTCTGAACACATTTTTGATTGTCATGTCAGGGGTTGGTGGGGTTCCTGACATTTAGTCACTAGGGGTGAGGAAACTTGGTAAATTATCTGACAAGGCACAGGGCTGTGACTTAGGACAAAAACACCATGGTGCGAGAGACCCTCACTAATCCATCCAACTAAATTTACCAAAGGCCAACACTTTAGCTGTGTCCTGTGAGAACTGCAGCTACAGAATGAAGACTGGACAGGTGCCTGCCGTGACTGGCATTGGCAGGAGAGTAGGCCGCTCCTCAGGAGCCCCGTGCGATGGAGCACAGAGGAAGAAGCCCCCAGGAATACCAGAGATAAAAAACCTCAACCTGATTCTAGAACAATGTCTAGGAAATTCAGAGGCACAAAGAATGGGGTGGAAGGGAGGGTGAGGGATGAGGAGGATGGAAAAGGGTAGAAGAAGGAAAGGGGAGAAAACAGAAGGGAATTGGGTAGTACTTCAGCTGGTCATGACCAAAGATGGGGCTTTGGGAAACACTATGGAGGTTGAAGAGTCTGGTACCCTTTCTTAATAGGAACATTATTGGCATTGGGGGAAAATTACTGCATCGGGCTGTGCTGGGCATCACAAGACATTTAACAACTCTCACTTCACCTTCTTTCTCTCCCACATGCTGAATGGAAGGAGGAAAAGTGATGAGGGGAAAAGTCTCCACTGCATTACTTCTTGGCTTGAGCTTGGTTAAAGTATTAATGAGCTTCTGACAAGCATTAGGCTTGCAGTGATGTTTGTAGGCTCAGCCCATTCTTCTCCTGTGGTCTATTCTCACCGCAGCATCTCACCCTTCCAGCAATAGACTTGTTAAAGTCTCATACCACATCTACAGTAGTGAAAAACATAGCCACTAGTCTAGCACAGCAAAGAGAGATTTCCCAAGCATACACGAAAACAAACAAACAAACAAATAGTAATACTGAATTGCCATTTCATTTGATGTCCATCTTGACAAAGAAAGTCCAACAGGATTTGGCTTGCAAACAGTCTCTGTGACAGCAAAATTCCCTGGGCATTCTAAAGTGTTCAAAGTCAACAATTTTAAAGACAGACTTTCACTATACTAGAAAGAAAAGTAGTGGTTGCTCCCACTTTATACGATGGTTTAATAAAATGGAAAATTAACTAGAAAAGGAAACATCCACCTAAATGTCTATTCTTTGGTGGTTTAACTTTACTCTTGAGTTAATTCATATAATTCCATATAATAACTTCTGCATGGATTTCTCTCTCATTATTGAAAGCTACAGAGCCATAAAAAGACTCAGGGAAGGAAAAATGACTTCTAGATTTGTGAATTGGGCTAAGACAGCTCAACAGGGAAAGGCACTTGCTGCCAAGCCCAAGGATCTGAGTTCAATTATTGGAACCCACATAGGGGAGAGAACTGACTCCCACAAGTTGTCCTTGGGCATTACACAGGGTCCCACACTCACATATGCTAACTAAATAAAGTGGTAAATTTGAGGGCTGGGTCACAGATCAAGACTGGCAATACACAGGCCTTAACACAGTGCATTAAAGCAGCTATCTCTTCCCAGTCCACTCTGGCATGTCCCTGTGTTCAGATGGTTTGGTGCTAAGCTGCACATCATTTAAATGATGTGCAATCTTCCAGATCAGATAAGCACAGCAACGGCATGGTCAGTAAAATCTATCAGGAAACTCAGAAAGGTGTGCTTGGGTGGGTGGGGGTGGGGCATGAAAGAACAAGAAAGAGAAAAGAAACTCTACAGGTATTCCTGGAACTGGTAAACAGTTGACCTCTATCCATTTATAATCACGCAAACAGAAATAGTTTCAGAGCTCATCCCTTCAGGGCAAGCTGCTCAACAGTAGGGTGACTTTCTTTAGTTTTGTTTGGAAATGGAACAAGGAACTCTACCTCAGCACTGACTCTCAGCCACTCCCTAACTGGGTTTGGGTCCATGTGGAAGTCAGCACTGAATCTTATAGGCAGGCCTCCTGAGTTAACATGGCGACTCAGCACTGACAAAGGCGGGGCCAGCAGGGATGATGCTGACTGAAGACCTTCTGTGTGCTTCTATTAGCTCTGTAAACAAATTCCAGCGTCAATTACTAACTTCTTTGTTTCCTGACAAATTGGAAACATAAAAGGTGAACTGATCTGCTTGAGTTCCTACCATTAATAAAGGAGAGGCCAGGACAAACACTTAAGTGGTTCCAAGACATCTTCACCCCCCCCCTCAGAGACTTCTTGTTAGGCCCTCTTGGTTTCCCTATAAAGGTAAATTTTCTTAGTTGTTGTTATTACAAAACCACAAGTGTCATAGTTGGTCTTTCTGTAAAAGAACAATTATCCTAGCTCTGAGAACTCAAGCTGACCAAACAGCTCCCTCTTATACAGTCTCTGGAACCTGGTCTACAACTCATCTCATTCATTTAAAAAAATAAATCTTTGTTATTTCCTGCAGTGTCACAAATAATGAGATCTCGGTGTTTTCCATTTTCAGTGACAATGACGATGAGCTCCTATGGGATTTCCCCCACTTGTCTAATCTTTTGACTCAGGCACTAAACAGCAAAGCATGTAAGAGCCTCGATTCACTGCTTTGTTAAAAGATTCTCACTGCCACCTGCTTTCCACAGCCCATTTCTGACATTCAAACAGAGAGAACCTGGTGCCACTAAATTTCTCCAGCTTACAAATTCAAAGCCAATACATTCCAGGTGCTATGAGGTTGCGCTGGGACATTTGTCCCTCATGGAGTTCAGTGACAGAAGGGGTCATGGTCTGTGGAAAGGGTAAATTCATTACCAGGAGACAATATCATCACACTTCTTTTGTCGGTGTTCCTAGCCAGGCATGCCCTCTCTGCCTCGACACATCTCCTTCCACGGGGAGCACTTGGCTTCTCACGTAATAATAATAATAATAACAACAGCAACTTACATTTATAGAAAGACAAGACAGCCTGTATTTCTTAACTCTTGACAAAGAATAGCTCCCAGCTCTACTTCAGGAACATTAGTTCTCATTACAAAAGGCACAAGGAAATCAGGAGTCTTCAGAGATTCCTGTGAACCGACCTGCTAAAGGTTCAGGGAAGGTTTAGTGTGATCGCAAACTCGTGAGTCTCTCACCAGCCTAGTCATTCTGGAGAAACACTCCATAAAGCCACAGAGAAGAAACACAGTCAACTCTGGGTCCTAGTTCCTCTCTGGTCACTGACTCAGGTGACTGAAACTTGTCACAGTTTAGAAAGTACATCACATTTTCCTGGCTTACAGTGTTGTTCAAATCCATTTGGGCTGCTTTAGCAAAATATCATAAACTGAGTGGCTTCTAAACAATGAAATTTATTTTTCTGCACTTCTGGCAGCTGGGATTCTGAGAACAGGATACCAACAGTCTGGATATTCCCTGACAATACTCTTCCTAGAGATGGTAACTACCAGCTGCATCTCCATAAGACAAAAGGGTACCTAAGCTCTTTGGGAACTGCTATAAGGGTTCTGCCCTCATGACCCCATCACCTTGCCAAAGGCCCTGCCTCCTATGAGCATACCATGGGGTCAGAATTTGAACACATGGACTTGGTGAGGGACACAGATATTTGGATCCTAGCAGAAATGGCTGTAGGATGCATAGATCCTTATATGTCCATGATGTGCTACAAGGGTTTGTTTTTTTTTTAACTGCTTCTACATAAAGTCTGTTCTCCACTAATTCACTCAGTACATTCTGGATTCCTCTAGCATGGGCAGTGTTAGCTTAGCTATGATAGAGGAAGGTAAGCTGAATTAGAAAAGAATTTCCTGGATTCTTAAGATACCCAAAAGAACAGAGTAGTTTAATCTCGAGCATAGAGGCAGCTCTTTCTGTGGGAGCAAGAGGGTCTTCCATACCTGACATGACAGGGCAATGCTTGTCCGTGCTGATCCCACAGAAAGGACCCCAGCACTCACTGCCAGCATGTCAGCAGCAAAACTTTAAGAAGCAAGTGATTCTGGGAAGAGCCTTCATAAGCTACATGGGCCAGCCACATTTTTAAGGTACCTAGTTATGAACAGTGGTAAGTGCTAAAGAAGAGTGGGTGAGGGAGAGAAAGCCTTCCAGAAACAAAGACTGACAGAAAACACAGCTCTATGCCAAGCCCTAACTTCTCTAACACAAGGGTTTCAGCGTGACGAGTGAAGATGTTAAAAGTGGGCAGGCAGAGACCTAGAGAAGAGAAGGAGGCAAAGGGCTGACGGTGTGTCTTTTGAAAACAGTGAGGGGAAGGCAACCCTTTGCACCCAGGTCCCGGGTTTGAGTCCAGGGTCACTCCTTTCCAGCCAACCAAGCCGTAGAACCCTCCTCCATCCTCCTGAGGATTAAGCAGGAGGGCAGGCTCTGGGGACACAATGGCTTTTCAGTTTGATTCTACTCTCAGAGGGGCAGTCCACACAGGGTTTGGCATCAGGACAGGCACAAAAGGAGTTGTCATCCTCAGGGCTTACGCAGGAACTTGTGAGAACGTCTGGGCCTCTCAGATTATGCGTCTATAGGCCTGTACAGTCACTGCATCTCACAGCCCACTTGTCAGTCACCATGGCCATGAACTTGAAGTTCTAATGTCAAAGTCTCCAGACTCCCTGTGATCTACGGCTCCTCAAGCGTGCAGAGATCTGTTCTGTGCAACCCATGGCTATTCCAGGTAATGTGGAGGCAGCTGGAGGTGCATTCAGCCTGGTGCCCTGGAGAGCAGAGTTAATACAGTTCCTCGTGCTTAACCTCTGCCCTACCCAACAGGGTCTGAGAACTTTGCATTGCTCCATGTCTGCTGTCTTTTTCTTCCTTGCACCCCCCTTTTTCTATCTTTCTCATTCTTTATCTTATATTTCTTTTCTTGTTATTTCAAGTCTTAGCTTTGATCAACACAAAACTGTACACGATTATGGAGTACTTCGTGCAATCAATGTACACATCACATCACATTAAATATTTAAGCATGTGTTTCTTCTCACCCTGGCTGTCGTGGAACTCGCTCTGTAGACCAGGCTGGCCTTGAACTCACAGAGATCCACCTGCCTCTGCCTCCCACATGCTGGGATCAAAGGCGTGCGCCACCACACCTAGCTATTTGTCATTTCTTTGTGAGGAAAACACTCAAAGGTTTTTGTTCTTTTAGCTATTTTTAAATAAAACATTTTTGCAACCTATAATCAGTATACTGGGGAAAAGTGGTGGTCACTGTTCTACTTAACTATAGCACATCTCTGTTTTCTGTTTGACTTCTCAAGCTTCTTTCTCCCTATGCTGTGTTACTCCACATTTGACGGTCAAGGCACTTACGTCTAAGTTGCTCCATAATGCATACTTGTGCATGCAGTGAGAGCATTGGCAAGGACTACAAACTTGAAAAGTTAATATATTGTGATAATAATATTGATCACATCTAATACTGGATAAAGCCCTTCCAGGGTGATGCCCACCATATGCCCTGTGGTTAAGCAAGCTCCCCAGCTGCTTTCATGTTTTGCTGAATTTTGGAGACTTGGGTAAAGCTAGCAAGCTACTAACTGGACATAAAACTTCTGTCTTCTCACTACTTCCCTTATTCTGCCGTCAGGAAGGAAGGGGAGCAAGTACTGCGTTTCAGCTCGCAAATACTTTCTTCCTAAGAGACTGGGCTGGTTCGGGATCTGTGTGTGCTACAAACGTAATTTCTTGGCACCATTTACCTCTCCAGACCTCAGGGTCAGAGAGTAGATCAAACGCCAAGAAGCTGAAGGGCTGTGACAGCCTCTTAACATGTGACCATTGCTGCTTCCCAACCTGCTTCCCCTCTTCCTTTGCTTCCTTAGGAATATACATGAGGCCCTGTATTCCTAGGCAGATCCTTAAAGTTCTACTGGCAAAGAAAGTATCCCTACTTGAACTTGAACGACTCTCTCTCTCTCTCTCTCTCTCTCTCTCTCTCTCTCTCTCTCTCTCTCTCTGTGTGTGTTCCATATTTTACTTAAACTAGAAAGTCTTTAAAAAGGAAGGTGTTAGCCATAGGTATTTTAGGTTAACACAACTAATGATTAGTCAGTCATGCTATGGATGGGTGGTGGTGGTAAGAATAGAACTCAGGACCTTGCATGTGCTACATGTTTGCTCTATAGGTCCCATGCTTTTGTCAAATAAACACAGCATATAGATAAAACTGAAAGATGATGCATGGTCTCCAATGGCAGCAGGAGATCCTGTTTCTTCCATGTTCAAATCCTGGAAATGGCATCAGTGCCACTGAAGGTACAAGCCTGCCTCATACGAGTTTCTGTGGTGTAAAATGTGATTCCTGGAGCAGCTGCAGCGCTGAGGGAACTTCTGACCAGGAACCTGGAGACCAGTAGTCAGGAGAAGGATTCAGAAGTCTTCCAAGGACTTCAGATCCTGCTTTGGTCTGAACTCACCCACTGGGGTCTCACTTCCTGAGTCCCTCGCCTCCTCCTCTCTTGTGACTTTCAGACCACCCTCTACACTAGTCCTCCCTCGGACACTGGCCTTCAGTCCCACTCTATCACTGCCTTCATGCCTTTGCTAAAATATCAACTTCTTAGTGAGACATTAATGCCTGATTCTTTTAAACACAAACTCCTGAAACTCCATGGTTCTGTTTTTCTTAGTTTTCCTCTACAGCACTGATTCTGACTTGTTCTTTTGATTTATAATTTAATTTTCTGTCTCCAGCAAATAGAATGCATGTTCTATGAGGGGCAGCAATCGGTGTGCACAAAGTAGGTGCTTAAGAAACATCTGCTCAAAGTGGAAGGGAGAAGTTGTTATTTTCTGCAACTTAGAAGCCATCTGGCCCGTGAAAGGTATGTAATCTCTCTGAACCTCGGTTTCTTCATCAATAAAAGAAATGATGATGAAAGATAAAAATCAGACACAGTTCACAGCTCATTTAACTATTCAATTAATAGCTCAAAATGTGATCATCAGAATAGAAAAAATAATTTCAATATCATTAAAAACAAATGAGGAGTGATGATTTGAACTTTGAAAGGCTTTGTATAGTCTGGAATGCCTTGAAGGGGCATGAAAGACATTCTTGTTTTGAAGAACAGGTTGTTAGAACAGGGATATTCCTTTATGCTGCAATCATTTTCCCACAAGGCATTATTTTGATGAATTAAGAACAAAGAAATCATAAACATATTGCTTAGTTATTCTCTCCAAATAAAATACATATTGAATAGGAAACACATTGGAAAGTTAGGTTTGTTGATGTTCCCCCCACAATACTGCAATAAAATCTTTGGGAGCAGCTAATAAAACTAATATGCAGCTGGGTTTCCCTGCCCTAAACCAACTTGTGCTGATTACAAGATAGGTCACAAGGTTTGAATGTTTTATTTTTGATGCATTTAGTGTAATTGTTACTATGGGTGAAGACTAAACACAAGAACTCAAACACCCTGTGAAGGACTGCTTTACCCAAGGCACACCACATGTTTTCCTTTCTGTCATTAGTCGAAGGGGGTTTCCAAAAGAGTGAGATTCTTAGAAACTACACTTTCACTCATCATTGCTTCAGTTTCCCACTTAGTCACTGGAGCCTCCCAATTCTCTGATGAAATAAATCTGAGGTTGTATACTAAAATAATAGCTGCAGCTATAAATTAAGCACTTGGAGAAGAAAATGTTCTTCATGCTGCTGTACTTAACAGTGTAACAGAAGAAATAGCTTACCAAATTTGTTGACATTATTATGTTCCATATGGCTTCTGCTATGAGTAAAGTTTTTTCCCCCTAGGGTATTTATCGAAAGCACATGGGAATGGGTGAGGATTCAGGTGCCAGGCCACACTTCTCTGCTGTGAGTGAATGAGGCCAAATGAAAAAACTCCACGGGGGATATTGCAATTGTCAAAACTCATACTTTGCCACCTAGTACTTCCTCCTACATCAAAAACCATTTTAGTTCTAAGTAGCTACAGCACATCCAAGCTATGCCTTATGTGAGGGAAAATCCTTTCTCAGAAGAAAGCTAATAATGAAACACAGAGGAAAAGGTCCCCAGGTCAACAGTGGCTAAGAGCTAGCAAGCACCTTTGGAAGCACACTACTTCCCTTGGAAGGACCTGGTGAATACACTGTCTAGTTTTTTGCTTTCTTTCAAGAATACAAAGCTCTGTGGTGGCACACACCTTTAACCCAAGCACTTGAGAAGCAGAGGCGGGTAGATCTCCTTGAGCTCAAGGCCACCTGGCCTACAAAATAGTTCCAGGACAGCCAGAGCTATCAAAATCAAGCCAAACCAACCAACCAATCAAACACAAATACCTGCCTTCAGACAAGACTCTGATATCAGCTATTTTGGGATGGGGGATTAAAACACATTTTTTTTCTTCTGTCTCAAAAGGCTCTCCCTTCTAAACCTCAACTTCCTGTAAACAGCAGGTATCCTCCTATGGTCAAGGGGTCCTCAAGCCACTGGGAAGATACCAGAGGGTTTTCTGCAACACGCCTGTCACATAGAGGTAAATGTCTTTAAGTCTTTGAAGAACAGTTGTTTCAAGAAGATGGGCAACACCACATAAAAAAACAGGTGTTGACTTTAATTAAGATCCAGCTGTAAGGAATATTTAGAATCTCTGAAGATTCTAGGCCTTCCTACCTTGACTAGGTTTTGTAAATTTACCGATGGATTAGAAGCAAGATACTTTCATGGCTCTCCCAGGATTATGGATCCTGGGTTGACTACGTTGCTTCTCAGTGTCCAGTTTGTGGGCAATAAGAGAAGCCCCCGATCCAGTCTCCTACATCTACATCTACACGGCTGTTGCTGTGGTCCTCAGTGTCCTTGTGCCAGAGTCCCATGCGAAATTCATATTGGAACAGAGTGCCAACAAAAGCTTCTGTCCCCAGTGGACTGGTGTTTATTTTCTCATGGGCAATAGAAGCACATAATTAATCATGGATGTTTCTCTTTTTCCTTTGGCTGCCAGGAAATTCAGAACCAAACTTATAGCTTAATGTAATTAATCATGTACTATATGGCAGAGTTTTTGTTCAAAACTTTTCTCTGATTTTACCTGCCTACTTAAATTAATTTATTTCGTCAATTTTCATGTTTCACTTGTTTTCCCATTTTGCTGTACCTATTTTTGTAAGCCACTTATCTTTGCATAAGTGCATACATATATTCAGAATATGTATATTGTCCATGTATACATATACATTTTGTAATTTTCTCTGTAGTGTTTGTGCATATGCAAGGTCGGTGATTTGAAAAATTATAAGTTTGGTAGTATATCTTCATGAGAAAGCACTGTTACATTGACAGAAATAAAATTGGTTATACTGGCTTATTCTTTATAGACTATATTATAGAGAATTATTTTAGTGAGCTCAATGTCTCTCTGATGGTATATATTCAGAAATGGTCATGTTAATGGCACTTTCTATTATTTTTGATTGACCAGTGAGTATCGAGAATTCTTGGAATCTAATTTGTAAATAGCCATATTCCTAAAAGATTTCAAAGTGATGTCAATTTAAAAAATGAAATATTATTACTTACACATAAGTGAAGTAGGTAAGATCTGTTTGAATATAAAATTGTTATACTCGGAAGATATTCTGTAAGGTACCCTATAGGGAACCCATAAGTGCAATATAAATTGTGTCTACTATTGCTACTGTCCTTAGTATATATAATATGGTGATAAAGATGAATTGTATCTTACTAGTAAGCAGGTTAACGGCTGCGGAAATACAGATGTGCATGCCTGTGTGCGTGCGTGCATGCATGCGTGTGTGTGTGTGTGTGTGTGTGTGTGTTGCTAGAGATTGAACCCAGAACCTAAAATATTTAAGTAAGAGCTTTACCACTGAGCTATATCTCCAGAGTGCCTGCAATGCACCTACTGTTTTTTGTAGTTTATGTGCTTCTCTGGAGGATTCAGTGTACTCTGCATTCATGGACCAGAGGGTTTTGTAGCCCCAGAGACCCTGTGCAGGACTGTGCACAGGAAGGCACTACCTGGGAGACCTTGGGACATTTGAAAGTTTGATCTAAAGACTATGGGATTCGGTGTCCCCTTTAAGACTGTTCTTCCTGTGAACCAGGAGTTAAAGCCTCAGGGGTAAGAGTGATTCTTAGGGGAGGTACCCGCCTTTCTGAATCCAATAGAACTGCACCATTTCCTGATAACCCAGGAAGCACAAATTAAGATGTTAACTGGCTTGTGTGCCAAACTAAGAGGTTAAAAGCACAGCTCATAGGAACAGCACGTGTATCTACGGCTCTGCCATCTAAACTTCGAGTCCCTGTACAAACAAGTCTATCTTGAGGAAACAGGCTGAGTAATTTTCCATTTGGACTGTCAGATTTCACCAAGCACTTCAAGCTTGCATAAGCCTGGGCTGCCAGATAGTTTCCTTAAATTCATTATCTACAGTTTGCCCCATTAAGATTTCCCATGAACAAAAATGCTTTTCTGAAAGGTTGGACTTTTAAGCAAAAGCTTTTCTTGTTGAGGCACTGAGACTAAATTTTTTAAAAAAAGGAGGTGGTGGCCTTTTTTTTTTTTTTTTTTTGGCGAACACTGGTTAACATTCTCGTCTCATAGCTAAAGACAGGCTGAGTTTTCAGACACTCGAGTCTTCACAAACCTCAAAGGAAAGTTCAAAAGATGGGGAAGGAGGGTAAAAACATGAATCGACGTGAGGATCAAGAGCAGACGCTGCCTGCTGTGGCAGTGAATCGTGACTCCAGGAAACTGCAGAGTCTACAGTGACAGAGACAGAGTCTATCTGAAGGGAGACGCTTCAGCTCCTCCCCGCATTCAGACAGGACCATCTCCTATGGGCTTCTGCAAATTTACTGGATGCCTGTGAGCAAATGACAAGCAGCACAGAAGTGCTCTGTCATCCCAACAACAGGATGGCATAGCAATGTCACTCTACTATTAGGCTTACCCATGTGTCAGGGAGGAGGGCAGAAAGGACCTGCGTGCTAATAATGAAAATAAGACAAAGTTATCTCAGATGGCACTGAGGTATCAAAATCTGCTTTGTATTTATTTATTTTTTAAGCACTAGTCATATGCTGGGAACTGTGCTTTTATTCATTATTGAATTTGAAATGCTTGACAGCTACGTGGTAGGTACTGTTTTAATCTACAGTTTATGGAAGCATCACCAAGGATGCTAGCTGTGGATGACCCAGGTATGGAGGCCAGTCTGCAGAATCCTGATCCTGACTGAATGACAAGATGAAGCTAAAACTGAGGCACAAATGCCAGAGTCCACGCACCTGGGATCAGATTGTGCTGTAAGCAGACACTCAGAGACAAAGTGTGAGCCCTGTCCTGCGGACGCCACGCCTTCCTAATGAGGGCTTGTTCTCCTTTGTGCAGGTCACACTCCTGCTTTTCCAGCTCTCCATCAACTTCCAGACCAATAGGTACCTCAGCAGTGCTATTTCGTTGATGTGAACATGTTTCTTTCTCTTGGCTCCTCTATGTCCTTCTAGGTCATTGAAATCTCGCTTTCTACTCCTTGTCTGTGA
The DNA here is from genome assembly GCF_017639785.1 of Mesocricetus auratus. NCBI lineage: Eukaryota > Metazoa > Chordata > Mammalia > Rodentia > Cricetidae > Mesocricetus > Mesocricetus auratus. The sequence goes on from NW_024429197.1 coordinate 41,694,285, forward strand.
AGCTTGAACTGAAGCATTCTATTCTCTACATCCTCAGAGCAACAAACCTGCTCTGTTTCCCCTGAAGTAGCATATTCCCCCTGCATTATTATTAGATATATATCTGCCCACCGCCTGCGAGAAAAGTATGTCTCTTAAAGACTACATCTACATCCAAATGGCTCGGTGGAATCCATACATGTATCTTTAATAAAAGTTTCATGTAGCGTTAAAAGAAGAAACCCAGGTACCACTACTGCAACATTTATATCCAAGAAAGGGCTGTTCCCAGAGGAGCCAGAGAGCATTGTGATCAGTCTTCTTTTTGAAAGGATTTTCCAGTCAGCCTATCTCCATTCCATGTAGGTAATGGAGCTATTTTTCTGTTTAGGAACCAGTGGTTTAAGTAATGTAAGCTATGGATCAGTGGTTTGCAATGATGGGGCTGATCGAAAGACAATCACACTCAGCACTGCTAAGGTTAATGGCATTGACTCTTATAGAGGAAATATAAAAGTGGAAGACAGGGAAGGAACCAATAAAAACATTTACACGCATCTTTAATGGTATGCAGAGCAGAGCCCACTTAAACGAATACCAACTAATGAAAACATCTTGAAAAGAGGGTGATTTTTAGAGAAACCTTTTATCTATGGGCTCTATATTTATAGAGCAAACCTTTTAAATGAATATGGGATAAAAAAGAATTAAATTGATAATTGTTATGATTCATTGTGGTTCACATAGCTTTCATCAGGCCAATGAAATAAATGAAACATTTAACCAAGGAAGGCTTTTCCACCGACTTGACATCATCATGTAGGATGACTAGGGAGTGTCTTCAGAAGATATCGCAGGGAAAGAACACTGCCTTGGGAATGGCTTGGCATGCCCACTCTCATGAACCTTTATGTGAACACACTTGAAAACATTTATGAGAGGAGGAAGTGTAAGAACTCATTACAATTAACAAAATGTATTGAGAGGAAAACATGTTGTAGCCCTCCCAACGCTACATTTTCTATGAAATTTGCGATTTATTACTATTTTTGTTTTGAGTAGGGTTTTGCTATGTAGCCCAAGCTAGCCTGTAACTCATAACGAAGCCCAGAATGCCCTCAAGTGTGCAGTAGTCCTATGGTAGCCTCCTGGGTGCTCTGCTAGGATTACAGACAGGCATGAACCACCACCCTGGGATGCTTGTTCCCTTTTTAAAAATAAGCATTGATGTCCTGAAGGCATAGATGTGTGGCGGCAGGGAATGTGATGAAGGCACAGGTGTGGTAGACATGGGTTGTAACAGAACAGAAATGGAGGCTCGCAAACAGATGTGAGAATTACTACTCAAACATTCTTTAAGATTTGAGAAACAACGTGTCAGGGATCTAAATTCTATACTTGGTAGATTCTTCATTCTAGTCTATTGAGAAGGCAGACACTGATGACTCCTTTTAATGTCACCAGATGCAGGCAAGAGCTGCTGGAAGTAACTGTGGTTGGGGGATGCTCGACATCTAATAAAATATGGCCACACAAACACGAAGGATACATAACTCAAGCCTGTTTTCTCCCTGAACTGGCTATTCTCCTTAGGAAGAAAAGCCAAATACAAGCAATTTGAAAGTGGATCCAAACATATTCAATTAAGAATTTTAAAAGTCTGGGAATTCCAGGGAGTTAGAGAATAAATGAACTTGAGCCAGTCTGAAGTCACTTACCGACACAAACATATTCTGAAGTTCCCTAAATGTATTCTGAATAAACGGAGATATCATTAGACATTAAGGCTTTGTTTGTGCATTTCTTTGGGCTATTTGAGGTGGCTTGGGATGTGTGCAAAATTATCTTTGGAAAGTTTAGAATATCAGATAAGTTCAGAATAGGGGTAGTAGCATGGTCCCACGGCTTTTTTTCCTTCCGGATTCTGCAGACCTAGAGTGGAAATTGTGTGTCAAATGGCACAATGCATTTCCCATGAGAGAGGAGCCACCATGTAGGTAAGACCTCTGTCACTGTGCTCAACCAAAAAACTAGTATCGTTGTGTTGGGGAAAAAAGACAATTATATGCAGACTCCTAATATTTTTTGGAAGAGACATGGAAACAGAAGAACTGGTTTCTGGGAATTATTTTAGTAGCCAGATTTATAGGCCGCTTGATTGGTTTATACACCATCAGATATTTTATACATTATATTCTTACGGAGTCCTTAGGGGCAAAGAAGAGCAAGAATGATTAATCGGTGAACATTTCTTCAGATGGCAAAGCTGAGGCAGAGAGAGAGAAACAGTCCCTTCCCCAGGTCAGTTATAGAAAGGCCTAAGATCACATGCAGATGTTCCCAAGACATTTCACAGTTCTGACTCTGGCAACACTCACGCTGGTGGAAGATGTAACTCCTTCCACGTTCTCCTCCAATAGGAAGCCCATCAGACTCGCCATGTCTTCAAATGACCCATGTTGTGTACCTCAGGAAGCCATGGAGAACAGTAACAGAGAGACACCATTCTTATGCATATGCTGAAATGTCACAGGATGGATGTGGCCTGCCTCTGACACAGTGCTGCCCCCAGTCTGAGGCATCTCCTTTTGCTTTGCTTGACCCTCTGGGAACAATGACCCTTCTGGGTCAGTCTTCTTTGTCACATGACGATTTCTCCTCCTATGATTGGACTAGTCCTACCAGCTCAACCTCCTACACATTTTTCTTCTGTCAGGACAGTTCTGAGGAAAGCCACTGGTTGTGGACAGACAAGAAGTGTGGGGACGATGAGGATTCTCAGATAAGAAGCCGGAAGTCTTGCCAAGGCAACCCTTTCCTCCTTGACTGGCAGCCAACACTGCTGTAGGGCTTCAGACACATCCCGTCCACAATGAAGCAAGCAAAAACATATGTTATTTGGCCAGCCGTCTAAGTCTTAGATACAGGGTCGCACAGAAGAGATGGGCTGGGAACCACATGCTCTTCCCCCACAGAAGCCCATGGAGTGTGGAAGTCATCCATGTGCTTTTAATCTTTATTGTTTCTGTTTGTTTGACAAGGTCTCAGTGTGTAGCTGGAGATCCAGAGTGGCCTCAAATGTACTCTCTTGTCTCAGCATCAGAGTAACTAGATTCCAGGTATACACACTCTGCCTAGGCATCATCTGTAATATCACCAACAGCAGGCCTTTAGGAACTGCTCCTGCACTAGGCTACAAGGACATCGCAGTCTTTGCTTGGTTTTTTATTTTATAGCAGAAAGTCATTGACCCCATACTCCGTGGTAGCTAAGCACTACACTCGGTAGAAAATGGAGAATAGAGAAAGGCAAAGTTCTTGTTTTCATGGGGTTTGTAGCCCATGGATATCTCCCTTTGCAGTCAATTCAATAACCACTGAACGAACACATTGTGAGACCTGCAAAAGTGGCTCAAAATTCTAAACATCATTTTCTAGTAAACTTTTTTGGAGAAGAAAAGAGAATGATTTCAATAGTGTTTCAAGTAACTTTTATGGAGAAGCTGTTAACTGTAACAAAAGCAGAGAATTTGTGTGGCAGAAAGAATTGCCAGCTAAGGCAAAACACTATGAAGGGTCTCCACTCTAGTGCTCATCTGTGCCATTTGAGGCATATCTACTCTCGGCTCACACAGTCCTGTGACTAAGGCCTGGAATGATATCTGGAAGACAGCAGATGTTTAATAAATAAATATTGGCTGGATGAGTAAATGTGATATCTGAAGATTTAGTGTGAAGATTTTTATAGTTCCTTGTAAACAACAAGAAACTGGAGACGAGGACAGTCACGTGACAACGATGCATATGATGAGCTTCAGTCCAAAGGAAACCCCACCAGCAAGCAATGCCAAAGTCACGGTGGCCAGGTGGACACGCGGGGGGGGGGGGTGGCGCGTGCGTGTGTGTGAGACTGCTTTTAGTACTTTCCCATTATATATTTCTCAGGCTTGAATTTTATTATAACTGACTCAACGAATGTCCTTTTCAGAGCCCAACTCAGCAGGCTTGTGAATTCACTGAGATGCTTTCAGACTTCTCTTCAATATTTACAGAGTAAAAGGCCATTTGATTTGAGCTTTGAGGACTTTAGATTTTGACAGCTTGGAAATGTCATTCTCAAAGCAAGGACTTTTCACATGAGGAGAACCCTGGCTCTAACTATCCTATAAATGCAAATATCCTTGACCAGAAAACCTTGAGCGCAATGTTCTAAGAATGTTAGTGAGATTACATGGAGTTCTTTTTAACTGTATTAGTTTCCTTCCAACATCTACTAAATTGAATTAGAGTAATGTGGGGAAGGCCTAGGTTCGAAAGGTGGATGCCAAAGAAGTCACATTTTAATTTCATCTCCATCTTTCATTCATAGATGCTTTCTGGCTGTCAGCGAAGCAGTCATCATGCTGCATCCCAGGGAAATAGGTGGGTTGAGTGGCCATCCAGGCACTAGACACGAAGTGACCGGAAACCACTGTGTCTGTGTAGCATGCTTTGCACCCAGGGCCTCTCCTCTGTATGCTCTTTCTGCTTACAGGGAACCTTGAGTGCTCCCTCTTCCACATCCAGCTGATGGAAATCTTGCTTAGTATCTTATAAAGGGTGCCAGATGTACTAATTAGGAAAATACCTTGATAGTGCATTTCCACCACCATATAAAAACGAGATTGTCAAGAATAATAACTGAAAAATTCAACAGAGCACAAGGTTGAAACTCCTCTGCATTTGGAACAGAAGAGGAAGCAGGCAAGGCTGAGGGAAGACAGAAATACAGAGGAGAGCCATTGGGACACACAGCAGAGGCCAGTGTTGTTAAGAACAGCACTGTTTACAATCTACGTGAAGTTGCTTGTATCTTCTGAGGCATTACCCAAGTGTTCCCTCACGAGCCTTGTTCTCCCTATACTCACCAGTCAGTTACATGTGTCAATTCCAAAGGTATGTAGTATAGAGACAGAAAAGGGGCCCAAACCTCTAGGACACAGCATGGAAGACAGAATCATAGACAGGAGAATCATCTGCAGGAGCAACTGAGAGCCTGAAGAGAATGATTTCCCAGCAAGAACAGAAATCTAGGAAGACTTCAGATTTCCTCAGTGCGTGGAATGGAGATTTAGAGATAATCCTAATGGCTAAGAAAGACCAAAGTAACAGAGTGAATGTGTACATTTCAGACAAAGATCTCACCCGTATGTTCCACCATTGCTGCCTCCTGTATAGACTCAAACATGTGTACCAGCATTCACCATACATACCAAATACTATCCAAACACACCCAGTAGAAAAAAATCGCATTTTATATAAGTACCTGCCCAACTCTTCCTGTTTTGCTCACATACGTACTTGATGAGCTCACATATGTACTTGGTTTGGTCTGAATTTCATTTCTGTTTATATTCCTACTGCCTAGCACCCAGATGAGCACATAGATTAAATAGATGTGATTAAGAACAACTGGGAAGAGGATGAATTCCCTATTTTGATAGCATTACCATTGCTAAGTATAAGCCTTTGAAAAAATTCCAAAGTACCTTACTACCCACCATCTTAGTCTCAAAGCTCTCCGGAGGAAGACAGCAACAGAAAATGGCCTCTCACTGGCTTCTGATCCTGAACATGTTCCTTAGCCACCTGTTTCTATCCCTGTCTATCTCTAGACCCATTATTGCAAAATCAGATCGCATACTCTAAACAATGTATAGTGTTTACTGCCTAGCATTGCCTGACTGTGATCAATATTCTTGCTTGCCCTTGTGATGTGCAGAGAAATCCCACATGGAAAGAGCTGGGTTCTGACATTAGATGGGACAGACGATCAGGTTCCAAGTCTTGCTTTTACTTTAAAGTTAAATGTTCAGGCTCCTGGCTTGCACACGGTCCTCCTTCAAATCTGCCGAGGTGGAACAGAACCCAACACTTATTTGGAAAGAATGAGTAATGGACACTGTATAGTGGATGGGAAGTCTGCATGTATTCCATCTCCCCTTGCTCTTCCTGGCACCTGCTAAAAGGCTGTGCAGAACTGGTCTGTCTCTCATATCTTGTGTTAATTTCTCTGCTGGACTATTTCTGAAAATACTTCCTTTACAGTCTCTCTTAACTGAAAATTCATCTTCCCTTTACTCTTTTGAGTAAATGCAAACTGTAGCTTCTGAATAGAGACCCAGTGAGTTTGCAGGAAGAGAACCACAAGCAAAAACTGCATTCTATGCAGCTCTTCCTGGGTGTGTACATGTTATTATTTTTCCCCTTTGCCTTCTTTCAAGGGCCACCAGCTGTTAACTACTGGTCTAATGAGGATCTGCTGAGAAAACTCCCACAATGCCACTTTGGAAAACCTGCAGCTGAACGAAGACATGAGCCTATGTGCAGCTATTTTCAGAATGGACGATGTATCAATCCCCACTCTGTTGTTGGGATGTTACCCAGGGTTCAAAGCTGTAACAAGGAATTCAATTGAAAAACTTTCAGTTTAGACAACATTTGCAATTTTAAAAGAAGATAAACCTCTCCATGGAGTTAACATGATCTGCAAATGTGGGAATTGCCAGGATCAGATGTCCTAATGAACTTTGTCTTGCTCACTGGAAGTGGAGAATTAACCAATTTCTTTTAAATAATTCACAAATTTGAAATGAAAGCTGGAAGGTGAAAATTCTTATTGTACTGCTCAAAATAAATAGGGACTGGAAATAAATGTTTTATGTTTTCAATAAAACTACATTCTTCCACCTTTTGCAATGGAAGCACCTTCAAGTTTACTGGCAACTGTAATTGTTTTCTGCCATCCAACAAACATAACAGCATCTGGTTTAAATACTCAAAACAAATCACATTTTAAATACTATCCAATTATGGCAAGAAAATCAAATGAAAAGTTCGCTGCTGCTTAAAAATATCCACTAATGAAATAGATATTCATAATGTTTGACTTCCTTCAAAATACCTGAAGAATGTTCCTTATATGTAAGAATACTTTTTCCATGAAATATTATTTGCCAAAAATGAAATCTAGATGTCCACTAAGAGAGGCTTCTTCACATCCATGAGACACTGAGGTGGCAAAAGAGAGACAGGGTTTTCCACACTCTGAGTATCTCCTGGGAATAGTTGTATGCACTGGCACTGATGGCATATACACATATATACAGACATTCACATATGCAACACTCGCAGACACCGAGCTATCAGTTTAAGTATATAATGAAGCCTGTGGCTGCCCGAATAAAACTGCGGCATATATCCAGGGGGATGAGATGAGAGGGGACAGGAGGGGAGGAGAGTGGGGAAGGAAGAGGAGGAGCTGACTAGCCATCCCAAGAAACAAACAGGAAGCAAAAGGCACTAACACTGTTAGAACCAAAAAACAACAATAAAATATGTTTCACAGCAAACCAAATGCCCGAGAGTCTAAATTACTAACTTGACATTATAAATCAATGTATTATGAAACCAAATTTGAAACCCATTCTTTCCACAATGGCATGTATAGTGGCTAAACACCTGGACTGCAGCTGGAGTGAATTGGAATGACTTTTGAATACTTGACTATGGGCAAATAATTTAAATTCTGTGTCCCCATCTGTAAATGAGCACACTAACAGAACCCACTTCTAGAAATAGGATTAAATAAGCTCACACATGGAGAACCCTTGAAACTTTTCTTAAATGAGCCAATCAGAGAATTGTTTCAAAGACCACCATCAGTACCTGACAACTAGGCTGCAGCTCCTCAGGACACCTAGCACATCCGGGGGCTGCACTTCCTCCAGGCTGCTCCCAGCTAATGACTGAGGGGGAAGACGCTGAGGCAGTCCCATCCCTGCATCAGGGACCCAACAATTCAAGTGGGGTGACTGGCTCAAGGACTTTCACTGTCCTGAACAAAATTCTCTTAGAAACCTCCTACTATCTGGGAGGTTTTACTATCTGGATTTTCCTACATAAATCCCTACACATAGACCACCCCTCTCTATCCCAGGCACTGGGGCTGTATTACAGTTTGAAGGCTCTCCCTTTCCCTCCACGATGTGTTTCAGACTAAATCCCATCAGGACCTATTATTCTTAGAGAACCCGGATGAATAGCATAGTACACAAAAATCCCTCAAGGAATGTGAGCTATGATCATAAAAACAAAAGTGATTATTTTTGCATTATTTACCCCTAGATCCCCTAAGGGTTTAATCCTATTTCTCAATATTGTTTCCCTTAAGTCTGTGACCATTATTCATTTTTAATGTTAGAAGGGTCAACTTTATGTTAATCTAACATCTTCAGACAAGCTTTTCTTTTGACATAAGCAAACTAGTCCTGAGAAACTTAACATTCTAAACAAAACACTTAGATTTAGTTTTCCCCTTTGCAAAGGTGGAATCATCTACCTTCTAGCTTACCTGAAATGCCTTTCTTGATTCCACCTCCAAAAGTGGAATCTTCCAGGGTTCTGGTATTTGACAGTTTTTCTATATTCATCATCTCTTATGAGGCAAATAGTTTGCCAATAGCAAGGTATTGTGGAAAAAACAGACTTTCTTTGCCTTTTCTTTCAACAGTGACTGGCATAGCGCCCCAATGGAGTATCCAATTGATATCCCACCGATTAAACCTCCACACTTACTTTCACAGGTTGGGTGACTCTCAACTGTCTCTACTGAACCTACTGATAGCACTTGACAACTGACCCATTGTTCCAAAACAACTGCTCGGCAAGGTACCAAAAGTCGAGAGAACTTGGAAGAAGTCTCCTCAGGTTTCATTTTTGGTGAGTTAAATTCCAGTAGTTTGACCCTTGGTGATTGGTGAAGTCATCACAGACTAATCAAACCTTCCCATACCCCACTATCATGGCTACCTCTGCAACTTCTACAGAGTGTGTGGAGATTGTGGAGTAGTTGCCAGCTAAAGTACAGAATTCGGCTTAAATGGTGAAGATTTTGTATAAAAGTATACCCCATGTGATACATACTCCAGATCCAGCTTCCTTGCTGTTCCATTCTAGTAAAATAGAAGTAACTAAAATAGCAAATTTTACAAATTCATCTTTGGAACTTCCTGTATAATAGTAATACATCCCCATCCAACTTTACCTCTCTTCATAGCATTTAACATTACATGTCACATTACATGTATTAATCAGTATATCATTAGTCTTCTTGGCCAAGGAGGTAAGCACATTTAAGAGCTGGACTTTGCTTTGATCTGTGTAGTATCTGTGGAGTGCCAAAAACCACCCCTGACTCTCAGAACGCACATGACAAATACCTGATGTGAGTGAATGAACCCTGCCTTTTGCTCCCCTTCTTAGGCTGTCAAGTCCTTAAGAATACGATGTCAGAACCATGTCTGTATTGGCTCAGCACTCCTAAGTACATGGTCTAAGGATGCCCTGAAGACTCCCTTGTATGGTTTCTGAGAACTGAAGAGCGAGCCTTCAAGTCACTTAGCTGATATTTCCTTCACAGATGACTGTGTCTGGCTTTCAATGACAGTTCTCCTTTGCTAATGTACCCTGTTCCAAAGTTTCTCCCTGTTCATCTCTGAGCACACAAGCACTTGCTTGCTCGTGGGTTGTAAAATGCCTACAGAAATCTTAGCAAACATGGCCTCCTGTGTGGAAAGGTTGTGGGAGGGTTATTCCTCTCCGGCTCAGACTTGTTACCGTCTTCTTTATACTTTTCTTCTCTTTTTGGATATTTGCCATATGATACCTGTCGATGAGGCATCTGAAACTCCATGGCTCACTCTGGGTTCAGGTCAACCAAGGGTAGAAATTAACAACCAAGATGGAGCAGAGTTCTCTGCAGGAAATGCTACCTCTCCTCCAACCTTGCTGGAGTCATTCCAGCAGATTTCTTTAGCAATAAATTCGTGCCAGGGAACCAGAGATTCTAGGACCTGAGTAAAACTCAAAGAAGAGAAAAAGAATGAGGAAGATGGAGTGAGAAAAGGTGCCAAAAATCCTTGTGGCTCCATGAATTTTTCTGGCAGACAACTAATCAATCTGGATTAGTGACCCCCAAATCCCCAAATACATTATTTACATCACATTCCATTTACTAATATTAACCATAAATGGATTATTCCTTCCAAAAAATAACATGTATGCTTAAAAATAACAAATTCTTATTCAAATGACAAATGATCTGTTTGTGTCAGGAAGGGCTCATACACAGTTACAGTCTCCAGCTAGGCCCCCTGACACTTTTCACATGCTGGTATTTGATTGATGGGCAAGTACGGGAAAGTGGCCATCAGCAATGGTCCTTTGAGAGGCATCCCCATCCAAGGGTCCTGCCGTGCTAGCTCCTAGTTAGGCTTGCACAGAGAACACCAGTAACAGACAGAGCTGTGGCCAAGCAGCAAGCGAACCTTCTACAGCTCTGTCTGGACGATGACTTCTTCACTTTAACTCAAATGTTAGAATTCAGACCCACGGGTGTATTTGCACAACACATACAAGTTATCAACCCTTCCTTATTTTAAATGTTACACTAAATGGGCATTCCTGGGTATCTCATGAGACAGGGGAACAACTGAATTGGAGAAACAAAAAGATAACCCATTTTCTCTTCTTCCTTGTGTAATTAAATAATTGTAATTATGTAAGACGTTAGAGATGGGGGAGGGAAAATAGCTAAAACAGATCACCATCTCCTCCTTTTCAGAATCTGAAAATCAGGAAATGGGGTCTAAAACCATCCCTATTGGCTATCATCCACCACAGCCTGATTGTGGACAATCAACTACAGGACGGCTACTTCTTTAGAGTTACTCCTTCCTCCACTTTCCACACTGGAGGCTATGTAAGCTCCAGCATTCTATTGCCTCACCTATCTTTCCCAAGACAAGACCAAAGTCTAGAGGAATTTCTAGGGTGACAACGATGGGTCACTAGTGCTGAAGTTATGTAAGAATTCAGGATTCATCAAATTGCCAACTCTGATTTCTGACCAAGCCATAGTTTAGTTTCCTGCTCTCTGAAAGAAGAGAGACCGGCTCCATCGCATTACTGAAGAGCCATCAGTCGAAACTTAATCACATAGAGCTGAAAACCAGCAGGCATTTAGGCTGCAATGTCTCCCCGAGTTGGGGCCTTTACATATTTTAGAATATTGATCATTACCGTTATTGACGCTATTTTGGTGGTCACTCTACTGTGTCTGTCCCTGCAGAGTTCTTTGAAGAACACTGCAGAGAATAATTGTTGCTAGGTAATTGTCAAAGAAAGTCATGCAAATTATAAAATATTGGTGGACTGTCTTTACAAGTCAATGGTGCCAGACCTCTCCTGCTTTGGCAGCTAAATGAAAGCTGTAAGGGTGTGTTGCCTTCATAGTTCTTGAAATGACCTAATAATGGCACATTCATCAGAACCAGCCTCTAATGTAAAGAAGTCCAATGAGCAGTCACAATTTATTCAGTTTGAAATAACTGAGTTTTCTGCCTTTTCAGTGTTATTTAACATTGTGATTTAATATTGCAACACATCTATTATATTTGCGGGAGAAGTAGAGAGAAGAACATACTAAGTTGATTTTTTAAAAGAACATTTACCAAATTAAAAAAGTTTGTCCAAAAGAGAAATAGAAACCTACAGTTTTCTTAACTCACGCCCCCCTCCCCAACTTACAACATGCATCCTACATATAAATCTTAAGCTAGGAAGTCAGTATCCTACAACTTGGTTGGGAAATATTAAAATATTTAATATACACATAAATGAGTGAAAATTATAACTAATAAAATACTAACAATTATGGTGAAGATCAGCCAATTCTTTGTTCATCTAGTAACATTTAGCAGTGATACCGAATTTAACAATTCAAGATGGGACTGGAATAAATAAAATTAGTCAACATAAAAGCCAGAGTAAAAAAACTAACAAATAAAAAAGATCCAGAGTCAATATTGCAGTTGGCAGGTAGGGTTGCATAATTTCAAAATCTGGGGCAAGTGTCATGATTAATGGCTTTTCCCTACTTGCACAGGCCCATCTGAGGTTTGATGTGGCAACGTGGTATAGTTGCTGGACAGGAACAAGCACCACTAAACTCAAAGAGTGACCTCAATACTAACATGGATTCTCACTATCAAAAAAATTATCACCAGGGTAAGGTTATTATTGGCTTCATCTACACTGAATCCCCTACAGCAATCAAACATACCTGATGCCAACCATACATACTTTCGGGGAGCTAAGCTTTATCTATTCACTCTAACTCTGGCTCCAGAAACAACTGGTTAAATCTAGGTATTTCTGCCTATGTGTCTTTCCTCACACACAAACAAGATGTTCAGCTTCTCCAGAGAAGCTCCTCTTCCCTAAAACCTTTATGGTAACTAAACAGTGAAGAAATATGCAAAAAAAGTGGGTAATGGCAACACCTTTATCAACATACCAATTCTATTTATTAAGCAAATAAATACCCTTATCCAATATGTTCAAGGTGAGGAGTTAGGTACTGTGAAAGACCTTTTTAAAATGAGTCTGTTATGAACTCTACCATTATCAATTTACAGGATTTTATTGGTTTGTTTGTTTTGGGGGGTGTTTAATTTTGGTTTGCTTTTCTTTTGCTTTCTTTTCTTTATTTTTTTTTTATTATGGTCATGAGGCTTGAACAAATGACCTGACACTGAGTTATATTCCCAATACAATTTACACAATTTTGCAGATTCTACTTGTTTTATGCAATACCCCCTTTAAAAAAAAGGAAAAAAAAACCTTAGTGAACATTAAAGAAATCTTGGCAGAGTCCCTTCTTTCTAGGACACCTCCTTCTGGAACACACACCCTCTGAGGCCCCAGCAACTCCAAATCACCTCTTCTATGCACTATTGCTTAAGCCCATGGGAGATGAACAGAAGGAGGACAGAGCTAAACAGTAAGGTAGATGTACATTCCGAGTCTTAAGAAGGAAGTTAGTGGCAGACATCTTAGAGATATCTACAGAGGTTGGTCCTGGGAGTCCTGGTTTATTTCTGACCATATCCCCTTTGCTCCAGGACTCCAGCTTGGGAAACTTGATTAGTGTCTGGTGTTTATGGCCAACTTTACCTGAGGAAACTTTGGACTCTTCCTATGAGTGGGGCATTATACTATTTCTACCCATGTTCTCATTCCGATATTCATGTAGTAGGTTTCTTTTAGTATTTCTAGTATGCTTACAAGAAAATTAAGTTTAGGGAAGAAGCTCATTTACCCACCCAGCTACTATTTAATTTGAACACAGGTCTGTCTGGCTCCAGAGGCAGTTTTAACCATTAGATTATATCAATTTTGAGTTTCAGAAATGTTGGTATTTTATTTCTGGGCTCCAGATAATTCCTTAAAAATTTTCCATCTACTATTTGTGTTTTCTCACAGTTGTCTTCAGGGCATAGGAGTAAAGAAAGTGAAACTCCACAGAACACAGCAGACTGACTGCAGAGGGAAGACAGCTGCATCCACTTTAGGTAAAGTTTGCATGGCCTAGTTGATTCCTGTAGATGAAACAGCATGTTACCATTTGTCTGTTCACTCAATGGTTTGCTTGGGAAATACCATTTGCTTCCCATTACCTTTCTCAGGAGCGATGAGAAGACTGTTTTCCCTTGTGATTATATATATATGGAAGGAACAATGTGTTCCTACTTCATTTGAAGAACAGACACTGTCACACTGTCACACAGCAAGATTCCAAAACTTCCTAGAGCTTAGCTGATACACTAATGAGAGTTTCTCCTTTCAAAATGAAACCAGATACTAGTCAGGAACTCATGTTCACGTTCATAGTCTGGGGCACTGAAGAAGGACACACAGTCAACAAAGGCAACACAGAGAACAGGCTACCTAGTGCATGTGAGTACCTTGCCCTAAAGTCTTCCTTCATTCCCGCTGTGATTCTGTGTCTTTAATGGAGGAAATATCACATTTCCAGTAACGTCACCTGAGGCTGACAAACAGCAGACAGTGGAAAGGAGTGGTCTGACCTTTTCCAGTAGAGATGTCTAAGACACAAGGGCTTCTTCTTCAACAAAAATACACTGAAGTTTGAAAGGTGGGAATTTGTTGCTTTATCTCCTGGATACAAACACCTCCTTTCTTTGAACTCCCACTCAAGAATCCTTGAGGTAGCACCAAGTCATCCCAGTTGAAAGTGAGCTTGGCCAGCCTCCCTATGTCTTTGGCCGAAACCCTGGGCTGAGTTGTGGGCTGAGTTTTGGCCGGGAAATGCACAATATTGGTATTACAGGCAGCTCCAGAGAAGTGTGCCAGGCCTCTCCCCGCTTGGTTTATATTTGCATGTGAACAGCTTGCCGGCCATTTTATGAAGACAGATGAATGAAGACAGACCTGCTGGAGGAGTATCCAGACCTCCATATGTGAGCTACACACCCTATAGCTTACCTGTTTCTAAGATAAAAATAATGTATCTCTGGGCACATCTTCAGGAAGATTAATCCAAATATATTTTATGAAAAACAGGACATTTAAGACATCACCAGTCAGGCCAAAAAATAAAGAAAAAAGTCTATAAATATTGCTGTATAGATTGCCAACAAAAGGATACTATGCAGCTGTTTGACACAAAAACTAGTCTTCAGAGGTCTCTCTTTTTTATCTTAACTACCTCATGTGTCTGTGTGTGTGTGTGTGGGGGAACTTTGATAAAGAAAATTTCAACAAAATACCAGAATAAGAATGGGGATTATCAGTTCCCATTTAAGGCCTCAGTGGAGAATTAAAATGAAGGCTTTCCAGGGCTAACAAAACAGAAAGTGTTCTGAACAGTTGGTGATAGGATTTCTAATGGGGTAAGGTGAGCCCTCCATCACACCAGACCAAGTAGCTCAGTTTACCTATCCTTCCCAGGTAATCAGCTGGGGATCAAGATGGGAAAATGGAAGCACAGGAGAGGAGGAGGAAGAGGAGAAGGATCTCATCCACAGAGCAGGAGATGAAAAACAGAATGATAGCGTCATACAGGCAAGGAGAATGGAGGAAAAGTCCGGAACCATTATTAGCATTTTTATTTATTTAGTATAAAGTCATTGAAAAGGCCTGTGGTAAGTTTGTTAAGTGTATTACCTTACTTAATTTTCACCAGGGTAATAATATCCTTGTTTCAGATAAATAAATGTATGCCCCGAGAGGCTAAGTAATCATTTTAATATCAGAGAGGTTAGTCTTAGATTTGAGGATTTTAAAAGACATCTATACATTGACCTATGATAGAGCCTTAGTTTACACATCCATTTTTGTTAGATGACTGGTTTTGCTCAATCTAATATTCAAATCTATGACTATGTTTCTCATCCTTGCACTCTGCACCACACATTTTGAACATTTCACAAGCTATTCTTATACGTAAAAGTGTAGACTGTATCTTAGAAAGGTCTCTGTAACAGTAACTTCACATAGAATCTGAGATGGGGCTCAGTGGCAGAGGACCTGCCCAGCTTGCAGGGGCTCTGGGTTCAATCCCCAGTACAGCAAGCAGGGAAAGAGAGAAGGGAAGGACAGTGAGTGAGATTACTTTGTTTATACAACTGAGGGATTTCATGTTCTCTCTCTATTTTATTTTAGACAACTTAAAGGGAAAAATCTTTCAAAGATATGGTGCTTTCTTAAGGCCATTTTCCAAGAGTTAAGATCTACATTATCTGGAAGACTGCATGTCCTCCCATAATATTCAATGAGCAAACACCTTTGGCCGTTTCCCACTTTGAAGAGATCTGCTATAAAGTGACATGAGAAGATTGGGATCCCTCTTTCACGCTGTCCAAGGATGTGCCCTGGTGAATCCAACCCTCCTCTCACATTCTTGAGAATTAAATGTCCTGGTTAGGATCCTCATGGAGGACAAGGATCAGGGTGGGGCTGAGGCTGCTGGGATGCCTCTGGAACTTTCTCTTCAAATCCTGAGTTCTTGCCCTGTGTGCTCACAGGACAGACAGGGCTCTGAAGTCTCCTTTGCACTCGGATATAGTAGCCAGAGTCCCATGCTAAACTTACCATTTTCTGGCTGGTCCTTGACGTCAGCATCACTTGGCTGGCTGGGACTTTCAGATTGACTTGAATCTGAAAAACATAAAAAAAAATACAGCCAAAATTACAGGATCTGTGAGAGAAAGTGGATCAGAGAAAGTGCCAGACTCTCTCAAAAGGTCTCAGCCTGTAAACCAAGAATGAAAAGGTCAGAAAAATGACACCATGAATGAAGAGAGGGAAAAGAAACGGAGTAGGGGCAGGCGCATGAGCCTCCAGCACGGGTGCCCAGTTTTGTTTACGCCTTTCGTAGTTTCCTCTATGCTAGGTCAGTAATTGAAGCTCTTCAGAACCATTCTCCAATGGAAAGGTGACTCCACACTCAGCTCCTTATAACCCATATACCGAAGTCGGACTACGGACGGCTCCATCCGCCATTGCACACATCTGAAGTGTCATTCCGCTCATAACAAAGGACATATTTTAAAGTCGGTATGGAAAACCCCAGACAGCAGCACAGACTGCACACTCACACAACTTAATTCCAAAGTTCTGATGTTCTAGTGCATGTGCTAGAAGTAACAAGTATCCCAGACAAGGCTTTCTAGGGGCCTGAGCTTCCTCCAGAGGACAAACGTTTTCTTGTTGCGGTTGGCATCTGGGAACCCCAAAAGTAAGTTAGTAAAAGCAGAATCTGGTAAACCTTTGCAGAATTGAAGTGATTTCTTTTTAAAAAATGAAACAAAAACATAAGTTTTGAACTAAAAAAAAATCTTTCCATTAAGTTAATTTCTAAGTAGGATAGTTTAAAATAACATTTACTTTCATAATGAGATAAAATGAACTTTCAAAAGAATTTCACAGAATTAGAAGCAAGTGTAGCTTATATGTCTGGGAGAAAAGATGAAAACTGAGGTGCACATCTCAAAGCTAATAAAGCATTTCCAGACACTTAGGCCAACAGACATACTTATTTGAAGAAAAAAATTAAAAACCGCCCTATCTGTGGAAAGGTAGATCCTAGCTTTACCTGGATGTCATAGGTTTACAATCAGTTGTCTTTAATCTGCCTGCATTTCATCAATAAGCCCATACACAACCAAGAGTTACAGCATGTAACTGTGACCAAAGAGAAAGATTTGAGACATTGGGGCCTCGCTATAGTGTCCCTTCTCTTTCCTGGACAGACTGCCCAAAGAAGTGGGACTCCCAGGGACCTCTCACCTGAGATGCTAACCTGTGATGTTCCAAGACTCCTACTTTCAGACAGTAAGTATCTCAATCATAAGAGAGCACTACAAGGGCTATGTCTCATTTAGACTTTTCAGGCAATAACCTAGTAAATACAACAAAAAAATCTGTTGGGTCAAAAATGAAAAGAACAGAAGTGATAAAAGGGTTGATTTTTAAAATTTAACTCTAGCACAAGAGCTTTTATCACACCGTGACAATTGCCATTTGTCGTTTGTTACGATAGACAAAACCAAAAATCCTGGTGTCTCAAAAGCCTGTACAAGAGCCCTTTCAGAATAAACTGCAAAGGCAGAGATCAAGCCTGTCCCACAAACTTATAGTGAGATCACATTTGAAATTCTAATGACAGAAACTAGTATTACAATAGACACTCTAAAATTATAGCTAAATACCTTTTTTATAAGATCCTATAATTTTTTTCATTAAAATTTACAGGTGAAACACTTCAAAAATATTTGTTTCGAGGAGTCACACCATCATTATTTTTATTCTAGAAAAACTTAAACCATTGGTTACATAACATTAAAGCAAAATATCTGAATTTATTTTAGTTAAGTTCCTTTTGATCATAATGAAACAAACAGATAAAATTTTACCAAACAACATGTTCTTTAAATCCATACAAACAAATGTAATTCTCTTATGATAGTTTAGATAAATTGTTCTTGTAGGTGTGACATCTTTATAACTAATGCTTCTCCATAAAGCAGTGGAAAGCATCTTTCCTGTTAATTAACTTAGATACACAATCGATAATGGGATTAAACTATTAATTTATATTGAAGAAAACAGGGATAATGATCCCCAAACATTTTTTAGCCATATAGTAAGTTATCTTTGCGTTCACTTTTTGTCTAAAACATTTGTTCCCTCGTGCTACCTTAAGAGAAACAGTAAACATGAACACTATGGGCTGAATATGAGGCATGTTCGAAGCTAGTTTAAAATTCTAAGCCACAGGAAAGCAAGCAGACAAGCGAGCGTCTAAGAGCTGAGTGTCACGGAAATGATCAGGCTGGGTCTTCAAGGGTCCCGGCACTGCCCAGGATACTGGGACACAAACACTGGCAGAGGCATCTGGCCAAACTGGGATCCGAGCACGAATTCTCAGTTTTATTCAAAACCCGGAGAATGTTACCAGCCGAGGCCGTCAAGCTAAAATATTCTGTCCCAGGAAGGCTCAAGCAGAGCCAAGGCTTCACATGAAAACCCGAGTGCCCTAAATCTTTTGATAATTATTCTCTACCCGTCCTGGTGCTGTTCGGTGAGGAGGAGACATAGACCCTTTCTCCAATGTAAAAGGTCACAGTTGCTGTTAAGTACGGAGGCAACTAGATGACCAGAATTACAAATTAATTTCTGTGCACACACAACTGATACAAATGCAAGTCTGCTTAGGCATTTGCGTAGAAACACTACCAAAACTATTCTCTTTTGTGTACTTTTTAGAGAACTGGGAGACTTTATGTCTTTCTCTTTGGGGCTATTATTGTGCGGTTGCTTCATTTCTGACCACCTGAAATAATTAGAGCCCCTCAAAACAAATTCACTTGCACAGGAAGTTCCCACTCCCCATGCACCAGAGTGGTGACCGTCTTTAAGGACTCCCTGGTTAAAAGCCAAAGCATTTGTACTTTACAATGAATATCGCTTAAATTTTACAAAGAACAAGACTTCAAGTGTATCTACATAATGGGGTTGGAATGCTGTTGTGGGAAAGCCAAGAGTTATCAGTTTTTCTCTGTAGCTGGGGACTTTTTTTGTTTTTGTTGTTGTCTGTTTAATGAACTTTACATATCAATCTAACCTTGAAAAGTGATATTTCCTTTGGTTTTAAACAATTTATGAGCATGTATTTAAAACTAAAATAGATAGGGTTTGCCTACTGAAAGCTAAGTTAAGATCTCGTAAGTGACCTGGATGTCCTCTATCTATGCATTTTTATAGTATCTACAACTATATTGCTGCAGATAGAATAAAATAATTCCTAATGTCCACACATTGGTCTCTGCTTCTAAAACTTGTACAAGAAGGACAGAACCTTGTCCTGAGTTTGTAGTTTATATACGCATCCAATCCCTGCAACCTCAAGTTGGCTCCTTTTTCTCGAAGCATTCCTTTAGCAGAGGGCAAAGAATGGCAAAAACATGTTCATGTGGTAAAGCGATGAGGAAAAATTAGAGGTGTCACGTCCCTACATTTTATATTAATTAAGCTTCTTGAAAAGATGGCATATTGCCAATCTTCCCTGTCCTTGGCCTACAATTAATCCCTTTCCCCAATACATCTTCCAATGCACACACATCTATCTTGGTACATGGAAGCTGTGTGGTGGTGGTACAAGCTCCTGCAGAGAGTCCCTTCCTCTCCTCTAGTCTCCAGGCCCTTTGACAGGCATCCTGGCCCAGCCACAGAGCTCAGTAACTGCCCAAGATATGAACTTCCAATTCTCGTCCAGCTCCTTAACACTGCAAAAGTTGCCAGTGACAGCGCATCCCTGAAAAGTATGTGGTCACACAGAAAGGGGAGTGAGATTAGAACCTGAAAACAAAGGGTGGGAAGGCCATTATCTCTGCTGGCGGTTGGTAAGGGAAGGTGAGGCCTGCCCCTCTGACATGGGGCTATCTGGAAACTACAGAATGGAAACAGGCTGTAGACAAGCACCTTTGCTGAGCTGCTAGCACAGAACCCAGGCTGAACTGGGGACACTGTCTGTCCAACACTCAGAAGCCCTAAGTAGTGTACACAGGCTAAACCGACCACTGGAAGGAACACTGCACATACAGAGAAGCTCAAAGGGAAGAGGAGCCATATATTCTCCAATGCCCACAATGTTTCCTGCAGGCCTTTAAGGTTGCTGCCGAGAACTGAGTAGAGCAGAGCAAGTACATAGAGATCCATGCCTCTCCTCCCTAAATGTACCAGCAGAATTCCCACTCAGCGTGCAAAGGTCACACAAGTCTATGAACCATGAAAGCACACATCTTGCTGTCTAGAAAACCACTTCAGCCTAAGTTTCAGGCTATCAACATGCAGTTATTTGGCTACAGCTGAGCCTGCAGAGCCTTTGCTGAAATTCTGTGTCTAGTTCTTAATCTCCCAACCTGAAAGACAGTAAGAAGAAGCAGACACACAAAAAATGAACCAGCCCAGTTAAAAAAAAAAAAAGGTGATTTTTTTTCCGGTCCCAAAGAGTCAGAGTTCTCTATCACCTAAATGAAAGACACTCAAAGATTGGAATGGATAAGAAGTGAAGACTTGGGGGAGTTCCCAGGATGAAAGAAAGGAGGTGAGTGTTTGCCCTGACTATAATAAACAACGGTTTTCTGCAATTGTAGCCAATAACAACTTTAAAACTTCAGGTAAGTTTCCGTGTTTATAGTTTGAGAAGGTAATAGATTTTGTAGCAGTCAGTATAAATAATTCATCTTCTATAGCTGCATAGTTAGAATAGGAAAACCATCTCTCTCTGATAGTACAAGGTTAAGAATTCTTGTGTTCTGATCTAGTGTCACATATTTATAGTAAGGGTCTCTAGAAGATGAAACGGTTATGATGGTCACAATTTGCTTACTGATCTCAAAGTTGCTGTTATAAAAAAAACTATTGTTGTAACACTACATTTAGAAACACTATCCACGTTGTTCTATAGGATCAAGATCTTAAAGACTGAAATAAGAAGAAATATATGTGAAGGCTTATGTGAGAACATATCACTGCACAGGTCACACAGAGGCATCCTCATGGCTTAGAGGTAAGTACTGAAGACTGCCACACAATCAGCTAAACAGAATGTTAGCCATCATGGTTTGGTGAAGGATAAACAGCTTTATAACATTATTGCTAAGTCGCAACTACAGATAATACAAAAGTATGACTAACACTCCTAGAGAATGTACAGAATCCTTTATGCACAACAAATAACCAAACCTATATTTCAGGTCAATTCATGTTCACAACTGTGACTCACCTAATGAAAAATTAACATGCAATGACCTAGTTCTTAAAATAGATAAATGGTAGGGTAACTCGTGTCATGTATGTTTTCTTAGGTATTAGAATGGAAACACTTCATGGTTCTTTTCATGAATAGGAACTATTATGTTCACATTAAGACACAAAATTTTATCTCTATAATTCTTCCTAGGGAGCTAGAACTATGTGTTTGCCTGCTAACTGAAGTGATTACATAATGGGGAGGTGAGGCGGAGAAGAACCAGCTCCAGAAGGGCCTGGCTAGTTTGCACATGTTGTATTCCATGAAAAGCAAAGGCTGTGTTTGTGCAGCAACTATCTGGAAGGGGTCCACCAGACCACCCCAGGGCTGCCAGCTGCTCCGAAGACCCACTCCTGAGCCACACCCGTGACTGGCATTTTCAAGGACTATATACGACTGCTGTATAGTCTGGGTTATTTTTCTTCCTCCAAACATTTTCTTTTTTATAATAGTTCTCTGAATATGAAATTTGTGAAATATTAACTTTACAGGGATTAGACTTTGGGCATTAATGCTGGCATTTGGAGCCCATCTGTTTAGCCAGGACTGTGCATAACGATGCTGGGGTTGGGGAGGAGAGAGTAACTGTCTCATCACCTACTCAGTGTGTTAAATTCTGTGTGCCTGAGGAGGCTGCAGAGGGAGGCAGCTTCAACATGCTGAGAAAAAATTAAATGGAGTAACTACTGTGAGCTGACAGTTAGGGTGAGTCATTTCTTAGCCTAAAAACCACGAATTCATTCACTCTAGAAGCAATAACAACACGACTCACTCACTAAAGTGTCAGTCAGTGATAGGATGCTGGTGATCAGAAAAGATGGAAGCAATTTCTCACATTTCCTTTGACAAGGAATTATTCCTAAAAATCACCGAAATGCTTACACCATCATCTGAACTGTATTTTCCTCATGAGAGGAGCATATTGACATACAATGGTGACCTGTGATTTAATTCAGAATTCCTATTATTGAGTCAACTTGGCCACCTACCCATTCCCAGGTAAACAAAGGTCTGTGTAAAAAGTGTCACTATAAAACTATCTCGAATCAGAACTGTAATCAGCTCCCTCTGTAACTAATTGATAGTAGACTCGTAAAGTTGTCTACACACTTGTAAAGAAAGTAAACCAAGCAAACCATTGTCTAAAGCAGAAAGGGTTCCCATGTATATCATTGTCATAAAAATAAACATATTCAATGAGAGTGATGCACCATCAACTTAAAATATTATGTGTTATTATTCATACATGTGATGGTAGTGAATTACTTTGGGACTAAGGAACCCTCAGCAGAGGGCATGCTATTCAAGTTTGGGAGCAGACCAAGTATTTCACTATTGAAGAGAGTATTCAATTTTTTTAAGGTTGTATCTTAAAACAATCTCAGCTATATACTTTAAATCCCTGTATCTCAGTTTATGACCTATAAAATGGGTACACTAGCAATCATTTAACTTAACAGACTGTTGTGTGGATTAAGTAATACAGCACCTTCCCCCGTTTTTTTGAAATTTATAGATCACAAAGCAACAATGTGTTTCTGCCATCCAGGTCTTATCATCCAAGTAACTTTTTCACTTTAAAAAGTCAGCCCCAACCTATACATAATGCGGTTCTGATGTAACAGCAGCCTCACAAACATGGTTCTAAAGAAAGTGTTCCTAACTCCCAGCTAGTGGTGGAAATGTGAGACCCAGCTTGCTGGTGTTTATTCCAGGCAGACTCTCTCGTGTGTAGTTTGTTTATCAGACAACACTTTGTCTGAGCCTGGAAGTAGTCTCTGTGGCAGCTGTAGAAGTCTGTACTGAAAGATGCATGCAATTGACTTCCCATGAGGCTCTGCAGCCAACTGTACCCGGAGAGGGAGCTTCCTCAAAAGTCAAGAGCTTTGAGCTAGACCATGCTACTAAATTTCAGGGGCTCGAGAACGCACTCCCAACCTGATACCTTTTCTTCAGGGAGGACCTGGTGTGCTAATTCTGTCAGACAGTGGGGCCTGGATGCTCAGGCTGTGTGAAGATCAATGGTGTTCATTATCCCGTGGAATAATCCATCTGTGGCAAAATCCCAGAGTTCTGTGTTGTGAGAAAACCTACCAACGGAGGCCACACAAAACCTCGAGAACTTAAACAAAACAACGACAGCAGCAGCTTTAACCATTTGCCCATCTTTGCAAAAAACAAAAGCAGAAAACCTTTTCCACATTCACTGGATTCCCTGACACAGTGAGACAGATTCCTCACAGGATGTGGACCTGAGCTCCAAGGTGAACCGAGGAACTAGCAAAGCCCATTCTGAAGTTCCAAAACAGGGAGCTGGTCAAACAAAGTAATAGAAATGATTCCTTCTGTATGCCTACGGCTTATATTGGAATCTTTTATTCCCTTTTCTACGAACACAGCCATTCTTTAAAACAGCTATATGAGAAGAGGTAAGTGGTATTTTCTTTTTTTTCTCTGATTTTCAGGGCTTAGAAACTCTTTGTGAAGCAACTGGACTGGTGTGGCTTGCCCTGGTAGACAAAATCAAGTCAGGACTCCACTTGTTTGTATTCTCCTCCGTGGCAATGTATGCATCAGCAGCTAAAAACAAAGAAACTTTTTAGCTGCTCAGAAAATGCAGAGGCTTCCCAAACAAGGGAGGGGAGGGCTGGGGGAAGACAGGAGTGGGGGTGGAGCCTTCAGAAAAGTCTGACAGTCCATTCAATATAGGGATGATGGCTATAATGCACCCAGGTCCCCTCGCTGATTAAATATGCATTGGCACAGTTTTGATCGATGCAAGCCATGGATCAGATGACACACCTGCAAAATCTTGAGCACAGAGCTCCCAGGAAGAGGGAAAATACAGTCTTGTCTCCTTATCTTTGTTTTCAAAGGCTCTCAATTTCTGTGCTTAGATATCTAATTTAATTCTCTCACCCCTCAGCAAACTGGATTAGGGAAGTCAATACTGCCTTTGTGCATCGGCAGGAAAACACAGCTTTCCTCTTATTCAATTTAGCTATGACCTTTAGACAAAGATAATGACAACTGTCTAAAAGTCCAGTTAAGGTTTGAAGAAGAGGGTCCTACCCCCAGGGTAGGGTTCCCTAGGAATTTGGGGAGACCAGGTAGCAGGGGTTACTGTAGCATTTTCTCTCCTAACAAGAAATAGTGAAGGGACGCTGAGAAGGAACAAATAGAGTCAAGCAGAAAGGATGGCAGTCAGGACTGAGACAGCTAATCTTAAGTCACTGTGGCCCTGACGCATCAGATCAGAAAATAAGTCTATGGCAAGCGAGAAAGGAGGAACACTGATTTGTCTGAAAAGCACAGGCACTGAATGAGGAGGCTGCTGCTGCTGCTCTTGGGAAAATCACAAAGGTTCCATCTTCCTAGATATAGGAGTTCCCACACTGCTCAGAGATGGAGCCAGAGACTGAGGAAAGCCAAAGATGATGTGGGGTAGCCATGCTCACACCACTGCTCTTAGCTGAGGGAGAAATGGGAGTGGACCATTTTCCTGAAATGGCACTGGCTCCTGTTCTTTTGTCTTTGGGTCTGCTCATCCCACCCACCCGTTGGCGAATTCAGCACCTACTACACAGCTTCCACATTCTATACCACAGAACAGACAATGAGGAAGAGTAAAGCCTCAACCCCAAAACTCCGAATCAGTCAGGACAACCATAGCAAACCAGACACTGTAACATTTCACAATGGAATCCTGTCTCCTGAAGCTTAAGGCAGGGAAGCAACTGTTTACTTTCACAGTTGTATTTCTTTACTGATGTGGCACTCCTGGCAACTAAATGTACCTCAGTAATGCTTTTTATGGGAGTCTGGATCCTGACTACTAGGTAATGGCGGAGGTGATCATTTCTAATGAAATAGAGGGAGGCTAAGTAAAATGGTACCATAGGTGAAATGCCATGTGATCACTGCCAAATTGGCATGGTTGGAAATGATGTAAACTATTAAAATAATAATAAGAAACCAGACTGTGTATAGCAGTAACAATCTCATGGGTGGGAGAGAGTGAAGAATTATTCTTTAATCTGACCTGGATCCTCCCTTTCACAGAAATCACAATTTTGGTAGATGGTTTTGTACAAGAACACTGGGGTTCGAGCCCCTTCCTGGCATCTCTTCCAGCCATGTGCGGTTGGGAAGCCCTGGGCCTCCCTTCTGAAGATCACGAAGGTTTGATTGTGTGACTTAATGCTCCTGGTTGACTGTGGGAAGCGATTAGGCTCTAACTCCACTGCATGGAGCTGATTTTCAAAGTGTATCACTTCGGCTATTTTCACAGATTTCTTTTCTGTGGCAGATAGCACAATGCTAGAACACACGGGAAGTGATGCTCTGTTGAAACAGAACTGAAATTAGAAAGTGAAAAAATACTGCTTTCTGGAATATGAAATGCGACTGGGCCTACCCTGGATGATGATGACGCCACAGATGCTTTGGGGTCAAGAGTCTGATGCTGAGAGGATCGCATCACTGCACGCCTGGTGCTCTGCGTGTTGAGGACAGACCAACTGACTCAGAGGGCTACTTTATGGTCCCAAACCAACCATTTTTCCATCTTAGACACATATATTGTCACCTTTCAAGCTTGGAAAGCTAACAACAAGGGAGGTCATCTGCCCTCAGAAAGTTTTCCAGCTCTCAGGTTCTGCACTTGGAACAGAGCTTTAATAACTACATTGTTAGTTTGGCTGCAGTCAAGGCAGGGCGGCTGCCTCACCAGAGGGGCTCTGAGGTACCTACTCACTGTCGCTTACGGTTAAGTTCAATTAGAAATAACATGCATATGTTTCTCCTTGCAAGTCAAAGACCATCTCTTCTCTGCTTTATCAACGACCACAAATAGCTAAGAGTTTCACGTGTTTATCCTCGGTAACTTGGCCAACCCCCAACCACCCAAGCCTATAAATAGCACTTTCTCTTCATTTCTTGATCCATTATCTTATCCACAACTCCCCACGCCCCCCCAAAAAAACCCGAACAGAAAACAAAACATTGTGTTTTAAAAGCTACTTAATAAAGAACTTAGGTTGTAAGCCTAGAATTTAAGCAACACAACTTTTAAGAAAACGGGTTTATTTATTTTATTTGTAAGAGTTTTGCATATGGGTATGTGTATACACCACACTCATGCCTGCTACCTGTGGAAGTTGGATCCCTTGTGAGCCACCATGTGGATGCTGGGAACTGAACCCAGGTCCTTTGCAATAGCAGCATGTACTCTTAACCATGGAACCATCTTTCTAACCCCAACAATACTATTATTTTCAATGGTGTAAAGAATGGAACATAGGGCTTTGGGCATGCCAGACAATCAATGTACCACTGAGTATACCCTTACTCCTATTAAGAAAATATTCCAGAAATACTTTCTCTAGCACACATTTGCAGAGTAATGTGATCTCAATTGCTACATTAGCAACCAGTCTTCTCCTCGTCTTTGGGACCTATAATAAAAATGTTCAATGTATAACTATTCATTTGATTAACCCAAAATGTCCCTTCGTCAGCCTCCCCAGTATCAGCACAGTAGAGTTCAGGTGGAATGTAAGTCGTGCAAATGTCACTCATCTTCAAGTGAAAGTAGTCAGACTTTGGGCTTTTCTGTCCTTATGATAAATGATGCAAATGATTTAAGTGAATCATTCCATTTTTTGGAGTTTCCATTTGGAGTCTATCGTGGCTTTTTCCCCCTGACATATGCAGTGCTAAGTTATTTAAAATTAATTGCAGTACAATATTTTAAAGTTTCTTCACATGGTGCTAATCTCAAGTGCTTTGGATGTTTGAACCACACTTGGAAGACATCAAGTTCCTCGTATCCTTCTAGCAAGGAGCAGCTGAGCATCCTAAGAAGATTAGCCAGTGGTCGTCCATGAACTTTAATCTAGCACTAAAGCTGCACCGGATTATAAAATTTCAAAAAATGTGTGAGCTAGTGCAAAGTAGGAAACTTCAAACACCCCACTTAACGAGGAAAAACAAACCTAGATAATGAAAACACGTGAGTTCACTTAATTAGCTCTGAAATCCTGAAAGGCTTTCCAAACTCCACCACGAGTCACAGGGGCCATGCACACAGCCTTCATCTCCACCTCCATGTTTCTCTCCTCTTACTCTGGGTAGAAGTAAAAGCATTCCCTTCCCAGTAACTCAGGATGGAAGGGCAGCGGCTGGCTCAGTAACACCCCAAATTTAAAATGTCATCCCAACAATGCGTGGTAAAAGTTTGTGTGGGATTAGTCACATGAGGTTCTCAGGAGGCACGTTTTTAAAAGCTGCTTTTCAAAGTATTATTGCCCAGACTTGTTTTAGTGAGAAGTCATGTTTACTAGGTGGTCTCTTCTTAATTATTTCCATAACATTCATTCATTCTGGTTCACTCTTCAAAAGTCAGCACGGGTCCCATCAGTCATTCTCAGGGGAGGAGCTTCTCCACTGTGGGCAGTTTGCAGAGCTTCAGCAGTGCAAAGCCTTGGGAGACTCTCCTGAGTCCCAAGCAGCCCAGGGGCCATAGGAATCACCCGTTCAGCTTGCTCCTTATAAAACTGCCACTGGCCCTCTAAGTGCCTGCTTCTAATGGCCCCTCATGGAGTTTAAGTTTGAAAACTTTCTAACACTTGCCAGTGGTAGAAGGGGGAGGTAGAGATTTCTAGAAACCAGAAAAGGCTTATCTTTTTTTTTTACATTCTACAAAAATCTCATCTCTAATTTTTCATGTGTTTTAGTCATGGTGAAAGTGAATGTGCAGGGAAATCAAAACCACTTAAGCAGAAACTGATGCATCCACTGGTGGTGTGAGAAACTAAGGTGGGCTGTTCTACCTGTCAATCTTACCCCCATTTCACATAGTCCCTTCCACCCCACTAGACTCCACAATCAATTTCTTATAACTAAAAAAATGTTACAAGCACATGTCTATCACACACACACACACACACATACACACACACACACACACACACACACACACACACACACACTATACATATAGTGTTGCCATGATATGATGTAGACAAATATACCCTTGTCAGAGCTGGGGCTATAGTGTTTAGATTTTCAGCCTCCAATCATGTGTACAAGCATGTAAAGGCTGGGCTTGATATAAGTGTCTTCCTCCATCACTTACACTTATTGATGCAAGGTATCTGGCTAAACTAAGAGCTTACATATTTAACTAGTCTAACTAGTCTGCTTGCTCTGAAACTCCCCCTCTCTGCCTCCTGAGTGCCAGGGTTACAGGCAGGCATCCACCCTGCCATGCAGGCAGTTAAAAGGCTGCTAGGGATCTGAACTCAAGTCCTCACACATGTGGGGAACCATTTCTGGCATCACTCTAGGAGCAATTCTGTCTTAAAAAATATGTGTGTCTGTGTGTATGTATGTTGGGGATGCCATGGGTGTGCTTTATATAAAGATTAAAGGACAAACTTTGACTGACTCTCTCCTTTCAACTGCTCATGGGTCTTGGACTCAAACTCAGGTCTATGGGCTTGAACAGTAGGCACCTTTCCACCAAGAACCACCTGGTGATTCTTGACTCTGGCAGCATCAGCACCAGGACAGTTAGGCAATCATGCTTGACATATCCTTTTTCAATCCTGCCTTGTATTATTTTGGGGATTGGAAAAAAAACAAGACAAAATCATATTATAATTTTTTTTGTGTTTTCCTTCAGGAACAAAGCAGAGGCATCTGTTGACCAGGTGACAGAAGCAACAGCTCTAAATGAGAAAGTTTCATTGCAGCCAACATGGGAAAAGTTAGAAATGAAAATCTGTTTTTCCAGGAATGAAGATGACCTGGTCCCCATCACTTCTGTGAGTGACTAGATTAGTGATGGTGAATTGGAAGAACCATAATAGCCATGTATCTTGGTGATGGTGGGAATGCATGGACCTTTCTTCCTTCCCTTTGACTGGCCAGGCATCACCTCTCAAGACAGCACATTATCCTACAGGAGCTAAGCTTCCCACGTGGCATGTCCCCAAAGGATTCACGTGTCTGTTGGAAACGCACTCCCCATTGCAGCAGTGTTGGGAGGTACTGGGATCTCTGAAAGGGGAGACCTAGTGGAAAGTAGTTACGCCACTGAGAAGAATGGGGAAGTTGACACAGTTCTCGTGAGATCATGGGTAAGTCTGATTTCTTCCTAGTCTTCCTACCTTGCCAGTTGATATCTCCATCTTGTATAAACCCTGCTATGGTGTCATGAGGTGATGAAACCGATGAGACCTTGCTAGAGAAGGACCATGGTCTTAAGACTTCTCAACCTCCAAAATAAAATAAATCTGTTTTTATAAGTTACCCAGCCTCCGGTATTTTGTTATAGTATCAGAAAGTGGGTTAAAACAATATTTTGTGGAAAAGTTTTCCTTCTTATTTTTACTCAAATACTTTTGAAAAAAATCACCAGATTGGTTTTTATATTTTATCTTTATACATTAAATAATCCCTCTTTCTTGTTTAAGTGAAAGCCTTACAGTCTCGGTCAAAAAGAGGTAAGTCCCTTTCACACAAAGCAACTTCACACCACACCATTGTAAGCATCTGGGATTGCAACTGTTCTTAAAATCAGCCCACATTCTGTTATTAATACCACCACAGTGTGGATAGTGTAGTAATATGCTTAAGGTGTCCCAGAACAGTTTAAAAAGACAGTTTAAAAATTTTAAACTAGCAGAGAGTAATGTCTCACTGCAGATACAGAAGTAAATTATTGACACTGCAAACACTGATGTCATAATGGGGAGAGGCAAGCTCTAAGAAATCTCTGTGAGAAAGTTGGTATTTAGGTAGAAATTGGAAACAAACAAAAAGATCTCATGAGCTGCTTTTTCCAACCAACTAGAAGTGCCTGTTGTGGTGCTCTGAGGGTGAAGCCTTGACTTCCCCAAGGAGATGAAGGAGAAAACACTGGTAAAAATGAAATTCATGAGGAAGCTTCAAATGTTATTCAACATTTTCAAGCAACTACGATATGTCAAACAGACCACATGATGCAAGCACGTTTAAATATAAGTTTCTATTTCTGTTTTAAAATAAAAAAGATCAGAAATATGAATCCAGAAAAGCGAAATCTCTTGCAGGTTTCGAAGCATATACAAACCCTGGCAAAAGAAAACACTGTTCACCGCCGCCATCTGCTTCCTGGCGCTGAGAAAACTTTCCTAACAGCAATGGTTTCTTACATTATAAAACCCACTAATTAGTTTTGTTGTAATAAGAAAAATAACCTTTGCATGGAAGGCAGAGAGCCAGCTCGCTTTTTCTCTTGTTACTGGCTGCACCTTCTAGTACAAGGCCTGTAACATTCTACGTAAAGTTAACCTCTGAGAGCTCTTCACCGGAGTGCTTCATTATCCCATTGAATCTGCAGTATGTATTCACAAATGTGAGAGCATCCTCCAGGAAACTTCAGAGGTATTTGGTTGAGCAGCTCCTCAAAGAACATCGGGTTTAGAGTCAGAAGACCTGGGCTCCAGAGTGAATTATCAGAAGTCTAGACTTGTTAACCTCACTGGAAGGCAGTGCCACAAATTAACTTGAGATTTCCCTTAAAATTCTTTTGAGTCCAAATAATCTCTTTCTTACAAATTTTATGTCCCAAGAAACTAGTTATTGCAAAAGAATAAATGGAACATGCGATATCTCTCTGACAAATCTGAAATAACTGAGGTGACACCAACACACTGATTAAATGCATTATTATCATCATTATTTGGATTCCTGTTTGTTTCCTAAAGAGAGAGAAAGAGAAAGAAAGATTTGGGTGGGTGGGGAAGTGGGAAGAATCTGGAGGAGTTGAGGGAGGTAAACCATAATCGAAATATATTGTGTGAGAGGAGATCTATTTTCAATGGTAAATGAATAAAAACACAACAACAAAAATAAAGAATAGAGCAGTAGAAAACCACAAAACTAGTAATTCTATTGTGTATCAAAATCTTCCCTCTTGTTACAACACTTTGGGCAAGTGGAGGCTTTCTACTGTTATTTTAAAGATGTAAACAGGCAAACAAGCAGTTTACATCATAAAAACCAATGTTACTCACTATTTAAGATCAAGGAAATGAAAACCCTATGAAAATTTTTGGAATTTACTCAAATAAGTGGCATAATACTCTAACTGGGCTTCATGAGCACCTACTGAGTGATATGCCCATTGTCAACCCCACAGATAGGGCATTCAACAAAGGCCTCCCTGCTCTTGGTCAACATTCCCCCTTTGAAGAACTGGTTCATCTACTTGCAACATGGGACCACTCAAGAGTACCAGGGGAAAAGTCGAATACAACCAGAGGGAGAGTACAACCAAGGACCGTGATGGGGGGGGGGCACTAGGGAGAGGAGCAGGCACAGCACCAGGGGACAGAGTCACAGAACTAGAGTGGGAAAATGTGGGCCATGCGGAGGGGTAACACGGGGAGGGGACAGCTCTGGCGGGGGGTAATCGTACCACATAGGCGGGAAGGGTGCATATCTGGTGCTCACATTTCAAACATTCCGTGTATAAATAAAATAAATAGGTGAAAATATTTTCTAAAAAACGAAAATGGGCATCCCTGTTCGGAAAGTTATGTGAGGCCCAACTGGCTCAAACCAACTCCCAACAAGTTTATTGGCTCAAACCTTCCCTCTCCCGTCTTCTTGGTTTGGTTTTCTGCAAGCTCCAACTTAGCTGAATTGAAAACCTGCACTGCACTATAGGATAATCTATAGTGAACTCAAAAGCCCCTCAGTTTGGAGAATGAAGAGACTCCTTCCAAATTTGATGGACTCACTGGTCCATTGCAGAAATATCTCATGGGACTGTCATCTCCTGTATAGAAACAGTATGTGACATGACCACTCATCTCAAGGGCACTGTCCTGTTGGGTTTACCAACTCTGATTTGTCGTTAAAATGCGTTTGTTAAAACTTTTGTCACTTTACTCCATAGCTTTCTTTCAGGCATTTGAAAGGATCTTGGTGGATTTGCACAGGTCAGTGTTGGAACGCAGTTCCATGTCTTCCTCGTACCTGACAGTCTCGCTAACACAGCACAGACACCTGCTTGGAATCTTGAGGGTTATCCGGTGGAGAAGGGTTCTTGGCAGGGTTAATCACTCCTTCTCCTGGCCTCGCACCTTGCTGACTGAGGTGGACCTCGGCTCCTGCTTTATTTCTCACCGCCTGTCTTCCCAACAAGGTCTGAGCCCCGGCGGCCACCGGCTCCGGCTCACCTGCACAAGTACTTGCACACAGTACAAGCTAATGGGGGGGGGGTGTGAAAGCGGAGGCTGGAACTGAGGAACAGAGAAGGGAGGGGCCGGTCTGGGCAAGATGATGAAGCCAGGGTGACCCCTGAGATGGCTCACAGGCAGTGAGTTCTATCTCCTAGGAGAAACAAATTCCAGCTAGAAAAAAAAAAAAAGGACTACATTTCCTGGTAAGACTAAAATTACTGAAATGGCTATATACAGTGGAGCACGTTCCCCAATTCCAGATGT